>NC_088377.1:86150000-87397500 GCF_037993035.2 Macaca fascicularis
TTGTGACCTGGAGTGATATTCACAGCATTCCTTACCTGGCAATACCTGAGCATGAGCCCCTCCTAGTGGGATCTTTGTTGTAGACAACCAGCACCTATCAGCCCTGCCAATAAACAAGCAGGAGAGGGGAGTGCTGGAGAGACCAAGAAGTGGGATTTTCTGTGCTCCTGCACTGTGACCCAGAGGGCACGGCTGTGAGGCTGATCTCAAGGAACACTCTGTCTCAGAAGTACAGGGATCCTCTGCTACCTGAAAACGTTCTCAGTATTCACTTTCTTGGATTGCAAAGTCATTTACCCAAAATTCACTCTCCAAATGAAAAGTGAGTATCATGAATCAGTATTCCAGTTCCACCTGGGTCCTGGGAGAGGGTATGGACATCATATCCCAGCTGTCCCGCCAGGAGGACCCAATCTCAGTCTCACTGCCTGCCTGCATTGTTTGTCTGCTGCTAGCCTGCGCAGTAGGAAGGGAAAACATGATTTGTATCTGTTTTAGGTCAGGTTCCCAAGAAGTAGAGCCTGAGATTGGAATTCTTGGAAAATGGTGTTTGCAGGAGCACTATCAGCAGAAGCTGTAAGGAAGTTGGGGGGACAGAAAATGAGAGGTAAGAAGCCAGTCAAAGAGGCAGGTCCAGCTTAAGTCCACCTCAGTCTGGTTCCCCCTGGGCTCTGATGCATGAAGAATATCACACGGTTGTCCATCCTGGGAGAGGGCCTGCCTGTTGTACCTGTATCAAAACCATCAGCTGAGGGCCAGCAGGGAGGGAAGATCTTCCAGGCATTTCCAGGAAACTCTCAGGAGAAGGGTACAGCTGTGAGCAGTCTGCAGCTGCTGCTCACTGCAGCTAGAGGCTGGGTGTGCAGGCCACTTGGCCAGTGAGGCACCGATAGCAGGTACTACAGTCCACCCCTTGACTGCTCAGACCTACTGCTTTCCACTTTAAGCTCTCTGCATCCAGGCACAGCTTCTGGGAAAACTTACAACTGGAAAAACAGAGGGATGAACTACAATGCCCACTTCTGCAGGTGATTGTAAGACTGTCACTGATACTCACCATCATGCCCCACCCCCACCGTCCATTCTAGTGTCCCCTTCCCCTTCGCTAACACTGCTAGTCTAAGTGGCTTACCCAGAGCAGGAGCCAAACCTTTATCCCTGAGGCATCTGAATCCTGGATTCCTTTATCAGTCCATCGTTGTTGTAAGTTGTCCATTCCCAATTGCAACTGGGCATGAGACTGCCAAGAAACACCCTGGCAAATCATCTGAGTGCGAGCCATATTCTTCCTGCTCCATTATGTAGCTGTAGTCGTCCCTCCTAATGACAAGGGTAAATTGCCACATTGTACTGCTTGTGCCAGGATGGTAATACTTTTTTCTACCTGCTTGGCTACGGGCACAAGGAGCACAGCATGACCAGGAGGCAACTGTAGCTGTACATTTAGTGAACGTGTTAATGTATCATCTGGTGGAAGGACCCCCTCTGAGAACCAGGACTTCTAGACCCATAAAACCTAAAGTTGTGAATGGTGGAAGCACAGATTTCTCAAGTGGATCATGGAGAGTGATGAAGAGCTCTTGGTTCCCAAATTCACATATTTTACCTCTCAGGAACATGGCCTCATCCCATAGCCATTAGAGTGTTATTGCATTCTGGAGGACAGTGGGCCCTCCTCATGGGTGTCATCTTCAAGATGACAGCTCCACTGTGCCTCCAAGAGGATGCACGGAGGGTAGGAAAGGCAAGTTCATTGCTGGCTGGAATACATGTCAATCCAAGTCAAGAGAAAATGCTGCCATTTCCAGGTTGGAAGGGCCCCGATTTAGTCAACTTGTCACCCAGTAGTGGCTGGTTGGTCTCCTCCAGGAGCAGTGTCATACCAGGGATTCAGCACCAGTTGCTATTGTTGGCAGTTCCTACATCCAACAGCAGCAAAACTAGGTCAGTCTTGATGAGAGGGAATGTATGCTTCTGGGCACAGGCATAGCTTCCTTCTCTGACCCCATGATTATCTGTTTCTGAGTTCATAGTGGCCAACATTCAGCTGCCTGGCCATCCTATCCACTTGGTTATTATTGCCTCTTCCATAAGAAGTGGTTTCTGGCTGTCATTAATGTCTCATACTCTGTGCCCACTCACACAGGTTTATCTCTATAACTTTCCCCCATGCCACTGCTTTTCCCCAGTCTTCTAATGTTGCTCCTTCCAAGCTGCTGAAGAATGAGCTAAGCTATTCACTAATGTCCATGAGTCTATCTTTACCTTAGGCCACATCTCTCTCCACACAAAGTGAATAAGCAGGTGCACCCTCCAAAACTCTGTTAAGAGGATTTCTTCTCCCCAGTGTCTTTCAGGGCCACCTTGAGTGGGGCTGAACTACAGCAGAAGTCCATTTCCAGCTTGCGTCGACATGCCAAACTAACCTATCCATGATCGATGCGTAGGTGGATTTTTCCCTCCTCCAGCAGCTAGACAAAAGACACCCCCCACCAGGAGGCCATGTATGCATGCGAGTGAAAGAGAGGCACAGGGGCCAATATTCGTGCAACAGTGGTAGATGGCAGGTGGGTCTGGGCCACCTGTCCCTGCGGCTTATCTATGTCATCTAGACCTGCTCAAGCCTGATTCCAGTTATGGCAGTTCCATCTTATGTTGGATGGCTTATGACCTAGTGGGTCTGACAGCACCAAACTCATAATGGGCAGTTATGGCCACATGGTCACTTAATGTCCTATGGTCAGATACTCTGCTGGGTGGCATGCCAGGAAATGCTTTACAAGTGGTGTTTGGTTCTCTGCTGCTGATGGCGTGACCTTGGTCCAGAGCCCTAGGGGTTTGGACAGTGACTCCTATTGGGGCTTAATCTCACATTCCATGCAGAGTATGCTTAGATTTGCCAATCACATAGCCTAAGGGTCAGGACTGATCCAACCAGTTATTGCAGGGATCAGACTGGAGAATGAAAGGTTGATATGATGTGACCCACCACTCTACATACATCCTTTAAGTCTTTGAGAATGGCAATAATTTCTGCCATCCCACCAGATTTGTGTTTTTCTATTTTGGCTGGGTGGGAGTGCAGCATTTTCACTTCGCTTTTGCTATTACAAATGTTGCTTATTCTATAAATCAAGGAACCATTGTAAGGGCTCTTCTGATGGTTAAGTATATTCATTCCAATGATTTATTCAGGATCTAAGGAAATTATTTCTGGGTGAATACACAGAACTAGTGGATCCAGCATGAGACATACCTGGGCCAGAACTATATTTGTCGTCTTACCCCAATAAGCCTGCACTTGACTAGGACAGCCATGATAGCACTTTGGGACGCTAGATACAAGTGTGAATTGCTGGCTGGGTGCAGTGTCTCACACCTGTAATCCCAGCACTTTGGGAGGCTGAAGCAGGCGGATTGCCTGAGGTCAGGAGTTCAAGACCAGCTTGGCCAACATGGTGAAACCCCATCTCTACTAAAAAATACAAAAATTAGCTGGGCGTGGTGGTGGGTGCCTGTAATCCCAGCTACTCAGGAGGCTAAGGCAGGAAGAACTGCTTGAACCCAGGAGGCAGAGGTTGCAGTGAGCCAACATCACACCACTGCACTCCAGCCTGGGTAACAGAGTGAGACTCTATCTCAAAAAAAAGTGTGAATTGCTATGAAATCACTATCAAAAGATCTGAGTATTACCCTTACTCAGTATGATCAAATATAAATAACCATAGGTTCCTATTACACACACTTGCTGTGGTGCTACAGAGTCTTTCCCATGGGAACCCAGTCCCTCTTTCAATCAATGGGTTCTGATTCTGAGAACTGGCTGAGGTTTAGAAACTGTGCCTTTCCATCCTAACTTTCCACTGGGGTGACTGACCTTGGCCTTCGTTCATCCTTTCTGGCCCCTAAGAACCCAACATTCTATTAGCCTTCTCCTTAGACCCCTATAGGCTAATCCCTTCTGGTTGTTAGGCTGACCTTGGTGCCCAATATGATAATTATTCCCACTTTGCTTCTGATGTGCTTCTAAGTGCTGCCCCTGGTCTCTGCCCTTAAGCGGTCTATCATCCCCACTGCCATTAGGGGGAGAAGCTCTGCAAAATGTCTCCCATCAATTCTGGTCTACAGAGGACAGGCCTACTGAGCCTCAGCCATGTGCCCTACAGCAGCAGATTCTTTACAACCTGGGAAGCAGAGTGTCTTCCACGCCTTTCCAGGGAACATAGCCAGCTTACAGGCTTTTTGATCTTATAGAGTAGGTCAATTATATTTTGCCCCATTTCTTTTATCCTTTTGATCACTTCCTGTTGGCCCACCACGTAAACTCAAGCATCTCTACTTCATTTAATCGAGTTGTTGCTTTTTCTAAGCTACCAAGAGCCACCCCAGCAATGTATCAGAGCCCTCTCTTGGGACCTGTGCCAGGGTGTTAAATCCTGCATCACAGGAGAATGTCCCCACATCAGCAAAGTCCCCTTATCCTCTTGATATCCCACCTGCCTCAGTCAGCACCTTCAGGATCTGGTCTCAAGCACAGGATCCAGCACCTTTCGGACCATCTCAAGCATAAGCTCCAGCACCTTTGGGATCTCGTCTCCCACTTCCTGCTAGTACTTGTTAGCCAAAGACTGAAGTTCCTGTGGCATACAATTTTTTTTCCTCCTTGACAGGTCCAAGTTGGGCCATGCTGAGATTTGACCCTCTTTGTGGCCAGGAGGGGAGGTGGGGGCCAATCATGAGGAAGGCATGCATTGTCTCCTGGGGCACTTGTCTCTTTCAGACATCTGCATACTTTTCAAGAGAGAAAAGGCCTCCTTCTCACAGCAAGACTACTTCTATAGGTGCAGGTGGCTTGTGGGAATCTGGGAATTCAAAATTCTCAAGCGCACCCACTAGCACATTAGAAAATCAATTGTGCACATCTCTTTCCAAATCTTCATTCAGTGACACCATGTCGGTAGCTGGAAATGGGCCATGATGGGTGTATTTAAACCATGAAAATCAGAAAATGCTACAAACCAGGGCATCCTGCATCTCTAGACAGCAGATTGTTAGCCATTTCCCAGCATATCACAGTGTATACTCCTTCCCATCACGGCCCTGGCTTGCCTTGCTGGAGGACTCAGACCTTGCTGAAGTTCTGCTGCTGCTTTTACAATTGAGTCCTGTGCCTAGTCTCCAGCTCTGTCTGCCTCACTATAGGAGACAAGCGTCTCTTTAAACACTGCTGAGAAGACCGTCTGGCTCTCAGACTTGGCTTTAAATTGATAGACCTGAGCCTGCCATTTTCTCTTTTCCATGCATGGCTCCACTGATCAACAGGTCTCGGTGGCATAGTCCTTCGGGTTAGTATCTCCCCCACACCCTCGGTGCCAGAGACACTGAGTAAGCAAGCACCTCCCTGTCCACCTCCATCCCCACTCCCCACGGGCAGGGCCTTGGTGATCCACTGCTGCAATGTGTCAGGGACTGCCGGTACTCCTACCACCAGTGAGGTGGCATCCAGCTGGAAGTGATCCAACTCCAGAGTCCCGCCCTCATAGGCTGATTTCTAGGACCACCCCGGTAGACTGTGTTAGGTTCTTGAAGCAGAGCCTGAGATAAGGATTCTGGCACCTGTGATTGAGTGGGAGGGTACTCTCAGGATGAGACGGGGTAGAAATAGGCAAAGGTACAGATTCAGCAGCAGGTGAGCCTTGGTCTGACCCAGCAGGGAGCTCTCAAATGTGAATGACATCACAGGGTTGTCCCTCTGAGGCAGGGGCCAGCCTTTGTGCTCCTACATGAGTCAGTCACTGGCTGGAGGCCCCTGGGGAAAGGCTCGGGCTCTCACCTTTAGCAAATAAACAATTAGGGCACTCAGTTAAATTTGAATTTCAGATAAACAACAAATCAATTTTTAGTATATGTCCCAAATTGTGCATAACACAATGTGTTTTCTCTGCCAGCCCTAGGAAGGGCATAACTTCCCAGTTATTTCTAGGTGAAGTAACTTTGTAGATCAGGAGTAAGTCCCAGGAAAGAAGTCCAGCTCTTCTCTTCAACCCTGGGCAGCTGGGGGTGGGCGTAGGGGCCCAGCAGGCACCCATAGCATCTTCTACAGCATCTGAAATGAACAGAGTCATCATGTACTGCATACAAATGTACCCACTGCTGAGTTCTTCAGGGATTATATAATTAGGTAGTTGGTATTTTAAATGCATTGTATTATGCAAAAGTCCTTTGTGGATTGCTATATTTGGAGAGTTTTGTGATATTGGGGGGACTAGATGGAGTTTTCAGATGGGCATCATACTTTTTTTCATTTAAAACCCTAGAGTATTGTAATCCTAGAGAGTGATCCTGCTATCAGTAAATTAGCTCTCCAATACCTTTTCAATGTGGCTGCTAAGGACATGCATGTGGTTCACCCTCCCAGGAAATCCAGGAGGGCAGCATTGGCCTGAATTTGGCTGGTTGGGCAGGTAATGCTGGACAAAGACAATGGATGGAATGGTTTGCTTCCCTCAGTCCTTTCAGACACAGCCCAGCCCACCACGTCAAGCCAGTGGATGCATCTGTAACCAATCCCCATGAGAACTGCAGCCTCTTTAGAGGTGGCAAGTTGGCCTGGGTAGGTCAGGAGGATCAGATGTGAGGAAATCTTTGGATTGGAGGCAGGCAGAGCAGGGAAGCATCGGGTGATTCTATGACAGACCCAGGGCTCCAAGCTGCGGTTCAGGAGGGGCACTGGTGTGGCCTCTGCTCCACTCCCCCTAGAGTGACATCAGGTGAAGTGCCAACAACACAGAAGGCAGCAAACGCTGCCAGTCAGGTCTGCTTCCCTGGACAGCCGGTTGCTAACCCTTCTCCAGCACAGCACTGGATTTTGGTCACCTGGCTGGGAGCTCCACCTCCCCAGCTGCTGCCTCACCTGCTTTTCCGAACCCCACCCTGTAAACAGTAACTACGTTTTGTACCTACCACGCCTCATTTCCATCTCTTTGGAGCACCTCTCACACGGAGCTGAACAGAACGAACTGTTAAGCCCACTGTGTCTGTTAGGGTTGTCTGGGCTGTACCAGATACTCTAAACTGGATTCACCAAGAGGCGTTGTCAAAGCACATAAGAAAGAGCCTAGAGGCAGGCAGCTCTCAGCCTGGTGTCAGGCTCTGGGTCAGCTTTCCAGATTATCATAGCCTTCCCCACATCTGCCAGATGTCGCCACAAGCACAGGAGGTACAAACAAACCCAACAATGTTCTGGAAACAAGAGGGGAAGGGGATCCCCCACCATATCTCCCCAGAGGCCTCCCTTCTCACATCTCACTGTCCTGAAGCCAGCTCTAGCAGAAGAGAGCAGGGTGAATTTGTCCGGGGCATTCAGCCCCCAGTGCTGAGTCCATTACTACTTGACCCCTGAATAAAACGGAGGCTCCATGAGCAAGAAGGAATGAGAACTGGATGTTGGAGGGCAAGAATGTATCCACCCCACCCCTAGGAGCACGCATGGACAATTGCCCCATTTTTGCCCCCACTGCTGCCCAGGAGCTGGCCCAGAGACCTGCCAGTGCTGGGTAACAGGACGCTGGGAAAGTGAGACCAGAGCCTGGACTCAGGGAACAGTTCAAGGCTGCACTGGCCTGCAGGTCACAGAGCAGCTGCTGAGCAGTGAGAGCCCACGATGGACCAGGCCCTGGGTCTTGGAGACCTGAACGAGATAGACTGGGCTCCTGCTCTCCTGGGCGTTGCCTCTTAGAGGGCAAAGACAATTAACAGTAAACAAATAGAACATGAGGTGGTTTCCATTAGTGACTGATAGCCTTTGGATATTTGTTCTCTCCAAATCGCATGTTGAAATGTAGTCCCTTATGTTGGAGGTGGGGCCTGGCAGGAGGTGTCTGTGTCATGGGGGCAGATCCTTGGTTTAGTGCCATCCCCTTGGTGAGGGGTGAGTTCACTTGATAGCTGGTTGTTTGAAAGAGTCAGACCCCCTCTCATTCTCCTGCTCCCACTCTTGCTTGAGACACCTGCTCCTCCTTCTCCTGCCATGATTTTAAGATTCCAGAGGCCTCACGAGAAGCAAATGCCAATGCCATGCTTCTTGTTCTGTCTGCAAAACTGTAAGTCAATTAAACCTCTTTTTTTTATAATTTATCCAGCCTCGGGTATTTCTTAACAACAGCACAAGAACAGCCTAATACAGTGATGCTCTCCAAGTGACCTTTGGGCTGAGACCTGAAGAAGATGGGGAAGCAGCCAAGTGTGATAGTCATGCCTGTAATCCCAGCACTTTGGGAGGCTGAAGTGGGAGGACTGCTTGAGCCGAGGAGTTGAAGACCAGCTTGGAAAACGTAGCAAGACCCTGGCTCTACAAAATTTTTTTTTTAATTGACCAGGTGTGGTGGTGCACACCTGTAGTCCCAGCTACTTGGAAGGCTGAGGCAGGAGCATCTCTTGAGCCCAGGAGGTTGAGACTGCAGTGAGTCATGTTCACACCATTACACTCCAGCTTGGGTGACAGAGCAAGACCCTGTCTCAAAAAAGAAGAAAGAAGAAGAAGAAAAGAAGGAGAAGGAGAGGAAGAAGAAAAAGAGGAAGAGGAGGAAGAGGAGGAGAAAAAGAAGGAGGAGGAAGAGGAGGATTAGGAAGCACAAGAAAAAGAAAGGAAAGAAAGAAAGAGAGAGGAAGGATGGAAGAGGAAAAGAAAGAAAGAAAGAAAGAAAGAAAGAAAGAAAGAAAGAAAGAAAGAAAGAAAGGAAAGAAAGAAAGAAAGAAAGAAAGAAAGAAAGAAAGAAAGAAAGAAAGAAAGAAAGAAAGAAAGAAAGAAAGAAAGAAAGAAAGAAAGAAAGAAAGAAAGGAGGGAGGGAGGGAGGGAGGGAAGGGAAGGAAGGAGAGGGAGAGGGAGAGGAAGACAGAAGAAGGAAGAAGAAAGAAGAAGGAGAAGCAGAGGCTCGTGCTGGATAGCTTTGCTTTTGCCAATGACCTTGCTGATTTTCAGGGAGCCCTGATGTCTTAGTCCATTTATGCTGCTATAAAGGCATACCTGAGGCTGGATAATTTACAGAGAAAGGAGGTTTATTTGGCTCACAGTTCTGCAGGCTGTACAAGAAGCATGGCACCAACAACTGCTTCTGATGAGGACCTCAGGCTGCTTCCACTCATGGCGGAAGGTGAAGCAGAGCCTGCATGTGCAGATATCACATAGTGAGAGAGGAAGCACGAGGGGGCAGGGAGGTGCCAGGCTCTTCCTAATAGTAAGCTGTTTTGGGAACTAATAGAGTGAGAAATAACTCACCCCCTTCCCCTAAGGAAGGGCATTAATCTATTTATGAAGGATCTGCCCCCATGACCCAAACATCTCCCATTAGGCTCCCACCTCCAACACTGAGGATCAAATTTCAACACGAGGTTCGTGTGGACAAACATCCAGCTATAATACTGGGCAATGCTGACCTGAAGACAGACTCTTCCCCTCTCAGGCCCAGAGCTCCTTGGCCCTGTAACAACAGAAAATTGGGTTTGAGTGTCAAGATTTTTCCTTTAATCCCCATGCAGCTCCTTGGAATGAGGTGGCATCTTCTCCCATTTCATAGATGAAGAAACAGAAGCTCTGGAGGAATGAATCACTCATCCAAGGTCAGGTAGCTAGTAAGAGTCCCACCAGCTCCCCAGATCTCCTGTTTCCTGCCCCAAGTCCCACTGAGTGAGCTGGAACAATGGCTTCACTGTCACCTGCTGGGAGTGGTGGCAGGTGCCTGTAATCCCAGCTACTCGGGAGGCTGAGGCATGAGAATCTCTTTTTTTTTTTTTTTTTTTTTTGAGACGGAGTCTGGCTCTGTCACCCAGGCTGGAGTGCAGTGGCGCGATCTCGGCTCACTGCAAGCTCCGCCTCCCGGGTTTACGCCATTCTCCTGCCTCAGCCTCCCGAGTAGCTGGGACTACAGGCGCCCGCCACCTCGCCCGGCTAGTTTTTTGTATTTTTTAGTAGAGACGGGGTTTCACCGTGTTAGCCAGGATGGTCTCGATCTCCTGACCTCGTGATCCGCCCGTCTCGGCCTCCCAAAGTGCTGGGATTACAGGCTTGAGCCACCGCGCCCGGCCGAGAATCTCTTGAACCCAGGAGGCAGAGGTTGCAGTGAGCCGATATCACACCAGCCTGGATGACAAAGCGAGATTCCATCAAAAAAAAATAATAATAACATATAACATACATACAATAACATTTACTTTTTAAGCATACAGTTTGATGAGTTTTATCAAATATATATGGTTATATAACCACCATCACCATTAAGGCAGAATCTTCCCATCACTCAAATAATTCCCTCAGCCCCACCCCTTGTTGTCAATCACTTCTCCCACCCTAGCCACTGGAAATCACTCATCTGTTTTCTGTTTCCTTGCTTTTGCCTTTTCTAGAATGTTCTATACATGAGATCACTGAGAATATAGTCTTCTGTGTCTGGCTTCTTTCACTTAACGTAATGCCTAGCTCAGCAGTGTGTCAATCCTCCCTCCCTTGCCATTGCTGAGCAGTGAGTATTCCACTGTATGGCTGGACTACAGTGTGTTCATTCATTTATTCATTCACCAGCTGATGGGCAGTTGGATTGTTTCCAGGCTTTGGCTATAATGACTGAAGCCGCTGTGAACATTCAAGTACAAGTCTTTGTGTAGACAGTTTTCATTTGGCCGGATAAATACCTAGGAGTGGTATCGTGTGGTTAAGTGTACATTTAAACTTAGAAAACCTGCCAAACTGTTTTCCAATGTGGCCTGTACCGTGTTGCATTTCCATCAGCAGTGTTTGAGGATTCCAGTTGCTCCACATCCTTCTCCCCGCACTCGGTTTCATCCATCTTGTAAATATTAGCCACTCTGGTGACTGTGTACTGATATATTAGTGTGGTTGTAATTTGCATTTCTACAACTGACTAATAATAATGTTGCACATATTTCTGTATGCCTAGTGGGCATTTTTTTGTGAGTTTTTAAAAATTGGGTTGTTGTTACCTTCTTATTGAGTTGGAAGATTCTGGATGTTTATTCAGGTATGTGTCTGCTAAGAGGTGAGACTGGTTCTACCCTGGTCCTAACAAGCACCCTGGGCCTGCATCCCTGTTTGTGTCTGTGAGCTGGATCCGCAGCCCTTTCCTCCCACTACCTACCACCCAGCAGTACTCCTCACCCATCACCGTAGCTCCTTCTATGACATTTCAGCCTGTCTGTCCCTCCCTCCAGCTAGCCAGAGGCAGGATGGCTCAGTGATGCAGGGTGGGCCCTGAAGACAGAGTGCCAGGGTTTGGACCTTGTATTAGCAAGGGTCACAAGGGAAATTTACTTTATCTCTCCATAGCGCTGCTGTGAGGATCCAATAAATTAATCCATAGAAGAGCTTAGGACAGCACCTGGCACAAAGTATACATGAGCTATTATGTTATTCTTCCAGCCCATCGTTTCTATGTGGTCATAAACATGAATGCAGGACTCAGTGTCCCAGCTGTGTGTCCCTCACATACATTCCCTGACAGCCCACAGGTCTTGTCTGTCACCACCTCATTCAATAAGCCAGGACTCTGCCTCGTCCTTGGCTGGGGCCTTGCATTGGACATTTCTGTATCCATATTTGTTTTTTAAAAACTAGCTGTTGGCCGGGCACAGTGGCTCACATCTGTAATCCCAGCACTTAGGAGGCTGAGACAGGTGAATCACGACGTCAGGAGTTCAAGACCAGCCTGACCGACATGGTGGAACCTCATCTCTACTAAAAATACAAAAATTAGCCGGGCGTGGTGGCACGCACTTGTAATCCCAGCTACTTGGGAGGCTGAAGCAGGAGAATTGCTGGATCCTGAGAGTCAGAGGTTGCAGTGAGCTGATATAGCACCACCGCACTCCAGCCTGGGCAACACAGCAAGACTCCATCTCAAAAAAAAACTAGCTGGACTTGATACTCTTGTTAGAGGAATAGTTTTCCATATCTGTTAACTTTTCTTCTATTGTTATCCATCTGTTCAGGTTTTTCTGTCCTCCTGAGTCAATTTTGATAATTTATATCTTATATTTTGAAAATCAGACATTTCCTCTAGTTGTTTATTAGTGTCTTCTCTGTTATATTTGATCAGATTACCAAATCTAATCAAAAATGTTCATCTAGGGCCAGGCGCGGTGGCTCACACCTGTAATCCCAGCACTTTGGGAGGCCAAGGTGGGTGGATCACGAGGTCAGGAGATCAAGACCATCCTGGCTAACACGGTGAAATCCCATCTCTACTAAAAATACAAAAAAATTAGCCAGGCATAGTGGCGGGCGCCTGTAGTCCCAGCTACTTGGGAGGCTGAGGCAGGAGAATGGCGTGAACCCGGGAAGTGGAGTTTGCAGTGAGCCAAGATCTCACCACTGCACTCCAGCCTGGGCAACAGAGTGAGACTCCGTCTCAAAAAAAAAAAAAAAAAAAAATTCATCTATTATATTAGCCTTTTTAAAAAACTGGGTTTGGGATTTGTTAATCGAGTTTACTGTGGCTTTTGTTTGTTTTCTGTATAATTAGTCTCTGCTTTTATCACTATCAATTCCTTTTTTTTTTTTTTGAGATGAAGTCTCGCTCTGTTGCCCAGGCTGGAGTGCAATGGCATAATCTCGGCTCACTGCAAGCTCCGCCTCCTGGGTTCATGCCATTCTCCTGCCTCAGCCTCCCGAGTAACTGGGACTACAGACGCCCGCCACCACACCCCGCTAATTTTTTTTTTTTTTTTTTTTTTTTTTTTTTTTTAGTAGAGACGGGGTTTCACCATGTTAGCCAGGATGGTCTCGATCTCCTGACCTCGTGATCCGCCCACCTCGGCCTCCCAAAGTGCTGGGATTACAGGCGTAAGCCACCATGCCCGGCCTATCAATTCCTTTAATCTGATTTTCCTTTTGTTTACTTTATCTGTGTATTGAGGTTTTGAGCATCTTGAGAGAAATGCTTTGCTCACTGATTTCCCATTTATTTTATTTTATTTATTTTTTGGAGAGAGGGTCTCGCTTGATAGCCCAGGCTGAAGTGCAGTGGTGCAATCATGGCTCACTGCAGCCTTGACCTCCTGGGCTCAAGCAATTCTCCCACCTCAGCCTCCTGAGTAGCTGGGACCTCAGGCACACACCACCACAGCTGGCTAATATTTTATTTATTATTTTTTTTGTAGAGATGGGGTCTCACTTTGTTGCCCAGGCTGGTTTCGAACTCCTTGGTTCAAGTGATCCTCCCGCCTCAGCTTTCCAAAGTACTGGGATTACAGGCATAAGCCACCATGCCCAGCCCCATTTACTTTATAGTAAGTGCCTTTATGGGTGTAAATGTTCCTCTGAGACAGCTTTGGCTATTAGCCATACTTTTAATATTTTGTACATTCATGGTTATTCATTTATAAATGGTCTGTAATGCAATGCAGATTTCCCCTTTGGCCCAAATGCTATTTACAGCAGCACTTTTCTCTTTCTGAGCAGACAGAATATTTTGGTTTCCACTCTGTTGTTTGTTTCTCATCTGCCTCAGCCTCATTTACTAGGTGTTCCCTTGGGGTGCCTTAAGTCTGAACCACTCAAATATTTGTGTTTCTCCAAACACCCATGACACTGTCCTGCTGGTCTCTCTATCTGGAATGTCCTTCCCTTCCTAGCCAGTTCCCCCTAGTGCATCAAAGAAATCCTGCCCTGTTGCCTTCAGAAAACAAAACAAAACGAAACCTATCAGTCTCTTTATGTTCCCAAAGACGCTGTAGCTTTGCTGGTATCTGGTTGTATTAAGCTGTTCATTTGTCTCTTCTGCTAGATGGTAAGCTCCTTGGAAACTAAAAACTAATCACTTTTCTAACTTCAGACTAAGCACAAATTAGGTTCTCAAGAAACAATGAGTAATGAGTGATCCAGTATCCCCTTCCCAACATATTTTTGGTCATTGATACCATCATTCTGAGTAGTTACTAGGGAACAATTCACTGCAGTAACCAATACAGCAAAACATGAAATAGAGTTACATAGTAGAATTGTATTTGTTGCCCATATAATAGTCAAATGCAGTTCTTCATCAGCTGGGAGGTTCTCCTCCACACAGTCATTTAGGAATCCAGTGAACATGGCAGAGTTTCCTAGTTCTAGACCCAAACCCATGTCCTCTTTCTCCACAGTGATGACAATGCTAGCAACAGCTGGCCAGCTGTTCTGTAGTTCTCAGCCTCCCTTGCAGTGAGATGTCTCCATGCAATTTCAGTGGAGCAACATATACCATTTCCATTTCCAGGTGTAGGCTCCTAAGAAGAGGACGGCTTCTTCATGATCTTTCTCACCTTTCTGTCGGTTAGCTGCAGATAATGATGCTAACCATTAGGGGGTGGGTGGAGCCATAAAGTAGAAGAACCCTGGATTCCTAAATGACTGTGTGAAGTGTTCCCTAATTTCACATAATTAAGTGTTTCTTAATTTCCTGTTTGGGTTATTTGTTGCTAGTGTATAAAAAAATCCTGATTTTTGTGTGTTGATATTTGTGTGCTGGAACTTTGCCAAATTAGCTTATTAGCTCAATTTGATCTCAAATATTAGCTCACATATTTTTGTGGATTATTTATGGTTATCTACATAAGATCATGTCATCTGAAATAAAGATAGTTTTATTTCCTTCTTTCTGTCTTAGTCCACTTGGGCTGCTGTAACAAAATGCCATAAATTGGAGGCTGAGAAGTCCAAGATCAAGGCACCAGCTAATTCACTGTCTGATGAAGGCCTGCTTTCTGGTTCATACATGGCACCTTCTAGCTGTGTCCTCACATGGTGGAAAAGGCAAGGTAGCTCTCTGGGATTCCGTTTTTTTTTTTGTTTGTTTGTTTGGTTTGGTTTTTGTTTGTTTGTTTGTTTGAGACAGAGTCTCACTCTGTCACCAGGCTGGAGTGCAGTGGCACAATCTCGGCTCATTGCAACCTCCGACTCCCTGGTTCAAACGATTCTTCTGCCTCAGCCTCTCGAGTAGCTGGGATTACAGGCACCTGTTACCACGCCCAGCTGATTTTTGTATTTTTAGTAGAGACAGAGTTTCACCATGTTGGCCAGGATGGTCTCGATCTCCTGACCTCGTGATCTGCCCACCTTGTCCTCCCAAAGTGCTGGGATTACAGGCATGAGCCACCATGCCCGGCCTCTGGGATTCTTTTTATAAGGGCTCTTTTTCTTTTCATGTGGGCTCTACCCTCATGACCTAGTCACTTCCTAAGGTCCCACCTCTTAATATCACCACACAGCAGATTTAACATATGAATTTTGAGGGGGACACAAAGAATTTTCCATAGCACTTTCCAATATGGATACCTTTTATTTATTTTTCTTCTCTAATTGCTTTGGTTAGAAATTTCTTCCCTAACTGCTCCACTACTATGTTGAAAGAAGTGGCAAAAGTGGGTATTCTTGTCTTGTTTCTATCTTAGGAAGAAAGTTTAAGTCTTTTGCCATTGAGTATGACATTAGCTATGGGGTTTTCATATATGACTTTTATCATGTTGAGGAAATTTTCTTCTTGTTTCAATGAAGATAGGGCGTTGAGTTTTGTCAGATGCTTTTTCTGCATCAATCAATATGACCATGTAGTTTCTTTGTTTTATTCCATTATTGTAGTATATTACATTAATTTTTGTATGTTGAACTATTCTTGTATTCCTGGGATAAATTTCACTTTTATATATAATCCATAACCATAACCTGAAGATATGCTGAAGAGGCCAGGTACAATGGCTCATGCCTGTAATTCCAACACTTTGGGAGGCTGGTGTGGGAGGATCACCTGAAACCAGGAGTTTGAGAAAAGCCTGGGCAAGTAAGCAAGATCCCACCCCTACAAAAAAATTGAAAATTAGAGCTGGACGTGGTAGCTCACACCTGTAATCCCAGCACTTTGAGAGGCTGAGGCAAACAGATCACCTGAGGTCAGGAGTTCGAGACCAGCCTGACCAACATAGAGAGCCCCTGCCTCTACTGAAAATACAAAATTAGCTAGGCGTGGTGGTGCATGCCTGTAATCCCAGCTACTCAGGAGGCTGAGGCAGGAAAGTCGCTTGAACCTGGGAGATGGAGGTTGCAGTGAGCCAAGATCATGCCATTGCACTCCAGCCTGGGCAACAAGAGCAAAGCTCCATCTGAAAGAAAGAAAGAGAGAGAGAGAGAGAGAGGAAGGAAGGAGGGAGGAAGGAAGGAAGGAAGGAAGGAAGGAAGGAAGGAAGGAAGGAAGGAAGGAAGGAAGGAAGGAAGGAGAAGAGAAGAGAAGAGAAGAGAAGAGAAGAGAAGAGAAGAGAAGAGAAGAGAAGAGAAGAGAAGAGAAGAGAAGAGAAGAGAAGAGAAGAGAAGAGAAAAGAAAAGAAAAGAGAAAAGGAAAGAAAAGAATCAGCCGGGCACAGTGGCTCACGCCTGTAATCCCAGCACTTTGGGAGGCGGAGGCGGGTGGATCACGAGGTCAGGAGATTGAGACCATCCTGGCAAACATGGTGAAACCCCGTCTCTACTAAAAATACAAAAAAAAAATTAGCCAGGCGTGGTGGTGGGTGCCTGTAGTCCCCAGCTACTCGGGAGGCTGAGGCAGGAGAATGGCGTAAACCCAGGAGGCAGCAGAGCTTGCAGTGAGCGGAGATGGCGCCACTGCACTTCAGCCTGGGCGACAGAGCGAGACTCCGTCAAAAAGGAAGGAAGGAAGGAAGGAAGGGAGGGAGGGAGGGAGGGAGGGAGGGAGGGAGGGAGAGAGAGAGACGGACGAAGGAATGAAGGAAGTTAGCTCGATGTGGTGGTCGTGCACCTTTAGTCCTAGCTATTCAGGAGGCCGAGGCAGGAGGATTGTTTGAGCCCAGAAGGTTGAGGCTGCAGTGAGCCATGATCGCACCACTGCACTCCAGCCTGAGCAACAGAGTAAGACCTCATCTCTAAAAACAATCTTTTTTTTTTTGAGATGGAATCTCGCTCTGTTGCCCGGGCTGGAGTGCAGTGGCGCGATCTCTGCTCACCGCAACTTCCGCCTCCCGGGTTCACGCCATTCTCCTGCCTCAGCCTCCCGAGTAGCTGGGACTACAGGTGCCCGCCATCACGCCCACCTAATTTTTTGTATTTTTAGTAGAGACGGGGTTTCACCGTGTTAGCCAGGATGGTCTCAATCTCCTGACCTCGTGATCCACCCGCCTCGGCCTCCGAAAGTGCTGGGATTACAGGCGTGAGCCATCACGCCCGGCCTAAAAACAAATTTTTTAATACTGAAGAATTTTATTTGCTGGTATTTTGTTGAGGATTTTGCATCTACATTCACAAGAAATATTACTCTGTAGTTTCTTTTCCTGTAGGTAGCATCTTTGTCTGGCTTCAGTATCAAGGCAATGCTGGCCTCATGAAATGAATCAGAAAGTGTTACTTCCTCTTTTCTTTTTTTGAAAGCATTTGAGAGAATTGGTGTTAATTCTTCTTTAAATGGTTGGTAGAATTACCAGTGTAGACATCTGGTCCTGGGATTTTCTTTGTTGGTGGGTTTTTTAGTACTAATTCCATTTCCTTACTTGTTAGTAGTCTAATGAGATTTTCTGTTTCTTCCTGAGTTAGTAGTAGTAGCTCCTGTGCGGAATTTTTGCATTTCATCTAAGTTATCCAAGTTTACCTAAGTTAAAGTTCCATTTTATCTAACCTGTCTAAGTCAACAAACAATACTAAATTGTTCATAGTATTCTCTTATAATCCTTTTTTTCTATAAAGTCAGTAATAAAATTCACTCTTTCATTTTTTCATGCCTGATTTTAATAATCTGAGTTCTCTCTCTCCCCCTCCCTGCAATTGAGAGTCATTTAAAAGTGTCTTGTTTAAATTTTATGTATCTGTGAGTTTTCCAGTTTTCCCTTTGTTATTCACTGCTAGTTTTATTTCATGTGATCCAAAAAGATACTTTATATGATTTCAAATTTTTAAAATTTACTAAGACTTGTTTTATCCCTAAAATATCCTTGAGAATTCCCATGCACATTTGAGAAAAATGCACATTCTGCTGTTGTTGGATAGAGTGTTCTGTATATGTCTGTTAGGTCTAATTGGTTTAGAGTAGTGTTCTAGTTCTTTCTTTCCTTATTGATCTTCTGTCTAGTTGTTTAATCCATTATTCAAAGTAGTGGCCAGTCATGGTGGCTCACACCTGTAATCCCAGCACTTTTGGAGGCCGAGGAGGGTGGATCACAATGTCAGGAGTTCAAGACCAGCCTGGCCAACATGGTGAAACTCCATCTCTACCAAAAATACAAAAAAATTAGCCAGACACGGTGGTGCATGCCTGTAATCCCAGCTACTCAGGAGGTCGAGGCAGGAGAATCACTTGAACCCAGGAGGCAGAGGTTGCAGTGAGCTGAGATCACACCATTGCACTCCAGCCTGGGCAACAGAGCAAGATGCTGTCTCGAGAAAAAACAGAAACAAACAAAAAAAAAAAAAAAAAAAAAAGTAGTATACTAAAGTCTCCAACTACTATTGTAGAACTCTCTATTTCTCCCTTCAATTTTGCAAAATTTTGTTTCATGTATTTTGGTGTTCTGTTGTTTGTAATTTTTATATCTTCTTAATAGATCAAAATTTTTATCAACATATAATGTTCTTTGTCTCTTGAGACTTTTTTTTTTTTTTTACTTAAAATCTATTTGGGCTGATAATACAGCCACCACAACCCTCATTTTGGTTGTTATTTTCACAGAATATCTTCTTCCATCCTACTTTCAAATTCTTCTGTCTTTATATCTAAAGTGAGCCTCTTGTAGATAGCATACAGGTGGATAATGTTCTCTTTATTCACTCTGCCAATCTCTGCCTTTTAATTGGAGTTTAATCTATTTATATATAAAATAATTACTGATTAGGAAGGACTTCTACCACTGAGCTATTTTTTTCTGTGTGTCTTACACATTTTTAAGTTTCTCAATTCCTCCATTACTGAATTCTTTTTTTAATTCTTGATTTTGTGTGTGTGTTGTTACATTTTGATTATTTTCTCCTTTTGATAGTGACAGGAGGCAACCAAATGCCTGGCAGATAGGAGCTTGTCCCCCATGAAACTCCACCTTCAAGCCAAAAAATAGCCTGAAGGCTAAAAGACCAGACTGCTGGTCCCAGATGAAACCCACAATCCAGAGTGAGAACTTCCATTCCTCTTTGCCTGCCCTCTGAATAATCCCTTTTAACCAATCGAATGTTGCCTTTTCTAATACTACCTATGGCCTGCCCCTCCCCCATTCTGAGCCCATAAAAACCCTGGAATCAGCCACACTGGGGGCACTTTGCCAACTTCAGGTAGGGGGACCACCTCTGTATCCCCTCTCTGCTGAAAGCTGTTTTCAACACTCAGTGAAATTCTCACTTTGCTGTCTCTTCGATTGTCAGCGTATCCTCATTCTTCTTGGGTGTGGGACAAGAACTTGGGAATCAGTGCACAAACCAGACTGGGCAGCACGGGTGGGTGGACAATCTCCTGCAGCAGGTAGCATGGCCAAGTGAGGCCTGGGCAGGGCATCACCGAGGTCCCCAGCTTGCAAAGTGACCAAGGAAAAGTCCTGTGTCACTTTCCTTTTCTTATATTTTTCAGTTATTTTCCTAATGATTGCCTTGGGGATGGTAATTAACAACTTACATTTATAAGAAGCTAGTTTGAATAATAGTTCCAATAGTATATGAACACTATACTCCTATACATCTCCATCCTACTTCCTTTATATTGTTATTCCCACAAATTGTGTTTTTATACATTATATCCTCACTAACATAAACTTATAATTATTTTCCACATTTGCCTTTTAAATCGTATAGGAACCCGAGAATCACCAAAAAAAAACTACATTAATATTCACTGTTATATTTACCTATATAGTGACATTTAACAGTGTACTTTTATGTCTTCAGATGTCTTTGAATTACTACTTAGTGTCTTTTCATTTTAGCCTCAATGTTTTCCTTTAGCATTTCTTACAGGGCAGGCCTGCAGGTAATTAATTCCCTTTGGTTTTCTTTATCTGAAATGTCTAATTTCTTTTTTATTCTTGAAGAATAGTTTTGCTGGTTATAAGATTCTTAGTTAATAGTTTTTCTTTTCTTTCAGCACTTCAATTATTATTAAAGTGTTGTTATTATTATTATTTTGAGACAGAGTCTCCTTCTGTCACTCAGGCTGGATTGCAGTGGCACAATCTCTGCTCACTGCAACTTCCGCCTCCCAGGTTCAAGTAATTCTCCTGCCTCAGCCTCCCGAGTTAGCTGGGATTACAGGTGCCCGCCACCATGCCCGGCTAATTTTTGTATTTTTAGTAGAGATGGGGTTTCACCGTGTTGGTCAGGCTGGTCTCGAACCTGACCTCAAGTGATACACCCACCTTGGCCTCCCAAAGTGCTGGGATTACAGACATGAGCTAGCGTGCCTGGCCTAAAATGTAATTATTATTACAGCTGCCATTTGGCCTCCTTGGTTTCTAATGAGAAATCATCTGTTAAACTTATTGCAAATCCTTGGTATGTATGCTATGTGTCATTTCTCTCTTGCTGCTTCCAAGATTCTCTCTCTGTCTTTGTCTTTTGACAATTTGACTATAATGTGTTTCACTGTGGATTTCTTAGAGTTTATCCCACTTGGATTTCATTGAGCTTCTTGGATGTGTATGTTTGTCTTTCAACAAATCTGGGAAATTATTTCACCTTTTCTCAAATATATTTTTCTTCCTCTTTCCATCTCTCTTCTTCTGGAGCTCCCATATACTTACATTGGTATGTCTGATGGCATCCTACTGGTCTCTTGGGTTCTGTTCATTTTTCTTCTTTCTTTTTTTCTGCTATGCAGACTGGATAACTTCAATTGCCTTTTCTTCAAGTTCACTGATTCTTTCTTCTGCCTGCTCAAATTGGCCATTTAACCCCTCCAGGGACTTTTTCATTTCAGTATTGTACTTTTCAGATCCAGCATTTCTATTTGATTCCTCTTTAATAAATTATCTTTATTGTCATTCCCCATCTGTTAATACATTGCTCTCCCAATTTCCTGCAGTTCTTAGTCCATGGTTTTCTTTAGTTCATTAGGCATATTTAAGACAGTTGACTTAATGTCTTTGACTAGTAATTCCAATGTCTAAAATTCCTTATGGACAGCTTCTTTTAAATTATTTTTGTCCTGTTATAGAGCCATATCTTCCTCTTTATTTGCTTTGTAATACTTTGTTGAAAACTTAACATTTTGAGTAGTATAATGTGGTAATTCTGGAAGCCAGATTCTCCCCCTCCTTTGAGATTGGTTTTGTCGTTTGTTGAGGGCTTCAGTTGTCCATTTGTAGAGTGACTTTTCCAAACTATTTTTGCAAAGTATGTATTCTCCGTTGTGTCTGATCATTGATGTTTCTGTTCTGGTGTCTCTGCAGTCAGCCTATGACCTGGAAGTATTCCTTAAATGCCTAGATTTTTTTAAACCCAAGAAACAAAAAACCTAGCATGTACCTTTTTAAAAATCTTCTGATAGATGCCACCTGGAAGGCTGCTGCTGCCTGAAGGGGCAGAAACAAAGGCAAGCTCTACTCTGAGCCCTCAAGGAACCACCAGATAAACAAAAGAAATTTGATTCTCCAAATTTCTGGAAGACAAGGTCCTTTCTGCCCACTCTGGCTCCAGCCAGCTGCTCTAGGAACACAATTACTGTCCCCATGGCTACAGGAATGTTGAAGAATGCAGGATGGTAGCTGGTTTGCCACACCACTCACTTATGAGCCATCAGCATGCCTCTCCCTTCATCAAGCACTCCCATGGTTGCTGTAAGTGTCCAATCAGGTTCCAGAATTCTGAAATAGTTGACTCTTACAGGATTTTTTTATCTCCTAACTTAATGATTGTCTAGATCGAGGAACCAATTCCTGAAGTTTCCTATTTTGCCAGTTTCATGACATCATTCCCTAGTAACTCTCTTTTCAGACAAAAAGTTTCATTGACTTACTGTAGGACTAGCATCAAAGAGACTATGCCACCTAGTCTGTCTCCTTAAAACACCAAAATAATCAGTACACATTCGGGTAGGAGTTTGGCATTAGATCTGCCATCAATCAAGAGCGGGGGACAGCCCACGTCTTAAACTCTGACCCAAGGGCTAAAATATTCTTTGGTAGCAACAACAGCTACAAACTATTGAACAACTTGTATGTGCCAAGAGCCTTATCTGCATTATCCCATTGAATCCTCTCAACAGCCCTTTGAGGTAGTAGAATTGTTGCCTGTCCCTTATTGAGGCTTAGAAACATTAAGGAATTTGCCCAAGGCCCTAGAGCTAGTGAGTGGCAAAGCCAGTCTTCAGACTCAGGCTGGAAATCCTACAGTTCTGTGTTACCCCAGTGTTATCCTGCCTCTCAGCACGGAGTCTTGGATGATTCTCCTACCCCCTCCCTAGGCAATGCACAGGACTACTCCCTGCACCCTTACTCATGCTCTGCCCTTCTTCCCCAACAGTGCTAGCCTTAGGCTTTATCCCCGACACACAGCCCAGGCTCCGTTCCATCTGTTGACAGAGGCAAACACTGGGGCAAAACCGACCTCTGTGGCTACCACTGTGTCCACCTCCACCAGCTTCAGCTGAAGCCTCTGAACATCTCCAGCATGGAGGAAGCCCCAAAGGACATTTCCTGTCCCCCAGCATATGCTTGACCCTGAAGCCCCCCCGCCCCATCCAGTCGAGAAGACCAAACTTTTAACAATCCCGGAATCAGAGTGACCCATGGGTGAATCTTAGCCAGGTCGCTCATAGCTGTTGCATCCTAGTAAGTCCCTTAACTCCCATGGGCTTCAGTTTCCCTGTATATAAAATGACAGCCTTCAGCTCACAGGCCAGTTGCAATCCATCTAAAGGGTCTAGCACATCCCCTGGCATGTGGAACCCACATGTGGTCATTTGATCCTGGCATGCTCTAGTGTCTCTCGGCTCCTCTCCCCTTGCCCTGACATCCTGGCCATCACCCACTGCCTAACACCCTCCCACTCACCAAGCCCTTAGCCTGCCCCTTAGCACAAGAGCACAGCCAGTCTCAAGTCTACCCTGCTGTAAGCAAACACTTGCAACATCATGCTGACCTCCAGGCCCTGTTGCATCAGTGTGCCCACACTTGGTTCCCAGCTGGTACTGAGGGTATCAGGGAACAGGCCAGTGGTGGAAGGGCGGACACTTTGTGTTCCCTGGCTTCCTGGCTCCCAATATCTTTCCCAATGGCATATGGGGTCTAGCAGACCTTGGCTCTAACTGTGAGCCAAGTTAGCTCTTTTAACTAAGAACAAGTTAAATTGGCTCATTTGACTATGAACCTCTATCCTTTAGAATCTGGGTCTTCGGGCTTGCTTCTGTGCAAAATGGCAGATAAGGCTCAACCTTTCTTTTTTTAACTTCATTGTTAAATATTACTCCATTAATACATATTTACTGCAGAAAATGTAGGAAATACAGATAAGCAAAAAGGAGAATAAATTAAAATCACTCATACCACCATCAGCAAGATAATTACTGTTACCATTTTGGTATATTTCCTCCCAATACATATATCATCTGTATCATATTATGACAAAAATGGATCATACTATGTTTCCTATGTTTCCCCTGTGTTAGTCATCTATTGCAGTATAACAAACTGCCTCAAAACTTAGTGGCTTCACCTTTCCATGTATTATGATGACAAGAATGTGATATGACACTGTCCTATATCTGGACCATATGCTAAAAGACAGAAAATGGTTTCCAAACTTATTTGTCCTGTAATAACAAAATTTTATTTCATAAAATGTTTAAAAAAAAAAACCATAGTAGCTTGAAACAACAAACCTTTGTTATCTCACACAGTTTCTGTAGGTCAGGAATTCAGAAGCAGCCTAGCTGGGTGGTCTGGCTTGGTGTCTCTCCTGAGGCTGCAGTCAAGGTGTTAGCTGGGGCTGCATCATCTGAAGGCTTGACTGGGACTGGAGGCGCTGCTTCCAAAGTGGTTCACTCACATGGCTGGCAAGTTGGAGCTGCCTATTGGCAAGAGGCCCCACTTCTTCTCAGTGGATCTTCCCAGAGTTCTTGTAGGCATCCTCATAGCATAGCAGTTGGCTTCCCCCAGAAGGAACAGTCCAGGAGAGGACAAGGCCGAAGCCACAGTGTCTTTTCTGGCTTAGGCTCTGAAGTCATACTCCACCATTTCTGCGTTATCATATTAATATAATGCAGGCTAGACCTATTCTGCATGGGAAGGGACTATACCATGGGGTGAACACCAGAAGCAGGGCTAATTGAAGGCCAGCTTCAAGGGTGGTTACACATTCCCTTTCAACAGTATGTCATGAACATCTTTCCAGGCCAATAGGAGCAGATGAATCTTAACATTTTTAATGACCACATATAAGTGTAGCATAATTTATTTAACCAACCTTCTGTAGTTGGATATGTGGGTTGTGTCTCATTTTTTGATACTAGAATTAATCATTTTGAATATCCATCACCAAACTTGTCATATTATTTTCTTGTGATGAATGAAAAAGAAAATCAAGTCATGCCTGTCAATCTGAAGCCGGAGCAACTAAGAAATGGGGATACCACAGGGACATAGAGCAGGGTCCCTTCTGACTCTGCTCTTCTCTTTCTCTCCCCATTAAATGGGGAGTTCACTATCTACTGCACAGCTGCACAGTTCTGTCTTTTCAGAAAGTTCTAAGCAGAAACAATGTTCATCCATCCTCCTCAGGATAGCCCTTGAGCTACTGAAGACTCTAAGCACGTTCTGGACATCCTCCATGAATCATCATCTCTGAGGCCCTCCCCTTCTTGGCCCCTCTTCTCTGGACAGGTTCTGGACAGGCTTGCCCTTCCAAAATTCCTGGAAAGCAGCAGGTACTGTTCCTGCTACACTGACCCTCAACTTTAATGCAGTGCAGACCTGTTGGTGTCACCCCTTATCCTGAAGAGGGGGCATTGAGACAGGACAAGGGTGGGTGCCCAGGAGGGTTGGCATGAGTCATGAGAATCTGGTCCTGGAGAATTAGACAGTGTGGGGATGTAGGGGTGTTGAGTGCCTTTCTGGCCTCACAGATGCCAATGAGTATCATCAGCAGGTGGCCCCCAGAAAGGAACTCTAGGTGATGCCTGTGGCTCTAAACACAGGCTAGAGAGGGCACTTGCAGTTCAGCCAACCCAGAAAGGGGGCCCCCTTGCCTCAGATTCAGCCTTTGTACACATCCTCAGCCTTTCTTGAGAACTGAATTTAGATTCTCCTCCCCTGTGCTGTGTGCTTGGCCCAGGAGAAGGGCAAGTCTCGCTGGGTAGCTGCTTCTTGGCCTGGCTGAACCAGAAGGCCCCAGTGCCACTCCAAACCTGGATGTGAGCCCTGCCCCCATGAGCAAACAGTAGCTCAGAGCTGGGGGCTGTGGGGGTCAGTGGCCTGTCACATGAGGTCTGATGAGGCCACCTCTGCTCTATTTTGGGAAAGGGATCAATTGTATCAAGGGCTTTCTTGGGAGTGATCACTCTGGCCCACTTGCCAGCTCCAGCTAATTTTAGCAGGCTTTGGCAGGTGCCAGCAAGTACATGGCATGTGGATGTCACTCCCAGGTGAGCCCAAGGAGGGGTCTGGGCCAGAGCCCGGGAGTCATGGTCTATGCCCACGGAGGCACCCAAAGCAAGCCTGAGGCCTGGACTTTGCAGTCACAAAATTAAGAATGATAGCCCCGGTTTTTTGTTTGTTTTTGGTCAATTGGCCGCCTTCCTCCACCACCCCTTCCCCAAGTGCCATACAGACCCCTGGATTGTATGAAATGCACATCGAACCTCTCTGCAGATGAAAATCCACTGGGGATCCCCTTGCCTCCAAGAGCAAGTCCAGACCTGAACCGGCGAGGGCCAGGCCCCCTTAGGACCCCCTCCCTGTCCGAGGGCATTTCAATAAGTGTTCTGTCCCCAAGGCAGCCTGGTGACTTTCTGCCCGCACAAGGCTGAGGAATAGCAGGTGGGTAGGCTGGCTCTGCACACCTCCTCCTGCTGGGCAGCAATCCCAACCCCATGTTCACAGAGTGTGGCCAGCTGCCCCATGGCTCTCTCCCCATGGCCCTGTCAACTCTTAGCCCACATGGGCCTCCCCTCCCTTTCTGGCCCTGCCTCTGACCCCATGGCAGGGGGCAGAGTATTTCAGCAGCTGCCGGGCTGAGCCCTTTCAGTGCAGAAGCCCTGGGCTGCCAGCCTCAGGCAGCTCTCCATCCAGGCAGCCATTGCTGCCACAGCGGGGGCCTTATGCTCCAAGGCTACAGCATGTGCTAGGCCTCGGCAGGCAGGAGCATCTCTGCTTCCCAAAGCATCTACCTCTTAGTCCCTCGGAGAGATGGCGATGGATGCCACAAGGAGCCAGGCCCAGACAGCCTTGACTCTGGTAAGGGTCACACCAAAGTTAGCGACTTTGCATTGGGAGAACAGCGCCCAGGGCAGGGCCCTTGGTTTTGCAGATTACCAAAACCAAGACTGGGGGCAGGGAAAGCAAGCAGGCTCTGGGCACCTTGGAAGGAGGCACACGAGCCTCAGGGGTCCTGGCTAAGGCAGCTGTGCCCGCCACTGCCCCCCCCCCGCCCACCACCCCTCCTCACTGTGGCTGCCCACTGTCCAGCCTCTCGAAGGGTTCTAGGGCACTTGCTCCTGGAGCTAACAGTGACCCAGGACACTGGTGTCTGGGGCTTGGCCTGAGGCTTTTATGGGGGGAGGTGGCTGGCTGCCCAGGGCTGTCTGGCTGTCTGGGGGCTCTGCATGGCATTTCCAGGGGTTGGTGGATCAGGGATTCGGTCCCTCAGGAGAATGTGGACACCAGCCCGAGGTCGCTCACTTCTGTGGACTTAGCCACCTGAGGGCCCGGGAATGGAGGGGACCAGGCTACAGCTGGGCATGTGTCACTGGGATGCGCTCTGGAGCCCCCAGGCCTGCAGCGCTTGCCCAGGAACTTCCCTGGCCCTTGGCCATGTCCTCAGGGACACACAGCTCCTCCAGTCGGCCCCTCCTAGTGCTGGAATAGACAGCTCCTCAGTCCACATCCGCCAAAGGCGGCCCTAGAAGGCATCCTGCCTTTTGTACTGCGTTCTGGAGGTGGGGCCACAACGCACTGCTCGCTGCATAAAAGGGACAGCATCCTGCCCCTGGCAGCCCTGCCCGACCAGCTCTGCCTCTCCCACTGCTATCCAACCTGTACACCCTGGTGACCGTGTCCAGGCTCCACATCTACCTCTCCAGCCAGACTCTCCTCTGAACTCTGGCCTCACATGGCCAACTGCTACTTGGAACAAATTGCCCCTTGGCTGGCAGATGTGTTAACATGCCCAGACCAGGATCCTGATCCCACAACCCAACTCCCAGGTCAGGTGGAACCTCTTCTTCTCAGGCCCTTCTGTTCCTCTCCTCAGCCCCTCCCACCTCCCTTCAGAGTAAGTCTAGACTTTTACCCCTCTCACTAAGCCTGCACCCACCATCCCTGCGCAGGGGTTGTTAGGACAGCCCGACGCCCTGCTTCCACCCTGCTCCAAGATGCCCCCGTTCTGCAGCCCGGTGCCTCCAGGCTTCTCACCTCCTGCTGCTCACAGCTCAGCCTCACTCCCTCCCTCCCCATCTCTGCTCCAGCCTCAATGCACGTCCCCTGCCCCCATCTTCTGACAGGAGCTGCCTGACCTGTCCCTGCTTCATCTGTCCCCATTCCTTCACCCCCCAACCTGTCCCCAGTTTGACTGAGATTCTTTCCTGCAAATCCCCACCCTTCAGAGGAGTTGGTCCTGCTGTCAACTCTGCTTCTGTGCCCCGCGCCGCACCTGGCATTCAGTGGGCATTTGCTGAAGAGATGAGGGTCAGATGCCCTGCAGGGAGTGTGGGGCGTCCTCAGGCGAGAAAAGTTGTACTTTTGACTGTGAGCCCCGATTATGTGTCCTGTGACGTCTCGGGTGAGGTCAGTAAGAGAAACCTCTGCAAGCTGGCTGGGGCTGCCTCCCAGAGGCTGCCAGGGGGAAGGACAGGCTCTGTCTGTGCTCTTCTGGCCTCACAGACAGGCTCTATCTGTGCCCCAGGCTACACCTGGGGGGGCCAAGCAGCTTCTCAGGGCTCCCCAGGTATCAGCACATTTCCTAGGCTGCTTGGGAAAGCCCTGTAAGCTTGCATAGACACCCAGCAAGAGGCTAGCCAGAGAGACACTTGTAGCTGGGGTCTGGGCACAAGTAACAGCTCGGTGCTGGGCCTGAGGTCAGGCAGGATGCAGCCTGGCTGGGTGAGAGGAAAGTTTGGAGCCAGTGCCTGGGTTCAAACCCCTCCATGGCCCGTGGTTCTGTGGGCCTGGGGAAGGGTTTGTACCTCTGTGTCCAGTTTCCTCACTTATAAAAAATGGAGATAATAAAAGTACCCATGTCCCAGAGTGGCTGTACCAATAATAGGGAAGCGTGCCCAGAGCAGGCCTGGCACACAGGAAGTGTGCATCAACCTCAGTCCCTGCCACTGGGCTTGTCCTGGGTGTCTGTGAGGCAGACCTCTGCCCTACAACGTGACCCCCAGGCTTGTGAGACTAAGCTGGGTCAGGGCTTCCTCCTCTGGGATTGCATGCTTACCAAGTGCCAGGAGGGGGACTTCTGCAGGCCCAGGTGCACCCTAAGGAAGGGGCTTGCTCCCACCAAGAACAAGGCTCACCTTTGGAGGATGCTCCCCACATAAGAGGTGAACCCCCAGGTCTACTGGTGACTATAGCCTCAGAACCTGACAGCATCTATCCTCCAACCCATGCCCACTGGGAAGTGTGTGAGGGGTCCTTATAGGCCCTGTGGTGTGGACAATGCAGGGACCCTGCAGCATCTGGCTAGGGCAGGGCCCAGATGAGAGCCCTGGGCCAGGAGACCCTGGCCGGTTCTGCCACTGTGGGGAGACAAGCTCCCCCACCCCATGTCCCCCGCTTCCCTGCAGCCCCACAGAGAATGCAGACCTACTTTTACAGAAATCCAGATTTTTGTGTAAAAGTGTCTCTATTTTAAATAGATTTTAAGTGGTGGCAGCAAATTTAAGCTTTTGAGAATATTATACAGGACAAATCAGATTCGCAGGCCAGATGCCACTTTATTTACAGAAATGGAATCAGGTCCTACCTCAGGTCCCATCTCACGTCTTCACTTATGCCTATGTGTCTCCTTCACGGGAAAGGCCGCAGGAGGCCCTGCAGTAAGCATCCTGGAGTTGATTTAAAGTCCCTGACGGTGAATATGGGGGTCCTCACTGTTGCCGCAAGGGGGCATACCCCTGTGTATCTTAGAAATGCCTGCAGCCCTTTTGCTGCAGAACAGATTCTTAGGAGAGAAACTGTCAGATCAGAGTTCAACTTAGAGAAACTCCAAATTGCCCTCTGAACAGATGGTATCAGTTTGACATCACACAATGCCGGGATTCCTGGGGGAGAACTTTCTGGCCTAGAAGGCAGTAGAGCCAGGACTTCACCCAGTCAGTGGCAGGGCCACACACAGGCCTTGATACAGAGGGGGAAGACTTGGGCCTCCTCGACACCCTACGGGGCCCAGCCTCCCAACATGTGATAAGAGAAACAGCAGCCACCTTGTACCTCGCTCTCCCAGTTCTCCAAGGGCTGGGCCAGTTCTCCCCACAGCCCTGCAAGGGAGGATCACTCAAGGGCCCTAACTGTCTGACAATACAGCCACACTCTGATCAGCCGCCTGGGCACAGACTCCATGTCATTGTCCTCTGCCAAGACCTCAGACTGAAATGTTGGCTCCTCCCATGAAGAACCTGGGGCCAAAGGACCAGAGTCCAGGTCTGTGGCCACCAGGATGGGCCACTTGGAGAGAGGCACAAGGGTGGTACCAGGCAGGTGTGAGGGCTGGACCTTTGCAAGAGCAGCATCATTTTTGTTGAGAGCCTGCAGGTATCTTATAATTGGGTCCCTCTGACCAATCTTGTCTGGCGGGAGATGCCAGGCAGGCTCCCCAGGACTTCCTGCCAGTAGCCACTGTGTGCGTGGATTTGGGTGCTGGCCTCACCACAGTGTACTGGCTGTCTGTTCCTGCATAAATGACTTCTGTAAGCCTTTCTTCATCTGCAAGATGGGTGCTGCTGGCACCTCCTCCCCAGTGCTGTGGTGACCCGGCATAGTGTGTGAGGCTGCTATGTGAGGCACCTAATGCAAGGCCTGGCATATGGAGGAATTCAGCAAATGGCAGATGCCTTCACAGTTAGTTCCTGGCATTCTCTACATTGGTGGGTGTAGGAAAGAAAGACAGAGGAGGCAAAGGTTGTAGCTGTGGGACATTGAGGACAGCCTGGATTGCTCCACAGAGCCCTGAGGACATCTCCAGGGGTGTGCTCCGCAGGGGCAGTTGGATTGGAGGGTTGGAGGTCGGGGAGGGCGTGCACTCCCACCCATGCTCAGAGCCTCGGAACAGTGCCTGCTCAGCCAACATGGGTGTTTGATTCTGTGTCTTTTGTCACAGACTTTACCAGCCCCATCCCTTTCTGACCTTGCCTGAGTTTAAAATTCACATGTGGGGTCTCATTAGGAGACATGGTTCTGAACTAAAGATCTGTATCTATTGGGAATGCTTTGGGCTGCAGGAAGCCAAACACCTGACTCATGGTGGCATAGGTGGTTTCTGTCTGCTTCCATAAGCCGCACATGGAGGGTGAATCTGGCATTAATTACTCTCTCCTCCCTACGTTCGCAGTATGCTAACAGCTTTAACCTCTGGCCTTGTTTCTTCATCGTTGCAGGGTAGCTATCACAGCGCTGGTTATCACATCCTTACACAGCTGTGTCTACAAATTTAGGGGGACACTGAAGCTCCTCCCCCTGCTAAAATCAGGCTTTTATTCACTTGTCATTGGCCAGAACTGGGTGACATGCCCAACTCTAGACCAATCATCAGTAAGAGGAGTATAGTATTGCTGTGCCTACCTTAGACTAATCATGGCGCAATGTGCTCCCCACACCAACAAAATCTGAGTTCTAAAAACTGAGGAAGAAGAGGAAAATCGCCATGTTGCCTCCTGTCTGGGATTCAGATCATCTCCAACCCCCTGAGCTTATGCGTAAGACTGTGGGCAAAAGTGTGTGAGTTTTTGTGGAATGGGTCCACAGTTTTATCAGAGCATCCTTCCTTTTTCTTTTTGATTCAAGATGAAAATATCCTTATGATTATTTTTCTCACCACTGCCCAGAGATAACCAGCACATTAACATGGCCTTTTCTCCATGAATAGCACTAGGGTGCCCAGGGGACAGACACATATCTGTCCACACACCAGCTTGCTGGGTATGCAGAGGCAGAGTCACATCTGCATTCAGAGCCTGTCCTCACACTGCCGTGTGGAGAGCGAGCAGCCACACCATGGGCCGTCCATGCTCACGGGAGTGGTAGTATCGGATCTGAGCTTCGTGTGCCCAGGCGTCTCTCACGTCAGTGCATAGGGACTCTTTTCCTTCTGTGGCCCAGTGTGCCCATGCCACAGATGGCTTCAGTCAGCAGACACCTCCTTCTAGACACTCACGCTCACTCCTGGCTGGCCCTTAGCACATCTGTGCAGACTGGCCCATTTATTTTCTGGTGTAAATCCCAGAAGTAGGAGGACTGGGTCTCTCTGATAGCAATGCCAGCTGCCTGGCGCCCTCCAGACAGGCGGCTCAAACCCCACCTCGCCAGCTCTCCCTGTTAGTCCCTCCTTTCCCTGGCTCTGACCTGAGGGACGAAGCAGGGTGCTACAGGACGCTGTGCCACAGGGATATCGTCATGGACAGAAGCCACTCTGCCCTCTGCTGCTCACCCCTCCAACACGCCCCGGGCTGCATTTGTTGAGTGGCTGGTCCCAGACTCTGCTCTTCTGACTTGCCAGCTGGTTTTACCTGTAGTAAAGTTTGAGATGATGGGTCATCCTGAACCCGGGGTCAGAGGACAGAAGGAGGCCAGCAGCATGTGGGGGAGATGGCCCGTGAGGCCCTCGGCGTGTGGGTGCCTGGTGACAGCCCCACCCTGAGTCCCCAGCCCTGCTGCTCCCATCCCCCTCCTTGTGCAGGTAGAGCAGATCCTGGCGGAGTTCCAGCTGCAGGAGGAGGACCTGAAGAAGGTGATGAGACGGATGCAGAAGGAGATGGACCGTGGCCTGAGGTTGGAGACCCATGAAGAGGCCAGTGTGAAGATGCTGCCCACCTACGTGCGCTCCACCCCAGAAGGCTCAGGTACCACATGGGAACCGGCTCCTCATCCAGAAGCAGCTGTGGGCTCAGCACTAGCTGGGAAAAGAACCCCAGGCACTCCCAGACTCACAGCCAGTCCGAGACAGAATCTCCTGGGGAGCAATGAAGTCCCCAAATTGTGAGGCCAGTTCTCACCCTTGGCTCCTCTGGTCCGGCCCTGGGGCACTCGGACTCACCCTGGAGCTGGCAAACCTCAGGAAAACTGACTTTTTAAATCTCACTCCTGGCCAAGTGCAGTGGCTCACCCCTGTAATTTCAATACTTTGGAGGCTGAGGCGGGCGGATCACAAGGTCAGGAGTTTGAGACCAGCCTGCCCAACATGGTGAAATCCCGTCTCTACTAAACATACAAAAATTATACAGGCATGGTGGTGCATGCCTGTAGTCCCAGCTACTCAGGAGGCTGAGGCATGAGAATTGCTTGAACCCGGGAGGCCGAGGTTGCAGTGAGCCAAAATCATGCCACTGCACTCCAGCCTGGGTGACTGAGACTCCATCTCAAAAAAAAAAAAAAAAAAAAAAAAAGCTGGGCACAGTGGCTCACGCCTGTAATCCCAGCACTTTGGGAGGCCGAGGGGGGCAGATCACAAGGTCAGGAGATCGAGACCATCCTGGCTAACACGGTGAAATCCCATCTCTACTAAAAATACGGAAAAAAATTAGCCAGGTATGGTGGCAGGCACCTGTAGTCCCAGCTACTCGGGAGGCTGAGGCAGGAGAATGACGTGAACCTGGGAGGCGGAGCTTGCAGTGAGCCGAGATCACGCCACTGCCCTCCAGCCTGGGCGACAGAGCGAGACTCCGTCTCAAAAAAAAAAAAAAAACCTCACTGCTCCCCATGGGCACTTAGGGAACGCCCAGCCCAGCTCTGCACTGGCCATTGCACTAGGTCCTCAGTTGGTCCCTGGGCTCTTGGTGACTCTGTCTAAGGCAGGAGTTTCCCATTGACTTTTCCCCAGCTGACCTTTGACCCCTCCACAGTTGACGCTGGTGTCCCCAGGTGTCTGGTGGCCCCTTGTCCAGCTCCCTTGGTCCCTTTGTGCCTTCCCTCCTCCTCTCTGTAATATCCAGGCTAGTCACCCGGGGCCCACCCAGCCCAAGGCCAGCCTGTGGGTGCCCCTGAGGCTGACATACTTCTCTCTGTGCCTGTAGAAGTCGGGGACTTCCTCTCCCTGGACCTGGGTGGCACCAACTTCAGGGTGATGCTGGTGAAGGTGGGAGAAGGTGAGGAGGGGCAGTGGAGCGTGAAGACCAAACACCAGATGTACTCCATCCCCGAGGACGCCATGACCGGCACTGCTGAGATGGTGAGCAGCACAGGGGCCAGGGCAGGGGGCCAAGGCCACGCAGGATCTCAGGGCCCAGCTAGTCCTGACAGGAGGTCCCACCCATCCACCAGGGGTGGGGAGAGCGGGGGCTGGAGGACCACCCAGCCTCAGAGGCAGCTGGAGGCCTGGGTGAACAGGACTGGCCAACATGTCCCCAAGTCCCACAGTCACCATCTGACCAGCATTGAGAGGGGAACGGGCTGAGGAGGGGTTAGTGGCAAGAGGAGCCCCAGCCAGTCACACTTTGTCCAGTTTACCAGAGGAAAAGCCAATGTGTAAGAACAGAAATGTGACCCAGCAGCCAGTGCACTCCCCACCTCTCCAAGGGCCACCCCTCGCCCTCCACCAGCATGCACAGAAAGTGGGGTGACAGCAATCACAATGTCTACCCAGGCAGCAAGGACCCCTGACCATGGGGAGGACTGGGGTTCAGGGGACCCAGAAGCAGAATGAGGCCTAGGGGGAGCTGGGCAAGGCCAGAGCCCCAGCTGCAGCCAAGCACGTGGCCAAGGCCAGCTCCTGGAGAGGCAGGGCTCCGAGGCAGGAGGCTGCCCGTGGTTGCCCGTCCTCACACCCCTGCGGCTTGCTAGCCTGTCTATGGGCTGGGTGTGAATCAAGGCACTGGGGATGATGTGGGGACTTCCCTGGCCCCAGCAGCCAGTGAGGAGCCTGGTCAGTCAGCAGAGCATTCAGCAGTACCCAATTCCGTGGAGAGGCCCGTGTGAGGGGAGTCAGGGCTGGCCTTCAGCAAGGATGGGTGGTCAGGACACCTGGAAGTAGGAAAGGAGACTCCAGGTGCTGCAGACAGAAATCAAGGATGCGCCTCCATCTGGAGCCTCAGGAACAGCCGGCCAGGCCTGAGACTGGACTTTACAAGGTTCAGCTGGGAGGGCTAGGCTGACAGAGCACAGCTGGGCTGGGGACCAGCCTGCCCTGTGTTGCCCTGTCCCAGGGGCCACTGTCAGCAGGTCTCTAGCATGGGGGAGGCTTAGGGCCTGAGCCCAACGAGCAGCAGTGGAAGAGGAGAGGGAAACTGCGGACAGGCCTGGCATTCAGTGGCCAGGAGGTGCAGTGTTCCCTGAGGAATAGCTTGGCATGAGGCCCTGGGGAGGGCTGCAGGCCGGCGCACCCCCCCATGCCAGATGGTCACCGTGGCGTGCATCTTCCAGCTCTTCGACTACATCTCCGAGTGCATCTCCGACTTCCTGGACAAGCATCAGATGAAGCACAAGAAGCTGCCCCTGGGCTTCACCTTCTCCTTTCCTGTGAGGCATGAAGACATCGATAAGGTGGGCCAGGTGGAGGGACAGAAGGCAGATGAGGGGAAGCATAGGCGCCCCAGAGGAACTCTGCCTTCAAATGCAGCCCCCATACCCTGTGCTCAGAAGGGAGATCTGGATTCAAATTGTGGCCATGTCACCTGCCACCTCTAATGCTGTGGAAAAGAAGCATCACATTAGCTAATTCTGGCTCTGCACCCTGTGAGGCACCAGCTGTGATCACCCCACTACAGTGGAAAGAGCAGCTGGTAGTGGAGTGGGGCTCAAACTCAGGCAGCCAGGCTCCGGGTCACCTGCAGGCCACGGTCATGTCACAATGCCTCTAGCTGAGTCAGAAATGTGAAGGAACTGAGATTCTACCCTCCCTGCAAGCTAGCAAGGTGGCCTGCCAGTTACATCTGTGCATGCACACACACACAGAGTCATCTATGCACGCACATAAAACATGAGACCTTTGGGTCAGGGAGAAAGCCAGTTCCTCACTCACAGCAGAAGCAGCAGCCAGAGCAACATCTCATGTGGTTTTCCAAGCCCCAGTCCCTACAGAGACACAGAGAGGGACAGGTGGCACCTGTGCATGCAGTGGGGTGCCTTGCAGGAAGGAAATCCTGATTTTACACCGAGCTGCTTCCTGCAGGCCCTGCCTTGACTCTGGGATGACGTCTCAGAGCTGTGCAGTACAACATTCTTAAATTGGCTGGGACTCAGCCCTGCAGAAATATGAGATATTCAAGGAGAATCATTCCCAACACCTCTCAAAGCTATGGGGCTGCTCTGTTTCCTCAGCTGTAAAGTAGGGTGCATACGCTTGTGGCCCTAGGCAGGAGGTAGTGACAGGCCCTAGCACCCTGCCTCTAACATATGTCAAGCAGCCATGAGGCCTCCCTCTCCCCACAGGGCATCCTTCTCAACTGGACCAAGGGCTTCAAGGCCTCAGGAGCAGAAGGGAACAATGTCGTGGGGCTTCTGCGAGATGCCATCAAACGGAGAGGGGTGAGGGGGCACCTGTGACTGCCAGGGGGGCTGCCCTGGGCCACCCACCCCAGCACTGCCTGCCTTTCTCCTTGGCTCCCAGCATTGCAGCCTCTGTGCTTCTTGGCAGGACTTCGAAATGGATGTGGTGGCAATGGTGAATGACACGGTGGCCACGATGATCTCCTGCTACTACGAAGACCATCAGTGCGAGGTCGGCATGATTGTGGGTAAGGACTCCTTGCACCCCTGCCCCTTCCAGACTGCGGAGTCACCCTGGATACAACAGGCTTTACAGGGCCCTGTGGGGTGAGGACCAAAGTACTTAACAACCGGTGACGTCAGAGCCGAGCCTGGCGCTGGAGCCTGGGTGGTCTTGGGGTATCAAAATGGAAGCACTGTGTACAGTAGGAAGCATTTCAACGCCGTGATGCCACATGTATGCCAGCTGCACATCCACCTCGCCCATCAGGATTATAATTAAAACACTTTATTTGGTAAATTGACCAACTGGACAGATTTGTCCAAGTGGAAGAGGATAAGCAAAAGTGGTGCCATTCCTACCCGAATGGTCTTTCCACCGGCCTGCCCCTGCCCCTGCCCCCACCCAAAGTGAAGGCAGGTACCAGGAAAGGGAGCAGCAGCCCACCCCTCCCAGCAGAGGGGTCTTCCACACCAACTCAGACCTTTCTCAGAAGTTCCAGAGGTCATGATAACGAGCCTTCACTGAGGAGCAATCCAATCAGATCAGGTATCTGCTGTGCACATGGGCGTGTGGTTCTATAATTCTCTTCCATTCTCACCTTTCAGAAGGAACATTGTCTTTAAATCCAGCATCTAAATGTGAGCCCCAGCCATCCCTGCTGTGATCCCCCTAGCCCTTTCCACCCTCTGCTCTGGAGCTGCCTGGGGCTCCCCAAGACACTTCCATATGAATTCCCACCAAGCCAAGCTGCAGCTACTCGGCCCAGGCATAACCCCTCCTGGGGCAGAGGTGGCAAGGAGTGACCCACGGCTCACATCTGCCCCATGTACACTCTTGACTCTGCTCAGTGTTTAAAAACATGCTTATAACAATTACCAAGATCTGAAAATTAGGAGAATTCACATCAAAGTCTGGATTTCTGTTTGTTCATAAAAAACTAGAAGGCGGCCAGGCAAGGTGGCTCACGCCGGTAATCCCAACACTTTGGGAGGCTGAAGTAGGCGGGTCACTTGAGGTCAGGAGTTGAAGACCAAAATTAGCTGGGTGTGATGGCACATGCCTGTGATCCCAGGTACTCAGGAGACTGAGGCAGGAGAATTGCTTGAACCCTGGAGGCAGAGGTTGCAGTGAGCCAAGATCACGCCACTGCACTCCAGCCTGGGCAATGGAGTGAGTGAGACTCCGGCTCCAAATAAATAAATAAATAAATAAATAAAAACTGGAAGGCTAGGCATCAATGAGCCCTGATTCCTATGTGGCAGCTCGACTGACCAACATTTGAGTTGCTGTCCCTGACAGCTTTAGGAGTGTGCAGCCCACAGTCATGCTAGCTTGAGGCTCTGCTGTCACCAGTGTGAAACTATTAATAACTTGTGAACAAAAGACTCCATGTTGTCACTCTGCACAGGAGCCAGCAAATTACAAAATTCCACATCCGGTCTTGTCTACAGGAGCCTCTGAACTGCTCCCAAGGGCCCACACCATGCCTTACTTTGGGCTGCCATGCAAACATGGCTCATGACAGAGAAGCTCAAACATGTGCATGGGCAGTGCCAGAAAACAAGGGTGGTGCATAGACAAAATAAAATGATAATGTACCACAACCATTTCTTTGATACACACTGTTAATCTCAATCCTCCCAACCACCTAGGTAACAGGCAGGGAAGGTGTTATTGTTGCCTGTTAGGAAAGAGGACAGTCCAGAAAGCTGTCCCTAGCCACTGAAGCAACCCAGGTCTTCCAGCCCCAGGGAGACCCGCCTTTCCATTCTTCCAGGCAAAGCAGAGACAGGCATGGGGGAGCGGGAGAGGCGGGGCTCCTGTGGGCAGGAACCTGGCCATACTCCAGGGCAGTGCAGCTCTTGCTAACAGTCCCCCCGACCTCCACCCCAGGCACGGGCTGCAACGCCTGCTACATGGAGGAGATGCAGAATGTGGAGCTGGTGGAGGGGGACGAGGGCCGCATGTGCGTCAACACCGAATGGGGCGCCTTCGGGGACTCGGGCGAGCTGGACGAGTTCCTGCTGGAGTATGACCGCCTGGTGGACGAGAGCTCTGCAAACCCCGGTCAGCAGCTGTAAGGATACTCCCCCTCCCCCCACAGCCCAGGCCCTGGGCCGCTCTGGTGCAGCGGCAGATGGGAGCCGGGCCACTGCCGATAATGGGCTTGTTTTTAAACAACTCTGGGGAAAAGCAAACTGACAATCCTTTCGTAAGCTCCATCCCTTCTGCTCAGTCATGACCTGCCCCTGTGAGAGATGAAGGGTTAGTCCCAGTTGTGATTTGATAAGCCCAGATCTCTCTCCTTCTGACAGGTGATTGTGCATGTAGAGGAGGCTCTGAGACACCCCCAGTAAGGTTTCTGGGTTTAACCCAACATTCCCCAAAGTATGTATTTGGCCACATTCACAGAAAGAATATTAGTCTTTTGTGGAATGCTGCGGGTTGGCAGTCACAGCTTGGAAACCAACCCAGAGAGAGCTCATCATTAACCATGGCTATCACTTGTTAACCACCTACTGCGCCAGGCCTATGCTAATTATTTTATTAGCGTCCTCTCTGCCGCTCGCAGGCCTCTATTATTATAGGTCAGTAGTATTCCATTTATTTAAATTAAATACGGAAGGTCATAGATTAAGCAAGAAAGTGCCAGCAACATGGTGCGTGCCTCCGACTGGGCAGTAACCCTCCAAACCTTAGTTTCCCCAACCATAAATGGCCGATGAACAGCAGCTCCGGATGCAGCTAAAGGACTGAAGCTCTAGGTCCTGTGCTCGGCGCAGGGCCTCCTGCAAGGAAGGTTTCGGAGGGACTGGATGGGGTCTTTGAACTATCTGTCTGTCCCTTCACTGAAGTGGGCCCAGGGGCAGGCCAAACTTGCTCCCGTGATTGAGTTGGATGTGCACGTTCCTAATCCCTGACGTTTCTAAACTCTGGTTCATTAACGAGGGAAAGACGGGAACCGGATGGGGGAGTGGGGATCACAGTGCCCCACGTGGCCGCCTCGTGACCTCAATGGGGAAAAGTGGCGCCGGTTCCCGGCTTCCACCTGCACGAGGGGCCCTCCCTCGTGCCTGCTGATGTAATGGAGCTGCCCTGTGTCCAGGTATGAGAAGCTCATAGGTGGCAAGTACATGGGCGAGCTGGTGCGGCTCGTGCTGCTCAGGCTCGTGGACGAAAACCTGCTCTTCCACGGGGAGGCCTCCGAGCAGCTGCGCACACGCGGAGCCTTCGAGACACGCTTCGTGTCGCAGGTGGAGAGGTGTGCGGAGAAGGGCAGGTGCAAAGGGCAGGGGCTGGGGACGTCCAGTCCGGGCACTGCAGACTTGGTCTCAGGGAGAGACTGAGTCCCAGGCCCGCGGCGCAAGGACAGGAAACTAGGGCCTGGGGCCGGATTCCGGGCGTGGGCGGGGCCTGGGGCGGGGCACAGGGGGCGTGGCGGGAGTGGGCGGGGCCCGAAGCGGGGCGCTGGAGGCGAGGGCGGGACAGGGACGGGTCCGGGGTAGGAGGTGGGGTCCGGACGGGGATGCCAGGAGCAGGGATGGGGCGAGCCCGCGTCCGGGCAGTGTCGCCATCCATGAGTCCCCTCGGTGCTCCCTGCCCGCCGTGGCGGTGCTCTCTGGATCCTGCTGTGACCTCACTTCCCTGGCGGAGACCCTGGGCTTAGTTAGAGGGAGCAGTACTAACCAGGTTACTGCTGGTCCCTAGCGGAAACGCTTTGACTGGTTGAGGTGAGCAGGATCGCCCCATTTCTCCAGAGAGGGGCCCCGGCTCAGCCAGGGAAAGAGGCCGCCGCTGGGTGGACGGCTGGCAGGGGCCCCTCCCTGGAGAAGGAGAGGCCGCCGCTGGAGGGGGATGGATTGTCGGAGCCACCCTCAGCGACCGCCCTACCTCCTCCCGCCCCGCAGCGACACGGGCGACCGCAAGCAGATCTACAACATCCTGAGCACGCTGGGGCTACGACCCTCGGCCACTGACTGCGACATCGTGCGCCGCGCCTGCGAGAGCGTGTCTACGCGCGCTGCACACATGTGCTCGGCGGGGCTGGCGGGCGTCATCAACCGCATGCGCGAGAGCCGCAGCGAGGACGTAATGCGCATCACTGTGGGCGTGGATGGCTCCGTGTACAAGCTGCACCCCAGGTGAGCCCGCCGCGCCCTCTCCCTGGTAAAGTGGGGCCCAAAAAGCGAGTGCTCCATGGTTCCTTGTGGCTCCCAAGCTCCAAGATTTTGTAATCCTCTTCTCGTCCCCCTTGGCCTAGATTTGGGGGAAGGGTCGACTTCGTGCAGGATGCCCGGTAATGAATGTGGAGGATGGGCTGGGAGGAGGGACGGCAGCCCTGCTTCTCTTCTGCCCAGCTTCAAGGAGCGGTTCCACGCTAGCGTGCGCAGGCTGACGCCCAGCTGCGAGATCACCTTCATCGAGTCGGAGGAGGGCAGTGGCCGGGGCGCGGCCCTGGTCTCGGCGGTGGCCTGTAAGAAGGCCTGCATGCTGGGCCAGTGAGAGCAGTGACCGCCAGCACAGGGAGGATGCCACAGCCCCACAGCACCCAGGCTCCACGGGGAAGTGCTCCCCACACGTGCTCGCAGCCTGGCGGGGCAGGAGACCTGGCCTTGTCAGGACCTGGGCTGCCTGCCATCCCGCTGGGGAACCCAGCGGGCCTCTTCCCTCAGTCATTCGGTGGGACAGCCCTAGGGCCCTAACTGGGGTGCGGCAGGAGCAGGGACAGAGACTCTGGAAGCCCCCACCTTTCTCACTGGAATCACCTTCCTAGAAGGGAGTTGCTCACTCAGGACTTTGTTGCATTTCCACACTGTCAGAGCTGTTGGCCTCGCCTGGGCCCAGGCTCTGGGAAGGGGGCGCCCTCTGGATCCTGCTGTGGCCTCTCTTCCCTGGGAACTCATCCTGTGTGGGGAGGCAGCTCCAACAGCTTGACCAGACCTACACCTGGGCCAAAAGGGCAGCCAGGGGCTGCTCATCACCCAGTCCTGGCCATTTTCTTGCTTGAGGCTCAAGAGGCCCAGGGAGCAATGGGAGAGGGCTCCATGGAGGAGGTGTCCCAAGCTGCAAATACCCCCAGAGACCTTTTCTCTCCTGTACCCCCATCCCTGAGTGACTTGTGATTCTGGGATGGACCCTCACAGCAGGTGCAAGAGACAGAGCCCCCAAGCCCCTGCCCCAAGGGGCCCACAAAGGGGAGAAGGGCCAGCCCTGCATTTTCAACTCCCACAGCACTGGCTCAGGAAGAAACCCCAAGCAGCATTCAGCACACCCCAAGGGACCACCCCATCATATGACATGCCACCCTCTCCATGCCCAACCTGAGACTGTGTGAGTTTTTTAATTAAAAATGTTAAAAGTTTTAAACATGGCCTGTCCACTGTTCTTTGACTTCTGTGCATAAGGACTGTGGGGACAATCTATAAAGAGTCAGTGTCACATGCATGAAGATACTTCAGTATCTCGGCCATGCCCTCCAGACAGCTCCTTCCAGCCAGCCGTGCCCCGGGGAGTGTGAGGAGTGACAGACCAGGCTGTAGGAACAGGAATGGGGTATCATGGGGGATGGCAGAGTAGTGGACAATACACTGCCTGGCCGGTGCCCCTGCTTGCCTGCCCATGGAATGTGTGCAGAGAGAGTGCCAGGCCAGGTGCTGCTCTGGGGAAGTGGGGGAATGAAGCTGGTCCTGCTGCATGTCAGTCTCAGCACCGTCCTGTCCAGTCAGAGCCACTTAGGTTTGCCAGTGAGTGGAGGCCCAGATACACGTTGGATTTCTAAGATCCCACCAGATGCTCCTATTGGTGGAATGCCTGTTTAGAGTTAGCCAAACATAGGCCTAATGCCATCTTTCTGTAGCATAAACACGGTGACATAGATACATATTTGTGTGATTTTCATGCACGTTCATTTTTCGATGAGAGACACCACCCAGCTAATCAGGAACAACTGTTTTGTTTCCTTCAGATCTTAACCCAAAGTTGTGATTTTGAAAAGTCATGTCCCCCTTCAGATTTCTTGCTATCTGCTACTTCTCATGTGGAATTGCTTTGGATCTTCTTAGTTCTCTTGAGTCTAAATTAGTCCTTATAAGTTAGTGCAAGCATCTGATTACTTTGTTATCATTACTGTTATGTTCAAGCATTCACAAAGTGGAAAACATTTTAATATCAATTGCTTTCTATTTCTCCTTTATATTACAGTTCAGGGCATTGTATTCTTAAAATTCTATATGTAGGTAGGTTATATGTCTGAATTGAAATGGCTGAATTGAAATAGATAAAATGAATTTCTTTTCTAGATAACAAAGGGAGTGTCATAAAACACTTGTTATGGGACAGTGTGATGGCTCACGCCTATAATCTCAGTGCTTTGAGAGGCTGAGGTGGAGGATTGCTTGAGGCCAGGAATTTGAGACCAGCCTGGGGCAACATAGCAAGACCCCATCTCTTAAAAAAAAAGTGGGGGGCTGCTGGGCACGGTGGCTCACGCCTGTAATCCCAGCACTTTGGGAGGCCAAAGCAGGTAGATCACAAGTTCAGGAGTTTGAGATCAGCCTGGCCAACATGGTGAAACCCCGTCTCTACTAAAAATACAAAAAGTAGCGGGGCATGATGGCAGGTGCCTGTAATCCCAGCTACTCGGGAGGCTGAGGCAAGAGAATTGCTTGAACCTGGGAGGCGGAGATTGCAGTGAGCAGAGATCGCACCACTGCACTCCAGCCTGGGCAACAGAGCAAGACTCTGTCTCAAAAATGAATGAATGAATGAATGAATTTTAAAAAGAAAGAAAAAAAAAACACTGGGCAGGGTGGTGTGCACCTGTAGTCCCAACTATTCCAGAGGTTGAGGCAGGAAGAAGCACTTGAGCCCAGGGGTTGTCTGCAGTGAGCTCTACTCATGCCTCTGCACTTCAGCCTGGGTGACAGAGCTCAGTGGCTCACACCTGTAATCCCAGCACTTTAGGAAGCTGAAGCAGGCAGATCGCCTAAGATCAGGAGTTCGAGACTGGCCTGGCCAACATGATAAAACCCTGTCTCTACTAAAAAAAATAATTTTATATATATATATATATAAATTAGCTGGGTGTGGTGGTGCATGCCTGTAATCCCAGCTGCTTGGGAGGTTGAGGAACGAGAATCGCTTGAACCTGGGAGGTGGAGGTTGCAGTGAGCTGAGAACACGCCACTGCACTCCAGCCTGTATGAGAGTGAGACTCCGTCTCAAAAAAAAAAAAAGGAATTTAAGGAATTTAAAAGAAAACTCTTGTTATATAAAAAGAGTATTGGGTGTGACACATGAGAGCTCCTGCACTCTACCAGTCAGCTACTGACAGACATGGGCCTGGCTCCAGTGGAGGGGCAGCAGCCAGTGAGCCCAGCCTGGGGTGACCCACTCCTGCTGTCTCCAGGATGTCCCCTGTTTCCCCAGCCCCTCTGCTGTGCCCTCGGCCCCAGAAGCTGGCAAGTCTGCTTCTCTGGAACAGCATCACGCAGGCCTGCCCATCGGCTCACTGTGCACCAGGCCTTCAGGGGATCCAGATGTCAACCAGGCTGGGTGTTCAGGAGAGGCACAGAAGCCAGGAATACAAACACATCAGCCACCAGGCAAATGGGAAACGTGCCCCAGAAGCTCCCCGCTGAGGATGTTAGGGAGAGCTTTTTGAAGTAGTGTGGTTGAGATGGGGCTTGAGGAAGGCAAGGTTCCAAACAGCAGGGCAGACTGGGAACAAGGCAGACTGCATGGGAGGGCAGCTGATGGAGCTCCCTCACCCTCCAGAATTACCCCAAAGCCAAGCAAAGTGTTCTGCCTGGGGTCACAGCTAGCTCGGGGATGCCTTCTGCCCCTTCGTCAGAGGGGCAAAAGGTCAGAGCCTAGGGTCACCAAAACCTCTGGGCAGCCCAGGGGGGTCTCAGGCCACAGACCATTCTCAGAACTATCCACTGCCTTCCCAAGCCTGGGGGGGTCCCTGGACTGACCCTCCCCAGCTGTCCTCTTGCACTGCTCAGGGTTCTGGCTGGACTGGCAAGGAGGGGTGGTCAGATATGGGAGTAACTGGATCCCTTCATCAGGACCTAGGGTGGTGAGAGCTTTGAGCCTGCTGTGCTCTGGGCAGACATTGTGCCTGGCCCTGCCAGGATGGATAGACAGCAGGATGTTACACGTTGAGGACATGAAGGTCATCAGGAATGTGGCTGGAATCTGTTAGGGCCTTCATCCTCCCCCAGCCCAGGCGGGGGCTGCCAAGTTTGGTCCTGTCCTCTGTTCCTCTCCTTATTTGGACCTTCAGGTGATAAGCCTGAGACATAAAGGAGGCTGGGCCCTGCCACCACGATAGCAGCCACACCTCTGCAGAGAGAATGGTGAGTGCCTGCTGGGGAGGAAAGGCTAGCAGTCTCCCTGGTGCTGGCCTTTGGGCTGGGGGAGCAGAGTTTTCTGTGCTTGCGTTTGGTCGAGGGTGGTCCCCAGGGAGAGGAAGAGGATCCTGGCCCTGGCTCTCCTGGGAATGCTCTGGGACGGTGCATGGTGGGTGGGATGGGGAGACTTTGAGGAGGTGGGGAGAGGACCCCTCCCTACTTACGGTGTTGCAGGCCAGCAGGAAGGCGGGGACCCGAGGCAAAGTGGCGGCCACCAAGCAGGCCCAACGTGGTTCTTCCAACGTCTTTTCCATGTTTGAACAAGCCCAGATCCAGGAGTTCAAGGAAGTGAGTGCCCACTCCCAGCAGCCTCAGACCCCATCCCGGCCTGCCCAACCCCACCCCACATACACACCCCCCTTCTATCCTGACCTTGCCCCTTACACTACCCAGGCCTCTCCCCTTCCTCCCGCCTTCCCTAGAGCTGGGAGCTGCTCCCAACTGAAGGCCCCCATCCCACAGGCCTTCAGCTGTATCGACCAGAATCGTGATGGCATCATCTGCAAGGCAGACCTGAGGGAGACCTACTCCCAGCTGGGTGCGTGCACCCACCTCCCACCCAGCCCCACCCTGCAGACTGGGGCCCCTGCTCTGAGCTGCTGGGTGGGTGGGAGTAGCTGGGGGGACAGCACCCCGCTCCCCTGCTTCCCCTCCTCCCCATCTCCTCACACTGCCCTTCCCCCCTTGTCACGCCTTCCTTCCACTTCACCTCCCCGACCCACAGCTGCCTCTGCCCCTCCAGCCCCTGCGGCCAGGATAGAGGGAGGGTGGCCTAGGCCCTTCTGGGGGACACCCAGGGTCCTGGTGTGTACCTCATGCCCCACCCCCACCAGGGAAGGTGAGTGTCCCAGAGGAGGAGCTGGACGCCATGCTGCAGGAGGGCAAGGGTCCCATCAACTTCACCGTCTTCCTCACGCTCTTTGGGGAGAAGCTCAATGGTGAGCCTGGGACAGAGCTGGGCACCCTTGGCCAGGCAGGGAGCCTGCACCCTGCCTGAACCCCACCTGAACCCTGCCTGAACCCCACCGGAACCCTAACTGTACCCCATCTGGACCCACCTGGACTCTTCCTAGCCATGGCCCATTCTAAGCACCTCCTGTGCCCCAGAATCCCATGTGCACTGGTCACCCCAGTGCTGACTTGGGGCCAGGAAACGTGCCTTCAGCCCCCACCCCAAATTCCAATCTCCCAGCCAGGCTGCCCGCCTCAGGAGGATGACCATTCCCAGCCCCACTGATCCTCAAGAAACACTTTATATTAGGGAATACCCCCACCTCTTCTGGGATGCGGGGGGCTCCTCATGCAGCCCAGTTCCTGCTAGGCGGGACCTGGGATGCTGGAGACATGGATGCTCACCTGGCTGCCTTGGCCTCCCAGGGACAGACCCCGAGGAAGCCATCCTGAGTGCCTTCCGCATGTTTGACCCTAGTGGCAAAGGGGTGGTGAACAAGGAAGAGTAAGTGTGGGCCCAGCCAGATGAGGGGCACAGTGGTGGAAGCAGAGAGGGGGGTGAGGCCCCTTGTGAGGGGGGCTGCCTGTACTTCGGGGCCTTATACTACTCTTTGGGGTGCGGCCAACCCTTCCCTACGCCATGAGAGCCTCTGTACCCATCTTCCCTGCGCAGCCACTCCCCCAGTCTCCTGCTCAGACCCTCCTCACTCCCCGCAGGTTTAAGCAGCTTCTCCTGACCCAGGCAGACAAGTTCTCTCCAGCTGAGGTGAGGCTGCCCAGCCCCTTCAATACCCATCCCCAGCACCTTCTCTGGGCCTCACCCATGACCCAGAGCCCAGTACCAGTGAGGCAGTTGCTGGAAGGGAGAGCCAGGGGCCTTTCTGGAGGAGGTGCCATCTCTTTTGAGACCTAGAGGGTAAAGATGTGGAGTCAGAAAAGACAGCATGTTGCACCAGGCAGGGAGACTGTACACAGACCCGGGGAAAAGCAGATAGGGAGAGGTTTCGTATACTTGGGGTGGGCCTGTGCCTGTGGTTGGAGGGGCGCCCTTTGCCCCTTGGCCCCCATTTGCACCGACTCCTCACTCTGCCCAGAGTCAGCCAACAGAAAAACATTAACCCAGAGTCTGGGGTCTAGGGTTGAAAAGCTAAGGCACAAAGCACAGATGCAGGGGGCAGGCAGAAGGGCCACAGGACTCAGGTGAGGTCTCTGCCCAGCTGGGCCAGGAGCTAGGGGGCTACCTCTCACCAGTGCCCCCTGCAGGTGGAGCAGATGTTCGCCCTGACACCCATGGACCTGGCGGGGAACATCGACTACAAGTCACTGTGCTACATCATCACCCATGGAGACGAGAAAGAGGAATGAGGGGCAGGGCCAGGCCCACAAGAGGGTACCTCAATAAACTCTGTTGCCAAATTGGAATTGCTGTGGTGTCTTTTCTGTGACAGATGGGCTGGGGACCAGCCAAGGGGGATCCCAAGGTCCCAGTGCACACATCACCATGATCATGGCCACCATCTACCTCCTGGGAGCTGGCCCCTTGCCAGCTCACCTTGATTCACTCCCATGCTGCCAAGTGAAGTGTGAACTATGATCATGCCTAGTTCACAGATGAGGACACTGAGGCCCAGAGAGTGTGAGCATCTCGCCAAGGCCAGCCATCTAGAAGAGGAGAGGGTGGGATTTATACCACCTCCACCAAGCCCAGGAATGAGCCACAAAGTGGGCACTGCCCAGCTACTTGGGGCTGTGTAGAGAAGAGGCTGCTTGCTGGGCACTCAGCAAACTCTGCCCAACAGCCCAGCAGGTAGGCAGTGGCCCTGGTACCCCCACACCCAACCACACAGCCTCCCCTGGCCCACTGCTCGCACCCCTTCTCAATACACTGGCTTGGGTGCCTCCCTGCATGGGCCCTGCAGAGAGGTACCCATCTGAAATACAATCAGCTTCTCATTGCAATTACAGGCAAGGCACTAAGACACAAGGAACATGGACACCGAAGGAGGGGCCAGGGAACATGCAAATTTTTAGAGGAAATGCCCAGAACATGGCGTCATGCCTCCTGAGCCCCTCATGCGCTGTGAGGGGTAAGAGGGTCAGACAGCTGGAGGGTAGGGAGATGACGTCTCAGGAGACAATAGTTAGTGCTCCTGTCACCCTTCATCTGAGAACCCAGGAGCTAGAGGAGTGATCCTCATCATGAGTACCAGAGGAGCAGCAGGGGACATCCAAAGCACGAGAGAGAGAGAGGGGGAGAGAGAGAGAGAGAGAGAGACAGAGACAGAGACAGAGACAGAGACAGAGAGACAGGCAGTGACAGCTCAAACCTCAGCCAGATCCAGAGCGTACAAAGTTTCCTGCCTACAGACCTGCCCAGTAAGAGCTCTCAGCCTGCCTCCTTCCCTCCCCACAAGCCCTGCTGCAATCCCTGTACCTGGGGGTTGGTGGGGAGGAGGTGAGTGAGAAAGGAGGGGCACTCCTTCCCGAAGGCTCCAAGAAGAAAGGCATTTTCACCCAGACAGGTGTTCAGTTTTGATTTTATCTGGGGTCTGGCAGTTTAATTACTAAATGGAAACTTGAGACTTTCTGGAATTATGGTATTTTCTGTTGCTTAGAGAGATTACAAAAGTCACGAACTGCCTGAGTTTCCACCCCAATAGCAGGCCACCAGCCCACTCCACTGAGCATGCTGGGACACTGGGTGAACAAAATCAAGTACCATTAGGATTCTACCACATGAGTTTGCTTGTTCAACAAGCTGATTTCATAAAGTAAGGGATCATGTTATAATCCAAGCTCTACAGGTGTAAGTTGTGAAAGACTGAAACAAACCAAAAAGATCATAGGTGTCTGGTTATCTGATTTGATGGGGTATCTGAACCTTTCGTTGTCTTTGAGCTGTTTCAAAACTCTGTAAATTATTATTATTTCTTTTTTTTCTTTTTTTGGATAGAGTCTGTCTCTGTCACCCAGGCTGCAGTGGCATGATCTCAGCTCACTGCAAACTTCACCTCCCAGGTTCAAGTGATTCTCATGCCTCAGCCTCCTGAGTAGCTAGTATTACAGATGTGCACACCATGCCAGGCTAATTTTTGTATTTTTAATAGAGACACGGTTTCACCATGTTAGCCAGGCTGGTCTCGAACTCCTGACCTCTGTTGATCCACCCACCTATGCCTCCCAAAGTGCTGGGATTACAGGCGTGAGCCACCGCACCCTGCCACAACTCTGTAAATTATAACTAATAGCAAGGCAATGATTCTTCTCTATAAACATGCAAGTAAGTGTTGTCCAGTGGAAGCACAATTGATTTTTCCCTTCTCTGTGGAAGAAGCCAATTTTGCCTATATTAAGCAAATTCATCTGTGCATTCCTAACAGTCTACACATGCACTGGCTCTTTGAATTCTTCTCTGAACCAGGCCCAGGAATGAGCCACAAGATGAGCACTGCCCAGCTCCTTGGGCTGTCACATCTTATTGATTCCTACGTGAATTCACAAGTAAATAATATTTGGCAGTTGTTCACTTAGTATGCAATTCAAGATTTTGCTTTAAAAATATTATCCTTTCCCACTGCTGGTGTAGTTGTCTGATAAGGTTAGTCCTTTCCACACCAAAACTGCCTGTATTAGTGTTGTTTTGAATAAACTGAGGGTAGAATGTATATGGTATGTGTATGTGGTGTGTGTGTGTGTGTGTGTGTGTGTGTGATAGAGAGAGAGAGAGACAAAAGAGAGAGACAGAAGGATAGAGAGAAACAGATGGGCACAGACCCAGGATATCAGTTTAGCCTACACTGACCAATATGATAGCCACTGGCCACTTGAAATGTGGTGTGAGTTGGGATATGCTACAAGTGTAAACTGCACACAATATTTTGAAGATTTCATACAAAAAAGAATGCAAATATCTCATTAATAAATTTTGTTATTAATATCATTAATATTGTAATATCATATGTTGAAATGATGTTTTGGATATTGGATTATTACTAAAATTAATTTCACCCATTTCTTTTCACTTTTTAAATGTGGCTACTAGAATATTTAGAATTTCATAAGTGACTTGCATTTCTGGCTTTCACTCCTGTTGGAAAGCACTGAGTTAGACTGTGTAGTATGTCTATTTAAGACTGCGGTTAAACGAACATGGTGGCTCGGGCCTATAATCCCAGCACTTTGGGAGGCCGAGGCGGGCAGATTACCTGAGGTCAGGAGTTCAAGATCAGCCCGGCTAATATGGTGAAACCCTGTCTCTACTAAAAATACAGAAATTAGCCAGGTGTGGTAGGGCATGCCTGTAGTCCCAGCAATTAGGGAGGCTGAAGCAGGAGAATCTCTTGAACCCGGAAGGGGAGGTTGCAGTGAGCAGAGATCAAGCCACTGCACTCCAGCCTGGACGACAGAGCAAGACTCCATCTCCAAAAAAAAAAAAAAAAAGTAGAATAAAAATAAATAAATAAATAAAGACTACAGTTTCTGGGAGACTCTGAGGCAGGCATTAGCCATCTCTGCAGAGAGTACTTGCAGCAGGGAGCAGCAGTTTTGATGTCCTCAAAAGGAGCCAATTTCATTTGGGTGGGGTTGCCTCTGAGTATTCTAGCAGTACAGACAGAAGGGAGAGAAGGCTGTTTCCAGAAAGCAGAGATCATATGAATTACTTGTGAGACCAAACTTTTTCCTCAGGTGAATCTCAGGCATCCCGTAAGTGGAGTGTCTAACAGTCTACACCTGAGGATGTTGAACAGAAGGTGGTGTGAGGTGGGCATAGCTGGGGAGAGCTCCGGGAGGGGGAAGACCAGCTCCATGTTGTCCACCCACTGAAAGGAAAGCTCCCTCTGGGGGAGGTGGATGCCCCTGGCCAGGCCTGCAGGGCCCTGCTCACTATGAGCTCTGTGTGGTCCTGGCCTGGGTCCCACCAGCCATTGCCAGGCAATAGCTCCCAGTTGGAAAACAGAGCAAGGTTCCCTCTCAAAAAAAAAAAGAAAGAAAGAAAGAGAGAAAGAGAGGAAGGAAGGAAGGAAGGAAGGAAGGAAGGAAGGAAGGAAGGAAGGAAGGAAGGAAGGAAGGAAGAGAAAAGAAAAGAAATACAACAGGTAACCAAGCATGACGGCTCACGCCTGAAATCTCAGCTACTTGGGAGGCCAAGGCAGAGGATTGCTTGAGCCTGGGAGGTTGAGGCAGCAGTGAGCCAGGATTCCGCCATTGCACTCCAGCCTGGGTGACAAAGCGAGACCCTATTTCAAAAAAAAAAAAAACAGAGAGAGAGAAAGAAAGAAATGCAACAGGGCCAGGCGTGGTGGTTCATACCTGTAATCCCAACACTTTGGGAGGCAGAGGAGAAAGGATTGTTTAAGACCAGGAGTTCAAGACCAGCCTGGGCAACAGGCAAAAACCCATCTCTTCAAAAAATATAAAAATTAGCCTGTTGTGGTGGTGCACACCTATAGCCCCAGATATTCAGGGAGCTTGAGCCAGATCCAGGCTGCAGTGAGCCATGCGTGCCACTGCACTCCAGCCTGGGTGACGGAGCGAGACCTTGTGAGAAAGAAAAGAAAGAAGGGAAGGAAGAAAGGAAGGAAGGAAGGAAGAAAGGAAGGAAGGAAGGAAGGAAGGAAGGAAGGAAGGAAGGAAGGAAGGAAGGAAGGAAGGAAGGAAGGAAGGAAGGAAGGGAGGGAGGGAGGGAGGGAGGGAGGAGGAAGGAGGGAGGGAGGGAGGGAGGGAGGGAGGGTGGGAGGGAGGAAGAATACAGGACCCAAAGGGCCTAAATGCCCCCACTGTGCCCGAATTCTGTGTGGCTCAGGACCGGCCTCCTCTACACTCCCACTACTACAACCCTGCACCCCACTTGTTCCTGGGGGCCCCCAAGGGGAGCCTCACCAGAAGACTGCTCATAAACCCACCGCCCCTCATCTTTCCTGTCTTTTTAGAAGCCTCAGAAGCCTTGCCGCTTTAAGGACACCTCCATCTGAGCCAAGGCGCTCGCTCCAGGTATCCCAGAGCTCCTGGTCCTGGGTGTCCCTGCCACACGTCTCCCCATGGAGCCCTCCTCTGGCTCAAGTCCCCTAACTGTGCATGAGGAGGACTCTTACCCTCACTGGGACTGTCCAGAGCCTTCCTATCTCTCTGGAGGGACTTCCGTCAGTTTCTGCCCCTTCTCCTCTTCTGCTAAGAACTCACATTAAGTCTGATAGCAGAAGCATCATCTGGCACCCTCCTGAAAGGAACCCAGAGTGCCTCCTTTGTGGACCGGTACCTGGATTTTCCCCACTCTCTCTCCCTTCAGCCATGCTGATGGCAGAGAAGGTAAGAACTTCCAGCCCATTTCTCTGGAGAGGCAAACTTGTCATCTGTCACTGCAGAGAAGGTTCTACCTTATGCTCATAGTACATTATCTTTATTATGTGATAGGATATCACATTTAAAAGGACAAAAAAGGCCAGGCAGTGGCTCATGCTTATACTCCCAGCACTTTGGGAGGCCAAGGCAGGTGGATCACCTGAGGCCAGGAGTTCGAGACCAGCCTGACCAACATGGCAAAACCCCATCTCTACTAAAAATACAAAAATTAGCTGGGTGTTGTGGCATGTGCCTGTAATCCCAGCTACTTGGGAGGCTGAAGCAGGAGAATCGCTTGAACCCAGGAGGCAGAGGATGCAGTGAACTGAGATCATGCCGCTGCACACCAGCCTGGGCCACAAAGCGAGACTCTGTCTCAAAACAAAACAAAAAAAACAAACAAACAAAAAAATAAAATAAAATAAAAGGACAAAAAAAAAAAGAAATATAAAATACTTGAAGGTGCTTGTATTATAACATTAATAGGATTGACAGTATCTGCTTTCCAGGCTAAAGTGATTCGTTCATTATTCTAGACTTCTTTAGTCCTTTGCAATTTGTGGTAATTATGCTTTTCTTTTTAGCATTAAAAAAAAGTATAAAAATAAAAGGCAAAAAAAGCATTATCCCATTAGTCTGAACTTCCCCTCCTCTATCCCTGCCCCAATACCCTTGAAGACCCTGGATGCAAACAAAGGCCTGAGGGAGCCTCTTCCCTGCAGTGCAGGCCTCACCTGGGGCTCAAGTCAGAATCTGCATTTTATTCCCTAGGACAACCTCTAGTCAGGCCAGGGGTCCGCTGTGCTGCCCAAGTGCCCTCACCCCAGCTTTGAGGCACCAGAAGGGCAAATGCAAATTTAAAACGAGAATAAGTTTATTCTCCTTGGTGGAAAAAAAAAAAAAAAACAGACTTTCCCATCTCCTTTTTCTTTAGAAAATCTATAATTGCAAGTTCCTTCCTGGACTTTTTTTATGTAGATCTGTTAAAAAGCTAAATAAGCCTTTTTCAAGTTTCACATCCCAGGAATGTCTCCTTAAGGACCTAGGAGGCACCATTTGAAGTGTAATCACCAAGGGAGATACATCTTTATCTCCCAGTTTCCGTGGGCAACGGGGAGCCTAACTTTAGCCCGGTGCCTGGCTCAAGTTGCAAACACACTTCCAGTCTTAAAGGAATGAGTTTATTTTTTTTTTCCTTTAGATAAAGGCAATTAGCAAACCCACGTGGCCTCCCCGGTTACCTGGGGATTTACAGAGAACTGTGTGTGACCACAGGTGCTGTCAAGCTCTCTTACCTGAGAACCCGTGACATTTCCCTTGAGAACATGAACGGGATGGGTTGCACCTGGTTATATACAAGCGTGAGACTTCTTTCTGCCTTTGCAATTTCTTAGCAGATTGTCTGTGATGAGCATCGCAATCTGTTTAATGTCTATTCAATAATTAAACTTTTCTTTCTCTTCTTTTGTGGAAAGGTTTTCTGTGTTGGCAGGAGATTTTTGTTTTTGATTATGTCCCCAAGATGCCTGATGTTCCACCCCTCAAGAGCCTCAGCCTTGCCCAGGGAGGGCATGGGGGTGAGTGGCCTCTCCCACGGACAGTGCTGGCCAAGTTGGCCCAGGTGCACAGCAAGGGCTGCTCCCCAAAGGCTCCCTCCCGGTCAGCATGGGTAAGGCCCCTGTTGTGTTGTTTTCTCTCTTTTTTGTAGAGTTCAAGGGGGTCCTGCTATGTTGTCCAGACTGGTCTTGAACTGGCCTCAAGGGATCCTCTCATCTCAGCCTCCCAAAGTGCTGGAATTACTGTGCCCAGCCTTGTGTTGTATTTTCTGATCTTATCCTGCAACCCCTTGAGCCCCCAACCTGGGCCCCAGTCCCTGCGCTGCCCCAGCCTGCCAGCCCTCTCTCTCTGCACATTCTTTCTTTAGCTGAGTTAACACCACTGATAAGGTTAAAGACAGGCTCTTAAATTTCTGTCCTGGCATGAGAAATATGTGACCCACATGCTTCTCCAGCTTAACTGTCCACTGTAACTGTCAGGGACTGATGGGCGCCAGCTGGCCCACAGCCCACTTCAGTCCTGACCCTCCCCAACAGGCTGATAGAGGCCCCAGCCTGAACCTGGACTCCCCCATGTTCTGATTTTCCTGCACAAGACTGCAGAGGCCTGGTTAAGCTGGAGAAACATCAGGAATAGGTAGGTCTGCACACACTCACCTCTTCCTTTGCAGTGAACTGTCTTGAATCTTCTAGATGGAAAAGCTGGGGGTGTGGAGGTGCAGGGATAGGACAGCTCAGGGAGGCCTTGGGCAAAGTCAAGGAGTAGGCCCAGTTTCCCTCTGTGTGTGCCTTCCTGGGACTCGGTTTCCTGTCTGGGAAGCAGGGCTGGGCTGGATATTGACAGCACCTGACGGTCATTGAGCTCCTCTGTCCCAGGCACTCAGCTGCTGGGCACAGTGCACACGTGGCAGTCCAGTGCCCTCTCACGCTCCATGGTGACTATGTTTGTAGTTATACTCCTGACCCCAGAATAAAGAGTACACTTTCAGCCTCCCTCACTGGCAGGTATGACTATGTGTGGTGGCAGTTTTCTCCTTAAGAGACAGATGTTTGTGCCTCCCTCCAACCTGCTGGCTAGCACCTAGCTGGCACACAGCCTCCTGGGGCTATGATGATGAGGGCCACAGCCACAGGATGGGGGAGCCGTGAGCCAAGTCTGGCTGCATCTCTGACATATTGGGTGTCACACACCACCTCTACCTCCCATCGGATGCTACATGAAGAGAACAAACTCCACCTGATGGAAGCTGCTGTTGTTTGAAGTCTTTCATTCTCACAACAGAACCTAACCTCAACCAATACAGTGTATTGGCCCCACGTGCTTAAGCAAGCTGTCCAAGGTCACACACAGCTGGGAGGCGGTGAAGCTGGGTTTGAGCCTGTTATTGACCTTTGTGCAGACAGACCTCAGAGCAGAGCACAAGGCAGCGAGGCTGTAGGTCTGGGGCTCCCTCTCCAGGAGAATCAACTGGCTGCACACAGCCCGGAGAGCCCATGGGCAACCTGAGTCCTTGCACCTGGAAGTTTCTGTGTCCCACACATATCCAGGAGCTTAAAATGAAGATGTCTGAATTACACAACTTTTTGATAGCACCAACCCAACCCTCCCAGCCTCCTCGTCTGAGGTCAGCCCAGGGCAAGCCCCTTGCAAAGCTGATTTAACTCAGAACCACTGGGCATACCCACAGGGCAGTGACCCTGCAGCCCTCAATTAGATGTGCAGATGGACTTGGGGGCGGGCTGGTACCACAGATGGCCTCATTCTCCCAGGGTGGCAGAGCCCCTGGAGGCCACAGCCCTGTGTGTACACCACTGGGGAGTCATCACAGGATACTTCAAGAGTTCAGTTCAAGGCAGGGTGACTCACGACTGTAATCCCAGCACTTTGGGAGGCTGAAGCGGGCGGATCACCTGAGGTCAGGAGTTAGACACCACCCTGGTCAACAGGGGGAAAGTCCATCACTACTAAAAATACAAAAATTATCTGGGCGTGGGGGTGGGTGCCTATAATCCCAGCTACTCAGGAGGCTGAGACTGGAAAATCGCTTGAGCCTGGGAGGCAGGGGTTACAGTGAGCTGAGATTGCAACGCTGCACTCCAGCTTGGGGAACAGAGTAAGACTCTGTCTCAAAAAAAAAGAGTAAAAAAGAGTTCAGTGTATCATTTAATGTGGAGCTGCTTCCATCACAAGGCTGAGGCTGTTTCTCTACTGCCCAGATCTGGGCTGGCCTGTGGTTTGTTGACCTCAGCCTTGTAGTTCTCACTTTCCTGGAACCCGAATGCCACCATGCGACATCCATAAGACAAAGCCCAGGATAAAAGATCACTTGGAGAGACAGGCTTGGCCTGCCGCCACCCTGCCTGAGGCTGGACCCCTGGGAAGGAGACTCTGATGGACCCTCAGACCTAGTCAAATGACCACTTCCAAGCTCAGGCAAGAAGGGACAAAGAGCCACCGGCTCAGCTCATAGCATCTGAGAAATAAGAAACCGCTGCATTTTTTGAGGCGGTAAGATTCGACAGGTTTGTTCTGCAGCAATAGATGAGTAGTACCTCATCTTAGCCCATGTTCTGATGAAGACAAACAGTAGCATTGACAAAGTTTTAAGAAAAGTTAACCAAAAACTGGGGTTCCTTTCTTCATTTTGACCCTTCGTTACAAGAAACAGAGGCCAACCCCACCCCACCAGACTCACTGCTCACTGGTCCCTGAGTGCCTGTGAGTCTCAGTGGGAGTTACCTTGAGGCCAGCCCTTCTGAGTGGAGGGTGCTGGGTACTGACGTCAAGTCGAGCTCAGTCCAGGCTGAAAGGAGTGCAGGTCTGGCCAGGATGTCAGGGCTGTGGCCTCCCCAAGAACCTTCTACCCTGGAGTAACTCTGGCCCCTCCAGGCTTTGCTGCTGTGGCTGTGTGAGGGGAATTGCTGTCCCAGCATTCTGGCCCCCTTGCCCCCAGCCCCTCCCTGACCTCCATGGGCTTCAGGCCTCAGTACAGAGTCACCTCCTCCAGGAAGCCATCCCCCAGTGCAAGTCTGGGCGACATTCTTCCTTGCCTGGCCCACCTGCTCACTCTCACACCATGGCTTTCTGTGGGCAAACACAAAGATAGGAAAACCTCTGTCCCTGGCACAGAGCAGAAGCTCTGGAAATGTCTCATGAGTGAGTGAAGGCACATGACGAACCTCCAGACCTGTAGAGGCTAAACACTGAGAGCCTTTATAGATGCTGTAGGGCCGAGGAGTTTGCCAACTGCAGCAGGTCATGCCCAGAGGTTTATCTCTGGGTAGCAAGGTGTGTCTCCCACCAAAGGCCATCAGCACAGGGCCCGCCCTGCTGACCCGAGGCAGTGCACAGCAGAGGCCAGATGCAGTGAGGAGCCTGTCCTTGGCCTTCTGTCTGCTGCCATGCCTGTGGGAACATGGACACAAGTGTGTGGTGTACAGGGTGGTATGGCAGGTGGGAAGTTGGGGTGTGTATGTAGCGGGTGTGTGTGTGTGTGTGCATGTGGTGGGGGTGTGCATGCATGTGTGTATGTGTATGTGCATATGTATACGTGTGCATGGCAAGAGAAGACCTCCTCTTTCTGGCCTCTCTATCTGCCCCCCTCCCTCCTGCTGCCAACACACTGTCCACCCTTCACTGTCTTTTTCCTTGGGACTCGTTGATCTGTCTCCACTATCCCAGGTGTCTGGAGCAGCCTCTAACCTTCCATCTCCCAAGGTACTTCAGCCCTGCCCCTCCCAGCTGTGGAATGTCCCCCAGGATGTGCCACTGACACAAAGAGCCACAGAGCTCCAAAATAGAATATTATCTAACCTGCTGCTCCCTTTGCTGTCAGCAACACCTCTACCATTCTTCTCCCAGGACCCCCCTTGAACTCTCTGCTTCCTCCCTGAGGCTGAAGGAAAGACAGGAAAGGGGCCACCTTCCTGTCCTTGGGTCCCACAGGGATGTATCCTTGTAATGAAACCCACTTTACGCTTGAGTTGGATCCAGTTAGCTTCTGTGGCTTGCAATCCAGACCCACACCCACCTCAACCCAGGCTCTAGAGAGTAGACCCTTGTTTTTCCTGGCCTGGGTCCACCTGGCACCTGCCAGGGTCCCAACCTCTGAGTCAGCCCACCTTGCCCTCATCTGTGCCACCTCCAGGCAGACTCTAGCTTCTGCCCTGGCCTGGCTTCTGGGACCTGCAGCTGTCTGCTTCCATCCTATGTGGATGGTGCCTGAAAGTGAATAGGGATCAGTTACCAGCCCAGTATCTGTCCCCTTCCCAATAGCACTGATTCCCATGGGGAACTGCTTTTCTCAGACTATGTATGGGTTTGGTGGGAGGGTAGTTCCTGTAATCAACCCTACAGGGTGTAGGAACCCAGACCCTCAGCAACACAACAGGCAGCAGGCTCCCAAGCTAAGTTTGGCCAGCTAGGCCACCTCTCCCAGATTCTGTTTCATGAGAGCATCATCCAAGAGCAGTGGGAACACTGGGGATGGTCCATCCCAGGACTGGTATGCAGAGAATCCCAGATAGGAGGTGACTGCTGTGCTTCCAGCTTCTTGGCCCTCCAGGGAAACCATACTTCCCATCTGCCCCACAACCTGATCCTCCAAACTCCCACCATTTCTGTGCATCCCCGATATCTAATAGATCAACTGCCTTTCATTTACATTTGTCACAACCAAATGATACACCTGCCCTTCAGCCACTACTGAACTGCAGCTGGGTTAGCCCAACTTCAGGGCCCACTTGTCATTTCAAGCTTGTCTTGAATAATGTACATCATCCTGCAATGTGAGGATGGCCACCACCTTGGTCTTATACCCACGTGTGTCCTGAGCTACGTTTCTCATAATCAAAAACAAACTCAACATATCACTCCAGCCTGGGCAACAGAGCAAGACACTAGCTCTAAAAAAAAAAAAAAAAAAAGAAAGAAAGAAAAACCCAGTAAAGTTGGGGAAAGAGAAAGCACCTGATTTCCAGAGTTTCCACATCATGAGATGCAAATGTCCGGTTTTCAACAACAACAACAAAAAAATCACAAGGCATACAAAGAAATAGGAGACTAAGACCCACTCAAAGGAAAAGAATAAATAAGCAGAAGACATACCAGAGGAAAACCAGATGGCTGACTTACTAGACAAATACTTTAAAACAACTGTCTTAAAGATGCTTGAAGAGCTAAAGGAAGATGTGAACAAAGTCAAGAAAATGATGTATGAACAAATGTAAATTCCAATAAAGTGACAGAAAACTTTCTGGGGTTTTTTTTCTTGGTAGCAAAAAATTATGAAGCTGAAGGATACAATAAATTCCCTAGACAGCTTCAAAGGCAGATGTAAGCAAACTTGGCCAGGCACAGTGGCTCATGCCTGTAATCCAGCACTTTGGAAGACTGAGGCAGGAGGATTGCTTGAGCCCAGGAGTTCGAAACCAGCCTGGGCAACATAAAAAACCCTATCTTTTAAAAAAATTGGCCAGGCGCGGTGGCTCACGCCTGTAATCCCAGCACTTTGGGAGGCCCAGGCAGGCAGATCATGGGGTCAAGAGATTGAAACCATCCTGGCTAACACAGTGAAACCCCATCTCTACTAAAAATACGAAAAATTAGCCAGGTATGGTGGCACGTGCCTGTAGTTCCAGTTACTCAGGAGGCTGAGGCAGAAGAATTGCTTGAACCTGAGAGGCGGAGGTTGCAGCGAGCTGAGATCATGCCACTGCACTCCAGCCTGGATGACAGAGCGAGACTCCATCTCAAATATAAATATGTATATTTATACATATTTATAAATATATATATAATTTTATAATTATATATAAATATATATAGATATAAATATAAATATATAAATACAAATATGTATTTATATTTATATCTCAAATATAAAAATATATATATAATTTAAAAATTATAAAATTTATAAAAAAAGAATCAGCAAACTTGAAGACTGGACATTGAAATTATCAAATTTGAGGAACAGAAAAGAAAGGAAAAAGATGGAAGACAAATAAACAGAGCCTAAGAGACCTGTGGGACACCATCAAGCAGACTAATACCAATTGTGGAAATTCCAGAAAAAGAAGAGAGTGAAGGACCAGAGAGATTATTAGGAGAAATAATGGCTGAAAACTTCTCAAATTTGATGAATGACATGAATATGAACATTCAAAAAGCTCGACAAACTCCAAGTAGGAAAAACTCAAAGATACTCATACTGAGATTCATTATAATCAAACTGCTAAAAGCCAAAGACAAGGAGACAATACTGAAAGCTGCAAGAGAGAAGTGACTCATTACATACAAGGGATCTTCAAAAAGAGTATCAGTTATCTTGGCTGGGCACGGTGGCTCACACCTGTAATCTTAGCACTTTGGCAGGTCGAGGCAGTTGGATCACTTGAGGTCAGGAGTTTGAGACCAGCCTGGCCAACAGGGCAAAAACCCATCTCCACTAAAAATACAAAGATTAGCCAGGCATGGTGGTACACGCCTATAATCCCACCTACTTAGGAGGCTGAACCAAGAGAATTGCTTGAACCTGAGAGGCGGAGGTTGCACTGAGCCAAGATTGTGCCACTACTGCACTCCAGTCGGGTGACACAGTGTGACCTTGTCTCAAAAAAGAAAAGAAAAGAAAAGGATCATCAGATATCTCATCAGAAACCTCAGAGGCCAAAAGGCAGTAGATTGATATATTCAAAGTGCTAAAAGAAAAAAATAAATCTGTCAGCTGAGAATCCTATATCTGACGTAACTGTTCTTTTAAAGAAAGTGGAAAATGAACACATTCCCAGATAAACACAAGCTTAGGGAGTTCATTATCACTAGATCTGCCCTGCAAAGAAAGCCAAAGAAAGCCTTTCAGGATGAAATGAAAGGATACTAGACAGTGACTCAAAGCTGAATAAAGAGGCCAGGCGTGGTGGCTCACACCTGTAATCTCAGCACTTTGAGAGGCTGAGGTGGGCGGATCACCTGAGGAGTTGGAGACCAGCCTGGCTGACATGGTGACACCCCGTCTCTACGAAAAATACAAAAATTAGCCAGATGTGGTGGCACATGCCTGTAATCCCAGCTACTTGGGAGGCTGAGGCAAGAGAATCACTTGAACCCAGGAGGCGGAGGTTGCAGTGAGCCGAGATTGTGCCACTGCACTCCAGCCTGGATGACAGACTGAGACCCTGTCTCAAAAAAAAAAAAAAAAAAAAAAAGCTGAATAAAGGAATAAAGATCTCATCTATGGCCATACCACCCTGAATGTGTCCAATCTCAGAAGCTAAGCAGAGTTGGGCCTGGTTAGTACTTGGAGGGGAGAAATAACGATCTATGGTAAAGCAAAATTCAGGGTCAACTAAAATAAAATTAATTATATAAAAGAGAATACAGTAAAAGCTAGTATTATTGTAACTTTGGTTTGTAATTCCACCAAGTGGAATTTGTTCCTGAAATACCAGAATGGTTCAACATAATAATCAATAAATGTAACAGACCACATTAACAGAAAAAAAACCCACATGGTCATCACAATTGATGTCAAAAAAGTATTTGACAAAATTCAACACTCTTTTGAAAGAAGAAAAAGCTCAACAGACTAAGAATAGAAGGAAACTACCTCCAATAATAAAATCCATACGCCAAATCCCAAAACTCACAGCTAACAACATATTCAATGCTGAAAGCCTGAAAGCTTCTCCTTTAAGACCAGGAATAAGACAAAATGCCCACTTTCACCGCTTCTATTCAACATAGTATTGGAAGTTCTAGCCAGAGTAATCAGGTAAGAAAAAGAAATAAAAAGCATCTGAATTGGAAAGGAAGAAGTAAAATTATTTGTTTGCCCAATACATGTACAATGTTTCAGGTCAAGGGTCAGAACAGCCCAACCTTACCAGCAATAGTCCTGCTGTCTTTGTGTGAATCCCAGCTATTACTCACTAGCTACTGATCTCTCTTGCCCACTCTGCCTCAATTTCTTCAAGTGTAAAGTGGGAGAAAAATAATAGTTCATGCTTCAAAGGTTTTTGTTTGCTTGTTTGCTTTGAGACAGCATCTGGCTCTGTCGCTCAGGCTGGAGTGCAGTGGTGCAATCTTAGGTCACTGCAACCTGGGCTTAAGCGACCCTCCCACCTCAGCCTCCCAAAGTGCTGGGACACAGGCGTGAGCCACTGTGTCCGACCCAAAGGATTATTTGAGGAGCAGGTGAATTAATGTGTCATTACTTTAATAATTAAAATATCACATTTTAAATTAAAATATAAGGCCAGGCGTGGTGGCTCATGCCTGTAATCCCAGCACTTTGGGAGGCTGAGGTGGGAGGATTACTTGAGCCCAGGAGTTCCACACTAGCCTGGGCACCGTTGAGAGACCCTGTCTCTACACACACAAGCACACACACAAAAAAACTTAAAGTAGCCAGGAGTGGTGGTGCGCGCCTGTGGTCCCAGCTACTCGGAGGCTGAGGCTGGAGAATCACTGGAGCCTGCGAGTTCGAGGCTGCAGTGAGCCGAGATCACACCACTGCACTCCAGCCTGGGCCACAGAGCAAGACGCTGCCTCAAACAAACAAAAACAAAAAATTAAAATATTAAGTGATAATTAACAAGTGTTAATATCCACTTGTTGTGCAGACAAGACCTGGACTTAGGATAACAGGCCCAGGAAAGGAGCAGAACAGTAGCTCTAGAGGACGCCGGGGAGAATCAGCGCGCGGCGAGGGGAGCCTGGGAAGCTTAGTGGGGAAGCATCTCTTGATGGGGCGAGGAATTCTATAAATTAGTGGAGATGGAAAAAAAAAAAAAAAAGTATTCCCAAAGTGGCAGACAGCACTCAGAAAGATGTGGTGGTAAAAACGAGTACGGATAACGGGGACAACGAGAACACTGGAGATTGGAGAGTGTTGGGCTGGAAGCTGGTGTGCAGCTGTGGGCAGGCTGGGGAGGACCCCGAAACCGCCAATGCACTTCCCGGGCGCAGACGCTGGCAGGACCGGAGGAACCCCGACACCCCGCGCCATCCCTTCAGGAAGGGTTACTTCTCCCCGGCCCCGTTTGTGGGCCTTCGGCCTTCTTTCTGTTGGGATCCTCCTCGCGTGACGCCATTGCTACAAGTGGGCAGCTCTGCGGGGAAAACCGGGACGCCGGGGGCTTCACCAAGGAGACCGGCGGGCGACCACAGGGAGGCCTGGCGGGGTGACGGCCACTGAGAGGTTTGGGTAGGGCCTGGCGGGGTGATGCGGTCAGCCCACTGGAGGACTACACCTCCCGCCAGTCCAACCCTTGCACGCGCGGCCGCCAACCCAAGACCCGCGGCGCACCCCCGCGAGCCCCAGCACCGCGTTGCCCAGGAAACCGAGGGTGGGGCTCCGCGTTCTCTGTAGGTCCAGGGACTGGGTGAAAGGTGGTCGGCGGGATGCGGCGCCTGGTGACGGACGGGGCGAGGAGGGCAGCGATTGGTGACTTGAGGCGATGGGCGGGGAAGTCGCCCGGGGATTGGCGAGTTGCGGCGATGGGCGGGGCAGGCGCGCGGAGATTGGCGGGATGCGGCGCGCCGCGCGGTGAGTAGGGTCCAGGGAAACGGGGTCAGCTGTGGGTGGCGGTTCCAGGCCGCGAGACCGGGCTCCTGGGGCGGTGGGCTAGTGTCTTGGCAGACGTTCCGCAGCTGCCGCGTGGATCCGAGCCGGGGACACCCGCCGTGACTGGAGCAGCCCCCAGGGCGCCCTCGGCCCCATCCCAAGCAGCGCGGCCTGGCTGCTGCCGCCATCAAACAGGTTCCAGCCGAAAACTCTTAACTAGTCACTCGTTAGACACGTGTGCGGAGCCTGTGTCCCAGGCCAGTGCTGTCCCGTGGAGACAGATTGCAAGCCGCTACGGAATTTTTTAACTTTCTAGTAGGTGTACGAAAAAAGTAAAACGAAACAGAAATCAGTTGGAATAAATCCATAAATATATCCAAACTGTTATTTCAGTTGTATTTGAAGAAAGTATTGGGATATTCTTTGTACTATTCTTGGAAATCCGTTGTGTGTCCAACCCAAACATCACAGTTGGACTCACCACATCTGTACTTCGTAGCCCCAGGTGGGTAGTGGCATAAGACACAAAAATCTCAGCCCTCCTGGAGCTTATGGTTTAATTGCAGCAGGCAGACAATACGTTTAAAATATAGTTTGTTAGAAGGTAAGTGCTGTAAACAACAATAACAATTGAAGTACTGGGAAGGGTTGCAGTTGTAAATCAGATGGGCAGGGCACAAGGTAACATTTGAGTAAAGATGTAAGAACTTGAAGGAAATGGGCAAGTGAGCCCTATAGGTATATGGGAGAGGGGCAAGCAAGAGTTCAGAGGCCTCCTGCTCTGGGGAGGGACCCAAGGTGGAGGAGTGGGAACCAGGAGGGGAGAGGACCAGTGGAGCAGATCTCATAGGCAGTTGTAAGGACTTGGGGCCTTATTCAATGAAATGAGGACACTTTGGAGAGTTTCGAGCAGAGCAGTGACTGATTTATGTTCTGGTTTTGGTTTAGTTCATTTAATTATTTAGTAATAGACTTATTATTTCACAGGAGGCTTATTTAATAAGGCAGGCCTCATGTCTGGAGATGAGGCAGGTGCTGGAGAGCTGGACGGAGGCAGATCAGGCATTCCATTTGGGGCACGCTGAACTTGATTGAGACCCTGATAGTTGTCCAGATGGAACAGGACACTTGAGTCTGGGATTCGGGGAGAACTCCAGATGAGACAAACACTCCTAGCTTTCCTTTTCTCTTTTTGGATGACTGCTACAGGGTGAGACATCGGTATCCAGACACGATAAATTTCCAAGTGGACACAATGTCTGGTGTCAACTACAGCTGTTCCCTTCTTTTCCCAGTATCCTTTGGGTGCAGTGAGACTGCAGGAGAGCTGCTGCTTTGGGGATGGGCAGGGGCAGCAGGAATGCCTTTGTGTTTTCACAGTGACCCTCCTTGGCCTGGGCGAAGCTGTGTGGACCAAGCAAGCCAGGAGTGTGGCCATGTTTTCTGAGCAGGCTGCCCAGAGGACCCACACTCTGCTGTCCCCACCATCAGCCAACAATGCCACCTTTGCCCGGGTGCCAGTGGCGACCTACACCAACTCCTCGCAACCCTTCCGGCTAGGAGAGCGCAGCTTTAGCCGGCAGTATGCCCACATTTATGCCACCCGCCTCATCCAAATGAGACCCTTCCTGGAGAACCGGGCCCAGCAGCACTGGGGTAAGTGAGAGTTTGGGAAGGTGCTTCCCCCACACCAGCCCAGAACTTAGAAATGTTCTGCAAGAGAACGGGAACATTTCTCTAATTGATCCCACCTCCTGTTACCTTGGGAAAATTAACCTCTTTTTCCCTCAGTTTCTTCTTAAGATAGTAACAAGGATTAAATTAAGTAATTTGTGGGTTTGAAGTTAGTTTTAGTTCAGAGGCTGGTTGGAGATAAGGACTTAGTTCTGGCGGTGATGGTGATTATTTCACTGGCAGAGGAAAATGGTTTTCCTATCTTCAGTGCAGATTACTCAAGTATTTGCCTGTGCTATAGCCAGAGAGCCCCTCAGTGTGGCAAGCCTGGCGCCAGGCACCAGGAGCCAAGACTGGTGAGGATGCACTCTCTGGTCTCGAGGGGACCCCATCTGTTCACTCATGTCTGTTTGCCTCTCCTCCTGGCCCCTATATTTGCTGGCCATGAATTTTCCTGTCCCTTGGGCTCTCTGTCTTTCCTAATAAAGTGGCCTGGCCAACACAACCCTTGTTCTTTGCCCCCATTTCTTCCTCGGTGATCTCTCCTGCAGTTGGATTATTCTTGGTGGTGATGTAGGGACCCCCATCTTCCCCTTTGAGTTTTGGGTGCTGCCGCATTCCCCCATTCCTACCACTTACATAAGAGTGGCTTTCCAGGTAATTTTCAAATCCATCTCCTATTATCTTTTTAAACTGAGGATTTTGTAGGTGAGACCAGGTCTTACTTGTTTTTATTGTCCTTGGCACCAGGTGAAATGGATCTTAGCCCTAGTTGCACATTGGAATCCCCTGAGGAGCTTTGAGAAGCCCATCTCATCCCACACCAAGCCAAAATCAACTCTTATTATAGGCAGCCAGGAGAACACTGGGCCCAGAAATCTAGCTAGAACATCAAATTCGTTAGGGATATGTATTAGTCTGTTTTCACATTGCTATAAAGAACTACCTGAGATAGGGTAATTTATAAAGAAAAGAGGTTTAATTGACTCACAGTTCCACATGGCTGGGGAGGCCTCAGGAAACTCAACAATCATGGCAGAAGGTGAAGGGAAAGCAAGGCACCTTTACATGATGGCAGGAGAGAGCGAGCGAGGGGAACTGCCAACCCTTTTTAAACCATCAGATCACATGATGGTTTGATCTCACTCACCATCACAAGAACAGCATGGGGGAAATGAACCCCCACGATCCAGTCACCTCCCACCAGGTCCCTCCGTCAACACCGTGTGGATTATAATTCCAGATAAGATGTAGGTGGGGACACAGAGCCAAACCGTATCAGGATGTTTTCTGTTTTGTTTACCTGAGACAAAAGTGCTGTTCACCTCTCCTCTCCCACATAATCGGGGGCTCCCTCCTGCGGCTCTGGTAGCTTTTCCTCACTTTCCTTTCAGCCCTCGGGACACCTTCCTTGGCTCTTTTTAGAGCTCAGTTACTACTTGGGCCCAATGTCAATGCCACCTTCTAGATTCTTTCTGGCAGCACCTCCTCTGGTTGCACATTTCTCTCCCAGTTATTGGAGCTGCCAAAAAAGCTCCCCAGTGATGGACGACAGCGATTTCACTGTGCCCACAGACTGGTCAGGAAACCAAACAGCTGCCACGATGAATGTGTTGCTAGCGGCGGGGCAGCAGTAGCACGCACTCACAGGCCTGGTGGTTGATGCTGGCCCTCACCCTGAATACCTACATGTGGCTTCTGCATGTCCTCACTGAAGCTCAGCCTGTCTCTCCAAATTGGTCTCTCCACTCACCTGTTCCCCAAACCTGCCCAGCCCTTCCTGCCGTAGGCTTTTCCCTTCATTTGGCACACTCTTTCCCTCATCTTCCCATGACCCCATCTAAGCCCCACTGTCAGCTGAAGTATTATATTCTTTGAGGGGCCACCTTGACCAATGAGGGCCTCTGTTTTCTACCTCAGCTCACCATTTGTTCACAGCACTTGTCACTGTGGCGAGTTACTTGTTTATGGCCTGTTGTCGCTCTCCGGCCTAGACCCAGTGGGCTCAGTGGGGGCAAGTGTTGGCCTTTCTGTCCAGTTTCGATCTTGGTGCCAGCATATTGCCTGAGTATCCTGCTATCCTGCTATCAGTTACAGGGATGACATTCTGCCCAGTGCTCAGGGGCACACACTTGGATCCCAGTTGTGTGCCCTTGGACACGTTGCTCTGTGCATCAGTAGGGTGATGATATCTACTCCTGGCATGTTTTCAGGGTTGGCTGAGTTACATGTACAGTGCTTAGGCCACCTGGAGAGAGTAAGAGTGGGATAGGTGAGGATGTGGAGTCTGTTGCATTGCTGTCTGCAGCTGGCATCCTTCTTGTCTTGTTTTGAGTTGCTCACCTCTGTCTGCTCACTAAGGTGTAGATTTGAGGAATGTTCCCGTTTCTTCCCAGGCAGCAGGGGCTCGGGCTGTGCTGGAGTCAGCTAGGCTAAGGGGCTGGTCTGGCATCTGCGTTACCCTATCACCTCCTCAGTGTTTTCTTCAGGCCTGGATCTGTGCTGTGTGGAGACCTGTATTCCTCCCTCCTGCCCACACTGACTCTCCATACCTTTCTTCTTGAGAGTGCCGAGCCCCTCCCATGTGTTCTTGTTCACAGCCTCTTCAGGATCCTGAGAAGAGGCTGGGGAAGACGGTGCCCAGGTGCCCTGGGTAAACAAGGCCACCTGACTCCACGGGAATGGAATGGGTGGAGGGGATCTGAGCTCTGCATTTTGAGTATCTCTGCTCTCAGAGGGTGAAGCATATGGTAGGGGTGGAGAGTGGGATGGAAGAATCTAAAGTCTTGAAGAAAATGGCAGTTATTTGTAGGGCAGGGCCGTGTTGAGACTTGGCATGCTTCTTTTTAAGAATCAGTGTTGTAATTTAGGTATAAGTGAAGCAGTACTTTGTATTAGTTTCCTGTAGGCACTGTAACAAAGCACCACAAACTGGTTGACTTAAAACAACAGACATGGCGGGGCGTGGTGGCTCACCACTGTAATCCCAGCACTTTGGGAGGCTGAGGCGGGCGGATCACAAGGTTAGGAGATTGAGACCATACTGGCTAACACGGTGAAACCCTGTCTCTACTAAAAATAACAACAACAAAAAAAAAATTAGCCAGGTGTGGTGGCACACGCCTGTAGTCCCAGCTACTCGGGAGGCTGAGGCAGGAGAATGGAATTCACCCCGGAGGCAGAGCTTGCAGTGAGCTGAGATTGTGCCACTGCACTCCGGCCTGGGTGACAGAGCAAGACTCTGTCTCAAAACAAAAAACACAGACATTTACTCTCTGGTAGTTCTGAAGGCCAGAAGTTGAAATCCAGATGTCAGCAGAATTGGCTCCTTCTGAAGGCCGAGGGGAGGGTCCTTCCTGGCCTCTTCCCTGGCGTTCCTGGGCTTGTGGCCGCGTCACTCCACTCTGCCCGTCTTCACACTCCCTCTTGTCTGTGTGTCTGTTTCTCTGTTCCTCATGAGGACACTTGGCATCCAGGGCCCAACCACACCCAGAGTCCCTGGTCTTCTGTGGCTGACTCACCTTTTACTGTCACCTTGAAGTCCAAGGGGTCCTTGCATTCGATGTTCTCTCCTGGCGAGGGCCAGGGCCCTGGGATTGGCCTCTCGTGGAGTGCTGGGCAGAGCCTCCATGGCCTCTCTCAGGGTGGGGGCTACTTCATCTCTGAGTCTGTACCCCTCGTGTCCTAGGCAGTGGAGTGGGGGTGAAGAAGCTGTGTGAGCTGCAGCCTGAGGAGAAGTGCTGTGTGGTGGGCACTCTGTTCAAGGCCATGCCGCTGCAGCCCTCCATCCTGCGAGAGATCAGCGAGGAGGTGAGGCAGGGCACTACACGGCGGGGCCACCAAGCAGACCTGGCCTCCCCCTAGAACACCTCCCTGGGGGCGGGGGTGTGGGGAAGCAGGTTCAGAGATGATGGGCTCCAGAGGGGTGGGGGCTGGGGTGCCAGCTCACTAACACCAGAGCCTTGATGGGCTCTGGCCTCAAGATTATACCTCCTGTCTCTGCATTCCAGCACAACCTGCTCCCCCAGCCTCCTCGGAGCAAATACATACACCCAGATGATGAACTGGTCTTAGAAGATGAACTGCAGCGTATCAAACTAAAAGGCACCATTGATGTGTCAAAGCTGGTTACAGGTAGGGAGCCCAATGAGGGGGTGAGGGTGATGCAGGTGAAGAGCCCAGCAGTGGTGTGTTAGGGATGGGTGTGAGTGGGGAGCCTGGGGGGATGTGCGGGGGGTGTGGCCTGGGCACACGTGTGTTCTTGAGGAGGTAGGTGAGGCTGCAGGTGGTCAGAGGCCATCAGATTGGGTGAGACCTGGCTGGGAGATGGGTCTCCCCACCTCCATCCAAAGGCAGTGACCCCAGGAAGCAGGCATGCCTCCGGGAGTCTTAGGTGAGAATTTACCAATGTGGTTGTGGAGGACTGGCTGGTTTTGCCTGTTGGGGTGACTGGAGGAGTGGTAGCACCTGGGGCTCCCTGATCAGGCCTGATGCCGCTGCTCCCCAGGGACTGTCCTGGCTGTGTTTGGCTCCGTGAGAGACGATGGGAAGTTTCTGGTGGAGGACCATTGCTTTGCTGACCTTGCTCCTCAGAAGCCTGCACCCCCACTTGACACAGATAGGTGAGCAGCAGTTCTCGGGGGCCGGAACCAGCTCATGGTCAGTGGAATCTTTGAGTCGCACCTAGGAGGGGCTGCCTCCCTTCTTGGCACCCTGGAGGACCCCACTTTGTCTCCCATAGGTTCGTGCTGCTCGTGTCCGGCCTGGGCCTGGGTGGAGGTGGAGGTGAGAGCCTGCTGGGCACCCAGCTGCTGGTGGATGTGGTGACAGGGCAGCTTGGGGACGAAGGGGAGCAGTGCAGTGCCGCTCATGTCTCCCGGGTTATCCTCGCCGGTAACCTCCTCAGCCACAGCACCCAGAGCAGAGATTCTATCAATAAGGTATGGAGCCCACCTGGCTGCATTCAGCCCCAGCCCAGGAGGCTGCAAACCTGTAAGACTCTCCTTCCCCATGGCAAGTTGGGTACCCTGTGGGGTCTTGCAGGTCGGTGGGAAGCGCCCTGCAGTGACACTGGGGCCTCCTGCACTGGGGCTTCTTGTGCCCAGGCCCTTGCTGAGGGTGGTGGGAGGCTAGAAGGGAGTGAGGGTCTATGGGACAACATCTGCATCTTCCAGCTGGTGGGGCTCTGCTCTCTTCTGAGCCTGGGACTCGCCTGGGCCTGATGGCTTCCTGGGCTTCTATTCCAGGCCAAGTACCTCACCAAGAAAACCCAGGCAGCCAGCGTGGAGGCTGTGAAGATGCTGGATGAGATCCTCCTGCAGCTGAGTGTGAGTGAGCTGGACGCTGGAGGGGTGATGAGGATTGCAGTCTTCAAAGCTGCCACTGGGCAAGAGAAGGCAGGCAGGAGGGCAGGGGGAGTGGCTGGAGTTGGGGTAGGGGGCTCCTTTGGGGTTGAGCTCTCCCTGCCCTGTGTCTTCCAGGCCTCAGTGCCCGTGGATGTGATGCCAGGCGAGTTTGATCCCACCAACTACACGCTCCCCCAGCAGCCCCTCCACCCCTGCATGTTCCCGCTGGCCACTGCCTACTCCACGCTCCAGCTGGTCACCAACCCCTACCAGGCCACCATTGATGGAGTCAGGTAGCTGGCACAGCCACACTTCAGTCTGACCCAGCCTTTTGCCTCAGGAGGCACAAAGAAGGGAGGGGAGGGAGGGTCCAGGAAGGTGGCAGGGCTGCGGAGGCCCACCTGGTGTCTGTTCCTTCTCTCTGGGGCATCCCCACAAGAGCGCCAGATGAGCTCTGGGCTGACCACTATGGGTGGCACCCGCAGCCAAGGGTCAGCTGAGCTTTGCCTTGCAGATTCTTGGGGACATCAGGACAGAACGTGAGTGACATTTTCCGATACAGCAGCATGGAGGATCACTTGGAGATTCTGGAGTGGACCCTGCGGGTCCGTCACATCAGCCCCACAGCACCTGACACTCTAGGTAACAGGCTCAGCCATACGGGGTGGGAGCAGAGGGCCAGGAGGCCTGGCAGGACCCTGAAGTGCACAGGGTCCCCCTGTGGGTTTGCACTTGCCAGCACTGCTGAGAGCTGAGGAGTTCAGAGGCTTGGCACCTGCTCTGGAAGCTACTCTGGAATCTTAATTCTAAGGCCAATGGCTCCCCACCCCGACACGCAGCAACAGCAGGGTCAAGGTCTTGTGACAGTATCTGGAGGTGCTCCTGTTGTCACACTGGGGGTGTCCTACTGGCCTGCAGTGGGAGGAGGGGCTGCAGCCCCACATCCTGTGCAGAGTGCTAGTGCTGAAGCTGGAACCCTCCTCAGAGCTGCCTGTTCTCCTCCAGGTTGTTACCCCTTCTACAAAACCGACCCATTCATCTTCCTAGAGTGCCCGCATGTCTACTTTTGTGGCAACACCCCCAGCTTTGGCTCCAAAATCATCCAAGGTAATTTTTGTCTTCTGGGGGCCCAGGCCTGATTTGCTGATTCACTCTCACCTGGGAACAAGGTTCTCACCTGGGGACAGAGAAGAAAACCTGCATTGTGGAGTCCCCCCAGCTCTTGTGGGATGGACGGCTGAGGTCTGCTGTGCAGCCATTATTTCACTGTGGGAGCCAAGCTGTCTGGCCAGCTGGGCAGGGGCTAGAACAGCTCCCAGCCTGTGTGCTTCTCAAGGCTAATCTCTGGTCTCCTATTGTCACTGCCCCACTGTGTGCCAACGGGGACTCCTGTTTATTTCTGGCAGCTTCTCTTTGAGGCAGGACTTACTTGGAACCTACAGTGAGTCCTATGTGACTTCTTTGCAGGTCCTGAGGACCAGACAGTGTTGTTGGTGACTGTCCCTGACTTCAGTGCCACGCAGACCGCCTGCCTTGTGAACCTGCGCAGCCTGGCCTGCCAGCCCATCAGCTTCTCGGGCTTCGGGGCAGACGACGATGACCTGGGAGGCCTGGGGCTGGGCCCCTGACTCAAAAAGGTGGTTTTGACCAGAGAGGCCCAGATGGAGGCTGTTCATTCCCTGCAGTGTTGGCATTGTAAATAAAGCCTGAACACTTGCTGATGTGAGCCTTGAGCCCTGGGCAGTCTGGGTACAGGACTCCTGCAGGGGTACCCACAGTGACCATAGCCCCTGCACCCACCAGCCGGTCTCCCTCCTCCTCCCCATCCCTGACCCCTCAGAATGTGAGTAGTCTGTGCCATGAGCTTGTTTTATTGGAGTGACCTCGGCTCCCTCCCTCTGCCACTACTACAATACTGCAGCAACCCCATCTCTTACGAGACTGGCAGGTGGAGCAGGAGCCTCCACACAGCCTCTGGCTCTTAGGTCCCGGTCATGTTTGCACCCCCTCAAAGGGGCAGGACCAGCCCTTCCTTTCAGTGTCCACACCAGGGGCCTTCCGTGTGCTGATGGGTGATGTGACTGTGGTCAGCAGGCTTGGGAAGTACTACTGCTGTAGCTTGAGCTGGGCTGGGGCCTTGGTAGGACCCTGATCTCAGAAGTCCCCAAAGTTCACTGTGTAGGTCTCAACTGTTGTGAAGGGGAATGCCTGGCCAGTGGCTATCTCCTCTTCCTCCTCCTCCTCCTCCTCTTCCTCTTCCTCAAACTCAGGCTCCAGCTGGGTCTCAAACTCAGGCTCCAGCTGGGTCTCAAACTCAGTCTCCAACTGGGTCTCAAACTCGGGCTCCACCTTGGTCCCAAACTCGGGCTCCACCTCGGTCCCAAACTCTGTCACCACCTCTGTGTAGGTCTCAGTCTCCGACTCCTCCCAGCCAGCGGTGGTTGGGGGTACAAGGCCCCAGGGCTCTATGGTAGTGCTCAGGGTGGTGGCAGGGGCAGGGGGCAGCGTGGAAGGCACAGTGTGGGGGCCTAGGGTGGTGGTGGCGTTGAGGCGCCGCAGCCGCATCTGTGCCCGAAGCCGCAGACGGTGCTGTAGGCGCCGCTGCTGCAGGCGTCGCTGCTGGGGGGTCATAGGGCGCGATGGGTCTATGTGTGGGATAGGCCGATTCCCGTTCATGGCCATGATCTCCCGGATGCGCTTCCAGTTGGAGCGAGCCAGGATGAAGTTGCACTGAGTGGCCCCGATGTCATAGTCAACATTACAGGTCTTGGCACTCGGCGTGTAGCCCTCCGCGTGGGCTGTCACGCGGTACTCACCCGGGTTCAAGATTCGCCAGTAATCACCACCACTGGCTGCGGAGGGAGGAGGGAGGACGATCCGGCTGCCCCAGAGCGCCCCTCCCAGGCCCCCACCCTCCCACTCAATCCTGCCCCTAGGCCCCGCCCTCCCCAGTCCTGCCCCTAGGCTTCGCCTCCCTGGTTCCGCCCCCAGGCTCCCCAGACTCTGCCTGCTCGCTGAGTTCCCCAAGCCCCCATCCTCTCTGGCAGGGTCCTCCCTCAGGAAGGTGGGGTAAAGAGGTGCACACTAGGTACCTGTCTTCACGCCGTGATTAATGCCACTCACAGAGATGGTGGCGTTGGCAATGGGGATGCCTTGCTCGTCCGTCACCACCCCCTTAATGCCGCGGTGCACCTGGGGAAGCAGGTGAGGGCTGTTGGTCCTGAGGAAGGTCCAATGTGGTCCGCTGCTCCCTCCCGCCCGTCCAGGAATCTCTGCAGCCTCCTCTCCCCAGGCATTGCCCTGGCCACCCCACCTGCTCCATGAAGGTGAGCAGCGCCTCCTTGTTGTTCTCCCACTCGCGGGGCAGCTCACTCTCATGAGGGAACTTGTCACAGCCCAGGTAGAAGGAGAGCTCCAGGCAGTTGGTATGCAGATAACTGAAGTCATTGATAGCTGGCCGGGGACAGACACAGACCCAAAGTCAGCCCCTCTCCGGATTAGGCCCCGCCCACAGCCCCTTCCAGGCTGACTCACTCCCGGACCGGGGGTTCCACTTGGCCCCGTTGACGATGCCCATGCCGCCGGTGTAGTCCTGGGCTTGGCAGCCTCCGCGATAGGGCTCGGTCAAGGTGAGGTGGGCGGAGGCGAAGGAGATGGCAAGCCAGCGGAAGATGGCGTGGTCTGGGGTCTCCTGGGCCTCAGAGACCTCATCCTCATCCTCTCCGCGGGCGGCTGCCATGGCTGCGGCCAGCAGCTGCTCCTGGGTAGGCGTGCGGGTCATGTCGTAGGGGTAGGATACTAGCCGCTCACCGCCGTTCAGATTTGCTCCCAGCACGAAGGGGTTCTTTTCCATCCAGGCAATGATGGCCCGGACCTCTGTGGATACCTGGAGTGGCCAGCACATGTGAAGCCAGGGCTGCAGCCTCTAGCCACCATCCCCAACCTAGTCCATCACCCTCCATGAAGCTTCACACCAGTGCTCGCACACTCCCCTGTCCCCCAACCCCCAGAGCCTCAGCGTCTGGAGCTCAGGCACCGTCAGCCCCACCCCCAAGCCCAGAACACCAGGACCCCAGGGTCCAGCTGCTCCCTCCTGCCCTCTCAGCCAGGCTGCAGCCTCACCGTGGCATCTGGCGAAAGGTAGCGTTCAGGGATGGGCAAATTGTTGTTGGGGACCCGGTAGGGGACCCATTTCCTCTCCTCAGCTCCCCAGAGCACAGAGTTGAGATCCGGGAAATCTTCAAAGATGTCAAAACCCTCCTCGGTCCACAATCCCAGCGCCCAGTTCCCAAACTCTGAGCCCTGTCGAGAGCCAGCAGGGTAGGCATGGGCCACCCACACCCCCACAAGCCCTGGCTGCCTGGCTCCGGCCAGCCTCACCCCTCAACCCACCATCTGCGCTGCCACCTCGTAGCCATCAGGGTTCAGTGAGGGCACCAGGTGGATGCGTGTGTCCTGCACCAGGCTGCGCACACGCGGGTTCCCATCGCGGTACTCGCGGCACAGGTACTGCATGAGCAGCAGCAGCAGCTCTCGGCCCAGCACCTCGTTGCCATGGATCCCAGCAGTGTAGCGGAACTCGGGCTCCCCTGCAAGGGCAGGAGCCTCAGTGAGCACTCAGTCTCCCAAGGCCCAGGGCAGCTGAGGAAGGACCCAGACCCACCTCACACCTGAGGGTCTGGGGGACAGCTGGGGCTCCTAGGGCCCTGTAAGACAAGCCTGAATCCCCAGAGGGGCTCCAGAACAGGCGGGAAGCGGTGAACTCTGCTCACCAGCAGCGCAGGCCAGCTGCTGGCCCCCACAGACTCTCACCCAGTTCATGCTCCCCAGGGTTGTCTGAGATCTCCATGGCATAGATCTTGAGGCCTCGCGAGCTTTTGCCCAGGCTGTAAGTGCGGGTGATGGTGGGGCACTCCTCATTCACCACCTTCATGAGCTGGGGCAGAGGGGGAGGACATGGAATCAATCACGCAATCCGCCCCCTGCTGACCATGCCCCTTCCATCCACTTCCAGGGCTTGCTCTATGGCAAGGGACAGGCATGACCCCTTCAGGCAGCCCCCAGGTACTGGCCTCCTTACTAAGGTGAGGGACAGCCAGCGTCCCTGGAACCAGTAGGGACTGGGCCCTGTGACACCAGGCACACACTCCCCTGTCAGACAGACAGGTCCCACCCCCAGCCCCAGGATAGATGTTCCCAACCTGGCGCATGTCCTTGTAGCTGTGGTGCCGGAAATCCAGGTCATCGGTGGCCACCACCTCGTTCTGTGCATAGTAGCTGTAGACAGCTGCAAGGGAGGCGGGGTTGTCTTTAGCCGGGTGCCGGGTGGCCCACCCTAGCACCCCACCTCCCCTCCGAGCCCCTGCCAGCCCTCCACACTCACGGGCCACAGGGCACCCCAGCACCTCCAGGCGCATGCACAGGCTGCCATTCCAGGTGAGTGGGTAGATGCGGATGAAACGAGCCACCACCGGCTCTGGGAGCTCACTCAGCACGGGTGTGTCCTTGTCCACGTTCCCATGAAAGGTCTGGGGAGAGGCAGGCCTCAGAGCAGTACTGCCAACCCCTCTGAGAGCCCGCCCCCCGCCCAGACAATGGGAGCAGAGCCAGGAGCCTGGGCATGGTGCCCACCATTTCCTCATAGCCGTTGGTGTACATCACCCACGTCTGGCTGTCGTTGCTGAAGCCCACGAAGAAGGTGGTCACAAAATCGTCACTGTGGAGTGGACAGTGGTCACAGCAAGGATCCTCCCCTTCCCAGGCCCTCAGGTGGCCTGAGCCTCCCTCTTCTGAGTCCCAGGAATTGAAGAGCTAGCAGGGCGGTGGCGCACAGCCCAGGTGTTGAGCCTGGGTCCTGTGCCTGTCACATAGCCATGGGCAGGTGGTCTGTCCCTAAACTCATGTGCTCATCAGGACACAGGAGCTGACTGACCATGGCTGAGGAGTGGGGATGGGCAGGGTCAGCCCCTCACTGATCTTTTTGGCCTTCTTTGGCTGGGCCAAAGAAGGGCCCACTGGAATCTCCTTAATGGGACACAAAGCCATGCCTATGGAGCCACTCCCCCCTGCCAACTACCCATGAGCCTGGCCACGCACTGGATGCTGGAGTCTCGGCCCTGGGTGATGACGCCTGTGAACCGGGTAGTCCTCCTGGTGTCCACCTCTATCCACTGGGTCCTGGCATCGTCCTCGGCACACCATGCGCCATCATAGTAGTCGTCCTCGGTGGCACCGGCCTGTCCAGGGGGCAGGGGAGGCTGAGCATCGGCAGAGGAGTCCATCATCCCAGTTGGGAGATGGGCCCATCCCAATGCCCACCTGCATGTTGAGCCGGCCGCGCTGTGCCCCCAGGCCGTGGCGCAGCATGGAGGAGGCTCGGATCTGGTTGTCCTCGATACGGTGTGACTCCATCCCAATGGGGGGACACTCTGAGGACGCGTACCCCAGACTGGTGGCTCACTAGCTCCATCCTTCCCACCACCAAACCCAGAACCAAGGAGCCCAAAGCCCACTCCCGGCACATCGGGGACACGAGTCAGAGGGCAGCTCTGGTTGGCTGGTGGCTCCCTGGTGCCCTGCACCAGCCCACTTGGAATTGACTCAAAGCTAGGCCAGGAGCTGCTTCCAATCCCAGCCTGTGCTTCCCCTCCCTGGGCCTCAGCTGCCCCATCTGGAGAATGGGCTGACCATGCCCAGCTCTCAGGGGACACACGTGAAATCACAGAACTCCCCCAGGGCGCAGCTACAGATGGGGACCGTCTGCACAATGGCCCTGTAGGGACACCTGCGAAGGTAGCTGAGGTCCTCACTCCCCACCAAGGCCTCAGGTCCTCCCCCTACCATGCCCAGCCGCTAGGGGCCCTGGGGAGCTGCCACCCTCCTGAAGTAGGCCAGCCTGGGGTCCAGGGCTGGGGCAGCCAAGTGAGGCTGTCCTGGGCTCCCGGGGCCCCTCCGTTCTGGGTCCCAAGAATCTAAGAGTAGGAAAGGGTTTCAGGGGCCTGGGTCCTGTTTGTGGCCTTGGGCCAGTCACTTGTCCCAGCACCCCCATCCTGTGGCCCCCACCCTTACCCCCCTGGGCCCCCCACTTACTGACTTTCTCTGTAGGCGTCCACTCCTCCTCCACCTCCTCGCCCTTTCGGGGCTCTAGGGACAATGAAGGGAGGACATGGCACCAAGGGCCTGGGAGGCAATCAGGAGTCCAGATGTTGCCCCACAGGGACCCAGGCCCCGAGCCCCAGTCACACACCTTTATGGTCCTTGCCCTTCTCCACTGCCCACTTGTCGGTCTCCTCCTTGGGCCTGCCATCCTCCTTTTTGGGTTTCTCTGGAAGGTACAAGGTAGGAGGGCCCAGTCAGCCTGGCTCTGGGCTTTGGGGGCCACGTGGGATGGGTCAGGCAGGCCCCAGGTGGCCTTCAGGGCAGGCCTGGTGCAGGAAGTGCTTGGTCCCACTCACTCAGCTCCTCCTTCTCTTCGTCCGTCTGGCGCTCAGCATCGGGCTTCTGGGGTGGAGGAGGCCCAAAGTAATAGTCCACTGCGGGGAGGGAGAGCCAGCTGAGGCCGCCCTGACCCTGCTGCGGGGCCGCAGCTCCTGGGTCCACAGGAGCTCAGCAGGGCAGGACCACGCCAGAGGGGAGGAAGACGGGAGATGGGGGACAGCTGAGTGGGGAGAGAGGGTCCTGCAGGAGTCAGGAGCAGCCCGAGCTCAGGGGGCAGCTGGGCAAGACCCTGCTGAAGTCACCAGCCAGGTCTCCCAGGAGCATCTGGCCTGGTGAAAGGACTCGAGGCCCAGGGCATGGGAAAGGCCTGGAGGGACAACTGGCACCTGTGCCTGGGGTTGCAGGCTGGGGGGTGAGATGGGGGGACATTGGAGGCACTGATGGGGAACTGGGGGCAGGGAAGTGGCAATGCGCAGGCTGCCGCCCAGGAGAAAAGGGAACCTGAGGGCTCCAGAGATGCAGGGGCATGAGCAAGGGGGAGGTAAAAGCCCTCGAGCTCCCTGAAGAGAGTGGGGTGGTGGCCACGAGCCAGCAGGAAGCCAGAGCACCGGACTGGGAGGGCTGGAGCCCACATGGGTGAGAGGGCAGAGTGTGTGCCTAGGGACACTCCAGTGGGGGCCACAGCCAAGCAGGAACCAGGGAAGTGGCCAAGGAAAGACCAGCCTGAGGGCAGAGGAGACTGGGCAGCGGCTGGGGTGGGCACCCAGGGACAGCAGGGGCAGCGAGGTAACCACAGGCACAGGTGGGGTTGCAAGGTGGGTGAGTCGCCCCAGCTGGCTCCTGACCACACCCCCGACCCCCACCTGCCTATGTCCCTCAGACTCTGGGGTGCTGGGTACTCACTGTCATCATAATTAGGGATCACGTAGCCATCACCATAGTCAGGGGGCAGCAGGGGCAGAAGAGGCTTCACAGGGGGCTCTGGAGAGGCAGGTAGGTTAGGAGAGGGCCAGAGCACCCGTGGCCAGAGCACCCCCTCTCCTGCCCCCCATCCTACCAATCCTCTCCTCCGGGGCCGGCGCTGGGGCTGGGGCTTTCTCCTCAGGGGGCTCTGGCCAGACCCGCTCGGGCCTCCTCCTTCTGCTTGGGGGTGGCCTGGGCTGCTTCTGGCGCCGAATGTACTCAACTGAGGGGGAGGCCGGCTCTGAGTGGGGCCCAAGGCTGGGATGGGCCCATCCGCGCATCCCCCAGGCCAGGGGTCCGACCCAGGCGGGGCTGGCAGGGCCCTACTCACAGTCCTCATAGTCCTCCCTCTCGATCTGGTCATTGTAGTCCAGTGTGGGTAGCTCAGTCTCCTCCTCCGGCTCTGAGGGGAAAGCGCTGGTAGCTGCCTGACAACCCCACCCAGGCCCACTCTGGGGAAGCCCTCAGTCCGACCAGCCAGGGCAGCTGGCCCTGAGGCCAGGCAGACAACGGCCACTCACCAGGCTGGTGCTCCCGTGCCTCCACACGGGTCTCCTCTCCTGGATTCTGCCAGTTATTTGGGAGGGGCCCCCCTGCAACACAGGAGTTCCAGAAGCAGGTGGACGGGAGGCCTGCTCTGACCACTTTGGGAGCCTCAGGCCACCAGCCACCCACAGAGCCCACACACAGCCTGTGGACACCCTACTGAGGCCGAGCTCACTCCAAAGAGGACTGAGGTCCTCTGGCCTTCAGCATCCTGCTGGTATCTCATGGGGCCAGAAAGCTGGGCCCACCTTTTGGGGAACCTACTGTGCTGCTGGAGGCCCTACCACAAAGCCGCCCCCAGCAGGAGAAGGCAGGGGGGAACTCCATGGGCTCAGAGCCCAGGGACATCTGGGCAGGGACCTGAGGACAGAGGTCCCACCCACAAGGCTGCCAAGCCCTCTCCCTACCCAAAAGAGGCTACAGCACTGAGGGAGCCCACCAATCAAATTGTGAAATTTACAGCAAAAGTGAGGTCCCATCAGTGGGGAGCTGAAGGTCTATAGGAAACAGGGCTCCATAAACCTGCCTCCCACTCCCTGCCTCCACCAGAGCAGGCAGTCAGAGTCCCATCACCCCAGAGGAGCCGGGCACAAACCTCCCTCCTGGGGTAGCTCCTCGGGGCCAGGGCTGGGGGGTGGGAGCAGTGGCCACTCCAGGGTTTCTGAGGGAGCCAGAGTGGGGGGCCTCTTCCCTGACGGGGGCTTCTTGGTGGCCTTGGGTGGCTTCTCCTTGGGCTTCTTGGTGGCCTTGGGTGGCTTCTCCTTGGGCTTCTTGGTGGCCTTAGGTGGCTTCTCCTTGGGCTTCTTGGTGGCCTTGGGTGGCTTCTCCTTCCCCTTCTTGGGCGGCTTGGGGGACCCCTCCAGGGACTCCTTGGGCACCTTGGGGCCTTTGTCTTTCTTGCCTTTCTTCCCTTTGTCTTTGGTCTTTTCCGGAGGCACTGTCCAAGACGCAGACTCGTGTCAAATGAACAGAGCCAGCTCTGTGCCCCCATGAGGCCCCTCTCTAGATGCCCAGAACCTGGGCACAGGGACTCTTGTCAGTTCCCGGTGCGGATCAACAAACTGAGAGGTTAAGTCACTTGCCCAAGTGGCAAACTGGGATCCGGACCCGGGTTTTCTGTCTGCAAGTCTGGGTCTGTGATCACCAATCTCAATCTCTCTAAAGACTAAGCATAGGGTGCCCAGTTCCCAGGGGGAGGCCCTCATCCCCCCACCTGCCAAAACCTCAACAGGGGCTCCTTACTATCCACTCCACTATTCTGTGCTGGGCACAGAAGGGGCAGAGAGGTGACTGAGCCATTCAGGCCTGGAGGAGCATCTGGTCATCCCTGCCAACTGCCATACAAAGGAAGGGACATGGACCCAGGACCTTCCCCGGGTCTCCTACAGGGCAAGAAAAGCTTCAGAGGAAAGCACCTACTGTGCTGCTGGAGGCCCTACCACAAAGCCGCCCCCAGCAGGAGAAGGCAGGGGGGAACTCCATGGGCTCAGAGCCCAGGGATATCTGGGCAGGGACCTGGACTTGGCTGAGTATTGAAGCCCAAAGAAGAGGAAGTGGTCCCCTTTCGAGAAGTAAGGGATTTGGAATTGGTTAGAAGGATAGGGAGTCCTGGGCAGTTCAGGGATCACACACAGGACAGAAAGGACAGGTAGGGAGCTTGTGGCTGCTCACTCATTTCAGAGTCTGGGAGAGGGAGCCGGGACTGGTTGTGAGGATTCCCATGGGGAATCAGGACCCTAAGCAGGAGCTGCAAGTGCTGTTGAGAACCTGATGAGAGGTGGGGAGCATGAGGGAAGTTTGGCAGAAACACAGGAAAGCTATCCAATGCAGACAGCCAGGGGACACAGGGCTGCTAGAGTGGTTCCCCAGAGCCGGGAGAGCAAGCCTGGAAGGAGAACCAGAGGCAGGAGGGGCACAGGGAGCCCAGGGTGTGGGAAGCAGCCAGGAAAGATCTAGAGCTGGGGTGGCAGAGGAGGGGCTGCTGACATCAGGAATGTTGGATGGTGCCTTGGAATCTCCTGGGAGAGAAGGATCACAAGACCCTCTGCCACCTTCCAGAGGGCCACGATGAAAACAGCTAAGATTTACTGACAACCGATTATGCAAGAGGCCATGGGTTAAATGCTTCAGTGATGCATCACCTCATCTAATTCCAGTACTAATGCAGGACCACCCACTGCTCACCGCCACCTGAAGCCCTGTGGGAAAAGGGGTCTTCAACAACCTTCTCACCTACGTGAGTCCTCCTGGAGTAGGAAGGCAAAGGCAGGAGGGAGGGATGACCTGAAGCTGTGCCACCAACAGGCAGAGTGGATCCATTAGTATGGCAGGGGGTGACACAGCACAGTCCCCTGTGGCTCAAGCCTAGTCCCTGTCGCATACTGGAGGAATGGGGATGAGCGACCTGTTCAACCACAGCACCAACCCTAGAGCCACCGGCCCCCAAAAGTGGCTCTGCCGCCCGGGTGCTGGATGTGCCTACAGGCCAGCGCTGACCTCGGCCTGGCACAGGGTCCCTCCAGGCATCTGGGCTCGCGTGCGCATTAGTAAGACAGCCATTCCTCCCCGGGCCGACTGGGGAGTGGCCAGACCCTGCCGAATCCCCCGGTTCCCACCTGAGATGCCAACCCCCCACGCCCCCGCCCTGCCCGGGGTTGTTACCTTCTGCGGCCGCCCCCGGCCGCGCCCCGGGCTTGCCCCCCGCCTGGGCTTTTCGGACCCGCGGGGTGGGCTCGGGAGGCGGCGGGGCCTCCATGTCGTCCTCCCGGGGCTCAGGTCCTAGCTCTGACAGGAAGCCCTCGAGGAACTCCTCGATCTCGTCGTCGGTCAGCACCGTCTGCGGGCGCCCTCCGGGGCACAGGGCCAGCAACGCCAAGAGGCAGCCGAGCAGGGGCGCCCCGCGCACGGCCGCCATGGTCGCGGCACGCGCGGGGGGCTCCGGGGAGGGCGCGGGGGGTCAAGGGCTCTGGGGGCTCTGGGAAAGGGCGGAGAGGGGATCGAGACTGGTGAGGGAATCCAGGAAGGGGCGGGAGAGACGATGGGGTGAGCAAGGCAATCCGGGAAAGGGCGGGAGAGTGGATTAGGGTGGGCGAGGGGACCCGGGAAGGGGGGTGCTAGGGGGCTCTGAGGCCGGAGGGGCTCAGGGGTGGTCGGGGCGCTCCGAGGCCCTGGCGGCGATAGGCGCTCCGGCCCCGCGTGGCGCACTGGCGCGCAAATAGCCGTCTCCAAAGCGCTGGCGGGGGCCGGGGCGGGGGCGCCGGGGCTTCCGGAGCCGGCTCCCCACCCCCGGGGAGGAGAAGGAGGAAGAGAAGGAGGAGCCGAGAGTGGACGGAGGGGCTGCGGGGGGGCGGGGGGCGGGGGGCGAGGGGCGGGGCAGGCGGGCGGGCGCTGGCGGCGAGCGTCCCAGGCCCGGAGACTTGCGCCTAGGACATAGGGGCAGGGGGCGGGGCGACTGGGAAGGCAGAGGGCCTGAAGGAAGGAAAGGTAGTGGGGAGGGCCTGGGGTGCGGTTGTGAAGGGGCCGGCATCCCTCCTCCCTCTGCCCTAGGCACCGCCCTTAAGGAGGGACCCCAAGACCACCGGGGCGCTGAACCCTCCGCGGGTGACTAGGAAACCTGGCAGGCGTCTGAGACCTCTCTCAATTTGGAGGGCCACAGAAAGTCCACCCCATCCTTCCCAGGCTCTGGAGCCTCTGCCCATGGGCCCTGCTGCACCCCAGCGTCAATTCATTCAGTCATCCTACCAACCTCTTCAGGTCTGTGTGGGGCCAGGCCCTGTGCTGGGCCCCAGGGAAGGACAGCACAGTGGGAACTCACTTTCCAGCCGGGAGGCAGGTGCAAAACTGCCCTCAGAGTGGCCAGCTGCCCCGCTGGGGGTAGGAGTCCCATGTAAGGGCATGCCATCCCACCCCTTTGAGTCCCAATGTGGACAAATAGCCATTTCTCACCTTCTTCTTACCAGAACCCATTTTTTAAAAAGTGTCTACAATACCTCCAGCTGCCGCATGGACCCAGAGGACCCAGAGGGCAGGTGGATTGAGCGTCAGCCGATCCCAGGATCCATCAGGGATGTGCACCTTGGTGCCTGGTGTTTGTTGTAAGGCTTCTCCAGGGCAAACGTTGGCTGCCCCGCAGTGGTCATCACAGCTAAGGACAGAGCTCCGAGAACATTCCCCCTCAAAGGAATGAGGAAGCAAGAGAAGACTCACAGGCAGCCCATGGGCCAAGTGCAGAGGCAGACAGCCCTAAGCCACGGTTGTCTGTGGGGATTTGGCCCCAGTGAAGTAGTCAGGTAGGGAAGCCTAGGAGCCCTTGGGATGATTGACAGGGCAGAGTTTGGACCTGGGGTCCAAAGGAAAGAGGAAAAGCAGGTCAGGAAGCACCTGGGTCCCCAGAGCAGCCCCACGTGAGTTGAAGCAGGCAGCAGCCAGGGAGGCCACGGTGGAGGCTGCTGGGCCCAGGATAGGTGCTGCCCCCTGGGAGCAGGACCACAGGGAGGCCTAGCCTCCTCTCACACCTGGTCCTGCCAAGACTCTGCCTTTGCTTTCTCACTGCATCTCCTTGAAAAGGCAGTGGGACTGTGTCAGGTTCCAGCTCTATCTCCCAGTCACATCTCGGCAGGTAGCCTCAGCGCCAACCACCTGTGTCCCTGTTCTCCTTGTGGCTCACACAGGATCATGCATGTGCTGTGCCTAGCACACATTCTCAGCACTCACACTGCTGCCTCTCAGCTCTCATCATTTGCCCTCAGAGATCAACCTGATCTCTACCCATTGGGGATCTCAGAGCAGCCCCTGAGCCCCAACACCCAGGCCTCCCTGTGTACCTGAGCCAGCCTCTATCTGCCACGTGCCCCCAGGCCAGTCCTGGTGGCAGCAAGGATCTGCAAGCTCTCACCTTTCCTCATCCTCTGCAAACCTCTGAATTATCTTTCTCAAAACTTGTTCTGGGAATTTGCTCCATTGCCCCCAGTTGAGCATGTCAAGCCCAGTGGCCCAAGGCTGGGTGAAGTGGCATGGCACGTCACTTCCCTGGGAACAACTCACACATGGATTGGATTTGGGCCCAACATCCTCTGCCAGGGAAAATAGAAGCCATAAGAAAACAAAAAAGGAATAGAAGGAGGCTTTTCTTCAGTCACAGTGAGTCACCAATAAAAACATGTGCAAAAGCCCTCATGGAGAGCTGGGCTGCAAGGAGGGCCATGAGGTTGGGGGCCCTCTGCCACCAAGGGTCTGGGCAGGTGGATGGGAGGCAGCTGCCCTCCATGCCAGGCTGATGTGCCTCCCCTTGGGTGGTGGGTCTGGGACTCCCACTCCACTTGAAGACCTGTACCAGGAAGTGCTTTAGTCCTGTGCCCAGGCTCTGCTACAGGGCTGGTGAAAGGACTTCTCCCTCTGCTGCCAGAGTGAAGCCAGTCAGGGGGATGGGAGGCTTGTAGCTGAGAGCACCTAGCGACTTTCAGGGTCCCTTACCCCTGCCACTCAGCAGGGTCTGCACCTGCATCCAAGTGTTCTCCTGGGCTACAGTGGGGGGCTGGTAGACACTCTGGTGATCCACTTTCAGCTTCCCACATGGATGTTGCAGGGACTGCTTTGGCATTTCCCTCCCCTAAGGGACAGCCACTGCAGCAGGACTGGACTGGGGAGGGTGGGGCCTGCGCTGGGGAGGGTGTCTCCTCTCCCTTGCTGCTGCTGGAATGGGAAGGAGAGTTGTTGAGAGAGCCAGAACTGTCCGAGGGTGGAAGCTGGTGAAGCTGACCTGCAGGGAACAGGGAGAGAGGGAGCATGGCCCAGTGGGTAGGCCCTATGTAGCTCTGAGGCCATCAACCCTGCCACGAAGGCTGAGACCCCAAGAGAGAAGTTGAGGTTGGGTCAGGGGCCTGGTAGTGCAGCTGAGGAGGGGGACAGGCCAGCCTCCTCCCACTGGGACCTAAGCTGTAGCTCCTGACCCTCCAGAGCTGCCTGGTGCCTCAGCCTGGTCAGAGGTGGAAACTCACCTGCCAGCAGGGCCCAGTGCGCCTGAGTTCTGACTGCGGGGATCTGCAGGACACAGAAGGATGCGAGGTCAGCAGGGCCTGGGGACAGGCAGGAGTGGTAGGGTCTGGGAGGCTGGGAGCAGACCCTCCTAACCTGCCCCATGGCCTCCATGGCTCCTAGAACCCCCATGGCTGCAGCTCAGACATGGGTTGGGCTTCAGAAAGAAGTGAAGCTGCGTGTACGGAGATGGCCCAGCAAATCCTTTCTGTGTAAACTTCTGCCACAGCCCAGCTGTCCAGCACCAGCATGTGTATCTGGGGCAGGGGGCTCAATAGAAGGTCTGGGAGGCCTGGGCTCTGGCCAGCAGGCTACTGGGATCACAGGTGCCAGCCCCTCCATGTCTCCCCTGGAGTCCTGGATCTGCCTCCAGGGACCAAAGGAGAAAGGACCAGGCTAGGCTCCTTCCTTTTTGTTCTTCCCTCTTGGGGAAGGCTCCTAGAAACTCCCCCTTCTCTGCTGCCCAAGTGCCTGGATATTACCAGTGGGGTTAGCTTGTTTGGGCCCACAAGATGGGATGGCTCCCAGAGCCATGGGACCTGAGGCCTCCCAGACAGTGTCTAGCCACCTTCACAACTGGCAGAACAATTTCCTTGGTTTTCAACAACTTGAAAAACATATGTGATTTTCCACAGTCCAGTGCTCCCCAGGCCTGGCTGCTGAGTGAGCAGAGTTCATGCCGAATTCCTTCCACTCACCACAGGGCAGACAGCAAGCCCAGCTGTGGGGAGACTCAGCTGGGGTGGGGGTCACCACAGCGAGGCGCGGAGGGGCAGGCTTCCAGCACTGATGAGTAATTCTGCAGCCCGAAGATCTGGGAAGAGGGCATGTGACAACTTGGTGCAGCAATCCGCCCAGTGTTAGGTCAGAAGGAAGGAGCGGTCGTTCAAAATGGAGCCTGGTGGCAAAAATAATGTTTGGCCCCACCTCATACCTCCCTCAAAATTAACTCCAGATTAATGAGGTAGATGTTAGAAGAGGAACCAGGGAAGGACTGCAATAAAATATCAAGTCTTTATTTACATCATGAGGTTTCTTTTAGGTTTTATTTATTTTTTTGTTTTTGATATGGAGTCTCACTCTGTCACCCAGGCTGGAGTGCAGTGGTGTGATCCCAGCTCACTGCAACCTCTGCCTCCCAAGTTCAAGTAGCGGGGATTACAGGCACATGCCACCATGTGCCTCCTGCCTCAGCCTCCCAAGTAGCGGGGATTACAGGCACATGCCACCATGCCCGGCTATTTTTGTTGTTTTTGTTGTATTTTTAGTAGAGATGGGGTTTCACCATGTTGGCCAGGCTGATCTCAAACTCCTGACCTCAAGTGATCCGCCCGCCTCGGCCTCCCAAAGTGCTAGGGTTACAGGCATGCACCACCAGGCCCGGCCTGTGTGCCTGGCCTGTATTTACATTCTTTTTTTTTTTTTTTTTTTTTTTTTTTTGAGACAGAGTCTTGCTCTGTCACCCAGGCTGGAGTGCAGTGGCACAATCTCGGCTCACTGCAAGCTCCGCCTCCCGGGTTCATGCCATTCTCCTGCCTCAGCCTCCCGAGAAGCTGGGGCTACAGGCATCCGCCACCATGCCCAGCTAATGTTTTTGTATTTTTAGTAGAGACAGGGTTTCACCATGTTAGTCAGGATGGTCTTGATCTCCTGACCTCATGCTCCACCTGCCTTGGCTTCCCAAAGTGCTGGGATTACAGGCGGAAGCCACCACGCCCAGCCTGTATTTACATTCTTGATGGGGAAGTCTCTCAAGGAAAGACAGAGAACTTTGGTTGCATTAAAGTTTTTACCTTCTGTACATCAAAATACACTGAAAATGAAAATAAAGAGCAAACAAAATACTGGGAAAGAATGCAGCGCTTAGAGTGAACATTCCTGGCCTCCTGTAGTTTTAGGAAGCAGCTGTGGCCTCAGACTCGTCTGCTGTGAACCTCCACTCCATACTCACTGTACTTTCTCTCTGTGAACCTCAGTTTCTCTCCTCTATAACAATAGGATAATAATGACACTACCGTGCCTTGCAAAAATGCCACAAGGGTTCACTAAGATAATTCTGGAGAGTCATGCCTGAAAAATAGTAAGTCTTTGATAAAGGAAAGCTGCTATTAATTAAGCTTTTTCCTTTTTTTTTTTTTTTTTTTTGAGATGGAGTCTCACTCTGGCGCCTAGGCTGGAGTGCAGTGATGCAATCTTGGCTCACTGCAACCTCTGCTTCCTGGGTTCAAGCAATCCTCCTACCTCAGCATCCTCAGTAGCTGAGACTACAGGTGTGCGCCACCATGCCTGGCTAGTTTTTTACATTTTTAAAGCTATTAATAGGCCAGCCACGGTGGCTCACGCCTAATCCCAGCACTTTGGGAGGTTGAGGCGGGTGGATCACCTGGGGTCAGGAGTTCAAGACCAGCCTGGCCAACATGGTGAAACCCCGCCTCTATGAAAAATACCCAAATTAGCCGGGTGTGGTGGCACATACCTGTAATCCCAGCTATTCCGGAGGCTGAGGCAGGAAAATCACTGGAACCTAGGAGGCAGAGGTTGTAGTGAGCGGAGATTGCACCATTGCACTCCAGCCTGGGCGACAGAGCAAGACTCCGCCTCACAAAAAATTAATTAATTAATTAATTAATTAAACTATTAATAATTTAACTTTGTTTCCACTTTTAAAAGTGAACTAAGTAAATAAATAGGCAATTCACAAAAGAAGATACATAAGTGGCCAATAGATACAAAAATGTCTGGCCTCATTAAAAGTTATAGAAATGTAAATAAAATATATTGAGTACAACTTTTTCTATGTCAATTTCTCAAAAATTAAAAAACTTCCAGTGTAGGTGTTACTGGGAGATCACCCTCTGAAAGCAACTAGTGGCAAGGAGCTCCACACCATTCAGGCATCTCATTCAAGGTCACATGGCTGCAAAGAAGAGAAGCCCATCAAAGCAGCTGAGCCCCAATAAGGCATCCTGCCATGCACTCACAGAAAAACCAATGGAACAATGACTAAAATAAGATAGAAATTTATTTCTTGCCAGCTGTAGTGGCTCATGCCTGCAATCCCAGCACTTTGGAAGGCCAAGATGGGAAAATTGCTTGAGCCCAGGAGTTTGAGACCAGCCTGGGCAACATAGTGAGACCCTGTTGCTACAAAAAAATTAAAAATTAGCTGGGCATGGTGGCACTAGCTACTCAGTCCTAGCTACTCAGAAGGCTGAGGCAGGAGGCTCACCTGATCCCAAGAGTTGAAGGCTGCAGTGAGCTATGATTGCTACACTTCACTCCATCCTAGACAACAGAGCAAGATCCTGTCTCTATTGTAGACAACAGAGCAAGACCCTGTCTCTAAAAATAATAATATTTTTAAAGGAAATGTATTTCTTGCTCATATAAACAAAATCCAAAGGTAAGCATCTGGCTTTCCATTTTATTGCTCCCCTAGCCTCAATGTATGGCTTCTATCTTGTGGCACAAAATAGCTGCTTGAGATCCAGCCATCATTGCATCATCCCAGCCAGCAGAAAGGAGGAAAGGGAATAGTAGAACACAATTTATTCCTTTAAAAACACTTTGTAGGGCTGGGCGTGGTTGCTCATGCCTGTCATCCCAGCACTTTGGGAGGCCAAGGCAGGCAGATCACTTCAGGTCAGGATTTTGAGATCAGCCTGGCCAACATGGTGAAACCCTGTCTCCACTAAAAATACAAAAATTAGCCAGGACTGGTGGCAGATGCCCATAATCCCAGCTACTGGGGAGGCTGAGTAAGGTGGGAGAATCACTTGCTTTTATGTCTAGTAATAGTACTAAAGTATTAGGAAGGTATAAAAAAAAAATCAGTGTCTGGTAAAGAGAGATGTAAAAGCTGGAAAGCAGGAAAATACAAGAATAAGTAAGCAATCATGGATCATGGTATCAGCAGTTTTGTGGCCAGTTTCTGTGTGAGGTATTCACGTTATTGCATGTTTGTCTGTGGGCCCCATCAGAAGCCCAGCCAAGGAAAAGGAGAGGAGGGCAGCCAGCTGCGTGAGAGGAAGGGGGTCCTGGCAGGCACCCACCTCCAGCGCCCCAGCTCCTGCCATTACAGAGGAGTGCCAGAATGCTCCCAAGGCCACTGTGAACCCAGAGTTTTTGTGCTAAAAGAATGTGTACCTGCCCAGTGTTTATCTCTGACCTCATTTTTAACTGCCAAGCTTCTCAAAGGAGTTGTTCACATTCAAAGTTTCCACTTCCTCAGCCCTAGGCAGCTGTTTCTGCACATGGCACTCTGACTAGGGCCCCAGGGATCACCCAAGACCAACGGGCCTTGCCAGCCACCGCAGCTCCCTTTGTGACCACCTCCCCTTGCCAAGGTTAGGGTTAGGGTTAGGGTTAGGGTTAGGGTTAGGGTTAGGGTTGCTCACACTTCCATGTTGGCTTCTCTTCCTCCTCCCCTGCTTCCCTGGTGGGGGTCCCAGGGGTGGCACCTCTCTCTTCTCGCTCTGCCTCCTCTCCCTGGGAGCTGGATGAACCCCTGCTGCAGAGATCCCCACCTGCCAATGATTCCGACGTCTCTGCCTCTAGCCTGGACCGTGTCTAGCTGCCCTGTCGCCACGAGCATCCGCAGGGGCTGGGCCTGCTGGCCTTCTACACACCTGAGGGTTTCGTTTCTCTTCACACCTCTAGTCCACCATCCACAGGCCACCCCTGAGGGCCTGGAGGGCTCCCTGTGTTCCTCAAGGAGGAAATCCCACCCTCTGCATGGCCCCTAAGACCCTGCACTCTCTCCACCTTCCCCTCCTCCCTCCAGCCCTGGGGTGAGCCTGGAACCCGAAGGGTCTGGCACCTCACTTCTGGGCCTTAGCAATGCTAGTTCCTTCTCACTCCATAACATGGCTGACCCTCGCCCACAGCAGGCCTGCCCCCCTGCCCCCTCTTTAAAATCACCCACTCATAGTCCTACAGGAAAACACCTTCCCAAAGGGTGAAGAAGTCAGACTCAGTTACTGTGTCCATAAAGTTGGAGCTCACTATCTAGGACCTAAAAAGAACTCACATTCTGGGAGATCACCATTCCCTGTGCATCCAAGATAGACCCTCAGCCCTCCTGGGAGGATATGGCTGTGGCCTGGGGACAGGGAAGAGGACCATCTCCTGGTGGAAGCCCTTCCTGAGGGCAGCAAGCATCCAGCGCATGCACTGACCATGAGGATGACTTGCTTAGGCGGCAAACATTCAGAGATGTGTGCAGGGCGACCACCCCAGCCCACACAGAGAGGGCCTTGCCCCTGGGAGCCTTCTCTCCAGCAGAAGAGACAGACAGCTATAGCTCAGTGGTCTGGGGGCTCACAAGGGGCCCAGTCCAGGCTTGGGGCCCAGCACAGACCTCCTGGAGGGAAGGGTAAGTGGGATGAAGCAGGCGCATCCCCAGAGGGCAGGGACAGACTGCACCAGGAGGGGGCACACTGTGGGGGCTGGGGCTGGGCACGTGCGAGGCCTGAGAAGATGAGCAGGGCCTTAGAGGCCACCTTGAGCTTGGGTTCCAACCTGTGGGCAGAGGGAGGAGTGGGGTGGCCTGCGCTGAGAAGAGGGTGGGACCAACTGGGGCCAATGCTGGGGCAGGGCCCACAAGCCCTGGGCCCCGGAGCTGAGGAAGGAGCCAGTGAGGTGTCCGGTTGGGAACGGGTGGGTGCGGATCCAAGAGAGGCCCAGAGAAGAGCAGTCACAGGAGTGTGGCGAGGTGGACCTGTTTAGGGCCTGCCTGCAACACTTGGCACACATTCCCCAAAACTCTGATGGGGGTGGGGTTGTGACCCCAGCCCATCCAAGTTTGATGGAAGAATCAGAGGTGAGGCGGTGCCCCCCACTTTGCCCTACCCCCACCCCTTGAGGGGCCACTGTGCCCTACCCTCATCACCTCCATCCCCAAATGAGTTTGTGTTATTGGGACCTGCAGGGTCACAGGCACTTACACCCTGTACGCCTGAGTGGCTCCGGGTGCCCAGCACTAGGCTGGACGCCAGGCAATGCTGCTGACTTCCCTGAAGGGTCTGAATCCTTCTGGCTGTGACCCGCCAGAGTAGGCTCTGCCAGGAGCAAAGCATTTTCCCCACTGTGGGATCCAAGCCTCACTTCTGCCTGCCTCCACTGATGGCCACACTCAACTGCACCCTTCCAAGCTGGTGGGACCTTGAGCTCAGAATTCCCACCTAGCAGAAGCCCCTCCACGGCCCATCCTGCTCATGGTCACTGACTGTGGGTCTGTTGACTCCTCTTCCTATTTAAAAATTCTTTGTAGGCCAGGCGCGGTGGCTCAAGCCTGTAATCCCAGCACTTTGGGAGGCCGAGACGGGCGGATCACGAGGTCAGGAGATGGAGACCATCCTGGCTAACACGGTGAAACCCCGTCTCTATTAAGAAATACAAAAAAACTAGCCGGGCGAGGCGGCGGGCGCCTGTAGTCCCAGCTACTCGGGAGGCTGAGGCTGGAGAATGGTGTGAACCCGGGAGGCAGAGCTTGCAGTTAGCTGAGATCCGGCCACTGCACTCCAGCCTGGGTGACAGAGCGAGACTCCGTCTCAAAAAAAAAAAAAAAAAAAAAAAAAAATTCTTTGTAGAAAAATAAGAAAACACAGATAGGCAAAATAACAAAACTATTATGATAAGTTTCATTAAACTCCACTGTCCCACCTCCCAGAAAAAATAATCACAGTTTGTTACATAATCTTCCAGACATTTTTTTGGAAGCACATAGACCTGGAGAAGCCTGATGGAAGCAGCCTGGGTTCACAACCCAACAATGCTGTTCACCAGCTGTGCAAGCTTGGGCAAGTTGCTTTCCCTTTCTGTGCCCCTATCTCCTCCCCAGCAAGATGGGGAGGAGTGTCATCCCTTGACATCAGGGGATGTCCTGGGCATCAAAGAGGTGACATGTGTCAAGTGCTTAGAACAGTCTGGCAGAGAGCATGGAGCAAGGCTTGGCCTCATGCATTTGCTTAAAAAACACTTTATTATGGAAAATTTCAAATATGCAAAAGCAGAAAGATGACATCCTGAGCAGCCTGCCCTGTCACCCGCTCCTGCAGTTCAACTTTCAGACTGTCTTGTATTATCTGTGTTCCACCCTTGCTCCTCTCCAAGATAAGTTTGAAGCAAATCCCAGACATCATATGATTTTACCAGGAAATACTTTATTGTGCATTTCTCAAAAGAGGACTCTCTCCCCATCCGCCTCCCCTTCCCTCTCTCCCTCCCCTCTCTCCCTCTCTCTTCTCTCTTAACCTACTATCACTTGTGCAAATCTCAACCATAATTCCTTAATATCCAATATCCAGAGTGCACATTTACTCTATTGCTTCACACATTTTATTTTTTATAGTTTGTTTATTTGAATTACGATCCAAGAAAGGCCCGTGTGCTGTGATTGATCCATCTCTTAAATCTGTTTTAGCCCACGGGCTCTGTCTCAATCTCAATCTTTCTCTCTCTCTCGTTCTGGCAACTTATTTGTTGAAACTAGACTATTTGTCCTTTGGAGTTTCCCGTGGTCTGGATTTTGCTGATAGCATTCTGTGCTAAATATTTTAAACTTAAATGAAATGATTATTTGTGTGTGTGTGTGTGTGTGTGTGTGTGTGTGTGTGTGTGTGTGTGAATTCAGTCCAAAAACTCAGAATGCCAGAAATGCAACTTACTTTTTCCTTGAGTGGTTTCATTTCCATTTTGAGCACCCCGTTCCACTGCAATCATGTGGGGTTCCTTCTTCTCTTTTCCCAGGTCTTCCAGAGCACCAGGAAGAGAGGTTGGGGTTGGGGCTGGAGCATCTGGTCCTGGAGGTCACCTGCATACTCAGGCACCTGGCTAGTCATCCAAATCTGACTGCAGAGCCACCGTTAGTAACCAAAAGATGCCCAGGTAGTACAGAGGGTCCAATTTGGCATCTGTCAGTTCACTCTGAGTTTGCACACCCACTCTTTGCAGGAGCCTCATTATTTTTATTTTACAAATAAGGAAATGGGGGTTTGGGTTGGTAAGGTGACTTGAATAACTGATGACAGAAGCCAATCAGCACATTCAAGAAGCTAGAAGATTGGTCGGGCACAGTGGCTCACGCCTGTAATCCCAGCACTTTGGGAGGCCAAGGTGGGTGGATCACCTGAGGTCAGGAGTTCGAGACCAGCCTGACCAACATGGAGAAACCCCATCTCTACTAAAAATATAAAATTAGTCAGGCATGGCAGCGCATGCCTTTCATCCCAGCTACTTGGGAGGCTGAGGCAGGAGAATTGCTTGAACCCAGGAGGCAGAGGCTGCAATGAGCCAAGATCACGCCATTGCACTCCAGCCTGGGTGGTCAACAGGAGCGAAACTCCATCTCAAGAAAAAAAAAAAAAAAGAGGTTAGAAGGAGTGCCATGCTCCTAAGGACACCTTGAGGGCAGGAGGCTCCTTCCAGCCCCCAGCTAACAGAACTGTCAGGTCAAGCCTCCAGGGACCAGTCACTTCTCAGTCCTTCTCTTAGGTGACCCATCAAACATCTGATACAGTTGCTTACACCTTCCTCTTTAGAAGCCTTTCCACTTGGTCTCTAAGACACCATCCTGACCCAGGTTTCCCCCCGCCCCTCTCAGTCTCCATCCTCTAAATTTCTGGGAGGCTCTGGGCTCAGTTCTTGCACATCCTCTGCAGGGCCCCACTCCTTTGGTGACCTCCTTGCCCCTGACAGTCTCCTCATTTATAGCTGCAGTCCACACCACTCCCGCGGTGCTGGCCTCTTCTGTCAAATTGGATCCTGTGTTAGTCTGTTTTGCATTCCAATAAGGGAATATCTGAGGCTGGGTAATTTATAAAGAAAAGAGGTTTATTTGGCTCATGGTTCCACAGGCTGTACAGGAAGCAAGGAGCCAGTATCTGCTTCTGACAAGGCTTCAGGAAGCTTCCACTCATGGCAGAAGGCGAAGGGGGAGCAGGCACATTATCTGGCTAGACAGGAAGCAAGAGAGAGAGGAGGAAGTTCCAGGCTCTTAAACAAACAGATCTGTTTAGAGTGAGAGCTCATTACCCCGATGGGGAGGGCACTTCATGAGGATCCACCCCCATGACCCACATACCTCTCACCAGGCCCTACTTCCAACAGTAGGGATCACATTTCAACAAGAGACCAGGAGGGGACAAACATGCAAACCAGGTCAGATCCTCAACATCTTCCCTTGATTTCTAGAGAGGTCTCAGGGTCACCTGTTTAGAGCCACATTCCTAAGCCTCCACACAGGTGGCCCCATCTCAGGATGTGGTAATGCCAGCCTTCCCCCTGCCAGAGTCAATCCTCGCCTCTTTCTCCCTCACAGTCAGAAGCCAGCATTCCTTACCTGGTCTCATCATCGTCCACACTCACCTGAGTCAGTGCAACAGTCTCTTAGAGGGGCTTCCCTGCCCTGGCCCTGGACCCTAGTGTTAAAGCTGAGTGGGGGCTGGGCAAAGCGGCTCATGCCTGTAATCCCAGCACTTTGGGAGGCCAAGACAGGCAGATTGCTTGAGCCTGGGCACCATGGTGAAACCCCGTCTCTACAAAAAATACAAAAATTAGCTGGGTCTGGTGGCACATGCCTGTGGTCCTAGCTACATGGGAGGCTGGGGTGGGAAGATCACTTGAGCCCAGGAGTTCAAGGCTGCAGTTAGCCAAGATTGCACCACTGCACTCCAACCTGGGTGAAAAAGCCAGACCCTGTCTCAAAAAACAAAAACAAAAACTGAGTAGAATAACACCTGCCTCTGGTCAGAGCCTCCCCATCACAGTCCTTTCAGTGGCTTGTGGGGCACCCCGAGATCTGGCCCCACTTTTCAGCCGCTCAGGCTCCTTATTCTTCCTTAAACCTGCCAGGCCCAGCCTCAGTCACTGAGGATATTCTTTCCTCCCTCTGTGAGGTCACTGCTCAAATGTCATCTTCTCGGTGAGTCCTGGGCACTCCCTCCCCTTGCCTGACTTTGGGTCTACCCACGCACTTGGCCCTTCTCACCATTGTTTCAGTGATCCTTGGCTGTGTAACAAACCGCCCCAAAACGGAATGGCTTCAAACAGCAGTGAGAGAGCATTCCTCACGATTCTGTGAATTGGCTGCTCCACACGGTGTCAGCTGGGGTCTCCCATGCAATGATGGTCAGCAGGGAGCTGGACTCAGTGCTGGCTGTCACCTGGACACCTCGGCCCTCTGTCCACGTGGCCTCTCAGCACCCACAGACCAGACCAGTTTTTTCACATGGCAGCAGCTTCCAAGCGGCAGAAGTGGAAGCTGCAAGCCCTTGTAAGGTTAAGCCCACAAGTGCCAAGATGTCATTTCTGCTCTATTCTATTGGTCAAAGCAAGTCCCAGAGCCAGCCCAGAATCAAGGGAAGGCCTAACCCCATCTCTTGATGGGGGAAGCATCAAAGTCACTCTTCGGAAGGGCCGCAGATGGGAGGGATTCCAGCAGCCATGTTTGCTATAACCAACCACACCCAGCATAGACCATGTCCTCCCTAGGGAATTGTTGCCTGTCCTGCCCCACAGGAATGTCATGAGGCAGGGGTTTCTGTATGTCTCATCTGCTACACCTCCTGCACTTAGAAGAAAGCCAGGCACACAACACACCTTTTTGTTTGTTTGTTTATTTGTTTATTCTTGAGACAAAGTCCCACTCTGTCACCCAGGCTGGAGTGCAGTGGCGTGAACTCGGCTCACTGCAACCTCTGACTCCTGGGCTCAATCAATTCTTGTGCCTCAGCCTCCCGAGTAGCTGGGATTACAGATATATACCACAACACCCGGCTAATTTTTGTATTTTTAGTAGAGATGGGGTTTTGCCATGTTGGCCAACCTGGTCTCAAACTCCTGGCCTCATGTGATCAACCCCCATCCGCCTCCCAAAGTGCTGGGATTACAGGGGTGAGCCACTGTGCCTGACCTCAACACACTTTTGTTGGGTGAATGGTGAGGAGGATGGCTCTGTGGTCAAACATCCACTGCTGAAATCACATTTCTGCTACTTTGGCAACATTTTAGCTCAAAACCTCAGTTTCCCTATCTGTAAGATGGAAAAAAATGACAGTAGTGCCAATTCCATATAATTGGAAAAAGAACAAAAATACAGCATAACAAATAATCAACACAATCCTTGGCCTATTTCTCACCCTCCATAAATGTTAGCAGCTGTCACTTCCCATCCCTGTCTGTCTACCCCAACTTCCAGTCTGGGCTCCACCCCTGACTAGGACTTTGAAGACTCCTTCCATGGCCATACTCCTGGCTTCCACCCCTCCTTCCTCCTTGTACCGGGCAGGACATCCAGCCTCTCAGGACTCTCCATCCCAAGAACCAGCATCCATGACAGCCTTGGTGCTTCCAGCAACTTTCTAGCCCAGGGCTTCTCCTTGGTGCTAATAAACTGGAACTCCCTGTGTTTGGATCTGTTTTATTTCAAGGATGACAGTGGCAAATGGGAAAATACTAAATAAATGACATTGGGTCTGTTTATTCAGGAATGTAATGACATTATAGTCTTCCCTTAACATAAATGAAATAATTCATGATTGAAACAGTGGACAATATGGACAATTTTGTCACCTTGTGGTAGAGTTGAGGTCAGCAAACATCCCTCTTCTTGTTAGCCTTCTTAGCCCCCTAGACCCTTCACCATTGCCAGCCACACCTGAACTGCTGGTTGAGCCTAGGCTGGTTAAATAGATGAGCCCAAAAAGCCTTCATTTTAAGGACACTTCACTTCTCCATAGGGAATTCTGCGGCCAAATCCTCTGGCAGGGAGCTGGGAATTCTTCTCTGGACCTCTGGCCCAGTCTTCCCACTCTGAGTTCTGTCCCAGGCTTCTAATTCCCCTCTCCCCCACAACCCCCGCCACCACTGGTTCTTATATGGAACCCATCCAGCAAGTGGCAATGCACACACTCCTTAAAAGGCAGTAATGGTTTCTCAAAAATAAAGCGTCTCTTTTTGTTATATAACCAGCCAGGTCCCAGGCAAGCCACTAGCACATCTACTGTCAAAAATACGAATCCCACAGCTCTGATGGGTCTATACAAATAAAGAAAGGCTGGCCACTTGTTCCAGGTCACAGAGTCCAGAGTTGATCCCTGGCAAAGTGGGGCTCAGGTCAGTGGGTTAAATGGTGGCCCCCCAAATTCATGTCCACCCAGAATGTCAGAATGTGACCTTATTTGCTGTAAGGGTCTTTGCAGGTGTAATTAAGATAAAAATATTGGCCGGGCACGGTGGCTCACACCTGTAATCCCAGCATTTTGGGAGGCTGAGGTGGGTGGATCATGAGGTCAGGAGTCCAAGACCAGCCTAACCAATAGGATGAAACCCTGTCTCTATCAAAAATACAAAAATTAGCCAGGCGTGGTGGCACGTGCCTGTAGTCCCAGCTACTCAGGAGGCTGAGGCAGGAGAATTGCTTGAACTCAGGAGGTGGAGGTTGCAGTGAGCCAAGATCATGCCACTGCACTCCAGCCTGAGTGAGAGTGAGACTCCATCTCAAAAAACAAAAAACATAAGAATCTTGAGATGAGATCATCCTGAGTTGGGATGGTCTTTCAGGTGTCTCACGCCTATAATCCCAGCCCTTTGGGAGGCCAAAATGGGAGAATCACTTGAAGCCAGGAGTTTGAGACCAGCCTGGGCAACATAGTGAGACATCACCTCCACAAAAAATACAAAAATTAGCCAGGCATGGTGGCACACACTTGTAGTCCTGGCTACTCAGGAAGCTGAGGCTGGAGATCACTTGAGCACAGGAGTATGAGGTTGCATTGAGCTATGATTGTGCCACTGCACTCCAGCCTGGATGGCAAAAAAAAAAAAAAAAAGCCTACATCTTATGACTAGTGTCTTAGTGTATAAGAAAAGGAGAAGACAGCCGGGCATGGTGACTCACGTCTGTAATCCCAGCACTTTGGAAGGCCGAGGCTGGTGGATCACTTGAATCCAGCAGTTCAAGAACAGCCTGGCCAACATGGTGAAAACCCCTCTACTAAAAATACAAAAATTAGCCAGGCATGGTGAGAAGCAACTGTAATCCCGGCTACTGGTTGGGGCTGAGGCAGAAGAATCGCTTGAGCCTGGGAAGCAGAGGCTGCAGTGAGCGGAGATGGCACCACTGTAATCCAGCCTGGGTGACAGAGTGAGACTCCATCTCAAAAAAAAAAAAAAAAAGAGAGAGAGAGAGAAAGAGAAGATAGACATAGAGCAGACCCAGAGGGAAGGAGGCCATTGCAGGCAGGGGCAGAAGGTGGAGTGATGCTGCCACAAGCCAAGGAGCACCACGAGCACCAGCAGCTTGAAAAGGTGAGGAGGGATCCCCCCCTAGAGCCTTCAAGGGAGGGAGGCCCTGCTGACAGCTGGAGTTTTAACTGTAGCTTCCAGAACTGGGAGAGAATAAATTTCTGTTGTTTTTACCCACCTAGTTTGTGATAATTTGTTATAGCAGTCACGGGATACGAATACACCAGGTTACTCTCAGCCACAGCAATGTGCAGGAATAGATCAGAGGAGGCCCAGGGCCAGCACTGCTGGGGCCAACAGCCCTCAGGAGCTCGGGGCCAGCAGCATCAGCAGTTTGGCCACACACTCTCCCAAATGCTGCTGGCAAGCAGGCCACAGGAGGGAGGGAACCAGGGCAGCAGGGGCAGGCCCCCAAGCAGGGCCGAATCCTGACCCCCGCAGACCTCTGGACAGACCGCACACCGCACAAGCTGGAAACAGCACCAAAGCGAGCTTGCAGAGAGGTGCGCCACAGTGGGGGTGAGGCAGGGAGGGGGCTGTGAAGGTTGGGCACTGAGGTATCTCCGCGAGGACCTCTAGAGCTGAAAGTGGGAACAGGAAACAGCTAGATGAGATTCATCTTGGAAAAATGCAAACTCTGGGCAAAAATAATCAAAAACATAAGTAAGGGATGGGCAGGAATAGCCATGGCTCGGCAGGAGCAGGGAGGGAGGCTGCAGCCTCAGGGCAGCGGAAAGGGCCCAGCCTGGCCGGAAGGTGTCCCGCCACGAGGGTGGCTGCGCAGCCTCCTGACTTTCTGGGAGGCAGTCTCAGAGGAGGGAGCAGGAGGCTGGGGACTTGGACTTCTGGGAATCCCTAAGCCAAGTTCATTGGAACAGCTCACCCAGAATAGAGGGCTGAGGTCTCTACTTCCTGATAGTGGCCTGTGGTACCCACCCACCCATCCAGGCCAGGGCCCTGCCCACCGCTGCCCAGGCCTGCCTTCACCCTCCCTTCTCTCACAGCATTCCCTGGGCCTGTGCTCCTAGGGGAGGCCACAGAGCAGGCTGAGCAGGCACTGTGGACATCTCCAGAGAGAACTCTGGACTCAGAGCCAGGAGGGGAGGCCGGGTGTGTGTCTTGGCTCTGCCGCTCAGACAGAGGCTCCTCGTCCACAAAATGAGAACGAAAACTTATGTTCTCTCCCTCCCTGCCTGCCTGCTTCCAAGCAATCCATGCCCTCTGTAGAAATTTTAGAAAGTACAAACAAAATGAAAAATGTTCAGATCACCCACAATTCCACTAACCACTGCAAACATTTGCTTAGCTTTGTTGCGCCTATATTTTCCACGTATGACATATATATGTGTGTTTTTACAAAAACAGCCTCACATTGTACATAAAGCTGTCTGCTTTCATCTGGTAACCATGTCACATCTTCTTGTGCCATACAGCACCAGTTTTTGTTGTTGTTGTTGTTTGTTTGTTTTTTGAGACGGAGTCTTGCTCTGTAACCCAGCTTGGAGTGCAGTGGTGCAATCTCGGCTCACTGCAACCTCCGCCTCCCGGGTTCAAGCAATCTCCTGCCTCAGCCTCTCGAGTAGCTGGGATTACAGGCACCCACCACCATGACTGGCTAATTTTTGTATTTTTAGTAGAGATGGGGTTTCTCCAAGTTGGCCAGGCTGGTCTCGAAATCCTGACCTCAGGTGATCTGCCATCCCAGCCGCCCAAAGTGCTGGTATTACAGGAGTGAGCCACCGCGCCCGGCCAGCACCAATTTTTAAAAGTCAGGCTGATTGCGGTATAGTTGCCATATTGTAAAGTTCACCCTTTTCAGTTCATAATTCTATGAATTTGACAAACAGTCTTGTAACCTGTAACTCCCACCACAGTCAAGATAGAGGACATTCCATCACCCCCAAATGCCTTCAAAGCTCTTTGTAGTCAACTCCTGCCCCCAGCCTTGCCCATCACTGGTCTGTTTTCTATCCTATAGTTTTGCCTTTTCCAAGTTGTCCTATAAATGGGATCAGAGCATAGGTGTCTCCTGCCACTTACCATGAGGCACTGAAGACTCACCCAAGCAGCTACATCACCGGTTCCCTTCATCTCAATGTTCCTCAGCATTCCACGGGCTGGACACACCAGTGTGTGAAGCCATTCCCTGGGTCAAGAACATCTGGAGTGTTTACAGTTTTGGGTGATAAAGAGTAAAACCTCACAGAATCATTTTTAATGGCTGCATTATATTCCACAGTATGAACACAGCAACATTTATTCCACCAGCTCTTGGTCACTGGATGTTCAGGTGGTTCTCAGCTCTTACTTTTACACACATAAGCTCCTTGTCAGGGTCTCCATCTCCCTGAAGGGTCCCCTCCCTCTAGAGCAGTGAGTCTCAACCTTGGCCACACATCAGTCACTGGGGAGCTTTAAAAATGCTAATGTCGGCCGGGTTACTGGCCCATGCCTGTAATCCCAGTGCTTTAGGAGACTCAGGTGGGAGGACTGCTTGAGGCCAGGAGTTTGACACCACGAGTTTGACACAGTAAGACCCCCATCTCTACAAAAAATAACTTAAAAAAATTAGCCAGGCTTGGGGGCACATGCCTGTAGTCCCAGCCACTCAGGAATCTGAGGTAGAAGTACCACTTGAGCACGAGAGCCAAAAGTGATTGTGCCACTGCACTCCAGCCTAGGTGACAGAGTGAGACCTTGTCTCTAAAAAATTAATAATAATAAATAAATAAAATGCCAATGCCCAAGCCATATCCAGACCAATTAAACTGGATTGTTTTGGGGAGGGGCCTGGGCATCAGTATTATTTGGAGCTCTTTAGGTGCACCCTGCTCCACTGTACTCTGGAAAGGGGATGGTCTGGGCCTGGTGGGGGGTGGCCACTGCTGCCCCTGTGGCAGTCCCTCTCCCTCCCTAGTCCCACTCCTCACTGCCTTCCCACAGTGACCACCACAGACCAGTACAGGGAAACCAGGCCCACTGAAGATGGAAACTCAAAGACAATTACCAGTGTGCAGGAGATAATCTAACCATCTCCTTTCAGTGGGATCTTTTCCATAGCTCAAGGGCCACCCTCTGGGAAGGGTAACTCCTTCCAGGTGCCTCTTGGACACACCCAAGTCCTAACCTGCCCTAGCGACCATGCCTCTTGCTTAAGCTGCAAAAGCTACCTCCAGTCTTGGGGATATTCTTGGCCCTAGTATGGCTCCCCACTGTGCCCCACTCCCATCTTCCAGTGGGACACCCTCCCTCACCCCTCCTCCAGCAGGTATACCTCCCACAGCCTCAAGCAGGGACCCCCTCCCCATCCATCCTCCAGCAGGGACACCCCCTCTCCAGGTTCTCCAGTGGGGACACTGTTGCAGCAGAGAAAGTTTCATAATTGCAGGGCCAGACTAAGCAAGGAGGATGAAAGATAATTCTCAAAACCACCTCCCCCAGAATTCAGAGGCTAGGGTTTTTAAGGATGCTTCAGCAGGCAGGGGACTAGGGAACTGAGACAATTGATTGGCAGTGGATGAAATCACAGAGGTGTCAAAACTATCTTCAAGCAGCTGAGTCAGTTTCTTGGTGTGGGTCACAGGTCCAGGTGGGGTCTCTTGGGCTGCTAAAATTCTAAATCTAGAAAATATCTCAAAGTTCTTTAGGTTTCATAATGGTGACTTTTTTTTTCTTTCTTTCTTTTTTTGAGATGGAGTCTTGCTCTGTTTCCCAGGCTGGAGTGCTGCGGCGCGATCTCAGCTCACTGCAAACTCCACCTCCCGGGTTCAACAGATTCTCCTGCCTCAGCCTCCTGAGTAGCTGCGATTACAGGCATGTGTCATCATTCCCGGCTAATTTTTTTGTACTTTTAGGGAGATAGAGTTTCACCATGTTGGCCAGGCTGGTCTTGAACTCCTGACCTCCAGTGATCCACCCACCTTGGCCTCCCAAAGAGCTGGGATTACAGGTGTGAGCCACTGTACCCGGCCTGTATATGAGCAGTTGGAGAAGTTAGAAATCTTGAGATTTCTGGCTATGTGACTCCAGGGCAGTAAGTATTATAGAAAAGCAAGCTAAGTGAGCAACGGCAGGTCGCTGTTTATGCCCATTCTTTTTTTTTTTTTTTTTTTGAGACGGAGTCTCGCTCTGTCGCCCAAGCTGGAGTGAAGTGCAGTGGCCGGATCTCAGCTCACTGCAAGCTCCGCCTCCCAGGTTTACGCCATTCTCCTGCCTCAGCCTCCCGAGTAGCTGGGACTACAGGCGCCTGCCACCTCGCCTGGCTAGTTTTTTGTATTTTTTAGTAGAGACGGGGTTTCACCGTGTTAGCCAGGATGGTCTCGATCTCCTGACCTCGTGATCCGTCCGTCTCGGTCTCCCAAAGTGCTGGGATTACAGGCTTGAGCCACCGCGCCCGGCCTGTGCCCATTCTTTAGCAAAGTTCAGGCTCCACCACAATTCTAACCTTGTCTTATGAAAGTGGTTTCAATCTCCAAACAAGAAGGGGGTCAGTTTTTCTTGCCTTTAACTATAAACTAAATTCCTCTCATAGTTATGTTGGCCTCTGCACTACAAGAAGAAGAAGAAGAAGAAAAAAAAAAAAAAGAAATAAGAAAACCAATTTAGCCTGTGAGGTTAGAAGCAAGAGGGAGTCAGTCATGTTAGATTTCTCTCATGACTTAGAATTCTGCAAAGGTGGTTTCACCTCCACGGCAGGCCACCTCTCCCTGGGTATAGGGCACATCTTCGTCCTGCAGAGCAGGCAAGTCCCTCTCTCTCCCCACCTCCTCACCCTCTCTTGCCCCCACTGGCCAATGTTCATGACTCCTTCAGCCCCATGTTGTCCTAGCAGACACTGCAGCAACCACTTAGAGGGCCTGGCTGATTTCTAAGCTAGGCAGTTTCTTACACTGTCAGTTGGATGAGATTCCTTGAACAAACATTTTTGCACAGTTGCGCAGTGTTTTAAGTACTCAGGTCTGACAGACTTAAAAACTGCCTCTGCCTTCTCAGGAGAGAACAAGGGCCCCAAGGGGAGCCCAGGTGCCCTGGCCAGACAGAGGACATTAAAAGGAATGGAAATGGTTTTAGACAGCTGGAGGGATCTGCTCAGGGGACATTTGGGCAGAGCCTCTTCCTTGAGGAGGGCAGGAGCCAGATCCACAGATGAAGACCCTTAGAGCCTGCCCATCCCTGCTGGCACAAGGGGAGGATGGGGAGAGAGGGACCACATGCAGGCCTCCTGGCTTCTGTGTGTGGGTCCTGAGGCCCAGGAAGCTCTACAGCCCTGAAGAGGTAGATGAATTAGGAGGCTGGGAGTTGGTGTAGGAGGTCAAGAGGATGCCTGGGCTGAGCCACCTCCCCCGCTGCCCTCAGCCCTGTGCTCTGAGTGCAGAGATGGGGAAGAGCCAGCCCACTAAAGATGTCAGAGAGGGGCCAGAGAAAAAGGATAGGTGCTCAGGGAGTCTGGGGCTCAAGACAAGACGATGGGGTAGTGATGAGGAGAGGCATGAGAAAGCGGGTTGCATCCGATCTGGCGTGTCCCATCAGTTAGGTTGAGCAGTGCCACACCACTGTAACAGAGATTACAAATCGAGTATATCTAAATGATATAGACAGAAGACTTTATATTATCAAGACATCAGTTTTCCCCAGCTTGATCTATAGATTCAATGCAATCCCAATCTTGGGAAAGGAATTGCTGGATCAATGTGTATTATTTTGTTTTCATTTTGTTGGATATGGTTGCCACATTGGCTTCCAGAGTCTCTCCTACAGATTGTCAATTCCCTTGCACCTTCAACATGTGTGGTCAATTTTTTTGAATGTTTGATAAACCCACAACTGAAGATATTCTCATTTAGGTATTCTGTAACAACTGGACAGGTTGGGCACTCAGGTCATAAATTTATTGACCAGGATTTCTTCTGAGAATCATCTACGTGAGTTTCTTTGCTAATTTTTCTATTAAATTACTGCCTTTTTATCTATGGACAATTTAATAAGTTTATTATGATGAGATAATCTTAATTCCAAAATATCTCACACTTTATCCCAGTTTATCTTTTGACTTTAATTTTTGATCAGATTTAAATCTGTCTGTTGTTCAATTTATCATTCTTTTCCTTTAATGTTTCCAAAGTTTACTGTGATACTTAGATCATAAAAACATTCACCGACTTTTTTCCGGTATGTTTTTGGTTTCCTTTTTAGATGGAAATGTTTGACCCATCTGGAATTTATTTTGTTGTTAAGGAATGAGGAAGGGCACCAACTTCTATTTTTCCAAATGGCCCGCCAGTTGTCCTAAAGCCATTCGACTGAAAAATCTCGCGTGTTTGAAGCGACCGCCACACCAGCGCATTGGAAACGCGCGTTGTCTGTCCCGCGCCCGCCGGCTTCCGTGTGACAGTCCCGAGCGCAGAAGGATCGGGCAAGCCCGCACGCGTCCACCCGGAGCCGCCGGCTCAACCCTCGGTTGAGGACGCAGCCCACCCCGCTCCGCCCGGGCCTAGGTCCCAGTCCACCCGTACGGGCCTAGGACGCCCCTTTGACCCCGCCTCCTCCACCTCCTCCAACACCCTCCCCGGCCCGCTCCAGCCCACCCGCTACTCCAGGAGGCCAGTGGGACCAAACTGCGCTTTCGGAGACATTAATTTAAATAAAAGGCGTGTCCTCTGCTGTTATTTGCATGGAGGCGGGTCTTCCGGAGCGGCCGAGACACCCAGTCCTGTAGGAGCCCGGACCCTCCCCAGCGCTCCGACTGGCCCAGGTCGCGAGTCTCACGGAGAGGCCTTATTTGGATAGGGCGGGGCCACGTCCTCTTCTAGCCGGCGGCTGCCCGCCCGCCGCTTCCGTCAGCCTCACTGCGGCTTCCTTCTGTCTCGCTCCGCGTTGCTGGAGGCTGTGGTCCCAATGCTCCCCGAACGGCGGCGAGCGCGGGTCAGGTCCCCTAGCGGCGATGCAGCTTCCTCCACGCCGCCCTCGACGCGCTTCCCCGGCGTCGCCATCTACCTGGTCGAGCCTCGCATGGGTCGCAGCCGCCGGGCCTTCCTCACACGCCTGGCGCGCTCCAAAGGCTTCCGTGTCCTCGACGGCTGCAGGTGCGGGGCGGCGCGGTCTTCCGTGGCACCTGTAGTTTTGGATTCTAAGTTTGCTGTGGCACTTCGTGACCTTTCCCTGAGCCTCCATCTCCTCTTCTGTAAAGGGTGCTATTAATTAGGGCCAGGCGTGTTTTAAAGGATCACTGCGAGAATCAAAACCAGAGGTCAGGGGTAATTAATAGGCAGTCGTATTTGCTAACAGCCCTTCCGCCTGGGCTGTGTCCCACCTGTGAGCGAGACTGACTGCTCAGGAGGCCCGGAGCCCGCATGCTCCTCTGTCCTCAGACCTGAGTAAATAACACGACTGAGACGCTCCTGTAGGAAGGGAACCAAGAGGAGGAAAAATGGCGGCTACAGAGACAACACCCAGAGTAAGGGAGCTGGGGGTGCCCCCTAGTTTGGAGGTTGAGAGAGCAAACGAACCTGGGTCTAGTATACCCCTACAGTTGTGTGTGTGTGGTTTTGTTTGTTTGTTTTGTTTTGTTTTGTTTTTAACATTATCAGGGATCAGTAGTGTGCCAGACCCACTCAGGAGAGGATAATGATAGCAGCTTAGAGTGTACCAGGCACTATCTTTGTACAACCACCCCACAGGGTAGATATGTTATCTTTGCTTTAGGGAAGAGGAAATCAAAGTATAGACACCTGGCTTGCCCAAGAGCTAAACAAGTATGTGGCAGGCAGAGCTGGGGTTCAGACCCAAACAGGCTCCTGCATCTCAGCTAAAACCCCTGTTCTTAGATGAAGACCACCTGGTCCTGACCCCTAAGGAATTCCTTTCTCTGAGGTGGAGAGGGAGGGAGAGAGCACCAGACTGGACTGTGCTTGTGAACATAGCCAGGGCAGAGAACTGCAGTTCTGAGGGCTGAGTGGTGGTGGTGTTCATCTACCAGGAGGAGGGGCCGGAAGGCTTTCTGGAGGAGGTGATGTTTGCAGGATGAATGGTCACTCACCATGCAGAAGAGACGGCAAGAATGAAGGCTTGGAGCCAACCAGGGAGGGTTCTGGGCCTCACCCTCCTCCTTCTCTCCCAAATCCCTCTGCCAGCTCTGAAGCGACACATGTTGTGATGGAACAGACCTCAGCAGAGGAGGCCGTCAGCTGGCAGGAGCGCAGGATGACAGCTGCTCCCCCGGGTTGCACCCCCCCAGCTCTGCTGGACATAAGCTGGTTAACAGAGAGCCTGGCAGCTGGGCAGCCTGTACCTGTGGAGTGCCGGCACCGCCTGGAGGTGAGCTGGGTGGAAAACTAGAGTTGGGGCTACAGTGAAAGCCCCAGTGTAGGCCATTGCTCAGCTGGGAGAGGTGACATGGCAGCAATGCCTCAATGTCCTTCAGAGGAGGTGGGCAGTGAGGACTCTACCCAGATCACCAGGGGCCCCCTAGAAGCCAGTAGAGGAACCACAGCAGGGCCTGAGGGGCCAGGCCATCTCAGCTTCTGTTCTCACCACTGGTGCAAATTCTGGGGTCCGCTTATTTTTACCTTCTTCAGGCCTTTCTTCCTCACCAAGTATATGACACAGCAACTCCGAGCGGGATGACCCATGGATCAGCAGGAACCTGTCCTCAGGATGCTATAAGGCTCCTGGCTTCTGACAGGTGTGGGCTTGGGGCCAGGTTGCCTGCATTCAAATCTTGGCCCAGCCTGTGAGCCATGGTCGTGGGGCGAGCCCCTAGCCCCCGAGGCCTCAGCATCGCCAGCCCGCTTGGTTGTGAGGATTGGGGTGATGGAGCACATGCGTCATGTGCAGCAGCAGCAGCAGAAGTGCCCACAGGGCTGGCAGATGGGATTGCTGCTACCCTGGCATGAGGAGCCCCGTCTGCAGCCTGTTCTGCAGGGTGATGTCTCCCTCAGTCCCATGCCTCTGGTGTTTTGTTGCTCGCCTCTGTCCCATGAGCTCCAGAGGGCCTCAGTTGGACACTCCAGGAGAAACAAAGCCTGGGTATGGCCTGGCTCTTTTGCCAGCCCTACAACCTCACGGTGACCTGTTCATTGCCCATCCCCAGGTGACTGGGCCCAGGAAGGGGCCTCTGAGCCCAGCATGGATGCCTACCTATGCCTGCCAGCGCCCCACGCCCCTCACACACCACAACACTAGCCTCTCGGTAAGCCGCTTCCATGAGCCTTGGCCAGCCTTGGGGGTTGGGGACAAGGGTACAGATGGGTGGTAGCTGGTGGGTTGGAGCTGCCCACCCTGCCCCTTACCTAGGGCCCCTCCCTGCAGGAGGCTCTGGAGACACTGGCTGAGGCAGCAGGCTTTGAAGGCAGTGAGGGCCGCCTCCTCACCTTCTGCAGAGCAGCCTCGGTGCTCAAGGCCCTTCCCAGCCCTGTCACAACCCTGAGCCAGCTGCAGGGGCTGCCCCACCTTGGAGAACACTCCTCTAGGGTTGTCCAGGTAGGTGCTTACCATTCTGAGCAGGGCGAGTGGGTGGGTGGGGAGGCCTTGGGGCCTGGTGAGACAGCAGAGGGTGCTGTGGGGGCAGGTGGGGATAGACAGTCGTGGGTGCTGACACTGCTCCAAGGCCTCAACAAGCCACCCTCTGCGCTCAGATTCCTCCTGTGCACTCCAGCCATTTACCCCTGGGTGGCTTAGAGGACCCAGTGAATAGTGCTGCAAGGGGCTGGCAGGGCTAGGGGTGATGCTGTTGTCATTGTCATTAGTCCCAAACTGCCCTCCACAGTGGAATGGAAGAGAGCACCCCGAGTGTGAGCATCTCTTTTCAGTGCCCCAATGTGTTGAGTTGTCCTTTAGTGCACTTTCATCATGAGAATATGCAGTAACAGAAGATGCTTTTAAATAAAGTAGCATTGAGTTCACATGTTCTGAAAAGCAATTGTTTATGTATCTTGGGACTTATTTGACTTAGAGATGATCCACGTTACCTGGAATCTCAGCTGTTGTAACTCCAAGCCCAAAGGATCTTTGAGTCTGGAGCCCTGGCCTTCTAGCTGTGTGGCAGCAACTTCGGTCACCTCCCTGGGCACAGTTTCCATTTCCAAGTCCCACCGGACCCTGACCCCACAAAGTTGTCTCTGCAGGGTGTTGGAGGGGACTGCCTCAGTCCTTGGGCCCACAGCCTTGACCCTAACTCCCTGCCCTTCTCTTTTCACCCCACACCCTCAGGCTTAGAGTTCTGCTTTGTTCCCTCCTCCAGGAGCTGCTGGAGCTTGGAGTGTGTAAGGAGGTGGAGAGAGTTCGGTGCTCAGAGAGGTACCAGACCATGAAGGTGCGCAGGGCAGGGTTCAGACCTGCCCCAGGAATGTCCTACCCTGGGAATGACAGCACAGTCCACACCATGTACGGGGAGGCGAGCAGAGGCAGCTGACCCAGCCCAGGGGTCAGAGAAGGTCTCGCTGAGGAAGTGGCAGCTAAGCTGACACCTGATATGCACAAGGCAGCCAAGTGGAGACAGGCAAGGAAGAAGCTTGTTTTGAGGACAGAATTTTCCAGATCACTCAACACCATCTGGCTTTTGGGGGTTTTTGTTTTATTTTGTTTTTGAGACAGGGTCTCGCTCTGTCGCCCAGGCTGGGGTACAGTGGTGCAATCACAGCTCACTGCAGCCTTGACTTCCTGGGCTCAAACCATCCTGCCACCTCAGTCTCTGGAGTAGCTGTGACTACAGGCATGCATCACCACACCAGGCTAATTTTTAAATTTCTCGTAAAGATGGGGTCTTGGTAATGTTGCCCAAGCTGGTCTCAAACCTCTATGCTCAAATGATTCTCCTGCATTGGCCCCCAAAGTGCTGGGATTACAAGTGTGAGCCACTTCGCTCTGCCTTGATTATTTTTGATGGAATATTCTCAAGTAGATTACATGCTGTGGCATTTTAAACAGAACACACTGAACCAAATGTACCCTTTTCTTGGGTGCTGCCACTGAGTGCGCTGGGCTTGCCCTTGCCCACCCTCTGCAGGACCTTATATGTTATTTTCTCAGTGTGGTCAGCCTGCCTGTCTCCATGGCCACCTTCCCTCTGTTTCTGCTCACTCCTGATCTGATAGGGAAATGCCATCTGAGCTCTTTTGGATGCCTCGGGTGTGCCTGCTTTGACACCTTTCTGCCACCTTTGTGGCTGGAGGTGTCACAGCAGTGGCCACATGGATAACTTGTCAGTGAAGTATGGAACCTTGGGAGGCCACACAGAATGTTGTCAGGATTGAGGGCTTCGAAGAGGGGAGGGAGGGCTTCGAAGAGGGGAGACTTGAGCAATGTGTGCAGGGCAAATGGGCTCAAATATGCAGGGGAAGGGGCAAGGGGCACTGGCAGGGACGGGACCAGATGAGTGGGGCCACTGTGGTGAGTGTGGGAGTGAGGGGCCTGGAGATGATGAAATCCCCTTAAAGTGGATGGAGGTTAATAAGTGCTTTCACTCATTAACTCAGCCCCAGCCCTGATGGCACCTAGGCTGGCAGAAAATTATGTTAGTAATGAGAAGTTTATTAATATAATTGGGTTAATCTCATCATTTTTAGTCAGGATACTTTGGGTTACGAGTGACAGTGACCCACCCCACACCCTTGGTTCACAAAATCAAGGAAAGGAGGGCCAGCAGAGCCCAGGATGGGGAGGGCTGTGGCCGGTCTGCAGGAGAACTGGGCTCAGTGACCTGGGTATCACCAGGCCACTCCTCCTCCCCTCTGCCTCTCTGCATGGTTGCTTCACCCTCTCTTGCCACGCACCACCTTCCTCCTCTGGTTGGAAATATGGCTACAGAAGGTGCTCCACACCCACAGGCTACAGCTTCTGCCACTGCGTGGGTCTGCCCTCAATCTCAGATCCAGAATTCCTAGGGAGGGACTCTAGTGGCTGACCTGAAGCAGGTGACATGCTTGGACTGGGGCCCACCCTGTATGGGGAGATATGTGAGTGCCCCAGCCAGCCCTGCCAGCTCTGCTCCTAAATCCACCCTTTTGATTGTTAACTCCTCATTGTTTTTTGCTGTTTGCTAAGGAGGAGAACCACAGGAATTCGTTCCACCTGCTGTTAGGTGGGAGAGGCATGGTTTTTCCAGTGACTTAGGAGCCCCTCGTGCTAATGTGTTAGGGTGACTGTTTTAGTTATGTTGGAATCACAGGCTAGAGCTGTGTAAGTCCTGGGAGAGACCTTTCATAGAGGAGAGGAGAGGGGTGTGCGTGGGTTTGCTCACACGGACAGGTGTGAGTCACCATGCCCAGCCTGCCTTCTCCATTTCACAGAAAATTTAACAGACTCAGAGAGGTTACGTCTTGGGCAATGGTCACCTACCTGGCAAATGGTAGGCTGGGTAGGTACCATTTTGCGGGCTGGGTAGCCAGGCTCCAAGTTTGAATCCTTGCCCTGTGGTCTAGGGCAGGTTGCGAGTGGTGATGGCACCTGCCTGGTGCATGGTGCTCCACGGGCCACACCGTCCTGGAGCCAGTGATCATCTGAGTCCAGCCATGAGAGCTCTGCCCAACCGGGCTGTGCTCCTTCCCCACAGCTCTTCACTCAGATCTTCGGGGTCGGTGTGAGGACTGCTGACCGGTGGTACCGGGAAGGACTGCGAACCTTGGATGACCTCCGAGAGCAGCCCCAGAAACTGACCCAACAGCAGAAAGTGGGTGAGCCCTCCAGAGAGGCTGGGCCCTGGACTTCCCAAAACTGTATCCTGGATCCCTCAGCACCAACTCCCTAGAGGGAAGGGAGCAGGCTGGTGCAGAGGGTTTGGCGGCAGCCTTGTGTGGTGGGCTTCCTGGGGTCTCCATCCAGTGCAGTCAGGATCTATCACAGCCCTTTCTCAGTGGACGATGCTGACCACAACTTCCGTGACATGCCAGGGGCTTGTGTCACTGCCTACTGGTTAGACTTTGACCAGGGACCGGGGACAGCCTGGGCCTTGGGCATACTGCCCAGTGTGGTGCCTGGTACACGGAGGCCTGCAGAGGTGGCACCGAGCAGGGGAAGGGAAAGAACGTCAGCTTTCGAGTTTGTTAGGCCCTGGTTTGAGTCCTATCTACCATTTGCCAGGTAGGTGACCATTGCCCAAGACGTAACCTCTCTGAGTCTGTTAAATTTTCTGTGAAATGGAGAAGGAAGGCTGGGCATGGTGACTCACACCTGTAATCCCAGCACTTTGGGAAGTCAAGGTGGATAGATCGCTTGAGCTCAGGAGTTTAAGACCAGTCTGGGCAACAGGGTGAAACCCCGTCTCTACAAGAAATACAAGAGTTAGCCAGGCGTGATGGTGGATGCCTGTAGTACCAGCTACTCATGAGGCCGAGGTTCAAGGATCACTTGAGCCTGGGAGGTCAAGCCTTGAGGCCACGGTGGAGGTTGCAAAGAGCTGAGATTGAGCCACTGCACTCCAGTCTGAGTGACAGAGCAAGACCCTGTCTAAAAAAATAATGAATAAAAAAGTGGGAAGGAATGAATTCATAAGCTCCTCTGTGAGAGCCAGCAAGTGGCAGGTGTTGAGCAGATACTCCATTCTCTCCGCATGGCCTGCCTGGCTACTCTGGCCACACCATCTGGGACCACCCTTGGGTTGAGGGCTCTGCCAAAGCAATCCCCACAGCCCAGCGGGCACTGCCAGCTCCACTGCCTCTTTGCACATCTTCTCCCGGGCCACTGCCCAGTTCAGCTGACAGGAAGTGAGACCCACAGGGCTGGTTCCTCTTGATTGCCGCTCTCCACGACAAGAGTAGTCAGGAATGGCTAGCAGCGTTTACTGAGAGCTCACTGTGCCAGGTGCTGCTCTTCCTCACATTTAAACCTCTCCTTGGCTGGGCGTGATGCCTCCCATCTTTATGTAACCCCAGCACTTTGGGAGGCCAAGGCAGGTGGATCACCTGAGGTCAGGAGTTCAAGACCAGCCTGGCCAACATGGCGAAACCCTGTCTCTACTAAAAATACAAAAATTAACTGGGTGTGGTGGCAGACACCCATAATCCCAGCTACTTGGTAGGCTGAGGCAGGAGAATCACTTGAACCTGGGAGATGGAGGTTGCAGTGAGCTGTGATTGTGCCGCTGCCCTCCAGCCTGGGCAACAAGAGCGAGATTCCGTCTCAAATAAATAAACCTCTCCTTAACTGCGTGTGGGAGGTCGATAGGTGACGAAACAGAAGTAGGCCAGAGTAAGGTGTTCGTTGTTGCAAAGCCATCGTCCATTGTTTTACCACCTCTTGGACTCACTTTATGCATAAGAAAAAATAGGCATCAAAAGAGATAGCCTGTGGCATGACTGTATCAACATCAGTATCCTTATATTTGGTTGCAAAATTATAGTTTTGCAAGGTGTTAACCTTTTGGGGGAGCTGGGTAAAAGGCACATGGGATCTCCCTGTGCTATTTCTTTTAACTGTGAGTGAATCTACAACTATCTCAAATCAAAGTTTAATATTTAAAGAGGGAGAGATATGCTTAGATTGGGATCTAAGCATATCCAGCATATCTAAGCATATGTGTTATGCTTAGATTGGGATCTCATTCTGCTCCCTGTCTTAGCTTCACCTTCCTTGGTGGCCTCTCCTGGTCCTGCAACGATGGGGCCCCAGGGTGACCACCTCATGCTGGTGAGGGATGGGGGCTCAGCCTGGGGGCAGGCTGGGTGAGTCAGGAGAGCCGGTGCTGCCCCTAGGGCTCCAGCACCACCGGGATCTGAGCACCCCAGTCCTGCGGTCCGATGTAGATGCCCTGCAGCAGGCAGTGGAGGAAGCTGTGGGGCAGGCCCTGCCTGGGGCCACCGTCACGCTGACCGGCGGCTTCCGCAGGTAAGGAGGCCCGACATGTCCCTCTGGCTTGGCTTCAGACCCCTCCCTGGTGAAGGGACCCAAGTCGGGGACCCTGAAGTAGGCCTTCCCACTCATTGGAAGGGATGTGGCCTGGGGCTGGAGTGAGCAGGCCATGTCCCTGAGTCAGAGTCAGACTGGCCCCCTCAGGGGGAAGTTGCAGGGCCATGACGTGGACTTCCTCATCACCCACCCCAAGGAGGGCCAGGAGGCGGGGCTGCTGCCCAGAGTGATGCGCCACCTGCAGGACCAGGTGAGGGTCTCCCTGCTCCCCAGGAGCCACCACTGGCCGATGCCACTGCCTCCTGCTCTCTCTGCACCACGGGGGTCTCAGCCACGCCCACCTCTCCCCACAGGGCCTCATCCTGTACCACCAGCACCAGCACAGCCGCTGGGAGTCCCCTACCCGCCTGGCCCAGCAGAGCCACATGGACGCTTTTGAGAGGAGTTTCTGCATTTTCCGCCTACCACAACCTCCAGCGGCTGCTGTGGGGGGATCCACAAGGCCCTGCGCATCCTGGAAGGCTGTGAGGGTGGACTTGGTTGTCGCACCCATCAGCCAGTTCCCTTTTGCCCTGCTCGGCTGGACTGGCTCCAAGGTAGGCAGTGTGTCGCTGGGCCACCTGGGGGTGGGGCTGGGCCAGCCCTGCTAAGGACAGTCCCTTCCCCGAAGCTTTTCCAGCGGGAGCTGCGCCGCTTCAGCCGGAAGGAGAAGGGCCTGTGGCTGAACAGCCATGGGCTGTTTGACCCAGAGCAGGTACGTTGTTGGGGACTAGGGACAGCAAACAGCACCCATAGTCCGCTCTCTGACCCACAATATGAAATGGCCCTGGACCCCTCCAGCCTGAAACCCATAGGACCCTAATCTGGGTCTCCACACCCAGTTCCTGGCCCTCAAGAGCACACCCCACGTCGGTGCTGGGCTCTGCCTCCACCCTCAGTCGTCCTCCAGGGAAGCAGCAGTGGCATGACTCCTAGGTCATGGAAGTCCTGCTTCTGTTGCAGAAGACGTTTTTCCATGTGACTTCAGAGGAAGACATCTTCAGACACCTGGGCCTCGAGTACCTTCCTCCAGAGCAGAGAAACGCCTGAGCCTGCCTGTGGCCCCCACATCCACTCAGAAATCCGTTGCCCCCAACTTGGCCACTGAATGTCTCCAGGCAGATATGCTGCCCCCAAACCCCCACCTTCACCCCTCCCCGCCAGGGCCTAACTCTGCTGGAGGTCAGTTGTGCCTGAAGGATCAGTTGAGCTGCTGCTGGCGTGCTGCGGGGTGTGGTGAGGTGGGAGCCTTCGGTGCCAGCCTCATCACTGTGTGACCCTGGGTCTGCTCTTAGCCTCGCCATGGCTCACGTTCCTGCCATGGACGGGATGTGAGCGGGGCGCACTTCATGGAGCCGTGGCGGGGCTTGCAGTCATGAATGGCATGTGGTCCCTGATGTGCAGTGTCCCATCAGTTGCACTGCAGTTACTGTGGCTCCTGCAGGGAGCCTGCCCAGAATGCCTAGAAGAGAACCACACGTACCTGCGCTGCGTTTGAGAGCCATGAGCTGGAGGCTGTGGTTCTTGCCAGCAAGGAGCCTACTGTCTGGTGTGCTGTAGGCATCTGGAGAGGGAGAGGGCCTAGGTAGGAGTTAGGAGGAAGGTAATTTTCAACTATGGGGCTTCAGTACTGCAGGGCCCCCAGCCAGGCTCTGTGCTTCTGCCTTTAAGGCCTGTTCTCAGCACAGTGTCTCAAAAATAGGTCATATCCTGCCATTCCAGTCGCAGAGCCCTTTAATGGTTCCAAACCCTAAGTCCACACATGGTCCCTGGTTCTGGCATCTCTCCAGCCCCACTGGCCCCAAGCTGTTTGACTCACCGGCTTCCTATTTGATGCACCCAGGCCCCCTTGTGGCCAATTCCCTCCCCTTCTCACTGAGTCAGAAGCACTGCAGTGGGCTGGACACGGGTGCCCTCCACATCCCTCATATCGCCAGGCATACTCTGGCCTCAGGCTTTGATCCACCTGGAGTGTGCCCTCCGCTTCAGGCCTTGAATCAAGTCATTTTGTTAGGCGAGGACTTCCCAGACCACTCATCATTAAAAAATATTTTGAAAATGAACATGCAGTAGACGCTTTTGGGGTGCAGCATTTGCACATGTGGGGCACACCAGGTCCATCCCCAGAACACTTTCCCACACTGTCCTATTGTAGTCACGTGCTTCTCCACCCCACCCACTTAGCGGTGCTCCATCCCTATAGTTTTGCTTTCTCTAGAATGTCATGTAAACGGAACCAAACTATATTTAACCTTTGGACTAGCCTCTCCCCACAGCCTAATGCCTTTGACGTTCCTACAGGTTGCTGGGTGTGTTGATAGTTTGTACTTTATTCCGTGCCGTGGGTGTTCTACAGTTTATCCATTCAGCTGCTGAATGTCTGGATTGTGGCCGGACGCCATGGCTTATGCCTGTAGTCCTAGCACTTTGGGAGGCTGAGGTGGGTAGATCACTTGAGGCCAGGAGTTTGAGACCAGCCTGGCCACCATGGCGAAACCCCATCTCTACAAAATATACAAAAGTTTGCTGGGCATGTTGGCTCACACCTGTATTCCCAGCTACTCGGGAGGCTGAGGCATAAGAATTGCTTGAACCTGGGATGCCAAGGTTGCAGTGAGCTGAGATTGTGCCACTGCACTCCAGCCTGGGCAACAGAGCGAGACTCTGCCTAAAAAGAAGAAAACGTCTGGGTTGTTTCCAGAGTTTGGAGATAATGAATCATACTGCTACAGACATGCATGTACAAGTTTTTGTGTAACACAGAGGTCTTCATTTCTCTTGGGTAAGTAGACAGGCATAGGATTATTGTGTCATTTGGTAAGTATACGTTTATTTCATAACAGCAAAGTTGTCCTGAGTGTGTCTGTCATTTTGCAGTCCACCAGCATTGTGAGCACCCCTGTAAGTTAAACACCAAGTAGGCAGTTGCTCTGTATCCCTGCCAGCACTTGATAGTTTCAGTATTTGTTAACTTTAGCTTTTCTAGTAGTAGGTATATATCAGTAGCTCACTGTGGTTTTATTTTGCATTTACCTAATGCCTGATAATGTTGAGCATCTGTTCACTGGCTTCTATGTCCTCACTGGTGAAGTGGCTGTTCAAGTCTCATTTTCAAAAACAGAATTGTTGGCTGGGCACGGTCGCTCACACCTGTAATCCCAGCACTTTGGGAGGCCAAGGTGGGTGGATCACCTGAGGTCAAGAGTTCGAGACCAGCCTGGCCAACATGACAAAACCCAAAGTTGCCCACCATGCCCCTCTGTTACTGCTGAATCTTGAGAGTTCTTTATGTGCCACTCTGGTGATTGGTAAATATTTTTTCCCAGTGTGAAGACTATCTTCCTTCTTTTAGCACTGTGTTTTTCAGAGTAAATGTATTTAATTTTTATGAAGTCCAGTTTATCAATTTATTCAGTTTACCAGTTTTTTTCTTATGTTTTTGGAGTCCTATCTCTGACCCAAAATCACAAAGATTTTCTTTGCTTTCTTTTATAGTTTGTTTGTTTTCCCCAGAAACAGGGTCTTGCTCTGTCACCGAGGCTGGAGTACAGTAGTATGATTATAGCTCACTGCAGTCTCAAATTCCTGTGCTCAAGCAATCCTCCTGCCTCAGCCTCCCAAGTAGCTAGGACTACAGGCACAAGCCACCAAGCCCAGCTAACTTTTAAAATTTTCTGTAGAGACAAGGGTCTCGCATTGTTTCCCAGGCTGGTCTCAAACTCGTGGCTTCAAGCAGTGCTCCCGCCTCAGCCTCCCAAAGTATTGGTATTACAGGTGGGAGCCACCACACCTCGCCTGGTTTGCATTTAGATCCATGATTTATCTTTAGTTAATTTTTGTTTAAGGGGTGTGAGGCTTAGGTTTTTGTATATGGAGGTCCAATTGTTCTAGTACCATTTCTTGAAAATACTGTCCTTCCTTTACTGAATTTCCTATGAACTTTTGTAAAAGTCAATTGGCTATATTTATATGGTTCTATTTGTGGACTCTGTTCCATTTGTTTTTGGATCTGTCCCTTTACAAATACCATATTAACTCAGTTAACTTGAATTTTAGACTAATGCTTAATATCAGGTAATATGAATCCTCCAGCTTTGTTCTTTTCCAAATTATTTTGGCTATATAATCCTTTGACTTTCTATATAAATTTTAGAATCACCTTGTCTGTAGACACAAAACAATCTTTTAGCCGTTTGATTGGAATTGCACTGAGTTTATAGGTTGGGGAAACTAACATCTTAACTATATAGAATCTTTAAATTCGTATCACAGTATGTCTCTCCATTTATTTTGGTTTTATTTCTTTCATCAGTGTTTTACAATTTTTCAACATACATACCTGGGACATGTTTTGTTAGATTTATACCTAAGTATTTTATTTCCTTGGAGTTATTATAAAATGTTTCAATTTCCAATTTTTCATTGCTAGCACATAGAAATATAATTCATTTTCATATGTTGATCATGTATCCCAAAACTTTGCAATGCTAACTTTTAAGAGATTTTTGGTGGAGTCTGTGGAATTGTTTACAGACAATATTATTTCTTCTTTGCCAGACTTAATGCCTTTTATTTCTTTTTCTTACATTATTGCACTGGCTAGGACTTCCAGGACAACACTGGAAGGAGTAGTGAGAGTAGACATCTTTGCTTTGTTCCTGATCTTAGGTAGAAAGGATTCAGTGTTTCACTATTAAGGATTATGTTCGATGTAGGATTTTTTTTTTTTGAGACAGAGTCTTGCTTTGTTGCCCAGGCTGGAGTGCAGCAGCACAATCTCAGCTCACTGCAAGCTCTGCCTCCCATGCTCATGCCATTCTCCTGCCTCAGCCTCCCGGGTAGCTGGGACTACAGGTGCCCACCACCAAGCCCGGCTAATTTTTTTGTATTTTCAGTAGAGATGGGGTTTAACTGTGTTAGCCAGGCTGGTCTTGATCTCTTGACCTCGTGATCCGCCTGCCTCGGGCTCCCAAAGTGCTGGGATTACAGGCGTGAGCCACCACACCTGGCAGATGTAGGATTTGTATAGATGCCCTTTATGAGGTCAAAGAAGTTTCTTTTTATTCCCAGTTTTATGAAAGTTTTTATAATGAATGGTGCAGTGGCTCACACCTCCGATACCAGCGCTCTGGGAGGCCAAGGCAGGTGGATTACTTGAGCCCAGGAGTTAGAGACCAGCTTGGATGATATAGTGAGACCTTGTCTCTATAAAAAATAAGAAAATTAGCCAGGGGTGGTGGCAAATGCCTGTAGTCCCTGTTACTTGGGGGTATGAGGTGGGAGGATCACTTGAGCCTGGGAGGTTGAGGCTACAGTGAGCTGTGTGATTGCACCACTGCACTCCAATCTGGGCAACAGAGCGAGACCCTGTCTCAGTAAATAAATAAATACAATAAATAGGTGTTGGATTTGGCTAGGTGCTTTTCTGATTGTGTGAATTTTCTTCTTTAGCCTGTTAACATTGGTTGGTTTTGGAATAGTGAACCACTTTTTTTGTTTGTTTGTTTGTTTAATGGGAGCCTCACACTGACACCCAGGCTGGAGTGCAGTGGCATGATCTCAGCTCACTGCAACCTCTGCCTCCTGGGTTCAAGCAGTCCTCCCACCTCAGCCTCCTGGGTAGCTGGGATTATAGGCACACATCACCACACCTGGCTAATTTTTGTATTTTTACTAGAGACAGGGTTTCACCATGTTGGCCATGCTGGTCTCAAACTCCTGACCTCAAGTGATCCACCAGCCTCAGCCTCCCAAAATGTTGAGATTACAGGCGGGAGCCACCGTGCCCGGCCCGTCTCATACTAATTTCTAGTTTAATTTCCTTACTGTGAGAGAACATATTTTGTATGATTTTAATTCTTTTACATTTTTCAAGGTCTGATTTAGATCCACAGTAGTGTCTGTCTTGGTGAATGTTCAATGTGTCCTTGAGAACACTGGATATTCTGTTGTTGGGTGGAGAGTTGTAAGTGTGAATTAGTTGACATTGTTCATTTCTTCTTTATCCTTATTTATTTTCTGTCTACTTGTTCTGTTGGTTACTAGAGAGAAGTCTTGAAGTCTCAAACTGTAATTGGGGATTAACCATCTCTCCTTTCTGTTATATCAGGCTACGCTGCATCTATTTTGAAGTTCTGTTGTAGGATTGCAGTGTCCTAGTATCATTGTTATATGATGTCTTTTTTCCTGATCATTTTCTTGCTGTAAAGTTGACTTTGTCTGATATTAATTTAGCCATTCCAGCTGTTTTGATCAGTGTTTGAATGGTATTTCATTTTCCTTCTAACCTACATATTACCTTTTACTGTTTAACAGCTTTATTGTGATATAATTCACACTATACAATTTACCTATTTAAAGTGTACAAATCCAATGATTTTTTCATACATTTACAGTTGTGCAACCATCACCACAATCAATTCTAGAATTTTTATTACCCCCCAAAAGAAACCTTGTACTTGTACTTTAGCTTTTATCCACCAATCTCCCTATACTATCCCCCCACACTCAGCCCTAGGTAACCACTAACCCTAACCCTAACCCCTTAACCCTAGCCCTTAACCACTAGCCCCTAACCCCTTACCCCTAACCCTTAACCCTAACTCTAACCCTACTTTCTGTCCTTATAGATTTGCCTATTCTGGACATGTGTGTAGAGTATTATACAATGTGTGGCCTTTCGTGTCCAGCTTCTTCCACTTGGTGTAACATTTTCGATGGTTCATGATGTTGTAGAATGCATCAGTACTTCATTTCTTTTTATGCCTGAAAAATATTCCATTATATGGATAACCACATTTTATTTACCCATCAGTTGGTGGACATTCAGGTTGTTTGCACTTTTTGGCTACTCTGAATAATGCTGCTGTGAACATTTGTGTACACATTTTTGTGTAGACATATGTTTTAAATTCTTGGAGGAGTGGAATTGTTAGGTCTTTTTTTTTTTTTTTTTTTTTTTTTTTGAGACGGAGTCTCGCTCTGTAGCCCGGGCTGGAGTGCAGTGGCCGGATCTCAGCTCACTGCAAGCTCCGCCTCCTGGGTTTACGCCATTCTCCTGCCTCAGCCTCCCGAGTAGCTGGGACTACAGGCGCCCGCCACCTCGCCTGGCTAGTTTTTTGTATTTTTTAGTAGAGACGGGGTTTCACCGTGTTCGCCAGGATGGTCTCGATCTCCTGACCTCGTGATCCGCCCGTCTCGGCCTCCCAAAGTGCTGGGATTACAGGCTTGAGCCACCGCGCCCGGCCGGAATTGTTAGGTCTTATGGTAACTCTATGTTTTAGCTTTTTGAGGTACTGCCAGACTTTTGCAAAGTAGCTTCACCATTTTATACTTCCCACCAGCAGTGTGTGAAGGTTCCTATTTCTCGGCCTCACCAATACTTGTTATTGTCTGTCTTTTTAATTATAGCCATCCTAGTAGATGTAAAGTAGTGTATCATTATGGTTTTGATTTTTATTTTCCTATTGACTAGTAGTAATATTGAACATCTTTTCATGTGCTTATTGGCCAACTTCTTAGGAGAATTGTCTATTCACATCCTTTGCCTACTTTTCAATTGGTTTGTCTTTTTATTGTTGAGTTATAAAAGTTATTTATGCATTCTGCATACTAGACTCTTACCAGATAAATGCTTTGCAGGTATTTTTTTCCCTATTCTATGTTTTGTCTCTTTACTTTCTTAATGGTGTATTTTTAAACTTGAAAGTTTTTTTTTAAATTTTGATGAAATCCAGGTTTTTTCCCCTTTGGTTGCTTTGTTTTTGGTGTCATTTAAGAAACCATTGGCCGGGCGCGGTGGCTCAAGCCTGTAATCCCAGCACTTTGGGAGGCCGAGACGGGCGGATCACGAGGTCAGGAGATCGAGACCATCCTGGCTAACACAATGAAACCCCGTCTCCACTAAAAATACAAAAAAATTAGCCGGGCGTGGTGGCGGCGCCTGTAGTCCCAGCTACTCGGGAGGCTGAGGCAGGAGAATGGCGGGAACCCGGGAGGCGGAGCTTGCAGTGAGCCGAGATCGCGCCACTGCACTCCAGCCTGGGCGACAGAGCGAGACTCCGCCTCAAAAAAAAAAAAAAAAAAAAAAAAAAAAAGAAACCATTACCATGGTCATGAAGGCTTACTCCTAAGTTTTCTTCTAAGAATTTTATAGTTTTTTTTATCTTATGTTTAGGTTATTGATCATTTTGAGTTAATTTTTACATAAGTGTAAAGTGGGGGTTCATTGTTTTGCACGTGGAAATCCAGTTGTCCCAGCACCATTTGTTAAAGATACTATTCTTTTTTTTTTTTTTTGAGACGGAGTCTCGCTCTGTCACCCAGGGTGGAGTGCAGTGGCCAGATCTCAGCTCACTGCAAGCTCCGCCTCCTGGGTTCACGCCATTCTCCTGCCTCAGCCTCCCAAGGAGCTGGGACTACAGGCGCCCGCCACCTCGCCCGGCTAATTTTTTGTATTTTTTTAGGAGAGACGGGGTTTCACCGTGTTAGCCAGCATGGTCTCGATCTCCCGACCTCGTGATCCTCCCGTCTTGGCCTCCCAAAGTGCTGGGACTACAGGCTTGCGCCACCGCGCCCGGCCAAAGATACTATTCTTTACTCATTGAATTATTTTGGCACCTTTGTCAAAAATCAGTTAACTATAGTGTGAAGGATTTTTTCCTGGACTATCAGTTTTTGCATATGTACTCATAAGAGGCTGGTCTGTAGTTTTCTTAGGTTGTGTGTCTGGGTTTGGTATCAGGGTAATACTGCCCTCACAGAATGAGTTGTTACCTTTGACCTACTTGTATCCTATTAAATTTAATGTGAGTTACTTAATTACTTAAAGACAGCATATAATTAGGTTTTTATAATCCAAACTGATAATATGTCTAATTGGTGTGATGAGGCCATTTATGTTTAATGCAACTATTGAAATGTTTGACTTTAGATCTACCATTATGTCGTTTTCTGTTTGTTCCCTGTTTTCCATTGCTGTTTCTTCTTTCCTTTTTTCCTTCCCTCCTATCTCTCCTTCTCCCTACACACACACACACACCCCACACAGTGGTTGTTCTAGGGGTTCTAATACACATACTTTTTGTTCTTTTTTTTTTTCTTTGGAGATGGAGTTTCACTCTTGTTGCCCAGGTTGGAGTGCAACGGCACGATCTCGGCTCACTGCAACCTCTGCCTCCTCATTTCAAGCGATTCTCCTGCCTCAGCCTCCCGAGTAGCTGGGATTACAGGTATGCACCACCACACCTGGCTAGTTTTGTATTTTGAATAGAGACAGGGTTTTGCCATGTTGGTCAGGCTGGTCTCGAACTCCTGACTTCAGGTGATCCACCTACCTTAGCCTCCCGAAGTGCTGGGATTACAGGTGTGAGCCACCCTGCCCAGCCAAATATACATAGTTTTACAGTCAATTTAGAATTAATGTTTTGCCATTTCAAGTAGCATGTAGAAACCTTACTACCATCTAGGTCCCTCCACCCTTCTCCCGTCACGTTTTAGTTGTCTTACATCTATATACACTGAAGCCTCCAGACAGTGTCGTGACTTTTAATTCAGCCATCACATAACTCTTAAAAAAGTGAAGAATAGTTTCATATTTATGTGGATTTTTGCCATTTATGATGTTCTTCTTGCATTCCCAAAGTTTTGAATTTCCCCCAATATCGTTTCTCTTCTGTCTGAAGAACTTCGTTTAACATTTTTTTAAAGCAGATTCTTTGGTTATGAATTTCCTCAGCTTGCCTTCATTTGAGAATGTCTTTATTTTACTTCATTCTTTATTCCAGTAAAATAGTATTTTTACTGGATACAGAATTCTTGGGTGGGCCGGGCGCGGTGGCTCAAGCCTGTAATCCCAGCACTTTGGGAGGCCGAGACGGGTGGATCACGAGGTCAGGAGATCGAGACCATCCTGGCTAACACAGTGAAACCCCGTCTCTACTAAAAAATACAAAAAAAACTAGCCGGGCGAGGTGGTGGGCGCCTGTGGTCCCAGCTACTCGGGAGGCTGAGGCAGGAGAATGGCCTGAACCCGGGAGGCGGAGCTTGCAGTGAGCTGAGATCCGGCCACTGCACTCCAGCAAGGGGGACAGAGTGAGACTCCATCTCAAAAAAAAAAAAAAAAAAAAAAAAAAAGAATTCTTGGGTGACAGTTATTTCAAAACTAAAAATATTCCACTTCTTTCTGGCCTCTATTGTTTCTGGTGAAGATCTATAGTCTTTCAAAGAATTGTTCACCTGTATGAAATGTATCATTTTTCTCTGGCTGGTCTTATTTTTCTTGGTCTTTAGTTTTCAGAAGCTTCTTTATTATGTGTCTAAGCTTGGACTTTTGTTGTTAATTTATCCAGTTGTGTGGTTCACTGAGCTTCTTGGTTTGTAAGTTTATATCTCTTTCCAAACTATCATCAAATTTACGGGCTCCATCCTTTGTCATTTCCATTCTGTTTAGGAATATTCACCAATACTTTCTGAAGGCTGGTTATAAATAGCTGCTGTAAAGTCTGCTTCTGATCATTCCAATAGCTGAATCATCTCAGGATGGGCATGTATTGATTGTCTTCTTTTCTCCCATGTTGAGATTTTCCTGGCTTTCATGCTCTGGGTTATTTTGGGTTATATCCTAGATATTTTTAATATTGAGACTCTGGACCTTGTTTAAATCCTAAGCAGAATGTTGATTGTTTAAAGTGTTTGCACTACTAGTCATATTAGTCCTGTGTCTACACCTGTCAGTCTGGGACCTGCGATGCGCATCTAGGGTCAGCCCTGTGCACAGCCTGGCAGCAAGCCGATGAGTTCACGTATCACTTTACTGGATCGCTCACTTCATCTCTCCCTTCTCTGTACTCTCCCTGAAACACAACAGCTCCCTGCGACATCCCTTCCAAGACCTCCAGCCAGAAATCTGGGGCTCTTTCCCTACCCTTCTGCATACTCCCTGAAACTGCATCCAGGGCCCAGCGCAGGGGGACAGAAAGGAGCCGCAGAAGGCGTTGCCCCATGCTCTTGGGGCCATGGCTCCTCTAGCCAGAGGGTAGCATTACCTTCTCAGGTTTCAGGTGCCTACCCAGCTCACACTACCGTCACTGTGCCACCACTGCCACCTCCATGTTACTGCCCAGGAGCTGGGGTAGAGAAGAAAGGAAAAATTGGAGGGATTCCCCCAACTCGCTGACCTTGAGGGGCTTCACATCCCACTCCTCTCATGCTTCCTGGAGCTCTTTCTGTTGGTGCACTTCAGGTTTCAAGCCGCCTGTGTGTCCAGGCTAGGCAATACTGGTTACCTCACCACTTATCTGCGGAACTTTGGTCTCCTTTTCTCATCTGCCTACTACTCCCTCAGAGCTGCTCCTGCATCTGTCCAGGATTGGTGGCTGTCAGTGGGAGAGACATGGGAAAATGCTCCCTCCACCTTCCTGGGACCACCTTGTTGACTCAGCAGCCTTCCTCGCCGCACAGCATGCCATGCCTTCCTGGATGGAGGCCCTGAGGGCAGCTTTTGGTTTTCCTACCCCTGTACCTTTCCAAGAAAGCTCTGGCACACTGCAGAGGCCAGCAACTACTTGTCGAATGAATCAAAGGGGCGTCAAGCCAGGGCCAAGGGTCAGAAGCAGGGGCTTGCTTCCCCGGAGCCCAGCTCTTCTCTGGGCTCCCCTTTCCTTTTTGACACCTCCTGCTTGGTTGGCAGTGAGGTCTCCCACGTCTGGGGGATCCTTGCCCCTGCTTCTGCACCCAGCCCTGGCTAAGCGGCCTTGTTCTATCAAAGCTGTCGGGATCTGCAGAGTGCTCAGCTTCTACTCCCGCTCCTACACAGCTGCAAGTGGCTTGAAAATGTATGACCATGCTTCAGCGTCTCCAGTGATTCCCACTGTGTTGGGACACAAAGCTCACCTCTCTGCCATGTGCCCCTGATGGTCGCTGCCCCAGCTTGTTTGCTTTCTGTAGGGCTTGGGTCTTTGCCAACCCCTCTACCTGGATTGCTCTCCCTGTAAGACTCATCATAGCTGAGGCCTTTGCACTCTGCTCCTTCCACTCACATGTCACCTCAGGGGTGTCCGTGGCCTCTCCTTTCCCATCTCCCCCAGTACATTATGGTCTTTCCTTCCTAGCGTCTGGTGGTATCTATGGTAGGCATGTTTAGCAGCTGGTACGATCCCTCCTCCACTGAAATATGGGCTTCATGTCTGGCCCCTGTGGGACTGCCAGAGCCTGGTCCTCAGTCATGTTTAGTTGGGCTAGTGAGTCGAGTCTTTTGGTCAAAGGGACAAAAGAAGATGAGGAGATGTGGCTTCAATCAGGACCAGTGTGGAACAGTGAGACCTGCGCATGGCACTGCTAGGAGGGATAGGTTCTACCTGCCAGCCTTGGGGCTCCTGGCAGCCGACAGGACTCTGCCCACTGGGACTTGTGTGCCAACCTTTGGGTACAGAGCCTTAGCCTCACAGGCCCCAAGCCAGGAGCCCCTCCTCAGGTGAGCCAGCAGGGATGGATGAAGGCCTGTCGAGGGTTTCTTGCACACTCAGATCCAAGTCTCAGAGTGGTGGTCTCTGCTGGCCTCCCACCCACACTCTCCTGTTATCAGAAGTGTGGCAGGTGACAGTGTGGTCACTGGGGTGGGAGGATGTGGGAGGCCCTGGATGGGGCCCATGCCCAAGGGTCTAGCCAAGGCCCCTTCATTAGGGCCCCAACTGTGACTTTATTACTCATAGTCTCTTCCCTGCCCTGGTGGCCCTCATCCCCCAAACCTGAATGCAGAAGTCTTGGTCCTGGACTCAAATCCATGCCACTCTTCAGCCTATGCTGTGGGTTCCTAAGCTGAGCATTTACCTAACAATCAAGACTTCTGACAGTCCTCAGTCCTACCCCCAAACCCCCTTGGATTTCTTTTTCAAGGTGGTTTCAGCTAGGAGGGTAAGCGTGGCTTGGGTGAGAACAGATAGGGTGGGAGCATGTGGCAGGTATGGATGAGACCTTGACAAAGTGACCCCAGACGAAAGACAGGGACCCTTTCTCCCTTTGTCCTGGAAACCCAGCTCAGCCCCAGCCCTTGCCCATGCTGCTGTTGCTGCCTGGTACCTTCCACAAGGCCAGACTCCTCTCCGCAAAGCTGTGGCCCGCACCAGCTCCTCTGTCTCTCCTTCTCTGCCTGCTGAGGGCCCCCTCCCAGCCCGGCTGTCAATCACAGGAGAAAGGGGTTGGGATTTTGTTTGTCCCTCTCCCTGAGCAGAGAATGGCTGATGCGGCCACCGAGCCTTGACCTGGAGAGCCCCTCTGTCCCTGCTGCCCCCGTCTCCCCTAGCCCAGACTTCTGCCCTTCACGCCCATCCCTGACCAGCAGCCCCACTCAGCCTGGGCTCTGGGTGCCAGCTGGTTATGGACATGCCACCTCAGCCCAGGCCAGGAGCTGGTGGATGCGTAGGGCTATTTTAAGCACAGCTTCTTGGCCTGCTCCCCTGGCCCCCAGCCCCCAGCAGCTCAGCTACTGGTCACCTGCCACCGCCTAGAATGCTGATTGGCAGTTGGCTGGGGTGGGGGCTGGGAAGACACTGTTATAAAGCTGGGAGTGTAGGGAAGCAGCCGTCCCCATCCAGAGTCCTCTGTGGTCCCTGCTGCCACCATGGCCACCCACCGCCTTGTGATGGTCCGGCACGGCGAGAGCACATGGAACCAGGAGAACCGTTTCTGTGGCTGGTTCGATGCAGAGCTGAGTGAAAAGGGGGCCGAGGAGGCCAGGCGGGGAGCCAAGGCCATCAAGGACGCCAAGATGGAGTTTGACATCTGCTACACGTCGGTGCTGAAGCGGGCCATCCGCACCCTCTGGGCCATCCTGGATGGCACGGACCAGATGTGGCTGCCTGTGGTGCGCACTTGGCGCCTCAATGAGCGGCATTACGGGGGCCTCACAGGCCTCAACAAGGCGGAAACGGCCGCCAAGCACGGGGAGGAGCAGGTGAAGATCTGGAGGCGCTCCTTTGACATCCCGCCGCCCCCCATGAACGAGAAGCACCCCTACTACAACTCCATTAGCAAGGTGGGCTGCCTCCACTGGGAAGGCCTCTGGGAAGCTGCGGGGTGGGTAGTCGGGTGGGGGCCTGCTAGCTTGGGAGGGAAAGCAGCGTGCCTGTGTCCCCCAGGAGCGTCGGTACGCAGGCCTGAAGCCCGGGGAACTGCCCACCTGCGAGAGCCTCAAGGACACCATTGCCCGGGCCCTGCCCTTCTGGAACGAGGAGATTGTTCCCCAGATCAAGGCCGGCAAGCGAGTGCTCATTGCAGCTCACGGGAACAGCCTGCGGGGCATTGTCAAGCACCTGGAAGGTGAGACGCCCTCAGAAGCCTGGGCAGGGTGGGTGGGCAGCAGCCCCAGCTGGCTTCTCATCTCAGCAAAGCCTCTAGCCCATGGACCAGGCCGCTTTCTAGGCGTGGGGCTCCACATCGTTCACTGAAAAAGGAGGGCTGAGCAGCCACTTTTTTTGTGAAACTTCCCTCATTTCTGTGTAACCAGGACACACTCCACAGGGGCTGACCGCACTTGAAGCTCGCTGTGTCCCGAGGCGGGGCAGGCTCCAAAGGGGCATCTGCCCAGGGACACCCAGCTAGGAAACGGAGGGGCTGGGCTTAGAGCATCTAGCTCCAAATCCCGGCTTACCGGGGGCCCTGGACAAACCACCTCCATCTCTGGGCCTCTCCCTTTTCCAGGGTGGTGGGGAGCTCCCAGGGCTCCCCTGGTACTGACTGCCTCTTGATGTGTAGGCTTGGACCCCTCGCAGGACCCTCCCCCATCAGGTCCTCAGATTCCCTGCATGAGCTCCACCACCTATCTCCCTCTGGAGCCCCTCTCTGGGCAAAGGAAAGACCAATCAAAAGAGGGGTGCAAGACTATGGAGTGGCCGGACCCCGGGCTTGTAGCGGGGCTCCCACTGAAAAGCAAGGGCTGACAAACGGGCCCGAGATACATGGGTGCAGTGAGGCCTCGCCCAGAGTGACTGGCACCTCCACTCTGCCTCCCACCTTAATATTCTGACACCAGGGCAGTCTAAATTAGCATCTGAATGACCTTAAAGCTTGTAGAGTCCTGGAAAGGCTAGAAGGGTGTGCCCCAAACCTTCTGCTCCTGGGGCTGATGGGCAGCTGGCCAGAGCACCCAGACTGGCAGGCCCCGGAGACCCAGCCCGCCCCAAGCCTGCCAACTCCAAACACGGATACCTGGCACCTGGCACCAGGGCCAGGCAAACGGAAGGACCACCTGCCTCCTCTCCCTTCTGGAGGCTTCATGCCAGCCCCATGACCCTCCCACAGCCTGGTTTGGGGAAAGGGGATGCACTTTTGGTGGTGAATATGAGGGGATTTCAGTGGGAGTCCCTGAATCCCCAGGGAACATTCTCTTAAACCTTTCTGCACGGAGCGGGGGTGGAGTGGTGCGAATATCAAAGGTCGAGCTGCTATTCCCAGCTCGGGGGCTGCAGGAGGCAGGCAGGGTCAGGTTTCGACCAGGCTTGGCCTCCCTGTCCCTCCTCCAGCTCCATTCCGCACTTGCTCCTGTTCAGGATGTCTAGAATTTAGAGCACTTTGGAAACCAAAGGGCGCCGGACGCAGTGGCTCACTCATGTAATCCCAGCACCTTGGGAGGCTGAGGCAGGTGGATCACCTGAGGTCAGGAGTTTGAAACCAGCCTGACCAACATGGTGAAACCTGTCTCTACTAAAAATACAAAATTAGCCCTGTGTGGTGGCGCTCACCTGTAATCCCAGCTACTTGGGAGGCTGAAGCAGGAGAATTGCTTCAATCCAGGAGGTGGAGGTTGCAGTGAGCCGAGATCGCGCCATTGCACTCCAGCCTGGGCAAAAGGAGCAAAACTCCATCTCAAAAAGAAAGAAACCAAAGGGCTAGTGTCCTTCCTGACCCTCAACTTCAGTCTGCCTGGAGTCACACTGGGCTGAGGGGACTATGGACAGCACCACCACAGGTCACAGCCACTTGGGTGGGGCTGAAGTCCCCATTTGTTTCACCACTGGGCTATTTCTGCAGGCTGCTTGGTCTAACTCAGTTACGCCTTGACCTTCGGCAACATTTCTGTGGCCTCGCTCTCAGGGCTGGAAAGGTTGGTGCCAGGGGAACTGGCTCTGTGGCCCATAAAGGTCATATAGTGTCTGCTGTGTGAATAGGCTGGGGACAGAGGGGCTAAGGACACCTATTCCTTCCGGCACAGGGATGTCAGACCAGGCAATCATGGAGCTGAACCTGCCCACGGGGATCCCCATTGTGTATGAGCTGAACAAGGAGCTGAAGCCCACCAAGCCTATGCAGTTCCTGGGTGATGAGGAAACGGTGCGGAAGGCCATGGAGGCTGTGGCAGCCCAGGGCAAGGCCAAGTGAGGGGTTGGGCTTGGGCAATAAAGGCACCTCCTCCCACAGCCTGGACTCCAGCGCAGCCGGGCATGCCAGGCTCACCCCACCATCAGCTATGGGGACTCCAGAACCAGGGGTGCAGCCATCTACCTTCCCCCACTCCATGCCTGTGTCACCAGGGGCAGGAGCCTAGTACCCACCCCTAGTCATCAGGACACTGAGCCAGGGCTGCAACCACTCCATGAGTTTGCAGTCAGGACAAGCCTGTGGTGACCCTGAAGCTTCAGAGCCACTTAGTAACCATGCTCTAGAATTGGCATGCTTGGGGCCAACTAGAAGAGGCCAAGTGACCTGGCTCTCCCCATGGGGAGCAAGGACCACAGCCAGGACATGGCTTCCCAGACAGCTTCCTACAGAGGGCAGCTGGTCCTCTGCTGTCCTTGCAACCCCCAGGTGGCACTTTGAGCCCTGACTTTTGGGTGGGGACAGGTAAGCCCAGAGGGGGTCTCAAAGCTGGCAACAGCCCAAACTTGGGTCTTCCATGGGAGTGGAGGGGAAGTTCCCTCTTCATGGGAGAGGCACCAGGAAGCCCTGGCAAAAAGGGGAGAGGCCTGAGCACAGGAAAGCCGGGAGCAGGGTTGGATTCCATGCAGCCTGCACCCCAGGCACCAGCAGGTGACGCCTCGAGTCACGCACATCTGCCTAGCAGCTCTGGGGCACAGGAGGGACCTAATTCCCTGGATGCTCGGTGGGCGCCAGATACCTCACGCCACACAGTGGGCCATCCCATGTAGGCAGAGGCTCCCTGAAGCTGGGAGCAGGGCAGCCCTTGGCCTCTCCCAGAGGAACTGGAACGCAGGAAGGCTCCAACTTCAGTCTCATCTTAACATTTAGCCTCTTCCTGGTGGCTGATCATCATCAGCCGCAGTCTCAGGGTGAGGGTGCTCACACCAGACACACAGCAGAGGCAGATACCGGGCAGGCGGCAGAGTGCTATTCCCACATGGGAGCATTCAGGCTATAGCAGGGCAGGTCAGAGCTGCGAGCCTGTGTAGACCAAACTGGGAATTCGTGGTCCAAAAGCATATTTGTTCTTCAGGGACATGGATGAGCTGGGACAGAAAATAGGGGAAGACAACAGGCCAAGGCCACTCTGTGTTACGTTTCCTGAAGTCAGAATCAGTTGAGGCACACACTGGGGCTGGCAGGCATTGAGTGAGCCATGTGGAGGAACATGTTGTGTCTGCTGTTTTCGAATACCCACGGTGGAAGCTTGACCATCCGCATCCCCACTTCCCATAGCCCAGGCAGAGGGACAGAGAAATGGAGTGGGGAGCACAGAGCAGGCTCCGACAAGACAACTTCCCTGCTGCCAAACCACCATGATCCACTCTGACTTTGGTCACAAACTCCGCTAAAAACAATTCTCTACGTTCACTGTTCCCAAGGGTCATTCTAAACAGTGGTGGCCACCACCCCTTAGAAGCAAAAGAAAAAAGGCAAATAAATGCAGAAGGCAGCCGGAGCCTCCCAGATGCCCCTGCTCAGGACCCTTCCCCACAGCTTGGCAGTGGCCACTCAGGGCTTGGCCACAGGCAGGGCTTGGCTCAGTATCCTGTCAGGGGCAAGAGCCAAGCTGTGTGGGAGGGTCAGGGGGATGCAGGAAGGATGTCTGGGAATCACCAGGCCATTGCTGCATTTGGGGTGACAGGCTGAGTCTGCCAAGTCAGAGGGAGCCCTAAGGCCTCATCCTCACTGGGGGTCCCATTCCTGGAAGAGTGCCGAATGTTCAACTCCCAGGCCTCCTCTTCCAGCAAGAAGAAAGCCACGTCTGAGCAGGGAAGGGCAAGATGTGCCCTCAGCCTCACTCAATGAGCTCCACGTAGTTGGCAGGGAACATGCCAAAATGGCCATCCGGCCCATAGCCACGCCACCAGCCTTCGTCGATCACCTCGATGCCTGTGATGAGGTTCTCGGGGTCAAAGGAGATCTCTGTGTCGTCGGCTGCAAAGAGGATGAGCCCAGATGTGTATCAGGGGCTCCCTCCCACATCCCACCTGCTCGGGCAGCACACGGCAGCCCCACCCTGCTGCAGTACAGCTCGCTGTGGCTCTGGTTCCTCCTCAGAAATATCCCTGCCACACTGCTAAGCCTTGGCCAACACTGCACCCTGTCCCAATGCTGCTCTGGTGACCACAGCCTCAGGGCACACCCTCCTACAGAGCATTCCCAAAAAAGGCTAGTGTAGACACCAGTCTGCTCCATGGGGAGCCTCCACCCCATTCTCCAAGGCCTCCACCAGGGACGCCTGGGGAACCAGCATCCAGGCTTGGCCCACCTCCCTGCTCAGACCCCATGTTTTGTGACAAGGATGGCAACTGGGATTCTACATCAGCAGCCAGCAAATAGCTATGAGGAACACATGGGGAGGCCTGCGCTGTGCAGGACACTCCAGTGCCACAGTCGCCCCCACTCCAGAGGTGCTTCTACCCCTAAACGCACCACCCACCCTCCTGTCTTCTCTTCCTGACACCCCGTGGTGCCATCTTCCCATAAAACCCCAGACCCTCTTGTCTCCTAACCTCAGGACCCTGTGGTCCGTGCCAGCCAGGCCAGGGCACCTTACCTGCCTGGTAGTCGTACAGGGCACGGGCACAGAGCCCTTGCCCACTGAGCCCCTGGCCCTGAATGTGGTAATCAATGTGCTCAGAGCCGGCACCTTGCTGCTGCACCTGCCCAGGGATGACAAAGGTGTTACCCCAGACTCAGCCCTTACACCCAGTCGCTGCTCTGCACCACATGGCCCGGGTCAAGCTGGGAGTACACAGAGGGAAAGCAGTCTACAGGCTCGGGGGCTGCTGCTGTCCCCGCCCTACCAGAGCACAGAAGCCACAGGACAGTGTGCAAATCCCTCAGCCATGGGCTGCAAGGTCCCCTTCCCACCCAGCACCTCCTACAGAGTGGTGCTTGCCCTGACAATTTATAGCACAGGGCTGCTCCAAAAATGCATGTGCTTTAAAACCTGTTGCATGCCCCCAGAAAACTTGGCCCGTGATAAGTGTTCCTGAGTATGCAGCCCCTTCCTGGCCCCAGCCCCACTGTAGGAACCCACCAGTGGGGGCTCCTCGTAGAAGGTCTCCTGCTCCGGGGGTCCCTCATACACAGCCTCCTCTTCTGCCTGCAGCAGACATGGAGGAGTGCTGGGCGCCGGCTCCTCACCAGGGAGATCTGCACCAGGGAACACAACGGGTTCTCACTCCCACACATCCCCCTTCTCCACTGCTGTCCCCCAGGGTCCCCATGGGATGACAAGCGCCTTGCCTGTCCTAGGCCTTGAGACAGTGGCAGCTGGCTCTCTGCCAAAGTGGGTCTCTGGTTGGGTGAGCTGCTTCTGCAGGAAGGGGCTCCTCAGCTTGCCTGCAAATCCGGGTAAATAAATACATCATCACTTCAGAAACACCACCTGTTGCACACGCGCATGCGCACGCACATACACACACCCCCCCCAGCCACAGCACCCTCCACCCTGGTGTGCTCGAGGCAGTCTCATGGGGCTTGCCCTGGCTAGTGCAGGAACAGAGACCCCAGGGCCATGTGCTATGTGGTGACCTGGTAGACAGTGCAGCCCAATATCTTTTGGAGGCCAAACTGGTGACCAGTGTGGTCACTGATGAGGTCAAGGGCCCCAGGTGTCCCTTCTCACTCACTCATCCCTGTCACCGATACATGTCACTAGCCTCAGAGAGTCCACATAGGACCCCAGGATCCCCCTCACCCTGCTGCTGTCTCGTGGCCAGGCCCAGAGGGAGGTCTCACCCGGCTGAGGACTGGAGACGGAGGTGGTGGACATGGCCCTCTCCTTCTGCTTGAAAATCTCCCTCGGGTGCATGGCAGACTCCTGGAGGGAAGCACATGTTGACCCCTGCAGTGGGCAAAACTTTCACCACCTCTCCCCAGATCACAGCCCCTCCAGCTGTCAGTCCAGTAGCCCCTCAAAGGTGAGTATGGGGCCAGGAGGCAAAACGTGTTCTCAGGTGAGAAGTCATTTAAAAATAAAAAGTCCCTTTAAAAAGGGAAGTAAAACACAGAAGCCAAGGGGCTCACAGGGCCTCCCCCAGGACCAGGTGTGGTCCAAGCCCGAAGCTTCCGCCTTTGACTTTCCTCTCTACTGTCAGCTCTTGAGGTGCCCAGGTTCCAACCTGCCCCAGCTGACTGCAGGGCAGCTTCTGCCCAGGTCTGGGCTGGGCCCTCAATCCACGATCAGGGACTTCTGTGTGTGGCCAGTACAGGTCCAAACAAGGAGAGCACCCTCATCTTACCTGCTCATCTCGGTTCCTTGAAACCACTTCTTGCTGCTGCTCCTCCCACGTCCTGCTGGGAAGGGCCGGGTGGGGTACAGCTGAGGCACAGCCACAGCTTCTCACGCCGCACCCCTCAGTCCTCCTTGCCTCCGTGGGATGGAGCGGGTGCCCAGCAATGCCCCAGGGTGGGTCCCCCAGGCCAGCCTCCACCTCTGGCTCACCTCTGGGGGCTGGCCTCGCCACGCTGCTCCTGATAGCGCTGCTCCCGGCGCGCAGCCTCACGCAGCTCACGCTCCCGGCGCTCCTGCTCCAGCTGCCGCTGCGCCTCCTCAGCCCGCCGCTTTTCCTCCAGCCGACGGTTCTCCTCCTCCTTCTGCAGGGAGAGCCGCTGCCCGCTCAGCCCTGTGCTGACACTTCAGCCTAATCCCCTGCCCAGGACTGGGTTTTAGGCATATGGCCAAAGACGGGCACCAGAGCCAATTGCTCACTAGCCTTGTGGCTTAACCTACCCGAGCCTCAGTGTGACCATCTGTAATGGGCACCAAGGAGAGCGGATGCTGCACGAGCTCGCTGCGAAGAAAGCTGAGCCACAGCAAGCAGAACACTCCCATGTGCCCAGCACGCCCCGGGGCAGCACTCACCTCTGCTTTGGCCCAGAAGCTGTCTTTACCAACCCTTTTAATCTCAGACACAGCATTGGTCTTCTGGTACACAGAGCCCTGTAGGGGACAGCACTCATTAGAGACCTGGACCCAGGTGGAAGGCCAGTCCCACAGGCACCAGAGGAGAGAATACACTAAACTTGTGACAGCACAGGTGAGTGCTGCTAGGACTGGAGCCAGCAGAGGCGGCAGAGCACTGCCCAGTGACCCTCAAGGAGACACATATCAAGATGACCTGAAAGAAGCCCAGGACACTGCCCCAAGGGGGATGCTCAATCCCAGACAACACTAGAGGGGTCTCTGGTGGTCTCTGGCCCTCATAGATGGGGGCCAGGGCAAGAAAGGCCCCCATACTCCACCTGCAAACTCCTAGACATTGGGCAGTTCTGAAGCAGGCCTCTGGCCAGGGGCACTCAGACAGCTGACTAGCACAAGAGCGTCCAAGGAACCACCACTGAGCCCAACCGCACATCTGTGGACGCAGCTCCCAGCCATCAGCTCCACACAGCACTGGGGCCGCAGGCCCACAGGTATCTCCTGTGACTCCAAGGGGCCTGCTCTGGTTTCAGGCTCTGCCTTGATGTCCCCTTTAGTTCCTCCACAGCAGCTACCTCCAGGGGCAGCCCAGGATGTGCCAGTGCCATGACCTTGAGGGCAGCCAGACTATCATAGCCATGCATCCTGCAGAGCTTCCACTCTGATCACACAGGCTGGGCTCCAGATGAAGGCTAAAGAACAGCTAGTCCAAGCCCTAGGCAAAGTCAGAGGGCTACTCCTGCTCATCTGGTCAGTGGGCACTCCCCACAGCTCAGGGGTTACCACCTGCAGAAACTAGGCAGGCATGGGCCCAGCCAGCCTGGGTGCTGGGAAGTGCACATTCCTGGCCCCCCGCCCTCAGGCCCTGAGCAACAAAAGGACTGGCGATGGGCAGGCAGCACTCACCACTGGGGCCTGGGGCCCCGCGTCCTGGAAGCGGCCACTCTCCTTGTGAAAGCTGTAGTTGGCACCTGAAGCCTTGGCCACCTTCTCCATGATGCACTCAGGCTCCACATCCTCCTCGGCCCGTGCATTGATGGTCACGTGGGCCCCCTGCAGCAGGAGTAGCACTTGAAAGAAAGGCTTTGCAAGCCCAGGTTATGGGCCAAACTCCTGTCAGTCCACACAGCACAGGCCACTACTATACCACACAAGACTGGAATCAGGAAACCAGAAGGCACCTGTCTCGCTGCTGAAAACTGAGGCATGAGTTCCCCTCAAGGGCTCAAACAAACCAACTTGGAGCAAACCCCTCATACTTGTCCCAGTTCACGTGAAACCCTTGCCCTCCACTGTGTTATCCAGTAGTTCCTTCTGTAGATGTTCCCTGCTGCATATCAGTAGACAGCCCAGGCATGATTTGCATCAAAGGCCTTCCTTCCAATCAATGAAAATTAATTTTAAATGCCATCTGGAAACCACAAAAGACCCTGAATAGCTAAAGCAATCCGAAGCAAAAAGAGCAAAGCTGGAGGCTTCGTGCTACCTGATTTCAAATTAAACTACAAAACTATAGTAATCAAAACAGCATGGTACTGGCATAAACACACACATACAGAACAATGGAAACTAACAGAGCACCCCACACACTTACAGCCAACTCATTTTTAACAAAGGTGATAGGAACACACACTGTGGAAAGGACGGTCTATTTAATAAACAGGGCAAGGAAAATTGGATATTTATATGCAGAAGAATGAAATCAAATCTTCATCTTTCACCATATAAAAAAATAAACTCAAAACGGATTAAAAAGACTTAAATGTAAGACCTGAAACTATGAAACTACTCAAAGAAAACATTAGAAAGACGCCCCTGGACATTGGTCTGGGCAAAGATTTTTTTGGGTTAAGACCTCAAAAGCCCAGGCAACAAAAGCAAAAGTAATCGACTACATCAAGCTAAAAGGCTTCTGCACAGGATATGAAACAATCAACAAAGTAAACAGATAACCTACAGAATGGGAGAAAATATCTTCAAACTATCCATCTGACAAGGAATTAGCGACCAGAATATAAAAGGAACTCAAACAACTCAGTAGCAAAAAAATAATAATCTGATTTTAAAATGGGCAAAAGACCTTAACAGATATTTCTCGAAAGATGATATACACATGGTTAACTACATATGAAAAAACGCTCAACATCACTAACCATCATCAGGGAAATGCAAACCAAAACCATAATGAGCTATCATCTCACCACAGTTAGAATGGCTATTATAAAAAACTCAAAAAATAAATGCTAGCAAGGATGTGGAGAAAGGGAAACTCTTACACACTGTTGGTAGGAATGTAAAGTAGTACAGCCATTATAAAAATAGTATGGTTTTTTGGTTTTCTTTTTTGAGACAGTCTTATTCTGTCGCCCAGGCTGGAGAGAAGTGGCACAATCTCGGCTCACTGCAACCTCCACCTCCCGGGTTCAAGAGATTCTCCTGCCTCAGCCTCCTGAGTAGCTGGGATTACAGGTGCCCACCACCACACCTGGCTATTTTAGTCCTACTAAAAACAGAACTACCTTATGATCTAGCAATCCCACTGCTGGGGATATATCCAACTCTGATGTTCAGCACTATTAACAACAGCCAAGACATGGAATCAGCCAAGACATGGAATCAACCAAGACATCCATCAATGGATGAAAGGGTAAAGCAAATGTAGTATATAAACACGAGGGAATATTATTCAGCCATAAAACAGAATAACATCCTGTCATTTGCAGCAACATGGATGGAACTGGAGGTCATAATGTCAAGGGAAATAAGCCAGGCACAGAAGACAAGTATTGCATGTTCTCACTCATATGTGGGAGCTAAAAAAGTGGGTATCATAGAGGGAGAAAGTACAATGGTGGTTACCAGGGGCTGGGAAGGGCATGGGGGAGAGAAAATGAAGAGACGTTGCTTAACAGGTACAAAAATACAGTTAAATAGAAGGAATAAATTCTAGTATTCAGTAGTACAGAAGGGAAATTGTAGTTAACAATAATTTTGTATATTTCAAATTACCTAGAAGAGAAAAATTATAATGTTCCCAACACAAAGAAAAGATAAATGTTTGAGGTGATGGACATGCTAATTACACTGATTCATTGTATACACTGTATACAGGTATCAAAATACGACATGTATGCAAAAAATATGTGCAACTATTACATATAAATTTATAAAAACCCTGGGCCGGGCGCGGTGGCTCTCGCCTATAATCCCAGCACTTTGGGAAGCTGAGGAGGGCAGATCACTTGAGGTCAGGGATTCCAGACCAGCCTGGCCAACATGGGGAAACGCCATCTCTACTAAAAATCCAAAACTTAGCTGGGCATGGTGGCAGGCACCTGTAATATCAACTACTCAGGAGGCTGAGAAAGGAAAATCACTTGAACCTGGGAGGTAGAGGCTGCAGTGAGCCGAGATCATGCCACTGCATTCCAGTCTGGGTGACAGAATGAGTCTCGTCTCAAAACAAACAAACAACTCTGATAAAAGAATGCCATACACGTTTTCTACAAAAAGTAAGCTACTGACATCTTCATGAGAAGCCAGACCCATGACCTCATTCACTGTTACTATCCAGGTTGAGCATCCCTAACCTAAAAGTCCGAAATCCGAACTACTCCAATCAACATTTCCTTTAAGCATTATGTCAGCACTCAAAAAATTTCAGATTCTAGGTTGGGCGCAGTGGCTCACACCTGTAATCCCAGCACTTTGGGAGGCCGAGGCAGGCAGATCACGAGGTCATGAGATCGACACCATCCTGACTAACACGGTGAAACCCCGTCTCTACTAAAAAAATACAAAAAATTAGCTGGGCGTGGTGGCAGGTGCCTGTAGCCCCAGCTAATGGGAGGCTGAGGCAGGAGGATGGCGTGAACCCGGGAGGCGGAGCTTGCAGTGAGGTGAGATCGCGCCACTGCACTCCAGCCTGGGTGACAGAGTGAGATTCTCTCAAAAAAAAATAAAATAAAAAAATAATTCAGATTCTGGAGAATTTTGGATTTTGGATGCTGAACTGGTAAGTATTTAATGCAAATATTCTCAAATCCGAAAAAATCCAAAACATTTCTGGTCCTAAGCATCTCAGATAAAGGATACTCAAACCTGTATACCTGATAAGCTGGGAATTCTCTTATCGGCTCCTAGATGGAAACTGAGGTATAGCTGAAGAAATGTTGGCAGAACCAGAAATCAAAATTCTGAGTCTCCTTTGCCAGAGAAATGCAACCAGCGAAATGCAAAAAGTTACCTGACAAGTGACCAACAAATGCTTTTGTTACAAATAGTTTTTAAAATTTAAAAAGGTTCTATTATAAGACTGACATAAATCCATGTAGAAATGGGGGCTGGAGGCCGGGCGCGGTGGCTCAAGCCTGTAATCCCAGCACTTTGGGAGGCCGAGGCGGGCGGATCACGAGGTCAGGAGATCGAGACCATCCTGGCTGACACGGTGAAACCCCGTCTCTACTAAAAAATACAAAAAAAACTAGCCGGGCGAGGTGGCGGGCGCCTGTAGTCCCAGCTACTGGGGAGGCTGAGGCAGGAGAATTGCGTGAACCCGGGAGGCGGAGCCTGCAGTGAGCTGAGATCCGGCCACTGCACTCCAGCCTGGGCGGCAGAAGCGAGACTCCGTCTCAAAAAAAAAAAAAAAAAAAAAAGAAATGGGGGCTGGAAAGGAATGCATCAAAAGGGCATGTGCGTGCTAAGATGGTGAGCACTCTCCCCTTCCTCCAAATCCTGACGGTATTACTAAGCTGTTTAGAGGCATCATAAAACAAAACAGAACCAGGGCCCAGCCTTCTCACAGCACCACTTCCAGCATGGTCCTTTATTCTGCCCCACTGAGGCCGGCCTGTAGGTGGCCCTGGCAACATCCTGACCTCCCATGCATTCGCTGATGAAGAGTGAGGCAGCCTCTGGTCATGCCCTGAAGGGCAGGCAGAGAGCATTAGCCAAGAGCACACTCCCGAATCCAGTTCTGATTCCCACTTGCTTGCACCCAGGAACCTGGGACACCTCAAGCCTGTGAGGCCTGTTCCCACTGGAGCAGGCCTCGCCAGGCCTCACCTTCAGGAAGTTGGCCATGGTGCTGACGTGGCTGGCGCAGGCTCCCTTCCGCACATCGTTCACACCCTCGCCTGTCTGTAACACAAGTATGCCCAGAATGACCCAGGCCTCCCCCAAAGCCACTTCCCTCCCCTGGGGACCCAACATCTACCCTGTGTCCCAGAAAAGAGAAAACTGCAACCCCCAAAGCAGAACCAATTCTTCTGACTGCATCACACTGGTGAGGTAAGTTTCCATGCCTCCAAGGGGCTCATGGACGCTCCTTTGGCAGGATGGTTACTGGCTTTCCCTGTGGGGGCATTTCATGACTTTCATGAGTTTTCTTTCTTTTTTTTTTTTTTTTTTGGAGATGGAGTCTTGCTCAGTCGCCCAGGCTGGAGTACAGTGGCACAATCTCAGCTCACTGCAACCTCTGCCTCCCAGGTTCAAGCAATTCTCCTGCCTCAGCCTTCCGAGTAGCTGGGACTACATGTGCATGCTGCCACGCCCAGCTAATTTTTGTATTTTAGTAGAGACGGGGTTTCACCGTGTTGCCCAGGCTGGTCTCAAACTCCTGAGCTCAGGCAATCCAACCACCTCGGCCTCCCAAAGTTCTAGGATGACAGGCGTGAGCCACCGCACCCGGCCTTCAAGAGTTTTCTTGATCCCTACCAAGGGATCAAGGAGGCCCTGTCCCTGCACTGCCAGGCTCCTAAACACTCCCTCAGGCTCTCTACTCCATCAGAACAACCACCCTCAAGAGCACGGAGCAAGAACTCCCTGCGACTGCTTTTACTCCATTTTGCAGGAAGAACTCTAGGCTTGGAGGGTGAATTCTGCATAGCAAAGTCACAGTTATTCTTTGGGACACAATGAATCTGTCAACTAGTCTGCTCATTCACGAGCTCAGAGCTGTTCTATTGATCCACTAAGTCATGCCCGTAAAACACTCTGTTCCTGAAGTCAAGCCAAAACAGGAAAGAAGACAATGGGGTTTCCTGGGTCACACCTAGATGAAACGGGCTCCACATACCCAGTTGATGAGGACAAATTTGGGCAGTCCGGAGTTGGGGTCCTTCACTCTGCAGAAGGCATACATCACCTTCCCGCTGTTGAGCTCCTCCACCATCTCCTCCAGGCCACCCTCTGCAGCAGAGTCACAAGGAAGGTCAGGGGTGGCCCTGACATTCCCTGCTGGCCCTCGTCCCACCAGGAAGGGAAGCCAAGCTGCCTCTAAACCAGGGCTTCTCACATCTACCTGTATCAGAATCTTTCTAGGGGCATGTTTACAATCAGAGTCCTGGGCACCAGCCCCACTAAACTGACTGATGAGAGCTGGGTGGGACCTAGGAGTCTGTGATTCTGACAAGTACCTCAGGTAATTTCTTTTACCCACACTTGTTTAAAAACCACTTCTCTAAACCCAGAGGTAATTCTGGAAATAAAAACAGGGTCACTTCCCTGGCAAACCAGCCACCAGACTTCCAAATGGAGGATGTCTACATCAAAATTTTATTGTTGCCTCAACCTTGCAAAGGGGCCCGGAATAGCAGGGCCTGTAGAGTCACCACTGCCTGCACCTGTGTCTGCTCAAGCTCCAGGGCCGCCCAGGGGGCCAGACCAGATTGAACATCCTGCAGCAGCATAACTGGCTCAGCCCTCACAGACTCCAGAAGAGAGGGTGATGGGGGCAGGGGGAGCATAGGAGTGGGCAGCTCTAAACGATTCTCCCCTGACACTGAGGCTTAGCCCCCACAAGCTTTTCCAGGTTATAAGGAGGAAGAGCTGATCAGGTATTTCAGCTACAGGGCTCCATATAAGTGGAGGCAGTCATGAGTCCCCACTCTGGGGACAGCAACTTGTTGCGTTTGTGGCAGAGCCCTGTCCCGTGCCACTGGGGATGATGACAGGAAACTCAAGTTGTTGATCCCTGCAACTCCCAGTCACCTGCCACACCACATGTCTACTGTTCAATGGTGATCCTTCTAGAAAGGGGACACCTCCCAAAAAGGTTGTGAAAGGAAGGGGCTTTCTACCAACAACAGCCACCAAACCGTGGAGAACACACTCCGAGCGCTCACTGAACAATGAAGCCATGTCCGGCTCAGGACAGAGGGAGGGGTCAGAGAAGTTCTGGAGGAGGAGTAGTCAAGGGTGTCAGCTGGGGGGCCCACAGGTCACACTCTGACCCAGCCTACCCTGACAATCTCTGCTCTGTGCTGGCCAAGAGCCTGTCCTTCCTGCAGAGACCCCCAGAGCCTCCCCCGTGACTATCTGCAGTGATACTGCCTCTCCCAGTGAGGATGGGGCCCCTGCAAGCACTCGGCACAAGACCAGGGCAGGACAAAGGGAGACTAGGCCATGTCTGTGGACCTTCTTTCCGCCAGCACCAGTTCTGGGACTAGTGAGCTTCCCACCACAGCTCCCTGGACGCAGGCTGCCCACAAGCTGGAGAGGCCTGTTTCCCTCTCAACTCTCCCCAAGTAGACACAGAGAAAGCACTCCCCTGCACCCAGAGGGGAGGAGAGCCAAGAAGGACTGTTTTCACTTACACATATCTGAAACCAAAGGCCTGCCAGAAGTGGCCAGTGAGCACTGGAAGCCCCATGTGGCTCAGTGGACCAAGACGGCTGAGTGCGCTGACCTCCGGTCCTGCCTGTTGTTGGCTCATGTAATGATCAAGGGGCCAGGGAACCCCCAATGGAGTTAATGTGGGGTGGGTCTGCAGAAGGCAGGCTCCAGTCCACTTCCCACCCTCAGTGGAGGAAGGTGTTGAGCCACTGGCAGAGGCCACCTGTGTGACAGAGTCCCCTTCTTCCTGTGCAGTAGCTGAAATGCCAGCTGAGATGGACTGCTGATGGTCACAATCCTCTCTCCTTTGCACACGTCACCCTCCTACCTCCTGGTGTCCCCGAGTCCATTTGGAGTCATACTCACCCCCTGTGCCAGCCACACGGATGTCGTTGCTGTTGCCTTCATAGGTAAAGAGAGCCCTGAAACGAAACACAAGTGAGCTCTGTAGCCAGTACCTTGGTTACATCTCTCCTCACCACACCTACCATGACTTTCCACTACACCCCAAAAAGCTTGGGCCGACAGTAACACTGTGAGTGGACACAGGCCCCTTCTCACTTTGCTCTAGCCTGCTAACCAGGTTCTCAGTAGGCAACTGTGCAGCCTTCTCAGCTCGGCAGCAGGGAGGACACTGGCCTGACTTACCATGGGGTGGGGGTTGTGAGGGACAAAGCCACGGAGATGGGAGCACACATCTACTATGAGGAAAACATGAGCTGTGGAGTTTCCAACGACTGCTATACATTCGTGTGTCAAATACTCACCTGGCCACACCAGGTATATGGATTTGAAGAGACAAAACATATCTACATATTCCTGAACCCAGAGGACCCAAAAGGAGAAGCAAGTCAGAGAAATACACACGCTGGGCCCCTTGGAAGGCTGCCCACCACTCCTGTGCATGTCTGCCCTGGCTCCAGTGAAGCCTGGCAGGTAGGGCAACAGGTCCTTCTAGGCTTGAGACTCTTTGGTAAACACAGATAACTACAGGTTGTGTTTATTAGAAACCACAAGGGAATGACACAACATGAAATCACACAGTTAAAACCATGAACCTGCCAAGCCCCTCACGGACAGGTACCCATGAGCAAGTTTCCTATCTAGCAGAGCCTATCTCTCCATGGGTGACATGGGGCCATGGCTTTCTTTTCCTGTAAGATTAATTATTCATAAGAACTCTGGGCCAGGCGCGCTGGCTCATGCCTGTAATCCCAGCACTCTGGGAAGCCAAGTCGGGCAGATGGGGATCACGAGGTCATGAGATCGAGACCATTCTGGCTAACATGGAAAAATCCAATCTCTACTAAAAATACAAAAAATTAGCTGGATGTGGTGGCAGGCACCTGTAGTCCCAGCTATTCAGGAGGCTGAGGCAGGAGAATGGCGTGAACCCGGGAGGTGGGGCTTGCAGTGAGCCAAGATCATGCCACTGTACTTCAGCCTGAGCAACACAGCAAGATTCCATCTCAAAAAAAAAAAAAAAAAAAAAAGAACTCTGGGCCAGGCATGGTGGTTCATACCTGTAATCCCAGTACATTGGGAGGCTGAGGCAGGAGGGTCACTTGAGTCCAGGAGTTTGAGACGAGCCTGGGCAACATGGTGGGACCCTATCTCTACCAAAAATACAAAAATCAGCCAGGAGTGGTGGCACATGCCTGCAGTCCCAACTACTCGGGAGGCTGAGGTGGGAGGATTGCTTAAGCCCGGGAGCTTGAGGCTACAGTGAGCCATGATGATGCCATTGTACTCTAGCCCAGGCAACAGAGTGAAACCCTAACTCTTAAAAAACAAACAAACAAAAAAAAACAACAAAAAAAACAAAACTCTGGTAAAGATTCATTCTGACTTGCTATTAGCATGAACCTTGCAGCAACTCAACACCCCCGGCAGGACTGCTGGACATGGGTTGCGGGCACTGACCCATTGGACTGTAAGTCAAAGGCAAAACCCAGTCCTGTGTGTGTCATCTCCCCAGTCTCAGCCAGACGGAAGCTCCAGGGATAAACAGGTGGACAGGAACCAAATCAGCTTCAACTTGGCTTCCCCAGGGCTTTGCCAATGCCACTGGGCAGAGATGCTTATGCCTGAGAAAGATGGAGAAATTAGACCCAGGCCCAGTGGGATCTGGTTGGTAGGGAGGAGACAGGCCTCCAGGAAAAGGCACTGCTTACCAGGAGAGGAGACAGAATACAGAAGGAGAGAAACACCAAATGAGAAACACTCAGAGAAAAGGAACTAGAGAAGAGACCACAGAGAAACAAGAGAAAGATTTGGGAGGTGGCACACTGTCAGCGTGAGCTGGGGGAACGCCCTGGAGGAAAGAAGCCCATTCCTCTTGATGACCACAAAGCCCTGGCTGCCAGAAGATAGCAAGCTGGCACAAGCAGCAGGGAACGAAGATGGCAGCTTAACCCAGCTCTTGCAAGAAGGGACTCAGCCAGCTACAATGGCTCACGCCTATAATCCCAGCACTTTGGGAGGCCAAGGCAGGCGGATCACCTGAGGTCAGGAGTTTGAGACCAGCCTTGCCAACATGGGAAACCTTGCCTCTACTAAAAATACAAAATTAGCCAGGTGTGGTGGTGGATGCCTGTAATCCCAGCTACTTGGGACTCTGAGGCAGGAAAATCACTTGAACCCGGGAGGCAGAGGTTCCATGCCACTTCACTCCAGCCTGGGTGACAAAGCAAGACTCTGTCTCAAAAAAAAAAAAAAAAAGGGACTCAGCAGCTAATATAATAAGAGCCAAGCTCAATGCCTGCCACCTATCTCTCTGACTTGATCCCCCTCTACCCCAGGCCACCTTTAAGAATGTTCCCAGTGCAGGCCGGGCGCGGTGGCTCAAGCCTGTAATCCCAGCACTTTGGGAGGCCGAGGCGGGCGGATCACAAGGTCAGGAGATCGAGACCACAGTGAAACCCCGTCTCTACTAAAAATACAAAAAATTAGCCGGGCGCGGTGGCGGGCGCCTGTAGTCCCAGCTACTCAGGAGGCTGAGGCAGGAGAATGGCGGGAACCCGGGAGGCGGAGCTTGCAGTGAGCCGAGATCGCGCCACTGCACTCCAGCCTGGGCAACAGCGTGAGACTCCGTCTCAAAAAAAAAAAAAAAAAAGAATGTTCCCAGTGCAAAGGCACCTTCCCAGTTTAGAGGCCCTTGGAAAGATGGGCGAAGGAAGTTTCAAATCAACATGAAAAAACATGGTGCACTGGCCTCTGAACAGCAAGAAATATGGAGTGTCAAGCATCTTATAATTCAATCATGCCTTTGAAAATTAGTACTGAGAGCCTACTGCTTACTAGTTACAGGAATGCAGCTATGAACAATCCCTAAAAGGTCCTACCCATGGAACTTACTTTCTAATGGGAGAAAAAATACACACCTAACACTAATGTACTATTAGCGAGTGAAGCAGGTGCTAGAGGTGACACATGAACCAGGTAAGATCAATACCAAGATATGGAGTAAGCAGGGGCAGGAGACAGATTCAAGACAGAGAGCTGATGTCATGGCTGCTCCCCACTCTGCCTGCCTTCCCCAATGCCAGCACTGTGTGTGTGAAACCTCTTATGCCCCACCAAACTAGAGACCACCTCTTCTTCCTCTGATATCTCTACCACTTTTTCTGTATGAATCTCTGTCCATCCTTCATCCAAGCATCTGCTACACATAACAACTGTGCCTCAGGCACCAAGGACAGAGAGACCCCACCCCTTCCAGTAAGAGATAAAGGTGACAAGAAAACCCATAAGGATTTTCAGCACATGTTGTGTCTGGCATGTGTCTGAAGGAAGTCAAACAGAAAGATGGGAAAAAGTGCCTACAGACAGGGAGCTAGGAATCAAGGAAGGCCTCTCTGAGAAGGCAACCTTGGGGCAAAGAAGTGAAGGCTGGGGACAACGTGGAAGAAGTGTGCTCCACGCAGAGGAAGCAGCAGAGCAAGGACTCTGAAGAGGAACCAACTTGTAAGTTTGAGGAAGAGAAAGACGGCCAGAGTGGTGACAAACAGGTGTGGCCACAGTGTGGTAAGTAAAAGGGGTGGTAGGTTCTGGGTCACGCAGGACATCAGCAGAGCGAGGAGTCTAGGCTTTATTCAACATGCAACAGGAAGCCACTGTAGAGTTATAGACACGGAAGTGACATGGTCCAGATATTTTTCCGCAGTGTGCAGGAATCTACCACACAGTATCTGCTGTAACCTTAATGGTTGTGACTATGAGGGTGGAGGCCAGTGGGTCATGCTGCTGAGTAACACAACCTGTAGTGCTACAAGAGCCTGAAGGTAGGGAGGGAGCATGGCATGGCTGTCTGGGCAGATGAGTCCAGTGAGATAGGTGGGTTCTGACTTCATGAAGGGAAAGAGGAGGTTCCACAACCCTCATGAGGGACAGAGAGTAGATGGGGTGGGTAAGCACCAGGCCAGGAGTGGTAGCAGACAGCTCTGGTAAGAAGCCCAAGGAAAGGCTAGGAACATAGGAGGTCTGAAGAGGGAAGCCCAAACTGCCAGGTGGGCTAGGAGGCATCATCCCAAACCAGTGATGGTTCCTCAGAAGACTGATGATGAAGAGAGACCTGGAAGAGAGATAGATCAGGAGTGCCAGGAAGCTCCTAGGTAAGTCTGCCAGGGTAAACAAAGTGATCAAGAGCATGTTAAGAAGCAAAATCTTTAACTGGGCAGGGCTGGAGAGGGGCAAAGATTCTTCTGGGTTCTAAAGCCAAGTGGTATCATGAGGACATGAAAATGGGGCACTCATTGCAGAGATGCTTTTGACTGGGTTTGAAGTAACAGGAGAGGCCTAAGAGAAACACGAACAGGAATAGGAGAGAGGCAAAACAGGGGGCTGACATCTAGAAACTCTCCTGAGAAAACTAACACTGACTGACATGTGGGTAAATCTGAGGGATTATAAAGCAGGCAGAAAACCCTACCAAGGAAGTGACGAGACATCCTTCTTTAGATGCCTCCCAAACAGAAGATGTGCTGTTTGGCATAAGTGCCATCCAGGGCACCCAGACCTGACAGGAGAGTCTACAGACACCCCACAGACCTAAGCAACTGCTATTCTAAAGCTCTTCCCCTAATGGCCCGGGGCGGAGGAAAAGGCAAAGCCATAACATCCTCAGGGTCACAACAGTACACTGCATAAAAGCCGCTCTGTGCTGGGCACTAGGAAGTGCGGAGGAGATGAGAAAGCACTTGTACAAGTGGAGATGGCCCCCATACAAGGGGAAGACAGTCGGGAGGGCCTCAGTGCTGACCACAGGGTGGCCCCACCACGACTCAGCCTCCAAGGCCCAGTTTCTATTCCCCAAAGTTGGTCACCTTAGCCCACCATACTCAGCATATTTCTCAGAATTGGAATTTCTCAAAATCGGTCAGCGAAAACAATTTAAGCAAATGGGAAAGTGAGGATATCTTGGGTGGGGGAGGGAAAATGGGACCTTTTCCCAAATAGATAGCGAGCATCCTACTTTCGTACATCTTCTCATGTCTCAGGCACAGGAAAGAGTACACTTTTTGGAGAAAGAAACGTTCTGAAGTCCATGTTCACAGAGAGCCAAGAACCCAGATCCCCGAGCTCCTCGTCTGAAGCCCCCAGGGCAGGGCTCACATTCACAGCCTGGCCGCCAGGCCGTTCTCAAATGCCCATCTCTGAACACAGCGTTTGCAAAAAAAAGGGCGTGGCTTCCGCCTTCTCAGAGAGGGCTATGCAGGGCCCCCTTCTCCAGGGAAGTCCCAGGGCTGGAAAGAAGAACCTGGCGAAGCTAGCAAGCACGACCAGGCCGAGGATCCAACATGGAAGCCCGCGGAGCCCATAGTGGGTGGCGAGCGGCAAGGGGAGGGGCGGGGACTCACTAGGTCCCTGCAAGCCGGGTTTAACTTTTCCACAATCGGCGGGGCAAGGGGTCACGGGGGGAGACAGCACTCCTGCTGCGGTGTGGAGGGGGCAGACAGGTAAGCCCCGGGCCACCTGCCGGGGTGCAGCTCCCTGCTCGCGCTCCCGCTCCTCCCGGGTCCCCGGCTCGCCCCAGACAGACCCACCCCTGAGGCAGCCCCTGGCCCGACCCTGGCCCGTCTCGCCGCCCACCAGTCGGTCGGGGACTTCTCGGTGACCACCCGCACGTAGGCCTCCTGCAGCGCTGGCCCGTTCCGGCTCAGGTTCGCCGCCATGGCCCGCCCCGCAGTCTCCGCGCCGCTGCTGCCGCTTCCGGGCCGGACCGCCCCTTTGACAGCAGACAAGCCTAGCCTCCGACAACCGGAAACCCCGCCCCACGGCAGGAAGCGGAAATGACAGGGGCCAGCTGCACCCGCGGGTCCTAGCGAGTCGTCAGGCCCCCTGGTCTAGCATCCGGGTCCCGCGAACGCCGAAAGACAAGCGGGAGAAGCGAGGACTCGGCTTTCTGTTTGTCCTCAGGGAGGGATCCTGGGGCGCGGACTAGCTGTTTTCTGGTCCCACGCAAACGGCAGCTTGACTTGGAAGCCTGGCCGAGAGGACCCAGTCCAGCCCCCGCTAGCTGCTCTCACAGCACCGTGCTCATTCTTTTCTAAATCTTGTTATGTCGATGCGCTTATTTGAGAGATCTTGGGTTCACTGCAGTCTCCCTCCAGACGAGGTCTTCAGCCTGTTTGTGGACCCTCAACAGTTTGATCTATGAATGAAACATGCATAAATGTACGAATACCCGGATAAATGAATGCTAAGTGACGATCACATCGCTACAAACCTAACTGAAAGTGCCTTTGTGCTTTCTCACTCTCACCTGAGTTTTTCACTCTGCAATTTGGTGGAGGCCAGGATAGTGGAGGCGTGAAGAGAACCTGCCTTGTGCTTCACCTGCACATCTGGATGGTCGCCCCTAGAAGGTGTCAGTAATTCCTCAATCTGCTCCCCTCCTCCAGTGAACACCAGTTTTTCCATCCACAAATCTGCCTACACTGACTGAACTAGCTTCTTATCTGCGTGATAGGGAAACATGCCAAAGCCCAAGGCAGCTCACAGCTTCTTTCCCTCCCATGGAGAATAACTCCCCTTCCTCCTTAAAATATAAATCCGGCCGGGCGCAGTGGCTCACGCCTGTAATCCCAGCACTTTGGGAGGCCAAGGTGGGCGGATCGCGAGGTCAGGAGATCGAGACCATCCTGGCTAACACCGTGAAACCCCGTCTCTACTAAAAATACAAAAAATTAGCCGGGTGTGACGGCGTGCGCCTGTAGTCCCAGCAACTCGGGAGGCTGAGAATGGCGTGAACCCCGGGAGGCGGAGCTTGCAATGAACCCAGATAGCGCCACTGCACTCTAGCCTGGGCGACAGAGAAAGACTCCATCTCAAAAAAAGGAAAATTATATATATATATGTATATGTATAAAATATATATGTATTATATATATATAAATCTACAGTCCCCTAAGTCCAGATGTGCTTTGGAATTCAATCTAAGATTTCAGAAAAGTTATACCATATATGTCCTGTATACTCTGTAAGCCCTTATCACAGGATCTGGAGAGGAACTGGTAATCAGACGTGTTCATACTTTTGCTGTGATGTGTGTGAATAATCAGCTAAGTGGAATATAAGAAGACTCTAAATATCCTCATGGCCATTAAGGTCAGTTTTTGCTACCAAATGAACTACCAAAATCTTAAGGTGTTTGGATCTGGATGGTGCAGATAAGGGCTTGTGGACCTAATTTAGAAAAAAACACAGTTCATTTGTTATGTCCATTTTTCTTTCTGTTCACATCATTGTTGCTTGTGGTCTTGTTTGTTTTGTGCTGCTATAACAAAGTACCACAGACTATGTAATTTACATATAACAGAAATTTATTTTCTCACAGTTCTGGAGGCTGCGAAGTCCAATGTCATGGCACTAGTATCTGGTGAGGGGCTTCTTGCTGCCTCATAACATGGTGAAAGGGCAAAGAGGATGAGAGACAGACAAAAGGGGGTCAAACTCATTCTTTTTTTTTTTTTTTTGAGATGGAGTCTCACTTTGTAGCCAGGCTGGAGTGCAGTGACCACAAACTCGGCTCACTGCAACCTCCGCCTCCCAAGTCCAAGCAATTCTCCTGCCTCAGCCTCCCGAGTAGCTGGGACTACAGGCACATGCCACCATGCCCAGCTAAGTTTTGTATTTTTCATAGAGACGGGGTTTCACCATGTTGGCCAGGATAGTCTCGATCTCTTGACCTTGTGATCTGCCTACCTTGGCCTCCCAAAGTGCTGGGACTACAGGTGTGAGACACTGCACCCGGCCCCAAACTCAGTATTTTATAATGAACCTGAGGCAGGAGAATAGGGGCTGGAAGCAAGGAACCTAACGCCAATTCACACTAACCTCCTAGAACCAAATCAAAAGGAAAACCCTAACTTATGACCAAGTAACAAAAGGACCAGAGGCTACTCCCTTTGCAACCGCCCCCCACCTTTTTCTGCATGGTAGATGAAAAATTGAAAGTACCTCTGATTGGTCCCTTTCCACAACCAATCAGGCTGCTCATGGACCAAGTCTTCATTTGCATAGGAGTATAACTTTGTAACTTCACTTCACCCTTTCAATCAGAGGTATGCATAGGGTGTAACTTTGAAACTTCGCTTAAGCTTCTGATAGGTCCCCTTCCTCAACCAATCAGACTGACTGCGGGCCACTAATTCATTTATGTAGGGTGAACACCAAGTAACCAATGGGAAACCTCTAGAGGATATTTAACCCCTAGAAAATTCTGTAACCAGGCTCTTGAGCCACTTGCTCAAGCCACTCCCACCCTGTGGAGTGTACCTTCATTTTCAATAAATCTCTGCTTTTGTTGCTTCATTCTTTCCTTGCTTTGTTTGTGCATTTTGTCCAATTCTTTGTTCACGACACCAAGAACCTGGACACCCTCCACAGGTAACAAACCCACTTCCAAGATAATGGCATTAATCCATTCATGAGGGCCCAAGCACCTCCCACCTCCCACCACTCAACGCCATCACATTGGAGATCAGGCCTCTAAGACATGAACTTTGTTGGATACATTCGAACCACAGCACTTGTCTTACAGGCAGAAGCTCTGACATTTCTGAGAGGAAAACAGTTACTTCATCCTGACCTGGAGAAGTCTCAAGCTCTGGCAAAATATCCCTTCTCCTCAGCAGTCCAGTCTGCAGCCTTCACCCCTCCTTTGAATTCATCCTAGATCTTCTTTTCGATCTTTTCTCTTTTCCACAGTGCAGGTCTCCCTACTTCTGTACTTTGACTTCACTATTGTCAGAAAAAGTGAATTTACATCAATAGGCGCTTTCCAGGTCTCCTAATTTTCAGTCTTTCCCCCCTCTTACTTCAGTAACATCTCTGCTTGTTTTTCCTTCAGACCAGACCCTCAGGTGACTTTCTGCTCCCTCATCCCTCTGCCCCCAGTCTCCATATTCTAGAGGAGTTTGGCCATCGGTCTTACGGTACTTCTACCGCCTTCTCTTTGGTGAACATATCTTTTTTTTTCTCTTCTTTGTCTGGGAATATTCCTATTTAATCACCTTCCAGTCGTCAGTTTCCTTCACCCACTTGGCCACCAGTCCCAGGCGGAAGCCCTAGGAGGTCTGGGAGCACTTTTCAAATTTTAGTCTACCTGAGGAGAAGCTACCCTTACCTGAAACCAGGTTGTGCAGGCCAAAGAAGCAGGTCTCTGTGTTCTAGAATTAGATCAGCTCAGTGAGGTGACCAGGCTCCATGTAGAGAAGACTATGAGGAAGAGTCTCTGATGGTGAGAAGTTTGAGGGAGCATGATACTGCTTCCTGTTGTAGTGTATAGAAACCTGTTTCAGCTTGATAGGCCAGGGAAAGCCTCAGAGGAGGTAACTAACCCTGGAGCAGAGACTGGGTTCTGAGGTAGGAGCCAGCCTAATTGGTCTGAGAAATGGGACACAGGGAGAAGGAGAGGCCAAGGGTTTTATTCTACGTGTAATGGAAACTCTGATGGGTTTTAAAGAGGAGATGATGTGGCCTGCCATATGTAGACCACCTCACCTCTCTCACGCTCCCATTTTTCTTGTATAAGTTTCCTGTTCACTGTCCTGTAACCACTCAATGGGTTCTTCTTTCCTGTTGCTCAGATATAGCTGATCTATCAAGATCAGAGAAAGAGTATAATACACATAGAGCCAGTGAAATGGAAGACTGGAGTTTTATTATTACTCATATCAGCCTCCTCCAAAATTTGGAGGCTAAGATTTTTAAAGAATAGTTTGGCAGGCAGGGGGCTAGGGAATGGGTGCTGCTGATTGGTTTGGGGTGCAGTCATAGGGCTGTGGAAAATGGTCTTCATGTGCTGTCTACTTCTGGGTGGGGCCACAGGAGTCTAACTGGGGCCATCCAGTTATCAGAGATGGAAAAACCTGAAGAGACATCTCAAACGGCCAATCTTAGGTTCCACAATAGTGATGTTATTTACAGGAGTTATTGGGGAAGTTGCAAATGTTGTGACCTTTGGAATAATGGCAGTAATCATTTAACTACAAATTCAGGCTCCTCTCATCCTTCTAACCTGGTAGCCTTTCATTAGTGTTACAGAGGCAGTTTAGGTTTGTGTGTTTTTTGTTTATTTGAGATGGAGTTTTGCTCTGGTTTCCCAGGCTGGAGTGTATGGCACAATCTTGGCTCACTGCAACCTCCGCCTTCTGGGTTCAAGTGATTCTCCTGCCTCAGCCTCCTGAGTAGCTGGGATTACAGGCATGTGCCACCACACCTGGCTAATTTTGTATTTTTAGTAGAGACAGGGTTTCTCCATGTTGGTCAGCTGGTCTCGAACTCCTGAACTTGTGATCTGCCAGGCTCGGCCTCCCAAAGTGCTGGGATTACAGGCATTAGCCACCATGCCCGGCACTAATTTCTTTTTCTTTTTCTTTTTTTTTTTTTGGAGACAGAGTCTCATTCTGTCACCTAGGCTGGAGTGCAGTGGCACAATCTTGGCTCACTGCAACCTCTGCCCCCCGGGTTCAAGCAATCCTCCTACCTCAGCCTCCTGAGTAGCTGGGATTACAGGCGCACACCACCACACCCAGCTAATTTTTGTATATTTCTCGTTTTTTTTTGTTGTTTTTTTTTTTTTTTTTTTTTTGCCAGAGTATCACTCTGTCGTCCAGGCTGGAGTGTAGTGGTGCAATCTTGGCTCACTGCAACCTATGCCTCCTGGATTCAAGAGATTCTCCTGCCTCAGCCTCCTGAATAACTGGGACTATAGGCACACACCACCACACCCAGTTAATTTTGTATTTTTAGTAGAGATGGAGTTTCACCATGTTGCCCAGGCTGGTGTCGAACACCTGAGCTCAGGTGATCCGCCCACCTTGGCCTCCCAAAGTGCTGGGATTACAGGTGTGATCCACCACGCCCAGCCCATTAATTTTTGTATTTTTAGTAGAGATGGGGTGTTGCTATGTTGGCCAGGCTGGTCTCAAACTCATGTCTTCAAGTGATCTGCCTGCCTTGGCCTCCCAAAGTGCTGTGATTACAGGCATGAGCTATCCTCTTGCCTCTTCTTAATTTCTTCACTGACCCGGTGATCTTTCAGGAGCATGTTAATTTTCACGGATTTGTACAGTTTCCAGAGTTCCTTGTGTTATCTACTTCTAGTGCTTTTGTTTTTTTTTTTAATTTAGAAAGAACAGAAATTTGTTTCTCACAGTTCTGGAGGCTGCAACATACTGCTTTCTAGTTTTATTCCATTGTGGTCTAATAAGATACTTAATAGGATTTTTATTTTTAAATATTTGAGATTTGTTTTGTGGCCTAACATATGGGCTATACTGGAGAATGTTCCATGTGCTGATGAGAATATGTATTCTGCAGCTGTTGAAAGAAATAGTCTGTAAATGTCTCTTAGGTTCATTTGGTCTATAGCGTATTTTAAGTCTGATGCCTCTGTGTTGATTTTCTAGACCATAATCTGTCCAATGCTGAAAGTGGGTGCTGAAGTCCTCAACTTATTGTACTGGGGTCTCTCTCTTTTTCTCTAGTAATATTTACTTTATAGATCTGGGTGCTCCAGTGTTGAGTGCACATATATTTACAATTGTTATATCCTCTTGCTGAATTGATGCCTTTATCATTATATAATGACCTTTTCTCTTTTCGTTTTTTGACTTAAAGTCTATTTTGTCTGATCTAAGGATAGCTAGTCCTACATGCTTTTAGTTTACATTTGAGTGGAATATCTTTTTCATCCCTTCACTTAGTCTATATGCATCCCTTTAGTGTGTTTCTTATAGGCAGCATATAGCTGGATCTTGTTTTTGTTAAATTTATTTTACAACATTTATTTTAGAGACAAGGTCTTGTTTTGTCACCCAGGTTGTAGTGCAGTGGCAATCATAACTCAACTGCAGCCTTCAACTCCTGAACTCAAACTACCCTCGTGCCTCAGCCTCCCAAGTAGCTGGGACTACAGGCACATGCCACCAGGCCCAGTTAATTTTTTTTTTTTTTTTTTTTTTTTTTATTTATTTTTTTTAGAGATAGTGGTCTTGCTATGTTGCCCAGGCTGGTATTGAACTCAAGCGATATCCTCCTACCTCAGCTTCCCAAAGCATGGGGATTACAGTTGTGAGCCATCATGCCTTACCTGGATCTTGTTTTTCTAACCCACTCAGCGTGTGTGTGTGTGTGTGTGTGTGTGTGTGTGTGTGTGTGTATATATATATATATATATTTTTTTTTTTTTTTGAGACAGAGTCTCACTCAGTCGCCCAGGCTGGAGTGCAGTGGTGCGATCTCAGCTCACTACAAGCTCCGCCTCCCAGGTTCACGCCATTCTTCTGCCTCAGCCTCCTAAGTAGCTAGGACTACAGGCGCCTGCCCCCAGGCTAAAAAATTAGCCTGGCTAATTTTTTTTTGCATTTTTAGTAGAGATGGGGTTTCACCGTGTTAGCCAGGATGGTCTCGATCTTCTGACCTCGTGATCCGCCCACCTCGATCTCCCAAAGTGCAGGGATTACAGGCGTAAGCCACTGCGCCCGGCCTATTTTTTTTTTTAATTGTATTTTTTTGGAGACAGTCTCGCTCTGTCATGCAAGCTGGAATGCAGTGGCATGATCTCGGCTCACTGCAACTTCCGCCTCCCGGGTTCAAGTGATTCTCCTGCCTCAGCCTCCTGAGTAGCTGGGATTTACAGGCACATGCCACCATGCCCGGCTAAGCAAGGCTATATATTTTAATTGGGAAGTTTGAACTCTTTACATTCAAGGTTGTTATTGATGAGTGAGGACTTATTCCTGTCATTTTGTAATTGGTTTCTGATGTTTTGTATGTCCTTTGTTCCTTTCTTCCTCTTGAAAAATTTTTTTCCTTTCCTTTTTTTAATAAGAGACAGAGTCTCACTATGTTGCCTTGGCTGGTCTCAAACTCTTGACCTTAGGCAATTCTCCCACCTCAGCCTTCCAAAGTGCTGGGATTACAGGGATGAGCCACCATGTCTGGTCCCTTTCTTGTCTTTTGCGATTTGGTGGTTTTCTGTGATGATAATGCTTGATTTCTTTCTCATTCATGTATCTAGTCTATCAGTGACTTTTATACTTTCACATGGTTTCTTTCTATAATTCCCTTTTCCTCCTACCATATCTTGCATACTGTAAGTGCTAATCAATGCTTTGATACCACTTAATATAACTGGAAAGTGATTGTGATAATTGGTTAGCAGCAAGTCTTTCTCAGAAGACCAGCCTTTTGAGCCATTGTTGGTGGGCTGGAGGACAGCAGGGTTGAGAGACTGGCTACAAGTGGCAGCTCTGCTGTTGCCCTCCAACATGGAGCCAAGTTGACCACCTGCCTTCAAGGGAAGCTCTGATGCAGGCAGCTGGATGCCTGCAAGCACACCTGTCTGGGGGCAAGGGAGAAGATGAGAAGGATGAGAAGGAAGTAGATGTATTTTTAAGGAAATCATTGACTTCTGATGGGGTGTTTTGCAGATTTCTTTTTTTTTTTTTTTTTTTTTTTTGAGACGGAGTCTTGCTCTGTCCCCAGGCTGGAGTGCAGTGGCCGCATCTCAGCTCACTGCAAGCTCCGCCTCCCGGGTCTACGCCATTCTCCTGCCTCAGCCTCCCGAGTAGCTGGGACTACAGGCGCCCGCCACCTCACCCGGCTAGTTTTTTTTTTTTTGTATTTTTTAGTAGAGACGGGGTTTCACCGTATTAGCCAGGCTGGTCTCGATCTCCTGACCTTGTGATCCACCCGTCTCGGCCTCCCAAAGTGCTGGGATTACAGGCTTGAGCCACCGCGCCCGGCCGATTTCTTATAGCTTTTTGTTTTGTTTTTCTTAGAAAGTTTCTCTGTCATCAGGCAAAGACCAGGATGGGAACAGGAAAACTAGAAAACTAGTCAAGGGAGAACAAGTCCCTTTTCCTCTCATCAGTGAACAGCAGGTGAGGAAGCAGACTCTGAGAGGAATGCTATTCAGGATGGCTTGCTGCCTGCATGGCATGAGGGGCTGTCTTGTGGGTGCTGGCGGCCATAATCTCCATTTTTCCGAAGACCACCATTTATGGCTAGATTCAATACAGGTCCAGACCTTTCTCGACACTGCTGGAGAGGAAGTGTGTGCCACAGTCAGAGGAGATAGCCATGGGAAATGGAAGCATGGGACGAAGGGGAGGGGAGGGGAAGAGAGATGGGTGGCTCTATGTTAATCTTAGGGTTCCTTCTCTGCCCTTTTGGGCACCAGGGACAGATTCTAGGAAAGGAATTCTGCAGACAGTCTTGGAAGCACCTTCTCTGGCACTTAAGGCTTTTTCCTGAATTTCAGAGACAGAAACATATTCATCCTTGAGCAACTGCAGTGAGGCAGTGTGGAATTCTAGGGTGTTGATAGCTATGACTACCAGGACTGTTGGACATTTGCATTCTGGCATTTTCATTCCTTGTCCTAAGATTTTGACTCTTTGCCATATTCTTGGAACTCCTGGATCTTTCTGGAGTCTGATAGAGGATCAAAATCACAGCTCCATTCAGCAAACCCAGAAGCTTCTGGGGGAGAGCTAATGGTCATTTGTTCATCATGGATCAATTGTTCAAGATCAAGCACCTTTCTGATATCTCTTGTCCACAGAGAAAAAACACATTACTCCACAGGTGGCTTCTCAGATTTGCTGTCTAGTTGCCAACCTGAGAACTTCCTTGGAAGCATGGCTTCTGCACAAATGGGTTACATTGACTGAACCACAGTGGCTCTTAAAACAAGGTTTTTGACCTAAGGAGCCTGTTCTCCAGGCTGACCTGAACCCCTCAAAGACATGGCAAGCAGGTGACATTTCTGCCCATGGGATTTGCTGAGAGATCTGGAAGGTAAAGAGCCACCTTAGGCTTCAAAGGGTGAGTGAATTTTTACCACGAACCCCAAAGGGCTGATTTGACTTTCTCTATTACATATATCCAACAGAGAGAGCAGGCTTGGGGAAATTTTGTCTGCACTCAGAAAATTCATCAGTTTCTTGGGAATCATAAGTTATTACACTTGAAAGACCAGAGAATGGTTATTCCCCAACACCAATTTGGGCCTGAATTTTCCCATCTGATGTGTCTCTAACATGTGAATCAGTCCCACCTTCCCTGACCACGAGTGAAGTGTTCTGTGATGCTTGGCTGTAGATGCAGTGTGACAACTGCCTGAAGCACATGATCTCAGGCACCAGATGGCACTGCTGCTCAGTACAGTCATATGCTAACAGCATTCTCCCCAACTATTAAGATTTATTGTTTTGTTTAAGCAAAGACCAAAGAAGCAGCGAAGATACAATTAAAATGGCAATCCTTGCTGAACGCGATGGCTCACGCCTGTAATCCCAGCACTTTGGGAGGCCAACGTGGGCAGGTCACTTGAGTCCAGGAGTTCGAGACCAGCCTGGTCAACATGGTGAAACCCCGTCTCTACTAAAAATACAAAAATTAGCCCGGCATGGTGGCACACGCCCGTAATTCCAGCTACTCGGGAGACTGAGGCAGGCAAATTGCTTGAACCTGGAAGGCAGATGTCACAGCGAGCCAAGATCGCACCACTGCACTCCAGCCTGGGAGACAGAGCAAGACTCTGTGTTGAAAAACAAAAAAGGCAATCCTCACCATGGTGAGATGCAGCCACACCCAAAGGACCCCAAAAGTGGCCTTATGGTAGCAGGAGGATCCTAAATGTGGATCCTCACAAAGGGAATGCAGCCCAAGTTGAAAGTGCTTCTTCCTTTGCTAAGGAAGTGATTATGTGAATAACCTCAGTATTCTCAATGGGAAAGTATCTGGCAATAAATTTGTAGCCACAACTTGGAAGTTTCTGGAAGAAGTCAACCTCCCACAGTCACCTTTGGCTGACTGCTTGTGTTAGGTCTGTAGACTTCCTTTCAATCAGCCTGCAAAAGTCCCATCTGGCCATTTGGTCACAGTTTAGCATCACTTCCTGGGAGTGGGCCAGCTTTATAACCAACCTAGAAAGATCAGGTTGAATTTGGCTTTAGAGATCTGAAGCTCCTCAATTTTCTTCCCTCTTTGGAAGTTTTATTAGAATAATCTCTATCCTTTTCTGTCCTCTTCCTAAGTAACCTAGTCTCAAGGCTCGAAGCTTTAAAGGCAAACCTTAAAATATGTTGCATCAGAAAGCCAAGACAGAAAGCTGATCACCTAATAGGCTATTGTAATTTCAGGCTCCAAATAACTGTTAAAAGTGGGTATCTTCTGTTCTGCCTAAAAGAAAGAGGCTGAAATGTCAATTATCATTTAGAGTTATGAGTGAATTGCATTTTTATTTACATTTAAGAGTCTCTCTCCCTCCTTGTGTTCTAGTCTGTGAATGGCTCACACCTGGACTTAGTGTAGGCTCCTAGTGGGAGGAGCGGGGAATAGTGAGAATTCTCATCAAATGGAGTAACATGACCCAAATCTCTAGAGGTTTCATAATTTTGCTCTTGCTTCTAAAAACACAGTCATCTCTTATGGGGTGTTATGTGCTTTGTATCCTGAAATTTTCCACTTGCTGCTTCTTGGTGTGAAGGGAGAAATGCCAGCATGTGGCACTGCAGGAGGAGACTGGTGGAAGCTGCAGGGCTAGGCCTTCACTTCCCAGTGACACTGTTCCCAATTCCCTCCAGGATGAGCTGAGACTCCTCAGGATGTGGTTCTGCAGCAGATGAGGTGTGAAGAAAGCCTGCTCTGACCTGGGCACCCAGGATGGCACTGAGTTCTAAAAGGCAAAGGGTATGTGGTGAGGGGCCAGGCTGAGGCCCTGGTGTGGTACCATCATGGGCAGCAGCACCATTTGAGGCCAGGTAGGAGAGACGTGCAGGGCCTGGCCCCCCAAGAGACCAACAGACAAACTGAGGCGGCAGAGAGAGAGATTCCAGTGTCATCAGGAAGACTGCAGATCATAACAACAATGGCTGCTGATTTGGCATCAAAGAGGTGGCACTGTCAAAGCCATAAATGCTGAAAATGGCACCAGCATGCTGCAGCTGGAGAGAGTGGGTGACCAACATTTGTTTGAAGAACAGATGACGCTCTTTGAGTGGCTCAGCCAACAGCCCAAAGTTTTAAGGGAAGACCTCTCTGCCAGCTTCAACGTCTCACGTAAAACCTCCGAGGCACTTACATAGCATATTTTTGTGTCCACTCTCTCGCTAGTCTGTTGTACCTGGAATAAAAAAGCAGAGGGAGTGACACCCTCACTTGAAATGGTCACTTCTCTTCAACGTGGTGCAGAGAACAGGACTGATGTGGGGAATGCTGCTACTGCTGCTGCTTGTCAAACATCTGGGGCTGATGGGTAAGTGGAATAAAGGCTTTCCCTGGAGCAGGAGCACATCAGACATGGCTGTAAACCCCCAGCTGGGTGAATCCCTCATTGTGTAAACCCAAAACTGTTGATTCTCCATAACTATCTGCTGTGGAAGATTTAATAATGCAAAGACTTCTTCCCTTTCTTTCACCTGTCCTGCAATATGGATGCAGGGAGGACAGAGAAGAGACATACAAAGGTCAGTTTGTACTAGTTACAGGACGTTCAGCACACAAACTCCAGGACAAGGGCTTGGGAATCTGCCTACCGGAGTGTGCATCAGCACCATCCTCAGCAGCTGTTCCACCCCTCTGTGCCCTGGCTTTTTTGATTGCTTGCCATAGTGAGAGTACCTGCCTTGTGTGCTTGTGGGGAAGACTAGAGAAGTCTGTATGCAAAGCACGTGGAGCAGGCCGGGCATCCATTGAGGACTATGCAGGTGTGTGCACTTACTCTCATCATTGTAATAAGATTTGATGCTATGAGACTATAGATTAGAGAGATTTATAGTTACAAGAGGCACTGAAAAAAATCACTTTTGGTATGTCTAAAATATCTCGTAATAAGTGTTAAAATAAACACAAGTTAAACCCCAGTCAATTAAAAATGTTGATTGTTATTGAGAAAACTCCAGTGAGGGAAATAATAAGATCTATAAAGGTCTCAAGAAAAATATAATTTGAAAAAGCCATGTGGCTGAGTGTGGTGGCTCACACCTATAATCCCAGCACTTTGGGAAGCCTAGGTGGGCAGATTGCTTGAGCCCAGGAGTTCAAGACCAGCCTGGGCAACCTGTCTCTACAAAAAATTAGCCAGGTGTGGTGGCATACACCTGTAGTCCCAGCTACTCAGGAGGTTGAGGCAGGAGGATAGGTTGAGCCTGGGAGATCGAGGCTGCAGTAAGCTGTGATCACACCACTGCACTTCAGCCTGGGCAACAGAATGAGACCCTGTCTCAAAAACAAGGAAAAAACATACTCCATTCTAATCTCTTCAGACAGGAAAGAAGTAATGAGTAATGAACTGAAGAACTCACTCACTGAAGATGTCTTTTAAAAGGGCCAGCAATACCTTCTCTGAAGGTCCACAACTGAGATTCACACCACTCACAGGACTGCGACCCCTGCCACACCTGGGCCTCTCTCACAGTGCTGTCAGCACTCAGAGACTAACACTTGGTGATGACCCCTTGTGCCAGCCCTACCAACTATAGACACCCTCATGCTACAGTGCATGTGGTTGTGCCTGGCCTAAGGGGTCGGAATTTTACAATTCTGGTTCTATTAATTGGTGTTTAAACAGAGAGCTGGCAGTGAAGGTTTAACACACTGCTGACTTCTGAGCTGAGCCAGCGAACTGACCACAGCAGTTCAACCTCACCTTCGGTATAGCCAAGCAGACATCCCCTTGTCTTAGGCTATAAACCCTAGAATTTAAATCCAAATTTTTCTTGTTGTCAGATTCTTCTGAGTCTGTTCTTGGCTGACCACTGATTTTGCTAGCCTCGAGGGCAGGACTTGGCAATGTTTTCATATATAGTAGCAGCAGCTAATGAGTTATCCAGGAGGGTGAACTGCTTTTATCTCCCTCTCCCTTCTTAGACTCAAAAGACATGTTAGTGAGAAAGCCAGGAGTCCAAGCCCAGGGCACACCCACGGTGCACATGGCTCAGCATGGGCAGGAAAATGTCCACGGGAACCTGTAGCACAGAAGCACCAGCTCAGAGCATAGGTACCGCATGGAGCTGCCTGGGGCAGCCATGGCACAAAGGCAACCCAAAAAGGATGCATACTTCTCTCTGTCGGCCTTGTAGGTGTGGGCTATCTCTGGCACCAGAGGGTCATCGGGGTTGGGGTCGCAGAGCAGCGAGCAGATGGACAAGAGAACTGGGAAGAAAAGAAAAGGTTGGTCAGCTGTAGCCACGAGGCTGCTAGGTCACCCCTGGGTGAACCTCCCTGAACTTGCACTCTGTATTGACCAAGGAGATGTCTTCCCTTCAACAGCCCAATCTAAACTGCTTGATGTACCACTTGCTCTGTCCCATGTATCTTGTGGCCTCAGGCATGCCATGCTAGGATACTTCCCTCCTGGGTGCATCCTGGCTCTCATTCCCCTTCTCCATTGAAGCACCCCATCTTAGTCTCCAACTGCCCTCCCATCCTTGTCTGCACCCCATATCATGCACCTCTGGCATTTAGTCCCAGGAGTCCTGTTTACTGGTAAGGAAACAAGAATTCAGAGCACTCAAGTAACTTGTCCAAGGTCACAGATTTGGAACACCCAATAAATGGGTAAAAATGAGATTCTGGGCCAGGCATGGTGGTTAATGCCTGTAATCCCAGCACTTTGGGAGGCCGAGGCAGGCGGATCACCTGAGATCGGGAGTTCAAGACCAGCCTGACGAACATAGAGACACCCTGTCTCTACTAAAAAAATACAAAATTAGCCGGACATGGTGGTGCATGCCTGTAATCCCAGCTACTCGGAAGGCTGAGGCAGGAGAGTCTCTTGAACCTGGGAGGCAGAGGTTGCAGTGAGCTGAGATTGCACCATTGCACTCCAGCCTGGGCAACAAGGGTGAAACTCAATCTCAAAAAATATAAAATAAAGAGATTCTGAACCAGGTCTGTCTAACTACAAAGCAGATGCATCCTCCTGTGTGCCAGCACCGTCTCTAGGACGTGCACTCAGTGTGGCTCTCAGCAACCCTGGGAGAAGGGAATCACCCACTAGGTGATTCCAAACAAACTGGATTCAGCGAGTCCATCAAAGTCCTGACCACAGTTCCCCACACATAAAGCTACAAATGACAGAGGCAGGTTTGCCTTTTTTAAGATACTTGGCTAGGCACGGTGGCTCACGCCTATAATCCCAGTGCTTTGGGAGGCCACAATAGGAGAACTGCTTGAGGTTAGGAGTTTGAGACTGGTCTGGGCAACAAAGTGAGATCCTGTCTCCTCTACAGAGAAATTTAAAAATTAGGCCAGGTTCTGTTTCTCTTGGGTTGATTTTTCACAATCCTACCCACGCTCCACCTGCCAGGATACTGCACTGTCTACATTCAGGCCTCTTGTGCACACACAGCCCATGTGCAGCCCATCTTAGTTCAGAAGGAATATCTGCATTTCTAAGCTCAGTTTAGACTGGTTTCTTCAACTTCAACCAAAGACATGTGCTTAATATCATTTATTTGGGAAGGGAGGATTTCTCCACCAGCTTTGAGGTCCCCAGGGGCATGCCCTGTATCTTTTTTCAGGGCTGACTCACAGTTCGTTTTGTGCTTATTGGATGAATAAATGAGGGAACAGAGAAGGTAATTTAATATTTGCCTTTCTTATTTTTAGATAAAAAATATAAGTAGAATCAATATTTTCTTCTTGCACCCATGTGACAGTTTGAGCACCCCAGGGCAATGGACTGCTGAGAAGCGCCACGGCGTGGGGCACAAAGTTCTGCTGGTGCTGCCTCATAGGGATGTAAGGATGTCCACTTACAGGCACAGCAGTGGACAGGGCTAAGTGACCTGGGAAAGGTGACTGCTCTCTCTGAGCCTCCATTTTCACTCAGTCAGTGCTGGGGTAAAAACACGTGTAAGAGACAAGGCACACAGAGCATGCCATCGTCGTCTCTACCTTTTGACACAGTCAACGCTGGAGACCACTGAGACCGCAGGATATCAAGGCAGATGCTGCCATTGCTGTTGATATTAGGGTGATAAATTTTGGTTGTGAAAGCAACCTGCAAAGACAAGAGATCCCAAATCAGACAAACCACAGGGACGTCTGGGAAATGAACCAAGTAAAGCAGGAGCAGCCACTGCTGGGCTGTACCTGGAGTGTGCTGCATATCTGGCCCCACAGTGCAGGCTGAGCCAGACACCCACTCCCAAACTCTAATGGGATATGGAAGTGAGTGATCACCCAGAAGTTCCCTGACCCATTCCCTGCTGGATTCTCATTCTGAACATAGGGGGATTGACACCGTCTCCCTGAAAACAGTATGTCCTGAGGAGTAACAAGAGTGGCAGAAAGGACTCAAAAGCCCAGAAGTTTTATGCAAAAAGCAGTGATGTTTTGTTGATGTATCAGCAGAAAAGCCCAGGCCCAAAGACTTCATGACTAAAACACCAAAAGCGATGGCAACAAAAGCCAAAATAGACAAATGGGATCTAATGAAACTAAAGAGCTTCTGCACAGCAAAAGAAACTACCATCAGAGTGAACAGGCAATCAACAGAATGGGAGAAAAATTCTGCAATCTACCCATCTGACAAAGGGCTAATATCCAGAATCTACAAAGAACTTAAACACATTTATAAGAAAAAAATCAACCCCATCAAAAAGTGGGCAAAGGATATGAACAGACACTTCTCAAAAGAAGACATTTATGCAGCCAACAGACATATAAAAAATGCTCATTGTCACTGGTCATCAGAGAAATGCAAATCAAAACCACAATGAGATACCATCTCATGGCAGTTAGAATGGCAATCATTAAAAAGTCAGGAAACAACAGATGCTGAAGAGGATGTGGAGAAATGGAAATGCTTTTACACTGTTGGTGGGAGTGTAAATTAGTTCAACCATTGTGGAAGACAGTGTGGCGATTCCTCAAGGTATTCCTCTAGTTCTAGAAATGGCATTTCTAGAACTAAAAATACCATTTGATTCAGTAGTGATCCCATTACTGTGTATATCTACTATAAAGACACATGCACACGTATGTTTATTGCGGCACTATCACAATAGCAAAGACTTGGAACCAACCCAAATGTCCATCAATGATAGACTGGATTAAGAAAATGTGGCATGGCCGGGCGCGGTGGCTCAAGCCTGTAATCCCAGCACTTTGGGAGGCCGAGACGGGCGGATCACAAGGTCAGGAGATCGAGACCATCCTGGCTAACACAGTGAAACCCCGTCTCTACTAAAAATACAAAAAAAACTTAGCCGGGCGAGGTGGCAGGCACCTGTAGTCCCAGCTACTCGGGAGGCTGAGGCAGGAGAATGGCGTGAACCCGGGAGGCGGAGCTTGCAGTGAGCTGAGATCCGGCCACTGCACTCCAGCCTGGGTGACAGAGCGAGACTCCGTCTCAAAAAAAAAAAAAAAAAAAAAAAAAAGAAAATGTGGCACATATACACCATGGAATACTATGCATCCATAAAAAAGGATGAGTTTGTGTCCTTTGCAGGGACAGGGATGAAGCCGGAAACCATCATTCTCAGCAAACTATCACAAGGACAGAAAATCAAACACTGCATGTTCTCACTCATAGGTGGGAATTGAACAATGAGAACACATGGACACAGGGCGAAGAACATCACATACCAGGGCCTGTTGGGGGGTGGGAGGCTGGGGGAGGGATAGCATTAGGAGAAATACCTAATGTAAATGATAAGTTGATGGTTGCAGCAAACCAACATGGCACATGTATACTCTATGTAACAAACCTGCACGTTGTGCACGTGTACCCTAGAACTTAAAGTATAATAATAATAACAAATAAAAGCTCAGGCCATGGACCCTCTGCCAGGCCACAAACCCTCCCCACCTTTCTATTTCACCCTTTGTAAGACCACCCCCTTCTCAGAATTTAGTCCTAAAATACCATTGTGCACTTCAAATATGTAAGGATACCCACTGTAACAAAAGATGTGAAACCTAAATGTCTTCAGATTGATTACTGGTTAAATTAATGTTATAAATAAGCAACAGAATATTACACAACTGTTTAAAAAGAATGAGGTGAATTTTTAAAACATGAATGTGATCATATGGAACAATTTCCAAGATATATTGCTATGGGAAAAGCAAGATGCAGATTCATGGAAACGCCTGTTCCATTCATGGGAGAAACAAGGAAGCACAAACAAGTGCTTATCCAGGTGGAGATTACTCCTGAAAGAGAAATGAAATGACAAGTAAGACTCAGTGCCTTGTGGGAAAAAAAAGGCGGGGGGCCGGGCATGGTTAGAGAGACAAAGTTGAAAGAAGGTCCTATTTTCTACTGTATACTCTCCTACATTTGACTTTTTTTTTCTGTTTTTGTTTTTGTTTTTGTTTTAAACCACAGCCACACACTACTTCTTCAAATGACCTTGGACCTCAGAGCCTTCACTATAAATAGGTACATGGTACCTCTCCCAGGGATGTTGTGGGACCCATGGAAAGTCTGCTCTCTGTGATGTGCAAGGTGTTCTGAGTCAGGTGCAGCTTCCACTGCTACAGGAGCCTAAGAATCTGCCTCACCTACACTCCCTCTGGGTGAGCAGTGACCTCAACGCAGGGGCTGGGGCAAAGGAACATAAGGATTTTGCCGGCTGGGCGTGATGGCTCACACCTGTAATCCTAGCACTTTGGGAGGTCGAGGTGGGTGGATCACAAGGTCAGGAGTTCGAGACCAGCCTGGCCAATATGGAGAAACCTCATCTCTACCTAAAAATACAAAAAAATTAGCCAGGTGTGGTGGCACATGCCTGTAATCCCAGCTACTTGGGAAGCTGAGGCAGGAGAATTGCTTGAATCCGGGAGGCAGAGGTTGCAGTGAGCTGAGATTGCACCACTGCACACCACCCTGCGTCACAGAGCAAGACGCCATCTCGAAAAAAAACAAAAAAAAGGATTTTGCCTCCTCCGCTAGCTCTGAGAACTCACTGGTACTTCTTAGGCTAGACGGAGATGCACAAACATCCTTTATATAATTATCTACCATTTTTTGCATGTTTGATACAGTTTTTAATATTTTTTAAACTTACTTTGGAATATGAGAAGAGAGTTATGTGCATGTGAGCTCGAATATCTATTACCATATAATTTTTCCCAGAAAGGGTCAAACTTCAAAATCATCTCAGATATTAAGTATCTGCCTCAATATCTCCAATAAAGACCATGCAATCTTGCCAGATTCCTCCTATTGTCAGAAAATTTGTGCCAAAACATAAATCCAGTTGCTCCTGTTCCCTGTAGAAGGAGGTTTTTGAAAGACAGAAGCACTTTCTTCCCTCATAGAATGTCACTGTCACCTTTTAGCTCACATCTCTCCTTGCTAAAATAATCCCAACTCACCCACAGAGCTTACTTCTTAGTCTTTTAATAATAACCACTGTTGGCTGGGCGCAGTGGCTCACACCTGTAATCCCAGCACTTTGAGAGACCAAGGCGGACGGATCACCTGAGGTCAGGAGTTCAAGACCATTCTGCCCAACATGGCAAAACCCCATCTCTACTAACAACACAAAAAATTAGCCAGGCATGGTGGCGGGTGCCTGTAATCCCAGCTACTTGGGAGGCTGAGGCAGGAGAATCACTTGAACCCGAGAGGAGGAGCTTGCAGTGAGCCGAGATCATGCTACTGCACTCTATCCTGGGTGACAAGAGAAAAACTGTCTCAAAAAATAATAATAATAATTTAGAAATAATAATAATCACTGTTTCTCCTTTGTCCTTGGGCAATTAGGTACCCTGAAAATGCCCAACAGACATTCAGGACTACATCCATATCTGTTTAAGGAAAATCCTCAGCTGCTCACACAGTAATGAAAGAGATAAGCTAGAAAATTACTACTTGATAGACACTGCCACAGTCTCTCCAGAGGGTAAGGGAGAAGGGGTGGATCAGAGCACCGTGAAGCATGTTTATGATTTTTCAACCAAACCCCCTTGAACAGCAGTTGTACTCTAATGTGGCAAAGCTATTTTAGCATCTGTCATTGCCCTGCGCAGCACACCCCACTCCCTTGCCAAAAGTTTAAAAGGTCTCTGGGATCCTAAGCATATTTAACCAGGATTTAAAATGCTCAGGCACCACGTAGCCTCTGGTGGTGATGTCTGGACAGAGCTGCAGCTGGCGAGCACAGAAGTGGCTTCTTCACACTGACTCAGATAAACAACACGCAAAACAGCAGCTAAGCCTCTGACTCAAACTGAGTCATCAAGGCCAAGTCAAGGTAGTAAGACACAGCAATGTCACAACCCCTCGGCTAAGGTGTCTGATGCAGATGCAGGACTTTTGAGTAAGTCTTGCCAAAATGCACAACCTGGCCAGGCGTGGTGGCTCACACTTGGAATCCCAGCACTTTGGGAGGTGGAAGCAAGTGGATCACCAGAGGCCAGGAGTTCGAGACCAGCCTGGCCAACATTGTGAAACCCTGTCTCTACTAAAAATAATACAAAAATTAGCCACGTGTGATGGCAAGTACCTGTAGTCCCAGCTACTCAGGAGGCTGAGGCAGGAGAATCGCTTGAACCCAGCCTCCTCCACAAGGCAGCAGAGTGATCGTTTTGGTGTGGCAATCCCCACAATGGCGTGCAGACCCTACTCCTGGGGCCATCCGTACCCCTCTGGCCTCCTTCCCAACTCCTCACACGCTCACTCCCCTGGGGCAGTTTCCTGGGGACCCGTCTGCCCCCTTGCTGAGCTTCTGCAGTTCCCCCTTCTCAGGGCTATCTCCCCACCACCCCAGCTCCTGCTGCCAACCACTGCTTGTGCTCCTCCCCAGTGCTGACAGTGCTGACTGGCTCACACGCTAAATGCCCTGCCTCCTCCACAGGACTGTGAGCCTCAGAGCAGGCTCAGCTACCCATGCAGAGCCCAGGTAAGAAGGAGTATGAGGTGCAAGGGTCCAGGGGATGAGACGACCTGCAGTGCATAATACATGCTAGGGCAGGGTGGTCGAGGCAGCTCCCTGGGCTTCTCCTTCCCTCTGGTGGCACTGCTCTCTAAAACTCCACTGATGGGATGGTGTGTGCATAAAGGGCAAAGGAGGTTTGCTATTCTTTTAACTTAATAAAGGAAAGTGAAGGTGTGACTCACCAGTCCTAAACCAGGGTGTGTCCACCTTGGCACTATTGACACTTGGGGCTGATCATTCTCTGTCACGGGAAGGGAGGCTGTTCTAGGCACTGTAGGGAATCCCTGGGATACCCTGGCCTTTGCCCACTAGATACCAGCAGTACCCCCTCACCACAGTTTTGATAACCCAAAATATCCCAAGATGTTGCCCAAATGTCCCTGGGGCAATAGCAAAATCACCCCAGCAGAGAACCCCTGTCCTAACTCTAAGGGACTGCAGAGAAGGGAGCCAGAGCCTGGAGACATGACCAGACTCAGCTACAGTCACAAGGAAAAGCATTCAAACTGTGGCCTCAGTAAGGAGGCCAGCACCAGCTCACCCCACTGACCCTTGGTCACAACAGGTGCTAATTCCCAAAGTCCAGTGGTTAAAGTCCTGGGAGGCTGTCACCACAGGGTGGAGCGGTGGGCCCTCAGAGAAGCCCCATGTACAGCTCTTTTTACCTATACCTGACTTGAAGGGCCCCTCGTCACATGCTGTCCTTCATTCAAACATCAGGGGAGTTGTGAGGGGCACCTCACCTTTGGGGGCTTGAACGGGTAATCCGTAGGAAAGTGGATGGTCAGGAAGAAAACACCTCCTTGGTAAGGACTGTCATTCTGGAATGATGAGACACAGGAAGAGATCAGTGCATGTGCTAAGCCCAAAGTGCAAGAAGCAAAACTGGAGTGGTGTGCTCAGCAGCTACTACCTACCGGGCCCATGATGGTGGCCTGCCAGTGGAACACTACAAGACAAAAGAGAGATGGGCATGTAAGAGACCCCCCAAGAAACATGTCTATTCTACTGAAAATGCACTGCTAAATTACAGGGCACTGTCCACACGAGATGCACTCACTTCTGACACCAACTGCAAGACTGGGGTTCCCCAAACCACCCAAGATGCGGTAACTGCCTAGGACTCCCAGAGCTCACTGAAAGCGGGTGTGCTCAAGATTGCCGGTTATCCCAGGGAAACAGCATAAGTTAACATCAGGAGGGTCCAAACGCAGAGCTTCCATTCTTCTCTCTCCGTGGAGTCGGGATGTGTTACTCTCCTGGCATTGCTGTACGGCAACACACACAGAGTACCCAATCAGGGATGCTCACTGGAGCCTCCGTATTTAGAATTCTTATTGGGGCTCTACCCTGAGAGCATGACTGACTGATGTGAATGCCCATAGGGCTGATCTCAGGCTCCAGTCTCTGGCTCCTCCAGGCATGATCCAAGTCCCCACCTTATTTTTTTATTTTTTTGAGATGGTCTCACTTTGCCACCCAGGCTGGTGGGCAGTGGCATGATTATAGCTCACTGCAGTCTCAAACTCCTAAGTTCAAGCTATCCTGCCTCAACCTCCTGAGGAGCTGGGACAACAGGTATGTGCCACCACATCTGGCTAATTTTTTTACTTTTTTCATTTTTGTAGAGATGGGGTCTTGCTATGTTGCCCGCGCTAGGCTCTCACCTTAAATCACATGGTTGGTCTACTTGGTGTGGCCATTCCTCACCCTAAATCACACTGTTGGTGTGCATCAAAGCTTCCAGCCAAACAAAGACATTCCTATCAGGTATGATATCTTAGAGATCGCCCCCTACGTGTTAAGGATGATGGCCAGATCTTTTGGGGACAAGATTAAATTCTTTTTTTTTTTTTTTTTTTTTTTTTTTTTTGAGACGGAGTCTCGCTCTGTCGCCCAGGCTGGAGTGCAGTGGCCGGATATCAGCTCACTGCAAGCTCCGCCTCCCGGGTTTACACCATTCTCCTGCCTCAGCCTCCCGAGTAGCTGGGACTACAGGCGCCCGCCACCTCGCCCGGCTAGTTTTTTTTTTGTATTTTTTAGTGGAGACTGGGTTTCACCATGTTAGCCAGGATGGTCTCGATCTCCTGACCTCGTGATCCGCCCGTCTCGGCCTCCCAAAGTGCTGGGATTACAGGCTTGAGCCACCGCGCCCGGCCAAGATTAAATTCTTTATGTTGCTGTTGTTTTGTAGAGATGGGGTTTCACCATGTTGCCCAGGCTGGGCTCAAGAAATCTGCTAGCCTCAGCCTCCCAAAGTGCTGGGATTACAGACGTGAGACACTGTGCTTAGCCAAGATTAAATTCTTTACTACACAAATGCCAGTGACTACAATTCAGTCAGTTCTTTGCACAGAATTGAAGCCTTGGCTAGCTTTCAGCCATTTTCCTTACTGCTCTGTATAAACCCTTCTATTCCTTGGTTCTTACCCTGATTTATTCTGAAGCCCTCTTCAAAGAGTCTCTCTCAGGAGCCAACTGCCCATGGCCCTGGAGCCTCACGGGTGCTGCCTCCATCTGAGTCCTCTCCTGCCCACCCCCTGGGCAGTGCCCTGTGCTCTGGGCACTCAGTAACAAGGTCATGATGAACCCCTCTCATGCTTCCCTTCCAGGTTGCTACCATTTGGCAGGAGTTTAGAGCCTCTTCTTGCTGCACATCACACCCTACACCCTTTCCAGCATCTCAGGTGACTTTCACCGCTCTACCCATTCCCAGAACAGCTCCTGTGTTTCAGCAAGGCTAGCCTAGTGTGGCCCAAACACTCACATTCAAGGTTCCCAAGTCATACAAATGGTCCCAGGGATATTGACTCTAGGGCCTTTGTGGAAAATGCCTACTCACCCACAGGAATGGGTTGCTGGGATCATCTGAAGGGCCTGTTATTCTCAAGAGAATTCTGTCTCATATGGATTCATAGTGGATATGGAATTAGCCCAAAGTTTCAGACCTGGTCCTGTCCTGGGCTTCCTGTCACCTGTTTAAGTATCCCACAGGCTCTACCCAACAGGAGGCCCAGGAAAGCACCAAGGTTTGGGGTGGGAGCACAAGTGCAGGGACTAAAGCAGAAGTTTCCTAAGCCCTAGAGGTGTTCAAAAGTAGTCAGGGTGGCCCATGAGCGCTTTTCAATATTTCGAAGAAATGGTGCTGAACAGAACCCCTTTACCTATAATAAGGCTGCCTGAGTTAATGAAAATATCACTTTTTTTTTTTTTTTGCTTTGACTGTTTTTATTCCAATTCATGCTAATCATTAGTTGAAAGTAGATATATCTTTGCCTAATGTTAATGTGAATGGAATTCTTTATTAAATAAAAGTGTTTTTGATAATATATTTCAGAACAGGTTAGAATCCTCTGGTCTTGTTCACTTTAACTCTGAGGGCTGCTGGGACACTAAGCAGGGCTTGAGGGCAGAGTCAGAAGAGAAGGCCCCAAAAGCAAGAGGACGAGAAAAGATATAGAGGAGGGATGCTGGAAATGGCTGTGAGCCCACGAGGCGGGTGTGAAATGGCCCCAAAGGCTAGCTTCCACCCACTGAGCTCTGACTGTGGTGGCTGGCCTTGACGCTAGCCTCTCTTAGCCTGGGCTCTGGTGCAAGGTAAGTCTGAGCTGAGCTGAGCATCAAGGAGCTGCCTCTAGACAGCTAAGGCTAAACAAGAACTAGTTCAAGTTTACAGCAACCCCAGTTTAATCTGATATTATCTTAAGTGACAGGTAAGAGGGGAAGCATGCTATAGAGACCTGGGTGCTTGTGAGGACAACATGAGGTAATCGCTGATTAGTGAGAAGCAAAGTGATGAGCAGGTACCAGGAGACAGTGGAGCAGAGTCGTTCTTGTTTCTCACACTCTGCATAGGCAGCTGGGAAACATTTCTGCTCTGTTCCAAAAACGAGATTTAAACTCCCACGTAAAGACTTTAGAGTCCTCCATTTTCAGTGGCTCCATCTGCCTACCCCTGGCTCCTCTAAGCTCAGTCCCCTCCCAGGACATGCAGGCACACATATGTTGGCATGCCCTCTTTTTTTCCAGCTTTGTGAAATTTCTTTTTGTTTTATTGTAGTAAAAAATATATAATAAAATATGCAATTTAAACAACTGTTAAGTGTACAATTCTGTGGCATCGTATGCCTTCATGATGCTGTAGAACCATCCCCCCATCCATTTCTAAAACTTTCCATCACCCCCAACAAATTCTGTACCCATGAAACAATATTTCTCCCATTTTCCCTCCCGTCAGCCTCAGGTAATCTCTCATCTACCACCTGTCTCTATGCATTTGCCTAATCTAGATATTTCATGTAAGTGGAATCATATATTCATTATTTTCTTTCTGGCTTATTTCACTTCGCAGGTTTTCATGTTGTAATGTATATAAGAACCATATTTTGTTTATCTATTTTCCACTGATGGGTACTTGGGTTGTTACCAGCTTCTGAAAATCATGAATAATGGTGCTGTGAACATTGGTATACACATTCTGTCTCAGTCTGTTTTTGATTCTTTGGTATATGTACCTCTGACACCACTCTCCTTGAACACATAGTATCTCCCCTCCCCACCTACTTTCCTGTGGCTGCAGTTACTGAAGCCTCACAGGGAAGGATTGGTGTTCCAGAGCCCAAGAAGCCCGCAAAGTGGAGGCAAGGTGAGTGGGCAGAGGACAGACCTGGAAACCCTAGTGCTGGGCAGCTCAGCCTCGGCTACCACCTGTGAGGGACGGCAGAGGCCTGGAATAGGTAGTGCTGCTTCTCCCTCTCTCTCCCGAGAAGCTGCCCAGAACTGCTCCTTCAGTCTCCCCCAGGGAAGAGTGGAAGTGGTAGAAAATAATAGGGATTGCCCTTCCCCTTGGCAGAGGCAAGTGGCCACTGCCCTACCCTGCCCTGCCCCTCCTCGGCTGTCCTGCTCTGCTCCCAGGAGCTGCAGCAGCACCAGGTCCTCTAGACCAACTCCAACAATATTTACACCAGCACCCAAGTTTGACTTGGCCAAGGGCACTTTCCAGCAGCCGATGTGACTCCTCAGGCCAAGCTGGCTTTCTCTTGCGCCAGAAGAGGGAAGCGGTGACTATGGGACATGAGAGGCAATGCAGGTTCTACTTTGAGTATAACCTGACCAGCCAAGCTGCTGTGAACTCATGGCCTAGACCTCAAATGAAAAAGCCATTCACAAGCAAATGAAGGGAAAATAACTGACTGGTTTTCTTAACTACTGCTTGGCTGATAATTTGGCTGTTTGGTTTTGTTTGTTTGTTTGTTTGTTTTTTAGATGGAGTCTGTTGCCCAGGCTGGAGTGCAGTGGCACGATCTCGGCTCACTGTAACCTCTGCCTCCCGGGTTCAAGCGATTCTCCTGCCTCAGCCTCCCAAGTAGCTAGGATTACAGGCGCATGCCAGCATGCCCAGCTAATTTTTGTACTTTTAGTAGAGACAGGGTTTTGCCATGTTAGCCAATCTAGTTTCAAACTCCTGACCTTAGGTAATCCACCCACCTTGGCTTCCCAAAGTGCTAGGATTACAGGCATGAGCCACCACACCCGGCCTAAATTTGGGGATCTTAATTACAATCCTCCTACAACCTGAAGCCCCCCAAAATACTTACAGTCATCACCCACAGGTCCCGCGGAACACTGGGCAGGAGGATCCCTCTGCAAGTCGGTTAATTCCTAGAACATGAGATAGTGGGTCAGAGTGGCTGTATGTTGGGGATTCTGCCTTTACACACCAATCTTGGTAGCTGGAAGGAATTCTCCTGGTGGGAGGAGGCTCCTAGGCCTCAGGAGTGGGTTAGAGACAAGGTGGGTCACAGGAGTCTACTCCCTGCTGTAAAGATACCAGAGAAGTAGGTATGATCATTTCCATTTTATACATTAGGAAATTGAATTGTAAAGAGATGAAGTTACCTACTCAAGGTACACAGCTGGAAGAGGGCAGGCAAGAAGTCAGTCACACGTAGCTCTGCCTTACCTCCAAGCCTAGCCTCCCACCTCCTCAGGTAGAAGACATCCCTAGGCCCCCAGGTGCTGAGGATATGGAAGGAAAGCAGACCAGAAGAGAGTTCTGGGAGAAGGATAGGTGCCAGGTTTTACTACTAGGCTAATGAATTAATGTATGGAAGCAGTTAGCACCAAGGAAGCGCTCATCTCTCTACTGTGCCTCCCCAACCACCATCCCAATCACCCCAGTCACCACTGGTTATGTGGTAAGTCCTAGGGCTCTGAATGTGGAGACTTTGGCACTTGAGCCAAAGTCTAACACTGCACCAGTGGGGATCGGGGATTATACCACAACTAGATTCCCTTTATGGGAAACCATCTCTGAATTAAGCCAAACACTGTCCTATCTACACAAACTCTCCTGATTTGACCATATGTCTCTGGACACGCTGATCATTTCAGTAACCACCTCTGGCCATCCTGCATTTATCCCCTTCACTTCAAATTTAATCAGCCAAGATGGAAGTATTAACATCACAGAAGCCAACAAATGCTACAAATCAGGGCCATGTTTTCTCCCCGAGGGTTGATCTTTAAACATCTACCAGTATACCACTGGCCAATTCTAATAGTATCTAATATATCTGAACCCATTTCCTCATAAGTAAAATGAATTATACTTGGAAAGCACTCAGGAAGCAGCATTAGGAGTGGTCAAAAAAGAATTTAACTTGGGAACAACTGAGGTCATGCAAGGGGACCGAGGACAGGCTCAGAAATGCAAGCGCTACAGAAATCTCTGTGGAACAGTTCCTTTTTGCTTACCTCTCTGCTATGTGCCCCTCAGCACCTCCACTATCATGGTGCAGGGGAATTGTTTACATTCATTGCGATACTGCATGGATAAATGAGCTCTATGATAGAACTGTTAAGGCAAATCCTGAAGAGGTTACATGAAGAGCCAGGGGCAGGAAAAGCCAGCAGTACAGACCAATTCCCTCTACCTCACAAGGTTTTCCCACACCTCTATGCTTTTGCACTGCCAGTACGCAGAATCCATGGCCCCTTTAGAGGTGTGATCAACAGTTACACCCACACTTAATGATCCCTGAAAGGCCGTGTGTGGATCCCCATTGATAGACTCCAACCAGCACCCAGGAGTTTTGAATGCTAACTGGCATTTCAAGGAAGAATGGTGTGACTTGAAAGAAACTAGTCCACTCACACATCGAATTCCTGTGTTCACCTCACAGGGTTAGAAGACTCAGGTCTGAGTCCGAGCTCCATCACTGAGGAAATCACTTTCACCTCTTTGGGCCTCAGTATAATTATCTGTTAAGCTGTAATCAACTTGCCTGCCAACTTGCCGGCACTATTGTATGGCTACAAATTTTGCATGTAAGTTTTTAATGTATATAATGTAAGCAAGAGCAACTAGTAAATATCATGACAATAGTGGTATAGAGAATGCCACAATTAGTATTATAAAAAGGGAGAGGAATAAGTAGAATATATATATATTTCTAGAAGAATACTTCGACACTGGTTGCCCCTCCAGGAGGGGAATTGGATGGCTAGGGACAGTCTTGGGTGGGAGACTTTTCCCTGTATATCCTTTGCACCTTTTGAACCATAGGAATTTATTATCAAATCATTAAATGTATAAATATTTTATTTATTGTAAAGGATTAAGTAGGTTAAGTTTATATAGTAATTACTATTACAAGTAACAATGATAGAAGTTGAGAAGTTCCAAAAAAGAGAAAGTAAGTTAAAGTATTGAATATTAGTAGAGAAGAGTTAAGCAAACCATGCTACACACCCAGTTATTTCTTAACTGTGTTCCATCAACTCCAAGACTCCATCCTTTGTAAGACACAATTTTACTTTACATACAATTGGGGGGGGGGGCGGGGGCGGGGAACATGCTGGCAAATAAGCTAACACCAAATGCTTTCTTTGCACATAAACTTTAATTTTACTTAAAAATTACTTTTATTAGACTGTGTACAGTGGTTCACACCTGTAATCCCAGCACTTTGGGAGGCTGAGGTAGGCAGATCACTTGAGGTCAGGAGCTCGAGACCAGCTTGGCCAACACTGTGAAACCTTGTCTCTACTAAAAATACAAAACTTAGCTGGGCATGGTGGCACGTGGCTATAACCAGCTATTCAGGAGGCTGAGGCACAAGAATCGCTTTACAGGGTGATGCCATGGGCAGGGCGGAGTGTCTGGGGTCTTTTGAGAGCCTCCAATCCCCAACAGTTTTGCAGAACACTGATATCTATGGACTCTAAAATGGACTTCATTTAAAGAAACCCACAGACCATTAATGGACAAAAACATGAATCAATATGTATTGTGGCATTCCAATCCTAGCACTGTGGAAGAGCATTAAGTACAATGTTTTTGAAGACCATGGCCTATCATCATTATGCATTCAAGATCTGAGTTTGAATAACCTCATCAAGACTTAGATCTTCTTCAAAAGCTTCAAGTCTCATTTGCATTAAAGCTCTCCATTGAACCCTCTCACAAAAGTACAAGCTTAAAGGGAGTAAAATCTATTAATACATTCCATTTGATATCCCTTCTTCTGACTTCTCTTCAATTTCCTTGGCCTCTGGGGCTTTTTATATTGCTTATGTTCCTTTAGAGCCAAAGTGACAGTGCTTTCCAAAAAAAGTGTGTTCTGTGGCCATAAGTTTACACTGATAGAGAAGTATAAATTTAGCATGATGAATTTAGAATTAGGTCTTTTATGGTATTCTGTAAAAAGCTGAATTAACAATAAGAAAATGAGGATGAAGCAGTAAAAATATTTTGGGTTAGATTATACTCTCAGAAGCTATGTGGTTTAGAGAAAAGGGCCTCCAACCTAAAAGTTAATAGTTACTATTTTGTCTCTGCCTTGTACTAGGTATATGGTAACCGAGAAAGTCACTTAACCTCTCTGAATCTTAACTTCATTATCTATAAAGTGTAGCTGATATTTTCCCCTCCCTACCTCACAGGGTCCTTGTGAGGAACAAGTGAAACAATGTACAAAAAGAAATATAAAATGTATAGTACAGACAAAGGGTCCTGTTACATAGTTGCAAATCATTCCCTCAGATCTTGGGCCTAGGAAGGTAGGTGATTTAAGCTCATTGAAAGCATGTCCAGGCTGGATACATGGTAACAAGGCTATGTTACATTTTTTTTTCTCTGAGTTGAGTACCTAAAATACCACATGGGCTAATTCTAAGAAGGAGCACCAATATCTATTTTCCTATAATTATAGCTTAGCATTGTTAATGCTCTAGAGCAGTTATGCATTGTAACATATTAGTGATTTGTGAAATATTTTTACTAAAACGTGACCAGCATTTTTCTTTAAATGAAAGAATGTAGAACATTTCACAATGCATCCCACATGATAAAGAGCAAAATAAATTTTTTTAGTTATATGTACATATGTGTGTGTGAGAATGTGTGTGTACTTGGTCATTAAATAAAAAGTATTTTTTCTTCCTGTGGGGGGGGAAAAAAAAAGAATTGCTTTAGCCCCGGAAGGCTGAGGTTGCAGTGAGCCGAGATTGCTCCTGTGTGACACAGTGAGACTCTGTTTCAAAAAATTAAAAAATTAAAATTACTCTCATCAAAAGAATTCTTTTAGGCTTAGACATAGCTTTGTGTGCTTCTTTTTAAGTATCATTCATGCATCCAAAAAAAAAAAAAAAAGGAAAAACAAGTGAAATAAATAAACTGGTTTGTTCAGGTATTCCCAAAGTTTCTTCCCATTCAGAGCCCAACACTGAGTCATTGATGTCTACACAATATCATCCTCTGTGTCTTCTAAAACAATGGTAATGTGGCAATTCTTAGAGTCCTCTACTACTGTTTCTGGAGTTTTCTTTCAAGACATCAATACTTATTCTGCAAAGGCCCATGATACACAATCTATTTGCACGTATTCCAGCCAAAAAAAAAAAAAAAAAAAAAAATGACCCAGCCTTACCAAGTTGAGGGTAGGTGGTACCTTCCTTTCTCGGGCTATGAAGAGTTTGGTTGCTCGACATAGAATTAGGAAATTCCAGTCCTTCCTCCAACAACAAATATTTGCTTCACTAGTATGAAATTTACTCTTCACTGTCCTGTTTCTGTGCCTGTGTTCATGAAAGCTTTTCTTTTCAGTGCTAAATCACACTATCTTTTTGAAAATATTTTTAAAACAATTGAACTCAACAAATACAGTACCAGCAATGCACTTACCTCATAATGAACTGCCATGATCCAGTTTACTCATACAGATAGTGACAACTAAGTGAAGGTAACCGGCTGACAGCTATTGTAAGAAGCATCCCAATTTTAGAGATGTGAACATTTGAAAAAATATTCATCTTGAAGTAGATGAATACAGCATTATCTTACTTCCAAGTTCTCTTTATTTATTTTTATTTTTATTTTTTATTTTTTTGAGACCGGGTCTCACTCTGTTGCCCAGGCTGGAGTGCACTGGCACCATCTCGGCTCACTGCAACCTCTGCCTACCAGGTTCAAGTGTTTCACCCTCCAGAGTAGCTGGGATTGATTACAGGTACGCATCACCATGCCCGGCTAATTTTTGTATTTGTAGTAGAGATGAGTTTCACCATGCTGGCCAGGCTGGTCTTGAACTCCTGACCTCAAGCAATCCTCCTGCCTCAGCCTCCCAAAGTGTTGGGATTACAGGTGTGAGCCACCACACCCAGCCCCAAGTTTCTTTAAAGAGTAATTACTATCTTTATAATCAGAAGTTAAACTTTTTTTTGAGAAACTAAACCAAGTATTATGCAGCCACTGAAAATTCGTTTTTAAAGACTACAGAACAACAGGAGAAAATGTCATGATACAACATTAAAGGAAAAGGGCAAGAAAAAAGCAGAGTATAAAATTTGATGTACTACATGATGACAACAATCTGAAACATATACACATCAAAGGCACTGAAAAAAATCCACAAAAATGTGAACCACAATTATATGAATGGGTAGAGAATATATATACATATATATTTCTAGAAGACTACTTTAACATTTGTTGCCCCCAGGAGGGGAACTGCATGGCACACATTCCAGCAAGAAAAAAAATGACCCACTTTAGATGACTAGAGACGACTTTTTTAAAAACTGAATTTTGGGAGTATTTTCCAAATTTTCTTTAATTTTCTTTCTTTTTTTTTGGGGGGGGGGACAGGCAGGATTTTGCTCTGTCACACAGGCTGGAGTGCAGTGGCACCATCTCGGTTCAATGCAACCTCCATCTCCTGGGTTCAAGCGATTCTTATGCCTCAGTCTCCCGAGTAGCTGGGATTACACGCACATACCACTATGCCCGACTAATGTTTGTATATTTAGGAGAGACAGGGTTTTGCCATGTTGGCCAGGCTTGTCTCAAACTCCTGGCCTCAACTGATCCATCAGCCTCAGCCTCCCAAAGTGCTGAGATTACAGGCATGAGCCACCCTGCTCAGCCAGGTATTTTCCAAATTTTCTTTAAAGTACATGTATTGCAAAGTATATGTGTTAAATATGTATTGATATAATAGTTTGGATCTGTGTTCCCACCCAAAACTCTTGTCAAATGGTAATCTCCAATGTTGAGGGTGAGGCCTGGGGGCAAGTGATTGGTTTAGTATCATCCACTTGGTATTATCCTCTTCTCACAAGATCTGATTGTTTAAAAGTGTGTCATGGGCCGGGCGCAGTGGTTCACACCTGTAATCCCAGCACTTTGGGAGCCCAAGGTGGGCAGATCACAAGGTCAGGAGATCAAGACCATCCTGGCTAACATGGTGAAACCCCATCTCTACTAAGAATACAAAAAATTAGCCAGGCGTGGTGGCAGGCGCCTGTAGTCCCAGCTATTAGGGGAGGCTGAGGCCAGAGAATGGCGTGAACCCAGGAGGCGGGGCTTGCAGTGAGCCAAGGTCACACCACTGCACTCCAGCCTGGGCGGCAGAGCAAGACTCTGTCTCAAAAAAAAAAAAAAAAAAAAAAAAAATGTGTCATGGCCGGTCATGGTGGCTCATGCTTGTAATCCCAGCACTTCAGGAGGCCCAAGTGGGTGGATCGCTTGAGCTCAGGAGTTCAAGACCAGCCTGGGCAACATGGCAAAACCCCATCTCTACTAAAAAGACAAAAAAAAGTAGTCAGGTGTGGTGGCACACACTATAATTCCAGTTACTCCAGAGGCTGAGACATGAGAATCACTTGAACCAGAGACATGCGAATCACTTGAGCCAGGGAGACAGAGGCTGCAGTGAGCAGAAATTGCACCACTACACTCCAGCCTGGGTGACAGAGACCCTGTCTCAAAAATAAATAAATAAATAAATAAAAGTGTGGAGAATCTCCCCTTGTTTTCTCTCTTGCTCCTATTCTGCCCATGTAACATGCCTGCTCTGCTCCCTGTTTGCCTTCTACCGTGAGTGTAAGTGTCCCCTCCTCTGAGGCAGAGCAGACACTAGTGCCATGCTTCTCATACAGCCTGTGGAACTGTGAGCCAATTAAAACTCTTTTCTTTCTAAATTATCTCATCTCAGGTTTTTTTTTTTTTTTTTTTGACATAGGGTCTCACTCTGTCACCCAGGTTGGAGTGCAGGGGCATGATATTGGCTCACTGCAACCTCCACTTCCCAGGCTCAAGCAATCCTTCCACCTCAGTCACCTGAGTAGCTGGGAACATAGGCACACACTACCAACTATGTCTGTCTAACTTTTTGTACTTTTGGTAGAGCTGGGGTTTTGCCATGTTGCCCAGGCTGGTCTTGAACTCCTGAGCTCAGGCCATTCACCTGCCTTAGCCTCCCAAAGTGCTAGGATTATAGGCATGAGCCACCTCATCCGGCCTTCAGCTTCTTTCTTTCTTTCTTTCTTTTTTTGAGACAGAGTCTTACTCTATTGCCCAGGCTGGAGTGCAGTGGCATGATCTCAGCTCACTGCAACCTCTGCCTCCCGGGTTCAAGCAATTCTCCTGCCTCAGCCTCCCACGTAGCCAGGATTATAGGCGCCTGCCACCACACCCAGCTAATTTTTGTATTTTTAGTAGATATGGGGTTTCACCATGTTGACCAGGACCTGACCTCAGATGAGCTGTCTGCCTTGGCCTCCCAAAATGCTGGGATTACGGACATAAGCCACTGTGTCCAGCCAGGTATTTCCTAATAGCAATGTAAGAATGGACTAATACACATATCAAAGAGAAAAAAAAAAAAAAATTAAAAAATTGAACTGGCCGGGCGCGGTGGCTCAAGCCTGTAATCCCAGCACTTTGGGAGGCCGAGGCGGGCGGATCACAAGGTCAGGAGATCGAGACCACAGTGAAACCCCGTCTCTACTAAAAATACAAAAAATTAGCCGGGCGCGGTGGCGGGCGCCTGTAGTCCCAGCTACTCAGGAGGCTGAGGCAGGAGAATGGCGGGAACCCGGGAGGCGGAGCTTGCAGTGAGCCGAGATCGCACCACTGCACTCCAGCCTGGGCAACAGCGTGAGACTCCGTCTCAAAAAAAAAAAAAAAAAAAAAAAATTGAACTGCTGTCACATACAACCCTGTCATACCTGCAATCCTAGCACTTTGGGAGGCTGAGGTGGGAGGATTGCATGAGCCTAGGAGTTTGAAACCAGCCTTGGCAACGTGGTGAAATCCGCTCTCTACAAAAATCTTTAAATTAGCCAGATGTGGTGGCAGGCACCTGTAGTCCCAGCTACTGGGAAAGCTAAGTGGGAGGACTGCTTGAACCCAGGAGGTCAAGGCTACAGTGAGCTATGATTAAGCCACTGCACTCCAGCCTGGGTAACAGAGCAAGACCCTGTCTCAAAAACTAACTAACTAACTAACTAAACTAGCTAAATAAATAAAAAGTGCATCTAAAAACATTCAATTTGAAACATTCATTTGAAAACATATTTTTAAAGGGTTGAAGTTGGTTAGAAAGAGCTGTGGATTGGAAACTTAAAGGGGCAGCTGGTAGACACCACACACCTGGCTCAGGCTCGCATATTGCTGGCTACCTGCTCAGCACCCATCCGCCTTCCTCCTTTCCGAAGGACTCCTGTTCTGAAGGACTCCTGGTCAACTCACTCTCAGCTCCAGGTCTAAGGGTAACCAGACTCCTTGCCACTCATTGGTTTAGGAATGAGCATGAGACATAATTCATAACAAGGCAAAGGAAAAAAAAAAAAAACATCTGCTGGGCTTTCTGAGAACATTCTCATCAGTTCTTCTGGAAGCAATTGTCTCTATTACTCCCAGATGTCCAGCAGGTTGTGTGTCCCAGAGCCATTCAGCCCAGAGTGACACAGAAACAGACCAGGAGAGGGGGACTGAGTTGCTCCCAAGGTCCTGCCACAGGACCTCCAATTCCATGCACAAGGGCAGCTCAGCTTCTGTCACTTGCAGCTAAGACATCCTAACTAGTGGTGGCCCAATGGTGCTATCTCACCACTGCAGGCTTGACACACTTTTAAAGTTATATTTCCTACAGTTCTGTTATTTTCCCCAGGACTTGCAGGGCAAATTATGTGCATGTGAAAACGTAGGGTCTCTAGTTCAATAATTATTAAGAATTTCCTGATGGTGACAGCAGAGCATAAAACCAAAGGCAGAGCCCATCCAAGCCTGGGGCCCTGTGAGACTGAATGCATCACACACACATGAAGCCAGTCCTGACCTTGATTCTTGTTTTGTTTTTGTTTTAAGACAGGGTCTCACTCTGGTTGCCCAGGCTGGAGTGCAGTGGTGAGGCTCACTACAGTCTTGACCTCCCAGGCTCAGGTGATTCTCCCACCTTAGCCTCCTGAGTAGCTGGGATTACAGATGTGTGTCACTGCGCTCAGCTAATTTTTTTTTTTTTTAATTTACTTTTATTTTTTTTAGACGGAGTCTCGCTCTGTCACCCAGGCTGGAGTGCAGTGGTGCAATCTCAGCTCACTGCAACCTCCACCCTCCGGGTTCAAGCAATTCTCCTGCCTCAGCCTCTGGAGTAGTTGGGGTTACAGGCGTGCACCACCACGCCTGGCTAATTTTTTTGTATTTTTATTACAGAGGGGTTTCAGTACATAGGTCAGGCTGGTCTCAAACTCCTGACCTTAAATGATCCACCCATCTTGGTCTTCCAAAGTGCTGTGATTACAGGCATGAGCCACCTCGCCTGGCCATTTTTTAATTTTTAGTGGAGATGGAATTTTGCTGTGTTGCCCAGTTGGTCTCAAACTCCTGGACTCAAGCAATCCACCCGCCTTGGCCTCCCAGAGTGCTGGGATATAGGTATGGGCCACTGCACCCAGCCTGTCCTTGATTCTTATCAAGGAAAAGTTCTCCCTGGCCTTATGACTTCAGTTACCTTGGATCTATAGTTGACATTTCATGCTCAAGGTCCAAACTTGTTTTTCCAAACCCTTCCTTTTATAAATCTTATCAGCCTATACATTTGAATATGTAGGCTCAAACCTTTACTCCTTAATCTCTCCTACCCTCCTCCCTGCCTTCAAAACTTCTGATTCCCCATCCTAGATAATAACACCACCATCTACTAAGTGACCCATTTTGTACACCTCCTTGTTTCACTTTCACCACGTCCTCTCCTCAAGTCCTGTCAATTCCACTTCTGTGATGTGGTCCAGGCACTGCTTTGTGACCCATTTTGTACACCTCCTTGTTTCACTTTCACCACATCCTCTCCTCAAGTCCTGTCAATTCCACTTCTGTAATGTGGTCCAGGCACTGCTTTGGCCTAGCATCCATTCCATGGTCATTAATTTGGGCAAAGCCTCTGCTGAATCTTCACAACAGCCTCTAGTCTCCCTCTGTCCCACTTTAGGCCACACTGCCGCCAGAAGGATCTTTTTATAACACAGATCTCAGCACGTCATTCACCTGCTTCAAAGCCCTAGGATGACAGATGACCCCTTTCAGAGAATAACTCATCAAAATTATCTCTCTTTTGGACAGCTATTTAAAAAGAAGAGTCATACTCTCAGAGATCCTGTTATTCCACCTCTGGCAATCAAACCCAGTAATGTGAATTAAGGAAAAGGCTCACTGTACAATGATGGTTGATCTGGTTTGGATATTTGTCCCCTCCAAATCTCATGCTGAAATGTGATCGCCAGTGTTGGAGGCGGGGCCTGGTGGGAGGTGTCTGGGTCATGGGGGCAGATTCCTCATGAATGGCTTGGTAGCCCCCCAACAATAATCTGTGAGTGCTCACTCTATTAGTTCATGCGAGATCTGGGTGTTTAAAAGAGCTGGCATCTCTCTCGCTCCCTTTCTTACCAGGTGACACGCCTGCTTCTCCTTTGCTTTCCGCCATGATTGTAAGCTTCCTGAGGCCTCACTAGAAGCAGATGCTGGCACTATGCTTCTTGTACAGCCTGCAGAACTGAGAGCCAAATAAACCTCTTTTCTTTATTAATTACTCAGCCTCAGATATTCCTTTATAGCAAACAAAACAGCCTAATACAAAGTTCATAACAGCAAATAGTGAAGAATTTTGAACAACAGCAGCTAACTCATATTGAGTGCTTGGTATACAGCAAGCATGTGCTAAACACATTTCATAGCATTTAATTCTCGAAACAACTCTGTAAACATGTAGGACTGGGAGGCTAGGAATGATTAAGTGCCTTACCCAAGGTCCCACTATAAGTGACCTCACATTCTCTAACCCAGGTCTGACACCCAAGTTCATACTTTTACCTACTACAGTTTTACCTACTACAGGTAATGACTAAATAAGTCACTAGTCATGTACTTGTGGAAAGTTAATGTTAAAAATTAGTTACAGAACTGGACATGGTGTCTCACGTTGTAATCCCACCACTTTAGGAGGTAGAGGCAAGAGGATCGCTTAAGCCCAGGAGTATGAGACCAGCCTGGGCAACATAGTGAGACACTGTCTCTACAAAAAATAAACAATTGGCTGGGCATGGTGGCATGTAGTCCCCGCTACCCAGGAAGCTTAGGAGGGAGGATCACTTGAACCCGGACGGTTGAGGCTGCAGTGAGCCATGATTGTGCCACTGTACTCCAGCCTGGGCGACAGAGCAAGACTGTCTCAAAAAAAAAAAAAAAGTTATAAATACTACTTCACAACATGCTTACATTTACTATTATGTGAATAAGTGGAATACAAAATGCAGGATAATTGTTTTAAATATAGAAAAAACTGAACATAGGTATGCTAAAATGTTAACAAATAGTAAAGTGATAGGATTAGAAATACTTCTTTCTTCTACTGTTGTGCATTTTCCAAATCCTAGTGAATGCATTAAACCTTCATGGACTCCCTCTTACCTACAGGATAAAAATCAGTTATTTCAGCACTGCCCCTAAGGACCACCCGAGTCCACACCATCTGCCCTTCAGCTTCTCCCCTATCCTGTCAGTCCTCCAGGCCTCGTGGTCTCCCCATTGCCGGGAAAGCCTTTTTCCCTCTTCCCCACCTGCCGAGTTCCTACTCATCGCTTAGGACCCAGCTTCATCCTGGATACCCTTCTGGATACCCTTCTGGATACCCATCCAGCCCTTCTGGATACCCTAGAGGAGCAAGCTTGCCTTACTCCGGGGACCCAGCAACCCGCTGTCCAGGAGCCTGCAGGTGGCCCCACGGCGCCCCGCCAGCGTGACGCAGCCCACGTGGTCACGGCCCGGCCCCGCCCCGCGCTCGCGCAATCCCCTTCTCAGGCTGCGTTAGCTTTTCAGGCTGCGCGGGTGGCTGTTCGGCCACCTTCCTAGGCAGGTGTATCCGCGACTTGCGGAGCCTTTGTCACCTTTCACTTCACGGCAGCGGCGCCCCGCCCACACCTCGACGCTTCGGACACCCAAAGAGTCGGAGGGTGGGAAAGTGCGTACCTTCTGGATCCGCTTTAGCGCCATCCTACCCCGCTGCCGGGGACCCGGGCGGCCCGGCCAGGGCTGCCTGAGGCGGCCCGCTGCCGGGTCAGCCGCCACCGAGCTGCACGCCGGGAGCCGCCGCCTGCGCTTGCGCGCGCGGGGAACTGTGGGGCCGTCGTCGCCGCGTGCAGAGCGTCCTGGCGCGGCCGAGGGGAAGCCGCGGGGCTGCCCCGGTTACGCTGGCCACCCGCACCCGGTCCTGTGGCTTCGACCACTGGTCAGCAAGGCCCCGGAGAGGCCAGCGAAGAGGAGGGGCTCGTTGGCTTTACCAGACGCGCGGAGCACCCTCAAGGTGCCAAACGCTCGCTTGCTCCCTGTTCCTACATCCTGGGCGTCTTCTCAGGCTGTCATATAACTCCTGAGAATAGTGGTTCTTAACTCTGTAAGTATACATACCCTTGTACGCCTTATGGCTGGATGCGTTACAGCCATTTCCATGTAGATGTCTGTGCATACGTGCACACGCACAACTCTCCGCAGTTTTGGAGATCTCCGTGTTCAGTCGTACCTCACGTGATCTTGCACTGCCAATGTTGAGAACCAATGCCTTAGACTATGCATCACCCAAACTTAATTAGCTGTCTCCTTCCTGTTTTCCTAAGACTTGGCAGGCGTGTAGGTCAGAGTTGTTTAAACTGAGGGTTATGAACTATTTAGTGTGTCACGAAATCAATTTAATAGGTTGCAACCAACATTTGAAAAAAAAAAGCCAGACGAAGTGGCTCACGCCTACAATCCCAGCACTTTGGGAGGCTGAGGCAGGCGGATCACTTGAGGTCAGGAGTTCGAGACCAGCCTGGCCAACATGGTGAAACCCCGTCTGTACTAAAAATACAGAAATTAGCTGGGCATAGTAACGTATGCCTGTAATCCTAGCTACTTGAGAGGCTACTTGAGAATCACTTGAACCCAGGAGGCAGAGGTTGCAGTGAGCTGAGATCGCGCCACTGCACTCCAGCCTGGGCAACAGAGTGAGACTGTGTCTCAAAAATAATAAAAAATAAAAATAAAAAAGAGAAAAAAATGTCAGTGCCTTTCACACAGTGAAGGTAAGAATTGTGGAAGTTTTGTTGCTGTGTATATGTAGATGATATTTAATCTTCAGACTGAGACATGTTTGAGCATGAAAGTGGCTCTTAATATAATTACTCTGGGACCAAAGCCATAATTTAGGATTGTCTCCAGCCAGCCAGGACACATGGTCACCTCTATGTTTGTACTTAGGAAACAAAATGTATTATAGACATTTCAATGGTTGCCCAGCTTTGTCCCTGGCTTTCATGCTCCTATTCCCCCAATCTGTCCTCCACACAACTTCATAAACTGTCTGAAATATAAAGCTTACCACACTGCATCCTTACCCAGAACTCTTCAAGGAAGCCCAGTGGCCTATAGCATCACATTCACTGTCATTCAGGGGCCTTCAAAATCCAGGATCTTCAGCCAGGCACAGTGACTCACTGTGGCAAAGTGCCTGTAATCCCAGCACTTTGGGAGATTGAGGTGGGTGGATCCCTTAGTCCAGGAGTTCTAGACCATCCCTGGGCAACATGGTGAAACCCCGTCTCTACAAAAAATACAAAACTTAGCTGGGCATGGTGGTGTGCGCCTGTAGTCCCAGCTACTTGGGAGGCTGAGGTGGGAGGATCACTTGAGCCCGAGAGATCAAGGCTGCAGTGAGTTGTGATGGCACCACTGCACTCCAGGCTGGGAGACAGAGCAAGACCCAGTCTCAAAAAAACAAAAACTCAAAACAAAATCAAGTATCCTCCAGCTTTACCTTCTCCTTCCTACCTCCAGCCCACCTGACTATCAAGTGTTTCCATCACCACAGCATCTACATTCCTTGACTAGAGCATTCACCTTCCAAAGCCAGCTCAAGCATCACCCATTGAACGGCCCAGGTCAAGCGCTTCCCCTTGGTGTCAAACATTTACAACAGAAATTTTTGTTAGTCCATGGGCCATCCATCCTCCTACATTATTGACATGGCCTTCCCTCCCCATAAAACAAGTGATTCTAGATTTTATAAATGTTTATATATTTATGTAAGAACATATAAATGATTATTTATGTGCTAAGAATATATATGGTGGTTTTGATGTGTCAAATCTCAAAAAGTATTTTTGGATGGTAGGTTTACTAATGTGTTAATTTCTAAAATTTCTACAGAGAATTTGCATCATTTGTATAATTCAGGAAAAAAACACAGGATAGAAAATGAAAAATTCTGTTTCTACTCCCTGTTGATAGTTTAGTGAATGGTTTTCTAAACTTTTTAGTATGCTTATATGTAATGTTTCATTTTCAACATTGAAATAATTTTAGATGTACAGAAATGTTGCAAGAATAATACACAATTGGTCAGGTGCAGTGGCTTATGCCTGTAATCACAGCACTTTGGGAGGTCGAGGCGGGTGAATTGCTTGAGGCCAGGAGTTCAAGCTTAGCCTGGCCAACATGGTGAGACCCCATCTCTACAAAAAATACAAAATTTAGCCAGGTGTGGTGGCATGTACCTGTAGTCCCAGCTACTTGGGAGGCTCAGGCACAAGAATTGTTTAAACCCAGGAGGCAGAGGTTGCAGTGAGCTGAGATTGCACCACTGCACTTCAACCTGGGCAATGGTGAGACTGTGTCTCAAGAAAAAAAAAAAAAGAATAATACACAGAAGATTTTTAAATGGATAATTTTGACTACATGAAAGTTTAAAACTTTTGTCAAACAACACCAACTAGAAACCAAAAAGACAGCACACAGAATGTGAGACAATGTTTGAAATAATAATATCTCACTACAGTCTAAGATCCAGAATATATTAAGAATATTTAGAACTCAATAAAAAAGACTAATAACCCAATTAAAAACTGGGCAAAAGATGTGAATAGAAATTTCTTCAAAGAAGATACTCAACTGGGCAATAAGCACATTTTAAAAAATCAGGCTGGGTGTGGTGGCTGAGGCCTGTAATCTCAACACTTTGGGAAGCTGAGGTTGGAGGATTGTTTGAGGCCAGGAGTTTGAGACCAGATTGGGCAACATAGCGAACCGCTGACTACAGAAAAATTTAAAAGTTAGCCAAATGTGGTGGTGTGCATCTGAGGGCCCAGCTACTCAGGAGGTTGAGGTGTGATTATTGCTTGATTCCAGGAATTTGAGGCTGCAGGGAGCTATGATTGAGCCACTGTACGTCAGCCCAGGAGACAGAGCAAGACCCTGTCTCTTTAAAAACAAACAAAAAAAAGGCTGGGCACAGTGGCTCACGCCTGTAATCCCAGCACTTTGGGAGGCTGAGGAAGGCGGATCATGAGGTCAGGAGTTTGAGACCAACCTGGCCAATATGGTGAAACCCCATCTCTACTAAAAATACAAAAATCAGCTAGGCATGGTGGTGCATGCCTGTAATCTCAGCTACTTGGGAGGCTGAAGCAGAAGAATCGCTTGAACCTGGGAGACAGAGGTTGCAATGAGCCGAGATTGTGCCACTGCACTTCAGTGACCTGGGCAACAGAGCAAGACTCCTTCTTAAAAAAAAAAAAAAAAAGAGGCCTGGTGTGTTGGTTTACATCTATAATCCCAGCAGTTTGGGTGACTATCTGTGGTGGGAGGATCACCTGACCCAGGAGTTCAGGACCAGCTTGGGCAACATGGCAAGACCCCATCTCTACAAGAAAATTTTTTTTTTCTTCACCAAAAGCAGATACTTAAAAACATTGTAAGAATTAGTAGAGCACAGTGGCGCATGCCTGTAGTCCCAGCTATGATTGCTTGGGCCTAGGAGGTTGAGGTTGCTGTGAGCCCCATTCACGCTACAGCATTCCAGCCTGGGAAACAGAGCAAGACCCTGTCTCAAGAAAATAATAATCATTAGACATAAGGGAAGTATAAATCAAAGCCATAATGAGATACCACTTCACACCCTCTAGGATGGCTGTAATTAAAGGGACAGACGACAAGTGTTGACAAAGATGTGGAGAAGTTGGAACCCTCATACATTCTGGTGGACTATAAAATGGTAGTCATTTTTGGAAAACAGTTTAGCAGTTCCTCAGAAAGTTAAGTGATGCCAAGTATGGTGGCTCACGCCTGTAATCCCAGTACTTTGGGAGGCCAAGGCAGGTGGAGCACCTGAGGTCAGGAGTTCAAGACCAGCCTGGCCAACATGGTGAAACCCTGTCTCTACTAAAAATACAAAAATTATCCAAGTGATGGTGCATCCCTGTAATCCCAAGTATTTGGGAGGCTGAGGCAGAATCTCTTGAACCCAGGAGGTGGAGGTTGCAGGGAGCCGAGATCGCGCCATTGCACTCCAGCCTGGGTGAGAGAGTGAGACCACCTCTCAAAACACAAACAAACAAACAAACAAACAAAAATGGAAATTAGCTGGGCATGGTAGCCTGCACCTGTAATCCCAGCTACTTGGGAAGCTAAGGCAGGAGAATAGCTTGAACCTGGGAGGTGGAGGTTGCAGTGAACCGAGATCGTGCCACTGCATTCCAACCTGGGCGACAGAGTGAGACTCCATCTCAAAAAAAAAAAAAAAGAAAAAGAAAAAGAAAACCTTGTTGTGCTTTTATTTCAATGCTGAATTATTTACAGAAAAACAGATAATACCCTTTTGAATTTAGTGTTCACACACAGAATTTCTTTTGCAAGAAACCTTCCATAACTTGTTTTAAACCTTTAGCTGTATCTTATCTAATTGAAAATAATCCTTTAGCCCTAGACAAAAATTTCCATGTCCATTCCTCTTAGAACATTTTACTGAGATTATATGATTAATGGTTATTTGCTAAGATTAAGAGCCTTACTAAGTCCCTTACCAAAGTCCTGGGCCTTGCCAAGTTGTAAAGTAGGCAAGTTGAACAGTTCTCAAAGTCAAAAGAAGCAGTTTATAACTGTAAAACATTTAGCAAACCTAATATCTGTCCCGTATAATTTAGACCACCTGTCTCCATTTTAACAACAACATTTGCATTTTACCAGTAATCTTTAAGACTGTTTTTATTTCTCAAGGATTAAAGTCACACGAACTAAAAGGCATTACAGCTTTTATTTTCCCTTCAAAAATATTTGATCGAAGCACTTATTTTCCTTTAGGCCAATTAATTAGATCTCTCTTTTTTTTTTTTTTTTGGTTTTTTTGTTTTTTTGTTTTTTTGTTTTTTTGAGACGGAGTCTCGCTCTTGTCGCCCAGGCTGGAGTGCAGTGGCGCAATCACGGCTCACTGCAAGCTCCATCTCCTGGGTCCACACCATTCTCCTGTCTCAGCCTCCCAAGTAGCTGGGATTACAGGCACCTGCCACCATGCCTGGCTAATTTTTTGTATATTTAGTAGAGGTGGGTTTCACTGTATTAGCCAGGATGGTCTCGATCTCCTGACCTTGTGATCCGCCTGCCTCGGCCTCCCAAAGTGCTAGGATTACAGACGTGAGCCACCGTGCCTGGCCTAGAGCTCTCTTTTTTTATAGACATCACACACAACACATGTATAGACAAACAGAAGCAGATCCAGTAGTTACAAGATTTTCTGTTCACCAATCTCCTAATTGGACTATTGGCCTCGAGTGGGGCCCTTTAAGAGCAGGGCTAGAAAAGCATGCAGTTTCCAGGGCCCAATAAACAGGGATAGATAGAAGACAAAAACAGATTTTGAGGGGGACCTATCCGCTTTTAATTGCTGGGTTTTTATGAGAAAAACAGAGGTTTCTCCCAAAATGGCATGCATGGCACCTTTTCTGTTCTTCTCAAGGAGTCCCAGGCTATCAGAAATTATTTTAGGGCACCTCATGTGTGCATTAAGGGTAGCAAGACAAAGCGGAGAAAAGGAATTCAGTCAACTGGGAAAAAAAATCTTTTTCCAGAAAAACAAGACCAAAGAAGAGAAAAACATAAAGGTTTAAAAAATATTCACTTTTTTTGTTGTTTTTGAAACAGTCTCGCTCTGTTGCCCAGGCTGGAGTACAATGGTGCGATCTTGGCTCACTGCAACCTCCGCCTCCCAGGTTCAAACGATTCACCTGCCTCAGCCTCCTGAGTAGCTAGGACTACAGGCAAGTGCCACCACACCCAGCTAATTTTTCTTGTATTTTTAGAAGAGACAGGGTTTCACCATGTTGGCCAGGCTAGTCTTGAACTCATGACCTCAGGTGATCTGCCCACTTCAGCCTCCCAAAGTGCTGGGATTGCCGGTGTGAGTCACTGCACTCGCCCCAGATATCCACTTTAAAAAAAAAAATTTATATCCAGTGCTTTATTAAAGATAAACAGTCTTGTAAGAGAAGTAATGTGTTCGCAGGCCAACAGAGAATGCATGTATATGAGAAAGAGATGTGTGAGGTCCCTGATCTGTGCTCGAAGGGAGTGGGCAGTCAGGCAGGGCCTTGGCCAAACAGTAAGGCAGATGAGGGTCCCTATCCTGGGGGACTCACTGCTCCTGGGTGCCCCAGGAGATGTAATCTGGCCGTGTGGCCATGTGGTACTCATCCATGAGCTGCTGCACAATCTCCCTGGATGTGTCCATCTCATCAAAGTTGTCCTTGAACATGTCCTCCTTGCGAAACGGCTCCAGGAAGGCCTCCCTCTTCCGCAGCTTGTCATATTGGTGACAGGTTCTCTCGAAGAGTGAGGAGATGCTGGTGTGGTTGGCCATCATGAGCCCACTGACCCGGTGGGCCAAGGGCAGGTAAGGAGACTTCCTCGACAGGGCCATCTGGATGCTGGTGGGGCCCCACAGGATAAAGTTGGCCAACTTCCGTTTCCGGATCCTCTGCAGGTTCTTGTGGACCTGGGTGGGGTTCACGTCTCCCTGGATCGTGTTGAGGATGGTGATGTAGGAGTGGTTGGTGTGGCGGTCTCGGCCTGTGGACACCATCACATTCTTGGGCTGCAGCAGCTACGTCATGACATCCAGGACCGTGATCTTCCTCACACTGGCCACCGACTGGTCCATAGTTAGCAGGGTGTAGCCGGTCATGAGAAAGTGGAGCCATGGTGTGGGAATGAGTGAGGCGATGAGGCTGATGAGGTCATTGTTCATGTAGCCGGGGTAGTGCAGGGTGAAGGTGCTGGCTGACATGATGGTGGACACCAGCTGGTTGGTCTGAGAGAAGGATGGGTTCTGGATATTCAGAGGGTCTATGGCAATCTGGTTCAGGGCTGTGTTGTGCAGCACCACCACACAGTCTGCATTCTGCATCAGCCTCTTGAGTGTGAGGAGTGAATTATAAAGCTGGATCACCACGTCGCTTATCTCGTCCTGGTTGAGAAACACTGAGTATGTCTGCACCAGCTTCTTAGGATACCTATCATTCAGCCATTCTAAGAGGTAGGAGCCGAAGTCAGAGCCTGTCCCCCGAGCAGTGGACTGACACAGCACACAGCCATCTAGATTGTCACTACCATCTGCCTCTCAGTCTATGATGTTAAAAATGTCCTCATGGAGCTTCTCTCTCTGGGAGAATCTGCTGGCTCAGTTGTTGCCAGCTCCTCCTCCATGCTCCAACAGGTAGATGTTCTCTGGGTTGTAGAGCTTGGGATAGGGGGAGTTGAGGATGGAGTGGATCACCCGGGGCTCCAGGTCCAGCAGCACGGCCCAGGGGATATAGTGCTCATCTTCTGCCTGTTAGAAAAAGATGTCCTTGTGGTCAGTGCCCTTGATGGCGAACTCCTCTACAGTACCCTCGGGGCTGATACCATGCTCAGTGCACAGCTGTTTCCAGAACTTGAACCCAATCTGATTGCCGCACTGGCCCAACTGTAGGGTGATGATTTCCCTCGGCATCACTCCTCAGGTGCCGGCGTTGCAGCCGCTCCCACCCGCAATGCCACTGCATGCCAGCCCCCCAGATATCCACTTTTAGTTAAGCCGAACTCTCTTTAAGAAAATCCTATTTTGGGGTCTGGGTGCGGTGGCTTATGCCTGTAATCCTAGCACTTCGGGAGGCCGAAGTGGGCAGATCACTTGAGGTCAGGAGTTCAAGACCAGCCTGGCCAACATGGTGAAACCCCATCTCTACTAAAAATACAGAAATTAGCTGGAAATCACTTGAACCCGGGAGGCGGAGGTTGCAGTAAGCCAAGATCGTGCCACTGCACTGTAGCCTGGGCAAGAGAGCAAGACTCCATCTCAAAAAAAAAAAAACAACCCTTTTTTTTTTTTTGAGCTCTATTGCCCAGGCTGGAGTGCAGTGGTGTGATCGCCACTCACCGAAACCTCTACTTTTTGGGTTCAAGTGATTCTCCTGCGTCAACGTCCTGAGTAGCTGGGATTACAAGCACCTACCACCATGCCCAACTATTTTTTGTAGTTTTAGTAGAGACAGGGTTTCGCCATGTTGCCCAGGATGGTCTAGAACTCCTGACCTCAAATGATCCACTTGCCTCAGCCTCCCAAAGTGCTGGGATTACAGGCGTGAGCCACTGCACCCAGCTCTGTTTTTGTTTTGTTTTGTTTTGTTGTTTGAGACGGTCTTGCTCTGTCACCCAGGCTGGAGTACAGGGCACAATCATGGCTCACTGCAGCCTCAACCTCCTGGATTCAACCAATCTTCCCTCCTCAGCTTCCTGGGTAGCTGGGACTACATGCCACCATGCCCAGTCAATTTTTTATTTTTTGTAGAGACAGGGTCTCACTATGTTGCTGGAATATAGGCATGAGCCACCACACCTGGTCAAGAAAATTCTTTTAAATCCTTTATTACCCAACAACATTAGCCATGCCAAACAGCCAATATTTCTGGCTTTTGAACATTACCAAAGATAACCTCCCAGGTGTTCAGAGAAAGGAAAATTTAAGGTGGTTCATGAAGGGGAAGAGAATCAACAAATGATAAAGGACACAAAGATATCAAACCAGAAAGGACTCATTCCCTAAGCCAGGATTGAACCCGGGCCACCACTGTAAAATGGCAGAAGCTAAAACAAAGCACTGCCATGTGGTTACAGGTCACACTTCCAAGGACGTAAAACCAGATGGAGGCCTGCAGCAAAGTTTGCCACTGGCCAGCTTGCTGGGCTTGCTTCAACAACAGGCCTACGGAGTCCTAGACCCACATCCCATCCCAAGGTACCCCTCTTTCTGACAGAACTATACAGAGAGACATGCAGAGCACACCAGATTGGCTACAGCTTAAGGCCAACCTCACAAATCCTTTTTTATTAATTAAAACTTTACAGATAATATAAACAGTGATCCTTATTCCCTTTCTAGTTTGTACAGGGAGAGAGAGGTCAAAATCCTGACTGGTTTAAAAACAAAAAAACAAAAAAACTCCTACCCTTTTGCTGACATGTCAGGCTTCTGGGTTCCCTCCCTGCTAAGCTCAATTCCAAGCCAACCAGTTAAGGTTTAGGAAATTAACTTCTCCCAGTTTGGAGGATACATCCCAGGAGATCATCCTGCAGCATGGGAACACAATCGCCCACCTGTAAAGAGAGGACAGAGGAGGAGAAAGGAATAAGAAGGCATTTATTTAAAGGAGCCCCAGGACTCAAGATGCATTTGAAAGATGTATGGCTACTCATCTAGAAAGAGGGGAGCAAGGCATCCCTGGTTCCTTTCTCTTCCTAGCAAATACCCAGGGTACGTGAGGGAGAGAAAGCGAGGCATCCCTCTTTCTTTTGTCCTTATATCCCTGAGTCCTGGCAACCATGACAGGATGCCTCCCATGGGTGTCAAAGTGGCTTTCACCCATGTTAAGTGGGAGTGGGGTAGAGAGTGGGATTATCTTATCTTACCCCTATATGCCCTATCTCCTCTGCTGTCAATAGTCTTTGCATTCCCTATACCTCATTGATGCCTTGAATACTAGCATAACCTTTATCCATGAAATGAGGCTTAGTTTAATCGGCAGAAATTAGTCATGCTCACCTGCACTGTGCCTTTTAACTTCTGTTGTCATCTGACTCTGGATCCCTCAGATCCAGTTTTCTTTCCTAGGGCTTCGACCCAAAGCTTGGAATTGAGTTTGGGTCAAAATAACTTCCTCAGGATGTTGCACAGACTCCTTATCATAAGCTGAATGCTAAGGTCAAGCTGTGGAATTGAGTCCTTCTCCAACAAGGAAAAGAAAAGGGTGTCTTGGGAGTTGGGATCCTAGCCGAGTAAAACATCTTCTAAAAGGAAAAAAGCCTCTAGCATAGAGAAGCCCCCTCTACTTGCAGGGCTGTGTTATCAGGTTGGTACAAAAGCAATCACAGTCCTCGCCATTCTAAGTAATAGCAAAAACTGCAACTACTTTTGCACCATTGTACTCCTGGCCTGGTGGAGAAAAGGAAAAGAAAAACAGCGTAAATGCAGGGCTGTGTTAACTACTGACAGGATGGAGAAAAGAAAAAGATGCGCGGGGAACAAACCTCTTATTCTTATGCAAATGAGCTTCTCCAACAGGAAACTTTTTTTTTGAGATGGAGTTTCGCTCTTGTTGCCCAGGCTGGAGTGCAGTGGCACAATCTCAGCTCACTCCAACCTCTGCCTCCCAGGTTCAAGTGATTCTCCTGCCTCAGCCTTCTGAGTAGCTGAGATTACAGGTGGATGCCACCATGCCCGGCTAATTTTTGTATTTTTAGTAGAGATGGGGTTTCACCATGTTGGCCAGGCTAGTCTCAAACTCCTGACCTCAGGTGATCTGCCTGCCTCAGCCTCCCAAAGTACTGCAATTAAAAGTTTCTCGGCTGGGTGCAATGGCTTTTAATTGCTGTTTCTACCCTGGGGTTTGGACTGAGCTGGACCTCTCAGCCAGAGGAGGGGAAGACTCCATGGTATGTGGCGTGGAACACTGGACAGACAGCTGCATGGGACCCTTGGGCCAGGATCCCCAGCCCCAGCTGGGAGGGGCAGGGAGCCACCACTTGCCCATCCTTCTCACGCATGCATCTGTAGCCATTGAGGTTGTAAAAGATAAGTGCCATTACAGTCCTGCAAAAAGAAGGAAAGTGCCATAGAAAAGGCTGAGTTGGACCAAGGCTGACATGCCCAATCCCTGAGAGCGATGGGGTGAGGGGGTGCAGTTTCCTTTATCCTCAGAAGAAGCCCGAGGACAAGAAGGCTCAGAAAGGAAAAGGAAACAGATTTTTTGGTGTGCATTTTACTCAGCCCTCCTCATGTCCCTATGTGGGCCACCAAAATGATGCAGGATTTTTTGCTCCTTAGCTCTGCTAAAGTCTGGGTTCTTGTATCACAACTAGGAAAAATTAGGCACACAGACACATTGAAAGGTGAGGAGAGCAGAATTTATTAAAAGAAAGCTCTCAGCAAAAAAGAGAGGGTCCTGCCAATAGGCTCCCACCTCACAGATTGAATACCAGGTCAACACACAGGAGCTGAAGAGACCAGGCTCATCTCCCCGCATAAGGCATGAATTCCTGGTGGCTCCATCCCCATTCTTCCAGTGTGCATGCGGGCCGTTAGCCACTCCACATTGATTTCCCTTACTGCACATGTGTTAAGGGACAGAATTTTTCACCGTGGGCATGTTTAGGCAAGTACCCTATGCACCACGACCTGTGTAGCATATGGCTGTCTCCTGGCTCTATCAGTAGTATCAGTAAAGAGACAGAAAACCTACAAAGAAACCGAAAAATAATTCTGGAGCTGAAGAGTATAATAACAAATAAAAAATGCACTGGAGGGATTCAAAGCAAATTTGAAGAGACAAAAGAATCTGTGAACTTAAAGATAGGACAATGGAAATTACCAAATCTGAGGAACAAAACCATCTGGGGATGCAGCCCAGTAGGTCTCAGCCTTATTTTACTCAGAGTCTATTTAAGATGGAGTTGCTGTGGTTCAAATGCCTCTAACACAAGTGAGATGAACTCAGAGAGGAGACTCGAACTCCTGACCTCAGGTGATCCGCCTTCCTCAGCCTCCCAAAGTGTTGGGATTACAGGCGTGAGCCACCGCGCCTGGCCCTATTTATTTATTTATTTGAGATGAAGTCTCTGTGGCGCAGGCTGGAATCAGTGGCATGATCTCAGCTCTCTGCAACCTCCACCTCCTGGGTTCACACAGTTCTCCTGCTCAGCTTCCCAAGTAGCTGGGATTACAGGCATGTGCCACCACACCCAGCTAATATTTGTATTTTTAGTAGAGATGAGGTTTTACCATGTTGGCCATACTGGTCTTGAACTCCTGACCTCAAGTGATCTACCTGCCTTGGCTTCCCAAAGTGCTGGGATTACAGGTGTGAGCTACTGCACCTGGCTTGTCCAGTTTATTTATAGTGCTGTTCAGGCTGTCTATTTCCTTATGGTTCTTCTGTCTGATTGTACTGTTGTTGAAAGTGGGGTATTGAAGTTTCCAACTATTATTGTAGAAATCTGTATTTTTTCTCTTTAATTCTGTCAATGTTAGCTTCATATATTTTGAGGATCTTTTGTTTGGTGCATACATGTTTATCATTGTTATGTCTTCTTAGTGAATTGACTCTTATCAATATGTAATGTCCTTTTTATTTATTTATTTTTATGAGAAAGAGTCTTGCTGTGTCACCCAGGCTGGAGTGCAGTGGTGAAATATTGGCTCACTGTGGCTTCAGCCTCCCAGGCTCAAGAGATCCTCCTGCCTCAGCCTCCTGAGTAGCTGGGACTACAGGTATGTACTACCACGCCTAGCTAATTGTGTTTATTTTTTGTAAAGACAAGGTCTTACTATGTTGCTCAGGCTGATCTCAAACTCCTGGGTTCAAGTAATCCTCCCATCTCAGCCTCTAAAAGTGCTGGGATTAAAGGTGTGAGCCACCATGTCAGGACTTTTCGAAAAAATATTTTAGTGTAAATTTTTAATAAAAAGATGGGACCAGGCATGGTGGCTCACATCTGTAATACCAGCACTGTGGGAGGCTGAGGCAGGTTATTGCTTCAGTCCAGAAGTTTGAGACCAGCCTGGACAACATGGGGAAACCTTGTCTGTACAAAAAAAAAAAAAGGCCAGACATGGTGGCACATGCCTGTAGTCCCAGCTACTTGGGAGTTTGAGATGGGAGAATCACTTTGAGCTGGGAAGTTGAGGCAGCAGTGGGCCATGATTGCATCACTGCACTGCAGCCTGGGCAACAGAGTGCGACTGTGTCTCATAAATAAATAGATAAATAAACAAACAAATAAATAGACTAGTTCTCACTATGTTGCCCAGGCTGGTCTTGAACTCCTGGCCTCAAGTGATCTTTCCGCCTTGGCCTCCCAAAGTGCTGGGATTATAGGTGTGAGCCACAATGCCGAGTCTACAATTTCCTTATATGTCTCTTGTAACAGGGTGTCTTTTATTTTTTTGAGATGGAGTTTGGCTCTTGTTGCCCAGGCTGCAGTGCAATGGCGTGATCTTGGCTCACCACAACCTCTGCCTCCCGGGTTCAAGCGATTCTGCTGCCTCAGCCTCCTGAGTAACTGGGACTACAGGCGCACACCACCACACCCAGCTAATTTTTGTATTTTTAGTAGAGATGGGGTTTTACCATGTTAGCCAGGCTGTCTCAAACTTCTGACCTCAAGTGATCCAACTGCCTTGGCTTCCCAAAGTGCTGGGATTACAGGCATGAGCCACCGTACCTGGCCTAAAATACTGGTTTTTAACCTATGAAATTGGCAATGATTTTGAAAAATTGTAAAAGTTATACAGTGTTGTGGAAAACTAGGACTATCAGTGTTGGTGATTTTGCTGGGAAGGCAATCTGTATATATGTGTGTATATGTTGTGTATGTGTATATTTGTGTATCTGCATATATGTGTGCAGGTATATGTATACATATGTGTGTATGTATAGAATGTATTTAAGTATATGTATATTAGTGTGTATGTGTATGTGTGTAGGTATACACATACACATACACAGAGTATATATGTATCAGAAGAGCCTTAAAATACTGATATCCTATTGATCTAGAAATTCAACTCTTCAAAATTTGGCATAAGGAAATAATCATTGGTGTTTATGGGATGTTTTGGCTATAAGGATATTTATTACTCACATTCCTTATAATAATGAAATACTGGTAGCAATATTTATGTCCAGCAGTAGGGGTTGGTTAAACATGATGGTCTAACTATATAGTGGGACGCTAAAATTCATGTTAAGTATACAGGCCATGGGAAAGTTTCCCCTTGCCCTCTGAAGGTTTCCTGAAAAATCAACTCACAAAAGGCAGATTATTTGAAGAAAAGGCATGCAAATTTTATGAATGTGTACACAGGGAGAATTACAGAATGATTTCCCACCACTCAACAGGGTTCAGAATCTTGTAGCCCATCTTGGCAAAACAACTTACAGGAGGGGAGAAAGAGGAATTCTTTTGAGGGGCAATAAAGGATTACTAGGGAGAAGGATGGATCAGGGCACAGAGATTAACTTGTACGCTATCCTGTGAAAGGGTCTTTTCAGGTGTGGTTACATTCTTGGTCTTATAGGAAGGGCAAGAAAAACAGTTGTTCTCCTTGGAGTGTCTGGACTTTAGGCAGATAAAGACATCTTGTGTTTTGGGAGAAACCAGTGGGGAGGGAGGTCAGAAAGACCTTGAGGCTTCTTCAGTTCAGCACGTTAAAGTGCCATATTTTGGGGTTATCAGTTTCTGAACCAGATTTTATGTCAGTAAACATGTACTGCTTATTTTTAAAAGAATGCTTATTTTAGGCCAGGCGTGGTGGCTCATGCCTATAACCCCAGCACTTTGGGAGACTGAGGCAGGCGGATCACCTGAGGTTGGGAGTTTGAGACCAGCCTGGCCAACATGGGGAAACCCCATCTCTACTAAAAATAGAAGAATTAGCCAGGTGTGGTAGTGGACACCTGTAGTCCCAGCTACTGGGAGGCTAAGGCAGGATAATTGCTTGAACCTGGGAAGTGGAGGTTGCGGTGAGCCAAGATCTTGCCATTGCACTCTGGCCTGGGCGGCAGGGCAAGACCCTGTCTCCAAACAAACATACAAACAAACAAGTTCTTTTAGTCTGATCTCCTTCATTTCATTACTCCCTTGAATCAGGCATTTAGGATTTAGGATTTCCCACTCCTCAAACTCTTCCTAACCCTGGTCCTCCTGGATTTGTCCTTATTTTGGGTGTCACGAGTTCCCATGGCTTTACTTATCGGCTCCCATTTACAGAGCATTAATTATCTTCTGAACTCAAGGCAGCAGTTACGAATTTCTTTTCTGAAGAGGACAAGGAGGCTCTGAAACATTGACTGGATTCCCAGGAGGAAAAGAGACCATGCATCACGCAATGTTTACTAACATTTAAAAATAGTTACAAATGTTAACTCATTTAATCTTCACAGAGAGGAAGGGACTTATTTGTAGCCTAATTTTCAAATAAGGAACTGTGGCCCTGGAAAGGTTCTATCTTGCAGGGGCTCCTGGGGCTGGTAATTGGTGGAGCCCAGATTCCAACACAGGTATTCTGGCTTCAGAGCTAAGGTTTTCATCACTGCTTTGCTGTCTTGTGTTCTTAATAGTAGTAAACATTTTTAAATAGTGGTTGTTAATGATATTTTAATTTTAATTTTAAAAATGAAACAGGGGCGGGGGGGCAGGGGGTCGTCTCAACATGTTGCCCAGGCTGATCTCCAACTCCTGGGCTCAATCGATCCTCTTGCCTCGGCCTCCTACGGTGGTGGGATTACAGGAGTGAGCCACTGCGTTTGGCCAGTGATATTTAATATAACACTAAAAATGCTATCAACAATGGTTTACATTGTCCAGAGCTTTTTATTAAGCATTTTCACTTAGATCATTTTTGGAAACTCATTTTGCAGAGACAAGAACTGAAGCTGAAAAATCTACCTGCCTAAGGACCCATAACTTGTAAGAGTAGCTGTGAAACCTCACTGGAGGAACTGCAGATTGATAATTTTTACTTAATAACACACTATAAAGAATAATAAAAGTGCTTCGCATTGCCTAGAGCCTCACAATGCCACTTTATACACATTTGACAACAACGTCCAACACACCAAGTAAGAAGTAGGAAAGTTATTGTTTTGCTTAATAATAACGCTTTACGCTCCAGGGCTAAAGAAAAGGCTTTTCTTACAGAAATTAAACTCCAATTACAGAGAGGTGTGAACTTCATTAAGGCCCTGGGGCTGGTTCGTGGCCCGGGGGCAGGTTATCCTGCAGCTTTGGCACCGCAGGCACCGCCCGGCGAGTTCCGGCCTCCGGGCACCTGGGCAGGTGGGCGTTGGGCGGGCTCCGGGCTGCGGACGGACCTGGCCGCCCCGCCCCGGCCGCCCCCGGGCTGCTCCGAGAGGACCCCGGGCCCACCTCACCCCACCTCCATCCCTGGAGCGCGTCCCGGAGCGGGCGGGCGGCCGGCGGGCCAGGCCCCTCCCCGGCGCCGAGCCGCGGCCGCGCGGAGGAAGCGGAGGAGGCGGGAGCGGAGACCTCGCTGCGCTCATGGCGTCGCCCGGGTGAGTGCCGCCTCGCAGGCCCCGCGTCCCCGCGGCTGCCGGCAGGAACGGGAGCGGGACCCGGAGCGGCTCTGGCCTGCGGGCTCCGGTCTGGGACGCGGCCCGGACCCGGCCAGGGGCGTCCCCGCCCGCAGGCCCACCAGGCCCACGGCCCGCTCGCGCCGACCTTGGGCGGACGCGGCCGGGCCGACGTGGGGGGCGGGCGGGGGCGCCGGCGTAGGACAGCGGCCCCCCTGGGTGCGGGGGTCCGGGTACGCGGGCCTAGGGGATCCGGGGAGGGCGCGAGGCTCGGAGGTGCCCGGGGCGCGGCGGGAGCGAGGGCCTGGCGAGCGACTGGGGAACCGGGGTGCGGGTCCTCGCCGCGGCCCGGGGCAACCCGCGGAGGCCTGGAAATGCTTCACTCCGGTGCCTGGTGTCTGTGTTCCTGGGTTTTAAACTTGCTCGCGTTGGGAGTGGACGCTTGTTTGCCGCGTCGTTGAGACGTACCCAGAATGTCAGGTTCCGGGCAGATGCAGACCCTTTGCTGACAGCCGGAGAGCCGCTCCGGGATCTCCTTGGTCGGGGCCGTTGCCTACCGGCCTGCCTTGGGATGGCTGCGCTTATTCTGACATTACCTCTTTTCAACTTTTTTGATTTAAATGTTATTCCTTTTAGGAAATGATGGTGACACATATAGTTTGTAATTTTTGAGAAAAAATTCTCACTTGGCGAACTAAAACCTCAGTAATTCATTATTTTTTTGTTTTGATAATTTTACTAGTGCTGAAATCTGGGAACGGCAGTCCGACACTTTCATTTTACAGAGAAAGAAATTAGGCTCAAGGTCATCGCTTTAGTTGTTAGAATTCTTTGACTGTTATTCATCATTCAGAGGGTCTTGGATCTAGTGGCTGTGATAGCCATTCAGAACAGTTCCCAAAGAGCTTTACAGGTGTGTGTTCGGTGGTGGGGGTGGAGAGGGGACGGTGCTATGGGACCGGGATCATGGATATCATGCCTCCTCCAGATGAGGCCTGAGCCATGCCCTGGGGTGATTTGGCTCAGTACAGTGTGCCTGAATGAAGCAAGCTGAATTTGAACAACTCCTGCTGTCTTTCTAGGCTTTGGGGCAGTGGTCATTTCCAGGACCAGGCCTTTTCGTTGCCAGCTGACTACCCAGCACTTTCAGCTCATAAATAGAGTAAGCAGGGAACCATCCCTGGGAAGGCCAGGCTGATTTACCTAGGGGTTCAAGGTCCTGCAGCATTCCTTTCCCACTTGTCAGGAAAGGGTGGGGCAGAGCCTCCTGGACGCAATGTTGAGGGTGGCTGAACCTGTGTGGGGCTGTCCTGAACGAAGCTTTTTTTTTTTTCAAAAAGTGGTGCATTTGGTGTCCAAGTACACTGCTTTGTAGACATGGGTCAGAGGTGGACATAATGCTGCACTGGTGTTTCTGTGAGAGTCAGTAGGGCTTAAACTGTGTCCCTGTGGTTGGTGACATTTGATATTTGCGGTTCTGATTATTTGTGTGACCCCCATGAGTCCGCAGTCTGTAATCTATAATTTTCTGAGGGGTATCCATTGCAAAAGCTGAGGTCTCAAAACCTTTAGTATACAAGTCATGCACCACATAATGACAACGGAGGACCACATTATATGACAGTGGTCCTGTGCACAAATACTTATCATTGTGTTAGTTGCCTACAGTATTCGTACTGTAACATGCAGTACAGGTTTGTAGCTTAAGAACAACAAGCTGTACCATATAGCCTAGGTGCGTAGTACACCTTACCATGTAGGTTTGTGTAAGTTTATCCTATGATGCTCACACAAGGACCCAATTGCCAAAGATGTATTTCTCAGAATGTATCCCTGTTGTTAAGTGACTCATGACTGGTGCTTTATTTCATTTTGTGGGGAATCTATGCACATATTATGTACATTGGCAGACATAGCTCCTAAGTGTCCACTTCTACAGGCTTCCCTGGTAGATCAGAGTCTAGCTAGGAAGACAGTGCTTCCTGAGACCCTCAGGGCTGTCTCAGACAGCTAGCAAACATTAAAGCTACTGCACTAGGTGTCTTAGGGAGCAAGTCCACAGATAAAGGGCAGGGATGGGAAGGGAGTGGTGATCCGGACTGGGGTAGTCATAGAGGAGTCTCCAAATTGATGTTTTTATTAAGTGACAGTCTCCATGAGTTGGGAAGGAAAGAAGAAACTCTGACCGTTTTTGAGGACCTTATGAATATGCCAGGCATTGTGCTAAATAAAAGAAATGGCAATAATGATGGCATCAAAGGAAAAGATGTATTTGAGAAATGCCCCATGGCCCAGTGTGTTTGGAGCTAAGTGGAGACAAGTCCAGAGGATGAGACTGGGACCAGACGATGGGACCTGGTCCCATTTGTATATTCACTGCCCACCACTCGCTGAAGGTAAATGACACTATTTGCATTGGTGGAGCTCTCAGAGAATCTACATGACAGCAGTATAGAGATGGCAGAGAGGGCAGAAGACGTGGAGCAGCTCATGCTACCATCTCCCCTCTCTTGAACAGGCCTCACTCAACAGCTCATCTCTTGTCTTTGCCCCTTGCTTCGCTATCTCACAACTGCCCAGATCTTCCTCGTCTGTCAGCTACTCTGCCTGCTCTTTCACTGTTGGGGTTTCCTTGGGCTCTATGATCAATCTCTGCTAGTCCTAACACATGTTCTCTGCATAGTCACATCTGTTTTAGTGGCTTTAACTGTTGTCTGAATCAGAGGTTCTTAACCTAGGCTCCATGATTCATGGATGGGCTTCTGGGGGTCCGTTTGTTCTCTGAAATTGTATGCAGCATTGGGAGTGGTGTGTAGTTTTCCTGGGAGCAAGGTCTGTAGCTTTCAACAGATTTTCAAAGGGGCTTTTATCCTTAACAATGTTACAACTATTCATCCTGAATTTCCAGATTTTCATTTCCAACTACAGTAGATACAGCTCCTCAAGTTTCTTTAATCCGGGTTGCCTATGCAAAGTCTCTATTTTTCAGATTGTTATTGATGGATAATTTGAAAAACAAAAAATAAAGATCAAGTGTAATCGGCTTTACATAGACCACCAATCTTAAAATCTTAAAAAGATTTTAAATAGTCACTTATTCTTATCAGAGAGACAGCTTTACAGAAACAACTAGCGTCCCTCCTCCCTCCCATCTGAGTTTGGGGGGGTACCCTGACAGATGTTTTCCTTTGCATTTGCATACTAAGTTTGTTCCTTGCTCTGTTTTTACGTAAATGCTATCATACTGTTCTGCAGCTTGCTTTATTTGCCCAACAATATGCCTTGAAATTCTTTCCATGCCTGAACAAGGGACAGATCCACATACATTTGTTTTTTGTTTTTATTTACATTTTCTCTCTCTCTCTCTCTCTCTCTTTTTAAATAGCGATGGGTGTCTCATTATGTTGCCTGTGTTGATCTTGAACTCCTGGGCTCAAGCCGTCCTCCTGTCTCGGCCTCCCAAATTGCTGGAATTGCAAGCACATTACACAGTGCCCAGTCTACCTACATTTTGACAGACATATAATATTCCATGGCATGGTTACATTATTCAGTTAAGGATGTTCCTGGTTTTCTCTAAGATAATCTGTGTCTCACTCTGGACATATAGAGTACATGCAAAGACTTGGACTGCATGAGCGGAGGGCCTGCTTTTGTTTTTTGTTCTTCCTGCCTGTTGTAACTTGTTGCTGCCAAATGATCCTCTTAAATGATTGTACCACCTTCCCTGCCACCACCAGATTTTGAGGATTCTCTGTACCTCCCAACACATGATGACATCATACATGAAAAGTTTTGCCTGTCTGATGGAATAATTGAGTCAAGAAATAGGATGCTAATGGCATCTTCACTTACGCGGTCTTTAAAGACAGAAACTTCATGCCTGACCCCTGTATTCCCTTAGAAAGATTCAGTTCTTTTCTTTGATCCAGTGGGTAACAGCAAGTGAGTAACAGTTGATCTCCATAAGTAAACTCTCACTCCTCAGCTTTTTGTTTTAGGAAATATAGTCCCTGTCTGGCCAGGAGAAATGGAGTTAGACCTGCCGTAGAAGGCAGGAGCTCGGGCAGAGAATGGGTGGAAGGACCTGTGGGTTCTGAGTGGCGGTATGGAGAATGCTTGGCTGTATAGAGGTGGGACTCATGGTAGTAGATGAGGTGACTGATTGAAACCCAGGAATGTGTAACTAATTGGGGTAGAGGAGAAGCCATTACTGGATGACAAACCCAAGGCCAGTTGTTCCTCTGTGGACTGAGTCCTTACCTGAGGAGGGAGGGCACACACACCTTGGCCTTTTCCTGCCTTTCTTCTTCCCCCTTCCTCCTCCCTCTCCACCATCCTCTCCTCCCTCTTCCCTTCCCCGCCTCCTTCTTCCCCTCCACCCTTCTCTTTTCCTTCTCCGTTCCTCCCCTCCACTCTTCTTTCCTCTCCCCCACTCCTGTCTCCTCCCCTGTGACCTCCTCAGGTCCTTTCCCCAGCCCACTGTTCCTTTACACATTCAGCTGGAGACCTCATCCATCCTCCTGGCTGCTCCTCTCAGGAACATCTCGGCCCCTGGGAATTCTCAAGGACTCATCTACCTTGGTAGCTGAAAGCACCCCCATTAACATCCATTGGCTGTCAAAACTACCTGACTTTACTTTTAACCTTTTGTCTTTGCTGTCCAGGAAGGTTCTCTCCCACCACTGTCATTTTGTGGGAAGGAAAGGGCTCAGCTTTCCCATTGGAGGCCCGGCCTGGTCTGAATGGGCCAGGCCACAGCCCCAGAATTCACAGGCCTTCTACACTGGGTGAAAGATGGGTCCTCTGGCCACACTGGGGGAAGGGGAAAGGGAGCCCCGTAAACCACACTTTGAAGAGGAAGCATTAAAGAACTCAAACAAGATGTATCTTTGCTCTTGGGAGAAGTCCAGCAGGACCCTTATCTTGCTCAGTAGCTGCTGAGACTTCTACAGAAGGGACCTAGCTTTGCCAGCAGGACTGAGACTTTGTATTGGCTCTCTGCTCACGGATGTGGGACTGCCCAAAAAGCCAGCAGCCACTCAGAATGTTCCCTACACTGGATGTATGGGAGAACTAGCAGGGGTAGAAAAGGCCAGAAGTGTCCCTGGTTCTTTAGGACAGCTCTCGAAACTTCACTCACCTGCCCATGGGTGGCAGAGTACACCAGGACTTCATGGGATGCAACAGCCATGCCATTGACCTCTCCGTGGGGATGGACTGAAGGACCCACCTCAGCTCAGGGCAGGGCCTCTCACCCAGAACCACGAGTGGCAGGGACTTTCCAGTCCTAGGGAATGTTCTTTTAAATTTAGATCCTGCCCACCTCCAACAAGTGTGTTGTCAGGGCCTATTCTAAATGCTGTTACATATATTAAGTTATTTAATCTTCACAGCAACCTATTCAATAAGTACTGTTATTTCTATTATAGAGAGGAGGGCTCCTAGGCCTGGCTAAGCAGTTTAAGATAAAATGCAAAATGACCCAATTCAGGATGATTATAGTTGGTTTAAATTTGGTTGCTGAGGCACAAACAAAAGTGTTGGATTCTGTAGTTTTTGTTGTGATCACAGAGCACATGCGGTATCTTCCAGAACCCTTTGATAAAGCTGAAGTAAGGATGGAAGGATGGGCTCACATGGCCCACATGAGTTAGAAGCTGTGTTGACAGAGTAGACAATACCTTCAATTATGGCTTAACAAAAAATGCCTGAAAATGGAATAACTTAGAAGGAGCTCTTCCTTTAAAGGATTCAATGCCGGGGGCAGTGGCTTATGCCTGTAATCCCAGCACTTTGGGAGGCTGAGGCAGAAGATGTCTTGAGCCCAGGAATTTGAGGCAGCAGTGAGCCATAATCACACCACTGCACTCAAGCCTGGGCAACACAATGAGACACTGTCTCCCTGTCTTTAAAATAAAGAGAGACCTACCTGTATGCTAGGAGCATCCTTCTCACTGTAGGTCAGATGTGGTTGTTCTGTTTTAAATTCGCTGAATTGTGACTTTCTTCTTTTCTTTTTCTTTTTTTTTTTTTTTTTTTTTGAGGCAGGGTCTCGCTCTGTCTCCCAGGCTGGAGTGCAGTGGTGCGATCTCGGCTCACTGCAACCTCCGCCTCCCGGGTTCAAGTGATTCTCCTGTGTCAGCCTCCTGAGTAGCTGGGATTACAGGTGCGCACCACCACACCTGGCTAATTTTTGTATTTTTAGTAGAGATGGGGTTTCACCATGTTGCCCGGGTTGGTCTCGAGCGCCTGACCTCAAGTGATCCGCCTGCCTTGGCCTCCCCAAAGTGCTGGAATTACAGGCATGAGCCACTGCGCCCAGCTGACTTTTTTTTTTTCTTTCTTTCTTTTTGAGAGAGAGTTTTGCTCAGTTCCCCAGGCTGGAGTGCAATGGCACCAACATGACTCGCTGCAGCCTCAATCTGCTGCGCTCAAGTATTCCTCCTGCGTCAGCCTCCTGAGTAGCTGAGACTACAGGCGCATGCCACCACACCTGGTTATTGCGGATTTTAAGAAACTTTTTTGTAGAGACAGGGTCTAGTTATATTGCCCAGGCTGTTCTTGAAATCCTGGGCTCCAGCGATCCTCCCATCAGAGCCTCCCAAAGTGCTGAGATTATAGGTGTGAACCACCACACTTAGCCCATTGTGACTTTTTTTAAGTCTCCAATACTTTCTTTTAGGGCATTAAAAACTTAATCTTAGATCCAGTTGGTATTCATTTGGGTGAATGAAGTGGTAGGGACCTACCTTAATTTTTTTTCCAGGTTTTTATGATTGAATAAGTTCCAGATACTCAAAGCCACCTAGATCAGTGATGAAATTTTTGACTGCATTTGGGCCTATTTCTGGGATGTCCTTTTACTGATTTCTCTGTATATTCATGAACAACCTTAAATTATTTTAGACTATTTAATTATTATGTTCTATTATCTGGGAAGTTTTGTCCTTCACTGTTCTTTTTCAAAATTTTCCTGATTGTTATTTCATAAATATTTTTTCACAGAATCAACTGGTTTTGAACCTCAATTTACTTATAGGTTAATTTAGAGACAATTGACTTTTAAAATTATATTAAAGGCCAGGCATGGTAGCTCATGCTTATAATCCTGGCATTTTGGGGGGCTGAGTAAGATGGATCACATGATCCTAGGATTTGAGATTGGCCTGAGCAACACAGTGAGATCTCATCTCTAAAAAAATAAAAATAAAAAATTAAGGCTTTCTGTCCAAGACAGAATACACCTTTAAAAATTTTTTCATTTTATATATGTAAATATAAATATTTATGTTTATATTATAAGGCATATATTATAAACATATTTATATAAATATATAATATATTAATTATAATATGTAATATGTTAAATATATTTATATTATATATAATATATAAACAATATATTTATATATTTGTTTATATAATATATTTATATATATTATATATAATTATATTTATGATATATATTTAATATATAATATATATTTTATATAATATAAATATATATAATTATATATAATATATAATTATAAATATATAAATTATATATATTTACATATTATATATAACTACACTATATAGTGTATTATATATAATATATAGTTAATATAATATATAGTTACATTTGTTTATATATTATATATAAATATATTTATATAAATATATATAGTTTTTGAGATGGAGTCTCACTCTGTTGCTAGGCTGGAGTGCAGTGGTGTAGTCTTGGCTCACTGCAACCTCCACCTCCCGGGTTCAAGCGATTCTCCTGCCTCAGACTCCCAAGTAGCTAGGATTACAGGCGTGTGCCACCAGGCCTGGCTAATTTTCGTACTTTTAGTAGAAATGGGGTTTCAGCACATTGGCCAGGCTGGTCTTGAACTCCTAACTTCAGGTGATTTGCCTGCCTCGGCCTCCCAAGGCCTGGGATTACAGGCATGAGCCACCACACCCAGCCTGTTTTGTTTTTTTTTCACTCTTTCCTCTCTGAAAATCCAGAAATAGATTTTTTTTTTTTTTTTTTTTTTTTTTTTGAGACGGAGTCTCACGCTGTTGCCCAGGCTGGAGTGCAGTGGCGCGATCTCGGCTCACTGCAAGCTCCGCCTCCCGGGTTCCCGCCATTCTCCTGCCTCAGCCTCCTGAGTAGCTGGGACTACAGGCGCCCGCCACCGCGCCCGGCTAATTTTTTGTATTTTTTAGTAGAGACGGGGTTTCACCGTGGTCTCGATCTCCTGACCTTGTGATCCGCCCGCCTCGGCCTCCCAAAGTGCTGGGATTACAGGCTTGAGCCACCGCGCCCGGCCCAGAAATAGATTTTTTTTAAATTAAAAAAATTTTAATTTTAATTTTTTTTTTTTTTTTTTTTTTTGAGACAGGATCTTCTTGCTCTCTTACCCAGGCTGCAGTGTACTGCAGCCTCAAACTCCTGGGCTCAAGCGATCCACCTCAGCCTCCTGAATAACTGGAAATTAAGGCACATGCTGCCAGACCCAGTTAATTTTTAAATTTTCTGTGGAGTTGGGGTTTCACTGTGTTGCTCAGGCTGGTCTTGAACTTCTGGCTTGGAACTCCTGACTTCAAGTGATACTCTCACCTTGGCCTCCCAAAGTCCTGGGATTATTGGCATAAGCCACCGTGCCCAGCCCTTTTCAGTTCTTCAAGTCTTACTCAGATTCAATATTTTAAAATTCTTCTCGGCCGGGCGCGGTGGCTCAAGCCTGTAATCCCAGCACTTTGGGAGGCCGAGACGGGTGGATCACGAGGTCAGGAGATCGAGACCATCCTGGCTAACACGGTGAAACCCCGTCTCTACTAAAAATACAAAAAAAAACTAGCCGGGCGAGGTGGCGGGCGCCTGTAGTCCCAGCTACTCAGGAGGCTGAGGCAGGAGAATGGCGCAAACCCGGGAGGCGGAGCTTGCAGTGAGCTGAGATCCGGCCACTGCACTCCAGCCCGGGCTACAGAGCAAGACTCTGTCTCAAAAAAAAAAATATATATATATTTTAAAATTCTTCTCATATAGGTGTTGCACATTTATAACATATATTATTTTTCTTGTTGCTACTATAAATCGGAGCTGTCTCCTTCCATATTTCTAACCCATTTGTATAATAGGAAGGCAGTTATTTATTTTAACTTTATATGTCCCCAGCTTACTGAATTCTCTCATTGTTTATGATAGTTTTCAGGTTGATCTCTTGGGTTTTCCAGGTCTACCTGCACCATCATTTCTTTGCATTATGGAGAAAATGCAAGTTGATTCTGTGTTTGTTTTGAGTACACTGTGGTATCAGGTGGAGGTTGTAGAGCATGTATCTTTAGGGAAATTGCTGACAGTAGTCTCTCCTGTACATGGTGAAGGATTGCCTTTCTTAGCTCTCCAAACCCCTTTCAGCTCATGTGCCTGCTTAGCATATCCAAGGGTAGGTAGGGGTCTTGGGCCAGTCTGTCAGTGCCAATTTGCTTACAATCCCCTCAAGTCTTGCTCTACCCACAGACCTCCCTATCTAAGATGGGAGCAACTGATTGAACCCGGAAAACTTGAACTTACTTTGGCTTGTGTCTGTAGACATATTGTCCAGTCTGTTGCAGTCCTTCACAGATGCTTTTGAGAGTCCAGCCACATGCCATTGCTGCTGGTGCTATTGCCCAGGTCTGAGCCTTTGTTGTTGTTGTTTTCCTGAATATAAGGCTAGATAATTGAGCTTTTGTTATGTCTCGTCTATTCTCAGCCTGGCAGCCAGTAACATAGACAGGCCTGTCACCCTGCACCCAGGGCCCTTTCATGGCTACCCCATCCTCTAGAATAAGAAAAGCCAGAACCTTTTTTTAAAAAATCTTTTTTATTTTTATTTTTTTTTCTCCTCCTCTTCCTCCCCAAAGCCTTACTCTTTTGTGGCCTGTAAAGTCTTCTCTAGCTTCTCCTGCTGCCTTCCCCTACTCACTGATCACTCTCTTGCTCAAGCCACTCGGGCCTCCCTGTCAGTCCCTGGGTACGTTAGGGCTTTTGACCTTGCTATGCCTGCAGCTGTCTTCCCCTGGTAGTCATATAGCTCCTGCCTTCACCTCCTTCCAAACCAGTACTAACAGGGCCCTTTTTCCTGCTGACCTGCTCTGCCCTCCCCACCACCATTCTCAGCACACCTGACCTTGGCCTGTGCCTTGTTTTCTCTGTAGCACTTAACATCTTCTAGCACAGCCTTTTTAAAATGTTTTATTTATTTATTTATTTTGAGACCGAGTCTCATTCTGTTGCCCAGGTTGGAGTTCAGTGACAGGATCATGGCTCACTGCAGCCTCAACCTCCTGTACTCAAGTGATCCTCCCACCTCAGCCTCCCAGTAGCTGGGGCTACAAGTCCTAGACTTCTTATGTATAGGGGATAGTGTTGATTACCAATATCCCCTTGCCTTGTTGAATTGTAAACCAAGAACAGAACCTTTGTGTTCTCATTAATGTATCCTAAATTCCTAGAAAGGTTCCTAGCAATAAATATGTGGATAAATCCAAGAGAATAAATATGTGGATAAATCTACAATAAATAATAAGTCCACAATAAATATGTAGATAAATCCAAGAGAACTTTGCTTAAGATGTATGTACATCTCTTTGGATCCTTGTAACACATCTGAGGTATATGTGTCAGGGGTGATCAGCTTCATTTTATAGATTAGCATATGTGTGTTTATAGTGTTTTTTGTTTAGTGTTTGTGCAGTGAGTGTTCCCCTCTCTCTCCAACCTAATGGTAATGTAAGCTCTTGGAGGATTAAGGCTGTGTTTTAAAGCCTTATTTTCCGTTGTATGGGGAACCTTACACAGTACTAACCTTTCTGTCTTCTAGCTTTTTGACACTATAGTATGTAATAAATTGTAGTTAACCATATTCACCCTACAGAATTGCAAAGCACCAGAACTCATTCCTCCTATCCTATCTAGCAGTATTTTGTATCTTTTTTTTTTTTGAGACAGAGTCTCGCTGTGTCACCTAGGCTGGAGTGCCGTGGCGCAATCTCGCTCCTTGCAATCTCCGCCTCCCGAGTTCAAGCAGTTCTGCCTCGGCCTCCTAAGTAGCTGGGGTTACAGGTGTGTGCCACCATGCCCAGCTAATTTTTGTATTTTTAGCAGAGACAGGGTTTCACCATGTTGGTCAGGCTGGTCTCAAACTCCTGACCTCGTGATCCGCCTGCCTCAGCCTCCCAAAGTGCTGGGATTACAGGTGTGAGCCACCACACCCAGTGTAATTTTGTATCTTAACCAACCTCTCCCTATCCTCCTCTCTCCCATGCATTCCAGTCTCTAATGACCACAATTCTACTCTATACTTTCCTTCACTCAATTTTTTTCTTAGCTCCCACATATGAATGCAATATTTGTCTTTTTGTTCCTGACTTAAGGTTCTCCAGGCTCATCTGTGTTGCCACACAGGATATGATTCCATTCTTTTTTATGGCCAAATAGTGTTTCTGTACATCTATACCACATGCTCTTTATCAGTTTGTATGTTGATAGACAGTTACATTGGTTCCCTATCTTGGCTATTGTGAATAGTGCTATATTAAACATGGGTGCAGATATTCCTTTGACATACAAATTTCCTTTCCTTTGGACAAATAGTATAGTAGTGGGATTGCTGAATCACATGCTAGATTTTTTTTTAGTTTTTGAGAAACCTCCATAGAGGTTTTCCATAAAGGTTGTACTAACTTACATTCCCACAGTGTATAAGAATTTACTCCACATTCTTACCAGCATTGATTTTGTTTATTTGTTTGTTTGTTTTTTGAGACAGAGTCTTGCCCTGTCATCCAGGCTGGAGTACAGTGCCATGATCTCACCTCACTGCAACCTCTGCCTCCTGGGTTCAAGTGATTCTCATGCCTCAGCCACCTGAGTGGCTGGGACTACAGGTGTGCGCCACCACGCCCAGCTAATTTTTATATTTTTAGTAGAGACAGGGTTTTGCCATGCCAGCAAAGCTGGTCTTGAACTCCTGGACTCACAATCCACCCACCAGTACTTGGCCTCCGGAAGTACTGAGATTGCAGGGTTTTTTTTATAATAGCCACTCTAACTGGAATATCATATCTTTTTTTATGATTTTGATTTACATTTCCTTGTTGATTAGGGATGTTGAGCATTTTTTTTGTTTATTTCTTGGCCATATATATGTCTTTTGAGAGATGCCTGTTTGATCCTTTGCCTACTTTTTAGTCAAATTATTATTTTTTTGCTATTGAGTTCCTTGTGTATTCTAGATATCAGTCCTTATTAGATGAATAATGTACAAATATTTTCCCCCATTCTACAGGTTGTCTCTTCACTCTGTTGGCTGTTTCCTTTGCTGTGCAGAAGCCTTTTAGTTTGACATAGTCCGTTTGTCTGTGTTTTTTTGTTTAAATTTGAGACAGAGTCTTGCTTACTCAGCCTCAACCTCCTGGCCTCAAGCAGTTTCCCCACCTCAGCCTCTCAAGTAGCTGGGACCACAGGTGTGAGCCACCATGGTTGGCTGAATTTTCCAATTTTTTGTAGAAATGAAGTATTTTTCTGGCCGGGCGCGGTGGCTCATGCCTGTAATCCCAGCGCTTTGGGAGGCCGAGGCGGGCGGATCACAAGGTCAGGAGATCGAGACCACAGTGAAACCCCGTCTCTACTAAAAAAATACAAAAAATTAGCCGGGCGCGGTTGTGGGCGCCTGTAGTCCCAGCTACTCGGGAGGCTGAGGCAGGAGAATGGCGTGAACCCGGGAGGCGGAGCTTGCAGTGAGCCGAGATCGCGCCACTGCACTCCAGCCTGGGCGACAGAGCGAGACTCCGTCTCAAAAAAAAAAAAAAAAAAGAAATGAAGTATTTTTCTGTTGCCTAGGCTTGTTCTCAAACTCCTAGCTCAAGCAATCCTCCTGCCTCAGCCTTCCAAAGTGCCATAATTATAGGCATGAGCCACCAAGCCCAGTCCCAGAGGTCTCATTTTTGATTTCTAGTTTTACTCCCTTGTGATCTGAGAAGACACTTGATATGATTTTGATTTTTTTTTTTTTTTTTGAGACGGAGTCTCGCTCTGTTGCCCAGGCTGGAGTTCAGTGGCCGGATCTCAGCTCACTGCAAGCTCCGCCTCCCGGGTTTATGCCATTCTCCTGCCTCAGCCTCCCGAGTACCTGGGACTACAGGCGCCTGCCACCTCGCCTGGCTAGTTTTTTGTATTTTTTAGTAGAGACGGGGTTTCACCGTGTTAGCCAGGGTGGTCTTGATCTCCTGACCTCGTGATCTTCCCGTCTCGGCCTCCCAAAGTGCTGGGATTACAGGCTTGAGCCACCGCGCCCGGCCAATATGATTTTGATTTTTAAAAAATTAGTTGGCCTGGCACAGTGGCTCATGCCTGTAATCACAGCATTTTGGGAGACCGAGACAGGTAGATTGTTTGAGTCCAGGAGTTTGAGACCAGCCTGGGCAACATGGCAAAACCCTATCTCTTAAAAAAAAAAAAAAAAAATTAGCTGGGCATGGTGGCATGCACCTGTAGTTAGTTCCAGCTACTCGGGAGGCTGAGGTGGGAGGGTTGCTTGAGTCCTGGTGGTGGAGGTTGCAGTGAGCTCAGATGGTACTACTACTGCACATCAGCCTGGGCAACAGAATGACAGTGTCTCAAAAAATTAAAATTTAAAAATTTAGTTGATTTGTTTTGTGGCCACTACATGGGTCTATCCTGGAGAGTGTTCTGTGTGCTGGTGAGAAGAATGTATATGTTGAAGCTTCTGGATGAAATGTTCTGTAAATGTCTGGGTCTATTTGGTCTATAGTACAGTTAAGTCTGATGTTGCTTTGTTGATTTTCTGTCTAGATGATTTGCAATGCTGAAAATGGGTATTGAATTCTCCAGCTATTATTGTATTGGCATTTCTCTCTTTAGCTCTAATATTTATTTTATATATCTGGGTGCTACAGTATTAGATGCATATATATTTACAATTGTTATATCCTCTTGCTGAATTGATCCCTTTATCATTATATAATGACCTTCTTTGTCTTTGTTTTTTCATGTGAAGTCTATTTTGTCTGATATAAGTATCGCTACTCCTGCATACTTTTGGTTTCCATTTGTATGGAATATTTTTTTTTTTCGTCCCTTTACTTTCTTTTCTTTTTGTGTGAGATGGAGTCTCACTGTGTCTACCAGGCTGGAGAGCAGTGGTGTGATCTCAGCTTAGTACAACCTTCGCCTCCCGGGTTCAAGCGATTCTCCTGCCTCAGCCTCCCAAGTAGCTGAGATTACAGGAGTGTGCCACCACGCCCAGCTAATTTTCGTATTTTTAGTAGAGATGGGGTTTCACCATGTTGGCCAGGCTGGTGTTGAACTCCTGACCTCAAGTGATCCTCCTACCTTGGCCTCCCAAAGTGCTGGAATTATAGGCATGAGCCACTGCACCCAGCCTTTTTGTCCTTTTACTTTCAGTCTGTATGTGTCTTTATAGGTGAAGTGAGTTTCTTGTAGACAACATAGAGTTGGGTATCATTTTAATCCATTTAGTTGGAGCACAATGGTACAGTCACTGCCTACAGTACCCTGGATGTCCCAGGCTCAAGCAATCCTCCCACCTCAGCCTCCTGAGTAGCTGGGACTACAGGTGTATGCACCATGCCCAGCTAATTGTTTTATTTTATTTTACTTTAAAAAAATACATATATTTTTCGAGACAGAATCATGCTCTATCTCCTAGGCTCAAGTGCAACAGTACAGTCTAGTCATGGCTCACTGCAGTCTTGACCTTCCAGGGCTCAGGTGATCCTCTCACCTCAGCCTCCTGAGTAGCTGGGACTACAGGTACCTGCCTGCCACCACACCTGGCTTTTTTATTATTATTTTTGGAGAGACGACATCTTGCTATGTTGTCCAGGCCACTCTCAAACTCCTGGAATGAAGGGATCCTCCCACATTGGCCTCCCAAAGTGCTGAGATTATAGGTATGAACTATCATACTGAGCTTTATTTTATTTTTTTGTAGAGATAGGGGCCTCGTTCACTTGCCCAGGCTGGAATGCCCGGTTTTACTTTCCTGTTTTTTCATGGTGGCAGATACCATTTGTTTGCTTTCAGATATAACATTCCCTTAAACACTTCTTGTAGGGCGAGTCTAGTGGTGATGCATTCCCTTAGTTTTTACTTGTCTGGGAAACACTTTATTTCTCCTTTTCTTCTCCAGGGAGTTTTAATTTTTCCTAAACATGTGGTCACTCTCTAGAGGTGGGATACCCCACCCCATTTTTGGCTTAGATCCTCTTGTGTGTTGAATTGTGCCCCCTAGAAGGAATGTTGAAGTCCTAACCCCCAGTGCGGTGGTTGTGATCTTTTTTGGAGATAGGGTGTGATTTCTAAAAAATTATATGTGATTAGTTAAAATGAGTTCACAGTGGATTAGGGTGGGTTCACATGTAATAAGACTAATATTCTTACAAGAAATGGAAAAGAGACCCAGAGGGAAGAAAGCCACGTGAAGACAGAGGTGGAAGCTAGTGTAGCTGTCAAGCCACACATACCCTGTATTAGTTTCCTGTGGTTCCTGTCAAAGGAACCACAAACTGGTGAGTTAAAAAAAAAAAAAAAATTAGGGGCGGTCGCGGTGGCTCACACCTGTAATCCCAGCACTTTGGGAGGCCGAGGCGGGCAGATCATGAGGTCAGGAGTTCAAGACCAGCCTGACCAACATGATGAAACCCTGTCTCTACTAAAAATACAAAAATTAGCCGGGCGTGGTGGCACATGCCTGTAATCCCAGCTTCTCAGGAGGCTGAGGCAGGAGAATTGCTTGAACCCGGAGGCATAGGTTGCAGTGAGCCGAGATTGCGCCACTGCACTCCAGCCTGGGAGACAGAGCAAGACTGTCTCAGGAGGAAAGCCACTGCACTCCAGCCTAGGCGACAGAGCAAGACTCCGTCTCAAAAAAAAAAAAAAAAAAATACAAAAAGTAGCCAGGTGTGGTAGTGAATGCTGTAATCCCAACTACTTGGATGGCTGAGGCATAAGAATCACAAGTATGAAATTATGTTGCAAGAAAGCAGTGGGCAAGTCAGCAAGAAAGGAGCTGACTGTGAGGAGACAAGGGCTTGCTGTGGATTTTATAGGATGGTGCTTGTGCTGTTTTCTGAAGAGAGCTATGTGCAGTACTGATAACGCCAAGGTTGCAGTGAGCTAATTTGCATTTTTCTATCAGCCGAGGGTCTGAAGTTAGCTGAGTGCAGCAAGATTGTGACTTATTTGTGCAGGAGGATTATGTGTCCTGGACCATGAAGAAAGGCAGACTTACAGCTTATGTGCTTTCTCTTTGCTTTCCCTTGGTCCCACCAGCCTGACTCCTTTTCCCTAATTAGGACTCCACATTTAAAAATATATTGTTAATTATAATACAGTGAGTAATTGTACCTGTATTTGTCTAGTGCTCACCTTGTTCAGAATTGTTTTCCTATGCCATCTTGTTTTATGGGCACCATCCAGCAGAGGAACCAGTTTTGTTGCTAGAAATTAGTGATTGATCTAGAACAAAACTTGGATTCTGCCCACATGGTTTGCCCTATCTATTCTGGGCATGGATGGACTGTCCAGGGAGTGCCATATTCTGAGGTAGGTCAACAGAAAAACAAAGGTGTGACTTCCCCTAGTTGATAATTTCTTATGTGCTGAACACCCAGGTCTGGTAAATCAGAATCTCCAGGTTTTAGCAAAAAAGCTCCTAAGATCTGCTGGGCAGTTAGAAAAAAAGAAGGAAATGAAAAAGGAAAAATGAGAAGACAAGGAAAGTTAACCCCGCACTGTCTTCTGTGGCTAGACGATCAGCAAGACAGATGGCCTTCACAATGAGCAGTGAACCATCAGCAGACCTGCCGGAAGCAGGATTCAGCCACATGCTGTTTATAGCATGGCTGCCCTGGTGTTGGTCATGGACTTGATTCTTTCTGCCAGACAACAAACCAGCCCGTCCACTGGCTAACTTAGTGAGGAGATGTGGACACCCCGGACCCTGAGGGTGGCGATCAGGTCACCCCTGCCCTGGAGAGCTGTCTGTGTGGGGAAGTGCCCAGAGGAGGGAAGGTGAGCAGCTGCTGCAGGTGGCCCCTAGGCAGTGTCTGACACCACACCCTGGGGGCTTGAGGACCTTGGCTATTTCCTGTGTTCTGACTGTATTCTGAATACAAAGAGAATATTTACCTTTTTAAAATTGTTTCCAGTAATAAAAGTAGAATGCTTTTCAGCATTGTGAAGGATATAGGGAAAGGGTCATGATTCTAAGTTAATAGGGAAGTAGGGTGTGTACAGTAAATATGCTAATTAAGGGCCAGGGTGGGCTCCAGAAGAAGAAGATCAAACTAAAGAGCCATTGGTCATCAGGGAGTAAATTGGGGCATGCAAATGCACTAGTCTTCTACCTGTTAATAGAATGGGCTAGAGCAATGGAAGTAGATTATGAGGAGGAGAGGACAGATTAACATAGGGTACAATTTTCAAACATATGACAGGAAAGCATTTTTATGATACTTTCTTGTATTTTGTGTGTATCTTATTTTTGGAATCAGAAACAAATATATAGTGATATTAGTAATTTTCAAAAACTGCATTGCAGAAAGCTCCCTTACCCCTGAGTAGGGCAGATGGAAGTGCTGTTCTCTGCCCTGGTCCGACTCCGCCTGTTGCACAGACAGGAAACTCAGCAAGGCTTAGAAGCGGGCTGGAGCCCGAGTTGACAGATTGGCTGGTGTTATAATTTTTAAAATTACTGGCTATAGGGTGCAGTGGCTCATTATTTTTTGTTGAGAGGGGGTTTTGCCATGTTGCCCAGGCTAGTCTTGAACTCCTGGGCTCAAGTAATCCTCTTGCTTTGGCCTCCCAAATGCTGGAATTACAGGCACGAGTCACTACGCCCTGCTCTAAAATGATACTATTTTGACTGCAGCATCCCCCTCCACATTTCATGTTGTGATGTGAGCAAGAGAGCCTTCTCTTTCTGCCCATGTATTTATTATCCGTGTGGACTCACTAATTGCTGGTTTTCGATGGTTTTAAATCTGTTACTGTGTTTGTTTGTGCTCACATTGTTCTAGATTTGACCAGGGAGAGTTTCTCAGGCTAGCTCCTGTGACCATCACGTTTTCGAGCATTTCCTTACTTTCTGAAATAAGATGCTCAGGCTCCTCCTGTTCTTTCCTTGCCCCAGCCATCATTCAGGATCTCCAAGGAGTCCATTTTCTTTTAGCATGGAAGGTATTAAAGGGTGCTAGGCATGCCCATTGCCACAACAGTGTCTTTGCTTCTTGGCCCTTTCCGTGGACAGTTAGGAAATAGATGCATGTGTACACTCGTATACACACAGAGATATGTGTGCGCACCTACATCTACACACTTACACGCATATGCACATTGGCATGCATATAGAAATCACAGTTCACATGAGTGCCTCCAGTTCCATTGCGCCTCTGCAAGTTCTGCTGTAACTCTCCATTCTGTTTGTATGTTCTTTCTTGAACAGTTAACTAGCACCCTGGCTCCTGGCAGAATCAATACATTTACTCATTTGCTCATTCCTGTGATACATCTAAAATAGTTTTGTTGTGTTTTTTTTTTTTTTTTTTTTTGAGACGGAGTTTTGTTCTTGTCACCCAGGCTGGAGTGCAGTGGGCGATCTCAGCTTACTGCAACTCTGCCTTCTGGGTTCAAGTGATTCTCCTGCCTTAGCCTCCCGAGTAGCTAGGATTACAGGCACCTGCCACCATGCCTGGCTAATTTTTATATTTTTAGTAGAGACAGGGTTTCACCACATTGGTCAGGCTGGTCTTGAACTCCTGACCTCAAGTAATCCACCCACCTCGGCCTTCCAAAGTGCTGGAATTGCAGGCGTGAGCCACCACGCGGCCTAAAATAGTTTATTCTTAATTAGACTACACTTATCATAGCTACTTAAAATAATTCAGGATCACCCCTTCCAGACCACAGTGTTAACTTCAGATGAACATTCTTCTAGAGTTCTGTATATATACCTGTAGATAAATATACACAATTTTATTAAATTGTAGTCGTACTATGTATACTTTTCTGTAGCCTGACTTCCCCCCGACTAATTAACATAGCATCTTTCCCTAACATCTCATCCAGCATCTTTCTGTCCAGAAGAGAAATCCATAGCGTATTTTGTAATGGCTGCAGAATTCGACCATAATTCCGTTATTGCACTTTGATTTTAAAAGGCATCAGTTTTCGCTATTATATATAAAGCTGGCATCAACATCTTTGTAACTAAATCTTAATTATTTCCTTAGGATAGAAGTGGAATTACTGGGCAAAGGGTATGTATATTTTTCTGTCTTTCTGAATGGCTGTATTTGTGCTCTGGCCAGAAGTTTTGGAGAGTGCTGGTTTTCTAGACCAGTGTTTCTCAACTGTGGGTGCACATCAGAATCATTGAGGGCACTTTTAAAAGCAGTGATACCCAGGACCAGCTCCCAGAGATTCTGGTTTCATGGATCTGGGGTGTGACCCAGGGTTTATAGTTTTTAAAAGCTCTCCAAGAGATTTTATATGCGGCCAGTTTGATAGGTGAAAGTGGTATTCCATTATTTTAATTATAATTTTCTTCTGAAATTGTTTCAGGCATTCAGATTTGGGAGAAGTAGCCCCAGAAATAAAAGCATCAGAGAGACGAACAGCTGTGGCCATTGCAGGTAAAGTTGGATGAACTGGATGTGGGCCCACTCTGGAGCTGAAGTACTTCTCCTGTCCCCTTGGGATTCTGGGTTCCAGCCTCTCCCTGGACTTGGGATTGTGCACCTCAAAAATAAATAAGCTTAAGGCTTTTATTTTTCCTTTTACAAGAAGATTCCATCTAAGGGTCTTCTAAGCATTCCTCATATATTCAAAATAGTGTTTTTTGTTTGTTTTTTTTATGAGCAACACTTTATTCCAGAAAATGGAGTAAGTGTTCCCAGGATTCAGTTAAACAAGTGATTATGACACGATTTAACAGAAACACATTACCCCAATTTTAGCATAACAGCCATTGTAGGTCATAGTTAAGGTGACTGTATAGTTTATCTTCTAAAGTGGGCACTTCTGAGAGTGAAAGGGATGTAATGTTGGGAAAACAGGTATGAACTGGGATTGTAGTCTTCCTGGTTGTGATCCATACAGGCTGGTTTTTCTTTCTCTGAGGATTTGGGGGTGGGGCTGTAACACCACCCTTTGTAAATTCACCTTTAAGGTACGGTGGCCACACTCCAGATATCTTTAGTTCTCTTACTAACTCATTTTATTTTGTTTTATATTTTCTTTTATTATTTTATTTTATATTTCCTTTTATTTTTGAGACCGAGTTTCGCCTTTGTTGCCCAGGCTGGAATGCAGTGGCGCGATCTCATCTCACTGCAACCTCCACCTCCTGGGTTCAAGTGATTCTCCTGCCTCAGCCTCCCAAGTAGCTGGGATTACAGGCATGTGCCACCACGCACAGCTAATTTTTTGTATTTTTAGTAGAGATGAGTTGCACCATGTTGGCCAGGCTGGTCTCGAACTCCTGACCTCAGGTGATCCGCCTGCCTCAGCCTCCCAAAGTGCCAGGATTACAGGCGTGAGCCATTGTGCCCATCCAGTAGCTCATTTTAGATATATCTTTCATAAATTACATTCTTCTTAAAATGAATGTGCTAAAAAATAAACTATGTTTTAACTGCCAAAAAAAAAAAAAAAAAAGAATGTGTTATATTGGATATTAATAGAGTTATGCAAAAACAAAAATCCACAAAAATATGCAAATAAGTTTTGGTTAATACAGTTTTATTTTAGGCTGGATACAGTGGCTCACACCTGTAATCCCAGTATTTTGGGAGGCCAAGGCAAGAGGATCGCTTGAACCCAGGAGTTTGAGACCAACCTGTGCAACATAGTGAGACCCCGTCTCTATGGAAAAAATCACTATTTTATTCATTCAAACAAATATTTTTTGAGTACTTACCATGTACTAACATTGTTGTGAGCATTGGGATATTGTAGACAATAGTAAATGAAAAGGCTCAAAGCCCTTCATGGAACTTAAATTCTGGAAGGTAGGCACCATGGGGATTATTGGCCAGTTGGTCAAGGCTTATAGCAGAATTGGGATAAAGCAGTAATTGCCCAAAGCCCTTTAGTTTCTCCACGTCTAGAATTATGCTATTCAACACAGTAACCACTAGGCACATTGTTTAAAGTTAAACAGAATTAAAACTTCAGCTCTTAAGTACTCTAGCTGTATTTGCTCAGCAGCCTGCATGGTGAGCGGCTGCAGTTTAGACATTGCAGATGGAGAACTTCATCTTGGGAGGTTCCCTTGGAGAGTGTTGTTCTAGACAAATGGGAAAGAAAGCATGGGGATGGGGCGAGGAGAGGGAATGGCCTTATTGGATGCTTATTGTGAGCTAGGTTGTCTTAATTACTTTTAACAATAACCTCTAAGATAGTTATCAATCCCTGTTTCGTTTGAGGAAACCAAGGCACAGAGACACTGGCTCTTCCCCAAACTTTAATATCTCTACTGAATAAACCTCCAGTGGTTATTCTTTATAGCTCTTCTTCATGAGTTATGTGAGTTCCTCTTGAGCGTATGCTTAATTTTAAAGACTTAAAGCAAGGTTTTAAGCCTATAGGATTAAAAACAAGTTGTATTTAAGTATACTATACAGGCCAGGTGCAGTGGCTCATGCCTGTTATCCCAGCACTGGGAGGCCGAGGCAGGCAGATCACTTGAGGCCAGGAGTTTGAGACCAGCCTGACCAACGTGATGAAACCCTGTCTCTACTAAAAATACAAAAATTAGCTGGGTGGGATGGTGGGCGCCCGTAGTCTCAACTACTCAGGAGGCTGAGGCAGGAGAATCGCTTGAACCTGGGAGGCGGAGGTTACAGTGAGCCGAGATCGTACCACTGCACTCCAGCGTAGGCGTCTGTCTTAAAAAAAAAAAAAAAAAGTATACTATACATTCAGAAAAGTACTCCGAATAATAGCTTTAGAAATATTCACAAACATGAACTTACCTATGCAAGCCAGAAACCAGATGGAGAAGCTGAAGAAAACCCATACCCCCAAAGGCCCTTTCCAGTCACTTCACCTCTCATCTGTCATTATCCTGACTTCTAAAAGGATAGGTTAGCTTTGCCTGGTTTATACTTTATGTAGTCACACTATATAATTTATTTATCTTACTCAATTCTGAAGATTCTACTTCATAGCTCATTCTGTTTTTGTCTCACTCCATCACTCAGGCCGGAGTGCAGTGGTGGCCATCGTAGCTCACTGCAGCCTTGACTTCCTGGCCTCAAGGGATTCTCCTGCCTCAGCCTCCCAAGTGGCTAGGACTACAGGTGTGAGCCACTGTACCCAACTAATTTTTTAAAAAACTTTTTGTAGAGATGAGGGTCTTGCTATTGTGCCTAGGCTGGTCTCAAATTCCTAAACTCAAGCGATCTTCCTGCGTTGTCCTCCCAAATTGCCGTGATTACGGATATGAGCCACCCCACCTGGCCTGAAAATGGTTTTAATTGCCTTACTCGGAGTTCTCCAACAATGGGCTCATAACAGTTCTTCCTGGGCTCACCATGGTGGTAGGGCCTGGCCTATCCTCTGTCCCTGTGTTCCATGTGAGCCCAGTACTCCCAGAGTCAGAACTTATCTCATCCTTAGGTCACTTCCCACCCAATGTGAAGTATAGTGGAGACCTTGGCTCATGGAGCTGAGCCCTCACTGGCCCCCCATGTTTGCTGTTTTGTGTCTTTGCCTAGAGCCCTGCTGCCTCCTCTTCACCCTGCCCCACAATCTGCTGATGGCTGCAGAACATCAGGCTCTCTCCCAGCCCTAGTCAGTGGTTTCCTTAGTTTGGTAACCCTCAGTCTTTGGCTACTTTGTGCATCCTTGACTTCATCCACCTGTTAAATCCACATCAGAGCTATTTCCCACCCCTAACCAAGCAAGGCCCTATTTTCTCTGGGTCTGGAGGTTAGTCCTGACTCCAGCTTAAAACTACTCTCAGAACCACCCCAACCCTATCTCTGGCATCTTTAGACTTTCCCATTCTCTTCTCTAACTATTTTCTCTCCTCATATGGCATTTTGGGTTCCTTGGAGAATTTGTTCTGATGGCTTTTCCTCACTTGAATAATGTAATCTTTGGACTGCTTGGCATTGTGGTTGATGTGTGTGGATCTTGTGCCTTCTCTGATCTTCTCATGCTTCCTGGACCCCATTTTCTTTTTCTCTCTTTCCTGCTTTTCACATGTCCATCTCCCAGAGACATCATCAAAGAAGACGGTTTGAAATGTTAGGTTTATCTACCTGATTGCATGGAAATCATGAGAAAACAGAAATCTGAAAATATCCGAATCTTGATTTATAAGCTCTTAAAAAATGTAAATTTTGGGGCCGGGTGCAGTGGCTCACGCCTGTAATCCCAGCACTTTGTGAGGCCGAGGCGGGCGGATCACGAGGCCAGGAGATCGAGACCATCCTGGCTAACACGGTGAAACCCTGTCTCTACTAAAAATACCAAAAAAAATTAGCCAGGCATGGTGGTGGGCGCCTGTAGTCCCAGCTACTAGGGAGGCTGAGGCAGGAGAATGGCATGAACCTGGGAGGCGGAGCTTGCAGTGAGCTGAGATTGCGCCACTGCACTCCAGCCTGGGTGACAGAGTGTGACTCCGTCTCAAAAATATATATATATGTGTGTGTGTGTGTGTGTGTGTAAATTTTGAAACCTAGGTGTTACCTTTTCTTGGATCAAAGTCAAAATAGTCAAAACATGCACTGAAAAGTCTTGCTCCTTCCTTCCTAAGCCTCCTGTTCTCTCCTTTATATTGTGGACTTGCAAGCAAATCTAGAGTTTTAGGTCTTCCTTCATACATAAGTATCTGACTACCACTACATTAAACACATTCTGTAATTAAGATATTAATGTTGATGGACATTTCATGATGTTTGGAGACTTTGGGCAAATAACAGTTTACTGGTAAGTCACAACTCTTCCCCACTGTCTCTCCCCTCGCACCTCACCCTGGTGTATTTGTGCTCTGATATACATTTTAATTTTAAGTGATTACAAAAATTTCTTATGCTGGAATAAAAATAACATGATAGGAGGTGCTGAATTTTTAAATAGTCAAGGAATTTCTATCAACTTACATTTTAAATAGTTTCTAAAATCAAAGGTTAATCTGTATAAGTTTTATGGTTATTCATGTTTATTTTCCCAAAATTTAGAAAATTCTATAAAGATATATCCTAGAGCAAATCTCTGTCTTGTGTGTAGCTATTACTATCTTGTGATGTATTTTTTGCTGGCAAAACATTACATTTACATAGGAAAAACTGAAACCAATAATAGCACTAAAACATCAGCTACCGTATTGTCACTTGACATTTTTTGTTGTTGTTTGGTGTTTTTTTCTTTTTGAGACAGGGTCTTGCTCTGATGCCCAGGCTGGAATGCAGTGGTACAGCCACAGCTTACTGCAGCCTTGACCTCCCAGACTCAAGTAATCCTCCTGCCTCAGCTGGGACCATTGGCTCATGGCATCATGCCCAGCTAATTTTTGTTTGTTTGTTTGTTTGTTTGTTTTTGATACAGCCTCACTCTGTCGCCCAGGCTGGAGTGCAGTGGCAAGATCTCGGCTCACTGCAACCCCCGCCTCCTGGGTTCAAGCAATTCTTATGTTTCAGCCTCCCAAGTAGTTGGAATTACAAGCATGCGCCACCACGCCTTGCTAATTTTTGTATTTTTAGTAGAGACGGGATTTCGCCATGTTGGCCAGGCTGGCTGGTCTCAAACTCCTGACCTCAAGTGATCTTCCTGCCTTGGGCTCCCAAAGTGCTGGGATTACAGGCATGAGTCACCATGCCTGCCCTAATTTTTTTAAAAAAGTCTTTGTGGACCAGGGTCTTGCTTGGTTGCTCAGGCTGGTCTCAAACTCCTGGACTCAAGCACTCCCCCTGTTCAGCCTCCTAAAGTGCTGGGGTTACAGGCATGAGCACTTGAAGTTTTTGACAGAAAGGTTCTAACTTGCTGATGAAACTAAATGTATATGGTTTCTTTTTTCTTCTAGATTTGGAATGGAGAGAAATGGAAGGAGATGATTGCGAGTTCCGTTATGGAGGTAGAAACTACAGGATTTGGCAACAGATTGGATTGGCTAGACGGGGAGTGGGTAAAGTGACAGATAACCAGGATTTTATATTTAGAACAATTGGGAGAAGTTGCCATCTTGGTGAGAAAGAAGGGTTCTAGGTTTAGCTTCAATTAATTTGTGTCAGCCAAGGGTGCATTATTTGATTGACACTTCATTTTCCATTGCTTTTTCCATAGATGGTACAAATGAGGCTCAGGACAATGATTTTCCAACAGGTAAGCATTTTCTCTGCCTTCTCTCTCTGTTCTATGAAAGGGGGTTATCATCTAGGCTGGCAATTCCCACACCTGACTGTATCAAATCACCTGGGGAGGCAGAGCACTCAGGTGTAGGATGCCCTACTTAATTAACCCTTTATACATTGTTGACAATATTGCTAAAAAAAAAAAAAAAAAAAAAAAGAATGAAAGACACCCGGGGAAACTTGCTAACCACATAGAGTAACCAGGTCCCCCCACCACCCAACATACTCACTGCCTGTAATAAGTTAGCATGTTTGGAAGTGCAACCCAGAGATGTTTCATTTTTTAACAAGTTCCTGAAGTGATTCTAATGTACAGCCCTGTTTGGAAACCATTTATCTGGTCCAACGCCTTCATTTGCTGGTCAGGATCCTGGGCCCAGAGCTTCTAAACAACCTGCCAAGGGCCACACACTAGGCAGGAGTGTTTTCTCTGTCTTTTCCCCATTGCCTTTTACCACCTTGCTACTTAAAAAATAAAAAGTTGTTCCATGTCTGGACAAGAAAAACAGTGTTCCTAGTTTCATTCAGGCAGAGCTAGGAAAGCTGAGTAACACCTATTCTGCCACAGTGTGATTCTTCCCATGTAGTTCTTTTGTTTTTGTAACAAGTTCATAGGTCGCCTAATGTTCTGTGGGGCAGTCCTGTGGCTGCACTGCCTGTGGAACTCTCTGAGCAGAGTGTCCAGCACTATGAGTCCTGCTGGTTGAATGGGAGGTGGTCTTGAATCCATCACTTAACCTTCTTGGGAAACAGGCAGAGGGCTGGGTCACCCAGTGTTTCCTTTCATGTTTATCTAAAAATCTAAAGCAGCATCACACACGTCATTTTCTCTCTTGAGAAAGGAACTGGAAAAAAGGCTGCAGGGCAGTGGAATTTGTATTTGTTTCATGCATTAACATTTAAAGTGACTCAGCGGGGTGGCTCACTCCTGTAATCCCAGCATTTTGGTAGACTGAGGCAGGCAGATCACTTGAGCCAGAGAGTTCAAGACCAGCCTGAGCAACATGGCAAAATCCCATCTCTACAAAACATACAAAAACTAGCCAAGCGTCTAGTGCACCTGTAGTCCCAGCTGCTCAGAAGCTGAGATGGGTGGATCACTTGAGCCTGGGAGGTCTAAGCTGCAGTGAGCTGTGATCACACCACTGCATTCCAGCCTGGGTGACAGAGTGAGACACTGTCTCAGACAACAACAACAACAATTTTTTTTTTTTTTTGAGATGGAGCCTTGCTCTGTTGCCCAGGCTGCTGGAGTGCAGTGGCACGATCTCAGCTCACTGCAATATCTGCCTCCCGGGTTCATGCCATTCTCCTGCCTGAGTCTCCCAAGTAGCTGGGACTACAGGTGCCCGCCACCACGCCCGGCTAATTTTTTTTGTGTTTTTAGTAGAGATGGAGTTTCACCGTGTTAGCCAGGATGGTCTCGATCTCCTGACCTCGTGATCTGCCCGCCTCGGCCTCCCAAAGTGCTGGCATTACAGGCATGAGCCACTGCGCCTGGCCCACAACAACAAATTTTAAGAGAACTAATTATATGCAGCATGAACTTTAGGAAGGTGCTGGGCCAAGACCTGGGATGGTGGGTGGAACCTTCAGAGGTAGCAATACTATTCCAAGCATCTAGCTTATAAGATTTTATATTGTATAGGGTGATGTTTGAGTATCTGCAAATAAGTACTCACTTACTAACAGTCTGCACTGAATATTTTAATACATTTAAAATTAAAAACTGCATTAAAGCCAGGCACCATGGCTCACACCTATAATCCCAGCACTTTGAGAGGTGGATTGCTTGAGTTTGGGTTTGAGACCAGCCTGGGCAACATGGCAAAAACCCATCTCTACAAAAAAATACAAGGATGAGCTGGGTGTGGTGGCACACACCTATAGTCCCAGCTACTTGGGAGGCAGAGGTGGGAGGAGCTCTTGAGCCCAGGAGGTTGAGGCTACAGTGAACTGAAATCATGCCACTGCACTACAGCCTGGGTAACAGGGTAAGACCCTGTCTAAAAAAAAAGAAAGGGGGAAAAAAAAAAGAAAACCTGCATTATTGATTTCAGGTTTGCAAAATGGTTGTTTAGCTATGATTGCTGACTCTTTATGCTTAGTGATTTCTTTCTAGTTCCTTTAAAATATTCTCTTATTTGTAGAGAGAAAAACAAAACAAAAGAAACAAACAAAAAAGCATTAACTAGAAAGCCAGAGAGTGATTCAGTGATTATGACTCCTGTGGGAACTTCCCAGTGACTCTGAGTCACAGAAACGACACAGTGGGAGATGAGGCCTGCATTCAGCTTCTAGGAGTCATATGCTGCTCACTGTAGCCAATTAATTTGGAGCTCAATGTTAGATCTTACAGGTTTCTAGAAAGACCAGAAATCTGGCTTTTGCAAGAACTCTTCCAATTGTTAAATGTAGCTTCTCTATTTCTGTTCTTTCTTTTGTTTAATGTTACATATATCTGTGGTTAGGTTGGTACCTATTGTACCTTGATGTCAGGTTCCAGCCCTGCCTTGGTCTCAGGTCAGCCTTGAGCACACCCTGAGCCTCCTGTGCCTGCACTCTGCTCTCTGAAGGGGGTCATCACTCTCCCCATCCTGCTGGGCTCTCCCTCACCAGCTCTTGCCTGGCCCTTAGCTCAGAAACACAGGGTGAGCACTTATGTCTTCATTTCTTTCCACAGTGGAGAGAAGCAGGCTTCAAGAAATGCTGTCACTGTTGGGCCTAGAGATGTACCAGGTCCAGAAACTCAGCCTTCAGGACTCTCTGCAGATCAGTTTTGACAGTATGAAGAACTGGGCCCCTCAGGTTCCCAAAGACTTGCCCTGGAATTTCCTCAGGAAGCTGCAGGCCCTCAATGCTGATGCCAGGAATACCACCATGGTGCTGGACGTGCTCCCAGATGCCAGGCCTGTGGAGAAGGAGAGCCAGATGGAAGAGGAGATCATCTACTGGGACCCAGCTGATGACCTTGCTGCCGACATTTATTCCTTTTCTGAGCTGCCTACCCCTGATACGCCAGTGAACCCCTTAGACCTTCTCTGTGCCCTGCTGATCTCCTCAGACAGTTTCCTGCAACAAGAAATAGTGTTGAAAATGGCCCTCTGCCAGTTTGCACTCCCACTCGTGTTGCCTGACTCGGAGAACCACTACCATACATTTCTGCTGTGGGCCATGCGGGGCATTGTGAGGACATGGTGGTCCCAGCCCCCAAGGGGCGTGGGGAGCTTCCGGGAAGACAGCGTGGTCCTGTCCAGGGCGCCCGCCTTCGCCTTTGTGCGCATGGATGTCAGTAGCAACTCCAAGTCCCAGCTTCTCAACGCCGTCCTCAGCCCGGGCCACAGGCAGTGGGACTGCTTCTGGCATCGGGACCTCAACTTGGGCACCAATGCCCGGGAGATTTCGGATGGGTTGGTAGAAATTTCCTGGTTTTTTCCCAGCGGAAGGGAGGACTTGGACATTTTTCCAGAACCTGTGACCTTTCTGAACCTGAGAGGTGACATCGGGTCTCACTGGCTGCAGTTTAAGCTCTTGACAGAAATCTCCTCCGCTGTGTTTATATTGACTGACAATATCAGTAAGAAGGAATACAAATTGCTGTACTCCATGAAGGAGTCAACCACAAAATACTACTTCATCCTGAGTCCGTACCGTGGGAAGCGCAACACAAACCTGAGATTTCTGAATAAGTTAATTCCTGTGCTGAAAATAGACCACTCACATGTCCTGGTGAAGGTCAGCAGCACTGACAGCGACAGCTTCGTGAAGAGGATCCGGGCCATTGTTGGGAATGTGCTGCGGGCACCCTGCAGGCGGGTATCTGTGGAGGACATGGCGCACGCAGCCCGCAAGCTCGGCCTAAAGGTTGACGAGGACTGTGAGGAGTGTCAGAAAGCGAAAGACCGGATGGAGAGGATTACCAGGAAAATCAAAGACTCGGATGCCTACAGAAGGGATGAGCTGAGGCTGCAGGGGGACCCCTGGAGAAAGGCAGCCCAAGTGGAGAAGGAGTTCTGCCAGCTCCAGTGGGCCGTGGACCCCCCTGAGAAGCACAGGGCTGAGCTGAGGCGGCGGCTGCTAGAACTTCGAATGCAGCAGAACAGCCACGATCCCTCCTCGGGGGTGCAGGAGTTCATCTCGGGGATCAGCAGCCCCTCCTTGAGTGAGAAGCAGTACTTCCTGAGGTGGATGGAGTGGGGCCTGGCACGGGTGGCCCAGCCACGACTGAGACAGCCTCCGGAGACACTTCTCACCCTGAGACCAAAGCATGGGGGCGCCACAGACTTGGGGGAGCTGCTCTGGCCTGAGCCCCTGGGGGTGGAACACTTCCTGCGGGAGATGGGACAGTTTTATGAGGCCGAGAGCTGTCTTGTGGAGGCGGGGAGGCTGCCAGCAGGCCAGAGGCGTTTTGCCCACTTCCCAGGCTTGGCCTCGGAGCTGCTGCTGACAGGGCTGCCTCTGGAGCTAATCGATGGGAGCACCCTGAGCATGCCCGTCCGCTGGGTCACGGGGCTCCTGAAGGAGCTGCACGTCCGACTGGAGAGACGGTCAAGGCTGGTGGTTCTGTCAGCCCTCGGGGTGCCGGGCACGGGCAAGTCCACACTCCTCAACACCATGTTTGGGCTGCGGTTTGCCACAGGGAAGAGCTGCAGTCCTCGAGGGGCCTTCATGCAGCTCATCACAGTGGCCGAGGGCTTCAGCCAGGACCTGGGCTGTGACCACATCCTGGTGATAGACTCTGGGGGCTTGATAGGTGGGGCCTTGACCTCAGCTGGGGACAGGTTTGAGCTGGAGGCTTCCTTGGCCACTCTGCTCATGGGACTGAGCAATGTCACCGTGATCAGCCTAGCTGAAACCAAGGACATTCCAGCAGCTATTCTGCATGCATTTCTGAGGTTAGAAAAAACGGGGCACATGCCCAACTACCAGTTTGTATACCAGAACCTTCATGATGTATCTGTTCCCGGCCCCAGGCCAAGAGACAAGAGACAGCTCCTAGATCCACCTGGTGACCTGAGCAGGGCTGCAGCCCAGATGGAGAAACAGAGCGACGGCTTCCGGGCACTGGCAGGCCTGGCCTTCTGTGACCCTGAGAAGCAGCACATCTGGCACATCCCTGGCCTGTGGCACGGAGCACCTCCCATGGCCGCAGTGAGCTTGGCCTACAGTGAAGCCATATTTGAATTGAAGAGATGCCTACTCGAAAACATCAGGAACGGCCTGTCGAACCAAAACAAAAACATCCAGCAGCTCATTGAGCTGGTGAGACGGCTGTGAGTGTGCAGAGAAACCCAGTTCAGGTGTAGGAGGCTGCTGTGAGCAGCCCTGTCTGATGGGGCACCCGTGTGGGCTGTGCCCTGGTGCCTGAGAATGGCCGGTGCCCAATCGACATGAGAAGACAAGCAAAAGACAGAGGGTTTGGAGTCTCCTCAACAGTGTTAAGAGAGGAAGTGACCTCACAGACCAGCTCAGAGATGTTACCAGGAATATCACAACCCCCAGGGTAGGGAGACACGCAGCAGTTTGTTCTGTCTCAGCTCCTGTCAAGGATCCCACGGGGTGGGCCCTCTGTATAGCTGCTCTCTGTCACTGGCCCCTGGAGTGGGAGCAGTGTCCTCGGTCACTGCAGGCCCAGGCGGGCAGGTGGTCCCAGGACAGAGGTGGGGAAGTTGTCTTGAGGAAGCAGAAGTAGGCCTTGCTCCCGCCCAGCCCAAGGGCCTCCAGTGGACCAGCATTTGAGATGTGAGTGCCCGTGGTGCACAAGGCACTCCCATGGCACTGTATTTATTGACTGAAGGCTTCCCTGACCCCTGCCCAGGAAAAGTTCATTGGTCGCTCTGTTGTGCCCCACAGCACTTTGTTATACCTCTGCCACACACTTCACGCAGCGCGTTGTAACTCATGTGTTTACATGTCTGTCCCCCAGACTGTGAGCTCCTTGAGGGCAGGGACTGTACATTCTCCAGCTCTGTGTCCCCAGGGCCTGGCACATTATAGATGCTTAATAAATGTCTGTTGAATGAATGAATGCACAAGTGATAGTAATGGGCAGGTTCTGCCTCTCTGTGCCTTAATTCTGTTTCTCAAAGAGGAGAGCAGCATCTGTCTGAGGACTGGGTATGGTAGAGGCAGTATCTGGAAGGGTAGATAGGGTAGAGATGTGCCCTATCCTGGCACATTTTAGTAAAAAGCCATCCTGTTCTCTCTCTTTAAGGCAGGAGCCATTCTTCAGGCTGTTACTGGGGGTTAAAACTAAATACCTTCACAGTAACTCTGAGGTCTTTCCATTGTCACCCCATTTCACAGTTGAGGAAAAGGAAGCCTAGAGGAGGTAAGCCCCTGCCCCAGAGCTCACATCTGGATGGACAGAGCTAGAGCGGATAAGGGGTGGTGCTGTCACACTCAGCCCTGCACCTCTTCCTCTCACCCTCTCCAGACTCCCATAGCTTCTGGGCTTACCCCTGGGCAGCCACGTCAGTGCCAGCGCCTCCTCTGACATCCTCCCCGACCTCATCCACAACCCACCATTCGAACCAGAGGCTTGGCCAAGAACTTGGGACTTCTGCCCTGTCAGTTCTGCTGGAATCCTTGCCTGCACTGGCCCCTCCCAGGGGCCAGTGTCACCTCACTGGGCCTCAGAACCCCACCCCAGCCCTTTCATCAGCTCTAGGAAGCTCTGCTTGATCCCCTGGGCCTTGCTTAGACGTTGGAGCCTCTTTCTCTTTGTGTTTCTTGACTTCAGAGAAACCAAGCCCTTTCCCAAGAGCTCCTACCATGTTTCTTGTCCTCCTTTCACCAGACACAGCAAGGGAGCCTTTAGCTCTCGGTAGCTCACCAGCCCTCTAGACTGGAATCCTTTCTTGAACAAAAGGCTTTCTGGTCCCTTTTCTGGAGATGCCTGGCAGCCTGCCTGCTGTGGGTTTCTGGATTCCCTGGATGCTCCACCTGCTGCTCCCGGGACATCCAAACTGTTGCCTCCTGCGTTCCAGGAGCCTGGTTCTCCACAAACCTGGTCTCTTGCTAATAAGTTTAGGAAAACCTTTCCCTTTTTTCATTTTCCTGCTCTGTTGCCTGGACTGGAGTTCAGTGGCACAATCTCACTGCAACCTCCACCTCCTGGGTTCCAGTGATTCTCAGCCTCTCAAGTAGCTGGGACTACAGGCGTCCACCATCACAAAAATACAAATAATTTTTGTATTTTTAGTAGAGATAGGGTTTCACCACGTTGGCCAGACTGTCTCAAACTCCTGGCCTCAAGTGATCCGCCTGCCTCAGCCTCTCAAAGTACTGGGATTACAGGAGTGAGCCACCGCACCTGGCCTCCTCCCACCCTTTTTGAAAGATTGATGTTTCAAGTCTGTGAACTGTGGATGGGCCTTGCCTTTAGCCCTCCAGTCAGTGCTGCTCTTAGGATTCCAATGAACATAACACCCAGGACTTGCCTTTCATATCTGGAGCTCAAAATGCTCACCTTCAGGTCTGAGAAACCCCAGAACTTGCCATGGGGCTACTGGACAGTCATGTTCTTGGAGCCAAGGTTAGTAGAGAGAGAGCCACCCAGAAAGGTGGACAGGGCAGCAGGCTGCTCACCAGAGCATGGCCGTCTGCTCACAAGGGGTCCTGTTTGATGAAAGTGTCAAACCAAGCAAGTACTATCTTGGAGGAAATGGGCCGGAAGAGTGCTTGGGACAAGGAACCAGGCGTGTCTTTGCTTCTCCTGTGAGATGGGGTGTAGCTTGCTTCAGCATGTTGGATGTCTGGCCTGGTTTTGAACCTCAGCCTTGCTTCCTACTAATTATATGACCCTTGAGCAAAGTTACTTGGCTTCTCCAAGCCTTAGTTCCCCCTACTAGCACCTTTGTAGGAATGGAAGATGCTTACACAGTGCCTGCCCTGTGGTGGAAGAGCCAGTCTGTGCATGAGATAAGTGAGGCACCCATCTCTGTGTCTACACCATTCTGCACACCCATGAGGCTTGTGGAGAGGAAACTGCCTTCTGCATCAGCCTCAAACATTTTAACATGTCAGATCAGGATTCATCTTTTAATCAATCAATGGTACCTTAAGATAATTTGCAGCCATTTTTCCTTCCTAATGGTATGTAAAACAGCATCTTCTCATTGATATTATCTTAATTTACTGAAACAGCACTGAGCAGGACTGGTGGTGGTGTGCAGTTTACACAATATAAACCTGATCTGGTAGCTGCCCCAACTCCTCAGATGTGTTGTATTAGCCCAGTAAACGGAAAATCCTCACAGTAAAAGGGAAAATCACTAATAAAATGATTTGGCCATAAACCTATCCTGAATTCTTCTAAGACTCCAACAAAATTTCACCAGAGTGCAGCTTTATGAGCACCGATGAGTCAGGGCTGCACAAGAGCCAAGATGACCGTGGTCCTGGTCTCCTGTCATTTCGTCAACCACACCCTTTCCCTGCCACACACACATTTTGGAGGCCATGGCTGCTGCTGCCCATCTGCCGGGGGGCCCCTTCTGCTTGTCTCTGGCCCTGGCTGACTGGCAGGCACATCTCTCAGAGCAGCCTTTGGTGCCAGTTGCACCTCCATTCGTGCCCACCCAAGGGTTCAGGGGCCTTTCTGTGCCTTTCTTGGTCCTTAGCACATTTTCATTATCTCCTCATCTGAGCCCAATTACATCTAGATCTAGCAGTTCATCTGGGAGCCAGGGAGTGGCAGTCTCAGGGGCTGGAGCTCATGAGGCCCATCCCTCGGTCTTCTCTTTCTTGAGTCCACCCCCTCTCTATCCCAAGCACCAGTTTGGCTTCTTCAGGTTCTGACTTTTAGCCCAGGGTTCTGGTGTGGCACTGGGCATTTCTAATTGCCCACAGCTCTGATAACAGGAGAGTGGATTCCTTGGGACCCCAAAGCTGACGTCAGTAATTACAGCTGGGGACCTCACCCACCAAACCCAGCCCTTGTGCCTCAACAGAAGGAGAACAGAGGTAGGGGAATGGAGCAGGAGCTCACAGGGAAAACGACTGAGCTGTCTTGGCAATCTGGTTTGACATGCCTCTCTGCTTTACTCATAGGGTTTCAGTTGTTTGACCTATTTCTCAGAATAGAGCTGAGAGCCTCTGGGATTTTTCCTGGTGAACGAGTTATTAGGAAAAAAAGAATCACAAGGAATAATGTAAAAACCACAGGTTTACAAAGTGTAAAGTGTCAGCAGTTCTGAGGATAAGTCAGCTGTAAAGAGAACCACCATGAGTGGAGTGATCTCGGCTCACCCTCCAGCCAACGGGAAGGGAGATGGCACCCCACCGCCCCTAGCCTGGATTCTGAAACTCTTCAGGCTCTGGAAATACAAGGGGGCTGACGGCTCCCTTTTACACAGCATCTCTCCACGGCCCAGCCAGTGCTGTATCCCCTGAGCACTCTGGGTGAGCTGTGCTGCACCCAACTGGACAGATCATCTCAAAGAAGTCCTGACCTCCCAGCAGACCCCTCCTCCCTTCCTCTGCACTTGTGACCAAGAGTGGTAGGCGTGGACTATGGCTACGTTCCTTAGAGAGCTGCCATAATCTTCCAGGAGCATCCAACAGCACTCTCCCCGAAAGGGGGCTCTGCAAACACACATTTTGAGAGTCTCCCAAATAAACGGAGTGAGTTCAGGACACTGGTTCTCAGCCCCGACTGCAAATTGAAATTATCTAAGGGGCATTTAAAAAATATGAATGACTGCCCTCTCCCCACAGAGGTGGTGTGGAACCCAGGGGGCTCTGTCATGCAATTGGGGTTGCGAATCACTGCTTTGAGAGCATAGGAGCAACTTCTTGTTCTTGGTTATGTGCAGAACAAAGGCTCATGTCAAAGCAAAAGCAGTTTTACATCCCTGTCTCTGCATTAGGCCCCAGGAAGAGTGCAGATAGGTCTTTCACATGGGTTCATATGCTCCTGGCCTTTCCATGTCCAGGCAGTCCTTGAGGGCCAGTTGGGAGCTGTCTTCAGCAAGCCACAGAAACCCAGGCCATTCCCTGATCCTAGCATGTTCTGAACCCTCACCCCCAGGAAGTGATACTGAAAGAGCACATGCTTTGGAGCAAAAAGGCCTGCTACCATTTACTAGTTCTGTAACCCCAGGTGAGTCTGTGAGCCTCCATCTTCTGCTCTGTGAAGCCTGGAAATACTGCCTCCTTTATGGAATTAATAGGAGAAGGAAAGTGCATCAAAACAACAACAAATGGAAGTTACAGAAAAATAAAACATCCGCAGTCAGATTTTTCTGCTGATGATTTAAAACAATATAACAGTCATACTGATGTATAGAAGTCATTTTAAGTAATTTTAATCATGTAAAGACTGACATGACACCTTTCCCCCAATCACAGTATAAACAAAGCTAATAAAGGATAGATGACAAGATATTTGAACCCCAGAAATGTCTGCCACTGAAATGGCCATTGTGATGCTTGGAAAGATCTACATCGGTATGGAATTCCAGAGAGAGACCTCAGGCATAAGGGAGAATGGTTTGAATAGAGGAAAGCATAAATTTGATCATCTTATTGCCTGCTGCCTTATGGGCAAAACTTGATTCCCAACCACAGCCTTTGTGATGCGGCCCCTGCCCACCTTGGGCCCCAATAGGTGTTGTGCCATTGCCACCTTTTCCTCTGATCAGCCCAAGGAGCTTGTTTCCCTTTCTCCTTCCCCTTTCCTCTGATTAGGGTGGTGTTGCTATGAGTTCTCATAGAACCCTCAATAGCTGGCTCATCTCCCTAACGGGGTATGTGGCTATCAGGGACTCCTTAAAAACAACAACAAAACCCACAATTGCTCTCTCCCTCTGCCAGGCACATCACCCTGTAATTTTCACAACCACCATTATTGTCCCCAGTTTACAGATGAGAGAAACCGAGGCTCAGGAGGTTCAGTCACTTGCCCACATTACACAGCCAGGAAGCATTGGGTCCAGGATTTGGACTCAGGCAATTCAGATGCCAGGTCCCATGTTCCTCACCACCTTGGAGCAAATTAATGAAACTTAACAATTATAAAATTATTGAACATTATGAAAACTTTAAAAATATTGTCAGTTGAAAAGGATTTCTTAGGAAATGTTGAAAGTTCTTATATTTGCAAAGTATTATGGGTTGGCAGGCACCTCATCCTTGCTCTGTCCCTTTATTCAATATGCATAACAGTTGGGGGCCGCACTTTCTAAAAATTAATATTAAAACATTTCTGGTGAAGTGGACATGGAAGACCTTGTCCTTTTATTACGGGTTTTTTGAGAACCCACCTTCATGTAATCAGAGGAGTCTTGGTCATGGGAAATGGACTGAAGTCAAGAGATTTGTGTCTTGGTCCCTCTCTCCCTCTCCTCAGTGTGGTCATGGGCAACTCATTTCCACCGTTCTTCCATTTCCCCTTCCCATGGATCATAATCCAGTCCTCCCCCTGACAGGAAACTGCAGCATATGCAAGTACTGTACCATTAAGGGGAATGATGCAGACCCAGAACGGCCAAAATATTGGCAATTTCACATGACTCAACCAAACACAACCCATCATTTATTAAATATTCTCTTGATCCTAATAGCTCCATAAGGTAGTACTATTATTAAGGCCCATTTTATAGATAATAGAACTGAGTCTTAACTGTACAAAGATTGTTGTACATGGGCCTGACTCCAGAGCCCGTGTTTTTTCCATGACCGTGGTGACTTCTAAATTAAATATCCCGTGTTGCTATTTTTCCGTTTGACATTAATAATTACTGGCTACCAATAATAGTGGCGACGCACTGGTTTGAGCATTACAGGCCCTGCGATATTCGCATGAATTTCCTTGCCCTCCGGCCTTTTCCTCATACTTAAAATTTTCCTTCCCCAGGGGCCAGTCACCAGTATGGTCACATGTGGCAAACCCATTCTTGCATAACTGCATAAGTCATCCTTGAAGAACTGGGTGACGTTTTAACCAAAACATGTTTCATTATTCGTAGATAAAAGTCTGGAGGGCTTTTCTGTTTGTTTGTTTTTTTTACGAATATTATTTGGAGGCACAACTCAGCAGCCTAATTCATAGGACCTGGGAAAACGCTTGGCTCCTCTTCGGGCCCCGAGGGTGCAGGTTGGGTAGGGCGGGGCCCGGTGGGCCGCACACCCATCACCCGTACTAGCGTGAGGTTGTTGAAGAGGAAATCTCACGTTTCGCATTCTCAAATTTCCGGATCTGAAACCCGATGTAAGCAGCAACCGCGGCAGAGCGAACAGCGGCGGAATGAGCATTCACAAGGCTGAGCATTCACAGGGCTGCGGGGAAGGCGGCAGTGACAGCTACCGAGCACACCGCGGCCCCGCCCCGCAGAGGCCCTGCTCCGCCCCGCAGAGGCCCTGCTCCGCCCCGCCAGAGTACAAGCTCCGACTTGGTCTCTTCCACGGCTATCCCCACCTCTCAGCGCGCTGTGGTACGTCCCGCGCTCAGCTCGGCCCAAGATGGCGGCCTCCGTGTGCAACGGGTTGCTGGGGCCACGGGTGAGTGGGTGATTCGGCAGGTCCCGGCGAGTCGGATGTGGGGTCCCTAGTTTCCGCCTCACGCGCCCTCCCTCCACAGGTGCTGTCCTGGGGCCGAGAGCTGCCTTGCGCTTGGCGCGCCCTGCACACCTCCGCGGTCTGCGCCAAGGTGAGCACAACCGGGGCTGGTGCCTGACGCTCTGGGGGTCCGGGGCCCGGGGCCGCCGCGCGGGCTGAAGGGGGCGTGTCGCCGGGGTCCGGGGCGGGGCTAGAGTCGGGGCTTAGGGATCAGGGGGTTGGGGTCGGGGAGCAGTGCCAGCTGACTGGAGGGACTTGGCGCGAGGTAGGGTCTGGATTGGGGGTCTCGTGGAATCACGGCCCCTTTTGCTCCTAGAACCGGGCGGCCCGAGTACGCGTAGGCAAGGGGGACAAGCCGGTGACCTACGAGGAGGCACACGCGCCGCACTACATCGCCCACCGTAAGGGCTGGCTATCGCTGCACACAGGTGAGCGGACCCCAGGCCTCCAAAAGGAGCACTGAGTCCTACTGTCATGTAAACAAAATGAACACGTGTCACAGGTTTCCTTTAACTCAGGAAATAATGCCAGGGTCAGAAATCTATGAAACCAACTCAAGGGAGACATAAAAAAACAGAGACATATATAGATCAGAATGTTGAAACAAATTTGAAGATGGATGCAAAACTGACTTTTTCCGTGGCGGGCAGGGACTCAGTTGATCCTCCACTGAACAGAAATTATTTGCATGTCTACAGACAAGAATTATTTTGCATTCCTATCAGTTATCTGTAATTTACAGAGCTGCAGAATAGCTCAGAGTCAAGGAAAAGAGTGAAACCCTTACAGAATCTGATAACCCTCAAGAGTGTGCTCTAAGGAATGCAGTTTTCCACTGAAGCACAATTTTTTCTCTGTAAATATATACAGACAACCCTAATTATTCGTGAATTTCATATTTTCAGATTCTTCTACTGACTCAGATTTATTTGTAAGCCCCAAATCAACACTCTGGGCACTCTCAAGGTCACTCTGAGCACTCTCAAGGTCACTCTGAGATGTGGGTAGAGCTGCCACCCCAGGTGCATGTCCCCAGCTGAGGTCGACAACAACAAGGCTCTGCCTCGTTTCAGCTCTCATACTGTAAAAGGTGTCCTTTTTATGGTCTAGAATCTTTTTTTTTTTAATTTGCATTTTTGTGCTTTTTGTTAGTGATTTTGCTGTTTAAAATGTCCCTGCAATGGGACATTTATGAAGTGCTGTCTAGTGTTCTAAGGGGGAGAAGGCTGTGAAGTACCTTAGGGAGGACATACCTCTTTCTTCAGTCACAGTTGCTCTTGGCCCTGAATTCAATGTTAATGAATTTACCGTATATATTAAACAAGGTGTCTTTAAACAGAAACACAAAGGAAACTAGGTTATGTATTGATTTGTTCACAAAAATATGGTGCCCAGAGGCTGGAAGGAATCTAACCCTGTATTTCCTCTAGGAGCAGTGGTTCAGTATTCACTAACTCAGTGTTGGCGGTGACTTTATAGAGTATAACTACTGTGAACAATTGATAACCAACTGTGTTTTGTTTAGTACAGGGGTTCTTGGATGTTTGAGATGCATCTAGGGAACTTACTTAAAATACAGATGCTTGCCTGGCGCGCTGGCTCACGCCTGTAATCCCAGCACTTTGGGAAGCCAAGGCGGGTGGATCACGAGGTCAGGAGTTCAGTACCAACCTGGCCAAGATGGTGAAACCCCATCTCTACTAAAAATACAAAAAACTTAGCCAGGCGTGGTGGCAGGCACCTGCAATCCCAACTATTCAGGAGGCTGAGGCGGAGAATTGTTTGAACCCAAGAGGCGGAGGTTGCAGTGAGCCAAAATCACGCCACTGCCCTCCAGCCTGGGCGACAGAGTGAGACTTCATCTCAAAAAAAAAAAACAAACAAAAAAACAGATGCATATCCCCCACTCTTTTAGGCACTGATCTGACGTTTGGATGTAGGTGTGCAGACTCTTAATGGACATTGTAAGGGCTGCAGGGGATCCAGGGTTCACACTGAGAACCCACTGGTGGAAGCCCTGGGCCTAGCTCATGAGAGGACTCATGTCCCTAATCTCAAAAATAGCTGGTGGCCTCATCTTTCTGGTCCATGGGATGACCAGTGTTTTTATAAGGCAGCCAAGAAAGCAGGAAAGCGGCTAGATGTGGTGGCATCATCTGAGTTTTGCACCCTGACTCAGGCCTCCATCTTCCTTTTTGTAAACTAAGGATAATGATAATACCTACTAAACTGAATTGGCTTGGGAATTAACGACATAAAACATACTTTGAACTTTAAAGTGTTATTTTTCTTATTCCATTAGCAGAAGAAAAGAGAAGAGGCTTGGGGTGAAGGGTGGGATTGTGCTCAGCGCTTTTAGATGTTGACTCTGGAGTTATGGCAGGACCCTGGGGCGATGAGGCTGACTCTTCTGTGATGCCCTTCCCTCTTCAGGTAACCTGGATGGAGAGGACCATGCCGCAGAGCGAACGGTGGAGGATGTTTTCCTTCGCAAGTTCATGTGGGGTACCTTCCCAGGCTGCCTGGCTGACCAGCTGGTTTTAAAGCGCCGGGGTAACCAGTTGGAGATCTGTGCCCTGGTCCTGAGGAACTTGCCTCCACACAAGTACTACTTCCTTGTGGGCTACAGTGAAACTTTGCTGTCCTACTTTTACAAATGTCCTGTGCGACTCCACCTCCAAACTGTGCCCTCGAAGGTTGTGTATAAGTACCTCTAGAACAATCCCCTTTATTCCATCAAGCTGTAGCCTGCAGAGAATAGAAACGTGGGAAAGGAGTGGTATGCGGGGGAAATGCATCCCCTCAGAGGACTGAGGTGTGGTCTGTCAGCTGCTGTTGAATAAAGACCCTCTATCTTGTCTTGCCTCTCTGTTTTTACTGTTGGATGAGGGAACTAGAGTAGCGTTTCTTTGATGATGCTCCAGGTTTTGCAGGAAGGCTGATGCCAGTTGTTTGAAGTTTAATTCATAGCTACAGTTTGGTGAGTACCTGTGCCAATCACTCTGTCAAGCACTTTACCTAAAGTTCTTTGTTTTCTCTCAAGATGGTAAGACCCATTCAGTGTTCCTTTTTAAGAATCAAAACAGGCCGGGCGTGGTGGCTCACATCTGTAATCCCAGCATTTTGGGAGGCTGAAGTGGGCGGATCACGAGGTCAGGAGATCGAGACCATCCTGGCTAACACGGTGAAACCCCGTCTCTACTAAAAATACAAAAAAATTAGCTGGGCGTGGTGGCAGGTGCCTGTAGTCCCAGCTACTCAGGAGGCTGAGGCAGGAGAATGGCGGGAACTCGGGAGGTGGAGCTTGCAATGAGCCGAGATAGCGCCCCTGCACTCCAGCCTGGGCGACAGAGTGAAACTCTGTTTCACAAAAAAAAATAAATAAGAAAACAATATGAACATATATCAAATTGACCATGAAGCTTTCTTATAATTCTACTCCAGAGAGAATTGCCGTGAACAGTTTGTTATATTTTATTCCCAGATGTACTTTTTTCCCAAGGAATACTTTTTTTTTTTTTTTTTGTATTTTCAGTAGAGACGGGGTTTCACCGTGTTTGCCAGGACCCAAGGAATACTTTAATGCACACTCATCGATGTTAAACTCTTATTGAGTACCTACTCGGTGCCAAGCACTCTTCTAACTGCCTGGGACCCATTAGTGAGCAAAACATTTCATTTCAAGATCACTGTCTTTGTGACACTGACATCCTAGTGAAAGGGCAGGGAGCGTGAGGCAGCATTATATGGTCCAAGCACATGAAGGAGGAAGACATGCAGGTAAATGGAGGAAGAGCATTTCAGAAAGTTGCATTCACAAAAGCCAGTTCCTGGTGCTAGGAAGTAGGGCAGAGGTTGCTGATCCTGACCTTGACTCTCATCCTGACCATGTCTCTGATATCTTTAACCTGACCCTGAGCCTCTGCCTAACACATCCTTACCCTGAACTTGATAATGGCCGTGACTCTGTGACCCTGTTGCAGACCTTTACCCTGACTTTGACACACAGCCTGACCTTCACCCTCACTCTCACCTAGACCCTCCCTGGTCATATGTCTCACTCTGAGTCTGACCCTGACCTTGACTCTGATGGTCACTTTGAACTTCACTCTGAACCTGACCCTGACTCAGAACATAGTAACACTACCCTGACTCTTACCATGACTGTGTTCTCCATTTTCATGCTGCTGATAAAGACATACCTGAGACTGAGGTTTAATGGACTTAGAGTTCCACGTGGCTGGGGAGGCCTCATAATCATGGTGGAAGGCAAAAGACATGTCTTACATAGCAGCAGGCAAGAGAGAATAATAACCAAGCCTAAGGGGTTTTCCCTTATAAAACCATCAGATCTCATGAGACTTACTCATGAGAACAGTATGGGGGAACTGCCCCCATGATTCAGTTATCTCCAACTGGGTCCCTCCCACAACATGTGGGAATTATGGGAGCTACAATTCAAGATGAGATTTGGGTAGAGACACAGACAAACCATATCATTCTGTTGGGAACAGGCCCCCAAATCTGGCCATAAAACTGGCCCCTAAACTGGCCATGAACAAAATCTCTGCAGCACTGTGACATGCTCGTTATGGCCATGACACCCACACTGAAGGTTGTGGGTTTGCCAGAATGAGGGCAGGGAACACCTGGCCCACCCAGAGCAGAAAACCGCTTAAGGCATTCCTAAACCACAAATAATAGCATGAGCAATCTGTGCCTTAAGGACATGTTCCTGCTGCAGATAACTAGCCAGAGCCCATCCCTTTGTTTCAGCCAATCCCTTTGTTTCCCATTTTAGTTAATCTGTAATCTATAGAAACAGCTTATCACTGGCTTGCTGTCAATAAATATGTGGGTAAAACTGTTCGTGGCTCTCAGCTCTGAAGGCTGCCAGTCTCCTGATTTCCCACCCCACACTCTATATTTCTCTGTGTGTGTCTTTAATTCCTCTAACGCCACTGAGTTAGGGTCGCCACGACTGAGCTGGTCTCGGCAAGTGGTGCCCATACGTGGGGCTTGAAACCTGGGTTGGAGGGTCGCCAGAGTTGGAGAACATGGAACTAAGCTGGAGGACACTTGAGTACTCTTAAGCAATCCCCATGATGAGTAAGAAGGGCAGCTAGGAAGCATCAGGGTAGCAGTGGGACAAATGTGGGCTCTGGTTCATTCCACCTTGGAACCTTTTCACACTGATGATGAAGAGGAAGTAGAGTACAACAAAGTAACAGAAGAGGTGACAGAGCGGGATTGTTTGCCAGCTAAAGTTAAAGCGGCAAAGGAAGAAGAGGTTCATTCCCTACCCTTCTGCACCCCCTCATTATTTTGAAGAAAAAGAGTGGCCTGACCCTCCAGATCTTTCTTTTCCGGGGGACACTGGGTGAAAAGTAGTTGCCCCAGTGACTGTTCAAACAGTGCCTCGAGCAACCGCTCTCAGTTCTATTCAGGGAGGAATTCAGCAAGCTAGACGAGAGGGTGATATAGATGCTTGGCAGTTCGCTGTTAGAATATATCCACCTAATCAACAGGGAAATAATATAGCTACGTTTTGAGTCTTTTCCTTTTAAATTACTCAAAGAGTTTAAACAAGCTATCAATCAGTATGAACCAGGTCTATGCCTGAAGTGTAAAAAAGGAAAGCATTGGGCCAATCAGTGTCATTCTAAATTTGAGGACAGAAATGCAATTTTGGGAAATGCCGTGAGGGGCCCATCCTGGGCCCCATTCCAAACAGGGGCATTTCCGGCTCAGGCCGTTCCCTCACCCATGTACAATGTCTGTCCCCCGCAACAGCTGGTAGTGCCATAGTAGATTTATACTGCACCTAATCTTCACTCTTCTGCCTGGGAACCCCCACAAAAAGTTCCAACAGGGGTCTGTGGACCCTTGCCAGCAGGGATGATAGGATTACTTCTAGGTAGATCTAGTTTAAATTTAAAAGGAGTGCAAGTACATACAGGAGTCATTGATTCAGATTACAATGGGGAAATTAAAATTGTTATATCTACTTCTGTTCCCTGGAAAACAGAGCCAGGAGAGCATATAGCACAACTCCTGATTGTGCCATATGTGGAAATGGGGAAAAGTAAAATTAAACAAACAGGAGGATTTGGAAGCACAAATAAACAAGGCAACGCAGCTTATTGGGTGAATCAAATTACTGATAAACATCCTACCTGTGAAATAACTATTCAGGGAAAGAAATTTAAAGGTTTGGTAGATGCAGGAGTGGACATTTCCATCATTTCTCTACAGCACTGGCCGTCTGCATGGTCAATTCAACCTGCTCAACTTAACATAGTTGGAGTTGGTAAAGCCCCTGAAGTAGATCAAAGTAGTTATATTTTGCATTGTGAAGGGCCCAGTGGATAATCTGGGACTATTCAACCAATTATAACTTCTGTACCTATTGATATTTGGGAAAAGATTTATTACAACAATGGGGAGCACAAGTTCTCATTCCAGAGCAATTATACAGCCCTCAAAGTCAACATATGATGCATGAAATGGGGTATGTCCCTGGTATGGGACTAGGAAAAAATTTGCAAGGTTTTGAAGGAACTGCTTCAAGTGGAAAGACAAAGTTCCCACCAAGGGATATCATTTTTGATGGAGGCCATTGTTAAGCCTCCAGAACCTATACCTTAAAAAATGGTTAACAGGTAAGCCAATTTGGATAGAACAATGGCCACTAAGTAAAGATAGAAACTGGAGGCTTTAGAGGACTTAGTTAATGAACAATTGGAAAAAGGATACATAGCTCCAACATTTTCCCCTTGGAATTCTCCAGTTTCCGTGATTAAGAAAAAATCAGATAAATAGAGAATGTTAACTGACTTTAGAGCCATTAATTCAGTTACACAACCTATGGGGACATTGCAGCCAGGACTGCCTTCTCCTACTATGATTCCAAAAAACTGGCCTTTAATAGTCATAGATTTAAAAGACTATTTCTTCACTATCCCCTTAGCTGAGCAAGACTGTGAATGGTTTGCATTTACAATTCCTGCAGTAAACAACCTACAGCCTGCTAAGCATTTTCACTGGAAAGTGTTGCCACAGGGCATGTTAAACAGTCTGACTATTTGCCAGATGTATATAGGGCAAGCAATTGAACCTACTCATAAAAAATTTTCACTGTTACATTATTCATTATATGGATAATATACTTTGTGCTGCCCCCACTCAAGAAATATTACTCCAATGTTATGATCACTTATAAAATTTGATTTCTCACACTGGTTTAATTATAGCTCCTGACAAAATTTAGACTACTACTCCTTACTCCTACTTCGGGACCTTAGTAAATGACACTACAATAGTGCCACAGAAAGTAACCATACGTAGGGCTCAATTGAAAACATTAAATGACTTTCAAAAATTACTGTGGGACATTAATTGGATACAATCTGCTCTAGGCATTCCTACCTATGCCATGAGTAATCTATTTCCTATCCTTAGAGGAGATCCTAGCCTCACTAGCCCTCAGCAATTAACAAAGGAGGCTGAGGCAGAGTTACAGCTGATTGAAAAGCAAGTACATAAGGCTCAAATATAATAGATCTAGAGAAGACTCTAGATTTGCTAATTTTTTCAACTCAGCAATCATCTGCTGGTGTTATTGTCCAAGAGCAGGATTTAGTAGAATGGCTTTTTCTTCCACATACTAATTCACGGACTGTAACTCCTTATTTGGATCAAATCGCTACTCTGATAGGAAATGGGAGAACTTGGATTGTTAAATTACATGGATTTGATCCTGGAAAAATTATTGTCCCTCTCATGAAGGCAAAAATACAGCAAGCTTTTATAAATAGTCTTACTTGGCAAACCCACTTAGCTGACTTTGTGGGTATTCTCGATAATCATTTTCCTAAAATGAAGCTTCAATTTTTGAAATTAACTAATTTAATTCTCCCTAGAATAACTAAATTTAAACAAATTAAAGTTGCTGAGAATGTCTTTACAGATGGGTCTAGTATTGGTAAAGCTTCTTAATCTGGCTCTAAAGGTAATGTTTTCCAGATGCCCTATGCTTCAGCTCAAAAAGCGGAGCTTGTAGCTGTAATTGAGGTATTGACTGCTTTTAATATGCCTATTAATATGATTTCTGATTCTTCATATGTGGTTCATTCTACACAGTTAGTTGAAAATGTTCAGTTATGATTTCATACAGATGAGCAACTAATGACTTTATTTACCCAATTGCAAACAGCAGTTGGGAGTAGAATGCACCCTTTTTACATCACTCACATTAGGGCTCATACAACTCTTCCAGGACCTTTAACAGAAGGGAATCAAATGGCTGATTGCCTAGTTGCTACTGCAATATCTAATGACAGACACTTTCACAATTTAACCCATGTTAATGCCTCTGGTCTCAAACACAGATACAGCATTACGTGGAAAGAAGCTAAAGCTATTATCCAGTGATGCCCAACTTGCCAAATGGTGCATTCCTCATCTTTTATAGGAGGAGTTAATCCTCGAGGACTGGAACCTAACTCTCTTTGGCAAATGGATGTCATACATGTTCCCTCATTTGGGAGACTAGCTTATGTACATGTATGTGCGGACACCTTTTCTCACTTTGTCTGGGCTACATGCCAATCAGGAGAGTCTTCCGCCTGTGTTAAATGTCACCTTTTGCAGGGTTTTGCAGTGATGGGCATTCCAGCTTCTATTAAAACAGATAATGCCCCAGGCTATACTAGCCAAGTTCTAGCTACATTTTTCTCTATATGGAATATTAAACACATTACTGGTATCTGATATAATTCTCAAGGACAAGCCATAGTGGAAAGAATGAATCTCTCCCTGAAAGAGCAGTTGCAAAAGCAAAAGGGGGAAAACAGGGACTATGGGACACCACATATACAACTGAATCTAGCATTATTGACTTTAAATTTTTTGAGCCTGCCTAAAAGTCAGGTGCTATCGGCAGCTGAACAGCATTTACAGAAACCAGCTGCAAAGACAGAAGCAGAATAACTGGTTTAGTGGAGAGATCTAATAACAAAAAGTTGGGAAAGAGGTAAAATAATAACTTGTGGTAGAGGTTATGCTTGTGTTTCTCCAGGACCGAATCAACAGCCAATTTGGATACCATCAAGACACCTGAAACCTTATCATGAGCCAGATGCCAAGGAAGAGATTTTGAGAGGATCCTGAGGACCCCCTGGTTGCAGCCATGTTGATACTGACGCTAAGGAGGACCCTTACTGTCACAAGCAACACCCATTGAACACAGTCACCTACCAGAGGACAGATCAAGAAGCTGTCACAGATGGCAAAAGAAAACCTGAGGAAAGCGGGACCACCAGTCACAATGAATAATTTAATGGTAGCTATGATAGTGGTGATCACCATGGCCATGAGTATTCCTTCAACAAGGGCTGACACAGAGAACAATTATACTTATTAGACACATTTATCAATCTTGGCTGGCAATAATGCCTGGATGTAATCACTCTATGACACATTTACACATGCTTTCTAGTCTCAGTATTTACCATAATGAATCTGCTCCTATAATTGAGGCAGACCACCCTCAAAAACCTATTTGTAAACAGAATTGGACCTGGCCAGAAATAATGAACATACTTGTTTAGGAAGATTGCATTGCAGAACAGGCACAGGTGCTGCACAATGATTCCTATGGAATCATTATTGACTGGTCCCCTAAGGGGATGTTTAGCTTGAATTGCACCTCTCAGTCTGTGTGCCACGGCCACACTATGTTCAGCTGGTCTAAACAGAACAGTCAGATGGTAGAAATGGTAAGAAATACAGCAAGAGTTCCTATTGTCTGGAAACATGGCAGTATAGTGGCACCTCAACCTCAAATGATACAGCCCGTTCCAGAAGCTAAACATAAAGATTTGTGGAAACTATTAATGGCTCTTAATAAGATCAAAATTTAAGAAAGAACAAAAAAGCATGTAGAAGGACACTCTACAAACTTCTCTTTGGATATTGCAAAATTAAAAGAATAAATATTTAAGGCATCCCAGGCACACTTGACCTTAATGCTGAGAACTGGAGTGCTTGAAGGAACTGCAGACAGGTTAGCAGCTATTAACCCATTAAAATGGATAAAAACACTTGGAGTCTCTATGATTTCAATAATGATTGTGCTATTAATCTGTGTTGTTTGTCTTTGTATAGTCTGCAGATGCAGATCCCGACTCCTGTGAGAAATAGCTCACCATGACAAAGCTGCCTTTGCTTTTATCATCTTGTGAAAACAAAAAGGGGGAACACGTTGGGAACAGGCCCCCAGATCTGGCCATAAACTGGCCCCAAAACTGGCCATAAACAAAATCTCTGTAGCACTGTGTAATGCTCGTGATGGCTATGATGCCCACACTGAAGGTTGTGGGTTTACTGGAATGAGGACAAGGAACACCTGGCCCACTCAGGGCAGAAAACCGCTTAAGGCATTCCTAAACCACAAACAATAGAGTGAGCGATCTGTGCCTTAAGGACATGTTCCTGCTGCAGATAACTAGCCAGAGCCCATCCCTTTGTTTCGGCCCATTCTTCTGTTTCCTGTTTTAATCTATAATCTATAGAAACAATGCTTATCACTGGCTTGCGGTCAATAAATATGTGGGTAAAACTCTATTCATGGCTCTCAGCTCTGAAGGCTGCCAGCCCCCTGATTTCCCACTCCACACTCTATATTTCTGTGTGTGTGTCTAATTCGTCTAACGCCACTGAGTTAGGGTCTCCACGACTGAGCTGGTCTCAGCATCATTCCATCCCCAACCCCTCCCAAATCTCATGTCCTCACATTTCAAAACCAATCATGCCTTCCCAGAAGTCCCCCAAAGTCTTATTTCAGCATTAACTCAAAAGTCCACAGTCCAAAGTCTCAACTGAGACAAGGCAAGTCCCTTCCATCTATAAGCCTATAAAATAAAAAGTAAGTTAGTTACTTGCTAGAATGTATGCCATACAATGGGGGTACAGACACTGGATAAATACAGCCATTCCAAATGGGAGAAACTGGCCAAAACACAGGGGCTAAAGGCCTCATGCAAGTCCAAAATCCAGTGGGACAGTCAAATATTAAAGCTCCAGAATGATCATTGAGTGCAGATTTCCAAGCACACAGTGCAAGATGTTGGTGGATCTACCATTCTGGGGTCTGGAGGATGGTGGCCCTCTACTTACAGCTCCACTAGGCAGTGCCCCAGTGGGGACTCTGTGTGGGGGCTCCAATCCCACATTTCCATTCCACACTGCCCTAGCAGAAGCTCTCCATGAAGGCACCGCCCCTGTAGCCAACTTCTGCCTGGACATCCAGGCATTTCCATACGTCCTCTGAAATCTAGGCAGAGGTTCCCAAACCTCAATTCTTGACTTCTGTGCACCTGTAGGCTCAATACCACACGAAAGCTGCCAAGGTTTGGAGCTTACATGCTTTGAAGTCATGGCCCAAGCTGTACCTCGGTCCCTTTTAGCCATGGCTAGAGCAGCTGGGATGCAGGGCACCAAGTCCTTATGCTGCACATAGCAGGGGGCCCCTGGACCCGGCCCACAAAGTCATTTTTTTCCCTAGGCCTCTGGGTCTGTGATGGGAGGGGCTGCTGCAAATGTCTTTGACATGCCCTTGGGACATTTTCCCCATTGTGTTGGCAATGAACATTTAGCTCCTTGTTAGTTATGTGAATTTCTGCAGCTGGCAAGAAAATGGGTTTTTCAGCTGGGCATGGTGGATCACGTCTGTAGTCCCAGCACTTTGGGAGGCCAAGGCAGGTGGATCACCTGAAGTCAGGAGTTCAAGACCAGCCTGGTCAACATGGTGAAAACCCATCTCTACTAAAAATATAAAAATTAACTAGGTGTAGTGGTAGGTGCCTGTAATCCCAGCTACTTGGGAGGCTAAGGCAGGAGAATCAGTTGAGCCTAGGAGGCAGTGTTTGCAGTGAGCTGAGATTGCACCATTGCACTCCAGCCTGGGTGACAAGAGAGAAACTCCATCTCAAATTAAAAAAAAAAAAAAGGCTAGGTGTGGTGGCTTATGCCTGTAATTCCAGCACTTTGGGAGGCTAAGGCAAGCAGATCACTCGAGGGCAGAGGTTCAGGACCAGCCTGGCCAACATGGTGAAACCCCATCTCTACTAAAAATACAAAAATTAGCTGTGTGTGGTGGCGGGCACCTGTAATTCCAGCTACTTGGGAGGCTGAGGCAGGAGAATTACTTGAACCTGGGAGGTGGAGGTTGCAATGAGCCAAGATGATGCCACTGCACTCCATCCCTGGTGACAGAGCAAGACTCTGTCTCCAAAAAAAGGGGAAGGGTTTTATTTTCTATCCTATCACATTGTCAGGCCTCAAATTTTCTCAATTTTTATGCTCTGTTTCTCTTTTAAAACTGAATGCTTATAACAGCACCTAAGTCATCCTTGAAAGCTTTGCTGCTTAGAAATTTCTTCTGCCAGATACCCTAAATCATCTCCCTCAAGTTCAAAGTTCCACAAATCTCTAGGACAGGGACAAAATGCCTCCAGTCTCTGTGATAAAACATAGCAAGAGTCAACTTGACTCCAGGTCCCAACAAGTTCCTCATCTCCATCTGACACCATCTCAGCCTGGATTTCATTGTCCATATCATTATCAGCATTTCGGTCAAAGCCATTCAACAAGTCTCTATGAAGTTTCAAACTTTCTCATGTTTTCCTTTGTCTGACCTCCAAACTGTTCCAGCCTGTGCCTGTTACCCAGTTCCAAAGTCGTTTCCACATTTTTGGGTATATTTACAGCAGCACTCCACTATACTGGTACCAATGTACTGTACGAGTCTGTTTTCACACTCCTGATAAAGACATACCCAAGACTGGGTAATTTATAAAGAAAAAGAGGTTTAATTGACTTACAGTTCCACGTGGCTGGGGAGGCCTCACAATCATGGTGGAAGGCAAAAGGCACGTCTTACACAGCAGCAGGCAAGAGAGAATAATAATGAAGCAAAAGGGATTTCCCCTTATAAACCCATCAGATCTCATGAGACTTATTCACTACCACGAGAACAGTATGGGGGAAACTGCCCGCATGATTCAATTATCTCCCACCTGGTCCCTCCCTCAACATGCGGGAATTATGGGAGCTACAATTCAAGATGAGATTTGGCTGGGGACACAGCCAAACCAAATCAATGACTGACCATGACCTCATCCTAACTCTAGTACTGATACTCACTTTGACTCTGACCATGACTCTCACCCAGATGCCTATCATGACATTGACCATGAACCTGGAAGTCATGTAAATCTGACTCCCACTCATCCCTAACCCAGACTCTGACCCTGACCTTGACCCTATCTCTCACGCTGATCTAACCCTGCCCTTGACCTGATTCTCACACTCAACAATGCTGACACTGGTTGTCATTCAGGTCCTAGGACTCCCCCTGGACGCTGACCCTGGCCTGAACCAGATTCTCAACCTGACCATAATCTGTGTGTAGATCATGACTGATTTTGACCCTCAACCAGATCCTGAACTCAGCTTGACCCTGAACTCATCTCACCTTTTTCGTCACTCTCACCTTCTGCTTAATCAGACCCTAAACTTCATTCTGACCCCAACCCTACACATGAGTTGGTTATGAACCTGACCCTTCTAATCTTCATCCTGACATGAATGTGTTCTGACCTTTACCCTCACTCTGACCTTGACTGTGAGCTCCACTCTATCACTGATACTGAATCTCATTAGAACTTGATCATGTGCCTGGCCTTCACCATGCCCCCGACTCTGATCTTTACTTTTACCTTGAACCTGATGATTTTCCTTACTCTGAATAGGACCCTTACTCTGACCCTCACTTCCTCTCCTCTCACCCTGACCCTGACCCTTGCAATAATTCTGACCCTGATGTCAAACTGACATAATTTGACACTGACTTTGACGCTGAGCCTAACACTCACCCTGGTTCTTACTTTCATACTGACCTTGACTCTCTCACATAGACCCCGACCATGAATCTGAACCTGACACCAAATCGCACACTCACTCTCACCCTCTGACCCTCAACTTGAGCCTGACCCTCACCCTCACCCTGCACCTAATCTTAACCTGATTCTAACCCTAACTCTTACCCTCACCGAAATTTGTTCCTGCACTTGAAATTTGAGTTTTGTGGGTCAGAAGTCAGCCATGGGTCTCACTGGACTAAAATCAAGGGGTTGGCAGGGATGCATTCCTTTCTAGAGGCTCCAGAGGATAATCAGTTTCCTCACTGTTTCCAGCTTCTAGTGGCTGCCTACATTCCTCGGTCTGTGGCCCCTGCCTCCATTTTCAAAGCCAGCAGTAGCAGGTCAAATCCTCACTTTACATCACTCTGAAGGTTCTTCTCTGACTTTTCTTTTTCACTTTTAAGGACTGGGATTTTTTTTTTTTTTTTTTTTTTTTTTTTATAGCTTTGCTCTGTTGCCCAGGCTGGAGTGCAGTGGCATGATTTCAGCTCACTGCATCCTCTGCCTCTTGGGTTCAAACAATTCTCCTGCCTCAGTCTTTCGAGTAGCTGGGATGCTGGGATTAGAGATGCACAGCATCACATCTGGCTAATTTTTAGTATGTATGGGGTTTCACCATGTTGGCCAGGCTGGTCTTGAATTCCTGAGCTCAAGTAATTTGCCCACCTCAGCCATCCAAAGTGCTGGAATTACAGGTGTAAGTCACCATGCATGGCCAGGATTTGGGATTATTTTGGGTCCACGTGGATAATCCAGGGCATCTTTCTACCTCAAGGTAAAACGATTAGCAACGTAATCATCTTTGCCACGTAGTGGGATGTTCACAGGTCCCAGGGATTAAGGCATGGGCATCTTTGGGGGCCATTATTCTGCCCACCACAACTCTTAACTGTACCCTTGCTCTGATCTGACTTACATTCTCACACTGAACCTGACCATGAAGTTCAACACAACCCTTTCTCTGATCCTGACACTGAAGTTGACCATCAACTTGTCCCTGACTGGCACCATGACCCTAACTCTGAAGGTGTGACCTGACCCTCACCCTTACTCTGACCTTGGCCTTGACAACGAATAGACCTTCACCCTGACAGTCACCATGACCCTGTGCTGAACTTGACAGTGACTCTCACTGACTCTGGCCCTCGTGCTGACCCTGACCCTATTCTCAACTTTACCTTTATTCTGACCTTTATCCTCACAATGACACTGACCCTAAACCTCAACTTGACTGTGGTTGGCTGAATAATAGCTCCCACAGATGTGCATGTTCCAATTCCCAGAACCTGTGAATATGGTACTTTGCCAATATGATTAAGAGTCTTAATATAAAAAATTAGCCTGGTGTGGGCCTGGCATGGTGACTCATGCCTGTAATCCCAACACTTAGGGAAGCCGAGGCAGGCAGATCACAAGGTCAGGAGTTTGAGACCAGCCTGGCCAATATGGTTAAACCCCATCTGTATTAAAAATACAAAAATTAGCTGGACGTGGTGGCAGCCGCCTGTAGTCCCAGCTACTCGGGAGGCTGAGGCAGGAGAATCACTTGTATCTGGGAGGCGGAGGTTGCAGTGAGCCAAGATCCCACCACTGCACTCCAGCCTGGGCAACAAAGCAAGACTCCATCTCAAAAAAAAAAAAAATTAGCCTCTTGTGTTGCTGTGCACCTGTAGTCCCAGCTACTCAGGAGGCTGAGGTGGGAGGATTGCTTGCTTGAGCCTGGGAGATTGAGATTGCAATGAGTTGCAGTGAACTGTACCCCATCCTGGGCGACAGAGTGAGACTTAATTAGGTTGGGAATGGTGGCTCAGGCCTGTGATACCAGCACTTTGAGAGGCCGAGGGGGACGGATCACTTGAGCCCAGGAGTTCGAGATCAGCCTGGCCAACATGGTGAAACTCTGTCTCTACTAAAAATACAAAAATTAGCTGGGCATGGTGGTGCACGTTTGTAAACCCAGCTACTTGGGAGGCCAAGGCAGGAGGATCACTTGAACCTGGGAGGTGGAGGTTGCAGTGAGCCGAGAATGCATCGCTGCACTTCAGTCTGGGTGACAGAGCGAGACTCCCTCCCCCAAAAAATGTTCTTTAATTAAAAAATTTTTAATTAAAAAATTATTTTTAAAAAAGAGACAGGGTCTCATTATGTTGCCCAGGCTGGTCTTGAACTCTTGAGCTCAAGTGATAGTCTTGCCCCTGCCTTACTAGAATTACAGGCATGAGCCACCACTCCGAGTCAAAAAGAAGGGTCTTGAGATAGAGAGATTGTTCTGGATTATCTGGGTGAGCTCACTGTATTCACAAGGGCCCTATGTTAGTTGGGGTTCTCCAGAGAATAAAAATCAAGAGGATGTGTATCTATGTACCTACTTGAGAGATATGCTTTAAGAAATTTGCTTAGACCGGGTGTGGTAGCTCACCCTTGTAATCCCAGCTCTCTGGGAGGCCGAGGTGGGGGATCACCTGAGGTCAGGAGTTCATGATCAGCCTGGCCAACATGGTAAAACTCCATCTTTACTAAAAATACAAAAATTAGCCAGGCGTTGTGGCAGATGCCTGTAATCCCAGCTACTTGGGAGGCTGAGGCAGGAGAATTGCTCAAACTCAGGAGGTGGAGGTTGCTGTGAGCTAAGACCACACCATTGCACTTCAGCCTGGGCAACAAGAGTGAAAACTCTGTCAAAAAAAAAAAAAAGAAAGAGAAAGAAAGAAAGAAGAAAGAAAAGAAAGAAAGAAAGAAAGAAAGAAAGAAAGAAAGAAAGAAAGAAAGAAAGAAAGAAAGAAAGAAAAAGAAGGAAGGAAGGAAAGAAAGAAAGAAAAAGAAGGAAGGAAGGAAAGAAAGAAAGGAATAAGAAAGAAAGAAGGAAAGAATGAATGAAGGAAGGAAGGAAGGAAGGAAAGAAGGAAGGAAGGAAGGAAGGAAGGAAGGAAGGAAGGAAGGAAGGAAGGAAGGAAGGGAAGGAAGGAAGAAATTTGCTTACATGATTTTGGAGACTTTGTGCTTCCAAAATCTGATAGGGCAGGCTGGAGACCCAGGGAATAGCTGCAGTTTGAGTCCAGAAACAGCCTGCTGGCAGAATTCCTTCTAGGCAGAGGGAGGTTGGTCAGTCTTTTTTATGTTCAGGCCTTCAACTGCTCACCCGAATTATGGGAAATAATTTCCTTTACTAATAAAAAAAATCTTCTTCTTCTTTCTCCTCCTCCTCCTCCTCTTCCTCCTTTCTTCTTCTTCTTCTTCCACCAGGCTGGAGTGCAATAGTGTGATCTCCACTCACTGCAACCTCTGTCTCCCAGGTTCAAGCAATTCTCATGCCTCAGCCTCCCCAGTAGCTGGGAGTACAGGTGTACACCACCATGACTGGCTAATTTTTGTATTTTCAGTAGAGACAGGGTTTCACCATGTTGGCCAGGCTGGTTTTGAACTCTTAACCTCAAGTGATCTGCTCACTTTAGCCTCCCAAAGTGCTGGGATTGCAGGCGTGAGTCACCATGCCTGGCCAGAATAACGTTTCATGAAATATCTGGTCCCAATGGCCAAGCTAAGTTGACACATAAATATTAATCACCACAAGTCCTAAGGGAAAAAGGAGTAAGGATCGTCAGAGAAGATGTGACTAGAGATAAAAATAGTGATAAAGAGAGAGGGAGAGAATGGATGGAGGAGGAGAGAGAGGAATTTGAGGATGCTTCCCTGCTGGCCTTGAAGATGGAGTAAGGGAGATGAGCCATGAAATGCAAGAGACTTCTAGAAGCTGGAAAAGGCAAGGAAATAAATTCTCTCCTAGGGCCTCTAGAAGGAATACAGCCCTGCTGATCCATTTTAGACCTATCTTGGCTAGTAACTATCTAGGGCTGGTGGTGCAAGGAATTTACCAGGACTGTTGTAGATGAAGACAGATTTATTAGAGAAGATATGAAAATACTTGCAAGATTGCAACAGGCAGTACAGCAGAGAAGGGGCTGCCTGCAAAGAGACTGGGGCTGCAAGGAAATTTTGTTTTTGTTTTTGTTTTTTGTTTTTTTTTGAGATGGAGTCTCACTCTGTTGCCCAGGCTAGAGTGCAGTGGCATGATCTCAGCTCACTGAAACCTCCACCTCCTGGGTTCAAGCAATTCTCTTGTGTCAGCCTCCTGAGAAGCTGGTATTACAGGCGCCTGCCACCATGCCTGGCTAATTTTTGTATTTTTAGTGGAGATGGGGTTTCTCCATATGGTAAGGCTGGTCTTGAACTCCTGACCTCAGGTGATCCACCTGCTTCAGCCTCCCAAAATGCTGGGATTACAGGCATGAGCCACCGTGCCCGGCCTTGAAAGGAAGTTTTATAGGGTTTTGCTGGAGGGGGCTGCATGCAGAATGAGGTCATTGTGCCCTAGGGACGAGGTCATTGTGCCCATGGAATGAGGTAGAGGTCACTGTTTGTAATTAGCCATCTCTCAGAACATTGTTTCTTGTTCTTCCCCACCTAGAGCCCTCCTCAACCCAGGGCTCCTTCCTCCTGGTTGCTTACTTATCTTGTCAGGACTCCACACTTCTGATCTCCACAGCTGTAAGATAATAAATGTGTATTGTTTAGGCCATCAAGTTTTTCACTCCTGTAGTTCAGCAAGCAGGAGGGAGTGGTACCCAGTGGCCTCTTCACTTCTGTAGCTCAGCGAGCAGAAATGAGTGGCATCCAGCAGCCTCTTCACTTCCATAGCTCAGCGAGTAGGAGGGAATGAATGTTACAGCTCTTTCACTCCTGCCACCCATAGCTAGGCAAGCAAGAGCTTTACAGCCCTTTCGCTCCTGTGGTTCAGCGAGTTCCAGGTTCTTGTCCTGCAACCAAGAGGAATAAGGTACAGGGACACTGGAGAGTGAGTAAGGCAGAGTAGAGTTTTATTGAGCAACAGAAATAAAGCTCTTAGCAGTGAAAGGGTACCCAAAATCAGGTTGCTGTCTGAGGCTGAGTCCGAGGGTTTTATGAGCTTAGAATGGGGGAATGTGTGCTGATTGGTCCATGGGTAGGCTTGGATGAACCATTCGTTTGGCTAAAAGGCATCATTAAGAAGGAACCAATCAAGAGAGAATGGGTAAGATGGAGATAGAAGCTCTCACTCTGGTTGTGGACTGTACCCAGAAAGGCAGCTCAGTTTTCAGGTTTCAGACACTCCTTGGCCTGAAGGTCGAGTTTCACCAGGGACATGTCCCTGTTTGCCTAGGAATTTGTCTGTCTCCTGTCGCTATCAATAATGTATTACAGCAGCAATAGGAAACTAATATACTACTCAACCTTTAGATGTCAACTTAAAAATCATTTCTGTTTAAATTTGTAAAACAAATGTTAATTGAATCCCACTCAGTAACACACACTGGGCTTATAGCAACCATGTTCTGAGATGGATCTCCATTGTCTCTGACTCCCTCCTGTAGATTTCTTTGTAGTACTGATCACAAGTGCTAATGGAAGAGTGATCTGATGGCTTTCTGTTTAATATCTGTATCCCTGTGCCCCTAGACATAGGCCCTTTGAGGACAGTCGCCATAGTCCAACTTTCCAGGAGACCTGAAGGAAGGGGTTAAATGTAGGCTTTGGGTCCTGGGTCAGCACAAGAAAGGTGGTAGGTGAGGAAAAACTCACTTGGATTCTCATTTGTCCAGGCTCTGTCCTGGAGGGACCAGAGGGGAAGGAGAAAGGGAAAACCTGCCCAGGCCACTAGCCCCCGTGGGCCTATGAAATCAGTGTGGGTGTCAATGTGTAACAACTCGCTCTCCAGGATAGGGGCAGGGAAGCCATCTGCCAATTTCTGTGGTGTAAATGCTCCTGACATGGCTGATTTGCAGACGTCAGTGATGTTCCTGAAAGTGGAGTTGGGAAGTTTAGAGTGTGCTCTCTGATACCAACCAATTCTTCAGATTCTCTGATATCAACTGGGTGTCCAACAATTTAAGAAATAAAAATGAAATCCTAAACCTCCCAGCCAACTGAATGAACTCCCTCTTGGCCAAGGAGACCCCAGAGAAACCTTGAAAACAGTTACAGGCCATGACAGGATGCGAGGTTGGACACATCTTGCTATACCCCTCCCTAATCACAATTAGGCTTATTCCCCTAAGGGCTAAACAGAACAACCAACCAATTGCCTGCTGCTACCCCTTCTTTTGTGGTTTTGGCACAACCACTACCAATCATGAAGTGGTTTTGGCCAGTCTACAGAGGATGTGTAGTAAGGGTTTTTATGTCCTCTGCTTCACTTTTTTATGTCAGAGCGCTGAAAAACTCAACCTTCAGATCATGCTAACACCACTATTTTTGAACATGGGTTTCTTATAAAAGCATAAAGCTCAACTGGATGTGTGCATGGTTCTACATTCATAAATATTCATGACTCCTTCTATAGCTTATTGAATATGTATATTTGACCACACAATTCAGCTAAATCCCTGTCTCATTCTTCTGCCTTTGAAGTGTCTGTTTCTGGCTTCTGGAGCAATGCTATGCTCCCCAGCCTCTCAGAATGGCTACCCTGGAGACTGCAACCCTTTGTGAGAAATAAAGCTTTCCTTTCCACATTTATCAATCTCATTATTCTTCTTTGGTTGACAAATTCATTTCAATTCTGACACTAATCACCCAGATTAGCATTAGACCCACAAGTTAAATGGCTCAGTCCCACAAAACTGACCCCACTTCAGATACCCAGGCCACCTACCCATACCTCTGTCTGGCTGACTACAAATTGGGGGTTCCTACAACACCCTCATTATATTTGATAATTTGCTAAAATGGCTCACAGAACTCAGGAAAACACCTTTACTTACATTTACTGGTTTATTATAATTAAAAAATTTTTTTTAAGAGATTGGGTGTCAGGATATTGCCCAGGTTGGTCTCAAACTCCTGGCCTCAAATGATCCTCCCACCTCAGCCTCCCAAATGTTGGGATTATAGGCATGAGCCACTGTGCCTGGCCTACCAGTTTATTATAAAGGACACAAGTTGGTTTTGTTTTGTTTTGTTTTGTTTTGAGTCTCACTGTGTGATGTTACCCAGACTGGAGTGCAATGGCACAATCATGGCTCACTGCAGCCTCAACCTCCTGAGCTCAAGTGGTCCTCCCAGCTTAGCCTCCCCAGTAGCTGGGACTACAGCCACATGCCACCACACCTGGAATTTTTTTTTTTTTTTTTTTGTACTTTTTGTAGAGAAGGGGGTCTCACCATGTTGGCTAGGCTGGTCTTGAACTCCTGGGGTCAAGAGATCCTCCCATCTCAGCCTCCCAAAATGTTGTGATTACAGGCATGAGGCACTGCACCCTGCCTACTAGTTCATTATAAAGGCTACAACTTGGGAACAGACAAATGGAAAGCATGAATAGGGCAAGCTATGTGGGGAGGAGTATGAAGCTTCCATGCCCTCTCTGGAGACACCACTCTCATATTCTCAGTGTGTTTGCCAATCCAGAAGCTCTTGGGAGCTCATTGTTCAAGAGCTTTTACAGAGCTCAATCTCTAGCTCCCCTTCCTCCTTCCCAGTGGTCAGTGGGTACAGCTGAAAGTTTCCACCCTCTAATCACTTGGTCTTTCTGGTGACCAGTCCCCTCCTGACCCCACTTAGGGGGGCTCATCTCTTTAGCATAAACTCAGGTTATCAAAAAGGCCTTGTTATGAATAACAAAAGACACTGTCACTCAGGAAATTATATGTTTTAGGAGCTCTGTGCCAGCACAAAGACCAAATGTATATGTATTTTTGTATTACACCATAGGAAAAGATATGCCGCAGCATGTTACTGTAACATGCATGAATAAATATCCCTCAAGAAGATAGTGACATTCAAATTAAATTAAAATAATTATGGAAACTGACCAGGTGGTTGAAATAATTAAAAAATTAGATGTGATTGGTATTAGTTTATTTTATGAGACAGGGTCTTGCTCTGTTGCCCAGGCGGAAGTGCAGTGGTGTAATCTCTCACTGCAACCTCCGCCTCCTGGGCTTAAGCAATCCTTCCATCTCAGCCTCCCAAGTAGCTGGGACTACAGGCATACGCCACCACACCCAGCTAACTTTTATATTTTTTATAGAGATGGGGTTTCAGCCTCATCTTTGTTGCCCAGGCTGGAGATGTGATTGGTTTTAAATAGGTATTACTTTTGTTTTAAAAATAATTTAATTGTAAGTTTTACAATTGAATCGTTAATAATAGGTTAACTGCAAGAAATAAAAATAAAATTCTAAGCCACCAACAGACTGAATGGATCCTCTCTTGGCCAAGGCAACCCCAGAGAAACCTTGGAAGACTGAATTAATGGCCACAGTGGGAAGGGAGATCAGAAATACCTCATTATACCCCCTCCCTTACTAATGGCTATTAGGTTTTCTTCTGTAAGGACTAAATAGAAACCACCTCTTTCAAATACTACTAGCTTATCTTCCCAGGTACATAACAAAGACAAGATAAAAGTAATCAATTCTTCATTCCTCCGTGAGATCCCCTGCTTCATCTGTTCCCTTTAGCTTCAAATGTTCACTTTATCTTACACAAAACATAGATTTATTGGGTACTAACAAAACTCTCACAAACATGTAATTATTTGTCTCACTGCTGCCTATCCAGCCTTTTTTCTCTTTTTTTTTTCTGAGGCAAGGTCTCGCTCTGTTACCCAGGTTGTAGTGCAGTGGCTCACTGAAACCTCTGCCCCCCAGGCTCAAACTATTCTCCCACCTCAGCCTCCCAAGTAGCTATGACCACTTACTTGACCACAGGTGTCCACCACCACGCCCAGCTAAGTTTTTTTTTTTTTTTTTTTGTAGAGACGGAGTTTTGCTATGTTGCCCAGGCTGGTCTTGAACTCTTGGGCTCAAGTGATCGGTCCATTTCAGCCTCCTTAAGTGCTGGGATTACAGGTATGAGCCACCATGCCTGGCCCCCCCAACCTTTTTAAAGGAAAATGTATAAATAATAAATCTCTTTGGAAAAATACAGCCACAGAAGCTTCTGTAACTCATGTTTCCCCAGGCATACTCTCTACTTGACTGAACAAACTTTGATGATTCGCAACTTAGGTCTAAATTGCTCATTTTGGTGGTCATCTGTCAGTTCATAACATTCCTCAAAATTTAACAACTGGCTCATGTGAGCTGGTATAAGCTAGCCTCAGCATTTCACCTGTCCATATGACAAGCAATGAAATGTCTGGCAAAGATTTCCAAATATACGCAAACATTTTATATATATTTTAAAATACACATTTATATATTAATATACTATAATACATATTTATAACATAAATATAAATATATGTGTTTATATAAATATATAATGTAATGTATTTATATTATAAATATAGATATATATTTCGAGATAGAGTCTTGCTCTGTCATCCAGGCTAGAGTGAAGTGGTGCAATCTCAGCTCACTGCAACCTCCACCTCCCAGGTTCAAGCGATTCTCCTGCCTCAGTCTCCTGAGTAGTTGGGATTACAGATGTTCACCACCATCCCAGCTAATTTTTTGTATTTTTAGTAGAGATGGAGTTTCACCATGTTGGCCAGGCTGGTCTCCAACTCCTGGGCTCAAGTGATCTGCCTGCCTTGGCCTTCCAAAGTGCTGGGATTACAGATGTGAGCCACCGCACCTGAAAACAAACAGATATTTATTTTATTTTATTTATTTATTTTTTTGAGATGACTCTGTTGCCCAGGCTGGAGTGCATTGGAACTATCTCAGCTCACTGCAACCCTTGCCTCCTGAGCCCAAGCGATCCTCCCAAGTAGCTGGGACTACAGTCACACACCCCTGGGCCTGGCGAATTTTTGTATTTTGTGTAGAAACGGGGTTTCACCATGTTGCCCAGGATGGTCTCAAATTTCTGGTCTCAAGCAATCAGCCCACTTTGGCCTCCCAAAGTGTTGGGATTACAGACACAAGCCACTGTGCCCGGGCTGCAAATATATATTTAAATATATTCTAGGCTTGTGTTCGAAAAGCGGAGTAAGAACAAACCTCACCAGCCCATCTGGTCTCGTTTCCAGTGGTCAGCATCTCAGAAGTGAACAGAGGCCTTTCTCCCGTGCCTCCTCCTGGATGTCCCACGGGCACCACCTCTACATGCTAGTTTCATGGATAGGCTACCCTGGTGAACAGACCACATTTGGAAATGCATATGTTTCTGTTTGCTTTCTGGCCCAGAGCCATTGGACAAGCTGAGTTTTTGGTGTCCCCATAAAGGCCAGTGACAACAGTGACAGAAGCTCATTTACTGTTGGTGGCAGCTTTGGCTTTAGGGCCCCAGGGGCTGTCTTCCCTTTATCCTGCCTGACTCAGAAGATGCCCACAATGGTTTATCAGTGAATCCAAAAGCATGGCCCCAGCCCCAGGTGGGCTGCCTGGACCCTGGTTTGGGTCATGGGCCTAGATCTTTCTACCCTCAATCCGCTGCCTTTTCACCCAGAGCACAGTCGCCAGAGCCCCAGACGGTGTGCATGGCTCAGAGACTGGCATCCTCAGCAGGCAGTGGGGTCAGGGTGGGAGCTGGCTGGTTTTGAGGAAGTGGAAAGAGTTTCCAAGTCAGATTGATCTGGACTGGTATCACTGGCCCACCAAGTCACTTTCCTTCTACCAACTGTTGTGAAGATGGTAATGTTATAGCCCAATGGTTTCTTCTTACCTGCTGCACAAATAAAGCCAATACATTAAGATAATGGCATTGCAGCAGAGAAAGAGTTTGATTATCACAAGGCAGCTGAGTGGAAAGACAGAAGATATTTCTCAAATTGGTCTCCCTGAGAATTTGGAGGCTAGGGTTTTTAAGGATTTTTTTCAAGGGCAGGGGGCCAGAGAGTGAGAAATCCTGATTGGCTGGGTCAGAGATAAATAATAGGAAATTAATTCCTGGTGCGGGTCACTGGTCTTAGTGGCATCAGTTGTTCCACCAGAATGCGAAGTCTGAAAAATATCTCAAACACCAGTCTTAGGTCTTACAATAGCAATGTTATCAATAGGGGCAATTAGGGACATTACAAATTATAAATCTTGTGACCACTGGCTACATGACTCCTGAGCAGTAAGCAAGTTACAAAACATGACTAGTTGTAGTTTATTTAATTTTTATTTATTTATTTATTTTTGAGACAGGGTTTCACTCTGTTGCCCAGGCAAGAGTGCAGTGGCACAATCACAGTTCACTGAAGCCTCGACCTTCTGGGCTCAAGAAATCCTCCCACCTCAGCCTTCCCAGTAGATGGGACTACAGGTACATGCCACAACACCTATCTAATTTTTTGTATTTTCTATAGATATACGGTCTCAAACTCCTGGGGTCAAGTGATCCATCTGTCTTGGCCTCCCAAAGTGTTGGGATTACAGGCGTAGCCACCTTGCCTGGCTTGACTATTTATCGTTTATTGATGCATAGGTCTTAGCAGAATTCAGACCTCTCCTATAATTTTAACTTTGTGGTCTTTTATTAGTTTTACAAAGGCAACTTCCATCCCTAGACAAGTAGGGGGGTAGTTTTGGGAAGGGACTATTGCTATCTTTGCTTTAAGGTTAAACTGCACACTAAATTCCTTCCACGTTAAGCTTGGCCTACACCCAGGAATGAGCAAAGACAATCAGCTTGTGAGGTTAGAAGCAAGATGGAATCAGTTATGTCTCTCACGGGCATAATTTTTGCAAGGGCAATTTCAGTAAGTCCTGTTTAGAGCACTTAGCTATTGGCAGCCACCCTGGTGGTGGAAATGGTGACAATGACAGTGACAATGATGATGATGATGGTAGTGATGATGACAATAATGACTACAATGATTAATCGCCCCCATCAGCACTGCACTGGTGAGGGATGTTCCCCTCCTCTCCACCCTTATATACAGAACCTTCTTTTTTTTTTTTTTTTTTGAGATGGGGTCTCGCTCTGTCGCCCAGGCTGGAGTGCAGTGGCCGGATCTCAGCTCACTGCAAGCTCCGCCTCCCGGGTTTACGCCATTCTCCTGCCTCAGCCTCCCGAGTAGCTGGGACTACAGGCGCCCGCCACCTCGCCCGGCTAGTTTTTTGTATTTTTTAGTAGAGACGGGGTTTCACTGTGTTCGCGAGGATGGTCTCGATCTCCTGACCTCGTGATCCGCCCACTTTGGCCTCCCAAAGTGCTGGGATTACAGGCATGAGCCACCGCGCCTGGCCAAGCTTTGGTTATTATCCAATACTACAGTCTTTTGTTTCTTAGGAATTCAGGCCTGCTTTGGTGACTGGGGGCTCTTTCCATTGGCTCCCTTTTGTGTGTGTGTGTGTGTGTGTGTGTGTGTGTGTGTGTGTGATGGAGTTCTGCTGTTCTTGCCCAGGCTGGAGTGCAATGGCGCTGTCTCGGCTCACTGCAACCTCCACCTCCCAGGTTCAAGCGATTCTCCTGCCTCAGCCTCCTGAGTAGCTGAGATTACAGGTGCACGCCACCACACCCTGCTAATTTTTGAGTTTTCAAGAGAGATGGGGTTTCACCATGTTGGTCAGGCTGGTCTCAAACTCCTGATCTCAGGTGATCCACCCAACTTGGCCTCCCAAATTGCTTGGATTACAGGTATGAGCCACTGCATCCAGCTATTGGCTCCTGTTTTACTTTGACTTAATGAAGCAACATTGTTGGTTTGGGGTAATACCTGAGGTTCGTTGCCTCATGCTGAGGAAATCAAGGATGCGGACACAAGTGGAGTGAGGTTAAGAGCAGAGGTTTAATAGGTGAAAGAAAGAGAGACTGGCTTGCAGAGGCAGTGTCTGATTTACATAGGGCCCAAAGATTGGTTGGACCAGGGGTGACATTTACATAGTGCATGAAGAAGCTGGCTACCCCACCCTAATCTTCTTATTAAGCAAATGGGTGTTCTACTCAGCCAGTGCCATGTTGTCTGCTCCTTACTGTACATGTGGTTGGCAAGGCAACAGGAAGATGGAGCCGCCATGTTGAACATGCTTGGCCCCCAGGTAGCCTTTTCCTACTGGCACAGCTGCCGGCATTCACCTGTGCAAACTCCCAGCTTGCTTATCTATGTGTGTAGCTCGATTTTATAGGCTGCTCTTTGTTAGAAAAGAAATGATTTTGGGGCTGCTTTTCATTAAAAGGGAAATCTTACTGAAGACTTCCTTACCCTCACTATCTGCCTAAATAATTTCTTTTTAACTCCAATATCATTAATTTCATCTGTTTTTTTTTTCCTGAACACTTTTTAACTTTTTTTGTTTGTTATTTTTCATCCTTCTTTGAATGTCTAAAGACCACACTTTTTGATAGTTCAAGATTATCCTAGCTCATATATTTACCGTCCCAACCCTAGTACCAGCCATTTCTTCAAACAGCCCTGACTCTTTTTCTTAAAGAATGATGGCTGGGCACAGTGACTCATGCCTGTAATCCCAGCACTTCGGGAGGCCAAGGCGGGTGGATCATGAGGTCAGGAGTTTGAGGCCAGCCAGGCCACGATGGTGAAACCCCATCTCTACTAAAAATACAAAAATTAGCTGAGAGTGGTGGTAGGTGCCTGTAATCCCAGCTACTTGGAAGGCTGAGGCAGGAGAATCGCTTGAACCAGGGAGGCAGAGGTTGCAGTGAGCTGAGAATGTGCCACTGCACTATAGCCTGGGCGAAAGAGCAAGACTCTGTCTCAAAAAAAAAAAAAAAAAAAAAAAAAAAAAAAAAAAAAAAAAGATATTAGCTGGATGTGGCAGCTCACGCCTGTAATCCCAGTACTTTAGGGGGCCAAGGCAGGAGGATCACTTAAGCCCAGGAGTTTGAGACCAGCCTGGGCAATGTAGTCTCTACAAAAACTAAAAAAAAAAAAATTGCTGAATGTGGTTGCATGCACCTGTAGTCCCAGCTACTTAGAAAGCAGGAGGATCCCTTAAGCCCAGGAGTTTGAGGTTGCAGTGAGTCATGATCACACCATTGCACTTCAGTCTGGGCAACAGAGTGAGACCCTGTCTCAATAATAATAACAAAAAATCTGGCTTTCCAGATTTTCTTTTTCTTTTCTTTTTTAAAAAATTAATTAGGCCGGGCGCAGTGGCTCACGCCTGTAATCCCAGCACTTTGGGAGGCCGAGGCGGGCGGATCACAAGGTCAGGAGATCGAGACCACGGTGAAACCCCATCTCTACTAAAAATACAAAAAATTAGCCGGGCGCGGCTGTGGGTGCCTGTAGTCCCAGCTACTCGGGAGGCTGAGGCAGGAGAATGGCGTGAACCCGGGAGGCGGAGCTTGCAGTGAGCCGAGATCGCGCCACTGCACTCCAGCCTGGGCAACAGAGCGAGACTCCGTCTCAAAAAAAAAAAAAAAAAAAAAAAATTAATTAGATAGAGATGGGGTCTCACCATGTTGCCCAGGTTGGTCTCAAACTCTTGGTCTCAAGCAATCCTGCCTCAGCCTCCCAAAGTGTTGGGATTACAGGTGTGAGCCACCATGCCTAGCCTAATTTGTTTCTTTATATTGCTGATTAGTATTCTATTGCATGAATATATCCCAATTTGCCCAAGCATTTTTGAGAGCAAAACTTGCCTCTTCTAACTTTGTTCCAGTGGTTGAAGATCTGTAAATTAACTGACAATAGATACATTAGCAGGGGGACAATACTTGGCTTCTTTTCCTGCAAGTATCTTTGTAGGACATAATGCACCAAATGGCAGGATGCAGTTTTCAAAGAGGTGAAAATAGCTCAAAGACAACGAACAGGATTAGAATCTGATCCTGTGAGATTCTAAAATCTCAAGAGTGAGTTATCGTTTTCCATTGAAACATAAAATTTTTTGTACAGTCACCCTTATTTTTGTTCAAATATAATCAAAGTAAAATTATTCTTGTTTGCAAAATAAGTCTAGATTAGACTTAGAGTTTGCCTGATTATTTACAAAAGTGCAGTAAGAATGGTAACCATATAGGGTTTTGTTTTTTTTTTGAGACAGAGTCTCGCTCTGTCGCCCAGGCTGGAGTGCATCTCGGCTCACTGCAAGCTCCGTCTCCCGGGTTCATGCCATTCTCCTGCCTCAGCCTCCCAAATAGCTGGGACTACAGGTGCCCACCACTGCGCTCAGTGAATTTTTTGTAATTTTAGTAGAGACGGGGTTTCACCGTGTTAGCCAGGATGGTCTCGATATCCTGACCTTGTGATCCGCCCGCCTCGGCCTCCCAAAGTGCTGGGATTATAGGCGTGAGCCACCGCACCCGGCCCCATATAGATCTTTTTAAGTTGGCTTTGCTGGAACTTTTCATATGGAATGTTAGGTTGAGGCCGGGTATGGTGTCTCATACTTGTAATCCCAGCACTTTGGGAGGCCAAGGTCAGGGGGTCACTTGAGCCTGAGAGTTCAACCAGCCGTCTGACCACATAGCGAAACCTGTCTCTATTTAAAAAAAAAAAAAAAGGAATGTCAGATTGGACTTTTAAAAGCCCCCTTGAGGCTAGGAAGCCAAGCCAAGAATCTACCACCAGACTTCACCTGCAGTAACTGTAGATTTAGGTGAATTCTTCTCTTCTTGAAGTCCCCAAAATATCCTGTTTTCTGGTCTTTTCAGGAAGTGACCATCTCTACTCACTTGTTAGGTTTGGAACTGTGTAATTCAGGTAACAGTATCCCTGTCACACAGAGGGTTTTGTAACCTAGAGGTTTTTGTGAACATTGGTTCTGTAAAGTCAACCTTAGTTCCTTAACATTGGCTGGTCATATCTGATCCTATGTACATCATTCTCAAATGGGACATTAGAGTCAACGCATTAGTGATATTACCAATTGTCTCAATTACGTCCTGTTATAAGGTAAAGAGATTCTTATTGAATTTATGCAAATAACTATATTGCCATGAAACTGAAAATATTCAATAAGAGTTTCTAAATTCTGGAGGGATCAGGCAGGGAGAAAAAGATAAATATTTCATTTCTGTTTATAAAAGTATAGTCTCCTAAATTATCACAAGATATAGTTAGCTTAAGAGAAAAAGTTTCTTTAAATCCAGAAAATAGAACATTAAAGAACCAGCAATAGTCGGGTGTGGTGGTGTATAATCTCAATTACTTAGGCAGCTGAAGTGGAAGGATGCTTCAACCCAGGAGTTCAAAACCAGTGTAGACAACATAGTGAGGCTCTAATACACCAAAGAAAAAAAAAAAAAAGCCTGGTGTGGTGGCATGTGCCTGTATTTCTAGCTACTTGGGAGGCTGAGGTGGGAGGATTGCCTGAGCTCCAAAATTCCAGGCTGCAGTGAGCTATGATGGTGGCACTGCACTCCAGTCTGGGACACAGAGCAATACGCTGTCTCTAAAAATAATAATAGTAGGCCAGGTGCAGTGGCTCATGCCTGTAATTCCAGCACTTTGGGAGGCCGAGGTGGGTGGCTTGCTTGAGGTCAGGGGTTCAAGAAGAGCCTGGCCAACATGGTGAAACCCCGTCTCTACTAAAAACACAAAAATTAGCCAGGTGTGGTGGCAGGCTCCTGTAGTCCCACCTACTGGGGAGGCTGAGGCAGGAGAATCGCTTGAACCTGAGAGGTGGAGGTTGCAGTGAGCCCAGATTGTGCCATGGTACTCCAGCAGCCTGGGTGACAGAGTGAGGCTCTGTCTCAAAAAAAAAAAAAAAAAAAAAAAAAAAAAGAAGATGTAAATTAGCTATGGTTAAGATCTAATGAAAGTTCATTATAATGAAACTGGCAAGGAAATTTGGTTGTTTCAGTGGCATACAACAGTTAAAATAATAACTGGGATTATGGCTGATAACATTACACTGCGATTTATCTTGGACAACGAGGACATTGACAAATTTCCAGGGACTTGACACAATTTCTGAAACAATAACATTTTACCCATACAAATATAATCTAGAGAAGGTTAGTATCTCTTTCTCTCTCTCTTTTTTGAGACAAGGTCTCTGCCACCTAGGTGGGAGTGCAGTGGCCTAATCATGGCTTACTGCAGCCTCGACCTCTTGGTCTCAGGTGATCCTCCCACTTCAGCCTCCCTAGTAGCTGGGATTACTGGTGTGTGCCATCACACCCGGCTACTGTGTGTGTGTGTGAAAGCAAGTTTATTAGAGAAGTAAAGAAACAAAAGTATGGCTACTCCATAGGCAGAGCAGCCTAACTTTTGTATTTTTTGTAGAGATGGGTTGGTTGCCGGGTGCGGGGTTGTCCAGGCTGGTCTCAAACTCCTGGGCTCAAGTGGTTCTCCCACCTCAGCCGCCCAAGGTGCTGGGATTAAGGTGTGAGCCACTGTGCGTGGCTAAGTAGTTGTCATTTGACATTGCTTTCCATGTGATTTAACGTAACTTTAGAATTTTTATAGTTTTGTCTATTATTACTTTTTTTTTGAGACGGAATTTTGCTCTTGTTGCTCAGGCTGGAGTGCAATGGCGCTATCCCGGCTCACGGCAACCTCCGCCTCCCGGGTTCAAGAGATTCTCCTGCCTCAGCCTCCCGAGTAGCTAGTACAACAGGCATGCGTCACCACGCCCTTTTAAGTTTGTGTTTTTAGTAGAGACAGGGTTTCTCCATGTTGGTCAGGCTGGTCTGGAACTCCCGACCTCAGGTGATCCGCTCGCCTTGGCCTCCCAAAGTGCTGAGATTATAGGCACGAGCCACGGCGCCCCGCCAGCTTTGTATTTTAAATTTATGTCAACGGACTACTTTGAATGTTGTGAAACTTGTAAAGTTTAGATCTACATTTATTTCGTTCCGATTAATTGTTCCTTTAACAGTTTTGAGAAAGACACAGGATAGTGGGCCCCATTTTAGTTTGAACGTCCAAAATCATGGCATTAAACAATCTGAACACCGAATTTAATTAATTCAGCTAGACAGCCAGGAGGGGGCACGCGGCCACCGCTAAACAGTGAGCGAGCGCCGAGGGCCCCGCGCTGACCCAGATGACCAGCAGGGGGCGTGCGAGCCGCCTTGTCGGACCCCTGAGAAGCCCCCACCTCCTCCGTGCTCCTCCGGTGGCCGCCAGCGCCAGGCCCGCAGTGAAGACCAGAACCTCGTTTTCCTCAGCACAGATCTAAGCGGACACCGCCTCACTTTGGGACAACTTGAGGCTGCGTCAATGGTGAGTAAAATCCTTCCTGTCACGGTCCTGACTACTGAGGAGCAGCCGGTCTTCAGAGCCCCCATTAGAGGAAGGGCTTCATGTGGAATTTTGGAAATAAAAAACCCCGGTTTCCACCACACACGAGGTCCTTCTCAACAGCTAAGACACAGTGGCTGCTAGCATAATGCCACGCAGCGGCCTTTTAATACTAACATCACAGTCAGAGGCTTACCAGGGAGACTGGTTTCCTAGTTTGGCGGAACTGGATTTGGGTCAGGCTTAGCTACTGGAATGAAGTTTGATGTCACCTCTGCTTTACTGACGCGGTATTGACGTGTTTGATTGACTGGTTGATTGATTATTTTTTTTTCTAGAGACAGAGTCTCCCTATGTTACCCAGGCTGGTCTCCAAATCGTGACCTAAGTGCTGGGATTACAGGCCTGAGCCACCATGCCTTAGCCTTATTTTTCATTTTTGAGACAGAGTCTCACTCTGTCACCCAGGCTGGAGTGCAGTGCTCACTGGTGTGAGTGCAGTGGAGTGCACGATCATAGCTCACTGCAGCCTTGAACGTCTGGGCTGAAGGATCCTCCTGCCTCATGCTCCTGAGTAGCTGGGACTACAGGCATGCACCATCATGCCTGGCTAATTTTTAATTTTATTGCAGAGAAGATGTCTCACTATGTTGCCTAGGCTGGTCTCCAGCTCCTGGCTGCAAGCGTTCCTCATGCAAGCGAACCCAGCCCACATGGTTGTTTAAAAAAGTAATTACTGAGGTCAGAAGTTCAAGACCAGCCTGGCAAACATAGTAAAACCCCGTCTCTACTAAAAATACAAAAATTAGCCTAGTGTGGAGGCGGGCACCTGTAATCCTAGCTACTCAGGAGGCTGGGGCAGGAGAATCGCTTAAACCCAGGAGGTGGAAGTTGCAGTGAGCCGAGATTGTGCCACTGCACTCCAGCCTGGGCAACAGAGCGAGACTCCGTCTCCGGGGGGAAAAAAATGTAATAACTTTTTGAGGCCGGGCAGGGTAGCTCACGCCTGTAATCCTAGCACTTTGGGAAGCCAAGGCAGGAGGATCTCTTGAACCCAGGAGTTCAGGATCAGCCTGGCCAACATGATGAAACCCCATCTCTACTAAAAAATACAAAAACAGCAGGGCATGGTGATGTGTGCCTATAATCCCAGCTACTCAGGAAGCGGACGCAAGAGAATCTCGTGAACTTGAGAAGCAGAGGTTGCAGTGAGATTGCACCTTTGCACTCCAGTCTGGGCGACAGAGGGAGACTGTCTAAAATAAATAAATAAATAAATAAATAAATGTGATTACTTTTTGATCATTTCATTCTTATGGAAAACTTGCAATAGCAATACAAATCCTTGTCCTTTCTATCAAAGTCTCCAGTGGTTATTGCTATACCAGATTTGCAATTTCACACAAAACACTCTTTTTTTACCCAAAGCAGGGACACTCTCCCAGGTAACAATCACTCATCCCCTCATCAGGAAATCAACAAGAATTGGAAAAATTACCTGGGCGTGGTGGCACACGCCTGTGATCCCAGCTACTCAGGAGGCTGAGTCAGGAGAATCGCTTGAACCTGGGAGGTAGAGGTTGCAGTGAGCAGAGATGGACTCACTGCACTTTGGCCTGGGGGACAGAGTGAGACTCAGTCTCAAAAAAAAAAAAAAAAAAAAAAAGAAAAGGAAAAGAAATTAACATTTAACATGGCGTCCACATGACAATCTAGTCCTAAAACCTAATTTGCTTCATCACCTGCTCCAATGTGGGTGGGGAAAAAGATTATCTGCACTTCAAAAATTTTTTCTAACTCCTTGAGTGGCACATAAAGCAATTTTTATGCCAGACAGTGAACTTATATTATGGCTCTGAGCTCAATATTTTAACCTGTCTGATCTTGAGAGCCTAACTTTTCTAAACATTTATATAATTATTCTAGACTATTAATCCTTCAATTACCTGTTTTGTCACCATACACAATTGTTAGGCAGGCAAACCTAAATTTACATTTCCGAAAGGGATAGCTCAGGTGTCTAGGTTGTTTATCATGGAACTATTGTTATTTGTAAAGTCATTAATTTGAAATGACTTTAAGTCTTTCTTTTAAAAATCTTGGCTCAAATGTCATAAGCAGTGATTTTTATCTCAACACCAGCAGAAAAGTCAGCAGATTGAAAGTAGGCAGAAAAAAAAAAAATAAAATAGAGAGATAGAGAACTTCGAAGATTCTGCTTGTTAACCCCATAGTTGGCTGTAGTTTTCTTAGAGACCATCTGAGCTCTGAACTTTCCTTGATATAATTTACCCATCTGTTTCAAAATGTGCATGAGAATGAGCCATATTATTATGTCAGCATGGCTTTAGAGTTTAGGATTCCATTTCTTTTTCTTTTTCCTTTCTTTCTTTTTTCTTTCGTTTTTTGTTTTTTTGAGACAGACTCTTGCTCTGTTGCCCAGGCTGGAATGCAGTGGCGTGACCTCAGCTCACTGCAACATATCTGCCTGCTGGGTTCAGGCGATTCTCCTTTCTCAGCCTCCCGACTTGCTGGAACTACAGGCGTCTGCCACCATGCCTGGCTAATTTTTCTATCTTTAGTAGAGATGGGATTTCGCCATGTTGGCCAGGCTGGTCTCAAACTCCTGACCTCAAGTGATCTGCCCACCTCAGCCTCCCAAAGTGCTGGCATTACAGGCGTGAGCCACTGCACCCGGCTTCATTCCATTTCTTATTAATCTCTTGAGAGCCCAGAAATTCCCATAAATCTTTTCAGGGAATGTCAGGAGTTTGGACCAATATTTTACATGAATTTCAGTATGGTAACCACATTCCTTCATCGAAGTAATACTTTTCACGACACACTGCATAAGTAACATTTGTGGAAACGTCTTTTAAAAATAGTATGTAAATAACATTTCAGAAGCCTGTTTAACATGACTACAAACACTTCACTACATTCATTACTTCCTTACATGGAAGTTACACTGTTCACAACAAACTTTGTAAGTAGCATTTAAAATTTTTCTTCTACTTCTTTCCTATTTGGATGTCTGTCACGCTTTTTCTTGCTTGATTGCTGTGGCTAGGACTTCCCATACTATATTGAATAGACATGGTGAGAGTTGGCATCCTTGTCTTGTTCCTGATCTTAGAGAAAAAAATATTTTCACAGTTAAATATAATGTTAGCTATGGGCTTGTCAGAGATAGTCTTTGTTGTGCTGAGAAACATTACTCTTCTTTCAACATTCCTCTTTTGTTTTGGAGACAGGGTCTTGCTCTGTCACCCAGGCTGGAGTACAGTGGTGTGATCTTCTCTCACTGCAACCTCTGCCTCCTCAGTTCAAGTGATTCTCCTGCTTCAGCCTCCTGAGTAGCTGGGATTACAAGTGTGTGCCACCGCACCCACCTAATTTTTGTATTTTTAGTAGAGATGGGGTTTCACTATGTTGGCCATGGCTGGTCTGGAACTCCTGACCTTAGATGATCCACCCACCTTGGCTTCCCAAAGTGCTGGGATTACAGGTGTGAGCACCACACCTGGCCTAATGGGAGAATTTTCATTAGTGATTAAATCTGCTTATTCATTACTGGTCCTTTCAGGTGTTTTTTTTTTTTTTTTTTTTTTTTTTGAGATGGAGTCTCCCTCTGTCACCCAGGCTGGAGTGCAGTGGCACGATCCCTGCTCACTGCAAGCTCCACCGCCTCCCGGGTTCACACCATTCTCCTGCCTCAGCCTCCCGAGAAGCTGGGACTACAGGTGCCGCCACCACGCCCGGCTAATTTTTTTTTTGTAGTTTTAGTAGAGACGGGGTTTCACCGTGTTTGCCAGGATGGTCTTGATCTCCTGACCTCGTGATCCGCCCGCCTCGGCCTCCCAAAGTGCTGGGATTACAGGCGTGAGCCACTGCGCCCGGCTCCTTTCAGGTTTTATATTTCTTCATGATTCAGGCTTAGTAGGTTGTATGTGTCCAGGAATTTGTCTGCTCCTTCTGAGTTATCCAATTTGTTGGCATATATTGTTCACAGTAGTCTCTTATAAGCCTTTGTTTTTCTGTGGCGTAGCAATCGTATCTCCTCTTTCATCTGCTTTTATTTGAATGTTTATTTTTTCTTAGTCTAGCTAGCTAAAGGTTTATTAGTTTTATTTATCTTTTCATAATCTAATTTAATTTTGTTGATTTTTCTATTGTTTTCTTGTTGCTATTTTATTTATTTTGCTCTGAACCTTATCATTTCCTTCTTTCTGCTAATCTTGAGCTTAATTTGTTCTTTTCTAGATCCTGGAAGTATACTGTTAGTTTGTCTATTTGGAATCTTTCTTCTTTTGTGAGGTAGGCATTTATTACTATAAACTTTTCTCTTAGAGAAGCTGCATTCCGAATGTTTGGTATGTAATTTTCACATTTTTGTTTGTCTCAATAGATTTTTATTTTATTTTTTTGAGACGGAGTGTTTGTCACCCAGGATGGAGTGCAATGGCATGATCTTGGCTCACTGCAACTGCTGCCTCCCAGGTTCAAGCAATTCTCCTGCCTCAACCTCCCAAGTAGTTGGGACTACAGGCACGTGCCACCACACCTGGCTAATTTTTGTGTTTTTAGTAGAGATGGGGTTTCACCATGTTGACCATGTTTCACCATGTTGGCCATCTTGATACTCCTGACCTCAGGTGATCCACCTACCTGGGTCTCCCAAACTGCTGGGATTAAAGGCATGAGCCACTGTGCCCGACCTCAATAGATTTTTAAATTTCTTCTTTGAGGCTGGGCACAGTGGCACACACCGGTAATCCCAGCATTTAGGGAGGCCAAGGCAGGCAGATTGCTTAAGTCCAGAAGTTTGCGACCAGCCTGGGCAACGTGGTGAAACCCCGTCTCTATAAAAAATAAACAATTAGCCAGACATGGTGGTATGTGCCTATAGTCCCAAGCTACTGGGGAGGCTGAGGTGGGAGGATCACTTGGACCCAGGAGTTTGAGGTTGTGGTGAGCTATTGAGGGACTAAGTGGCTAAGTTGGCTGGACTTCCTGGGTCAATAGGGACTTCCCTAAGGGGACTTTCCCCTAAGCCAAAATGAGTCATAGCTGCAAGCTAAGGGATTGAAACTTCAACCAATCAAAGGGGACTTTCCCCTAAGCCAATATGAGTCACAGCTGCAAACTAAGAGATTGAAACTTCAACCAATCATATAGGGAGTTTAAGCTCTAGCTGCAGCCTAATGTTTTTAACCAATCAGGCCCACCAACCCACAAGCGGATAGAAAATAAGCTAATCCTATAGGACAGGAAAAGGAAAAGGGGAGGAGTCATAAGGGCATATGAGCATAAGACACCGAAGCCAGAAACTGCAACCCTTCTGGGTCCCCTTCCATTGTGTGGAAGCTTTACTTTTGCTTTCGCTTTACTTTCACTTTTGTTTTAATAAATCTTGCTGCCACACACTCTTTGGGTCCATGCATTTCTCTAATTGAGCTGTAACACTCGCCACTGTGGTCCACGGCTTCATTCCTTGAAGCCCGTGAGACCACAAACCCTTCCATTGAGAAAAACCTTTGATTGGAAGAAGACTTATCATCTCACTATGGTGTCACTGCACTCCAGCATCTAGTATGACTGATAGAGTGAGACCCCATCTCAAAAAAAAAAATTTCTTCTTTGACCCATTGGTTGTATAGGAGCATGTTGTTTAAATTCTACATATTTGTGAATTTTCTGAAATTACTACTATTATTGATTTCTAGTTTCATACCATTGTGATCAGAAAAGATACTTGTTATGATTTCAGTTTTCTTAATTTGTTATGACGTGTTTTGTGACCTGATACTCTATCTTGGAGAATATTCCATGTGCACTTGAGAAGATTGTGTATTCTGAATGATATGGTTTGTAGCTGTCCATAAGATCTGAAACATTATTTAAACATGTGTCTTCAGACACTTCACTACATACATTACTTCCATTCACTAAAATAACCCTGTTCATAACACATTAAGTAGCTCTGTCACCCAGGCTGGAGTGTAGTGGCACGATCACAGCTCACTGCAGCCTAGAACTCCTGGACTCAAGTGATCCTTCCACTTCAGCCTCCCAGAGTTCTGGGACTACGCCACCATGCTCTGCTAATTTTAAATTTTTTGTAAAGACAGGGTATTGTTATGTTGCCTAGGCTGGTCTTGAACTCCTGGACTCAAGCAATTCTCCTGCCTCGGCCTCCCAAAGTGCTGGGATTACAGGCATGAGCCACCATGCATGACCACTAAGTAGCTTTCAAAGAAGCATCTTTCAAACAAGTATGTTTGTCATTTATTATATGCATGAGTGTGGTAAACCACTTTCATCCACTGAGTTAACACTGTTAACAACATAGTGTGTAAGTTACATTCTTTAGAAACATCTTTTATTTTTTAATAAAAATAATTAATTAATTTTGTAGAGTCTCATTATGTTGTCCAGGCTGGTCTGGAACAAAAATTAGCATAGTGGCATGCACCTGTAATCCCAGCTACACGGGAGGCTGAGGCAGGAGAATTGCTTGAACCCAGGAGATGGAGGTTGCAGTGAGCCAAGATTGTGCCATTGCACTTCAGCCTGGGCGATAGAGCGAGACTCTATCTCAAAAAAAAAAAAAAAAAAAAAAAAAGTTGATTCAGTTCACAATTAATGCAAATGTTTTAAAACTGGGTTTCTGATATTTGTAAATGTCGTTCTTTATTACATAAAAGTGTATTACCATTAAAGTTGGTATTGTATTGCTTTCAAAATGAGAAGATAGGCTGGGCACAATGCCTCACACCTGTGATCCCAGCACTTTGGTAAACCAAGACAGGATGATCACTTGAACCCAGGAGTTCAAGACCAGCCTGGGCAACATAGTGAGACCCTGTCTATACCAAAAAAAAAAAAAAAAAAAGGGTGCAGTGGCATATGCCTATAGTCTCAGCTAGTCTCAGCTACTCAGGAGGCTGAGATGGGAGGACTGCTTGGGCCTGGATGGTTGAGGCCGCAGTAAGCCACACACCACTACCCTCCAGCCTGGGCAAAAGAGCGAGACTGTCTCAACTGTCTCAAAAAAAAAAAAAAAAAGAAAAGAAAGAAATATGGTCTGTAAAACTCTTAGCACCTTGTCTGAAACATAAAGCTTGCTTAATAAATGGTAGTTAATGTAATTTCTAGAAGTTAGCAAAAGAGACTAACTGCCCAAGGGGTTCACCTTACCCACTGCCCAGACAAGAGCCAATTCATCAAGATAGGGGAATTGCAATAGAGAAAGAGTAATTCACATGGGGTCGGCTGTGCAGGAGACCGAAGTTTTATTATTACTCAAATCAGTCTTCCCCAGCATTCACCCACCTTGGCCTCCCAAAGTGCTGGGATTACAGGTGCGAGTCACTGTACCTGTCCTGGGGAGCAGTTTTTAAGGATAACTTGGTGGGTGGGGGGAAGCCAACAAGCCAGGGGTGCTGATTGGTCAGGGATGAAATCACAGGGAGTCAAAGCTGTCTGCCTGTGATGAGTCAGTTCCTGGGTGGGGGCCACAAGATCAGATGAGCCAGTTTATTGATCTGGGTGGTGCCAGCTGATCCATCAAGTATAGGGTCTGTAAAGTATCTCAAGTCCTGATCTTAGGAGCAGTTTAGGGAGGGTCAGAATTTTGTAGCCTCCAGCTTCATGATTCCTAAACCATAATTTCTAATCTTGTGGCTAATGTTAGTCCTACAAAGACAATCTAGTCCCCAGGCAAGAAGGAGGTCTGCTTTGGCAAAGGGCTGTTACCGTCTTTTAGTAAACTATAAACTATAAACTAAGTTTCTCCCAAAGTTAATTCAGCCTATGCCCAGGAATGAACAAGGACAACCTGGAGATTAGAAGCAAGATGGAGTCAGTTAAATTAGATCCCTTTCACTGTCTCAGCCATACTTTTGCAAAGGTGGTTTCAATCCCTCCCTTTGGGTTTTATAACACCTTAATCTGAAGGTGTAGGCTATGAAGATGGGAAAAGGCCATTGATCACTTTGGCTTCTTCCTGCTGAAAGGGGACATAGTGGGAATGAGAGTGAAACCCAAGGTGGGAAGAGTGGAACTGCTTTGCAATTGTCTGAGCATATTCATGCAGACCTGGTTGAGCTTCTAAGGCTTGCAAGGCAAAAACATTAGTATTCTCATCTATAGTTTTAGTGCAGTATTTATGTGAACAGCATACTATAAGGTAAATAATGAGTCCTAGGATGAGAAGTACAATTCCCAAGTTTAAAAGCAAAGATTTGAAAGCATTAGTTTGGTGATTTCTAACCTACAAAGAATTTAGAATTTAGTCTAAACTGCAGAAAAAACCTCAAGAACAGCTAACAACAGTGTACTTTAGTTTTTCTTTTGAAGCACAAGTTTTCTCTCTCCAGTCCCTGTTTTTATTAAAAACAAATCATGATAGAACTAATTTGCTTACAAAATAAACTTCAGTCTTACTGTACTTGGTCTGATTATTTGCATAAAGTGCAGCAAGAATAATTATTTTTCAATTAGGTTTCTTAAATTGGCTTTGATAGAACTCTCTTCCATGAAGAATCTCAGATAAGACTTTTTAAAAGCCAACCCCAGCCATGGATTTGTACCCTCAAATACCTATGAGTTGGGTGAATTCCTCTTCTCTTGAGGTCCCAAGATAACTTGGTGTTCCTGGGCCTATTAGAAAATGACATTCTTTACTTACCACAGATCACAAACCTTGTACAGGGACTCTGTGTGGACAAGGTATAAGGCCAGATGCCCCAGTGGGCTTTAATTGGCTCTAAAAGTCCACTTTGATTCTTTAAAGGAAGCATGTCATTCAAGTCAAAGCCTTGGTAAAATAACCAATTTCTCCAGTTGTGTCCTGTTACAAAAGAAAACAGATTCTTATTGCACTTATGCAATTAACTATACTGCTGTAAGTTGAGAATACTCACAAATAGTTTCCAAATTATGGAGAAATCAGGTAGAAAGGAACAAATATGCTCCAAGTTTTGTTCACAAGAGTATATTTTACTCACTTGTTAAAAGTTGCAAATAGCTCTAAAGAAATAAGTTATCTTGACTCTGAACACAAAAGGTTTAACAATGTTTAACACAGTAGCTCTCCATGAGAGTCCTAGAAGTTTGGTTTTTTTCCTCTATTCCAATAGCACATTTTTTTTTTTTTTGAGACAGAGTCTTGCTCTGTCACCTAGGCTGGAAGTATAGTGGCATGATCTTAGCTCACTGCAACCTCCACCGCCCAGTCAAGAAATTCCCCTGCCTCAGCCTCCTGAATAGCTGGGATTACAGGTGCATGCCACCACGCCCAACTAATTTTCATATTTTTAGTAGAGATAGGGTTTCACCATGTTGGCCAGGCTGATCTTGAACTCCTGACCTCAAGTGATCTGCCCATCTTGGCCTCCCAAAGTGTTGGGATTACAAGCATGAGCCACCACACCTGACCAATAGCCCAGTTTTTAAAATTATCTGAGACCTGAACTCAGAGTCCTGTATCTGATTATAAACTACATTTTGAAAAGGACTAAAGCAAAACAAAATGTCTGTGAATGACAAAAGTCTATAGCTACAACCGACTAGGAATTTTGGTTACTTCTGTGGCACACAACAATTTTACATAGCAATTATAATTATTGATAAAGTACACTAAATTATATCAACATTTTAGAAGTTTCTCATAATTTTGGAACACATACCAATAACGTATTTATGCAAACATAGTCCAAAGGAAACCAAACACTATTCACTCTTATATTTGAAAGGTTTTTTTTCTATTCTAATGTCACAATATCCCAGTTATTCATCAGAAACCTGGATTTAAGAGTACCTGTTAGGCTGGGCGCTATGGCTCACACCTGTAATCCAAGCACTTTGGGAGGCCAAGGCAGGCAGATCACCTGAGGTCAGGAATTTGAGACCAGCGTGGTCAACATGGCGAAACCCCGTCTCTTCTAAAAATACAAAAATTAGCTGGGTGTGGTGGCAGGTGCCTGTAATCCCAGTTACTTGGGAGTCTGAGGCAGGAGAATTGCTTGAACCCGGGAGGCGGAGGCTGCAGCGAGCCAAGATTGTGCCATTGCACTCCAGCCTGGGGGATAAGAGCGAGACTTTGTCTCCAAAAAAAAAAAAAAAAAAAAAAAAAAAGCACCTGTTAAATTTTATAGCTGATTATAAAATTACCTTTTACAGAGGAGCAAAGTGAGACAACAATTGTCTGTGGATGACAAAAACATTTTAGGGCAGCCACAGTTAAAGGCACAATTGACAAGGAAATTTACCTTTGTGGCATACAGTCATTTTTGGACTTTAGAGGACCCAATAGCTAAAATATTAGGTTAGAAAGAGACATAATTTATAATTTGATTTTGGGACGTTTGTCAAATATCGAAGGTTTAAATCAAATAGATTCTCGAACTCCTGACCTCATGATTCGCCCACCTTAGCCTCCCAAAATGCTGAGATTACAGATGTGAGCCACTGCGCTCAGCCAGGCACTTATTTTTCTAAGCCAATTAATTAGAGCTCTTTTATATATAAACACACACACACACCACATATAAATACAGACAGACAGAAGATTCAGCACTTGAAAAATTTTTCATTGCCAGTTTCTTAATTGGATTACTGGCTTCAGGCTGGAGCCCTTGGAGGAACAGGACCAGGAGAGCATCCATTTCTAGGGTCAAATAAGCAGCGAATAAGCAGCTGAAGCCAAAGGCAGAGCCCCAAAATTAAGGGTGCCATTTTATACTGGATCCCCAAAAGGAGAAGACAGTGCAGTGCTTCCACTCTGCATTTCACTGCAGGTACCCAAAGCTAATCAGCCCATTTTGTAATTAGCCCATCCTTCATGGGAGTCTCATCTCCCAGTGTCGGGTGGGGATGTTCCCTTATCTTCCAGGTGGGAGCATGCTTCTCTGATCCAAGTATGCAAAGAGTCAAGTATCCCTCCATAAGTACTATTAACCATCCCTTAAAGTATATTTCCTACCTAGTGGTTATGCACAAAGCTCTCTCATAATGCAGAGTAATTTCTGATACCCCCAAAACTCAAAACCGTCAGATAACGCAATGTAAAACACAGCCTTTGATTTTGAGAGGGAGCTATCCGCTTTTAATTCCTAGGGTTTCATAAGGAAAACAGATGTTTTTTCCCAGAACGGGGTCTGTGATACCTCCTCTGTTTTTCCCAATGAATCCCAGGCTACCAGAAGTTATCTCAGGGCCTCTCATGTGTGCATGAAGAGTGGCAAGACAAAAAAAAAAAAAAAAATTGGAGGAAAATAACTCAGTTGACTGAGAAGAAAAAAAAACCTTTTTCCAGAAAAACAAGGTCCAAGAAGAGAAAAACATAAGGGCCTTTAAAATACATCTATAGCTTGGTTATCCACTTTTAATTAAGCTGAGTTTTAACCATAGTGCTCTTTAAAAAAGAAATCCTTTCAGATCTCTTATTACCTGACTTAGGCATGCCAAGCCGCCAATATTTCTAGTTTCTGAACTTTACCAAAGGTAACCTCCTAGGTGCTTCAAAGACATGGTAGGCAGTTTCTTTTTTATAAGATTTAGAATCTCCACAAAGTAGCTCAGAGAAAGGAAAATTCAAGAGAAGAAATTAGAAGCTATCCATTGGAGGGGAGAAAAACCTCAATAAGCGGCAAAGTTACAGAAGTAACAAACCAGAAAGGAGTCATTCCAGATACCAACAATTGAACCTAGGGCACTTACAAAAGATAATGCTTTAGTTCCTGAGCTATCTGGCATTGAGCAGTTTCTAGCTTTCCCCAGAAGGAGCCTAAAGAAGCCAGTTTCAAACTTGCAAGACTTTTAACTGTTCAAGAAAAAATTTTAGGACTATGATATGAACCCCCAGATTCCTGTCTTTTGGATGGTGGAAACCGAAAGAAAGTATCTCCACATTGTCACAAAGTTAAGTTCTTACGGACACACACACAAAACAAGACAGAGAAATTTCATACAGTATTGGCTTCAGGAACCCGCAGTAAAGTTTGTAACTGACCAGCCTGCTGAGCTGGATTGAAAAGTAGGCTTATAGGGGTCCTAAACCCACGTTCCGTGCTGTGATACCCCTCTCTCCATTACAGAACGCAGAAGGACAAATTCTTAGCACAAACTACACCAGATTTGCTACAGCCTAAGACTAGTCTCGCAAATCCTTTTTTCTACTAATCAAACTCTCGCAGAGGAGACAAATGGTTTACTGTTTACCAAGACAGAGAAAGAGAGAGAGAGACCAGAAACTTGGCCAATAAGAATTTCTTACCCTTTTTGCTGGCGTATCAGGTTTCCGGGTTCCCTTTCTCTGCAGCTTCCAGAAGAACAGAGTGCCTTCTGACGCCCCTGCTTGCTTGTGCTATAGCTGTGGGGTTCAAGCCACTTTACAAGAGAAAATCACCCTTTACTGTTTTATGGAACCACAGACAAGAGTCTTAATTTGCAAGATGCTGCCCAGTGGGCATGTTAATGGACAGATTAACATTTCCAACCCTGCAAAATACACATATCAAAACAGACATTAGTTACCTCTTTCAGCACCCAAAATCAACCTAGCAAAGCTCAAACTTCCCGTTGGTCCCTGCTGTCTTTGATCCACTTCAGGTGTGGGGGGACAACCTCTGAATGGTAATTCACAGTTGGGGTCTCTGGGCAAGGCAAAGAACAGATAGTCACCCCAGAGACAGGCCTGTTTAGCCTCCTTTAGGGCTCATTGAATGTGACCAGACAAATAAGGAGGGTTCTCTGAGTTGGGCCTGCTGGACTTCCATCAGCAACCCCTTCTGAGATCCCTTTCACATGTACAAACACACACAAAGACGAGATGGATAGAACGTCTTCCAAATCAGATCCCTAACCAAGAACTCCAAGAGTATCCCTTCCAAACTATCCTCCTATTCTCCATCTGAGAAACCTCCTTGAAATCTTCCTGATTGAGGAGAAGTCTCCCAAACCAGGACTCTTCCTACTAGTTAGAAAGAGTCAACTGAGACCCCCACAGGAGCGGAACAGACATCCCTCAATGGGGCTACAGACACAGAGACCCCAGGGTGGAGCCACAAACAGACGTCCCACAATGGAGCTACAGACACCCCACCATAGGGCTACAGAACCAGTCAGGAGAAGGAAGGCGGCATTGGCAGTGCCTAGGATACTCACCAATCCAGACACCCCGCGATGGGGCTACAGACAGACGTCCACCATGGGGCTACAGACAGACACCTCGTGATAGGGCTACAGTTAAGGGATGTCTCCCCAGGACTATTACTGCATTGCAATGAAACCCATGCACATTGGGTTGGCAGCACCCCGCCAGTAGAGAGAGTACCAGAGACAGCCCCCAGTCCAAGAGAACTAGGTGGCTGCTTGGGCTTGCTTCTGGATCCATCGCTGGAGGGGGGCCACTGAACCATGGGCAGGTAGCCACACAGGCAATGCTGGGACCAGGCGGTTTTAAGACTTTCCTGTTTCTTAGTAGCTCATTCTTATTCCACAACTAAAAAAAAGAAAAAAAAAGAAAAAAGAAAAAATCAAGAAAAGCTGGGTTTAGAGAATTTAAGGTACCTCTTACATTCAGGGAAAGTGCTGGCCTCAGATGTGGCTGTACACAGGGCTTCTGCACATGCTAGTCCCTCTACCTGGACTGCTCTCCCCATCCCTTGCCCACCGGCACCTGCTGAAACTCATCGATCTTCAGGTTTTAGCACATTCTTTAGGGAAGTCTCCCCTGACCTGCCTGGAAAAAACTCTCCCTAGTTTAAGCCTTTAAAAATCTCTTTGTAGGCCGGGCATGGTGGCTCATGCCTGTAATCTCAGCACTTTGGGATGCCAAGGTGGGACAATCACTTGAGCCCAGGAGTTTGAGACCGTCTCTATAAAAAACAATTAGCTGGGGTGGCCTATAGCCCTAGCTACTTGGGAGGCTGAGGCAGGAGGATTGCTTGAGCCCACAAATTTGAGGTTACAGTGAGCAGAGATCACTCCACTGCACTCCAGCCTGTGCAGAAGTTTAGCTCTCTTGGGCCTCTTACTCCCTTTACACCTCCATCTCCGATGTTACAACTAATTGACTGGGTTATCAAGGGATTTTCCAAAAACAAGCCTTTTCTGGAGGAACTCAGGTGTCATTGACTAAAGTGTAATACTTAAAAATTTTTGACTTGATTCCTTGAGGTGGAGGATCGTGAAGTATATTTTTGGGATTTCAAGGTCCAATAAGGAACATTTTTTTCTCTCCTTCCAATTTTGGGGACCAATTAAGCTATAGATGCAAGAGAGAGACAGAGAGATGAAGTTTTAAAAAATAGTTTTATGGTAAAGTTGGTTGGGGAATGTGGGGATCTGCAGCCAAATAGGTTTGGCTCTGTCTTAGGTTAACTCTGTCTTAGGGTAATACAGAGCACCCGATCCTGTCGCTGTTTGGGACGCCACTTGTAACCTGCAACGTATGGCTGGAAAGTCCAGGGTGAGTTTAAGGTTGTGAAAGTTCTTTAATAAATAAACAGAGTAACCTTAGCTCACTGGGGCTAATAAACTGAGATCAAATGATTGAATTATGTGGTCTCTACTAGAGAGACACTTTTCCATCTTTACCAGACCTATCAGTCAACAGTGTTAAAGCATTAAGTATGGGGGAGTGCAATACCACTTCAAATTGCCTTTTACTTAAAGGAATCCTGATCATATCAGGGTCATAACTTAGCAATTGACTGCATTAATCATTAAGATGGCAAGCTGAAATAAGTAACAAGAAGTTTAAAAAGAAAATCTGAAAGCATCTCTAGAAGCAGAGACTTAAATAATAAACTTTAACCATGTGCTTAAAGCCACAGGCAGAATAGCTTAAATCTTGTAATTGAGTTTTCAGGCTGGCCAAGTTTATGGAGTTTAATCTAGCAAACAGTCTTGAAAACGGTGACTCACTAGCTGGGGACTCACTAGCTGGAGAACTCTTAGCAAGTACAAATCAAAGACTATCTGTAATCAGTGGGTTAAGATAGTCATTCATGCATAAGTTTTCACTACACTTACAAGCAACTTTTCTTCACTTTCTGAGAAGGACACAACATTTTTACCTTTTAATTTAACTGTAGCAGGACGAGCTGCAGACAAAACCCCTCAGACACTGAGTTAAAGAAGGAAAGGCTTTATTTGACCGGGAGCATTGGCAAGACTCACATCTCAAAAACCGAGCTCCCTGAGTGAGCAATTCCTGTCCCTCTTAAGGGTTCACAACTCTAAGGGGGTCCATGTGAGAGGGTCGTGATTGAGCAAGCAGGGGGTATGTGACTGGAGGCTGCATGTACCAGTAATTAGAACAGAACAGAACAGGACAGGGATTTTCACAGTGCTTTTCTATACAATGTCTGTAATCTATACTGTAATCTATAGATAACATAACTGATTAGGTCAGGGGTCGATCTTTAACTCCCAGGCCCAGGGTATGGCGCTGGGCTGTCTGCCTGTGGATTTCATTTCTGCCTTTTAGTTTTTACTTCTTTCTTTGGAGGCAGAAATTGGGCATAAGACAATATGAGGGGTGGTTTCCTCCCTTTTTCCCCCTCTTTGAGAACTTCACTCATTAGTGGGAGTTCTCACTTTCATTCTCACTACCCATATCTTCTTGCAAGACAAATCGATAGTGATTCACATAGTACACTTGTGCTAAAGCATTCTGGTGAACTAAGGTAGTGATGAAGCTTTTTATCATTTGAAGAAGCACAGGTAGCAAACAAGGGAGCAGTAAGCAGGTTCCTATTACAATTATGACTCCTATTATAACAGCTTTAAATCCTCCTAGTGCTGGGAACCATTTTCCAAACGTGGGCTCAGGATCAAATCCATGCCACACTTGCATGGGCACATGTGCCAGTTTTGTCATATCTCTAGCTATGTCTTCAACTACTCGCCCTTGATCAACTATGTGTAGACAGCAATTAGTAAGGTTAAATTTCCTACAGACCCCTCCTTCAGCTGCTAGCAAGTAGTTGAGAGTCAATCTATTTTGATAGATAGCATTTCTCATCTGAGTTTCTTGCTGGGCCAGAATAGTCAAGGCTCTGCCAGTCTTATTAGTGATTATTTCTTTTTTTTTTTTTTTTTTTTTGAGACGGAGTCTGGCTCTGCCGCCCAGGCTGGAGTGCAGTGGCTGGATCTCAGCTCACTGCAAGCTCCGCCTCCCGGGTTCACGCCATTCTCCTGCCTCAGCCTCCCCAGTAGCTGGGACTACAGGCGCTCGCCACCTCGCCCGGCTAGTTTTTTGTATTTTTTAGTAGAGACGGGGTTTCACCATGTCAGCCAGGATGGTCTCGATCTCCTGACCTCGTGATCCGCCCGCCTCAGCCTCCCAAAGTGCTGGGATTACAGGCTTGAGCCACCGCGCCCGGCCATTAGTGATTATTTCTAAGAGAGCTTGTAACTGTATGATTCGGTTGAGCATGTAAATGGGGGTCCAGTATCCTCACAAGCAGTCTTGTGCCCAAGTACCAGGCCCATAATATTGTATGATTCTCTCAGGGGGCCATTCATCATCTTTCCAGTTTCCTATAGCTATGCTGCTCTTTTCGTGGGAAGCATAGACAGGGAAGCCCAGGAGCTCGCCTGTCTTTATGGGCAGTAGGAAGAAAGATGGTTTAATAGTGCCAATAACACAACTACCTGCCCACTGGTTGGGTAATTTGGTGTAAGCTGTATGCCCACATATCCAGTATAATCCCGTGGGGGCTGTCCAGTCCCGATGGGACTCCGGGTGGGTTCACACGGTTTGCAACTTTGGAAATTTACTAAATGGATTTTTCTTAGTGTGGTTTGAACTGCACTAGGTGGCTGTTTTTGTAGTACTATTATACAGTTTTTGCCCAAGGCAGCTGAGTCTTCCCACAGGAAGGGTGAAGTCCTTCCCCACTCTTGCTACACAGTATTGTCTAATGATTGAGGCTTTTAGGACCCAGAAGTTATCAGGGTGATTCTTTTGAGCTGGGAATTCATCAGGAACTGGGTCTGTAGGTACTAATTCTCAGGCTTCCCATGGCCATTGATCTCCCATTACAGTTCCTCTACATACATAACATGAAGTGACATTGAGAGACTGGGCTACATGCTCAGCTAATTGCAAAAACAAATTTATTGTTTTTCCCGAAATTTCTGGTACTGGCACATTATGTTCATCATAGAAGGTTTGAAATACTGGCTCAGCAGAGCGTTTATAAACTTCTCCTCAAACCACGATATTTACTCGAGGATCCAGTCCAGTCCCATCGATTCCTAGGGTTACACACTCCCCTTTTTTCCAGCGAGGATCAAGGGGATTGGTTATTACTAGTTTTAAGGGGTTACACTGACCACTGGTACAGGAAGGGCCACTTTTCCCTTTCTGAAGGTGGACAGGATCCTTTTCATTTTTTATCCAAGTAGCCTAAATGATACAAGACCAGTATCCACATTTATTTCCACACGGTCCTAATTCATGACAAATGTACTTTTTTTTCTGCCATATAGCCTTTTTCCTAATTAAGAGACCTACATTTTATTTCTAACTTATTACTATTAATGATAGCACAGACATTAAAAAGGTGACTTGTTTGGGCACCACTTTTCCTTTTGTTTTGGCTAACACTTTACTCATATCATTTATGCGCCCCCACCAATCCTCAGTCCTTAATCTTATTTCAAAAACTGTGGTCATGGGAGGTTCAGATGGGTCATAACACATGCATACCTTGCATAGAAAAGCATTATACAAACAAGTTCTTTTTAGAGTCCTGGTAAACGTATAACCATAAAATAATGAGACTGTAGCAACTTTTTGTCTTACCTGAGTGACTTGATGTATACACTGGGAATAGTCCTCAGTCTGAGGAAGGTCAGTTGAAGTCCTTACTGTACAAGTCCACATTTTAAGGAAAATGAGCCCCGCAATGAGTTTTCTCATGCTTTGGCTCTGCGTGGACCAGTCAGTTTCTGGGTGTGACTGGAGCAGGGCTTGTCGTCTTCCTCAGAGTCACTTTGCAGGGGCTGGCGAAGCTGCTCCCGCCCACATAACGTTCACAGTCTACTGATGTTCAAGGATGGCCTCGGAGGTTGGGCCCACTAGAATAAACTGAGTCCAATACTTCTACACAGTTGTATTCAACTGGGCTCTCTGATACTGGCAGCAAGGTGGCGGGGTTTAGGGTGTTGCAAACTTTAATGATTATGTGGGGATTTTCACATAGCAAGCTTTGGTACTTGGTTAATCTGGCATTTGTTAGCCAATGATGTCCTCTGGTATTCATCAAAGTTACCACAGCATGGGGGGCCTTTATATTCAGGTTTTCCCCAAGGGTTAGTTTATCTGCTTCTTGTGCTAACAGGGCCATTGCTGCCAGGGCCCTTAGATATGGGGGCCAGCCTTTGGAAACCCCATCTAGTTGTTTTGAGAGATAGGCCACTGGCCTTGCCCAGGGCCCCACAGTCTGGGTTAAAACTCCACCTGCCATTTTTTCTCTTTCTGACACAGAGTGTAAAGGGTTTTGTCAGGTCAAGTAGCCCCAGGGTTGGGGCTGACATTAGTTTTTCTTTTAACTCATGAAAAGCTCATTGCTGTTGATTGTAATAGATGTATTTTATCCAATTTATATTTTTATTAACTGTCACCCACCAAAATATCAACTCAAATCCTGCAGCTATTTGATTTCAAGTTTTAAATTGATCTGGTATTCCCTGTGGCACTCCAATTGCATCTAAATAGACGTGAGAGTCAAAAGACCCATAAGGGGCTTCTCTCGCTTTACGATGTCTTATTTTTCCTCCCTCTGGTTGATGAAATGCCAGGGTGAAAGGGATAGCCAATTGGACTAAAGCACAAATGCCACTCCAGTTATTTAGCAGAGTGCCCAGTAAAGGTCCACCACGATACCACTGCACATCCGCTCGGGGATGAACAAGGGCTGACTGATTGATAAGCTCTTGAAAATTCTTAAGCTCACTGTATCCCTTCAGGTCTCCAAGGAATGCTGAGTTTCCTCCCTGTCGTGAGAGACATGAAGTAAACTTAGTGTTGGGAGATGGAGGTTGGATGGCCCTTTGGGGCTGACCTGCAGGGTGCCAGACTTTGGGATATAACAGAGAGAGCTTGGCATGACTTATTACTCCAGGCTGTAGAATCCTGGAAAAGAGCTACCATGCAGCCCACACCAGCTCGACTGGAGGACCACCTTAGTAGAAAGGGGACAGTCTGGGCCTCTGGCCTGCCATGTGCACGAGCATAACAATTGCTTTTGTTTAACATGTGGATGGAATATTTGATCCATTCCAACCGGCATTTGCATCTTGGTATCCTGTCTTAATTGCCAAAGTTTGTTTTAAGTCTTTAACTTCTATGATCCTCTAGTAAAATGAATGTATTATTTTAGGAAATTACAACAACCAGTTGGGGCAGTCCATCCTTGCTCTTTAGTGGTCCACAGAATGTTGGACCAATTACGGCATAAAAGCTTTACATTGGGGAGCAAGACTCCTGGTTGACACTGCAGTCTTTATTGAAATTTCCCGGGATTAAATTGTTCTAATTTACTAATGCCCAGTCTAAGGAGAGTCAGGAGGGCCAGAGGTACTTTTCTGAAGTAGAGAGCTCTCTTTGACTTGGCAAGACCCCACAAGTATAACAAGACAAGCATTAAATGCAATCGTTTGAGGCAAAATTGACTTGGTTATGTTAATAACTAGATAGTCAGCAATAGAGTGAGGAAAAAAGAAAGACTAATAGAATAGATGAAAGAGAGTTAAATTTTTCTTTGCTTTAGTTTGGTAAGGTTTTCCCCTGGTACTATGGCACAAAACTCTGGAGGGGGTAGTGCTTTCTTGACTCGGTTGTGATGAGTCCATCCTTTCTTCGCTATACGAACAGCAGTCACGGTGGTTAGCAGCACAAGGTAGGGTCCTCCCTAGGCTGGCTCAAGTTTCCTTTCTTTTCACCCTTTGATGAGACCGTGATCTTCAGGCTGGTACCGGTTTACTGGAAATTCTAGGGGTGGTACCTGTGCTAAAAGACTTTTAGTTTTGAGGGAAAGGGAAGTGGAAGATAAACCAAATATATAATTTCTAAGAAATTGACCTTTTGTTTTAAATGTGGGGACATCAGCAGTGGACTTTATAGTCCTTGGTTCCTTTCTGCTGAGAAATTTCCTTTAGCACCTATTTTTATTAGTTTTTGGACCAAAGAAGCCAAACACCATTTTATATTTGACAATGCTTCCTGTATGGTTTTTATACCAAATAAACTAAATTTAACTTTATATTGGTGTGTTAGTTTTAATAAAACTTTGTGTACATATTTATTCAGCTTTTAATGTTGGACCATAAGGTAAGATTTTTATAGACTCTTTTTAACCTTTTATAATCTTCATTAAAGAGCAGGTTAGTGCTTTAAGAAAAATCTGTTGTGTTTTTACTTTAATGTCCAGTTCACAGAAAAACTGGATGGTACCCCTTTAACTTTAGCTAATATGTTTACACACAAAATTTTCTTTACAACTAATGTTTTAAAACTTGCTTAAACCTTTAAAACAATAATTTTTTTAACCTTTTAATGTAGGTAAAAATTTACATTCTTATGCCTCCTTATAATCCTTCTACCAAAGGTATATTTTACTTTCCTTATACACCTTGCATACAAACTGGTTTTTTTTTCTTTTTCAATAGTTTTACATTCTGGAGGCCTAGTTACTTTTAAATTATACAACATTTCTTGCATAAATTCTTTTTTTATAACATTTTTCTCTTTCACAACTTTCGCAGACAATTCTTCGACATGCCTCAACTTTTTGATTTATTACATACATTTATTTTTTTAAACAACCAGTTAATTTATTTCAGGACAAGAATTTATCATGTAACACTTTTTTTACATCAATTCTGCCCCCGCCTTTTTTTCTTTTTCTTTTTTTTTTTTTTTTTGAGACGGGGTCTCGCTCTGTCGCCCAGGCTGGAGTGCAGTGGCCGGATCTCAGCTCACTGCAAGCTCCGCCTCCCGGGTTCACGCCATTCTCCTGCCTCAGCCTCCGAGTAGCTGGGACTACAGGCGCCCGCCACCTCGCCCGGCTAGTTTTTTTTTTTTTGTATTTTTTAGTAGAGACGGGGTTTCACCGTGTTAGCCAGGATGGTCTCGATCTCCTGACCTCGTGATCCGCCCGTCTCGGCCTCCCAAAGTGCTGGGATTACAGGCTTGAGCCACCGCGCCCGGCCCGCCTTTTTTTTCAAAGATGATAACCATTCTTTTCCAAAGCGAACTTCCTTTATGTCTGTGGACTAGACTGTCTAAGGCCACAAGATTAGACCTTTATATGGTAATTAAGATTTAGATGCCCTATTAGGAAAACTTCTGGGTTAAGGGAATTTTCAGTGGTTAACGTTAAATCATCCTTTTTTTTTTTTTTTTGACTTAGGATAGTTCTGAACTGGTGAGGTGCACTCACAACGAGGTTTCCTCTAAAAGCTATTTTTCTACTTTCTTCTGCTAGGAAAACACGCTCAAATGCATTTAATCTGTAGCGGCAACTGTTTTCCTAGCAGAAGAAAGAGGGAGTCAGAGAGAGAGAGAGGCAGAGAGAGACAGGAAGAGACATAGACAAAGAGGGAGTCAAAGAGAGAGAGAAAGAGACAAAGTCAGAGAAAGAGAGAGATAGAAGCAGTAAAGAGAAACCAATGTACCCTATTCCTTTAAAAGCCGCGGTAAATTAAAAACCTCGAATTGGTAATTGAAAGTCTTCTCCATGACGCTATAACACTCCAATACCACCTTGTTGTCAGTGTAAACAAAAGCGTAGCCCAAAAGCACTGAGGCCACTTACAACCCATAGCTTTTGTATAAGGATTTTTTATACGAGCCAATTCGAGGTTTTAATTTGTCTGTCTCTCTTTCTCTCTGTCTCTCTTTCCCCCCTCTCTCTTTCTCTCCCTGCTACTTTCCTCTCTGCTGTTCTTTCCCTGCCTCTGCCAGCCATGTATGCTACTGTTCTCCCCTCTCCTTCCCCTTCCCCTAGGGGAGGAACCAGCAGGAGTGGAGCTACTCTTTCTTCCCCTGAAAAGAGGATGCCCAAGATGGACATTAACTCAATCCAAGTTTATAACTGAGGTCCTAAGATTTGGTCAATTTGGTCTGCCACTCCCTAAGCGTCATCTAGTAGCGGTTTAAGCTCCTTTTTAAAATTCTAGCCTTCTGAACTTGTTAAGGGAGCATTTACAAAGCCAATGCCGCCCCACCCCCCTTGTGGTACCTCTTTCAAAGGGAAGAGGGTCAGGGCTGAACCCTTAGATACAGAGGGAAATGGGAAATTCTGAATATTCTTTTTTACTTTGTTCTACCTCACACTGGAGTCCTTTTAGAGAGGGGTATTTAGGTTGGGAGGGAACAGGCTGGTGGGACGGTAATTCCCAAGAGTCAGGGTTATAAGGAGGAGGGATAACGTGAGTGGAGGGGGGGATTTGGAACAGGATCTGAGGCGGCGGTGGCTGTCTGAGGGGAAAGATTGGGGACACTGAACGGGAAAAGATAGTCTAGGGGATCCTGTGCGCTGGAACTTTTAGGCATGAGAACTGGCTCCTCTGACTTTTCATTTTGAGGTGCCAAATTGGGTTCTTCCCTACTTGTTTTTAAGGGCAAAAGGAGAGCAGGTCCTTGCCTTCAGCAAAGGGCATAGCCTAATTCTTCTTGAGATACTGGACTTTTATCATTAACATATCGGATTAGAAGCTGACGCATTACATCCTCATTTGACACAAACTTTGGCCAGAAGATCGAGGATTTGAGGGTGGGTCCCTGAGTCCAAATAAAACAGCAATATTTTTTATCATTTGTTGCTTTTTCCTATGTTTAGTCCTTTCATTATCCTTCCAGTATTTTACCATGGGACCTAGGGGGCTATCCAGGGGGATATCTTTGTTACCATCTTTATTTCTCTTGCTCCCTGTCTTGCTTGGGGTATTTCCCATCTTGATGGTTTTGGGTTAAGGTTCAAGGTTCAACTTCCCTTACTGGAAACTTCTTGCCTTTTGGAGTGAGGCTCAGTTCCCCCACTGGAAATTTCTTGCCTTATAAGATGAGGCTCAATTTCCCCACTGGAAATTTCTTGCCTTTTGGGGTGAGGCTCAATTTCCCCCACTGGAAATTTCTTGCCTTTTCTACTACTGGGGTTTGTGTGAGGTTCAACCCCCCCACAATGGGGATGTCTTGCCTCTTTTTAACCTCTATGCCTCCCTGACCAAGGAGTACTTCATCGCCCCCGCCCCGACCCCTCCCGCGGCTTTCTTACCTTGGCCCCGACCACCAAGGAAATACTTTACTGGTTCCCATAGTATCTTTTCCTTGGTCCATGCACAGACTTGCATGGCCCTTATGGAGAATCCTTTAAGCTAGGTTGCTGGCCAGTTTCTTTCCACGTTGCTGAGAGCTCTGGTTATTCCTTGCACTGGGTGGGTCCTAATTTCTCACCCTTGAGGCCACCACAAAGGGGTGGGGCGCGCCTCCTCATGAGAGAGGAGCTGAGACCGCCCCTGGAGGGGAATGTAATTACAGGCAAGCCCCCAAATTGTTATAAGTAAAATTTCGGTGCCGCAAAAGAAATAGCACTAGAATATAACATTTTCTTTTTAATTCTCAGCAAGTCAATGTACTTCTATAGAAGGGTGCACCCTTACAGATGGAGCAATGGTGAGCGTACACTCAGACAAGGTAGGGGAAGGGGGTCTTATCCCTGATGCACATGGCCCCTGCTGCTGTGTCATTCCCCTATTGGCTAGGGTTAGACCACACAGGCTAAATTTACTCCAGTTGGCTAATTTCAAGAGAGTGATGGCGGTGAGTGGTTTGGCGGGAAAAATGGTTATGGCAGAGCAGGAAATTGGAATGAGTCAGGGTGGAGCAGGTAATTGAAAAAGATTGCTTTACAAGGAAGTTAAGTAAAAGTAGAAGGCAAAGAATTGAACATACTGACACTGATTCTTTGAAAAGAAATTTAGAACTCATATCTAACAGACTGATGGCTGTGGCATATCCTCTGTCCTTTCTCCTATCTATTGGAGGAGGAGGCTTAGGTAAGACCTCTGTTTCCTGTTATTTTGGCCTGGTGATATTGGGGTTGGGGGAAGAGGAGGTGATAAGGCAGGTGACATTTTCTCCTCCTTCCTCTTTTTAGGCTCTTCTGTGTGTAACTGAGCCAAGGCTGCTCTAATTAAAGCCCATAACATTAAAGATTTTACTGGGACTTGATGCCTTTGCACCTGATGTTGTTTAAGATTTCTCCCCACAGCCGGGCGCGGTGGCTCAAGCCTGTAATCCCAGCACTTTGGGAGGCCGAGACGGGCGGATCACGAGGTCAGGAGATCGAGACCATCCTGGCTAACATGGTGAAACCCCGTCTCTACTAAAAAATACAAAAAAAAAAAAAAAAAAAATAGCCGGGCAAGGTGGCAGGCGCCTGTAGTCCTGGCCACTCAGGAGGCTGAGGCAGGAGAATAGCGTAAACCCGGGAGACGGAGCTTGCAGTGAGCTGAGATCCGGCCACTGCACCCAGCCTGGGCGACAGAGCGAGACTCTGTCTCAAAAAAAAAAAAAAAAAAAAGATTTCTCCCCACTTGCTCCCAGAGTTCTACATCTAGCATTCCTTCCTCTGGGAACCATGGGCTTTGTACTCCGTTACTGACCACATTAATTTTCAATTCCTTCAACAACTGAAATTCTAGTGTGGTGTGTTTGTGAATAAACTGCTGTGGATTATTTGGATCAGGCCTTACGGAAATAGGAAAAGCGCAAGGTCCTAGGGGCTCTCCAGGTATGACAGCAGTGTAAAATTCTTTGTATTGGGGTTTCTATTTCTGCTACCGAAGGAGGCGATACGGATGTTTCTGCAATTGGGGGAGGCAGTATAGGCCAATTTGTATCCTCCCTCTCCTGTTTTTTATTTTCAACTGGAGCTGTTGGTGGGACAACAGATTCTTTCAGATTTTTAGATTCAGCCTGCTGTCCCACAGAATAAGAAGATGATAATGGTAGAAGTACAGTACAAACTAAACTCTAAGTGGAGAAAACAGAAGAATCAGCTAAGACCTTTTTGATGAGCCTGTTTTAATCCTTCTCCTGCTTTATCCCAATTTTCCACATCAAGAGTGTCTGCCTGTGGAAACCATGGGTTATGCGCAATAACCTTTTATGGCTCCTGCAGGAGGTTAGTTCGTGTCTGCAAATTAACCTGAGCTCCAGACTGTCTCAACAGAACTTTAAGCAACTGCACATAACGTTTTTCTTCAATAGACAAATTCTTCCCCTTATTACTCTGATTCAGAAAACTTCCTATTTCCAGTATTTCTTTAAAGCACTGCTCCCAGTACCTCTTTATGGCACTGATCAGTACCTCTTTAGGGCACTGACCTTCTATCTGCTGCTGCAGATTCGTTTCGGGGTCCCCATTCGCCTTGTCAATTTCAGTTCCTCTGCTCCAGCAGACCTTCTTCATTCATGTCCTCGAAGTCCTGTGTTTTCAGATGCCACTATGCAGAGTACCTGATCCTGTTGCTGTTTGGGGCGCCACTTGTCATCTGCATAGACCTTGGGGGACTGAACAAAGGGGGGCGAGTGCGGGAATAAAAGACAAGAGACAAAAGAGTGTATTTGGAAGAAGGGGTCAGGGGCATCTTGCCTCTAGTGGACAAGGGCCCTGAGCTTTACACAGCCCTCTGTATTTATTAGGCGAAAGAGATAAAGGGGGAGGATGGTTGTCGGGTAATTGTCGGTCAGTCGTTTGGTTCACAGCAGGCTTGTGGGACTGCATCCTTTGAATAATAGGCACTAGATTTCTCAATAGATAACTTCCAGGAGCCTGGCGCCAGGGAGTGATGTCCCTCAGCAAACCTTTTGGTGGCAAGGCAGTGTGAGTTTGCCCACATCCTGCATTCATGATAAACAGTTTGCTGTTTGATCATATAGCCTCCAGCGGAATGCTGAGTTGGTCACATCCCACGGGCCTCTGGCTCCCTGCAGGGTAACTCTGTCTTAGGGTAACTCTTAGGCTCCACCTTTGGGTAACTCTGTCTTAGGCTCGTAGGGTAACTCTGTCTTAAGTTAACTCTTAGGCTCTGTCTTAGGGTAACTGCCCTGTCTTAGGGTAACTCAATTCTTCATCACAGCTGCAGGTCATCTACTTGCAGAGGAGGAGTCTGCCTCAGTCATCTGCCACGTGGACAAGCTCCAGCGCATCCTAAGGATGTCGGTTCAGAGGGAGAGGGTGGCTGGGTGTCATGTGCTTAGTTCCTCTTCCAGCTTCAACAGACAGGCACTGTGTCACTGCTGCCACAGGGAGAGGGGCTGAGGGGCAAAGGGCACCGCTGTGTTAACTCTTGCCTGGAGACACAAGGCCCTCCTGGAGGATCCCCCAACACTTAGGAGCATTAGTACAGTGGGATTAAGGGCTTTTTTTTTTCTTCAAATTGGACAGAGGGACAGATTGCTGAGGAATACATTTGGATTATTTCCTTCTGTGACACTCTGAAAGAACTGTGACTGGGGCATGGGGTGCCACTTTCAGAGGCAGGAGTGCTTAGGAAATGCCACAGTGGCACATGGCCTGTGTGGGCTCCAGCAGCAGCAGCAACCCCCAGGGTAGAGAGGGCAGCTGAGAACACAAGAGTAGAAGGGCAGTGGCTCCATCATCTCAGAGGGTTCTGTTCAAACAACATTTTCTAGCATACGGTGAAAAGAGACCTGGTGCCAGGCATGGTGGCTCATGCCTGTAATCCCAGCACTTTGGGAGGGGCTGAGGCAGGTGGATTACCTGAGGTTGGGAGTTCGAGCGAGACCCGCCTGGCCAATGTGGCGAAACCTCGTCTCTACTAAAAATACAAACATTAGGCAGGCGTGGTGGCATGTGCCTGTAATCCTCAGCTCCTTGGGAGGCTGAGGCAGGAGAACTGCTTGAACCCAGGAGGTGGAAGCTGCAGTGAACCGAGATGGTGCCACTATACTCAGCCTGGGTGACAGAGTGAGACTAGGTCTCAAAAAAAAGTCTGCTAGTACCCATCTCATAGGGCTGTTAGGAGGAGTAAGTGAAATCAGACTTACAAAGCATTTAGTTCAGCTCAATCAACGAGTTCATTCTCGCCTTGTCCCCACTGCATAGCCCCTAACCCCAAATATCCCAACACAGCTCATAACAATAAGATTCTTGTTTCCCCAACATGTTTAATTGTAAGAATAGAGATAATGGTCAACTCTTGAGAAGAACCAAACTCTGGTGCCATCTTGGAAGTGCTGCATCACCTCCTCTTCTTACTTCCTTGAACAGCAATATTTCTGGATTTCTTCTGCAAGCCCCAGGCAGTGCAGGATGCGTTTCTTTTCAGCAGCCAGTTCCTTCTCAGAGAACTGGCCCAAGAGTTTCTGGACAAATATATTTTGATCTTTCAGAAATATATTCTTATTCACTCCTACATTTGGCACATTCTCCAGGGACCCAGACTTGAAATGGAAGCTTAAATATCTGTTTCGTTTTAAACCAGGCCCTTTTTCTTCAATCCATGACAGTGGACTGCAAAGACAGAAGACAAAAGAATCATGTTAGAGATTACACAAGAGCACAAGTGGGTGCTTGCTGGCACCAGACCGCCTGGTAACAGGTCCTTGTCAGGTACCCATCCTCCTTGCAGTCACTAGCCTCCCAGAGGCTGTGGGTGACTGTGTCAACCTCACAGCCAAAAAGTCTTTTATTTAATTTTGCCATCAAGCAGGGGAATTCCTTCAGTGACTTTCTTTTTCTTTTTTTTTCTGGGATGGAGCCTTGTTCTGTCGCCCAGGCTGGAGCACAGTGGTGCAGTCTTCACTCATTGCAACCTCCGCCTTCTGGGTTCAAGCTATTTTCCTGCCTCAGCCTCCCAAGTTGCTGGGATTACACACGCCTGCCACCATGTCTGGCTACTTTTAAAAAAGTATTTTTAGTAGAGATGGGGTTTTGCCACGTCAGCCAGGCTAGTCTTGAATTCCTGACCTCAGGTAACCCACCTGCCTTGGCCTCCCAAACTGCTGGGATTACAGACGTGAGCCACCGCACCTGGCCTCCCATGACTAGTTTTAAAAGCTCATAGTGCAGTCTAGCAAATGTTCTAGGAGATGGTAACAAAGATTAATTTTAATGCAATTTATTTAGTGCTTTATTTTGACACCAAATAAAAATAAACGAGGTATTCTACATAGTCTTCCTAAGAAAATTTCTCATGTCCTTTTTTTTTTTTTTTTTAATTTATTTATTATTATTATACTTTAAGTTGTAGGGTACATGTGCATAACATGCAGGTTTGTTACATATGTATACTTGTGCCATGTTGCTGTGCTGCACCCATCAACTCGTCATTTACATCAGGTATAACTCCCAATGCAATCCCTCCCCCCTCCCCCCTCTTTTTTTTTTTTTTTTGAGATGTTTGCTCTTGTTGCCCAGGCTGGAGTGCAGTGGTGCAGTCTCGGCTCACTGCAACCTCTGCCTCCAGGTTCAAGTGATTCTCCTGCCTCAGGCTCCCCAGTAGCTGGGTTTACAGGCACCTGCCACCATGCTTGGCTAATTTTTGTATTTTTAGTAGAGATGAGGTTTCACCATGTTGGCCAGGCTGGTCTTGAACTCTTGACTTCAGGTGATCCAACTGCCTTAGCCTCCCAAAGTGCTGGGATTACAGGCGTGAGCCACCGTTTCTGGCGTCTCGTGTCCTTATAAATAATATGGAATCTTGGGATTTGAGGGAATGCAGAATGTCAAGATCTTTCTTGTACCTCAATTTCCTTACTAGTAAAAATAAGTAATGGTAATAAGTATACAGCTTTACCTATCCTGCTGTGACACTGTGAGATAAAAATGCAATTTGTGGCCAGGTGTGGAGGCTGATGTGGGTGGATTGTTTGAGCCCAGGAGTTTGAGACCGGCCTAGACAATATGGCAAAAACCCATCTTACCCAAAAATACGAAAATCAGCCAGTCCCATAATCCGGTCTCAAAATAAATAAATAAGGAGATAAAAAATTTTTTAAAACTGCAGTTTGGGACATGGAAAGTACTATGATTTTAAGAAGTTATTATTATATTATATTAACTGCTTTCTGTCCCCACCCCTCATCTGATACTTGCCTCTCCTGTGCAAAAATGAGAGTCAGGGCCAGGTGCAGTGGCTCATGTGTGTAATCCCGGCATTTTGAGAGGCCAAGGCGAGCAAATCACTTGAGGTCAGGAGTTTGAGACCATCCTGGCCAACATGGTGAAACCTCATCTCTACTAACAATACAAAAATGAGCCAGGCATGGTGGCAGGCGCCTGTAATCCCAGCTACTCGGGAGGCTGAGGCAAGAGAATCGCTTGAACCTGGGAGGTGGAGGTTGCAGTGAGCTGAGATCGCACCACTGCACTCTAGCCTGGGTGACAGAGGGAGACTCTATCTCATTAAAAAAAAAAGAGAGAGAGAGTGAGTCAGCCTCTGCCTCCCCCACATCTTGCTTCCTCATTGACTCCTACTCAACTTCAAGACCAAACAAGGCACTGCCTCTCGTCAGAAGCATGAGCTGACCTAGTACAGGTTCCCCTTCCCTGTGCTCCTACAGCACCCTACAGTATCTTTACCTCTAATTACAGGGTACTACAACTGTCTGTGTACAGGTCTGACCATGGCTGCAATCCTAACACTCACATGGCCACACTAGAGCCTGGGCCACCACTGTCGGTCATTCCATAGGCAGCACTGCTGAGTTCCATGTGCTTTGCCTTCATCTGCCAGGCCTCTCTGCCTTTTCCTAGCGAAGAAGAAACTCCTCAAAATGGACTAGATCAAGCTTCATTCAGGGACTCAAATTCTTTTTTCTTTTTAAAATACCCAACATCTGCTTCTTTTACTACCAGGAGACCCACCTCTCTGGAAAGGCATCTAGAAACACTCTAAATCCCTTACTGTTCTAAATAATTGACAGAGCCCAGGTGCTTTGGGAGGAAAATTATGAATGTGTTTTTGTTAAAAAAGACTTGGTATGAGAAATAAGTCAGAATGTTTTGGGAACAGTGTGACAGGGTGATGGGATGCTAAAGCTGAAGCACAGAACCTCACACTCTGGCTCCACCGAGGGGTGAATGTGTGGCCCTGCAGGGAACATGTACAGTGTTAATGGCAGAGTCTAGGTGGACGGGTGTTTACTGAAAAATTCTTTCAACTTCACAATATGCCTGAAAACTTTCATAGAAAACACTGGAAAAAAATCAGGTCACAGAGTTAACATAATTTCTTTTTCTTTCTTTCTTTTTTTTTTTTTTCCAAGAAGGAGTCTTGCTCTGTTGTCCAGGCTGAAATGCAGTGGCCTGATCTCAGCTCATTGCAACCTCTGCCTCCCAGGTTCAAGCAATTCTGCCTCAGCCTGCCAAGTAGCTGGGACTACAAGCGTGCGCCAACACACCCGGTTAATTTTTGCATTTTTAGTAGAGATGGGGTTTCACCATGTTGGCCAGGCTGGTCTCAAATTCCTGACCTCAGGTGATAAACCACCACCCTTGGCCTCCCCAAGTGCTGGGATTACAGGCCTGAACCACCATGCCCAGCCAAGTTAACGTAATTTCCACTACTAAATCTGCTATGAATGACTTGTGTGACTTAGGCAACCTGCTGGCATTCTGTAAGCCTCTGTCTACTGACTGGCAGATGGGATTATGTTTGCCTTCTTTACCTCACAGGGCTGCTGAGAGGATGAGATGAGGCAACACAAGTGCAATCTCAGCACTCCATCTGCAGAAGTAGACAGCCCTTCTGGAGCTGGGAGTGAGGGTCTAGCCCCTCGGGGCTCCCTTTGGATCATACCTGCGAATGTACTAGGATGTCCTTAAATCTCCTCCTCCTCATGGCTTCTCATGACTTACCTTTTCTTCTCTGTCTCCAGACAAACTGTCATTTTCATATACTGATCTTCCTTTCGCTCTTCCAAAGTGGCAGACACAAGAGAAAGCTCCCCAAAGAGGGAGACCAGCCAGGTCAGGCGAGAGATGCCACTGAATGCAGGGAAGCCAAACCGCTCTTCTTCCAACGGGCCAGCTGTGGGAAATCACAAATATTGTGGGAACTGGGAAGGAAGAATGCCAGGTGGAGAGCAGGACCCTGGGCCGGGGCTGGCGGGGATGTGAAAAGGTGTGGCTGAGTGATCAGCACAATGGGACCTTGCCTTATGTGGTAGGCAGGCAAGATGATTAATGATACTGATGAAAACTCAGGTGACTGAATTTAAACTCTATCATAAAAGCATTTCTGTGTTTTCCTGTTTATTAAATTCAGTTTTAGTAAAACATTCTACTGGAAACAGCAGTCAATCCAGCCAAACAGGATAATAAAAAAGTTTCAGGCTTCTAATATATATATATGTACACATATGTAGATACACATACATACACACACACACACACACACAACATGTACCTACATATACATACATATATATCCTTTTTAATTAACGATTTAAAGTAGTCTGGTAAAAGTAGAAAAATCAAGATATTTTAGCCCCACAAGCCTGTATTCTTATAACTATCCAATGTGTAAGTGGCAATAAGGTGTGAAGGTATGGAGAAAATGGTAATACCTTTGAGCTATTTCAATATCAAGAAAATTGATACAATGTTAACTGTTTTCTTAGTCTTCCTACTCTTGTGAACAAAAAAGTATACTCAAAAGAGTACTGGGGTCAGGCGTGGTAGCTCATGCCTGTAGTCCCAGCACTTTGGGAGACCAAGGTGGGTGGATCACTTGAGGTCAGGAGTTCGAGACTAGCCTGGCCAACATGGCAAAACCCATCTCTACTAAAAAAAAAATACAAAAATTACCCAGGCATGGTGACGGGTGCTGGTAAAAGCTGCTCAGGAGACTGAGGCAAGAGAATCACTTGAGCCTGGGAGGTGGAGGTTGCAGTAAGCCTAAAAAGGCCGAGTACGGTAGCTCATGCCTATAATACCAGCATTTTGGGACGCCAAGGCTAGCAGATGGCTTGCGCCCAGGAGTTCAAGACCAGCCTAGGCAACATAGCAAGACTCTGTCTCTACAAAAAACACACACAAAATTAGGCAGGTGTGGTGGTGCACACCTGCAGCCCCAGCTACTCAGGAGGCTAAGGTGGGAGGATCATCTGGGCCTGAGGAGTTCGAGGCTGCAGTGAGCCATAATTGTACCACTGCATTCCAGCCTGGATGACAGAGTGACACCCTATCTCAAAAAATATATATATAAATATAAAAAAGAGTATTGGTGTGAGAAATCCATTTGGTCAAGATACTGCTCCTGTCTGCCTCCAGCCAAAATCTTAAACATAACCTAAGTTTAAAAGACTTCATATCTGTTACATTACATTATAAACAAAACATTTCTTATGGCCTTGATATTCACTGAAAACAATGACTAATAACAATGAGTATATTCTTAAAAAGTAATGTTATATATAAATCCAAACAAAAATTAAAATTTTCATAGACAATATGGTTTGAAATCACTAGGGCCTAAGTATCAAACTTACAAAATAAAAAGACTTCCCCAGGGCTGGTTACTGTCTGCTCTAGTTCTTTTTTGTTTTTTTTTGTTTGTTTGTTTGTTTTTGAGACACAGTCTCGTTGTCACCTAGGCTGTGCAGTGGCGCGATCTCGGCTCACTACAACCTCTGTCTCCTGGGTTAAAGCGATTTTCTTGCCTCAGCCTTTCAAGTAGCTGAGATTACAGGTGCATGCCACCATGCCCGACTAATTTTTGTATTTCTTTAGTAAAGATGGTGTTTCATCATGTTGGTCAGACTGGTCTCGAACTCCTGACCTCAGGTGATCCACCTGCCTCAGCCTCCCAAAGTGCTGGAATTACAGGCATGAGCCACTGTGCCCAGCCTAGTTCTTCGGACAGAATACTAAGCAGCCACCCACAACAGTTCTAGCCACTTAGAGAGCTAAGCTCCAATCCAGCTCTGTCTCATGACCGCTACATTACCTCTGTGAAGCCACTCGTGTCTTTGAGCTTCAGTTTATCTGTATAATGGGGGTGGTGAATACCACTTTATAGGATTGTCATATGGATTAAGATAATGCACATCACATACTTAATACGGTACAAATTAATGGTTTGTACTCACATTACCATTTTCAAGGATGAAGACAGATTTTGAAATGAGGTTCTACTATGTATCAGTGGCTTTACTATGCAAAAATGCAAGGCCATGTCCCCCAGGGTCTCCTTTCTGTAATGAAAGCCCTCAGGAATGGTGGCTCAGGTGCCCAACGATATAGCCAGAGAAGGGGCCCATCCGAAAGTGACCACAAGAGCAGGAGCTTCCTGCATGCCCATTTCCTATTGCTAACGGAGCTGCTCAAAGAGAACCAACATCAAGTAAACAGCTACATATACAGCAGATCAGATACAGCAGACCAGATACAGCTGGTTACGGTGGCTCATGCCTGTAATTCCAGCACTTTGGGAGGTCAAGACAGGCAGATCACTTGAGCCCAGGAGTCTGAGACCAGGCTGGGCAACATAGAGAGACACTGTTTACAAAAATTTTTAAATTAGCTGGGTGTTGTGGCGCACACCTGTGGTTCCAGCTACTTGGAAGTCTGAGATGGGAGGACTGCTTGAGCTTGGGAGATTGAGGCTACAGTGAGCTATGACTGCACCACTGCACTCCAGCCTGGGCAACAGAGTAAGACCTTAGCAAAAAAGAAAAAAAACAATATTGTGGTTGCCGCCAACATCCTTATAACTTGCTAGAGGAGGAAGGGAACTCTTCATATTGTATTTGCCTTGTAAGGAAGTATAAAAATGTTCTCCTCTCCGAGCACCTATCTCTCAGTCCTTTTAAAAGAGTTTTAATGTACAACTTCCTGTTGAAAAATAATCTCCAACTAGTTAATAGATTGGGACAGAGCATAAATAAGCTTTGAGATTTCTAATATACTCTTTACCTAAGGGCCACCAAGCAATTAAATCCCATCTGGGAAAATTAAATTGGCCCTGAGTCAGAGAGTCTTGAGCAGAAATGAATACAAGCTCCCATACTAGAGAGCCAGGAAAGAATCTGGCTGGTCTTTGGACCTCACACGTGACCTGTGATCCCACCTAGCACTGACCTGTGAAGAGGAGTGACCCTTTCAGCAGGTCTTTCCCCACCACTTCTTTTTTCAGGAATGCAAATTCCTCCATCAAGAGTTCAACATGCTCCTCGTGCAAGACTTTTCCTGTAATGACAAAAACGGAATAAAAAGGGCAGTTGTCAGTTGTGTCTCGGTGTGCATCCCGGAGTGTACTCTGTCATCCCCTAACACAGGACATGAAGCACTGATAACTGCCCTGGGCACACAGCCAGGATTGCCTCCCTACCACTGTCACCCACCCCAGCTGAAGAGGCTGCCACTTCTAAGCTTACAACAGAAATGAATGAAGGCCAGGCACAGTAGCTCACGCCTGCAAACCCGGTACTTTGGGAGGCCAAGGCTGGCGGATCACCTGAGGTCAGGAGTTCCACACCAGCCTGGCCAACATGGTGAAACCCAGTCTCTATTAAAAATACAAAAATTACCCAGGTATGGTGGTGGGCACCGGTAAGCCCAGCTACTTGGGAGGCTGAGGAAGGAGAATTGCTAGAACCCGGGAGGTGGAAGTTGCAGTTAGCCAAGATGGCATCACTGCACTCCAGCCTGGGCGACACAGTGAGACTCCATTTCAAAAAGAAAAAGAAAAAAAGAGAAATTAATGAAATGAAAACCTAAGAAATGAAATGAAAATCTAAGAGAACAAGATGGTATCTACCCATGTCCAAAGGCAAGATGAGATCAGTGATGTATCTGTGGGCCAGGAGAGAGTTAGCTACTGTTCTAACAGGAGGAGGCAGTACAGCAGAAAAATCTAACAGAGTAAGAACGTGGCCAGGCATGATAGCTCATGCCTGTAATCCCAGCACTTTGGGAGGCCAAGGCAAGTGGATTGCCTAAGCTCAGGAGTTTGAGACCAGCCTGGGCAACATGGCAAAACCTGGCCTCTAAAAAAAAATACAAAAATTTAGCTGGGTATGGTGGCATGCACCTGTTGACCCAGCTACTTGGGAGGCTGAACTGGGAAGATCACTTGAACCTGGGAGGTGGATGTTGCAGTGAGCCAAGATTGTGCCACTGCACTCCAGTCTGTCTCAAAAAAGAAAAAAATTAATAAAATAAAATAAATTTTGGATTATAAAAGAAAGCTGTTAACAATTTTTTTTTGCTGTATAATTTTTTTTTCATTTCTAGGCCAGAAGCTTCCTAAAGCACCAGAACTATTTTGTGATTAAGTACAAAGTGTGGTTATGATCTAGTTTCACTGAAACAGAAATCTGGGCCAGTGGGAGATGCTCCTGGGACAGTTGCCTTTGTCCAACCCAGCTTCACAGCAAATGCTGCCAAATGCTCTGGGCTTGTCCTGCACCTCACGAGCAAGGAGGATGTCTGTCACGGGAGTCTCCAGAAATGTCAGGTGTGTGGGAGGATGGGGTCCTTCCCATCCACTCCCTAAGACGTGAATGTGGCAAAGAGAACTTGTGATAAGTAGAAGCTTTCTGGCACAAAATGGCTTTGCAACAATTAAATGGCACAAAATGCTTTGCAATAAGTAGAAGCTTTTCTCCTCACAGGTAGTTTCGCCCACCGCCTCCCACCCCCACTGCCATGAAACTCTGGGGAACATGTTGTATTTTCCCCAGCACTATGTAACAGTCTCTGTGTTTCCATATCCATGGTTATTAAAGAAACTATGAATTTTTCAACTGTGTCTTTGGTTGTTTTTCTGTCATTCACTCAATGCCTGATTGTGATAAACACACATGGTAACCACAGTACACACACATATCCGTATCTATATATTTCCAGGTCTGTTCACTGACAGGGCTTGCAGAGATAGCCCAAAGCCATAAGCACACCCGGTGTCCAATCTTGCCATCAAAACGTTACTAGCCATTGGAGAATTGACTAATTCCAAGGCTGAGACAGAGAAAGTACAAGATGAACCTTAACCACTTTGTGCCAGAAAGCAAGAATTCAAAGAATAATGGAAACATAACAAAATGACAAGGGAGCTGGCAGGAAGAGGCTCCCCACTGAGCAAATTTGGAACAATGTGGACATCAATATGAATAATAAAAAGTAACAACAGCACTGAATAGAAAAACAAAGCCATGAGTTCCTACTGACATAAAATAACAAATGAATATCAGAAAGTGTGATGAGAATGGATATTTAACTAGTTATAAACTACCTTCTTACAAAATAAGCACTGATTACAAAGGGAAAAAAAGTAACTTTCAGTGGAAAAGCCCGTCAGACACCACTTAATGAAGTTATATCATTAGTAATTAGATGAACTGATAAAGGATGTTACCTGACAGAACACAATGTGAAAAACAGCATCGTTTCCTTTTTTTTTGCTGTGTGTGAGATGGAGTCTCGCTCTGTCACCCAGGCTGGAGTACAGTGAATGTGATCTCGGCTCACTGCAACCTCTGCCTCCCGGGTTCAAGAAATTCTCCTGCCTCAGCCTCCCGAGTAGCTGGGATTACAGGTGCCCACATCATGCCTGGCTAATTTTGTTGGTATTTTTACTAGAGACAGGGTTTCACAATGTTGGCCAGGCTGGTTTCGAACTCCTGACCTCAAGTAATTGCCGGCCTTGGCCTCCCAAAGTGCTAGGATTACAGGCGTGAGCCACTGTGCCTGGCTGCTTCCATAATATTTCTGTGAAAGATGCATACCCCATCTAATCATGAAGAAACATCAGATATATTCAAACTTAGGGACATTTTACACAATAACTAACTGTAATTTTTGTGTTTTTTTTTTTTGAGACGGAGTCTCGCTCTGTCACCCAGGCTGGAGTACAGTGGCCGGATCTCAGCTCACTGCAAGCTCCGCCTCCCGGGTTCATGCCATTCTCCTGCCTCAGCCTCCCGAGTAGCCGGGACTACAGGCGCCCGCCACCGCGCCTGGCTAATTTTTTGTATTTTTAGTAGAGACGGGGTTTCACCGTGATAGCCAGGATGGTCTCGATCTCCTGACCTCGTGATCCGCCCGTCTCGGCCTCCCAAAGTGCTGGGATTACAGGCTTGAGCCACCGCGCCCGGCCACTAACTGTAATATTTATAATTGTCAAGAAAAGATGGAGGAACTGTCCAGAATGAAGGATACTAAAAGCGACATGTCAACAAAAGATAATACATGGTTTTGAACTCAGTCATTTTGCCATAAAGAATGTTATTGGGACAACTGGTGAAATTTGAATGAGGTTTGAGGATTAGATTGTTGTAATGTACCAGTGCCAATTTCCGGATTTTGATGGTTGTATGTGGTTACATGCATACCTCAGAGATTCTGCATGTTTCATTCCAGACCACCACAATAAAGTGAATATTGCAATAAAGGGAGTCACATGAATATTTTAGTTTCTCGGTGCATATACAAGTTATGTTTATACTATATAGTAGTTTGTTAAGTATGTGATAACACTATGTTTAGGAAAACAATGTATATACCTTAATTTAAAAATACATTATTGAGCTGGGCATGGTGGCCTATGCCTGTAATTCCTGCACTTTGGGAAGCTCAGGCGGGTGGATCACTTGAGGCCAGGAGTTCGAGACCAGCCTGGCCAACATAGTGAAACCCCATCTCTGCTAAAAATAGAAAAATTAGCTGTGCGTGGTGGTGTGCACCTATCATCCCAGTTACTCAGGTGGCTGAGGCACAAGAATCATTTGAACCCAGGAGGTGGAGGTTGCAGTGAACAAGATTGCGCCACTGCATTCAAGCCTAGGCAATAGGGCAAGACTGTCTTAAAAAACCAAAAAAAATAAAAACAAACAAACAAACAAAAAATGCTACCATCTGATCCTCCATCTTTTTGCTGGAGGAAGGTCTTGCTTCCATGTTGATGGCTGCTGACTGATGTGGTTGTGGATTTGATTTGCATTTCTATAAGGATTAGTGGTATTGAGCATCTTTCCATATGATTGTTTACCATCTGTATAATTTCTTCAGAAAAATGTCTATCCAAGTCCTTTGCCCATTTTAAAATCAGTTTATTTGGTTGGTTTGTTGTTCTTGAGTTGTAGAGTTCTTTAGACATTCTGGATATTGGTTTCTTATCAAAGATAAGATTTGCAGATATCTTCACCCATTACGTAGACTGCTTTTTCACCCGGATGACTGCTTCCTTTGAGGCACAGAAGGTTTTAAGTTTGATTAGTCCATTTGTCTGTTTTTGCTTTTTTTGCCTGTATTTTTGATGTCGTATGTAAGACATTATTGCCAAATCCAATATCATGATGCTTTCCCATGTTTTCTTCTAACAATATTATAGTTTTAGGTCTTAAATTTAGTTCTTTAATTCATTTGAGTGATTTTTAAATATGGTGTAAGGTAAGTGTCCAACTTCATTCTTTTGCATGTGGATATCCTGTTTTCCTGGGACCACTTTTTGAAGACACTGAAACACTTGGTAGAATTCTCCAGTGAAGCCATCTGGTTTTAGGCTTTTCTTTATTGGGAGGTGTTTAATTACTGATTCAATCTCCTTACTAGTTATAAATCTGTTCAATTTTTGTTTCTTCATGATTCAGTCTTAGTAGGTTATATGCTACTAGGTATTTATCCCTTTCTAGGTTATCCGATTGTTGGAGTATAACAATTGTATAACTGTTCATTGTAGTCTCATAATCCTTTTTATTTCAGCAGCATTGGCTGTAAAGTCTCCTCTTTCCCTTCTGACTTTAGTTTGAGTCTTTACTCTTTTTTTCTTTTTTTTTTTTTGGAGATAGAGTCTCGCTCTGTTGCCCAGGCTGGAGTGCAGTGGCACACAGTCTCTGCTCACTGCAAGCTCCGCCTCCTGGGTTCACGCCATTCTCCTGCCTCAGCCTCCCAAGTAGCTGGGACTATAGGCGCCCACCACCACGCCTAGCTAATTTTTTGTATTTTTTTTTTAGCAGAGACAGGGTTTCACCATGTTAGCCAGGATGGTCTCGATCTCCTGACCTTGTGATCCGCCCGCCTCGGCCTCCCAAAGTGCTGGGATTACAGGCATGAGTCACCGCGCCTGGCCTTTTTTTTTTTTTTTTTTTTTTTTTTTGTGAGACAGGGTCTCGCTCTGTTGCCCAGGCTGGATGGAGTGCAGTGGCACAATCTCAGCTCACCACAGCCTCCACTCACCACAACCTCCACCTCCCAGGTTCAAGTGATTCTCCTGCCTCAGCCTCCTGAGTAGCTGGGACTATAGGCACGTGCCACCATACCTGGCTAATTTTTGTATTTTTAGTAGAGACGGGGTTTCACTATTTTGGCCAGGCTGGTCTTGACTCTTGACCTTGTGATCTGCCCTCCTTGGCCTCCCAAAGTGCTGGGATTACAGGCGTGAGCCACTGTGCCCAGCTGACTATTTTTTCTTAATCTGCTAAAATTCTGTCAATTTTATGGATTTTCTTCAAAAAACTAACACTTGGTTTTGTTGTTTTTTTTTTCTATTGCTTTTCTACTCTTTATTTTATTTATGTTCTAATATTTACTTGCTTTTTTCTGCTAATTTTCGATTGAGTTTGCTCTTCTTTTCCCAGTCCCTTGAAATGTAAAGTTAGGATGTTGATTTGAGATCTTTCTTCTTGTTTAATGTAAGCATTTACAACTATCCACTTCTCTCTTAGCACTGCTTTCATTACATCTCATCAGTTTTGTATTGTTTTGTTTGAACAGAGTCTCACTCTGTTGCCCAGGCTGGAGTGCAGTGGTGCGATCTCCCTCACTGCAACCTCTGCCTCCTGGGTTCCAGCAATTCTCCTGCTTCAGCCTCCCTAGTAGCTGGGACTACACGTGTGTGCCACCACACTTGGCTAATTTTTGTATTTTTAGTAGAGATGGGGTTTCAGCATGTTGGCCAGGTTGGTCTTGAACTACTGACCTCAGGTGATTCACCCGCCTCGGCCTCCCAAAGTACTGAGATTACAGGCACAATCTATATTATTTATTTATTTATTTATTTATTTAATTTTTGAGATGAAGTCTCACTCTGTCGCCCAGGCTAAAGTGCAATGGCGCAATCCTGGCTCACTGCAACCTTCACCTTCTGCATTCAAGCGATTCTCGTGCCTTAGCCTCTGGAGTAGCTGGGATTACAGGCACACGCCACCAGGCCCAGCTAATTTTTGTATTATTATTAGAGACGGAGTTTCACCATGTTGCCCAGGCTTGTCTTGAAATACTGACCTCAGGTGATCCACCAGCCTCAGCCTCCCAAAGTGCTGGGATGACAGGCATGAGCCACCACACCCGACTGCACAATCTGTTTTAAACTGCTAACAACTTAACTTCAAATACAAAATTCTTCACATACAAAATTCTACTCCTTTATATCTCTGACCCCCCATTTGTTATTAATGTTACCAATTACATCTTTTTATACTATATATCCATTAACAGAGATTTGTATTTTTGTTTTTGTCTTTTAAATTCTATACCAGCATTTAAAGTGATATTTATTTATTTATTTATTTAGAGATAGAATTTCACAGTGTTACCCAGGCTGGAATGCAGTCATACCATCTCAGCTCACTGCAACCTCTGCCTCCCAGGTTCAAGCAATTCTCCTGCCTTAGCCTCCTGAGTAGCTGGGACTACGGACATGTGCCACCACACCCAGCTAATTTTTTTATTTTTAGTAGAGATAGGGTTTCACCATGTTGGCCAGGATGGTCTCGAACTCCTGACCTCAAATGATCTACTTGCCTTGGCCTCCCCAATTCCTGGGATTACAGGCTTGAGCCACTGCGCCTGGCCTAAAGTGATTTATATGTCAACATCAGAATACTATGGAAGTCTGTATTTGTCTGTATATTTACCTTTACCAGAGAGCAATATTTTTGTGTTGCTGTCTAGTGTTTTCTTTAACTTGAAAGACCTCCTTTAGCATTTCCTGTAGGGCAGGTCTAGTAGTGATCAACTCACTTGGTTTTTGTTTGTCTGGGCAAGTCTTTTAAATAATTTTTATTTTTATTTTTGAGACAGGGTCTTACTCTGTTGCCCAGACTAGAGTGCTGTGGCCCGATCATGGTTCACTGCAGCCTCAACCTCACAAGGTTCAGGTGAACTTCTAAGTAGCTGGGACTACAGGGGTGCACCACCACACCCAGCTGATTTTCATTTTTTCAGTAGAGATGGGGTTTCGCCATGTTGCCCAGGCTGGTCTCAAACTCCTGGGCTCAAATAATCTACCCATCAGAGCCTCCCAAAGTGCTGGGATTACAGGTGTGAGCCACTGTGCCCAGCTGAGTCTTTTTTTTTCCTTCTTGTAATTAAAAATTTTGTACGCCGGGCGCGGTGGCTCATGCCAGCACTTTGGGAGGCTGAGGTGGGTGGATCATGAGGTCAGGAGCTCGAGACCATTCTGGCCAACATTGTGAAACCCCACCTCTACTAAAAATACAAAAATCAGCTGGGCATGGTGGTGGGTGCCTGTAATCCCAGCTACTCAGGGGGCTGAGGAAGGAGAATTCTTTGAACCCAGGTTGCGGAGGTTGCAGTGAGCTGAGATGGTGCCACTGAACTCCAGCCTGGGTGACATAGCGAGACTCTGTCCCCCACCAAAAAAAAAAAAAACAAAAAAATGTTGTAAAAGATTTTTGTAGAAACAGGGTCTTATTATGTTGCCCAGGGTTGTCCTGAGTTCCTTGGCCTCCCAAAGTGCTGAGATGACAGGCATGAGCCGCTGCGCCTGGTCTGGGAAAGTCTTAATTTCTCCCTTCTGGAGGGTGGTATGGCTTAGGGGAACAAATATGAACTTAAGAGCCCAGTAGGATTTGATTCAAATCTCTACCTCCCGTTTAGTAGTCATGTTATTAGCTTCGTGATCTGGTACAAATTACCTTCTTTGAACCATGTTTTTCTATACAGAATCTAGAGAAAATATATACCTCCAAGGGTTTCTAGAAGAATTAAGCAAAATAACACATGAAATGCTTAGCAGAGTTTCCAAGTTCCTAGCATATACTAAATATTTAATAAATGGTTGTTCCTGTTTAGAAACAACAAAAACTACCAACTATGCAAGTAGGACAATCAGTTTCTCTGATTTGAGCATTTTTAGGATATCCCAGCATTTAGCAATATAAGTATCACATGAATAAAGCCAAAATAATATCATGACATAAGCATAGGTGAAAACTAATTCATATTTTTTCCTTAGAGTGAGTAAAATAAGCTGATAAGCTTTAACCAAAAGTTTCCCACCCGTCCTTCTGCCCTCCACCATGTGTGCTTACAGTGTTGGGGTGAGGAGGCAGTTGGGAGCCCACAGTGCCAGTGTGGCCAGGAGGAGACATCTGAAATGGGGTTAAGTTTTAAAGGCATAAAGATGATATCACAGAAATCCTGGAGGCAGAAACTCTTGGTAAGAGGGTCTGTATTCCAGACAGACAGAGTGTACATTACCTTTCTGCTCAGCCAGCTCCCACAGTTCCTGAGCGGCTGCCAACGACAGTGTCATGGGGTATTCCACAAGGACGTGCTTGCCAGCATTAAGGAACTGCCTTTGGTACACGAGACAAATACAGAGAAAGAACACTTCGAATAAGCTTCACTAAAATGCTCTGCATAATAGAGAACAGAATGTTATAAAGGCATGAGAGTTTCTGTGTGTGAAATGTGTCATGACTGGGGGTAGGAGTCAGTGCCACGGGACACGGAGGAAGAACTATATCCCACATTGTTTTCTCCTATCCTGTGACAGAACGACTTTCTAGTTACGTGTTAATTTTGAGCATTCAACCATTCATTTATTCAACTAAGTACTATTTACCAATTACTCTGGAGGAGAAATAAAGACACATTAACAAATAAATTTCCTATTACCACATGGTAGCTATAAAGGCTACAAAACCCACAGCAGCTAGCTTTGCCTGAGGCAGTCTGAAAAGATTTCACTAAGGACCTGTGAATTGGGTCTCAAAGTATGAGCAGACATTTTCCAGGTGCAACATGATGAGTATATTTCACTGTGAGCACCGTATGTTGGGGCTTGGGCATTTGTGGGGCTTTGTTCAAATGACAAATTTCAGTGTGGCAGGGGAGTGGGCTACAGACCGTGGAAGATAATAATGTCAGAAAAGTAGCTGGGAGCCTGACCATGAAGGACCTAGAATTCTGTGCTCAGCAGTTCAGATTTCATTCTGTGGATACCAGGGTATAAATATTTGTAAGCATGGGACTTATGACAGAATCACTTTTCTTAACGAAATACACTCTAGTGCCAGAAAAGGTTAAGGAAAGCCAAGGAAAGGTATTTTTGTCCACTCTAGAGCTAGACTGATAAAGAGGAAGCATCTTACCCGTGGGAACAGCATGGTGGGAGCAGCTGTAAGAACCTAGAAGGAAGCTAGACTGAGGAAGGCAGCTGGCACTTCCCTGTTAGCTGCCAGGTCCTGAGGGTTAAAGGAACTCTCACTGTTATTTTATGACATTGAAAGTACAAAGGAGAAAACGTTGGAAGCTGATCCAAACTGAGAAAGGAGTATAATTCGCCAAGGATGCTGGCTCCACATCCTAAACTGTCTGGTGAGAAGGAGGAGGCCACTACTGTTAAAAACTACTCTCGATGGGTTTTTACAGAAAAATAAAACACTTTAATTCTGAATGTTTCTAATGTTTCAAATTACACATACTAAATACTAATTTTACTATTTTTTCATTTCCTTATATATTTAGACCCAACAATAAGAATTTCTTAATGTTTTGACATTTCTGTGATTGGTCACAGAGCAACTGTAATTTTCTCATTGACTCTTCTGACACTTTTGCAGGGTGTTTTAGCTTGCTTGCTCATTTTTCCAGTAGTGCACTGCTGCGTAAGGCAAGGACTGCCTGTGTGGAAAACCCACCTGATGTAGTCCTCATGGCTGGAGCTCTCACTGCAGATATAGGCAACCTCCACCTCTTGGCTGGAAAGAGCATCCTCCAGAGAAATCTGCTGGACTCCATCAATGCTCCCAAGCTCCCTTCTATTTCAGAGTAACAGAGAAATGGAACTCAATGGTAGACAGAAGAAAGGAGCACCATCCTTCTCCCCTCCTCCCAACAAGGTCCTGGGGACCCGCTGCCAGAAATGAAGAAATGAGCTGCTTCTCTCCCACCTCCAGGTTGTTTTCCACTGTGGAGTGAGAAAAACAGCCTCAGGCTTCAAGTCAGGGGATCTGGCACCGAGTGCCAACAGTACCATTCACAGCTTGTATGACCTCAGAGAGTCTTGAATTACTTCATCTCTAAAATAAAAGAAACAGCTGGGCGCAGTGGCTCAAGCCTGTAATCCCAGCACTTTGGGAGGCTGAGGTGGGTGGATCACTTGAGGTCAGGAGTTCAAGACCAGCCTGGCCAACATGGTGAAACCCTGTCTCTACAAAAAATACAAAAGTTAGCCAAGCGTGGTGGCGAATGCCTGTAATCCCAGCTACTTGGGAGACTGAGGCAGGAGAATCACTTGAATCCGGGAGATGGAGGTTGCAGTGAGCTGAGATTGCGCCACAGCACTCCACCTGGGTGACAGAGCAAGACTCCTCAAAAATAATGTAAGATAAAAATAAAAGGAACAATCTACTTTTATCTCATGAGAAGTGATCTCTATGGTCACTTCCAGTTCCAAGCACGTGGCCAAACATTGTGACTACCAAACCTAATCCAAATCCAATACACTAACATATTTAGGGTGCAAACTGGCATGCGACTTCAAGCTCCTTTATAGCTAAGCTAACGAAGCCCAGTAGTATGTACGCATACGTGTGTGTGTGTGTGTGTCTGTGTATGTGTGTGTCTTCCTCCCTCTGGCAGACTGAGCTCATTGGAAGGTGAGGAATTCGTTCTCCACGATTTCTCCTACAGTGCCTAGCACATAATAGGCAGTGATAGCCTTGACTAACCAGGAGCAGAGGCAGGAGGGCAACCCAAGGCCTTCTGACTCTTCTAGAGCATGGGGGAGCTGCAGTGTTCTAAGAGCCAAAGCCCCAGCAGTCCATACACCACCCAGTGCAGTGGCTGGGGCAGGAGAGTAGCCCTCTAAGGGTGGCAGTCATGGGAGAATGTGGGACAGCCAGCAAGTAGGAGGCCCTCAGCCAGCTCAGAGCTCCAGCTGAGCTGCAGCAGGCAGAAAGCATTTGGGGAAATTTAGTTCCCAAAAAGTATTATGCTAGGTTTCTTCTAATGGGGCCACCCAAACTAAATTGCTCAATTTCAGCAATACTTATTGCTAGCCTATTATGTACTATGCGCTGTAGGAGAAATCATGGAGAACAAATGAAAATCCTTGCCTTTCAATGAGCTCAGTCTGCTAGAGGAAGACACACACACACACACACACACACACACACACACACACACACACGTGTACATACCACTACCACAAGACTACCAGGAGAAGTGTGGTGCTTGGAAGTAGGAGGTGGAGACTCAGGGAGGGAAAGGAATACACCAGAAAAGGCTTCCTGGGGAGGTGGTAGAACTTGGCAGGTAGGTCGGGGGGAAGGGTATGTGAAGAGGGAAACTGTGTGAGTACTGGCAGGGCTGTCATGCAGCGGTGTGACCTGGCCATCCTCCCACACAACCTGGGTAGTGTACCTGTTCCCACTGAGCTGATCTGCAAGCCAACTGGCAGAGGACTGGGGCTTAAGGGAAAAGGAGAGGTCCCACTTCAGCCTTGAACCCAAGTGCCGTGCATGGTTCCAGCTCCAGACAGGGGTGTGATGGGGTTACTGTGCTGCCTGATCTTAACTTTGCTCTCCCATTTGTGTGCAGCTCCCTTGGAATCTTATGGGGAGGAGAAGGCTGGCCAAGCGCAGATTCTAGCACTCCTAGGTCTCCCTGGTGCCCCAAAGCCCATTTTAAATCCTTAAAAGTGGGGCCACGTTTTGAGACAGGCAGGAAGAGGATGGCCCCATTAACGAAAACATGAAAAAACTTCTGCATGGACCATCACAATCGTTACTTACGCTTTGTGTAAATCTTTATCTGATGTCTCTAAAGCACTAGAAAAAGAGTTGCCTAACTTGTTCACTGCCATGTCTCCAGGCCCAGCCCAGTGCCTGCACCTAGTCCACAATTAAAATGGATAAATGATGTTACACAGAATTAGTCTGATGCTGGTATCTAGTTCACGATTAATATTGACAAATGATGTTATACAGGATTAGTCTGGTGAGTGGTGTGTGTGTGTGTGTGTGTGTGTGTGTGTGTATGTGTGTACAGGGGTAAGCGGAAGAGCTGAGCATGGGGCAGGGAAGAAGAAACAAGGTGGTAAGTTTGATTCTGATTGGAGATAAATGAATCCTTAAAGAAAAGCGGAAGGCTGGGTGTGGTGGCTCATGCCTGTAATCTCAGCACTTTGGGAGGCTGAGGCAGGAGGAACACTTGACCCCAGGAGTTTGAGACCAGTCTAGGCAACATAGGGAGAAACTGTCTCTACAAAAAAATAAATAAATAAATTAGTCAGGCATGGTGGTGTGTGTCTGTAGTCCCAGCTACTCAGGAGGCTGAGGCAGGAGGATCACTTGAGCCCAGAAGGTCAAGACTGCAGTGAGCTGTGATTGCACCACTGCACTGCAGCTTGGGTGACAGAGTGAGACCCTGTCTCAAAAGAAAAAAAAAAAAAAAAAGTGAGGCTCAAAATTACCAATGGGAAAAGAACACATGGTGTTTAAAAGATGGGCTTTGGAAACAGACTTCTGCTCAACTTCAGTTCTTAGACTTTCCAGCTGTGTGACCTCAGGCAGATTACTTAACCTTTCCGTGGTTCAGCCTCCTTATCTGTAAACTGGGGGGTTGATAACACTACCTAGAAGGCAATATCACATGTAGACCCCAGAACCACCTAGGACGGCTGTCATGATGACTATGTCAGGATTCCCTGGTGCACACTGAAAGCCTTTCAGGCCAAAGCCCCATACATATGTTGGCTGTGCCCCTTCTCTAACTGTCAGCCTTGAGCTCACCCTCCTGCCTCTGTCTTCCAGTCTCCCCAGGCCAACCTACTGTGCATCCCAGCTGCAGGCCCAGCAAGCTTCAGTTCCCAGACCCATCCCAACCTGAGATCTCGTGGGGCTGACCCTAAACACTATTCTCGGTCAGGAGATGGCTCTCCCTGCCCTGGGTCTGAAAAATCTCCATGTCCTGCGGCTAATCTGCCTCACTGGGCTTTCCACAAATTGTGAAGCACAAAGACAGTGTGAGCCACCTGGACACAAAGCCAATCAGGTTCAGGAATGCTGAGGAAGGGTGTGGATTCCGCAAGTCCCTCATCCGCACGGAGCCGGCTCTGCCAACACCAACCACCACCACGCCAAACTTCCTCTCGGGCTGAAACACAAGGGACCAAGGTGGAGTTTGAAAACACTGCAGCCATTGAGCAGAGAACAACAAAATAAAGGAGCCAGCAGGGTCCCGACAAGCAAGTTGGAAGCCAGCCCAGAACACACAGGAAGCCACAGCATCAGGATGGGATGAGACAGTCCCCGAAATGGTGGCTTGGAGAGAAGTCAGTCCCGCCAAAACCTGTTCCTGAAGGTGCTCCACCATGTCTTTAGGTTGAAAACCTTCCGAGCACCCACAGAAAGTGTTCCCCCAATTTGGCTCTCCACTTCTATTGCCCCATCTCCAATAATGAAGGAGCTTTCCTCATTAAGCCAGACCCAGCCCATGGCCTGGTACTTCTGCCCTCCCTGGGTCCCTCTTCCAGTAGACACGTGAATCTGATACTGCTGGGAGTCATTCAGAGGGCACAGCTTCTTCATCAGATGCTGGCAGAGGAGGCAAATGGGCAAACCATGACTGGTCACCTTACTCAGCTTGGGAACCACAGGCTTTTACTCTTCACTACAGCCTTCTGAGTTCCACATTTAAGATACTGCAGTATCTTAAATATTATTTAAATGCACTGCTGGAGGCTGTATGTGAGCAGTATTACGGTGAAAAATCAAACCGACTTTTAAGTTATACAGCAACTCAGTATGATAAAAACTGATAAAAATTATCTCCATGCACTGGGCGTGGTGGCTCACGCCTGTAATCCAGCACTTTGGGAGGCCGAGGCAGGTGGATCACCTGAGGTCAGGAGTTCGAGACCAGCCTGGCCAACATGGAGAAACCTCGTCTCTACTAAAAATACAAAAATTAGCAGGATGTAGTGACAGGTGCCTGTAATCCCAGCTACTTGGGATGCTGAGGCAGGAGAATTGCTTGAACCTGGGAGGCAGAGATTGCAGTGACCCAAGATTGTGCCACTGCACTCCAGCCTGGGTGACAGAGCAAGACTCTATCTCAAAAAAAAAAAAAAAAAAAAAAATCATCTGCATGCATTCCTTAAACTCACTTCTTGGATGCCTTGGAGCATAGAAACATGAATGTCATCTCAGATTTGCCCCTTTTCTTCACCTTTGTACCCAGTTGTCACCATTTCCCACTGACTCTGCCCCTCTTCCTGTGCCCACTGCTCTTGTCTTCTTCCAGGATTTCTTCCAAATGTTTGGGGATTTGCCAAATGTTTTCCTATTATTGATTTCTCATTTAATCCCACTGTGGTTAGAGAACATTCTTTAAATGATTTGAATCCTTTTAGATTTATTGAGAGATTTTATGATCCTTGATGTGGTCTGTCTTGGTTAATGTTCTGGGCACACTTGAAAAGAATTTGTATGCTACTATTGTTGGGTGGAGTGTTGTATAAGTCTGTTAATCAAGTTGGTTGATTGTGTTGTTTAGTTATTCCGTATCCTTCCTCATTTTCTGTCTCCTTGCTCTAGCAGTTATTGAGGGTATTGAAATCTCTGAATATAATTGTATATAACTGTGTATTTCTCCTTTCAGTTCTATCAGTTTTGACCCACATATTTCAAAACTCCGTTATTAGATACATACATGTTTAGGATGGTTGTGTCTTTTTTATTAATTGACCCCTTTATCTTTCTAAAATGACCGTTTTTATTCCTAGTAATATTTTTTGCCCTATAATTTATTTTGTCTGATATTAACAAACCATTCCCAATTTCTGTTGATCAGTGTTAGCATAATACATTTTCCCCCAACCTTTCACATTTAATCTATATGTGTTTTCATATCTATAGTTTCTTGTCGGCAGCACATAGTTAGGTCTTACTTTTTTTTTTTACTCAATCTAACAATCTCTGCCTTTTAGTTGAAACGTTTAGACAATTTACATTGTGATTATTGATATGGTTGGGTTTCCATCCAAATTCTATAGAAATCTTGCTATTTGTTCAATCTGTTCTTTTCCCCCTCTTTTCCTGCCTTATTTTGGATTAATTAGAATATTTATTATGATTCCATTTTATCCCATTTGTTGGCTATTAGCTGTAACTCTTTTTCAGAAGTTAAGGGTTTTATATTATATATTTTACTTACCACAGTCTACTTTAAAGTAATATTATGTGCTATTCCACATATACTATAAAGAACCTCACAACAGCATACTTCCATTTCTTTTCTCCTAGACCTCGTACTGTTGCTATATAATTCAATATTGAAGCGAGAGATTCTCCAGAGCTTGCCCAGAAGCCAAGATGTCTGGAAAGGATCTCAGCCTCTCTCAGCCTGCAGCTTGGGAAGAGTGATTCACAGAGCCTGACTGCCCATTGCTGCTAATCTGCACACCGGCCTTGGCTCACACATCTGACTGGAACTGTCTCCTGTGAGTAACTGCCTCTCTTTATTCAGCCTTGCAAGTTTCCTGGGAGTGCTTCTAACAAGCGGACTTCACACATAAAAGGGGACTCTGGGAGACCTAGTTCCTGGCTTCTCTTCTGGAAGTCAGGGAAGAGCACAGGAAGGAGTGGCCACAGTGCCCAACTGACAATTGACAATTTCACCAAGTAAGTCCTTTTTGGGTTACAAGTCTAGTTTTTTTCTTCTTTTTTTCCCCCGTAATTTCTAATTACCAAAAAGCAGTAAGACAGCCTCTGGAGAAATCTGTATAGTCAAAACACATATTCATGATAAAATATTAATATCTGTTTCCCTTTCAATCAAGAAAAGAAGACTAGCAATCCCCTTATTAGGTTAAATATTTATGGCATTCTTAAGGTTACCAAATTACTACATTCCAGATAATAACCAGGATATGCTTCTACCAGCTTAAAAAAAAAGCCACAAGGTTAAGAAACAGCTCTATTATCTATAAATAAGCCAAACTGCTTTTTAAGATTTCACTAGTTAATGATACACACAAACTTGCATACAAAACCTGGCTTGCACAGTGTGTCACGCTAAATTATAAACTGCTTTAGGATTTGGTTTCAGTATTATTGCCTTGCAAAACTGACACACAGGGACAAGATATGGGTGAAAGGCCAGGTGCAGGGGCTCATGTCTGTAAACCCAGCACTCCAGGAGGCTGAGGTGGGTGGATCACTTGAGGTCAGGAGTTCCAGACTTGCCTGACTAACATAGTGAAACCCTGCCTCTACTAAAAATACAAAAAAATAGCCAGGTATGGTGGTGGCGGGCACCTGTAACCCCAGCTACTTGGTAGCCTGAGGCAGGAGAATCACTTAAACTGGGGAGGCAGGGGTTGCGGTGAGCCAACATTGCGCCTCTGCACTCCAGCCTGGGTGACAGAGCAACACTTCATCTCAAAAAAAAAAAAAAAAAAAAAAAAAAAAAAAAAAAAAAAAAGATATGAGGGAAAACACTGGTATCTTAATAGTCAAGCTCCTCTTAGGGAAAGAGCTTTATTTTTTTTTATTTTTTTGAGACGGAGTCTCGCTCTGTCGCCCAGGCTGGAGTGCAGTGGCTGGATCTCAGCTCACTGCAAGCTCCGCTTCCCGGGTTTACGCCATTCTCCTGCCTCAGCCTCCCGAGTAGCTGGGACTACAGGTGCCCGCCACCTCACCCGGCTAGTTTTTTGTATTTTTAGTAGAGACGGGGTTTCACCATGTTAGCCAGGATGGTCTCGATCTCCTGACCTTGTGATCCGCCCATCTCGGCCTCCCAAAGTGCTGGGATTACAGGCTTGAGCCACCGCGCCCAGCCAAGAGCTTTATTTTTGAGAAAAATCACTTGTTAGGACTTTTAATGTGAGCCTCTTCATTTTATGTGAGGGATCCTGAAGGTGCATTCTGAAGGGAAACTGCAAATCAGAGATGGCTAGACCACTCTGTAGTAGCAACTAAAACTTTGGGGCTAGGAACCAGTAGGAGGCAGAGGAAAGGGGAAAGCGCATGCAGGTTAGCAAAAGGCTGAAACCTGCAGAGAAGGGAGCCAGTAAGAAATGCCCAGAAGAGGAGGGAGCAATGGACTTCTAGAAACCAGGACATCTACAATTCCATTTTCAGTTGTCTGCTGTGCTCTGCTATCCTGAACCTTTGGGAAGATGCCACTACAAACGGCCCCATAGAGGTGGTATTTAAGGAAAGAAGAACAGGAGCAGTTTTGAGACAGCAGAAAATGACACATAAGCACAGCAAAGTGACTAAAAAACTCACTCAGGTCCAAATCACAGTCACAGAATGAACTTGCGCCCCACCCTTGGACTTAAGAGAAGCTGGTGTTTGGCACTCCAGACACAAAAATGGAGTTCATAGAAAGTTAGGAATGTGCTCTGCCAACTTAGAAAAAAAATTTTTTTTGAGATAAAGAGGGTAGAAGAAAAATGTAAAAACTGTAGAAAAACTTCAAGGTGTGAGGCATGAGGACAGGTGCTGAAAAGGTGGAAGGAGAGTACAGGCAGTCAGACAGAACAAGCTAGTCATTTTCATCCACTATTTGCAAGAATTAAAAAGAAGTTTGACAACTCATTGGTTGGCCTGGGAAAACAGGCATGTTCATATGTTGCAGGAGGGAGAGAAAAACCTAATTTATGGAGAGCAACTTGGAAATACTCACTACAAATTAAAATGCAAATGCCCTTTGCTCTGGTAAATCCAACTGTAAGAATGTGTCCTACAGAGCTACACAAGTCAAGTGACTTAGGCTTACTGCAGCCTTGCTTATAACAAGCAAAAGATGGAAACAGTCTATATGTCATTATAACAGACTGGCTATGAAAGTTATGATAGACTTGTGAAATAGAGTATTACACGGCTATAAAAAAAAAAAAAAAAAAGGAAGCCCTTTATGTATTGAAAGGGACTGGTCTCCAAGATAGATTATCAGGTGAAAGAAGCAAAGGACAGGCTAGTGTGCACTGTATGCTACAGTCTGTGTAGTAACAGGAGGGGTGGGAGCCAAAGAGAAAACATACTGTCTATGTTTAGGATCTCTTTGAAAGGACAGCCCAGAAACCTGTAATGCTGAAACTGGCGACACGCTTGCTGGGAACATGAAAAACAGAGTGGCTGGGAAACAGGGCTAGGAGGGAAGAGGGCTTCTCATAGAAAATCTTTTTCTCTTTTTTTCTTCTTTAAAGTTTAGAATCACACAAATGTATTCAGTATCTAAAATATAAACAACCCCTGAAAACAGACATAAATATCAGAGGGTTGCTCCAAGAAGGTGAGAACTCTGCAGTGTACAGCGCCTTGGCTCACTCTTACCTCCCTTCCTGGGGCTCCCTCTACAGTGCTCAGCATCCTCTGCTGCCCCTGTCCCTGCCCTGCCCCATCCAATGACCCCAAGTGCTCCTGGCCCTGCTGCAATTGGTTTTCACTCCCATGCTTCCCTGCTTCACCATGGGTCATCCAAGACCTTCTCGTCACCACATTCAAGGGCTCTTCCTCAGCCACATGCTCCTGGACTTCAGACATGGACAACCCTTACCTGGACCTTCTTCAAACTCACTCCTTCCTTTCTTCCCTCACCTCATGCCACCAAGGTTTTCTTTTCACATTTCACTTTCTTTCTTCATTTTGCCCAAGAGGTGTATATTTCCCAAAGCTCAATCCTCATCCCTCTATTCTTCTCTCTCCCCCATATCCCCAGAGTATGGGGGTCCCTCATTCTCAGGGTTTCCATGACCACCTCTATGTCAAAGACCACAAGCATCCTGAGCTGGGGGCCATCCTCTCTTCCAAGCCGCATTCCCAAGACATTTCAACCTGGTTGTCCCACTGCGCTCTGGATCTTCATGCTCTGTGCTAAACTCCAATTATCCACCCTTCCTGACGGGCTGTCCTCTGAACTTGTGGGCAAAAGCCAGTAGCTCTAGGAATCCTGGCAGCACCCAGTTTTTTTTTTTTTTTTTGAGACAGAGTCTTGCTCTGTCGCCCAGGCTGGAGTGCAGTGGTGCAATCTTGGCTCACTGCAAACTCCGCTTCCCGGGTTCACGCCATTCTCCTGCCTCAGCCTCCTGAGTAGCTGGGACTACAGATGCCCGCACCACGCCTGGCTGATTTTTTTTGTATTTTTTAGTAGAGACGGGGTTTCAACATGTTAGCCAGGATGGTCTCGATCTCCTGACCTCATGATCTGCCTGCCTTGGCCTCCCAAAGTGCTGGGATTACAGGCGTGAGCCACCACGCTCAGCCAACACCCAGTTTTAAATGCTTGGAGTGATTCCTGCATTTAACAAATATCCTGAGATCAAAGGCTGACTGTGGCCGATGGTCCTTCTGTGCTTTCTCCCTCCAGCCAGTCTCCAGGCCACAACAAGTTTTGCTTGAAAATTTCTGTCATATGATTTCCTTCCTCTACATTTTCACTGACCCTCCCAAGCTGTGGATTGCATTAGATTACTTAACAGTCTCTGAATCATCCTATCATTTAGGCAACAGACATTTAGTGAAGATAAGCTATGCATGACGCATCAAGCCAGATGCCATGGGGATGCTAAGATGAGCGAGGAACCCCGACAGCTACAGTCAAAGCGGGAGGGGAAGGTAACAAAAGAAAAGACACATAAAGCGCAATGGAAATTCATAAGAGGGAGGTATGACTTCCCGAGAGAGGACTCTGAGAAAACTGTTTGTGCAGTACAAAGGACATTTGAACTGGATGGACGGGATTAGCTGGACACAGACAAGAACAAAGGCATTAATGGGTCAAAAGCATTGGGGCTTAGATCTCCATTATGCCCCTTAACCCCCTGTGACTTAGAGCAATTGACTTCTGGGCTGCTGTGTAGCAGATTAACTATATATGTTGAACATGCAGAAAAATGAAGAATGAGATATAAATGATATAAAATGCAATTACATACATTAAAAGTATATCAGGCTGGGCACCGTGGCTCACGCCTGTAATCCCAGCACTTTGGGAGGTCGAGACAGGTAGGTCACTTGAGGTCAGGAGTTCAAGACCAGCCCGGCCAACATGGCAAAACTCTGTCTCTACTAAAAAAACAAAAATTAGGTGGCGTGGTGGCCCACTCCTATAATCCCAGCTACTCAGGAGGCTGAGGCTGAAGAATTGCTTGAAACGGGAGGCGGAGGTTGCAGTGAGCTGAGATCACACCACTGCACTCTAGCCTGGGTGACAAGGGTAAGACTGTTTCAGGAAAAAAAAAAAGTATATCACACAGGAGGTGATATATGTTGCCAGGGGTCAGTAGCAAGGGGAGGTTGTGGCTATAAAGGGGAAACACAAGGGAATGTTTTGGGGTGAGGTTCTGCATCCTGACATCCTGGGGTGATGGTTATGCATGTGTTTTAATGGGTAAACCTGTACACCAAAAAAAAAAAGAGGCAATTTTACTGCATATAAATGTTTTTGTTTGTTTGTTTGTTGAGGCAGTCTCGCTCTGTAGCCCAGGCTGGAGTGCAATGGCACGATCTTGGCTCATTGCAACCTCTGCCTCCTGGGTTCAAGTGATTCTCCTGCCTCAGCCTCCCAAGTAACTGGGATTACAGGCATGTGCCACCACACCTGACTAATTTTTGTATTTTTAGTAGAGATGGGGTTTTGCCATGTTGGCCAGGCTGGTCTCAAACTCCTGACCTCAGGTGATCTGCCTGCCTCAGCCTTCCAAGGTGCTGGGATTATAGGCATGAGCCACGGCACCCAGCTTACTGTATATAAATTTAGAAGGTATTTGCACAAAAACAAAATTTTTCATGAACATACATAAATAAAAAAGGAAAAACAATTCATTAGAATAGTTGTCTTTGGCAGAGTGAGAATGGGGATGGAGAAAAAAGGAATAAAAAATAAGTAAGTCTGAGAGCAGAGCCTTGCACAGCGCAATAGAGGCAATGTGTCAGGAACTGGGCATGCAGACCATCCCTGTGCCTGAGGTCTCTTCCCCCTGCCTTCTAAAAGGGAGAGGGAATGGCCTAGAGGAGGGTGAGGAAAGCAAAGGAGAAGAAAAGAATTAGTGAGGAAGTGATGAGGAGGCAGGAAGTAGGGTAAGGAAGGGACAGACTGGAAAGTTATGGTGGTCCCAATTAGTGGTAAGTTCCATGAGCATGAGTACCACACTTACATTTTTACCATTACAGACATCAAGCCAGGTCTAGAGTCTGGCACAGTGTGGTGTCACATAAATTTTGGTGACTACATCAAGGCAATAACAGGATTTACAGCCTTGGTCACTGGCTGCTGGCGTGTGGGAACAGTGAGGGGACTGGAGCGCCAGGCTGATGGATGGCCCTTCGAGGAAGAGCAGATTTGGGGCAAGTGAAAGCAGCAAGTCCAGCCTGAGTTATAACAGGCTTGGGGTCCCTGTGGCAGCTCTGACTGAGATGAGTGACAGGCTGCTGGACGTACATGTCTGGAGCTGAGGAGGTACCTGTGTGAACAGATCCATCTGGGACTTTCCCAAACACACAACCGACAAGAAAAGCTGTGGGAGCAGATGAGCTCCCAGGGCAGCAGGCAGGGTGCTGGGAAACAGACTCCCAAGGAGTAGGGAGAAGAGGAGCCTAAGAGAGACTCTGAGAAGTGGTCTGAGAAACAGGAAGAAACCCTGGGGTATCAAGGGGACATTTCAAGAAAAGTGTGGTCAATAGTGTCAAATGCTTAAGGAAAAAGTTTCTGCAAAATTTGGTAATGTGGGGCTCACTGGTACCTTCCCCTGAGAAGTAGAGCAGTGAGAACACAGTCAGACTGCAGTGGGACTGGACAGAAAAGAGAAGGGAGAAGGTGGTCTGACACCAAGGGACAGATGTGTAAGGAACAGCCAGGCACAGTGGCTCATGCCTGTAATCCCAGCACTTTGGGAGGCCGAGGCGGGAGGATCACTTGAGGTCAGGAGTTCAAGACCAGCCTGGCTAACATAGTGAAACCCCATCTCTACTAAAAATACAAAAATTACCCAGGTGTGGTGGTGCTCCTGTAATCCCAGCTACTTGGTAGGCTGAAGTGGGAGAATGGCATGAACCCAGGAGGCAGAGGTTGCAGTGAGCAGAGATCACGCCACTGTACTCCAGGCTGGGTGACAGAGTGAGGCTCTATCACAAGAAAAATAAAAAATAATAAATAAATATATATATGTGTGTGTGTGTGTGTGTGTGTGTGTGTGTAAGGAACAGCAAAGGAGGACCCAAGTCTAGGAATGTTCTTACAAGGTTAAGAGGAAAAGCCATCAAAGAGGACAGAAGAGATCACTGATGACTGATGGAACTGCTCCTGGACCAGGGTGTATAAGCTTAATATTAATGCAAAGCTTCCATTGTTTCTTTAGAACTTAAAAGACCCTAAGAATTAGAGCAAGCCACAGGGTGAACCACAGGGGCCTTCAGATAAGGAGGTCAGAGGCACAAGAAAGTGGTTACCAGAAGTCAGCCCCAAGTGGAGCAGGGCTGGTCGAGATAACGTAATAGGGAGACTTACTTTTGGTTGTTTTCCATTCTGTAGTCTGAGTTTTGCGGTATGAACATGTATCTACATTATTACAAGATACATTTTTATAAAATTTGCAGAGATCATCATTGACCCTGACAAGACTCATTTCAGTATATAATATGGGAAAAGAAACCAGACCGCAACAGGCTGAGAATGACCCAGGGAAGAGAAAATGGAGAAATTAACTGCAGGTATCTTTTTCGAGAAGCCTGCCTTGCAGGGGATGAGAAAGATAGGATAACAGTCACTTGACAAGATGTGAGGTGTTGTTTTGTTCTGAAGAAAGCATTTTGAAATATCGATGAGAAAGAGGTAGTGGGAATTAGGTTAATGATGCAGATGGCAAAGGAGATAACTAAGGAGCCGGCACAAGGTCTGAGCAGGCAGGAGTGTGCAGTTTCAGAGCAGGAGAAGGGTACACCATCACCAGGTGATATGGTTATGCTTTGTGTCCCCACCCAAATCTCGTCTTGAATTGTAATCCCCATAATCCCCGTGTGTCAAGGGAGGAGCCAGGTGGAAGTAACTGAATCACGGGGGCGGTTTCCCCCATGCTGTTCTCATGATAGTGAGTGAGCTCTCACGAGATCTGATGGTTTTATAAGGGGGTCTTCCCCCTTCACTCAGCACTTCTCCTTCCTGCCACCTTGTGAAGAAGGTGCCTTGCTTTCCCTTTGCCTTCCACCATAACTGTTAAGTTTCCTAAGTCCTCCCCAGCCATACTGAACTGTGAGTCAATTAAACCTCTTTCCTTTTTAAATTACTCAGTCTTGGGCATTTCTTTATAGCAGCATGAAAATGGACCAGGAATGTCTCATACCAGAGAGGGATACATACCCCTTTCTCCTTTCCATACCCAGCCCTGGGGCATGGGGGAAGCTGCTCCAGGATGGGCCTGAGTAGTTGAAGCCAGACACAAAATCCCTGCTCCTCAGACACACTATGGTCCAGGACCTGATTCTGGCCAATAAGACCGAAGGTGGCATTTGATGGGGCTTCAAAAAAAGGCTCCCACTCCTCTGAAGGAGTGGCCAGAAGCCACTTCTTCGTGCTGATGAAAGGGAATGCGAACATGTGTGGCCTGCCCTAGGATGTAACCAACAGCTGGATGGAGAGCAGAGAGGTGAAAAGCTCCTGGATCCTTGAGGAGGTCACTGAGCCACAGGATCGACCAGCCCTGAGGCCTGCCCTTCACCTGGACTTCCAGGAAAAAGGCACATTAACTCAGGCTTTCTGGTGTTCACAACTTGGAACTCTCACTGACAAGCATCCCTTGCACTGTGACAGGAGGAATAGGACTAATGGAGAGGCAGGAATGGAGGGAGATGATGTCAGATAGAATGTTTACATTTTCCTCTGTAAAATGAAAAGGGATCCTGATGCTAAGAGTGAGGGGGACCTTCGAGGAGGACAGAGCTTAGGGAGAGGGATGAAACCTGGAGCTGGGAGTTCAGGACACTGGCAAGGAGCTGCCTAGAGTGACAGGGGGCCTGGCGGGTGGTGCTGAGCACCAGATAAGGACGCTGAGACATCTGCCAGCTGCAAACAGCACAAGGGTGTGCCACTCACCAAAGACCCCCCTCTTGTGGGGACGGCCTCTGTGTTTGCCGTGTGGATGGACAGGACAAGTGGGAAAAGCATAGTGGGCATCAGCACAGCAGTGGTTGAAGTGATGAACCCCAAGGTCTAGGCTCCACTTGGAAGGGAGTGAACAGAGGAAGGGGCTGATGGATGAAACAAAAGGAAAAAACAAAGGGATGAGGAGCTAGACATCTCCATGCATCAAAGAACTGAAAGTGAGAGCACCAAGGAGACAATGCAAAGTGTTTCCAGAATAACACAAAGCAGGGATCTGGGCCCAGCAACCTCCATGCCCCACTACTAGCCAGAACTAGGAGTGTTGTTTCAGGATTAGCTGCAGTGGGTAAGTTTGAATGAAGCCAGACAGACACAGATAAGAACTCAGAGGGGCCTAGTTCTTCCTGCGTCACTCAGAACCACGTGCACATCAGTAGACTGGAGGGGAAGTGTTCTCAAGTTTGTGCTGATGTTTCTGAAAGGGAATGGAGACCCTGCAAAGGAGAAATGAAGGACACAGTAAGAAAAGCATCCCTTAAACTGGTCTTTGTAAAGAACTCACCTCTGTATTCATCTTGGTTTCTTCCTTCGGTCACTGTAAAGACAAAAGCAGAGGTTCAGGTCCCTGGTGGCACCTGCCCAAACTCCATGCAAACACTCCCCTTTGCCACCCCACGCTCCCCCACTGCTTCCTGTCCCATTGGTCTCATCTTCCCCAAATGCCTTCACCACCTGTGCCTTCCAGCAAGGATATCCAGGCCAGTGTCTATTCTGGCCTGGTGACAGCTGACTTCCCTGGGATGTCATACCAGCAATGCTTCCTTAGAGAAGGGCATTTCCAAGCCCAGGTCCATCTCCTACATTGGAAGAGCAGCTGCAATTGGGATGCCTCCATGGGAAGGATGCACTTCCCAAAACTGGTGCTTGAAGAGGACAGCTTTTTATCTGGCTTTTTAAATGGGGACAAGCAAGGCAATAAGAAATATACACTTTTCTTTTCTTCTTAGCTGAGTTTCCAGAGGACTGCAATTTAATATGTTCAAAGAATAGTTCAAAAAGCCACTCCGGACCCTCAGCATTAAGACAAAGGAAGGAGGGGGCAAACAGGTGAGCGGGAAGGAGGGGTGACAAGAGGAGATGAGGGGAGACCACAGAGTAAAGGAAAAGAAAGACAGCAACAGCACGGCTTAATAGGGGTCCTCAACTTTAATGTACCCCTAGGATTCTTGTTGAAAATGTGTATTTCTGGGTTTCACTCTCAGATTCTGATTTGGAAGGCCAAGAGTGGAGGGGAGGCCACGAATCTGCATTTTCACCAAGCATCCAGGTAAATGCACACAGACGGTCAGGAGCCATACCTGGAGAAACACTGGAATGTCGGTAGAACAGAGGCCTGTAAAAATTAACTTTTTCCCTCACTTGTTAGAGCCACTAGAATTGCCACTGTATTTTTAACTAAAACTGGGCAGGCAAGGGCAGGCAAATGGATAACCAGAGGTGATGAAAAATGCACTACAGATGCCTCTCCAGCCCCTCCACCTGCATAGGCAGTCCAGGAAGCCAATGCCGATGACCACTTGTAGCTTGCAGAGGGCCTCTGAAAAGGGAAGACTGTGGCAACCCCTGCCCTTGGACCCAGCACAGCATTTGATCTTATTCTCTTTGGTTAAGCACAGGGATGAGAACCATGAATGACAGTGAAATAACCACCCCCATTCCAAAACAAACAAAACCAAACCTTGGCAACCTTAAGATTACCTGGGGAAGGGTGCGTGGGTGATTGTGTGGGCTTTGTGTTGAAAATAGCCTGCTTTTGGGGCTGGACACTGTGGCTTACGCTTGTAATCCCAGCACTTTGGGAGGATGAGGAAGGCAGATCACCTGAGGTCAGGAGTTCCAAGCCAGCCTGGCCAACATAGTGAAACCCTGTCTCTACTAAAAATACAAAAACTTAGCCAGGTGTGATGGCGTATGCCTGTAATCCCACCTACTCAGGAGGCTGAGGCAGAAGAATTGCTTGAACTCGGGAGGCGGAGGCTGCAGTGAGCCAAGATCGAGCCACTGCACTCCCAGCCTGGGCAACAGAGTGAGACTCTGTCTCAAAGAAAAAAAAAAAAAAGAAAATAGCCTGCTTTCGGCAACTCCCCTCCCTTCTCTCTTACCATTGCTCCTTCCTGCTTTGAGAGCGGGTCTCATGACCCAACCTGGCCAGCACACATGATGCCTTTCCTTTTGCAGTCTGGAGCCTTTTCACATCTCCTGAAACAAATCTGAAAAAGGGAACCTACTAGAAGAAAAACTCCAAAAAGCAGAATGTGACAAAGAAAGTGGACTTTCTTCTCAGATCCTGGGGAGGCAATGTAGGTGTGATGTCTCTTTATGCATAAAATATCTCAGAAAGGCCAGGCACAGCAGCTCACGCCTGTAATCCCAGCACTGTGGGAGGCTGAGGTGGGAGGATCACTTGAGCCCAGGAGTCCAAGACCAGCTTGGGCAACATAGCGAGACCCTGTGTTTACTTAAAAAATTAGCCAGGCATCATGGCATACGCCTATAGTCCTAGCTACTTGGGAGGCTGAGGCAGGAGGATTGCTTGAGCCCAGGAATTTGAGGCTGCAGTGAGCTATGATCATGCCACTGCACTCTAGCCTAAAGTGATAGTGACATGAGTCACTGACATGTCACATGTCATCACCTCTGTCACTCACAGGATGACAGAGACCCTATCTCTTTTTTTCCCCCCAAACTACTTTGTACCCAGATGAGAGACCTTGTCTCATTAAAAAAATATATATATGTATCTCAGAAGGATAACTAAGACACTGAGAGCTGACCCACAGGCAGTGGGTGGGGTGGGAGCACCAGCACTAAGTGGCGGATGCGTGAAGACACAGCAGCAGAGGGTCCCCAGCAAGCACACTCTGCTCGTCCTCCCCTGCTACCTGGAGGCCCCACAGAGATGCCCTCCCCAACACCCTGCTGTGCTTTACTTCTGTTTTTAAGAACTTTCGTTCAAGTCTCCCTTGGAGCTTGCACATGAGTGACAGAGTCACATAACAGAACACCCAAACGTGAGGAGGATGAGAACAGATATGAACCTCTCTGGGTCAGCTAGTTCATACACATTAACCCTAATCCTCAGAACCCTGGCAAACAACAACAACAACAACAAAAAAACCAAACTAGTATTAATTCCATTTTACAGATGAAGTGCCTGGAGTTCAGGGAGGGTAAAGCACCCTGCCTCACAGCCAAGGCACTACAGCACTGCCCTGCAGTTTCCAGACTTCCTGGTTCTAGACTCAAACCCCAGGCTCTGCCAGAGGCCTTGACAGGTCCTGTCTTACATTCACCCAGAGAGCTTCCATGCTAAACAGGAGACCTGGTGTCCAGTCCTGTCAGTCCTGAACTACCCAAGCAACTATGACAGTCAAACAGGTCACAGGCTGTAGGCTGAATGGCTGGACTTCATCTCTAAGGTCTGCTCCAGCTCTAAATTGCTCTATGGTTTCCAGACAAGGAAATTCAGGTAACTCTTGTAACAGACAGAATGATACCCTCAGTCATGATCACAGAATGTAAATTATGATTATAGCAAGAAGGCCTAGCTGACTGACAGATCAAAATGTTTGCCAGAGTGTGGTGGTTAAAGTGTGGTCAGGAATACACTCTGACATTATTGGGGGACTAAAAGTGGGTAGCATCTCTGTGGAAGGCGGTGTAGCAATAACTCTTAAAATTCCAATCTGACCTAGCAATTCTACTGCTTCCTATTTCTGTCTCCAGCCCCCAAACTACATTCAGAAGAAACTGCCCTGAGTCTTTTGACCTTGAAGAAATCTCAGTACTACTTGCTTTTTTTTTTTTGTAATAAACATATGTATTTATAACTAATTTAACTTTTCCAAATTCTCATTTGCAAATGAGATTTATATAGTTAAAACTGAATATACAAACCAACATATTAGGAGGATCAAAATTTACACTACTCAAACGTGACTCCTTAAGACTGACTTTAACATGTTCTTTCAACTTTATTAAAATCAGATGTCCCCCCTCCAGCATATATCATTTTAAAAAAAGAATTTAATGCTATCAAAAGGTGATGTTCACTTTAATCCTGTTTGCCTTCACACCACTGTCGTGAGTCTTCATTCCAGGCCACATACATAAAGAGGGCCAGCACCACATGGCCGCCGACCACTGCAACACTAGCAGCATAACAATATCTGTCCCTATTGGACATCCCAAGGGTGCCTTCAAATATGTAAGATTTAGTTGTGAAATATAACCCAATAGGAACGGTGATCATTAAAGCTGTGAAGAACAGGAGTGTCTTCAGTGTAGATGCTAATGAGCTTTCTTTTCTGAACTTAGGAGGCTGCAGTGCGTTCAGTGCCGCTTTATCCGGGCGCTCCACGGTGTAACTGTGCTGGCACAGGCACTCGGTGGCAGGCTACTTGCTTTTCCTTTCTAATGAGATCTTAAAGGAAAATTTTCCTATAAAAGTGGTCTACAAAACATTACTTATGAACTTTATTGTTTTCCTACATAATCTGGGGAATGCAAAACAAAAGAAAACAAACAAACGAAAGGATGTGGACAGATGCATATGCATGAGAAAGAAGCCTACCTGGAACTCGTACACTGGGCATCAGGGGTGTACCAGCTAGAATAAATGGCATTGCTGTTTATTTGTTTATTTTTCAGGGTCAGGGTTTTGTTCTTTAACCCAGACTGGAAAGAAGTGGCATGCATGATCACAGCTCACTGCAACCTCGAACTCCTGGGTTCAACTGAACCTCCTGCCTCAGCCTCCCAAAGTTCTGAGACTGCAGGCATGAGCCACTGCACCTGGCCACACTGCTGTTTTTAAAGCACATTCAGCTGGGGTACCCCAACTCGTTGCTCACAGAGCTTTGAGTGACTGGCAGGACTTGCCATGGTCACATAACTGTAAAGGCCAGACAGATCCTTTCTGTGCTGTTTCCCCTTCTGCTTTCAACTCCCCCTTATAATAAGATGCACTGTCAGGAGAGGCAGCAATCCCAGGCCAAGCGAGATCTGGCTCCACCTTACAACTATCTGCCTGCCCATCACACAGCTCCCTCTCCTTTCCTCCCCATCATCTGGCCAGGACTAGTTAAACACTGAACAGAATCCAGGAGGAACTTTATTCTGTATTTTAATATATCTTAAAATATCTAAGACCTAATCCTGTAACAAAAAGGTTTTGGTTTGTTTAGTTTTTCTTTTTATTTAAATGTCAAAGGTTTAGTATTTAAATGGTCAAACACAGAAACATTCTGTTTTCTAAGTTTTAGTATTATGCTGAGAAATATTTTCCCAAAAGACATATTAAATAGATATATTTTTATTTTCTTATAGATTTTTAACTTTTTTTTTTTTTTTTCTTGAGACAGCTTCACTCTTGTCACCCAAGCTGGAGTGCAATGGTGCGATCTCGGCTCACTGCAACCTGTGCCTCCAGGTTCAAGCCATTCTCCCATCTCAGCCTCCTGAGTAGCTGGGATTACAGGCGCCCGCCACCATACCACCACGCTAATTTTTATATTTTTAGTAGAAACGGGGTTCCACCATGTTGGCCAGGCTGGTCTGGAACTCCTGACCTCAGGTGACCCACCCACCTGGGCCTCCCAAAAAGGTGGGATTACAGGCATAAGCCACCACGCCTGGTCTTAACCTTTCTTTATTTACATTTTTATTTTTTAATCAAATCTAAACAGTATTTTGGTATATGGCAAGAGATAAGGCTATAAATTTACATTTCTCCAAATAGTTGTTCCTATGTTATTTATTGAATATTTAATCCTTTCCCCCAGTGACTCCACACTTAAATTTTTATGAATACAGTTATTCTTTTTTTCATTTTTTTCTGCTGTGCCACAGACCTCTATTCCCATGGTTATAACATACTGTTTACATGATTGTGGCTTTACAGTGTTTCAATACCTGGTAATTCAAGTTCTCTCATTAATCTTGTTCAGTATTATTATATATTCTTACTTGCCTAGACCGCCATATTAATTTTAGAACATCTTACCAAGTTAAAAAATTCCACTGGGACTGCGACTATGATTGCATCAAATTTATACATTAAATTAGGGTGAATTAATAAGCCTTCCCATCCAGAAACATGGTATGCCTTTCTAAGAGCAGCCACTTTAAAAATAAATAAATAGGCCAGGTGTGGAGGCTCATGCCTGTAATCCCAGCACTTTGGGAGGCCGAGGCGGGCGGATCACTTGAGGCCAGGAGTTCAAGACGAGCCTGGCCAACATGGTGAAACTCTGTCTCTACTAAAATTACAAAAATTAGCAGGGTGTGGCGAACAAGCCTGTAATACCAGCTATTTGGGAGGCTGAGACATGAGAATTGCTTGAACCCGGGACGCAGAGGTTGCAGTGAGCCGTGTTCACGCCACTGCACTGCAGCTTGGATGACAGAGCAAGACTCTGTCTCTAAATAAACAAATAACTTAAAAAGAAGAATCTTGAGTTAGTTCCTGAATTATTGCATAATGACAAACAACAGCTTAGGCTGTAGTGGCTCACCAGGAAGTTGAAAGAAAAAAGTCAACACCTTTGCAGAAACAACTTGCTTGAAGCAATTTAAAGCAGGTTTCTCCTCCCCCCATATCTACTGCAGCCGGTCTGCAAAACAGTCTTGGTGTTTGAGCCTTTATTTGCTTTGACTCCAAAACACAATGGGCTCAGGTGCACAGAGATGAACTGTCTCTCTAGGGGATGAAGAGCCAGCCTGTGACCCCAGAGAACAGAGTTCTAGACCTGGCTTGGCACCAGGTGATCAAGAGCAGGGCACGGGGTCCCTTGTGCCTTAGTTTCTGTACCTTGAAATAGAAGAGGGGGCAGATGAATTTAGATGACCCTTATGTTCTCTTTCTGTGCTAACATGGTATCACTTTAACCCACTTTACTTCTTTTTTTTGCGGGGGTTGGGGGGTTCTCTTTCGGTTTAACTTTCTTGGTGTCTGGCTTGGTTAACTGAAGGTTTTTAGCTTCTCTTCTGGCTCCACAAGCAAACTAGGTTGAGGCTCAGGTTGCAGCCATTAAGGCCCCAGGCACAAAAGTGCTGTACAGATAGGGCTTCTCCTTGGCACTCTGCCAAAGAGAAGCCACTCTCTTCTCTGCCCCACTTTTTCAGCCCCCATCTGCTCTATGTCCCTTCTGTTCCTCCTCCTCACCACTTCAAAAGCTTCTACCTTTTACTGAAAGTGATCTTAATATAACAGGAGAGAAATGAGATGAGGTCAATGACTTTCATTAAGCCTAGTGTATTTAAACTTGGAAGGGCATAATCATGTTTGAAAAGAGCTGCTTATTAACTCAAATAATTGTAGAACAATGTGCAACTCGACTTCAAAATAGGGTTGAGAGCAGAACTTTCTGGAGTCCCATACAGGTTTTTGGGCACTGACCCCCGCCAGAAGGTCCAGGTCATAACTATGTTCCCTTACTGTTGAAAGATGAGTTCTGCCCAGCCAAGTGCAACAGGAACTGCCTAGACAGGCACAACTCACAAGTGCGGGGGTGGGAGAGGGGTGGGCAGGGGAAGGAATACAAATCTTCCACAGAGCCAAAACATGTGTGGGTCTAACTTTTGTTTCTAACATTTTAAAAGCTCAATAATTATGCTTTCAAAGATCTCTAGAGAGAACATCTTTCTTCAGCAGATCAAGATTTTTTACAAGCAAGATTTCACAATGTGTTATCTGCATCCTCAATATTAATTACATAAATAATTTTATTCTTTACACCAATTGTATCATGTTCTTTCACTGTTTTGTTTTCCCTTAGATTTTTTAAGGTGCTCCAAGTTCTCAGATTTCAGGTGAGGAACTTCAAGGTCTTTTCAAAGTCTGAGGTTTTCTGAGTTTATCAAAGAGAAATAGCTAAGTTACAAGAAAAATCATTACGTATAAGTGTGAGTTATATAAAATATTCAACTATTCACTCAGACATCAGCAAATATTCGTTTTAGCACAACAAACAGCACACATGAGTTGAAATAGGGTGGACAGAAAAAAACCTAAAGAAATCCTGTAGCACCTAAAAAAGAGAATGACATGACATCACAGCGTGAAACAGAGCCAGGGGTCAAAAGCAGCAGTGGCCCATGGGTGTGCAGTATGTGTTTTGTTTTTCAAAAACATTTTTTGCCTATTTCCTTTTATTCCCATAATATCCCTAAGAAGTAGAGCCCCCCCAACCTTCATTCTGCAGAGGCAGAAAGACATTGGATCCCTTGCTGATGGTGATCCCCAGTGGCCCCTCCAATGGCCTCATCAGGCAGGCTGACTGTACTCTTAGCGTCCACCTGGGTTTAGCCAGTGGAGGAGATCAGCAGGCAAGGAACAGAAAGAGAGAGGCTGGGGGTACTTGTGCTCCCCCTGCCCAGTCCCCAGGCTGCTGCTCTGGCAGTAGCTGCATTCTCTGATGGCCACAGCAGCTCTGGATGGGGGTGGCTCCTCCAGCAGTACTCCAGCCCTCTCCTCCCAGCTCTGGTCTCCTCCCTACCCCTTCAAACCAGAGTGGGGGTGCCCACTGAAGCTCTTTCCTGTGTGCCTCACCATCACTTGTTGGTTCCTCCAATCCTGCCCACTCTTCTTTAAAAATTCTCCTTAAAATTCCTTTCATTTTTATGCTTTTCACTGTTGGGATCTCAACTGATAAACCTGGTGGTATATCAGTTTGCAGCATCCCTGGCTTTTCCCCACTAGATGCCAGTGGCATATACACTTTTCCCCCCAGCACGTCAATCAGAAATGTCTGTAAGAACTACTGGGTTAAGGGCTGGGTGCGGTGGCTTATGCCTGTAATCCCAGCACTTTGGGAGGCTGCGGCGGGCACGGTATGGATCATAAGGTTAAGAGATCCAGACCATCCTGGACAACGTGGTGAAACCCCATCTCTACTAAAAATACAAAAATTACCTGGACATGGTGGCACGCACCAGTAGTCCCAGATACTCAGGAGGCTGAGGCAGGAGAATTGCTTGAACCCAGGAGGCAGAGGTTGCAATGAGCTGAGATCGTCCCACTGCACTCCAGCCTGGGTGACAGAGCAAGACTCCATCTCAAAAAAAGAAAAGAAAACAAAACAAAACAAAACACAAAAAAACCCAAAAAACAACTACTGGGTTAATGGAAATCACTAAATTATTGCTGACAAAGCTCTAGAGTTTCACATTCCAATTTGCACGTGGGAGAGATGCAAAACCTCACAGTAAATTAATAGCACAGCCAGGACTAAACAGCTTCCTTGGCTTACATTATGTTTCCCTTTTGATTTCAGTCTCTCTCCCACATGCAAATTGGAATCTGAAACTCTAGAGCTTTGTCAGCAATAAATTACTGATTTTCATTAACCCAGTAGTTCTCACTGACATTTCTGATTGTTGTACTCGGGGGAAAAGGGTATGTGCCATTGGCGTCTAGTAGGGAAAGGCCACGGATGCTTCAAAACATCCTGTGATGCACAGGACACCTTCCTACCCCCACTACACACACACAACAAAGAGTTATCCAGCCCAAAATGTCAACAATGCCAGAGTTGAAAAAGCCTGGATTACTCATCATGCAGAATGAACTACAGCTGTGACCTTCCTCCTCATTCCAGAAGTATGGGGAAGGATAAGGGAGAGGGTGACCCTCTCAGGTGGGGCCAGCTGCCAGCCTCAGAGGTCTAAGAGTAAAGGTAAAAGCAACTCTTGCCCTGGAGGGAGTTGGATACTTTGGAATCTATTGAGAAAAATATAATAGCTACATGGGACACAAGTCTGGAAATATAGATATCAAAATATTAACAGTAATTACGTCTCTGAGTGGTGAAACTTTTAGTGACTACTTTCTTTTTGCTTATTTATCTAAACTTTTCTATAAAGGTTAGTTAGCATAATTATTCAAAACTCTAAAAAACATTACAAATTATGCCACTTCCATTGACTGCATCCCTCCTAGCCCCAATTCCTTAACTGAACAGACTTTCACAGGGCAATAACATATCAAGGTGCTCTGATAATGAAGCCCACAGAAAATTTTTCCTATAGCTGAGAATCAGGAAAGGTTCTGCTTCCTTCAAGGCCATTAACATTTGGGGGATCAATGAATGAATGAATGAATGAATGAATGAATGAATGAAGTTGCTATGTATGTTTTACTTTCAAATGACAAGAACCATGTAACTGACCAAGTTTACCTTTCTAGAAACAAATTTGGGACTCAACTACAAAAATATAGGCCTGCACTGACCTATAAGGGAGCCACTAGACAGAGTGGCTATTGGAATGTAAACTAACTAAATATAGCACATTTTCATAATCATAGAAAATTCTATTGGATAGTACTGAAACACTTTATTCTTTTTTTCCCTGCAATAGTTTCTTGTACTTATACTTTCTCTCATCTCAATTCCTGGCTATATTTATCTTCTATTTATTTGTTACTATTCTACATGATTTTGTTGCAAATGACCTTCATTCCTTTGTGGATCAATTTGGGGCACTGTACTTTTGAAATATCAGTGTGTATATATATATATCACTGTTTCTGAGAGTTCAACCTTCGTTTCTGACTGTAAGGCAGATCTAGCAGCTCATGTAATGTAGCTAGTTGCTCACAGTTCAAAGACTGAAGAGAGGCCGGGTGAAGTGGCTCACGCCTGTAAATCCCAGCACATTGGGGAGGCCTAGGTGGGTGGATTGAGAGCAGGAGTTCGAGACCAACCTAGCCAACAAGGCAAAACCCTAGCTGGTCGTGGTGGTGTGTTCCTGTAATCCCAGCTGCAGGAAGCTGAGGAAGGAGAATCACTTGAACCCAGGAGGCGGAGGTTGCAGTGAGCCAAGATGGTGCCACTGCACTCCAGCCTGGGCAACACAGTGAGACTCCGTCTCAAAAAACAAACAAACAAAAAGACTCAAGAGAACACTGTCAGGAACTAAGCTCCCCTGTCACAAAGGCACTACATTCAGTGTTTTTTTTTTTTTTTTAATAAACAAAAAGGTATATACACTGTCCATTAATGAAAAGTTTCGGCCGGGCGCGGTGGCTCAAGCCTGTAATCCCAGCACTTTGGGAGGCCGAGACGGGCGGATCACGAGGTCAGGAGATCGAGACCATCCTGGCTAACACTGTGAAACCCCATCTCTACTAAAAAATACAAAAAAAAACTAGCAGGGCGAGGTGGCGGGCGCCTGTAGTCCCAGCTACTCGGGAGGCTGAGGCAGGAGAATGGCGTAAACCCGGGAGGCGGAGCTTGCAGTGAGCTGAGATCCGGCCACTGCACTCCAGCCTGGGCGACAGAGCGAGACTCCCTCTCAAAAAAAAAAAAAAAAAAAAAAAAAAAAGAAAAGTTTCACTATTTGATTAAAGCTTAATTTGAAGCTGAGTCATGAAATGTCTTTTTCAAATTCCAAAATATATGGCTATCAACTTATTTCTAAAATCTTAAATATATGATTTATGACAAAAAACAAATGGCCCAACCTGTTACTACTCATATATATATGATCATGTCATCAGAGTCCTGGATACGCCAAAGAGAATCAGAAATGAAAACGCATGCAGCTCCTGCACCGTGGGATTCCCTGTCAGCCCACGGTTCTGGTGGAGTGTCGCCTCTACATAGAAGTCTATGCAATTTTGAGTATTTTACCAGATTTTCAGTTCTATAAAAAATGACTGGGAGTAATAAGTAGTGTAGATCAAAAACTAAATACAATTAGAACAAAGATGAAAATTAACAGATGTGGCCCAAAGTGGCAAATCTTTGACTTTAATCAGATGCTAACTGGATAGGCAGGGGGTACAAAGAATAAAAAAGTAAAGATCGGCCGGGCGCAGTGGTTCATGCCACGCCTGTTATAATCCCAGCACTTTGGGAGGCCAAGGTGGGTAGACCACCTCAGGTCAGGAGAATAGCTTGAACCCAGCAGGAGGAGGTTGCAGTGAGCCAAGATCGTGCCACTGTACTCCAGCCTGGGGACAGGGCGAGACTCCGTCTCAAACAAAACAAAACAAAACAAAACAAAACAAACAACAAAAAAACCCAGTAAAGATTACATATGAAATGCGGAAAAACACACTGAGAATTATTCCTTAAAAAGGCCAAGTATAATTAGAGACCCTTTTGTAATTTTTAGCTCCCTGGCTACAGAATCTCCCTTCTGATACTTTGTCTAACATTTGACTTAAGTTTGTTTTTCTGGAATGCATACCGTTAAGGGAAGGATGAACATATTTATCAATACAATCTTTTGGGAAATAATTAGCAATATACCAATACCTTTATTTCCATAATTTTAATATCTTCTTGGAAATCGTACCATAGAAATTACATTAATGATGGAAAAACTTTCAACACAGTATTGCTTGCTTTGTAGGTGGTGATGATGACAACTAACATTCACCGAATCCTTCCCATGCTGAAAACCCTATTGTAAGCTATTTATGTTCGATAAGTCACTTATTCTTCACGGCTATCCTACCAAGTAAGCATTATGATTATCCCCACTTTTACATGTGAAGAAAATCGAGGCACCAAGAGGTTGGTTAACGTGCCCAAGATCAGATCACACAGCGGTATAATAGGATGGTAAACTCCTATCATATAATGAACGTTAAGTGGAAAAAATTAGTATCCAAAACTGTAAGTCTGATGTCGCAAACTCTTTTTATAATTTAAGTAGTTTATAAATACCCTCATTACTAGCCATATTTCTGAGCACTTCATATGTAGAGTGCACTTTACAGAACACTGTCATGTAACCCTCACATCGTCTATGAAATAAGTGATAGTTTCCAGTTTCCAAAGACGAAAGCGGGGCTAGGAGAGGCCAAGTGCCTCGCGCGGCGCCTCAGGGTTCGCCCCCGCGGAGCAGACCTCAGGGCATCCCAGGCGGGCCCCGGCCGAGCTCGCGGCCCTGCGGTGGCTACGCCCGGGCCCAGCCGCTCGCGCTCCTGGAGCCGCCGGACTAGGCGGCACGCGGACGCCGAGCCTGCCCTCTTGGGTCTACATAAAAACCGAAACTACGGGCAGTCTTAACCGAAATGGAGACTTAATTTTTTAGACTGTCTTTTGTGTAGTTGAGAAAGCCCCTTGCCGGGACCTGCGCTGCTGGGCCTCCGACCGCGTCCTCACTCCGGGCCCGGGCGGGGCGGGGCGGGGCAGGCGGCGCCCAGGGTGCGTCCCGGCTCTGGCGGCCGCGGGCCCGGGCCTCTTGCGGGCCTGGGGCTTCAAGCTCAGGTCCGAGCGCTCTATGGAAGCAGCGCGCGACCCCCGCTCCCCTGCGCGCGACCCCCTTTCCCCGCGCGCGCCTCACCTGACGCGGGCACCGCTCTCCGTGCAGCCTCCGGGCGCCACTGGCTTTGCGGACCGGGGCGGGATCCCAGCTCCGATTGGCTGCCCCGCTGGGGGGCGGGGGCCCAGACGCGGGATGGCGGAGACCGGGAGAGGACTGGAGGCGGAGGGGAAGGGAGTGGACTGGAAGGGGAGGGAGGGTCCCGGCCTCGTGCGGTCGCGCGTGAGATCCCGGCCTCTATGCCCTGGGCCTGGCGCCTGGGCCCGTAAAAACCGTCCGTGCGCCTGACCTCTTCTCTGCACCCAGCTTGGTGGCGAGGGGTGGGTGGTAGGTGCTCGCCGGCCGGAGGGCGTATGGAAGTGGCTGGGCCCCTCACGGTGTGCCTGGCCCCGGCGTTGGGGGGTCGAGGGGGTGTCGCATCTCTCTTATCCGCCCCCCACTCACCACGTAGAACCCACTGAATCCCTTTGGTATTGGTGGCCCCGGGCCGACTGAACTGGCGCGGAGGCTTACTTGAGTCTTTCCTGTAAATGTGAGAAGCGGAGGGGAATATTCCAGGAGGCCGGTGTCTGCGATGTCCTGTTCTTGGGTAGCTAGGAAGTGAACGTGGTCTAGGGAACTGCCTGGGCTCTTATCCACCTGGGAATGGGCTTGTTGGGGATCCTGATGTGGGAGAAGCCAGGGAGCTTCTAGCCTAGTGGGGCTGAGGGGAAACCAGGGAGCGGGGTGGATTAGGCTGAAGGAAAGAGATCTCTTTGATCTTAAAGGCAGCGTTCTGACGGGTAAGGTTGACCGGCATTTTCCCCAACCAAGAGTTCTATTACTTTATTCCATGACCTGACAAGCCTGTTTAAGTGAGGTTTTGTTGAGTGCGGAGAGAGAAGGCTTGGCTTTGAATTTTTATCTCCAGGAGGGACCTGTCTCCTGAACGCCATACTCCTCTATGCAGGTGCCTACTTAATACCTCCTCTTGGATCTCTAAAATACATTTCAATCTCAACACATCCAAATCTGTGCCCCTGATCTCTTCTCCATAGCATCACCATCTCGATGGCAACTCCATCTTCCAGCTGTCAAGGCCAGAAACCTTGCTGTTATCTGGCACTCACCTTTCTCTCACATCCCACCTCCAGGGCCCAAAAATTCTGTTGGTTGGATCTCCCTAGCATACCCAGAGCCTGACCACTTCTTACCTCTGCCTCCATCATCTCCTACCTGGTCGTGACAGTGGTCCTCTTCCTGCAGCCTGTCCTCATACAGCACCCAGAGTGACCTTAATAAAAGAAAGCCAGATCAAATTCCTCCTCTGCCGAAAACCTTCCCAGTGGTTTCCCAAACTCTGGGTAAAAGCAAAAGCCCTGCCTGATCTGCTCCTCTGTTACTCCTGCAACCTCATATTACTGCCTCCCCACTGGCTCACTCTGCTCCAGTCATTCTGGCCTCTGTGCTATTTCTTGTGCAAAGCAGACAGGGCTCTGCTGCAGGGTCTTTGCACGGGCTGGTGTCTGTTTGGAATGCTCAACTACTTCTCACTCTTCTTGATCTTCGCTCAAATGCTGCCTCATTGAGAACTACCCTAATCACTCCATTCAAAATTGCTACCTGTCCTGCTCCTGAGTGACATTTATTTAGCTCCTGACTGAATTTGTTTATTTAGCTTATTGTTTGTTATCTGTCTCTTCCACCCACCTGCTACTGCCCCTTGGGCCATGATATGTCCTTTCTCGGAAAAATAACTGCCACTAATGAGGTACCATATTTTCACTGGCAAGGCCTAGGACATAAGCCAAACTCTGGGGTCTGATTGTGCTGTCACTTTAAATAAACCACAAGAGGAAAGAGTGATTCCCCAAAAGGACATGCTGAGTGCTACTGCTAGGAGAAGGGATGCTGGCTAGGCAAAACCACAGATGTTCACTTGCTGAGTCAGACCAGTACACCCAGAGGAGCTTTGGGAAAACCTGTGAGAGGGGCCCTCCATGTCCTTGAGAGCAGAATTTAAGGATGAGGCCTCTAACCCCCTCACTTTCTGGTAACGATGTGTTATGAATGCATTGATTTATTTACCTTATCCTTCTAAAGTCTAGTTTTGTATTCAGTTTCTACTTTTTGAATAAGAGCTTCCCATTCTACAAAGTGGTGACTCTCTTCAACCTGAAGAACTCTGTGGGAGGTTGGGGGGGACAGTAAGACTGCTGTAGGCCACAAGTGACAGAAACCCCATCCAAACAGATTAACAGTTAGGAGGAGTATTAAGGCTCCAGCTCCATTTCTGTGTCATTCTCTTGGCTGTTTTTCCCCTATGTGTAACAAGATATGAAAATATAGATTTTGATTAGGACAACAAGATACACTGATGTGAAATTCTAGGGACAGATCTCTAAGGATATAAGAAGGAATCGGGGGGGAGCCACCTGTAATCACAGCACTTTAGGAGGCCTAGGCAGGCAGATTGCTTGAGGCCAGCCTGGGCAACATGGCAAAACCCTGTCTCTACTAAAAACACAAAAAGTAGTGCTATCAGTGCTATCACTGCTGCACTATAGGCTGGGCGACAGAGTGAGACTCCATATAAAAACAAATAAATAAATAAATAAATAATAAAAGTAAAGAAATCAAATAAATAAATAAAAAGAAGGAATTTGAGAGTGGAAGGGGGGTTTGGTGAAGAAATCTCTGACAGAGGCCAGGTGCGGTGGCTCATGCCTGTAATCCCAGCACTTTGGGAGGCCGAGGCAGGCAGATCACTTGAGGTCAGGAGTTTGAGATCAGTCTGGGCAACATGGTGAAACTCCCTCTCCACTAGAAATACAAAAATTAGCCGGGCACAGTGGGGCGTACCTGTGTTGTTCTAGCTACTCAGGAGGCTGATGCAGGAGAATCGCTTGAACCTGAGAGGCAGAGGTTGCAGTGAGCTGAGATCTCCCCATGTCACTCCAGCCTGGGCGACAGAACCAGACTCTATCTCTAAAAAAGAAAAAAAGGGGCAGGTGCCGTGGCTCACACCTGTAATCCCAGCACTTTGGGAGGCCGAGGGGGGCAGATCACCTGAGGTCAGGAGTTCAGGACCAGCCTGGCCAATATGGTGAAACCCCATCTCTACTAAAACTACAAAAAAAAAAAAAAAAAAAATTAGCCAGGCATGGTGGCACGTGCCTGTAATCCCAGCTACTCAGGAGGTTGAGGCAGGAGAATCGCTTGAACCTGGGAGGCAGAGGTTGCAGTGAGCCAAGATCGTGCTATTGCACTGCAGCCTGGGCAACAAGAGCGAGACTTGGTATCAAAAAAAAAAAAAAAAAAAGGCCAGGCGTGGTGACTCACGCCTGTAATCCCACCACTTTGGGAGGCTGAGGCGGGAGGATCACCAGTTCAGGAGATTGAGACCATCCTGGCTAACACGGAGAAACCCCATCTCTACTAAAAATACAAAAAATTAGCCGGGCGTGGTGGCGGGCACCTGTAGTCCCAGCTACTCGGGAGGCTGAGGCAGGAGAATGGCTTGAACCCGGAAGGTGGAGCTTGCAGTGAGCCGAGATCGTGCCCCTGCACTCCAGTCTGGGCAACAGAGTGAGACTTCATCTCAAAAAAAAAAAAAAAAAAAAAAAAAAAAAAAAGGAAAAGAAAAACGAAAAAACGAAGAAGAGAAATCTCACAGAGCTTTTGCTGTGCTGTGAGTTTACCTCCTCCCCACTGAGGGAAGCTTCAGGCAGCCCATTTCCTTCACTTCATGCCTACAGGCTTCCAGCCATTTGGGGAGCTTGTCAGGTATGTTGGTGCACATGGAGACTCTCTGGTCACTTACTGCCCACCTGAAAAAGGCAGGCAGTGGTCGGCTGTCAGCCCACTCATGCAGAGGCGTCCCAGGATGTTTTTGTGTTTCCCATGGATCAGATATGGCCATGCAGGACACAGTGCCCTTGGATCCCGTCCAGTAAGGCTACTTGGAAGGGCAGGAAGCTGAGGGTGAATGCCAGATATGTAGAGGTGAGGAGGAAGTCAAGGTACATGCACCCAGGGATAATCACTGGAGAGAGGTCTGGCATGGTCATCTCCAAAGAGTTGATGAACACTACAGTCCAAAAAATAACATCATGTATTGTCGTAGTCTATTCGGGCTACTATAACAAAATACCTTGGACTGGGTAGTTTATAAACAGCAGAAATTTATGGCTCTTAGTTCTAGCGGTTGGGAAATCTGAGATCAAGGTGCCAGGAGATTCAGTGTCTGGTGAGGGCTCAGTCTGCTTCAAAGATGGTACTTTCTCACTGCATCTTACATGGTGCAAGGGGCAAGCCAGCTGTCTTCACCTTTTTTTTTTTTTTTCTGAGATGGGGTCTCACCCTGTCACCCAGGCTGGAGTGCAGTGGCTCATCTCAGCTCACTGTAGTCTCTGCCTCCCGGTGGAACCTCCTGAGTAGCTGGGATTATAGGCGCATGCCACCACGCCCAGCTGATTTTTAATTTTTTTGTAGAGACAAGGGCTTGCTATACTGCCCGCGTTATCTCAAACTCATGCACTCAAGAGGTCCTCTGCCTTGGCCTCCCAAAGTGCTGAGATTACAGGTGTGAGCCACCACACTCAACCAAGATGTTGTAGTTTTGAAAGCATCTCAGGCAGAAGCAGGAGAGTGCAGTATCCAGCATATATTAGCTTATTTATAAAGTCCTCTGAGATGCTACCAGGAGAGGGGGCCACTGAGTAAGGTTCTGCAAGTACAGGTAGAAATAATTATCTAGGAAAAAAAAAAAAAAAGGAGAATAAATGTAAATGTGAACTTATTTATAAATACAGGTGAGAGAGGTTTGAAAACAGAAAAATATATGTATCTTCTAAAATTTTGAATGTGAGGAACACACAGTGAGGGAAGGATTCCCATATTTTTCATTATAGCAGGAAAAAACAAAACAAAACCCAAATACCCTCGACAGAGATGCATCTGGACCGCCTTTAAGATTTGAAGGAACGGCCTGGTGCGGTGGCTCACACCTATAATCCCAGCACTTTGGGAGGCTGAGGTGGGCAGATCTCTGAGGTTGGGAGTTTGAGACCAGCCTGACCAACATGGAGAAACCCCATCTCTACTAAAAATACAAAATTAGCCAGGCATGATGGCGCATGCCTGTAATCCCAGCTACTCAGAAGGCTGAGGCAGCAGAATTGCTTGAACCCAGGAGGCGGAGGTTGCAGTGAACCGAGATCACACCATTACACTCCAGCCTGGGCAAAAAGAGTGAAACTGTTTCAAAAAAAAAAAAAAATTGAAGGAACTCTTCCTTCCTCAGAGGAGAGTGCACAGGAAACCAGGAAAATCTTCCTTATTTTTGAAAAAGGAAGCAGTGATTTAAAATGTTTACCATAAAAATGATTCAACTATTTGTTTCATCATGTACCTCTCCACCCCTATTGACTTCCTCTGTAATCTGCAGTGGGATTTTTTTATTGACTCCTTTTATTGACCAGTATTTTATTTTTCTTCTGCAAAATGTGCTAACTCATGCCAATTACCCACAGCTCTAGGACGGCACATCCACTTTTTTTCCCACCACCTGGGTGATAGACTTACCAAGAGTCAGGGTAGTGAATGGACTACCCTGAGTGGAATTGCATCCCCCCAAAAAAGATACATTGAAGTCCTAACATTTAGTTCCTCAGAATGTGACTGTTTGTGGAGATAGGGTTGTTACAGAGGTAATCAAGTTAAAATGAGGTTATTAGGGGAGTCCTATCTAGTATGACTGATGTCCTTATGAGAAGAGGAAAGTTGGATGCACAGATGCGTATTAGTCAGGATTCTCTAGAGGAACAGACCTAATAGGATATATATAGGAGTTTATTAAGGAGTATTGACTTACATGATTACAAGTTCCCACAATATGTACTATCTGCAAGCTGAGGAGCAAGGAAACCAGTCAGAGTCCCAAAGCTGAAGAACTTGGAGTCCAGTGTTCCAGGTCAGGAAGCATCCAGCGCAGGAGAAAGATGTAGTCTGGGAGGCTAGGCCAGTCTAGTCTTTCCATGTTCCTCTGCCTGCTTTCATTCTGGCTCCACAGGTGGGTGATTAGATTGTGCTCACCCAGATTGAGGGAGGGTCTCCCTTTTCCAGTCCACTGACTCAAATGTTAATCTCCTTTGGCAACATGCTTACAGACATACTCAGGAACAGTACTTTGCATCTTTCAATCTAATCAAGTTGACAATATTAACCGTCACAGACACCCACACAAAGAAAATGGCCACATGAAGACAGAGAAATGGACTGATGCATCTACAAGTCAAGGAGTGCCAAAGACTGCCAGCAAACAACTTAAAGACAAGGAGAAGTAGCGAAAGAGCCTTCCCCTCCAGGTTGCAGATGAAACGCAACCCTGCTGTCAAGACTTCCGGCCTCCAGAGCTGAGACAATACATTTGTGTTGCTTTAAGCCACCTAGTTTGTGGAACTTTGTTGGGTGGCCCTACAAACTAATGCAGCCTATGTATGCCAATGCCAGTTATGTTTTTTATTGTAATTATGTGATTTAGGTAAATATATAAGCTCATGAATTAATTTAAAAAGAAGTTGTTCCTAAGAAAATTAAGTTGAATGCTTTGGAAAGACTTGATAGAAGAGGATCATTTAAAAAACTGCTATTGGATTAGAAGCGGGAAAGCAACTGTAAAATGCTGGAAGGAAAAAATATAAGGTTCTGCACTCAAAGTACTCTGAAAATATTTTAAAGTTCTCCTTTAAATAAATATTAGAAATCTTTGATGATGCTTGTTGTGGGTCATGCAGAAATGATGATATGAAATTCTAGGCCAGGTGCCGTGGCTCATGCCTGTAATCCCAGGACTTAGTGGGAGGCCGAGACAGATGGATTGCTTGAGTCCAGGAGTTCAAGACCAGCTTGGGCAACATAGCAAGACCTTGTCTCTACAAAAAATACAAAAATTAGCCAGGTGTGGTAGTGCATGTCTGTAGTCCCAGCTATTTGGGAGGCTGAGATGGGAGGATAGCTTGAGCCTGGGACGTCAAGGCTGCGGTGAGCTGTGATCATGCCACTCCACTCCAGCCTGGGTGACAGAGTGAGAACCTCTCACCCACCCACCCGCCCACACACACACACACACATGCACACACACACGCCAACCTCTAATCATCAGTTACATATTCAAATAAATGCTTTGAATCTATGGAAAAGATTGACAATCAAATATATATTTATGTGTTTTAGTTTAAATTATGTGAGGTATGTGTGTGTCATTTTTAAAATTTTATTTTAATAAAAAAAATAGAGACAGGGTCTCACTATGTTGCCCAGGTTGGTCTTGAACTCCTGGGCTCAAGCGGTCTTCTTGCCTCAGCCTCCCAGGGTGCAGGGATTACAGGCATGAGTCACTGCGCTCAGTGTGTGTATAATTTTTTTATTTTGAGACAGATTCTCACTCTGTTGCCCAGGCTGGAGTGAAATGGCATGACTTCGGCTCACTGCAACTTCTGCCTCCCAGGTTCAAGCAATTCTCTTGCCTCAGCCTCCTGAGTAGCTGGGACTACAGGTGAACGCCGCCACACCCGGCCTTTTTTTTTTTTTTTTTGTATTTTAGTAGAGATGGGGTTTCACGTGTTGCCCAGGCTGGTCTCGAACTCCTGAGCTCAGGCAATCCATCCACCTCGGCCTCCTAATGTGCTAGGATTAGAGATGTGAGCCACCACGCCCGGCCCGTGTAAGAATTTTAAAGTAATTCTTCATTTTGACTTTTGTGGTTAGCTGATCATCTATGTGCAGACTAAATGAGTAAGAGGGCCTCTGTTGTGTTGTTTTGGGGGTTTCAGAACTAGACATGAGTTTGAAAGTTCGTTCAAGGAGCTGTGCATATTATGCATGGTACTAAATTTTTCTAAGTTTCAATTTCCTCATTTGTATAAAATGGGAATAATACTTATGACCCACAAGTGTTGTGAAATTAAGTGACACAATGAACTTCAAGGGTCTAGTAGTATTAGAGGTTTTTCCACTTAAAGTCGGAGAAAACTCAATCTACCATGGCTTAAACAAAAAGGGAATAAATTGATTTGTGACAATAATGAAATTCTAAGGGAGCACTGGCTCCAGACACAGCTAGTCTAAGTCCTGCAAGTGACGTCCCAGAATCTGCTTTCTCTGTGTGCATCTGTCAACTACTCCTTGTTGGCTCAATCCTTGGACACAATCTCTCTGGCAAGGTGAGCATAGCAGGCATTTTTTTCCCCCATATCTTCCTAAGTTCAAATTCAGTGGCAAAGAGTGCCTGCTGAAGCCCCTCTTGGAGCCCTGTAAAATGTTTTCTTGCGTCCCCTTCTGATATGGTTTGGATCTGTGTTCCCGCCCAAATATCATGTCGAATTGTAATCCCCTCCAGGTTGGAGGTGGGGCCTGGTAGGAGGCGATTAGATCATGGGGGCAGATTTTCCTCTTGGTGCTGGTAATGAGATCAGGTCGTTTAAAAGTGTGTGTCACCTCCCCCACCCCCGCTCTCTTGCTCCTGCTCTGGTGATGTAAGATGAGTCTGTTAATCCTTCCTCCATGATTATAAGTTTCATGAGGCCTTCCCAGAAGCCAAGCAGATGTCAGTGGCAGCGTCTGCTGCCATCACGCCAGCTGCAGCAGAGGCTGCACACTCCATGGGGCTGGTGGGAGCCTCGCCCCTTCTGAGTTGCGAAGGAAGCTCCCTGGGTCCCGCTGCAGCTGCTCAAACTGCAGCTGCAGACCCAGGCCTCCAGCTCTACCGAGCAGGCTGGAGCCATGCCCTCCTGGGTGGGGCTGCAGCCGCCCAAACCTCGGCTGTGGATCCAAGCCTCCCTGTGCTCTTGGTGGGGACCGTGAGCAGGTAGGATCTGCCCTCTCGGGTGCAGATGCAGCCTCCCGACCACAATTGCAGACTTGGGCCTTCCACTCCAGGGAGCAGGCAGGAGCCGGGACAAACGGGACCCCCACCCCTTCCGAGTTGGTGGGGCAAGAGCTCCTGGGGTACAGCTTTGGACTCCGTCCCAGGCGCAGGACCCAGGCATCTCTGCACCGTGCATCCCTCACTTAAACCTTAAGTTTAAGTCTAGGAAGAGCACCCCCCAGCCTCCCTGCAGGCTGGGGGTGTCTGCTTCTGCTGCCTGGCCTCTCTCCTCTCCGGGACCTGCTCTGATCTTGGAGAGGGGGTGGGGCTGAGCCCCAGGGCCATGAATGGCAGTGGGAGGCAGACAGATTCCTGGGTGGAAGGGGGCAGGTCCCTGGTAAGGCCCCTCCTTCAGGCCAGGGAGGGTCTGAAGCCTGGTGGCGGGGCTGCCAGTCCTGCAGACTGGAGTGGGGACTAGGTGCCTCTTCCGGCCGCCCATGTCCACCCATGGACCAATCAGCATGCACGTCCTCCCCTCTGAGGTCCATAAAAGCCCTGGGTTCAGCCAGAGGAGGGCAGAGGGTGGGGAGTACAGAGAGAGTTGAAAGGAGAGGACGACCAGCTGCAGAGAGGAGCCACCCTCTCTGCTGAGAGCTTCAGGGACCTGCAGGTATGTCAGGACTACCAGCTGCAGAGAGGAGTGACCCTCTCCAGGGCCCCCTCTCTGCTGAGAACTGAATGCTCCATGGGATGACCTCCCTACAGAGAGGAGCTGTCCCCTGCCCGTCTCCTCTGAGCTGTTCTAACAGTTAATAAAGCTCGTCTTCATCTTGTTTACCCTTCACTTATCTGCATATCTCATTCTTCCTGGATGTAGGACAAGAACTTGGACAAGAACTTGGGCAAAGGTGCCATCAGTCACAGAGGTTTCTGGCCGGGAAATTGACACCCCAAAGATCCCATAACACCGGCATCATGCTTCCTGTACAGCCTGTGGAACCATGAGCCAATTAAACCTCTGTTCTTTATAAATTATCCAGTCTCAGGTATTTCTTTATAGCAGTGCGGGAGAACAGACTAATACACCTTCATTCTGATTAGGCTACATAACTACCTCCAGGTTAATCAGTGTCCTAGAGGAAAGCATGATTTGATTTGGAGGGAGTAGGTCTCCACACAAAGCATGTGCACTGGGTGGGGCGAGGGAGTTCTCTCCAGAGAAACTGGAATGGTATTGAGAACAAGGGAAGTGGATTCTGGGTAGCTAAAAACACTGACTGTTCATACACTAGCTCTGAGGGTGATGTCTAGTAAGAAATCAGCATTAGCTGACTCCCTGCAGTGTCTTCCAACCCAAACCCTTAACTCCAGCTTCCCTTTTGGCTTTAGTGAGAGCACTGCCTTTGTTAGGAGAGATGTTCCTGGCATTCCCCCAACTCTGCTATTCCCTTTGGTTTTATTTTATTTTATTTTATTTTATTTGAGATGGAGTCTTGCTCTGTTGCCCAGGCTGGAGTGCAGTGGCATGATTTCGGCTCACTGCAACCTCTGCCTCCCAGGTTCAAGCAATTCTCCTGCCTCAGCCTCCCGAGTAGCTGGGGTTACAGGCACCTGCCACCACACCGGGGTAATTTTTGTATTTTTAGTAGAGGTGAGGTTTCACCACGTTGGCCAGGCTGGTTTCAAACTCCTGACCTCAGGTGATCTGCCTGCCTTGGCCTCCCAAAGTGCTAGGATTACAGGCATGAGCCACTACACCCGGCCCCCTTTGGCTTTAAATACTCAGCTGTGAACCCAGCTCATCTGCCAGGCCAGAATGTGGTGAATCTCCCCGCCTCCAGTCCTGCTCTTCCAACTGCCTGGCGATGTCCTTGGCTATTAGGGCCATTATCAGCCCATCCCTCCCACCCACCACTCCAGTTCAGTTCAGTGCCTCCTTCAAGTTTCAAAGTTGCCTCTTAGTTTCAGGACATCAAGATGTGGTAAAGTATCAACTTCTTCGTGAATCTATACATTTAATGCTTATCCTTGTTTTTTTTTTTTTTTGTCTTTTCGAACTTAAATTTTAATTTTTGTCTAAGCCACATATGGAAACTTAGCCATGTCCTATTGTTTGCATTGGAAAACTTGACTTTGTCCACTTCTTTAAGTGTTTGTAGTGTAGTAGTTGTCCACCCAGTAAAGTTGGCTGTTCAATACAATACTGCGGTAAAAACAAGGAATCAACCCCAATATCTATTCTCCTGCTTTTGGTTCCCCAAATGTTGGCTGGACACAGGCTGCCCAGAATAGACCATGTTACACAGCCTCCTTTGCAGCAAAATATGGTTATGAGATTAAGTTCTAATTGAAAGTATGCAAACTGACGTGACTTGTCCAATTTCCAAGGCATTCCCTTAAAAGACAAGAGTGTTCCCTCAACTGCTCACATTTCCTTCCATTTTGGCTGGAATGTAGATCCAGTGGACATGGTGGCATGCTCTTTTGCCTTTGTGGAAGAGGGCGACACCCTAGAACAGGGAATGGCACATGTCTTCTATAAAGGGCCAGATGGTAAATATTTTCAGCTTTATGGGACACCCAGGCTCTGTCACAGCTGCTAACTCTGCTGTTGTAGGGGAAAGCAACCACAGACAATATGTAAACAATGGGCATGGCTGTGTTCTAGGAAAACTTTATTTACCAAAACAGGGAGTGGCTGAATTTTCTCTGTAGGCTACAGTTGACCGACCCCAAATCTAGAACACAATAAGGCAACAATATAAAAAAAAGTGGGGCCAGGTGCAGTGGCTCACGCCTGTAATCCCGGCGATTTGGGAGGCTGAGGTGGGTCGATCATGTGAGACCAGGAGTTGGAAACCAGCCTGGGCAATATGGCGAAACCCTGTCTCTATGAAAAAAATACAAACATTAGCTGGGTGTGGTGGTGCATGCCTCTAGTTCCAGCTACTTGGGAGACTGAGGCCAGAGGATCACTTGAGCCTGGGAGGTTGAGGTTACAGTGAGCTGAGATTGTTCCACTGCATTCCAGCCTGGGCAACAGAGTGAGACCCTGTCTCAAAAAAGAAAAAAAGATAATAAAAAGCTTCTGGTCCCAACACTATCAAGGTATGAGGGGTAGGGGAGAGTTAACTGGTCTTCTGTAGAGAGATATCTTTTGTTTAAGCCACTGTATTTTGGGGAATCATTGTTTCAGCAACTGTCTTTTAATAATTTTTATTTTTTTAAATACCATCAAGCCAGAACCTTCTTACCTTTTTTTTTTTTTTCTTTTTTGAGACAGAGTCTCACTCTGTCACCCAGGCTGGAGTGTGGTGGCGCAATCTTGGCTCACCACAACCTCTGCCTCCCGGTTCAAGTGATTCTCCTGCCTCAGCCTCCCAAGTAGCTGGGATTACAGGCGCCCACCACCACCCCCGGCTAATTTTTGTATGTTCAGTAGAGACAAGGTTTCACTATGTTGGCTGGGCTGGTCTCAAACTCCTGACCTCAGGTGATCCACCTGCCTTGGCCTCCCAAAGTGCTGGGATTACAAGCTATGAGCCCCACACCCAGCCTCTTCTTAACTTTTTGGACCACAAAGCTCAGTCCTTCTCTCTCATTCTCTGACTCTGTCCTCACAGAACCCTGTGAGGTTATAAACTGGCTGGACTCCTAGAAATTCTCATGGAATCTACATAGCTCTCAGGCCACTCTTCCTGTTTTTTTTCTTTTACCAACAGACTTTGCTCAGTGTTTCTCAGTGTGTTGAAGTCTGGCTTCTACCTCTGTCCTCCAGCGTAACTAAAGATCCCTACTGCCAGCATGGGCTTCCCAGGTGTCACTCCACTTAGCCTCTCCATTGCATCTGCCATGGTGACCCCCTTCTGCAGCCCCTTCTCCCCACAGCCCCCTTCCTTCCTGCTTTCATGAAGCTCTCCCCCGTTGCGTTCTGCAGCACTAACCTATCCTGCCATGTTTCTTCCTCACACATCTCTGCCTAATTCAGCTTAGCCACTTTAATTAGTTATTCTTCCTCTGCCTAGCCCTTCATGTTGACAATATGGCCAGTTGCACCCTTGGTTCTCATTCAGTCCCCTCCTGGATTCCCACAAATTCCCCAGGCTTTCATCATGCATCATATTCTAATGACTTCTGAATGTGTACCTTCAGGCTAGATTGCTCTCTAAAGTTCAAACCTGTATGCCCAACTGCCTATTTTGTTCCGGGTGATCTTCTAAATCTGTCATTCTTGGGCTTGGCACAGTGGCTCACACCTGTACTCCCAGCATGTTGGAAGGCCAAGGTGGGCTGATCACTTGAGGTCAGGAGTTGGAGACCAGCCTGGCCAACACGGTGGAACCCCGTCTCTACTAAAAACACAAAATTAGCCAGGTGTGGTGGCACACACCTGGAATCCCAGCTAGTCAGGAGACTGAAGCAGGAGAATCACTTGAACCCTGGCAGTAGAGGTTAGAGTGAGCCAAGATGGTGCCACTGTACGCGAGCCTGGGCAACAGAGTGAGACTGCTTCAAAAAAATAGAATAAAATGAAATAAATCTGTTATTCTCCTTTTGTTTATTAGTTGGAATTCTTCTATTCAGAAGAATTTTCCCTCATCAGTTATTTGGTTACCCTGAAATATAATATATACAGAAAATGCAGGTGAATGCTTACTTGTTTTTCCTTATTTACCTATATTCAGAACACTGTGTTGGTGTTCTAACAACCACCAAAAAGAATCAGGAAATGTGTTTTCTGTAATTATCACTATGAACTCATAGGTTTTCATATAGATTTAATGAATTTTGATTCAAAATAGTCATTATTTATTTTGATTCTCAAATTTGTCTCATATTGGCCAGGTCCAGTTGATGTCTGCATTCTTTTCACGTGATTCCAGTAGTCTTTGATAGCTTTCCTGCTTTCAGATACAACAAGATATTTCAGGCTCATTTTTCGTATTTCCAATTCCATATCTGGAGATGATAAAGAGCCCTGGTTTCTCTTGGAGAGGAATGGTATTAAAGACCACAGTTTGGGCCAGGCGCGGTGGCTCACACCTGTAATCCCAGCACTTGGGGAGGCCAAGGTGGGCGGATCACGAGGTCAGGAGATCAAGACCATAGTGGCTAACACAGTGAAACCCCATCTCTATTAAAAATACAAAAATGTAGCCGAGCGTGGTCGCGGGCGCCTGTAGTCCCAGCTACTCGGGAGGCTGAGGCAGGAGAATGGTGTGAACCTGGGAGGCGGAGCTTGCAGTGAGCCGAGATCGAGTCCTTGCACTCCAGCCTGGACGACAGAGTGAGACTCTGTCTCAAAAAAAAAAAAAAAAAAAAAAAAGACCACAATCCGAGCACTAGAGATATTCATTGCTAATGGGTTATCATTATTTGTAGGACTTTTTGGTAAACAGGGCTAGGATATTATTTGTTTGTTTGTTTGTTTGAGACAGGGTCTTATTCTGTTGTCCAAGCTAGAGTGCAATGGTGTGGCCATAGCTCGCTATAATCTCCAACTGCTGGGCTCAAGCAATCCTCCCACCTCTACCTCCCAAAGTGCTGGGATTACAGGTATGAGCCATCATGCCTGGCCTGGAAATATTTATTTCTTTGGGAGAGAAAAATAAGTTAATTCTATACTTATTACCAATACTTTTAATTCAAAATAAAGACTACTAGGTTTTTATTCTTTGATTTTGTATTTGCATCTCATTTTCTTGTTGTGGAAATATTGGCTCCCAGCAACACTTCTATAATTATTTTTTGTCTTTTATCCTAATACACACATATACATTAAATATATGAACTATTATAATAACATCAAAATAATGATATTACTCCAAATAGAAATGTACTGAATTCAATTTATAATTTATTTGCAGATATTTTTGTCATGAGATGTATAGTTAAAATATAGTGCTTTAAAGTCATGATAATCATGGCCGGGCGCAGTAGCTCACGCCACCTGCAATCCCAGCACTTTGGGAGGCCGAGGCAGGTGGATCACTTGAGGTCAGGAGTTCGAGACCAGCCTGGTCAACATGGTGAAATCCTGTCTCTACTAAAAATAAAAAATTAGCCGGGGGTGGTGGCACTTGGCCTGTAATCCCAGCTACTTGGGAGGCTGAGGCATGAGAATCACTTGAACCTGGGAGGTGGAGGTTGCAGTGAGCTGAGATTGAGCCACTCCATTCCCAGCCTGGGTGACAGAGTGAGACTGTGTCTCAAAAAAAAAAAAAAAAAAAAAAGCTGGGCGTGGTGGCTCACACCTGTAATCCTAGCATTTTGGGAGGCCAAGGTGGGCAGATTGCCTGAGCTCAGGAGTTTGAGACCAGCCTGGTCAACATGGTGAAACCCTGTCTCTACTAAAATACAAAAAAAAAAAAAATAAGCCAGGCATGGTGGTGGGCGCCTATAGTACCAGCTACTCGAGAGGCTGAGGCAGGAGAATTCCTTGAACCTGGGAGGCGGAAATTGCAGTGAGTCGAGCTCGAACCATTGCACTCCAGCCTGGGTGACAGAGTGAGACTCTATCTCAAAAGAAAAAAAAGAAAAGGAAAAAAACCATAAAGCCATGATAATCTTTCTCCAAGTGTTTATACCATTACCTTTTTTTTTGAGACAAAGTCTCACTCTGTAACCCAGGCAGGAGTGCAGTGGCATGATCTTGGCTCACTGTAACCTCCGCCTCCCAGATTCCAGTAATCCTCTTGCCTCAGCCTTCTGAGTAGCTGGGACTACAGGTGCACACCACCACGCTGGGCTAATTTTTGTATTTTTAGTAGAGACAGGGTTTCGCCATGTTGCCCAGGCTGGTCTCGAGCTCCTGAGCTCCAGCAGTCCGCTTACCTTGGCTTCCCCAGGTGCTGGGATTACAGGCGTTAGCCACTGCACCTGGTCCTAACTTCATGTAGAATTAGTCTCATTTGTTTCATTTTTCCTTTGTTTTTAGAGTTTGACATTTAAATGTAATTTTAATTTAAATTTCTGTTTTAAATTATATATAACATATATCTGGTTCCAAAATATAACCATAAAACTTGGTATTTTCAGAGGATTACTTTCCATCTCTGTTTCCTTTTCTCTGTTCTTCCCCTATTTCCTATAAAATGGGAATTTATTTCCAATGCTATGCATTAAAAACAATGCTCATGGATGTACATTTTCATATTGCTTAAAGTTATATATTCACAGTAGATTCCCAGAAGTAGAATGGCTGTGTCAAAAAGTACCTATTAGCTTTGTTAGACATGGCCAAAATACCCTTTCAGAAGAGTTGCACAAATTTGAAAATCCACCAGCAATGAGGTTTATTTCCCTACAGCCTCACCAACAGATGTATTGTCATGCTTTAACATTTTTGCCTAAAGGTAAAGTATTATGTCAGCTGTATTTTTCTATAGTGAATGAGTTTACGCCTTTTTCCTATTTTTCATGACCTTTATATTGTGAATTGTCAGTTCATGTCTTTTTCCAAGTTTGTATTGGATTTTTGTTTCTTTATCCCTCAACTGACAAGATTTCTTTATAAAATAGGGATATTAGTCATTTTTACATGATGTATTTATTTTTATTTTTGGAGACAGCGTCTTACTTTGTCACCCAGGCTGGAGTGCAGTGATGTGATCAGAGCTTACTGCAGCCTCGAATTCCTGGATTGAAGTGATCCTCCTGCCTTGGCCTCCTTGGGACTACAGGTACATGTCACCATGCCTGGATAATTTTTAATTCTCTTTTTTATACAGAAGGGGTCACACTATGTTGCCTAGGCTGATCTTGGACTCCTGGCCTTAAATGATCCTCCCTCCTGAACCTCCCAAAGTGCCCCACAATACATCATGTGGCTGCACCCCCATGATGTATTGTACCCAGCCGCATAATATATTGTGTACCCAGCCACAAGATATATTGCAAATTGAGTATTTTCTTACATTTTCTAAGTTGTCTTCAGATTTTGTTTATGGTACTTTTGTCATGCAAAATTTTAAAATTTAATTTTCTGTCAAATTTATCAAATTTTTTTGTTTTGTTTTGTTTTTGAGATGGAGTCTTGCTCCGTTGCCTAGGCTGGAGTGCAGTGGCGTGGTCTCAGCTCACTACAACCTCTGCTTCCCAGGTTCAAGTGATTCTCCTGCCTCAGCCTTCCGAGTAGCTGGGATTACAGGTGCCTGGCACCATGTCCGGCTAACTTTTTGTATTTTTAGTAGAGATGAGGTTTCACCATGTTGGCCAGGCTGGTCTCCAACTCCTGACCTCATGATCTGCCTACCTTGGCCTCCCAAAGTGCTGGGATTACAGGCATGAGCCACTGAGCCTGGCCAAATTTATCAATCTTTTAATGCCTCTAGATTTGAAATCATAGTTTTGAAAACGTTTTCCTACTCCAAAGTGTAATAGGAATTCACCCATGGTCTTTTTTCCCCCTCTTACTTGTATAGTTTTATTTTTTACATATAGATTCTTAATCCGTTTGGAGTTTCTTCTTGTTTATGGTGTGAAGTATGAATATGATTTTATCATTTTTCCAAGTGGCTACCTAGTTTTCTTGGCATCATTTACTAAAATGTCTACCTCAGTGATTTGAGATATGGCTTCTATCTAAATTTCTGTATGTACAGTACTTGGGTCTATTTCTAGGCTTTCTATAATATTCCACTTATCTACTTATCTATTCATATGTCTGTATCATTGTTTTAATTATAGCAGCTTTATAGTATGTTTTAATGTCTAATAAGGCTACCCTCACAGTTTTTCTTTTTCATTGTTTTCCTGGCAACTCTGGAATCTCTGCTTTTCCATATAAACTTTTCTATATAAACTTAAGTATTGACTTGTCTAATGCTCTAAAATAGCTTGTTGGTAATTTCTTTTAGATTGCATTGAATTTATAAATTAACTTAGGGAGAACTGTCATCTTTATAACGTTGAGGTTTTTTTTTTTTTGAGACGGAGTCTCGCTCTGTCGCCCCAGGCTGGAGTGCAGTGGCGTAATCTCGGCTCACAGCAAGCTCCGCCTCCTGGGTTCCAGCCATTCTCCTGCCTCAGCCTCCCGAGTAGCTGGGACTACAGGTGCCCGCCGGCTAATTTTTTGTATTTTTAGTAGAGACAGGGTTTCACCGTGGTTTCGATCTCCTGACCTCGTGATCCACCCGCCTTGGCCTCCCAAAGTGCTGGGATTACAGGCGTGAGCCACGGAGCCCGGCCAAGGTGTTTTTTTTTTTTTTTTTAATGGTGGTATTCTAGTCTGTATATGTATCTTTCACGGGTGTTTTGAAATGTTTCTCAGGTAGGTTTTGCATATTTCTTGATAAATTCAATCCAAAAAGTATTTAATCTTTTTTTGTTGCTATCATAAATAGGGTTTTCTCTACCTTTTTGTCCTCTGTTTAATGTCTGTGTCTATGAAGGCATATATATGATCATCATATATTAACTTTATGGCCTGCATTTTTAATAAATCATGTCACTACTTGAGTTACTTTTATTATTGTTTATCTGAGGGTTTTCAGGTTTTACTATCATATCATCTGCAAACAAAAATAGTTATGGTTGGGCACAGTGGCTCACACCTGTAATCCCAGCACTTTGGGAGGCTGAGACTGGCAGATCACTTGGGGCCAGGAGTTCAAGACCAGCCTGGCCAACATGGTGAAACCCCATCTCTACCGAAAAATACAAAAATTAGTTGGTCATGGTGGTGTGCGCCTATAGTTCCAGCTATTTGGGAGGCTGAGGCACGAGAATCGCTTGAACCTGGGAGGCAGAGGTTGCAGTGAGCCGAGATTGCACCACTGCACTCCAGCCTGGGTGACAGAGTGAGAGCCTGCCTAAAAAAAAAAAAAAAAAATAGTGTTACTTATATGTTACTCATTCTTCTGACCGATTGGATTTCTCTCTACAATGTCACATTATGGTGAAAATAGTTACTTTGTTTCTGATCCTGGTGGAAATGCTTCCAGTGTTTCCCATTAAGTGAGATATTGACTTTAAAACTAAAATGTGTGTGTATATGTACATATGTGTGTAAACGTTGTCATATTAGGAAAGTCTCCTTCAATTCCTTTTTTCTTAAGAGGTTTCTTTGTTTAAATAATGAAAAGGTATGAGAATTTATTATCATTAATTTTCGTCATTTATGGAAAGAACCATGTGAATTTTTCCTGATATTGGACCAATGTTGCATCCTGAAATAAATCCATTTATTCATGGCGTCTTGTTTTCTTAATGTGTTGTTAGATTCCGTTTGCTAATATTTATGCTTCTGCATCAATATTCATGACATTGACCTGTAGTTTTCTTTCTTAGCACTGACTTTATCTGGTTTGGTATCAGTGTTACACTTGCTTTATGAAAGGAATTAAGTTTTTCTTCCTTTTCAATGTTCTAGAATGATGTAGAAAACATTCGGACTATTTGGTCTTCGAAAGTTCAGTGGAATTTCTCTATGAAACTATCTGGGCCTGGTGCTTTTGGGAAGTAGTTTCTTAATAACGTTCTCTATTTCTTTTATGGAAATAAGTTTTCTTATAACAAAGAATGTGATCAATTTTGGTAATCTTTTGTGCTTCAAAGAACACCATCAAGAAAGTGAAAAGACAACTCATAGAATAACATAATTTTTTTATTTTTGCAAATTATGTATCTGATAAGGGACTTGTATCTAGAATATACAAAGAAGTATTGCAACTCATTTTTTAAAAAAGACCAAGAAACCAATTTAAAAAGGGGTGAAGGATCTAGACAGGCATTTCTCCAAAGAAGACATATATAAGCACTTGAAAAGATGCTCAACACCAGTACTTATCAAGGAAATGCAAATACAAAACAAAATGAAATACCACTTTGCATCCAGTAGAATGGTGGTATAGTTTGTCATCTCATGGTGAATTGTAATCCTCAGTATTGGATGTGAGGTATGGTGGGAGGTGATTGGATCATGGGGGTGGATTCCTCATGAATGGTTTAGCACCATTCTCTTGGTGCTGTCCTCGTGATAGTGAGTTCTCAAGAGATCTGGTAGTTTAAAAGGGTGTAGCACCTCCCTCCAACTCTCTCTCTTGCTCCTGCTGTGTAAGACTCTAGCTTCCTCCTTTGCCTTCTGCCATGACTGAAAGCTCCCTGAAGCCTCCCCAGAAGCAGATGCACTATGCTTCCTGTATAGCCTGCAGAACTGTGAGCCATTTTCTTATAAATTACCCAGTCTTGTGCAGTGGCTCATGCCTGTAATCTCAGCACTTTGGGAGGCCGAGGTGGTTGGATCACCTGAGGTCAGGAGTTCGAGACCAGCCTGGACAACATGGGAAAATCCTGTCTATACTAAAACTACAAAAATTAGTCAGTCGTGGTCGTGGGCATCTGTAATCCCAGCTACTTAGGAGGCTGCGGCAGGAGAATTGCTTGAACTCGGAAGGTGGAGATTTCAGTAAGCCAAGATTTTGCCACTGCACTCCAGCCTGGGTGAGAAAGTGAGAATCTGTCTCAAAAAAAAAAAAAAAAAAAAAAAAAAGGTAAAATCACTCACATCTGCTGGTCGTAGTTGTTTTGTAAAGCACTGGAAAAAATCATCTTTCAGAGTAAGAGGAAGAACTGGAGAATAGAAATTTAATGACAGTAGGTTTGCAATAACCTTGGTATAAAGTGTCTTGGATAATCTGACTACTAACTGAAGGAATTTATTAGAAGCTTTAAAAATCCAAGGTGAAGATGCTACCAAGGTTCTCACAAAGTAACACTGGCTATAGTGAAAGCTATATTGTAACTGAAAAGACAGCATACTTGCCATAAAGTTATAGAGATGGAGAACAGATTAGTGGTTGCTAGAGCTTACAGAGAGGGTCTGGCAGGAAAGACAGGAATTGACTGTGGCTATGAAAGGGAAGTAGCAGGGATCCTTGTGATGAAATTGTTTGGAATCTTAACTGGGGTGATGAATAGAAATGTGATAAAATTGCATAGAACCACACACACACACACACACACACACACAAATGTGCATACAAAACTGGTGAAATCTGAATAAATTTTGTGGATCGTACCAATGTCAACTTCCTGGTGTTACAGGATCTCTGGGGTGTCAACTTTTCTGGTCAGAAACCTTTGTGGCCGAGGCGCCTTTGCCTGAGTTCTTGTCCTGCGTCCAGGAAGAATGAGGTATGCAGGCAAGTGAAGGGTGAAGAAGAGGAGTTTTATTTAGTGTTAGACTAGTTCAGAGGAGTGGGTAGCTACTCTCTGTAGGCAGGTCTTCTCATTGAGTGTTCAGCTCTCAGCAGAGAGGAGGCCCTGGAGAGGGTGGCTCCTCTCCGTAGGCAAGTCATGTGGATGTCTCTGCAGGTCTCCGGAGCTCTTCCAGAGAGGGTAGCTCCTCTCTGCCAGCAGGTCGTCTCCGCAGCTCTCAGTGGAGAGGGTACTCCTCTCTGCAGCTGGTCCTCCCATCCTCTCTCTGTCCTCTTCCTCCTCTGGCCATCCTCTGCCCTGCTCTGGCTGAGCCCAAGGCTTTATGGACCTCAGAGGGGAAGAAGGGCCTGCTGATTGGTCCATCGGCAGCCATGGGCACCCAGAAGAGGCACCAGGAGTCCCCACTCCGGTGGTGGGACTGGCAGCCTGGCCCCCAGTCTTCAGGCCCTCCCTGGCCTGAAGTTGGGGCCTTACTGGGGACCTGCCCTTTTCTGCCCAGGAATTAATCTGCCTCCTGCTGCCATTCATGGCCCTAGGGCTCGGCCCCAATCCCCAGTCAGAGATCAGAGCAGGTGCTGGGAGCGGAGAGAGGCCAGGCAGCAGGAGAAGACACCCCCGAGCCTGCAGGGATGTTGGCGAGGGGGAGGAAAGGGGGCGGCCACAGCTGCACCTGGGAGCTCCCACCCTGCCAACTCAGAAGGGGCAGGGCTCCTGCTTATCCCCACCTCCTGCCTGCTTCCTGGAGCCAGGAGGCCCACGTCTGCAGCCGTGGGCATGGGCAGCTGCAGCTGCACCTGGGAGGGCAGATCCTGCCTGTTTCTGGCTCCCCTAAGAGCACAGGGAGACTCGGATCCACAGCTGCAGTTTGGGTGGCTGTAGCTCTGCCCAGGAGGGCAGGGTTCCTGCCTGCTCCTTAGAGCAAGAGGCCTGAGTCTGCAGCTGTGGTTTGGGAGCTGTCCCAACTCAGAAGGGGCAAGGCTCCCACTGGCTCCATGGCATGTGCAGCCCCAGCCACGCTTCCCGGCTGCAGTCGCCATGATGGCAGCAGTCACTGCTGTCACTGGTTTCAACACTGTTGTTGTATAGCTATGTAAGATGTTACTACTGCAGAATACTGGGTGAAGGGTACACAGGACTGCTCTTTGCATTTTTTCTCCTAAATTTCCTGTGAATCTATAATTATTTCAAAATAATTTTTTTTTTTAAAAAAAACAAGATATTTGGAAATCCACATAAAGTTTCAAGAATTTTAGAAATTATCTCCTCCTTTTTGTAACTCTGCTTTGTCTCAGTATTTCCTTGGTGGAAATGCTCTTCTTTTCCATTGCCTAAATCCTACTTTTAAAGGACATCTTCCACGATGCTTTGCCTAATTAATTTTTTTCTTGTTCTTTTGTTGGGCTACTGGTACATCTTAGATCTAATCAGACTGTCTCCAAATATTTTCCTCCCTTCCTCTCATAGGTGGTTGCTGTGGTGCATAGCCTAGGAATGAAATGCTCATTACCCCACCGCTTAGGTGCTTCCTTCAGGAATTACCTCAGTGGAAAAGAACTGTTTCATCCTTGGTCGTGGTTCCCTCCTGGAGTGGCTGATATACAATGTGGGGTTGTTAAAGTTTAACCTTTTGCTTCATTTCAGGACATCTGTGAAGGTCATACCATCTTCAGAACTTTTAATGCTTGCAGGATCTGTAATAACTCCTCTTTCATACCTGATATTGTTAATTTGCTCTCCCTCCCTCCCTCCCTCCTTCCTTCCTTATCTCACTCTGTTGCTCTAGCTGGAATGCAATGGTGCAATCATAGCTCACTATAACCTCGAAGTCCTGGGCTCAAGCAATCCTCTCACCTCAGCCTCACATCTGTAGCTGGGACTGCGGGCGTGTGCCACCATACTTGGCTATTAAAAAACAATTTTGTTTGTTTAGAGATGAGGTCCTGCTATCTTGCCTAAGCTGATCTTGAACTCCTGGTTCCAAGCAATCCTCCTGCCTTGGCCTACCAAAGTGCTAGCTTTATAGGAGTGAGCCACTGTGCCTGGCCTCCCTTCAGTTTTTGAGTCTTAGATGGCTCAAAATGTTTGACACATGTATGTTTCAGGTGTCAGCCAGAAATGTGGGCAGCTCATACACATACAAATAGTTTGGTTTTCCTTCTCTCTGACTTCTTTCCTTCTTGCGTGATTTCCTTTCTTGGATTTTCCCCCACTTTCCAGATGTGCTATGTATCCCAAACTCTGTCTTCTGGTTTTTGAAGCCAGTAAGATTGAGAGTAACAACTGGGCCCTGTCCTCAAGCAGAAAACCCATGACAATGGGAAACTCCTTGGGTCCCATTCCTTTCTTCCCAGCATCAACTTCCCTCTGGTATCTACCTTCTTAGGGTGTTCTCCAGTATCTTCAGGTAGTTATTTTTTGTACTTCGTCCAGAGTTTTTAGTTTTTATCTATGGGAAGAACGGTCCAATAGGAGGTACTCAGTTGTAACCAGAAACAGAACTCCTTATTTTTCTTCTAATGTCTCTACTGATCTCTACTGATTTTTCTTCTTTCATTCCTGATATTGGTAATTTGTGTTCTCTCTCTCTTTCTTTTGACTGATCAGTTTAGCTAGAGGTTTACCAATTTTATTGGTCTTGTGGGTGGAGGATCACCTAGGTGCTGAGGCAAGAGACTGAAAGCACAAACTGTTTCATTATAATAAGGAAAATAGTTAGAATGAGAATAGCCATAATACAAATTAGATACAGAGATGATCATGGACAATTATCAATCATTATTATAAGCATTATTAATCATTAGCTTTTAACATTACTCTTTGTTGCATTATTAATATAATCTAGGAATAACCGGTGGGTATAGGGTCAGGTGCTGAAGGGACATTGTGAGAAGTGACCTAGAAGGCAAGAGGTGAGCCTTCTGTCATGCCCACATGAGGGTCGCTTGAGGGCTCCTTGGTCAAGTGGTAATGCCGGTGTCTGGGAAGGCACCTGTTACTTAGCAGACCGCAAAAGGGAGTCTCCTTTCCTTGGAGGAGTCAGGGAACACTCTGCTCTACCAGCTTTTTTTGGAAGGCTGGATATTATCCAGGCCTGCCCGTAGTCATCCAGAGGCATAAATCCCTCCCTGTGGTGCTGTGCTTCAATGGTCATGGTCCTTGTCCACTTTCATGTTCCTCCCGTATTCCTGGTTCCTCTTTGAAGTTCGTGGTAGATAGCGGTAGAAGAAAAAGTGAAAGTCTTAAAGTCTTTGATCTTTCTTATAAGTGCATAGAAGATGCTGATGTATGCTGCCTTCTCTTTTTTTCTCTGCTTTGGTTACCTAAGAAGGAAGGGCCCCCTGTACTATGATCATGTGACTTGCTTCACCTTGTCAATCACTTAGAAGATTCACCCTCCTTACCCTGCCCCCTTGTCTTGTATGCAGTAAATGTCAGCTAGCCCAGCCATTCGGGGCCACTACCGGTCTCTGCATCTTGATGGGAGTGGTCCCCTGGGCCCAGCTGCTTTCTCTTTATCTCTTTGTCTTGTGTCTTTATTTATTACAATCTCTTGTCTCTGCACACAGGGAGAACACCCGCTAAGCCCCATAGGGCTGGATCCTACAGGTCTTTTAAAAAAACCAGCTGTTTTAGCTGGGTGCAATGTTGAGTGCCTGTAATCCCCAGCTACTCCAAAGGCTGAGGTGGGAGGATTGCTTGAGCCCAGAATTTTGTGACCAGCCTAGGCAATGTAGCAAGACTTCATCTCAAAAATAAATAAATAAACTGAAAAAAGAACTAGCTCTTTTATTTAATTGATTTCCAAAATTATCTTTATTATTTCATTTTCTATTATTTTTAGTTTTCCCCCTAATTTCTTAAAGTGGAAGCTAAAATAATTTAACTTATACTTTTTCTTTTCTTATATTTTTATTCCTTATATTAAGCATGTAATGCTATAATTTTCCTCTCTAAAGAAAGCACTACTTTAACTGCATTCAATGCTTTTTGATATATATTTTTATTCAGTTCAAAATATGCTTGTTTCCTTTACCATTACTAATTTGACCCATGAGTCAAAGTGTGTACTTAATTTCAAAAGAAGTGTATTACTTAATTTCAAAATATTTGGGTTTTCCACATATCTGTTATTGATTTATAAGACAACATACTGTATACAATTTCAATCTATTTAAATTTATCAATGTTTATTTTATGAACTAGCATACAAATATTCTACACACTTAAAAGGTGCATTTAGCTATTTATGGAGTGTTCTATAAACATTAAATAGGTCAAGTTGGTTAGTAGTGTTGCTCCGGTTTTTTATGCACTTACTGATTTTTTTGTCTAGTTTTTCTATTAATTGCTGAGAGATGAAATCTCCACTACAATTTTCAATTTTTCTTTTCTTTTTTTTTTTTTAAATGGAGTCTCTGTCACTGAGGCTGGACTGCAGTGCTGCGATCTCGGTTCACTGCAACCTCCAACTCCTGGGTTCAAGCAATTCTCCTGCCTCAGCCTCCTGAGTAGCTGGGATTACAGGTGCGTGCCATCATGCCTGGCTGATTTTTGTATTTTTAGTACAGATGGGGTTTCACCCTGTTGGTCAGGCTAGTCTTGAACTCCTGACCTCATGATCTGCCCACCTCGGCCTCCCAAAGTGCTGGGATTATAGGTGTGAACCACCGTACAGGGCCTACAATTTCAAGTTTTTTGAATTGTCCTTTCGGTCTTTGCTTCACATTTATTGAAGCTCTGCTATTAGTTCCAAACAATTTTTTTTTTTTTTTTTTGAGACAGAGTCTTGCTCTGTTGCCCAGGCTGGAGTGCAGTGGTGCAATCTTGGCTCACTGCAACCTCTGCCTCCCAGGTTCAAGCGATTCTCCTGCCTCAGCCTCCTGAGTAGCTGGGATTACAGGTGCGCACTATGACACCTGGCCAATTTTTGTATTTTCAGTAGAGATGGGGTTTCACCATGTTGGTCACGCTGGTCTTGAACTCCTCCTGACCTCATGATCCACTCGCCTCAGCCTCCCACAGTGGTGGGCTTACAGGTGTGAGCCACTGCGCCTGGCCAGATTCACACAAATTTAAGACTGTTATATCTTCTTGATGATCTAATCCAATTATTATTATAAAATGTCCCTTACTTTTTGCAACCAGCATATCTGAACAGCTACAATTTCTTATAACAAAACTATAGGAGGTGCACATGATTTTCTATAATAAACATGTAGAGCATGTACTTGGAGTACATGTAAAAGCAAACACAAAAGCAAAAAACAAAAAACATTAGAGCAAGCATTAACTTTACATTAAACAGGACATATTGTAAGAGATAAATAACTTTTTCAGGGTTAAAAATCAGGATATCACAGGTGAATTTCTTGTAAACAAACTAGGCAGGACTGAATTTCATGCTGGTAGGAAGATAAGCAAGAAAGGACATTCATACCAATCTAGCTAATGTTAATTTTCTTAGTGTCTTTGAGGTAAATACTGTCTAACTTTTACTTATTTTTATGACAGGACACTATGGCATGCTCAATGCTTTGTTTTCTCAAAGCTCTAATGCCAACATTTTCTTCATTCTCTCAATAGGTGGATAGTTCCTTAACATGATAAAAGATATCTACTTCGGTCCTTAAAACCAACATCATGCTTAATGGGAAAATTCTAGAGATATCTCATTAAAGATAGGAATAAGACATAAACATCTACCGTCATTATTATTATTAAATATTTTACTGGAGATACTAGCCAAAGCAATTAGATATGAGAAAGTAGAGGTATAAAACTTGGAAAGAAGTAGGTAAAACTATTTGAATGTTGGGAGGCCGAGACGGGCGGATCACGAGATCGAGACCATCCTGGCTAACCCGGTGAAACCCCGTCTCTAGTAAAAAAATACAAAAAAATAGCCAGGCGAGGTGGCGAGCGTCTGTAGTCCCAGCTACTTGGGAGGCTGAGGCAGGAGAATGGCGTAAACCCGGGAGGTGGAGCTTGCAGTGAGCCGAGATCCGGCCACTGCACTCCAGGCTGGGCGACAGAGCGAGACTCCATCTCAAAAAAAAAAAAAAAAAAACAAAACTATTTGAATGATAAGATTGTAATCCTAGAAACTCTACAAGAATGAACTCCAAACAATAAAGCAACTTAGTAAGGCAGTGGATCACGATATTAATATGCAGGAAATGATACTTTCATGTATACATACAACCACGATGTGTAGTAACCCCATTCAGATTTGATAGTTCTAGGATCCTGCTGCTCTTGAGTGAATTTCTCAAAGTGGCCATTTAACCACTTAAAAGTACCCCTCATATGGCATTATAGTCAGTCCCTCCTCTCTCCACCTCCTACCCCTTCCCTGACTCCTTAGAAGTTGAGAAGTATCAAAACAGACCCTTTCTTTAAATATATAGAAAAAGAAGGGTAGACTGTGTATTTGATGAGTACTTCTGGCTATAAGAAACAGAATCCCTGACTTAAGGTGAGTTAATAATAACTAAAATTTATTAAGCACTCTTACAATACTTACAATATGACCAGCACTATTTTAACCCATTTAATCTTTATGGCATCTTTATCAGAAAACAGTAAGGATCCCAGCACTCCGGGAGGCTGAGGTGGGTGGATCACTGAGGTCAGGAGTTCAAGAGAAGCCTGGCCAACATGGTGAAACCCCTTCTCAACTAAAAATACAAAAGTTAGCCAGGTTTGGTGGTGCATGCCTGTAGTTACAGCTACTTGGGAGGTTGAAGCAGGAGAATCGCTTGAACCTGGGAAGTGCACGTTGCAGTGAGCTGAGATTGTGCCACTGCACTCCAGCCTGGGAGACAGAGTGAGACTCAGTCTCAGAAAAACAAGAAACAAAAATAATAAGGAAACTTATTAGACATCCCTACAAGGCGTTCAGATACAGGGTGAGCTCCAGGTTTGGAATGATGTCACCAAGGACATCATTTTATAACTTTGTTCAGTTGTCCTCAGCATTGGTCCATCAGTTTTATTCCTCGTGATGGGCAGGATGGCTGTTAATGACAGTGTGGGATAGATGTTTCCACCTCAAGAAGACAGTATATCAGAATTCTCCTGAGCATGAAATAGTGGTCCTTTCCTTCAGTCAGATTGAGCCAACTTGGGTCATATACTCATTCCTTGATCAGCAAATATTTCCAAAAAAATTCTGTATGATGACTGCTTTAATCAGTATCATTTTGATTCTGGAATAGGGCAGCTATCTGAATGAAATAAGGATTTTAGTACAAAGGAGTTAGAGGAAAATGAATATTGGATAGGTAATATTATTCACTATAGAGTTTTGTTTTTAATGTAAAATTTAGACAAAAACTTTAGCAGATTTAAGTCCAGTGATAGAAATGCTAAGTTCTGAGTTTTCAAGCAAATGGTCAGAAAAGCCTCTTTAATGTTTTGTTACGTACAAAGTAAACATATTTCTCTGTCTGGTACAGAACAGGAGCTAACTGATTTGGGGTTCATTTTCATGAATGTTGTATGAGATGCACATATACCAAACCTCATAAGCTTTTTATTAGTTGATTTATTCTTTGAACTATTAAGCTTGGTGTAAGGTATTATAATCTCAATCTCTTTCTTTGAAAATGTAAGAAGTCAATAGTCAATGTTGCATCAATGAATATTACTCAGTGGATGCCTATTTTATTTCTTCTTTTTCTCTAAGAACCATTTAAATAGTCCTTATGGTTCAAGTATCTCACAGTCTGATTAGTTTCTATTAATTCTTTGGAAAAGAAACATTCTGGGAACTCAGAATTGAACGGTAGGTTGCTTTGATAATGTTCTCATTTAGCTAGTGGATTCCAGAGAGATAGAATGTATGTTTGGCAACCTAATTGTGTAGGAAGAAAAGAACTTCTGTTAGCAGTTTTTTTAAGAAGTTTAAAAATTGTTTTTACCTCACTTAAAAAAAGTTTGATGTCTTGTGAAAGTTTTATAGCATGCATAATATATTAATGCCATACATGATACATGTAAATTTTTTTTTTTTTTTTTTTTTTTTTTTTTGTGATAGGGATGTGTGATCAAGAGTTTAAGAATGCCTTAGTCCAGGCCGGGCGCGGTGGCTCAAGCCTGTAATCCCAGCACTTTGGGAGGCCGAGACGGGCGGATCACAAGGTCAGGAGATCGAGACCATCCTGGCTAACACGGCGAAACCCCGTCTCTACTAAAAACACAAAAAATTAGCCGGGCGAGGTGGCGGCGCCTGTGGTCCCAGCTACTCGGGAGGCTGAGGCAGGAGAATGGCGTGAACCCGGGAGGCGGAGCTTGCAGTGAGCTGAGATCTGGCCACTGCACTCCAGCCTGGGCAACAGAGCGAGACTCCGTCTCAAAAAAAAAAAAAAAAAAAAGAATGCCTTAGTCCAAAGTTAGTCTTGGAGTCATGGCTTCGCAGAGGAAAGATACTGGATTTCAAGCTTGACATTAAGATGATAATAGTGGGCCGGGCGCGGTGGCTCAAGCCTGTAATCCCAGCACTTTGGGAGGCCGAGACGGGTGGATCACGAGGTCAGGAGATCGAGACCATCCTGGCTAACACGGTGAAACCCCGTCTCCACTAAAAAATACAAAAAACTAGTCGGGCGAAGTGGCGGGCGCCTGTAGTCCCAGCTACTCGGGAGGCTGAGGCGGGAGAATGGTGTGAACCTGGGAGGCGGAGCTTGCAGTGAGCTGAGATCCGGCCAGGGCACTCCAGCCTGGGCGACAGAGCGAGACTCCGTCTCAAAAAAAAAAAAAAAAAAAAAAAAAAAAAAAAAAATAATAGCTAACATTCACTGAGCGCCTACAAAGTGCCAGACACTATTCTAAGCGCTTTACATCCTCATAACAAACTTATGAGGTAAATGCTATTATTATCCACCTGACTTCTGAAATTTTCTTACCCCGGTACTCCCTGGTGTTAACTGGGCACTCAATTTGTAGAATAAAATAAAATTTAGTGCTGCCAAATTTGTCAGCTGAACGGGGCGGCATGGATTTCAGTGCTGGAGTGGGGGTCAGACGGCCCGGGGCTTTGTGTCCTTAGAGGCCAGCGGAAGCGCCACATACCTGCGAGAAATAACGTGAGCCGGTGCTTAAATTTCCTGGGTTAGTGCTACTGGACTGAATGCATTTGCAATAACCGGACGCAGAAAAAAAAAAAAAAAAGCGGGGACCAGGGGAGGCGAACCCCTTCCCAGCGCGAGTCCGAACGTCTGAGAAGCAGAAGCCACAAGTCCCGGCGACCTAAGTCCTGGATCCGCCGGCCCGAAGACCCGCGTTAGCATTTACAATCCGGTGTGAGCTGAAGCCTCCGGTTGCCCCGATTCGACGCTCTAGCCCTGCGAGCTGCAGACGCCGGAAGTCTCGACTGCTCCCCGCTGGCGCGCCGTACCGCGGTCATTTACCCGTGCTCCCCCCACGCCTGGAAGAACTGCTCACTCTCCACAGCGTGGTGGTTCTGTTGCTCACAGGTTAGTCTCCTGCGGCAGTAAGAGTCTCCGTCTTCCCCCGCCAGCGAGAAGCGTTTGTTCCTGCAATCCGGGCGGCCGCCTTCGCGCGCGGGGTGCTCTGCTGCTTGGAGAGTTCCCTCACGGGTCACATCGCGGAGGTTCGCGCCGGCTCCGGGTCGCGACCTCCCTGCGCTGCTTCTTTGGCTCCTGGTAACCCGCGCTGGCTCCGTCCGCTTGGAGTTAGGAGACTGTGTCGAGCTAACGTTGACTTTGTCCTGCAGTTTTTGCTGGGCATCCCCAACAGCACACTGTAAAGAGTTGGGGTCCTCTCGAAGAGTTGGGACTGGGTACTTTTGTTGGTAGTACTAAATTTCAACACCTGGGGAGTACGCTGCCCACATTATTGTAGGAAAGAATTATCTGGTTTAGTGGTTATAATACTTTTTGTCCCCGCCACACTTGAATGACAGAAAAACCCTACCAACAGGAGCTGACTACAAAAGTGAGTTTCTGTGTAGGGGACATTGGATGTATGTATCAGTGCCTGTCAGTCTGTATGTGTGTTTGGGGTGGATGCTGTGTAATTTTTAAAAATCTATGGAGATTCTGATAATTTGATAACCTGTTTCTCCAGTCTTCCCCTAATTCCTTCCCATTTTCCCCTGGGGGAAATGGTGCCTCACTTTTGGATAGAAGTAGCAACTCTTCGCTTACACTTGCACGTTTAAAACATATCTGATTGTGTTATTTCTGTCCTCAGAATCTTCCTGGACTTCCCGTTGCCTTCAGGATAATACACATTTCTTAGCCTAACTTAAGGGGCCTTCGGGGTCTTGATTCTGCTGAATTTTTCAGTCTTTGCTACTTTCATGGAAAACACACCTGCAGGTACACTCATATTATGCTCCCACCATGCCAGTTTACAGTAATTTAATAACTTTAGATACGGCAAAGTTTCATATGGTTTACCCAAGTTTTTATTTTTGTTTTAACATTTAGCCAAAATCGATTGAATTCATAATATTGCTAGGCACTGTTTTAAAAAACGGGATAAAATGAAAACAAAACAAAACAAAAGTCTTCAGTCCTTTAAAAAAATAAAACAACTTTCTGACACATAGTTCACCCACCATAGAATTCACCATTTAAAATGTAGCGGTGGCTCACGCCTGTAATCCCAGCACTTTGGGAGGCTGAGGTGGGCGGATCACGAGGTCAGGAGATCGAGACCATTCTGGCTAACACGGTGAAACCCCGTCTCCACTAAAAATACAAAAAATTAGCCGGGCGTGGTGGCTGGCGCCTGTAGTCTCAGCTACTCAGGAGGCTGAGGCAGGAGGATGGTATGAACCCGGGAGGCGGAGCTTGCGGTGAGCTGAGATCGCGCCGCTGCACTCCAGCCTGGGCGTCAGAGCTAGACTCCGTCTCAAAAAAAAAATAAAAAATAAAAAACAAAAAACCAAACCTAAAAGTAATTAGTACATTCACAAGGTTGTACAACCATCATCACAAAATATGCTGTAATCTTCTTCAACTTCATTAGTTGGTTTAATTTTATTAAGTCTATTTCAGACAGACTGCAGTAAGTTATTCTTGTATTCTTTTGTTCATGTTTAATGTGCTGCATTCAGTTTGTGAGAGCCATATTGGAACAATTTTCGAACATTTTCATCACTCCAAAAAGAAACCCTGTACTGATTCAGCAGGCTCACCTGACTTCCCCATCCCCACTCCCCATTCTAAGCCCTAAGCAACTATGAATTGACTGACTGTATATTTGACTGTTCTGGATTATTCATGTGAGTGAAATCATACAGCATGTGGTCTTTTTCAGCTGGCTTCTTTTACTTAACATTCATGTTCGTCTGTGTTGTATTTAATAGCATGTGTCAGTACTTCTTTAATTGCTGGTTAATCTTTTATTTTATAGGTATTACCACGATTTATTTTCCATTAGTTAGTGGACGTTTGGATTGTTTCCACCTTTTGGCTATTATGTATAATGCTGCTGTGAACATTCACCTACAGGTTTTTGTGTGGACATACCATGTTTTCATTTCTCTTGCATATGTGCCTAGGAGTGAAATGGCTGGGTCATATGGTATCTCTGTTTAACATTTTAAGAAACGGTCAGACTGTTTTCCAAAGCATCAGTGTGCATCTTTTTAACATTCTCACCAGTAGTGTATTAGGGTTTTGATTTCTCACTCCTTGCCAACACTTGTCATTATCTGTCTTTCTGATTCTGGCCATTCTAGTGGGTGTGAAGTGTGTGTCATCGTGTTTTCATTTTTTGTTTCGTTGACATGTAGTAATTGTACATATTTAGGGACTACAGAATGTTATTTTGATAAATGTATACAATGTGTAATGATCAAATGAGATAATTAGCATGTCCATCACCTCAAACATTCATCTTTTCTTTGTGTTGCAACCATTAAAAATCTCCTAACTTTTTGAAAATATTGTGGTTTCAAATCGCGTTTCCCTGATGGCTAATGATGTTGAGCATCTTTTCAAGTGCTTATTGCCCATTTATGTATCTTCTTTGGAGAAATGTCTGCTCAGATCCTTTGCCCATTTTTAAATTAGGTTCTTTTTTGTAATTGAGTTGCAAGAGTTCTTTATATATTCTAGATACAAGTCATTTATCAGATATGTGACAGTCTTTTAGATTATGCTACCGTTCTTTTAGATGAAAAGCACATGAGATTAACTTTTAGTAGCCTTGGAGACCTCCTTGTGGGTGTGTGATTGTAGTTTAGAGAGTGATGGTTTTCCGACAGCTACATGGGAGGCCAGGCCCAGGAAAAATGCTGTGAAAGAACCTGTGAGGAGTGTTTTAAGACTCGAAAAATGAAGCAAGGGGAAACTTTGTAATTTGCCATTGCGTATTGAGTTTTATCTGTCTTTATTGATTTTTAGGAGTTTCTTCATGCAGGAATATTAAGCCATTGACTGTTAGGTATGTGGCAGATATCTTCAATCTATTTAGTTAACTTTGTTTTATCTTTTTTACTATACTGTTGTTTTACATTTTTGTGTAGTCAGGACTTTTCCTCTAAAAGCCTTCTGGCCAGTAGTTTAGAATATTGTTCTTTAATTATAGGAGTTAGAGAAACTGACATAGTACTTCCCAGTTAGTGTGACATCTGAGTCCCTGGTGTTATGTTTAGCCTAATAGTGTTCATTGTTTCAGACATTGGTGCCTCCCTGTCTCTCTGCCTCGAAAAATATGCCATGATCTGCTTCAACTTTGTTCATTTAACTCTCTACTTTAAACAGACTCTAAGAAGTTATTCTTTTATTCTCTTGTTCATGTTTCATATACTGCATTAGATTTGTGAGAGCCATATTGGACAGTTGGTCACCAAATATTAGGTACTTTTTTCATACTAGCAGGTATTTATTTGAAGATTTAATGTATGCAGAGGTTGAGTGTAACTATTGTGTTCTGTATTGTTTGGGGCGTGTTGGAAAAATTAGTTTTATAAAATCCTGTTAACATTGTAATTTTTTAAAAATTTTATTGGTTAAAAGGCAGTAGTAGTTATATACATATGTGTGTGTGTGTGTGTATATATATATATATATATATATATTTTTTTTTTTTTTGAGATGGAGTTTCGCTTTGGTACCCAGACTGGAGTGCAATGGTGTGATCTCAGCTTACTGCAACCTCTGCCTCCTGGGTTCAAGTGATTCTCCTGCCCCAGCCTCCTGAGTAGCTGGGATTACAGGAGGCTGCCACCACTCCCAGCTAATTTTTGTGTTTTTAGTAGAGACGGGGTTTCACCATGTTGACTAGGTTGGTCTGGAACTACTGACCTCACCGCCTTGGCCTCCCAAAGTGTTGGGATTATAGGTGTGAGCCACTGCGCCCAGCCAGTAGTAAAAGTATTTTTAGAAACTGAGCATTTTGACAATCTAAGGGAAGTGATGTACAATAGCTTCCAGAAAAAAATTGCATCTCTCTGTTTACATATAATGGCCAAAATTTCATTCTTTCACCATGGCTTGATTCCAGTTAGAACTCTGTGCTTCTTGTTTCAGTGTTTTGTCTTTTCTTTTTAAAAATTGTGATAGAATATACGTAACATAAAATTGACCATTTTAACTATTTGTAAAGGTACAGTTCGGTGCCATTAAGTACTTTCTCATTGTTGGGTAACCATAACCACCATCTACCTCCAGAACACTTTTTTCTTTGTTGCCCTGGCTGGAGTGCAATGACGTGATCTCGGCTCGCCGCAACCTCCACCTCCTGGGTTCAAGTGATTCTCCTGCCTCAGCCTCCCGAATAGCTGGGAGTACAGGCATGCGCCACCATGCCCAGCTAATTTTGTATTTTTAGTACAGACGGGGTTTCCCCATGTTGGTCATGCTGGTCTTGAACTCCTGACCTCAGGTGATCTGCCCACCTCAGCCTCCCAAAGTGCTGGGATTACATGCATGAACCACTGCACCCGACCCAGAACACTTTTATCTCCACACGCTGCACCCATTAAATGATAAATCTCTGTTCCTCCCTCTCTCCAGCCCCTGGCAACTACCATTATATTTTCTGTCTCTATGAATATGACTCTTCTAGGGTCCTCATAAAAGTGGAATCATAAAATATTTGTCCTTTTGTGTCTGGTTTATTTTATGTAGCATGTCTTCAAGGTTAATTCATGTTGTGGCATGTGTTAGAATTTTCTTCTTTTTAAAGACTGAATAATATTACATTGTATTCCATAGAACACATTTTGTTTATCCATTCATTAGTCGATAGATATTTGGGTTGTTGCCACCTTTTGGCTATTGTGAATAGTGTTGCTATGAACATTGGTATACAAATGTCTGAGTTCCTGCTTTCAATTATTATTATTATTTTTTTTCTTTGAGATGGAGTCTTGCTCTGTCTCCCAGGCTGGAGTACAGTGGTGTGATCTTGGCTCACTGCAACCTCCGCCTTATGGTTCAAGTGATTCTCCTGCCTCAGCCTCTTGAGTAGCTGGGACTACAGGCATGCACCATCACGCTGGCTAATTTTTATATTTTTAGTAGAGATAGGGTTTTGCTGTGTTGGCCAGGTTGGTCTTGAACTCCTGACCTCAAGGGATCCGTCCACCTCAGCGTCCCAAAGTGCTGGGATAACAAGTGTGAACCACCATGCCTGGCTGTGCTTTCAGTTCTTTTAGGTATACGTACCCAGAAGTGGAATTGCTGGATTGTAGGGTAATTCTTTTGATTTTTAAGGAACTGCCCGTACGCTTTAGTGTTTTTGTTATTTACATAAAAGATGAGATTTAAAAGAATTATGTAATTTAGCCATGGATTATCACATTTACCTTTCTAAAGGGCCATTTCCTACTTGAAGGGGTGTAGGTGTTTTTGTATTAGGACTTGGAGATCTTTGAGTTTTAAAATTATTGCAGTTCACACTAAATAAAAGGTTTATCTTGGATAGTTTTCCAAATCCTGAACATCTCTATGATCCAAGATTTTGTTGTTGTTGTTGTTGTTTTTTGAGACAGGGTCTCACCTTGTCACCCAGGCCGGAGTGCAGTGCCATGAACATAGCTCACCGCAGCCTTGACCTCATGGGCTCAAGTAATCCTCCTGCTTCAGCTCCTCCAGCAGTTGGGGCTACAGGCATATGCTACCATGCCCGGCTAATTTTTGTATTTTTTGTAGAGATGGGATTTTTGCCATGTTGCCCAGGCTAGGCTCAAACTCCTGAGCTCAAGCAATCCGCCTGCCTCAGCCTCCCAAAGTGCTGGGATTACAGGCGTGAGCCACCTCGCCTAGCCTTTTTTTTTTTTCTTAATGCTTTCTGTATTTTTAGTCTTTTTGGGGAAATTACCCATCATGACAGACTCTAAAATGGAGGTGAGTTTGCAAACTTGTATAGTTCCAAAAGTCTGTGAATTGTTCTGGTATCATACTACTGCTCCATTTGGATGCTTTGGCAGTTACCCTGGTGTGCTGTGACTATTGCTGCTTCTGACAGGCAAGTTTACCTTCCTCAGTGCAAAGATAACCATGTCATTAGTTAGTTGAAGATTAGGAGATGACCAGCATTATTCTCTTTTACGACTGTATCATTCTTTTTTCAACTATTTTCCTGTTGTTGGAACTGCAAATTATTGTGGGTACTGCAGTCCCTTTGAATAGCTGTGACCTCCCAGGTATGACTGGGAAAATGTAGAAAAACAGATAACAGTATGGCTCAACCAAAACTTAGAAAACTAAGATTGCGTGTGGCTGCCAGATCCTGGGAACAGGATGGCTTAAGGGCAGCCCTAAGGGATAAAGCGTAGAGGATTTTTATGTGTTACACCTTCTCTAACAACCTCTCCCTCCCATTGCAACATCTTTCATAAGGTCTCAGTTTAATATTCCATCATTGCTCTTACAACCAATATCACTTTATTAACAGCAAGTGTATTATCAGGAGAGATGGGAGGAACTAGTGTGTTAATGTGACTTTTGCTCTTAGTTTGGGTCTCTTTGTCATTTGGACTCTGATCTGGTGATCTGTTATCTTGTGGGCTCTTGGTGCCTTATGACATTTGGCATTTGCAAATGCACTGGAAAGGTCCCCAGATGGATTTAGATGTTCCAGATCTCATGAAACTTTGATGTCACTTACATTCATAAGTGATCTAGCAAATACCAAGATTACTTAGATGCTAAGCACTCAACTTTCCCTGTTTATGCACCAGCTTTTTGAGGGAGATGAAACACAATCACATAAAGGATGTACCAGATGGGCGTGGTAATCTCAGCACTTTGGGAGGCCAAGGCAGTCGGATCACTTGAGGTCAGGAGTTCAGACCAGCCTGGCCAACATGGTGAAACCCTGTCTCTACTAAAAATATAAAAATTAGCTGGGCCTGGTGGCAAGTACCTGTAGTCCTAGCTACTCACAGGCTGAGGCACCAGGCACAAGAATCGCTTGAACCTGGGAGGCAGAGGTTGCAGGGAGCTGAGATTGTGCCATTACACTCTAGCCTGGGCGACAGAACAAGACTCTCGTTTTGTTGTAGGGAAAAGCATTTCCTAGCCAGGTGTGATGGCTCATGCCTGTAATCCCAGCACTTTGGGAGGCCAGGGTGGGCAGATCACTTGAGTCCAGCAGCTTGAGACCAGCTTGGGCAAAATGGCGAAACCCCATGTCTCTACTAAAAATACAGAAGAACTAGCCGGGCATGGTGGTGCACACCTTTGGTCCCAGCTACTCAGGAGGCTGAGGTGGGAAGATCACCTGAGTCTGGGAGGTCGAGGCTGCAGTGAGTTGCAGTGGCACGACTGCACTCCAGCCTGAGTGACAGAGTGAGACCCTGTCTCAAAAAATAAATAAATAAATAAATAAATAAAAGTTACCAGAATCAAAGGTGAATACTCCTAACTTTTGGTTATAGATTGTTCCTTTCGTTGAAATGTTGTATGCTAGGGGCAAAGATTGACTTCTGATGTGCAATGGTAGCCTTTAGAAACACTTCTATTCTACATCCATATTTAAGTATGTCATCATGTAGTATTACATTAGAATTTTTCTAATGTTTTTGGGCCTCAAGCCTTTCAGCTATAAGTAGCAAAACTTTGAAATTTATGTGAATACTTTCACATTATAACTTATGATTTTTCCCATGGTACTGAGTATTTGTATTGTCTTACCCTGTTTTTTTTTTTTTTAATTACCATACAGCAAAATAAACTTTTTATATTATAAATTTTAACCCATGTACTGATTTGTATAACCACCACCATAGTCAGGATGCAGAATAGTTGCCTCACCTCAAAAACTCCCTAGTGCTATCTCTGCATGGTTAAACCTTCCCCTCATCCAAGTTACCAAAACCAACAAGTAAATACCATTTTGTGTTTTTATTGTGGGAAGCAGTTACGTTGCGTCCTTGCTTTTCCTCTTTATTAGGGATTTAATTTAAGCATGATGGGCTAGAAAGGATAAAGTCAACATAGGCTCTTCATTTTTTTTCAGAAATTCATAAACTTTTTCATGCATTTAGTGTTTAGGAATAAAAACATTTGGCTAGCAATGTCTTCCAACAGGTGGCAGTGTTGTGCTATATAATAGGACTTACTAATAAAGATTGTGGCTTTTTGTCAGCTGGACAATAATTGCTGTACATTTTTATGTCAGAAAATCAAGATGGTTAATTAAGAACTGACATTTAACTATTGAAACTATTTTTTAAAGTCTATTTCAAAATTCATCTTATCCTTATAATGTTACTAGTAAAGCAGTCTATGGATGAAAGTATTCCTTAATACATTTGTATTTGTTTTCAGAGTTTGCAGAATTATAAATTAACTCTTTCCTTAAGGTTAACCTTTGTGGCAGGAATAACTCCAGTGTTGTGGATGAATCTGTGAGTCATAGAGTCTTATCAGTGCGACTTCAGATGTTTTATGTTTCAGCCTTCTCTATCACATGTAGGAATCCCTTTATAACATCTCTGGTAGTTGGTGGCATTGATCAGTAAATGGAGCAGACATGGAAGAAAGATACAGGTTCTAATTGCCAGCTTCCTGATTGTGAAGCCTTAATGGAGATGTTCAGTGAGAAATGATGAAGTGGAAGCTTGTGAGACATTTGCACTTAGGTGACTCAGGTTTTCAAAGCTAACCCATCCAAAAAATGGATTCTTTTTTTCTTTATACTTCCAGCAACTTAACGTCTGGCAGTATATACTTCCCTAGGGACTGGGGCTGCCATTCATCCAGATGCTCCTGAGTAATATTCAGGGTCACTTTAAGACCCCTCAGTGTTCTTTAAATTCTACCTCCTAAATATTTTCAAATATGGCCACTTCATCTCTACCTCTCTCATTGAAAAGAACAATGATTTTTCACCTAGATATACTGCTTCCTAATTGATTTGCCAGGATATATTATTACCCCCATTTTTCACACAACAGCCATTTTAAAAAAATGTAAAATCTGATCTTGTCACTCCCCATGTTTTTATTCCTAAACAAGTTTGTGAGAAAGTTTGTAAGTTTCTGAAAAAAAAAAAAAAAAAAAAAGAAAAAGAAAAGGGACTGTGTTGATTTTATCCTTTCTAGTCCATCATACTTAGATAAAACCCTTAATAAAGAGGAAAGGCAGGGATGCAACGTTACTGCTTCCCACAATCAAAACACAAAAATATATTGAGCATTGAAACTCTTTTTTTCCTTTTTTTTTTTTTTTTTTTGACAGAGTTTCGCTTTGTTGCCCCGGCTGGAGTGCAGTGGTGCGATCTTGGCTCACTGCAATCTTGCCTCCTGGTTTCAAGCAATTCTCCTGCCTCAGCCTCCTGAGTAGCTGGGATTACAGGTGCCTGCCACCATGCCTGGCTAATTTTTATATTTTTAGTAGAGATGAGGTTTCACCATGTTGGCCAGGCTGGTCTTGAACTCCTGACCTCAAGTGACCTGCCCACCTTGGCCTCCCAAAGTGCTGGGATTACAGGTGCGAGCCACCACGCCTGGCCTTTTACTTTTTATTGTACTTAGAATAAACCCCAAATATTTAACTTGACCCACAACATTCCTCCCTCCTCCCTGTTCTGTGATCTGGCCTCTCTTCTTTCATAGCTTCATCTCATGCTAGTTTCCCCTTGTTTACTGTGCTCCAGCTTCTCTGGTGTTCTCTTTGCTCCTTGATTGGAGGAGGTGGGGAGAATAAATGCAAAGAAACCTGTTTGTAAGCAAACATACATTTCAGGTAATGAAAAAAATGCTTAATAGTATATTGAAATTTGTGGGTCAGGGGACATTTTCATAGTATTCAGGAAGCCATCCATCCCTTTGTCACTTTTCAACTCCTCAGATTGAATCTAGGGATAAATGCACATCTGAGTACAGATGCTGTGTGTGGGGAAAGTTATGTTCTAATAGAAAAGGAAATTTAGAACTCGACAGTGATTACCTGTAATACTGTTAGCTGTGGATAATCCTTTATATTTGGTAGCTCTCGCTTAGTTTGACTTTATTTTTGTAATTTCATTCTTCTAGCATTTCATTATTTATTAACTTTGTTTTTTCTGTGTGACAGCCTTGCCTCACCAGCCAGTTGGACTATACAGCCATATGGGGCTTAGATGCTATTAGTGGCATCCCTAATAAGTGATAATTGTGCAGTCTGTGCTTGAGTTTCTTGTTTCGCAAAGCAGTTCATTCCTGCTGGAGATAGTTTTATTTATTAAGAAGCTCTTCTTGGCCAGGTGCGGTGTCTCACGCCTGTAATCCCAGCACTTTGGGAGGCTGAGCTGGGCAGATCACTTGAGGTTAGGAGTTCGAGACCAGCCTGGCCAGCATGGTGAAACTTCATCTCTACTGAAAATACAAAAATTAGCTGGGTGTGGTGGCGCATGTAATCCCAGCTACTTGCGAGGCTGAGGCAGGAGAATTGCTTGAACCTGGGAGGTGGAGCTTGCAGTGAGCTGAGATCGCGCCACTGCACTCCAGCCTGGGCGAAGAGTAAGACTCCATCTCAAAAAAAAAAAAAAAAAGTAGATTCCTGGTAGATTGAATCTGTGCTTCTAATCTTGCTCCCTGTTGAAACTCCATTAAAACTGCAGTAAAAACCCAATGGACATGGAAAACAGACAACATCAACACAGTGTAGATTTCTGAAAAGCCTAAGAATGAGTTGAAATTAACTGACACCCAAGACTTATGAATCCTGAGTTGCCAGAGGGAAAAACTATGAACCAACCAGATTTATCCTCTAAATCCTCATAAAGCTTAAGAAGTAACAAAGCCAGGTGTCTCTGAAAATTGGGGTGCAAAAGACAAGAAATAAGAAAGATTGGATAAATGTTGCTAAGAAACAACTCTCCCAATGCATGCTATTCACCTTGGGACAGATTCTGGAGGTTCAGAGCAGATGATCTCTGGATAAAGTTGTGTTTCCATATGGGAAGTCACTCCCAGAATTTCTCAGGAAATTTGTATGTTATTTTATTTTATTTTATTTATTTATTTATTTATTTATTTATTTATTTATTTGAGACGGAGTCTTGCTCTGTCGCCCGGGCTGGAGTGCAGTGGCCGGATCTCAGCTCACTGCAAGCTCCGCCTCCCGGGTTTACGCCATTCTCCTGCCTCAGCCTCCCAAGTAGCTGGGACTACAGGCGCCCGCCACTTCGTCCGGCTAGTTTTTTGTATTTTTTTGTAGAGACGGGGTTTCACTGGGTTAGCCAGGATGGTCTCGATCTCCTGACCTCGTGATCCGCCCGTCTCGGCCTCCCAAAGTGCTGGGATTACAGGCTTGAGCCACCGTGCCTGGCCTTGTATGTTATTTTAAATCCCAAACCCTGAGGAAAGTTACTGGTAATTCCAAGTTGGGAAAACAGAATCATTTTCATGAGAGTTAAAGATCAGTAGTCAATACTATTAGATATGATTGGTTCTTAGAGCTCCACTGATGTCAAGTGGAAAGCAAGAGCAGGACATGCCGACACCGACTAAAACCTTAAGGTGTACATCTCTGGGAGCTGAGACAAGAGCATCTAGGAGATAAGCTTGTGATCTAAACAACCAGTCTCATAGCTGTTACCATCTTATAAATAAATGTGTTTTTATACTCATCTGCTGCTAACAGTTATTCTTACAAATAAATAATAATACATTTGTATCCATAGTCCACTTCATATAAAGCCTATTAGTGGTGTTTCAACAAATAAAAAATCTGAAAGCAAAATAAGTCCTAAAGTTGGCAATACAATATATTATTCTGTATGGTAGTATATTGGTCTGTTTTCACACTGCTGATAAAGACATACCTGGGACTGGGCACTTTACAAAAGAAAGAGGTTTAACTGGACTTACTGTTTCGTGTGGCTGGGGAAGCCTCATAGTCATGGTGGAAGGCAAGGAGGAGCAAGTCCTGTCTTATATGGATGGTGGCAGGCAAAGAGAGAACGAGAAAGATGCAAAGTGGAAACCCTTGATAAAACCATCAGATCTTGTGAGACTTGTTCACTACCACAAGAAAAGTATGGGGGAAACCGCCCCATGATTCAATTATCTCCCATTGGGTCCCTCCCACAACGCATGAGAATCATAGGAGTACAATTCAAGATGAGATTTGAGTAGGGACACAGAGCCAAACCATATTTTTCCTCCCCTGGCCCCTGCAAAATCTCAAATCCTCACATTTCAAAACCAATCATGCCTTCCCAACAGTCCTCCAAAATCTTAACTCATTTCAGCATTAACCCGGAAGTCCACTGTCCAAAGTTTTGTCTGAGACAAGGCAAGTCCCTTCTGCCTATAAGCCTGTAAAAATCAAACACAACCTAATTACTTTCTAGATACAATGGGGTTACAGGTATTGGGTAAATACAGTTCCTAATGGGAGAAATTGGCCAAAACAAAGGGGTTTCAGGGCCTATGCAAGTCTGAAATCCAGCGGGGCAGTCAAATTTTAAAGCTCCAAAATGATCTCCTTTGACTCCAGGTCTCACATCTGGGTCATGCTGATGGAGCTGCCTATGGTCTTGGGCAGCTCTACCCCTGTGGCTTTGCAGGGCACAGCCTCCCTCCAGGCTGCTTTCACAGGCTGGGGTTGAGTGTCTGTGACTTTTCCAGGTGCATGGTGCAAGCTGTCAGTGGATCTGCCATTCTGGGGCCTGGAGGATGGTGGCCCTCTTCTCACAGCTTCACTAGGCAGTGTCCCAGTAGGGACTCGGTGTGGGGGGGTCCAACCCCACATTTCCCTTCTGACTGCTCTAGCAGAGGTTCTCCATGAGGGCCCTGCCCCTGCAGCAAACTTTTGCCTGGGCATCCAGGCATTTCCATACATCTTCTGAAATCTAGGCGGAGGTTACCATACCTCAGTTCTTAGCTTCTTTGTGCCTGTAGACTCACCACCATGTGGAAGCTGCCAAGGTTGGGGCTTCCATTCTCTGAAGCCACAGCCCAAGCTCTACATTGGCCCCTTTCAGCCACAGCTGGAGTGGTGGGGACACAGGTCACCAAGTTCCTAGGCTGCATACAGCATGGGGACCTTGGGCCTGGACCACAAAACCATTTTTTCCTCCTGGGCCTCTGGTCCTGTGATGGGAGGGGCTGCCGTGAAAGTCTCTGACATGGCCTGGATACATTTTCCCCACGGTCTTGGTGATTAACATTGGGCTCCTTGCTACTGTTGCAAATTTCTGCAACCGGCTTGAATTTCTCCTCATAAAATGGGCTTTTCTTTCCTATCACATTGTCAGGCTGCAAATTTTCTGAACTTTTATGCCCTGTTTCCCTTTTAAAATGGAATGCTTTTAACAGCACCCAAGTTACCTTTTGAATGCTTTGCTGCTTAGAAATTTCTTCAGCCAGATACCCTAAAAATCATTTCTCTCAAGTTCCAAGTTCCACAGATCTCTAGGATGGGGCAAAATGCTGCCAGTCTCTTGCTAAAACATAACAAGAGTCACCTTTGCTCCAGTTCCCAACAAGTTCCTCATCTCCATCTGAGACCTGCAGCTTGGAACCTTGCTGTTCATATCACTATTAGCATTTTTGTCAAATCTGTTCAACAAGTCTCTAGGAAGTTCCAAACCTTCCCACATTTTCCTGTCTTCTTTTGAGCCCTCCAAACTGTTCCAACCTCTGCTTGTTACCCACTTCCAAAGTCACTTCCACATTTTTGGGTGTCTTTTCAACACCCCACCCCTGGTACCAATTTACTTTATTAGTCCATTTTCATGTGTTGATAAAGATATACCCGAGACTGGGCAATTTACAGAAGAAAGAGGTTTAATTGGACTTACAGTTCCATGTGGCTGGGGAAGCCTCACAATCATGGTGGAAGGCAAGGAGGAGCAAGTCCCATCTTACATGAATGGCAGCAGGCAAAGAGAGAATGAGGAGGATGCAAAAGTGGAAACCCCTGATAAAACCATCAGATCTCATGAGACTATTCGCTACCATGGGAACAGTATGGGGAAAACTGCCCCCATGATTCAATTATCTCCCACTGGGCCCCTCCCACAACACGTGGGAATTATGGGAGTACAATTCAGGATGAGATTTGGGTGGGGACACAGAGCCAAATCGTATCAGGTAGTAGTATTCTTGCTATGTTGTGTATTTAAATGCTACCCAATAATGTTTGTTGGTGTTTTTGAGTTTAAATATTCACTATAGACTGTCATCCTTTGTAAATACTTTAGGAGAGGAATTGCAAGAGAAATAGATATGAGTGTTTTTGTGGGATACTTCAACATGAAATGAGAACTTGATCTAAAATTAGTGAAAGCAATATTCAAAGGCAAAACAAATGAGAGGAGGCAGACAAAATAGTTAATCATTAAGAAGGTAAACAAGCTTATATGAAGCAACATACTCTTTATTTATTTATTTATTTTTTGAGATGGAGTCTTGCTCTGTCGCCCAGGCTGGAGTGCAGTGGCATGATCTCCGCTCACTGCAAGCTCCGCCTCCCAGGTTCACGCCATTCTCCTGCCTCAGCCTCCCGAGTAGCTGGGACTACAGGCACCTGCCACCACACCCGGCTGATTTTTTGTATTTTTAGTAGAGATGGGGTTTCACTAAGCAACATACTCTTAACATTCAATTTAAAGATGCGTTTTGATGCACTCAGATTAATTTGATCAATGTCAATGTTAAATAGATGAATTTTTTCCTGTATCAGGCATATTATGAAAGAAAGATCAAGACTATTGGAAAAGGCAAGTAATACTTGGTGTGTTTCAAGCTTTCATATTAAGAATAACTTCTAAATATAGTATTATCTTTCAGTTTTTAGAATGATTTTTATTTGGCATTTATTTTTGTATTAAAGGTTTCTTTTTTTTTTTTTTTTTGAGACAAGAGGCTTGCTCTGTTGCCCAGGCTGGAGTGCAGTGGTGCAATCTTGGCTCACTACAACTGCTACCTCCCGGGTTCAAGTGATTCTTGTGCCTCAGCCACCTGAGTAGCTGGGATTATAGGTGTGCACCACCATGTCCAGCTAAATTTTTTGTAGTTTTAGTAGAGACGTGATTTCACAATGTTGGCCAGGCTGGTCTCGAACTCCTGGCTTCAAGTGATCCATCCGCATTGGTCTCCCAAAGTGCTGTGAGCCACTGCGCCCAGCCTATTGTTTCTTTTTTAATTTCTTGTGGTATCCCGTGTCTGTGTCAGATACAAATCATTTTTATACATTTTCTCAATATATAATTTTTTTTTTGTTTGTTTGAGATGGAGTTTTGCTCTTGTAGCCCAGGTTGGAGTGCAATGGCACTGTCTTAGCTCACTGCAACCTCCACTTCCTGGGTTCAAGCGATTCTTCTGCCTCAGCCTCCCAAGTAGCTGAGATTACAGGCATGCACCACCATGCCTGGCTAATTTTTGTATTTTTTTGGTAGAGATGGGGTTTTACCATGTTGGCCAGGCTAGCCTCGAACTTCTGACCTCAGGCAGTCCACCCTTCTCGGCCTCCCAAAGTGCTGGGATTACAGGCGTGAGCCACCATGCCTGGCTTCAATATATAATCTTTATAGGGTATTGGTTCATACTAGTAATAAGCCATAGGTTTGTTATTATATCTTTATTTTTTAAGCAGAAAATCTTTCAAAGTTTTAGTATAACTCTATTACAGAAAGATGATTCACTATTTATTTTTATTTTTTATTTTTTTAGAGGCATGGTTTTGCTCTATCACCCAGGCTAGAGTGCAGTGAGTGGCGTGATCCTACCTCGTTGCAACCTAGAAGTCTCGGACTCAAGTGATCCTCCCTCCTGAGTAGCTGGGACTATTGGTGCATACCACCATGCCTGGCTAATTTTTTTTCCTGCCATGTGTGTTTTAATATATATATTTTTAAACAGAGTGCAGTGGTGTGATCTCGGCTCACTGCAACCTTTGTCTCTTTGGTTCAAGGAATTCTCCTGCCTCGGCCTCCTGAGTAGCTGGGATTATAGGTGTGTATAGGTATAGCCACCATGCCTGGCTAATTTTTGTATTTTTAGTAGAGACAGGCTTTCACCATGTTGGTCAGGCTAGGCTCGAACTCCTGACCTCAAATGATCTGCCCACCTTGGCCTCCCAAAGTGCTGAAATTATAGGCCAGAACCAGTGCACCCAGCCCCAGACTCCCAGTCTTAATCATAAGCAAATACCCGAGGATTACCAGTTATTTGAGGAAAGCATCCAACAATCGAAGGTGGATGGTGAGAATTAAGCAAAACAGAAAAGCAACTTGGAAGAAATGGACTTTGCAGGGAAAAAAAACAATTACCAACAACCTCTACCCCAATTACGGAAATATTCGGAGAGATGAGATGAAGATTAATAAAAACAGGATGCTGTATAAAAGACTAGCCATAAAACTTACCAGCGACTTGGGCAGGGAGAAGGGAAGGTAGGTAGGGAGAGGTTGTTCAAATGAGTACAAAGTTACAGTTAGGAGGAATAAGTTCTGGTATTCTATTCCACAGAAGGGTGATTATGGTTAATAGTAAGGTATTGTAGCAAAATAGCTAGAAGAGAGGCTTTTGAGCATTCTTACCAGAAGGAAACGATAAGTGCGTGAGATGATGGACATGCTAAATACTCTGATTTGATCATTATGTAACATGTATATGTATTGAGGCTAGGCATGGTGGCTCATGGCTGTAACCCCAGCACTTTGGGAGGCCAAGGTGGGCAGATTACTTGAGGTCAGGAGTTCGAGACTAGCCTGGGCAACTTGGCAAAACCTCGTTTCTACTGAAAATACAAAAATTAGCCAGGTATGGTGGTACATCCTGTAATCCTAGCTACTTGGGAGGTTGAGGCAGGAGAATTGATTGAGCCAGGAGGCAAAGTTTGCAGTGAGCTGAGATCATGCCACTGCACTCCAGCTTGGGTGACAGAACGAGACTCTGTCTCAAATAACAAAAGAAAACAAAACAAAAAAACCATATATATGTATTTGCACCTCAAATTTTACCCCTTAAATATATGTAATGACAATGTGTCAATTGAAAAAAAAAAAAGTCCGGCTAGAAAATGAAAAAAGTTTAAAACATGATAGTGGAAATGAAAATCTTTGGAAGGTTGTAAGATAATGTTCAGGAAATCCCCTAGAAAGTAGGCAAAAAGACAGAGGACACTTAGCTGACTATTCCTGAGGTTCAGTATTTATGCAGTTGAGTTGCAGATAAAATAGGAGGAAATGAAAAGATGAAAATAATTCAAGAAAATGGCCAACAGTGGAAGATTGAAGTTTGCAGATTGGATGTGCCTGCCGTGTGTTCAGCCTAATAAATATACCCATGCTGGGGCCCATCATTAGGAAATTTCAGGACACCGTGTGGTAAAGAGATGATTCTGGAGTGAAAAAAACCCAGATCACATATACAGGATCAGGAATCAGAATGGCTTTGGATTTCTCTGTAGCAACCTGGAAGTGTGAAAGCAGTGGAGCAATGCCATCTTCAAAATTCTGGAGGAAACTGAACGCGGTGGCTCACACCTGTAATCCCAGCACTTTGCGGGGCCGAGGCAGATGGGTTACTTGAGGTCAGGAGTTCAAGACCAGCCTGGCCAACATGGTGAAACCCCATCTGTACCAAAAATACAAAAATTAGCTGGGCATGGTGGCAGGTGCCTGTAATCCCAGGTACTCTGGAGACTGCGGCAGGAGAATCACTTAAACCTGAGAGGCGGAGGTTGCGGTGAGCCGAGATCATGCCATTGCACTCCAGCCTGGGAGACAGAGTGAGATGCCGTCCCAAAAAAAAAAAAAAAAAAAAAAAAAAAAGCTGCTTTTTCCCTAGAGGGATAGAAGAAAAACAAGAAAGGAAAAGCGAAGCAAGGGAATGATTAAATCAGGATAATAGCTACCTTGGTGGAGGGAAGGGGTTGGATTCAGGGTGTCTTTAATGTCTTGGTAAAAATCTGTGTTTTAATAGGGGTAGTGGACACTTGGGAGTTTATTGTATTTCTCTTCATATTCACATATATATTTTATATATTCTTAAATGTGCAGTCATGTGCCGCTAGTAACATTTCAGTCAACAGTGAACTGCATATATGACCCTGGTCCCATAAGATGATAGTACTATATTTGTACTGCACCTTTTCTGTGTTTAGCTACACAAATGCTTACCATTGTATTATAATTGCCTACAGTATTCAGTACAGTGACATGCTGTACATGTTTATAGCCTAGGAGCAGTAGGCCATACCATACAGTTTAGGTGTGTTGTAGGCTGTACCATCTAGGTTTGTGTAAGTGCACGCTGTGATGTTTGCACAATGATGAAATTGCCTAACTATACATTTCTTAGAATGTATCCTGATTGTTAGGTGACACATGACTATTTGATACACGTGAAAATACAAACTTTTTAAAAAGCAGATTCCCACCTTTTGACTCAGTGGATCAGAGACTTTCTTTCTTTCTTTCTTTCTTTTTTTCTGAGATGGAGTCTTGCTCTGTTGCCCAGGCTGGAGTACAGTGGCGTGATCTCAGCTCACTGCAACCTCCACCTCCCGGGTTCAAGCAATTCTCCTGCCTCAGCCTCTTGAGTAGCTGGGATTACAGGTGCGTACCACCATGCCTGGCTAATTTTTACTAGAGACATGGTTTCACCATGTTGGCCAGGCTGGTCTTGAACTCCTGATCTCGTGATCTGCCCGCCTCAGTCTCCCAAAGTGATGATATTACAGGTGTGAGCCACCACACCTGGCCAGAAATTTTCTAAATAATGGTCAGGAATCTGCATTATAAGTCTTACTCTTTGGTAAGAATATTACTGTAGTTGATCTGTTGTTCTTACTGTGTTACCTAGTATTACTGATGTGGTATGATAAGCACATAATAAAGTGGGTACATTATTTCCCTACATTGAGTTACCATTCTCTCTTATATATGTATATATGGAAATTGTTGGTCTCTGATTAGTTACACCGAGGTGTATCCTAGTCATCCCTTATTTTTTCATGAGCCTTTAATACCCTCATTTTAATTTCTCTCGGAATATGTTAAGAACCAAACCACAAGATTTCTGCTGTCACTGCACTGAAATTGTAAAAAATGTGGGATGGGATATTACATGTGCTCTAACATGTATTAAGGATCCAACATCTTTTTACAAAAATGAAAAAAAAACATAAACAAATACAGTATCGTTCTTAAAGATTGCTGGTTGGGGCAGTTATGTCAAAAGGCTCCCATGTGATTTACTGCATTTAATCACAATGAAACCCTGGCAGCTGCTTATTGTTTTAGTGTCCCTTATATATTCCCTGGTGGAAAATTTAGTTTTTCAGCTCAGTTATGAAGCAAATATCACAGATATCAGCACTGTGGTGTTTTGGAAAGGGCTTAGCACCTGAGGTTTCAGTTAAGATCTGATATCCAGTAATTTATTTTTCACTTTGGACAAGTTTACCTAACCTTTCCGAATCCTTTTGTTTGTTTGTAATTTGGGTCACCAATAATACCTGCTGGAGTTGGGAGAATAAAATGAGATAGTTTATGTCAAGCACCTGCTACACTGCCTAGTTGTTAAAGAAATATTATTTTCCTTCTGTAAACATCCTTTGCTCAAGCTAGACATCTGGGAATCATCCATAAGTCTTTTCTATTATTTGTTTACCAAAGAGCTACCCATTTCATCTTCTTAGTAGCTGTAGAAAGAGAATGAGACATGACCCACATTTTATAACATTGGACTTTAGGCAGTAACTATTAATAAATCAACTCTTTAGGACATATATTAAAATTACCCATCATATATATATATATATATATATATATATAATTTTTTTTTTTTTTTTTGAGACAGAGTCTTGCTCTTTTGCCCAAGCTGGAATGCAGTGGTGTGATCTCAGTTCATTGCAACCTCCTCCCAGGTACAAGCGATTCTCCTGCCTCAGCCTCCCAAGTGGCTGGGATTACAGGCGTGTGCCACCACACCTGGCTGATTTTTGTATTTTTAGTAGAGGCAGGGTTTTGCCATGTTGGCCAGGCTGGTCTCAAACTCCTGACCTCAAGTGATCTGCCTGCGTCAGCCTCCCAAAGTGCTGGGATTACAGGTGTGCGCCACTGCGTCTGGCAACTCATGATAATTTGAGTTGGTGTTGGAATATTGCTTCATTTTTTTTTTACTTTCATATATTTTTATTTTTAGGCTTAACATTTTCATGTGTGAGTTTAGCCCTGCAGGATGTTATAGTGAAAAAGTGTGCACTTTGCACAGAGACACTCCTAGGTTCAAATCTAAGTTTTGCAGTCTTAGGACCTCAGGCAAGTTAGATACCCCTTCTAGGCTGGCTGTTTGATATTTTTTAAGTATGTTAATAAGATGTAGTTACGGGCTATCACATCATTAAAAGATAAATTTATATGAAAGTGCAGAAGGCCAAGAAGAGCCAAGATACTCTTCAAGAGTAAAGTGGAACAATTTGTTTTATCGGATATGGAATTAAAAAAAATAAAACTAGATTAACAAAGACAGTGTTATATTGGTGCAGGGATACACAACAGTCTTGGTTAGTATAGTAGATCAGTGGAACAGAGTAAGGAATACAGAAATAGACATGTGCATATGTAGATAATTTATTGTAAAGATAACATGCAGAACAGTGACAATATATTTCAGTAAATAGTGCTGGAGCATTTTATATATCTGCATGTTCATGTGTACACACATACACACACACACACACACACACACATATATAATAAAACAAAGTGAATCAAGACCTGTATCTCATACTACACCGCAAATGAATTCTCAGTGGATTGTGGATCTACCTGTGAAAGGCAAAACAGTAAAGATTATAGGAGATAGGCTGGGTGTGGTGGCTCACACCTGTAATCCCAGCACTTTCGGAGGCCGAGGCGGGTGGATCACGAGGTCGGGAGATCGAGACCATCCTGGCTAACACGGTGAAACCCTGTCTCTACTAAAAAAATACAAAAAATTAGCCAGGCATGGTGGCGGGAGCCTGTAGTCTCAGCTACTTGGGAGACTGAGGTGGAGAATGGCATGAACCCAGGAGGCAGAGCTTGCAGTGAGCGGAAATCATGCCACTGCACTCCAGACTTGGAGAGACAGTTGGACCCTGTCTCAAAAAAAAAAAAAAAAAAAAAAAAAATTATAGGAGATAATATAGGAAAATATCTATGTGACCTTACAGTATGAAGAGTTTTCTTAAATGGACACAAAAAAGAACCATAAAAAATGATATATTGGAATTTATTAAAACCAAGAATTTCTGCTTATCAAAAATCATGTTTAAGAGAGTGAAAGGCAAGCCAAAGAGTAGGAAAAGATGGTTGCAACTCTGTGACAAAGGGATTATGTATGTATAGGATATGGGAAAGACTACAAATCAGTGAGAAGAAGGCCAGTAGAATAATGGGTAAGAGAGAAAAAGACAAACCAATAGAATAATGGGTAAGAGACTTGAATAGGCACTTCACCAAAAAGAATATCCAAGTGGCCAGTAAAAATAAGAAAAGGTGCCAAAGACCACGAATCATTAGAGAAATGCAAATTAAAATCATAATGGCATACAACTGTTACACACTTGCCAGAATACTAAAATTAGAAGGATTAATAATACAGAGGGATATGGAGCAATGGAGCAAGGAATTTTTTTTTTTTTTTTTTTTTTTTTTTTTTTTTTAAAGGAAAGGTCTTGCTTTGTTACCCAGGCTGGAGTGCAGTGGAACGATCTTGGCTCACTGCAGTCTTGACCTCCCAGGCTTAAGCAATCCTTTCACTTCAGCCTCCTGAGTAGTTGGGACTACAGGCATGTGTCACCTCACCCAGCTAACTTTTTTTGTAGAGATGAGGTCTCACTGTGTTGCCCAGATTCATCTTGAACTCAAGTGATCCCTCCACCTCAGCCTCCCAAAGTGTTAGGACTTTTTTTTTTTGAGATGGAGTGTCGCTCTGTCGCCCAGGCTGAAGTACAGTGGCGTGATCTCGGTTCATTGCAACCTCCATCTCCCAGGTTCAAACAATTTTCCTGCCTCAGCCTCCTGAGTAGCTGGGATTACAGGCACGTGCCACCATGCCTGGCTAATTTTTGTATTTTTAGTGGAGACGGGGTTTCACCATGTTGGTCAGGCTGGAAGTGTTAGGATTATAGGCATGAGCCACCATGCCCAAGGAAATTTTTTTATACTGTTGGATATAACCACTTTGATAACCTGGCAGTGTAGAAGCAGAATATGTGCATGCCCTGTGACTGTAATTTTTACTTCCAGAATTTCCCTCCTTAAGGGAGTGCCCACAGAAATGGTGGGCATGTGTGCAACAAAGTAGTGTGTATAAGAATGTTTATAGCACCGCATTTTTACTAGCTCCAAATTGTTGTGTGGGGAGATTTCCATCAACAGTATAGTAGGTAAGTAAATTATGATACATTTCAAACTTGGACTACTATACTGTAATGAAAACGAACAAACTCAATTTACACAATATGGATGAACCTTAAAAACATGATGTTGAACAAAACCCACACACAAGAATCTATACTACTGTATGTGATTCCACTTAAATAGATTTTAAAATGAGTACAAAACTAGAATGTTAGAAGTCAAGATGGTAGTTACCTTTGGAGAGGAGGGAGGGGTTAATGATTGGAAAGAAATGGGAAGGAACCGATGGGCTTCTGGCAATGCTCAATTTCTAGGACTCTGGTGGTTACATGGGTGCTTGCTTTGTTTTAATTTATGGGGCTGAACATTTATGTTTTCTGCTGTTTTCTTTGTGTGATAGACTTTTTTAAAAAAAGAACCGCTCAGTTTTTAATACCCAGCGAATATTCAATATGAGATCTTCCTCCTCCTCCATCTAATTTGTAAGTATTTACATATGCCTTTTGCCCATTAATCTGCTTCAGTCTTGATGTTGTATTTATTAATTTGACTGAACTCTTTAAAAATTACTAGGGACAGTTTTAGCCAGCACCCATGAAGAGGCTTTGCCCTTGAAAATTCACTCAGACTGGACGTGATCTTGGCTCACTGCAACCTCAGCCTCCTGGGTTCAAGAAATTCTCTTGCCTCAGCCTACCGAGTAGCTAGCTGGGATTATAGATGTCTGTCACCATGCCCAGCTAATTTTTGTATTTTTAGAAAAGATGGGCATCTCCATGTTGGTCAGGCTGGTCTCAAACTCCTGATTTCAAGGGATCCGCCCACCTCAGCCTCCCAGAGTGCTGGGATTACAGGTGTGAGCCACCATGCCTGGCTTTTTCTTTTTCTTCTTCTTCTTCTTTTTTTTTTTTTTTTTTTTGAGACAAGGTCTTGCTCTGTTGCCCAAGCTGGAGTGGAGTGGTTCCATCGCGGCTCACTGCAGCCTCAACGTCCTGGACTCAAGCAATCATCCCATCTCAGCCTCTCAAGTATCTGGGACCTCAGGCGTGCACCACCATGCCCAGCTAAGTTTTGTATTTTTTGTAGAGACAGGCTTTCACTATGTTGTCCAGGCTGATTTTAAACTCCTGGGCTCAAGTGACCTGCTGACCTTGCCCTCCTAAAGTTCTGTGACTATAGGTGTGAGCCACTGCACCTGGCTGGATTTTTTTTTCTTTCTTTCTTTTTTTTTTTTTTTAAAGATATGTTCTCGTTTTGTTACCCAGGCTGGAGTGCAGTGCCATGGTCTCGGCTCACTGCAACCTCTGCCTCCTGGGCTCAAGTGATTCTCCCACCTCAGCCTTCTGAGTAGCTGGGACCACAGGTGTGCACCACCATGTGTGGTTGTGGTTAATTTTTGTATTTTTTTTTTTTGTAGAGATGAGATTTCGCCATGTTTCTTAGGCTGGGCTCAAGTGATCTGCCTGCCTCAGTCTCCCAAAGTACTGGGATTGCAGGCGTGAGCCACTGTGCCTGGCTTGGATTCTAATATTAATACATACTTTTTTAGCTTTTGAATCAAAATAAGCATTTGTGTAAAAGAGATTTTTTTCCAGCAGTGTAGGAGATGAAAACTTCACTTTTATTCAAGTTATGAAAATTGCTTTCATACTTTATTCTTTAATAATAATTTTGGACAAATAGCAAGATGGCTAACTAGAGGCAGCTAGGAAGAGCCTCTCCCACTGAGAGAGACCAGACCATCAAGTAGGCCAGCACACTCTGAACAGATCTTTGGAAAGAAGGCATTGAGAGTGGACAGAGGGAGGATGCAGATGCCAGGCCGAAAGGGGAGGAAGCTGGAAACCCGACACAGGGTTGCCAAGCACCACGGTTTGTCCCTGGCCCTGAGTGGCTCCTAGGGAAGGGGTGAGTGAAATAGATGTGGAGTGGCCCACTCTTGCCACAGACCTCTGGGAGCCTAGCTGCGGGAGACCCCATGATTCTCATCAGCATCTGAGATGGCAGGGAGAACTTCCTGGAGAGTTGGCAGAGATGGAACTCCAGCCTGTGTGGAGCCCAGAGGGTTTGTTGTGGGAACAGCTGCAGTGGAGCACGGCTATGGATATGCATAACCCAAGGCCCACCATACTCCTCTAGGCAGCTCTAGCCTTTGTTGGCTGCCAGACCTGGACAATACAGGGCTGGCTTGCTTGTGGAATGGTTTCAATCTGATCTGAGGACCTCCCCCAACTCCCCGTTGCTGGTCTCTCCTAGGGTCCCTCCCTGCCTGGCTGTACCTGCTTGCAGCATAGCGTCAGCTTGCCAGCGGCCATTTCCATAGCTTTTTGCTGTAAGACCATATCTGTCCATTGGAGTGGTTTTGCAAATGGACCCGGACCCCTGCCAATGTGCATCTGCCAGTAGCCTTCCCCTGCTGGCATGTGCCCACTTGCAGCCTTCTGCCAATGTGCGTTTGCCCACAGCTTCCCCGTGCCAGTCTGCAGGCATGCATGTGCATGGGAGCCTACTGCTGCCCCACCAGAGTGCTTTTGTTGGCAGCTGCCATCAGAGTGTTGTTGCCAGCGGACTGGGAACATCTCAGCTCCTCCAGAGCAGCAGGTACTTAACCTCAAGGAGCCAGAAAACAAAGCCGCAGGCCTGGTCCCAGCACCACAAGGATTAGAGCATGTAGCCCAGGAGTGCTCAGTTGAGCCTTGGCCTCCTGAAAGCATCCACAATGAAGCCAGTTGACTAAACCAAACAAATATTAGTCAAACTTTCAAGAGCATCAAATAATATAAAAGCAAGAAGTCCCATGCAAAAAGTAACAACTTCAAATATTACAGGATATCAGCCCACACAGGTAAGAACTAGTGCAAGAACTCTGGCAACTCTAAAAGCCAGAGTGTTTTTTCAACCTCCAAACGACTGCACTAGCTCCCCAGCAATGGTTCTTAACCAGACTGAAAAGACTGAAATGACAGACACAGAATTCAGAATCTGGATGGCAAGGAAGCTAGTTGACATAGAGGAAAAGGTTGAAACCGAATCCAGGGAACACAGGAAGAGTGCAAGAGTTGAAAGACCACATAGCCATTTTAAGAAAGAACCAAACTGAGCTTCTGGAAATGAAAATTTACTACAGGAATTTCAGAATGCAATTGGAAGCATTAATAACAGAATAGATCAAGCTGAGGAAAGAATCTTAGAACTTGAAGACTGTTCCTTTGAATCAATGCAGGTAGACAAAAAGGAAAAAATAGTTTAAAAATGAACAAAACCTCCAAAAAATATGGGATTATGTAAATAGACCAAACCTATGACCCACTGGCATTCCTGAAAGAGATGGAGGGAGAGCAGTGTCTTGGAAGACATAATTGAGGATATTGTCCATGAAAATTTCCCCAACCTCGCTGTAGAGTGACATGCAAATTTAGTAAGTTCAGAGAAGCCCTGTAGCATACCCACATACTATACAAGGTGACCTTCCCCAAGACACATAGTCACCAGATTGTCCAAAGTCATCATGAAATAAAAAATCTTCAAGGCAGGTATATAGAAGGTACAGGTCACATAAAAAGGTAACCCCATCCAGCTAATAGGAGGCCTTTTGGCAGAAACCTTACATGCCAGAAGAGATTATATTCAGCATCCTCAAAGAAAAATTCCAACCAAGAATTTTATATCTGGCCAAACTAAGCTTTATAAGTGAAAGAAAAATAGAATCATTTTCAGGCAAGCAAATGCTAAGAGAATTCGTTACCACCAGACTTACAAGAGGTCCTTAAGGGAGTGCTAAACATGGAAATTAAATACTGATACCTGCCACCACAAAAACACACTTAAGTACATAGCCCACTGACACAATAAAGCAAGTATATTATCTATATAACAACTAGCTAACAACATGACAGGATGAAATTCTCACATAGCAATATTAACCTTGAATGTAAATTACTTGAATGTAAAAGAGTGGCTAACTGGATAAAGAAGCAAGACCCAACTATATGCTGTTTTCAAGAGACTCGTCTTGCATGCAGTGGCATCCATAGGCTCAAAGTGAAGGGATGGAGAAAGACCTGTCAAGTAAGCAAACAGAACACAAACAAACAAAACAGAGCGGGGATTGCTATTCTTATTTCAGACAAAACTGACTTTAAACCAACAATAATCAGAAAGGACGAAGAAGGGCATTACATAGTGGATGATAAAAGATTCAATTCAACTAGAAGACTTAATGATCCTAAATATATATGCACCCAACACTAGAGCACCCAGATTCATAAAACAAGTTCTTAGAGACCTGCAAAGAAAGTTAGATGACCACACAGCAATAGTGGAAACTTCAACACCCTGCTGACAGTGTTAGAGCATCGATGCAGAAAACTAATAAAGATATTTGGGACCTAAACTTGACACTTGACCAAATGGACCTAACAGACATCTACAAAATACTTCACCCAACACAAACAGAATATACATTCTTCTAATTTATACATGGTAGCTATGCTAATATTGACCACATGCTTGGCCATAAAGCAATTCTAAAACAAACAAAAACTAAAATCATGCCAACCACACTCTCAGACCACAGTGCAATAAAAGTAGAAATCAATACCAAGAAGATCCCCAAACCATGCAATTACATGAAAATTAAACCTGTTCCTGAATGACTTTTGGGTAAAGAATGAAATTAAGGCAGAAAAACAACTATTTGAAACTAATGAAAACAAAGCCACAACATACGAGAATCCTTGGGACACAACTAAAGAAGTGTTAAGAGGAAAGTTTATAGTGCTAAATGCCTACATCAAGAATTTAGAAAGATCTCAAATTAATGACCCAATGCCACACCTGGAGGAACTCTAGAAAAACAAGAGCAAACCAACCTCAAAACTAGCAGAAGAAAGGCGATAACCAAAATCAGAGCTGAACTGAACAAAATTGAGACATGAAAATCTATACAAAAGATCAATGAAACCAAAAGTTGGTTCTTTGAAAGAATAAATAAGATTGATAGATTGCTAGGTAGTTTGATAAAGAGAAGATCCAAATAAACACAATTGGATATGACAAAGGTGACATTACCACCAAACCCACAGAAATACAAAAACCCTCAGAGACTACTATGAACACGTCTATGCACAGAAACTGGAAAACCTAGAATAAATGGATAAATTTCTGGAAACATACAGCCCCCCAAGATTGAACCCAAAAATGGCAAAAGCAATCCTAAACAAAAAGAATAAAGTTGGAGGCATCATACTGTCCGACTTCAAACTTCGCTACAAGGCTACAGGAACCAAAACAGCGTAGTACCTGTAGAAAAACAGACACATAGACCAATGGAACAGACTAGAGAGCCTGGAAATAAAGCTGCATACCTACAATCATCTGATCTTCAACAGCATTGACAACAGTAAGCAATGGGGAAAAGACTCCTATTCAATAGATAGGGCTGGAATAACTGGCTTACCATATACAGAGGAATGAAACTGGAGCCCTGCCTTTCATCATATACAAAAATAAACTCAAGATGGATTAAAGGCTTAAATGTAAAATCTAAAACTATAAAAACTCTAGAAGAAAACCTAGGACAGTTATGTCATAAGTTTTGTCATAGGTCCAACATTCTGGACGTAGACTTTTGCAAAGATTTCATGACAGTCTTCCAAAGCAATTGCAACAAAACAAAAATAGATAAGCGAGACCTAGTTTAAGTAAAGAGCTTCTGCACAGTGAAAGAAACTATCAACAGAGTAAACAGACACCCTACAGAGTGGAGAAAATATTTGCAAACTGTTCATCTGACAAATATCTAATATCCAGAATCTGTAAGTAACTTAAGCAAACTTACAGGCAGAAAACAACCCCATTATAGAGTGGGCAGAGGACATGAACAGACACTTTTAAAAGAAGACATATATATGGCCAACAAACATGAAAAAATGCTAAATATCACTTAATTATTAGAGAAATGCAAATGAAAACTACAATGAGATACTATCTCACACCAGTCAGAGCAGCTATTATTAACAAGTCAAACAGTAACAGATGCTGGCAAGGTTGCAGAGAAAAGGGAAGCATATACACTGCTGGTGGGAGTTAAATTTGTTCAGCCATTACGGAAAGCAGCTGTGACGATTCCTCAACTGAAAACGGAACTTTTTTTTTTTTTATTGCAGCGCTATTCACAATAGCAAAGATATGGGCACCCAGGTGCCTGTCAGTGGTGTACTGGATAAAGAAAATTTGGTACATATACACCATGGAATACTGTGCAGCCATAAAAAAGAACAGAATCATGTCCTTTACAGCACCATGGAATACTGTGCAGCCATAAAAAATAACAGAATCATGTCCTTTACAGCAACATGGATGCAGCTGGAGGCCATTATCCTAAGCAAATTAACACAGGAATAGAAAACCAAATACCACATGTTCTCACTTATAAGTGAGAGCTAAACATTGAATGCATGAAGACACAAAGGGGAACAATAGACACTGGGGCTGTTGATGGAGGATTTGAGGATGGAGAGTGGGAGGAGGGTGAGGGTTGAAAAAAATACCTATTGGGTACTATGCTTACTATCTGGGAAATCATTTGTTCACCAAACCCCAGTGACACGCAGTATACCCATGTAAAAAATCTGCATATATACCACAGACCTAAAAAGTTCAAAAAGATTTTAAAAAGTGAAAAAGATAATTTTGTGACAAGGAGGTATTTCAACTTTGTTATGGAAAAAGAATCTTCAAAATATATTGCTGTAAGTCTATGTAAACTTTTTGGTTTTGTTTATAGCTTTTGTAGGAGGGAAAGCAGGTGAGATAGGCAGGATTTATTAGCATAAGCTTATTGCCACTGTTGGCAAAATGCTTTGTTTATGGCATCATTGCTGTGAGTCAAAGGAGGTTTCTGTGTTTCCAGTAATAGCCTGAGATGTACCTACTTCTTTACGGAGCACCTAGTAGGGAGGTGTTTGTTTTGGGTGCGGTGGCCAGTGTTGCTATGGCTTCATTTTCTTAACTCACTACACTTGTAAACTGTAAAGAACATTTGCCAGGTTGTTTTTTCTTTAAAATAGGACTATTGTAAGAAAATGCAGAAAGGTTAGTGTGAGCATTGAATATTAAAGTAGCCATTTAGGTGCCTTACCCTAATATATGTATATATAAATCTGCCTACATTTTTATAAAAGCTGATTACAGGGCGTCTTTGTCAGTTTTTTTCTGTGATGGCAACATATTTGAAATCTCAGGCCGGAATGAGTCAGAATATGGGTCTAGAAGAATTTTCTATGAGACAAATCAGACTACTTTCAGAAGCTTTCTTTTTTTGTTCTTTTGTCCTAGAAAGCTTTATGTATACACAGATTTAAAGAGCCTGTTAGATAGGTAGTGGATACCTGCGTTAACTATCATGTGTATTCAACAGCTATCAAAAGCATTAATTTGTACTGATGTTGAAATATTATTACTGATTGAGGTTTTTCTTTTTTTTTCTTTTCTTTTTTTTTTTTTTTGAGACAGAGTCTCGCTCTGCCGCCCAGGCTGGAGTGCAGTGGCCGGATCTCGGCTCACTGCAAGCTCCACCTCCCGGGTTCATGCCATTCTCCCGCCTCAGCCTCCGAGTAGCTGGGACTTAAGGCGCCTGAGAGGTTTTTCAATACTTATGATTGTGGTCCGTATTTTTTCTCCAACTTAAAAAATAGATTTGCCACTAGATGGTGCTAAATATTAAGACGCCAATTTGGACAAGCTCCATTAAAGCCATTGAGCATCCAGGATTTGCTGGTACAGTCTTGATTTTTGTTTTTTTGCCATAAGTATACTTCACTTCATGTTTTTATTTTTTAATGAGGACACTGAAGAGGTTGAAGTTAAGTCTTGTCCTTAGAGTGTTTACAGAGCGCTGATAAAGATATATATATATGTATGTATATATATATTTAATAGTTACTAGATGAAAAGTCAAAGGACAAACCAAAAACATACCTAAAATAATCCCAAGCCCTGGCATTTGTGTACCTGACTCTGTTTTTGTAAGACTGACTCTAATCATGCCTCAAGAATTCCGCACCTACTGCTTAATTTCTCTTTCAACATATTTCTCAAGTGCCTTTGGCCATACCTTCTAAGATAGCTCTAGTTCTGAAATGATACTGTTTATGATATGCTAATTAGGTATTGGGATGTTGACAGCATTCTAAATATGCTTAGGGTCACTATGAAGCCATCAAATAAGCTTCTGTGTAGGACATATTGAAACAAAACATTATCACAATTGTTTTACATTTGCTTCTCATGTCTGTGTGGCAGTTTTGCTGTGTTAGAGAGTCAAGTGGAAATCTAATCTTTCAAGACTGGAAACTGTACTAGGAGCAAATATAAAACATACCCTTGCTAATTGGTACTTAAAACATATTCACTTTTTAAAAAATACAAATAGTAGGTTGGCTCTGCAAATCCCTCAGTTCACTTTAAACAGACATAATTAACTCTGTAATTAATAAAGTGAATAAGAACTTCTAATTAAATCGTAATAACTGCCTTGGTTACAGCCAGAAAGATGCATGAATTTCTCCTCTCAACGAGTTATGAACTGGGTACTTCTTGTTGCTGTGCTGTCTGTAAAATTCACTAAGTGAGGGGTATATGTGTGTTTTTTTTAAATTTTTATTTTCTTGATTTAATCCAGAAAAAGTGTGTGGACTACAGGGTTCACTTTTAAGGGTGTGTTCTTTTATGAGTGTCTCAATTAATGTCTTTACCTCCCACTCCTGTAATTTGGTGAAGGCAGTCAAGATATAATTGTAGCTTTCCTAACCCACGCTGTTCTGAGTTTTCCCAAGCCCTAGATGTCACTTCAGTGCTAAAATAAAGTACTGAGAAATGTAAAACTTTCTGGTTGACAATTGCAAGAATATTTATGCTAATATAACGTGGTGGCAATGAGGGCTTGTGATTTTCAAATGTTCATTTTTCAGAATGGATTTATCAGTCTTTATGCAGATGCATAATTTGTGTGGTGGAAAAATATGTGCTTGATGGTGTAACCTTCAAGCCGCATCTAATTGTTAAATGATTTAATCAGTGAGAACTAATAATGGACTTTTAAAACATATTCTAGCTCAGATTAGTGTCCTTTAAAACTGGGAACCAGGCCAGGCGCTGTGGCTCAAGCCTGTAATCCCAGCACTTTGGGAGGCTGAGACTGGCGGATCACGAGGTCAGGAGATCGAGGCCATCCTGGCTAACACGGTGAAACCCCGTCTCTACTAAAATACAAAAAACTAGCCGGGCGAGGTGGCGGGCGCCTGTAGTCCCAGCTACTCGGGAGGCTGAGGCAGGAGAATGGCGTAAACCCGGGAGGCGGAGCTTGCAGTGAGCGGAGATCCGGCCACTGCACTCCAGCCTGGGTGACAGAGCGAGACTCCGTCTCAAAAAACAACAACAACAACAACAACAAAAAACTGGGAACCAAAGATCATATGTAAGTATGGTATGCTATTTATGATTCACATCTCACAGCCACTAACAATTTATACAAATGATTAGCATAATAAAGTTGTCGGAGCTAGTTGGCTGGCATCGTTGTTGGCTCATGGAAGCCTACTGCATCAACTTTAAACCTTTACCATGGTTATGTATAAGAGGCTTTGCATTGCCTTTTGTCCTATGAGTCTCAAAGGTATTATATAAAAATTAGTGGATGGCAAGTTTCAATATCTGTATTGAATTAGAACAAGGAAACCTTGAATTATAATAAGGAAACCATGGCATTGAGAGGTTTGTCATTTATACCAATCAGCTGGGCTTATACCTCTGTATCTGTAAATTGTATATCAGTTTTCACATTTGAGATTTAAAAAAGTAGTCTTGCCTGTAAGAACAAGTCGGTTAGCAAGCAGTGAGATTCCTGAAAAAAAGAGTTTAAGTTGGTTGTATTGACATCACTGAAATTAATTATCACTGAAATTAACCTTTCTGATTTACCTACTGGCTGAACATTTGTTTTTCATATTGTTTGTGATGCCATAAATGTGTTTTGACTTTGCAAAGTCAGTTTTTCTATAGATTATGCTTTAATGTTTCTGGATTTTCATCCTGTATTAATCTAATTAATAAGCGATCTTGGTAATTTTTCTACTGATTTGAACTAACATAGGCACTTTCTGGTTTTGGTAAAATGTCTGAGAATGCAGAAGAGATTATCCTTCTCTTGCTGTGATTAAAAAACTCATGTCCCTAAATGAAAGAGCCGCTTTCTATCTTTTTATTAGTCATCCGTGGCAACTGGTGATTTTAGATTTTCACACGAGTCTTGGTGCCTTTTGCTATGGTGTGTCTGCTTCATATTGCATTTCCATTTCATAGCCCTTGCCTAGAGCAGTGCATTTATGTGGGAATGTTTACAAATGATTAATATTTAAATAGAAATGTGCCATGGAAGGACTTTTTAAGGAAAAGAAGCTGAGGTGGAATGCTGAGTGAGGGCAGCCAGATCTTTTCTTGTGGAATTGCAGAATTTTCTGGAAAGCCCTGACAGCTTTACCATTCATTTCAATTAGAAGAAGCTGGCAATTGCCATTTATGAAGTTTGGAAAGAAATTTTAATTAAGTAAGTTTCCAGCTGGGTGCAGTGACTCATACCTTAATCCAGCACTTTGGGAAGCCAAGGCAGGCGGATCGCTTGAGGTCAGGAGTTTGAGACCAGCCTGGCCAACATGACGAAACCCTGTCTAATACAAAAATTAGCTGGGCGTGGTGACACGTGACCCTGTAGTCCCAGGTACTCGGGAGGCTGAGACAGGAGAATCGCTTGAACCAGGCAGGCAGAGGTTGCAGTGAGCTGAGATTGTGCCATTGCACTCCAGCCTGGGCCACATAGTAAGATTCTGTCTCAAAAATAAATAAGTTTCCATGTGATGTAATATGCTTAATTAAGATTATGAATATGTTAAGCATACAGAAGAATTTAGATAATAACATAACAAATACCCATGTACCTATCATTTACTGATACCAGATTCTTATATTTTTCCATATTTGCCAGGCTTTTCTTTTCTTTTTTTTTGTTTTTTTGTTTTTTGAGACGGAGTCTCACTCTGTCGCCAGGCTGGAGTGCAGTGGCATGATCTTGGCTCACTGCAGCCTCCGCCTCCCGGATTCAAGCGATTCTCCTGCCTCAGCCTCCCAAGTAGCTGGGACTACAGGTGTGCACCACCACGCCGAGTTAATTTTTGTATTTTTAGTAGAGATGAGGTTTCACCATTTTGGCCAGGATGGTCTCGATCTCTTGACTTCGTGATCCACCTGCCTCGGCCTCCCAAAGTGCTGGGATTACGGGCATGAGCCACTGTGCCCGACCAGGCTTTTCTTTTTTGTAAAGAAAGAAAATAAAATGGATGCAGTTGAAGCACCCTGTGTAATCTTCCCTGATTCTCTTTTTCTGTCTGCCTTCCTGCTCAGAAATAACCACTGTGTGTATATATATACACACACACACATACATACACACACACACACATATATGTATATATATAAACATTTCTATTTTTATTTTATTATATATGGATGTAGCCTACACACACACCATCATACCTTACATATCATTTCTGCAGTTTGCTTTTTATTAGTTTAGCCTTGTGATTTTGAACTACAGTCATGTTGGCATTTGTAGTTTGGTCATTCGTTTTAGCTGCTGTGTAGTATTCCATTGTATGTTTCTATTATAGTTTATACATTTCCTGATGATAGTCAAGTTTCTGGTTGGTTTGCTTTTATAGACAATAGCAGTGAATATCTGATATGGTTTGGCTCTGTGTCCCTACCCAAATCTCACCTTGAATTATAATATTCCCCTTATGTCAATGGTGGGGCCAGGTGGAGATAATTGAATCATGGGGGATAATTGAATCATGGGGGCAGTTCCCCCCGTACTGTTCTCATAATAGTGAGTTCTCACAAGATCTGATGGTTTTATACGCATTCGGCATTTCCCCTGCTGGTTCATTCTCTCTTTGCCTCTTTACTGTTCATTTCGATTAGAAGAAACTGGCGATTGTTATTTATGAAGTTTGGAAAGAAATTTTAATCAAATAAGTTTCTGGCCAGGTGCAGTGGCTCATACCTTAATCCCAGCACTCTGGGAAGCCAAGGCAGGCTTCCAAGATGTGACTTGCTCTTCCTTGCCTTCCACCGTGATTGTGAGGCTTCCCCAGTCCTGTGGAACTGTATGTCTATTCAACCTCTTTTGTAAATTGCCCAGTCCTCAGGTATGTCTTTATCAGCAGCGTGAAAATGGGCTAATACAATATTCTTGCACAAGTTTCCTTTCGTATTTGTGAGGGAGTTGCTGTAGGCCCTAGGGTCTAGGATGTATATGCAGAACTGCAATTGCTAGGCTGAAGGGTATATGCATTTTCAGTTTTACTAGTACTGCCAAATTGTTCTGTAAAGTGTTTGGATTAATTTACACTCCCAGCAGTGGCATATAAACTGTGTTCCAGATTTTGGTCACTCTTGGTTTTATCAGACTAAATTTTTGGCATATGATTGGTATGTAATGACTTTTTATATTTCTCTAATTTGTATTTGCGTTAGTATTAATGAGTGTAAGCACCATTCATTCATTCATTCAACAGATGAATTGAGGACTGCTCAGTGACAGGCTAAGTCCCATGTGCGTACATTCTAGTGAAGGGAAATGGAAAATAAATAGATGTGAAAATGCATAGTAGAAGATGGTAATAAATGCTGTGGCTAGAGACAGCGAGTAGAGAGCATGTGCCATGTGGATAACTGGAGAAAGAACATTCCTGGCAGAGAGAATACCAAATAAGACCCACATGTGTGACATGCTCATAGAACTGCAAGGAGATCAGTGTGACTGGGTTAGAGGGAGTAAGGAGGTAGGAAGAAGGAGATGAGGGGAGACAATAGAGAGGCCATAGTAAAGACTTCGTCTTTTACCTTGAATGTGATTCCATCTGAAATTTGAGGGTTGTAAGCAGAGGAAACAATCTTATTTAGGCTTTAAAAGGATCACACTAGTTGCTTTGTTGAGAGGGGACTGTAAGGGAGGAAGCAGGAGTTTATTAGGACGCTGCTGTTACGAGCCAGGGAAGAGATGATGGTAACTTAGTCTAAGAGTGTGGACAATGAAGGTGGCGAAAAGTGGTCGGTGTAGATCTAGATATATTTTGAAAATAGAATCAACAAAATAAGCTGATGTATTAGCTGGGAAGTGTGAGAGAAAAAGTACAAGGTTTTTGGCCTGGCAGATAGAAGGCTGGCGTTGCCGTTCATTGAAAGGGATCTGTGGCAGAAGCAGGTTTGAGGAAGAGGGAGAAACCTGGAGTTGAATCTTGAACAAGCAAGTTCCAGGTGCCTGCTCAGCACTCAGGTTGAGCTGTGAATTACGTGGGTGATAACATGAGCCTGGAATACAAAGAGGCCTCAGAGGAATAAATATAAATCAGTATAGAGGAGTGGCTTAAAGCCATGAGACGGGATGAATGAGTGAGTGTAGAGAGAGAAGAGAAAGTCCAGAGTGAGCCCTGGGCTATTCCAGTGTTTAGAGTTGGGAGGATAAGGCTTACCAATAACAGAGATTGAAAAGAATTGCTTGATAAGGAGGAGAACCTAGAGTGGTGTGTCTTGGAAACAGTATAGATGCTGTTTCAAAGAAAAGACTGCTCAGCTGTATGGAATGCACTGATAGATGGAGTAAAATGAGCGCTGAGAATTGACCTTTGGTTTTAACAATGTGGAGGACATTGAAGACTTTCACAGTTGTTTTGGTGGAGTGGTGAGGAGCGAAAAGTTAAGTTGGTGGTGTATTCTCAAGAGAAAATGGGAAAGCAGGAATTGGAGATGGCAAAAATAGACATCATTTGTGAATAATTTCTTTCCAAAGGGGAGTAGAGAAATGGGACCATTGTTGGAGGAAGATATAGGATTAAGAGTGTTTTTTTTTTTTTTTTTAAAGATGGGGGCTGTTACAGTGTTTTTGATGCTGATGTGAATAATATAGCAGAGGGGGGAAATTGATTCATGAGATGGGTGAATTGCTGGAATGTGGCTGAGGAGATGAAAGGAACTGGGATCTAGTGTACAGTGGCGGGGTTGGTCTTAGTAGGAGCACAGAGCATGCATCCATAGAGGCAGACGGAAAGAGTACTTTGGCAGGTGAACTGGTAGATCCTTGTTGCTGTTGTTTTCTTAGTGAATTAGGAAGCAAAATCATCTGCTGAGCCTGAGGAGAGCAAAGGAGATGTAGAGGTAAGAAGAGGAAAAGTTGTGACCTTGTCAACCAGGAGACTAAAATGGTGTGTGATTACAAGGCTGTACCAAGGCCCACTTGGAGTCAGCTGTCCTAAGTGCACAGCGAGGTCATCAGTAGAGTTATGTTTGTTTTTTTCCTCCAGCCAAATTCACTTGTGCGGATTAGTTAGAGAGTAGGATTTATGCAGGATTGGGGTTCCTGGTGATAATGATAGAGGAAGATGAGGTACGGTAGTTGAGGGTATATTCAAAGGAGGGAAACTTTTGAGTCTTAACGGTGGATCTAGACTCTAAGCTGGATGAAGGACCCTGAAAAGATGGTAGGATCAGTGGATTATGGAACTTTAAAAATTATGGACTTAAAAAATGTTGGAGTGAAGACATTTGAGGAGGGGAATTGAAAAGATAGGGGATGGCAGGAGAGTGGGATGCTAGAAATTGAGATTGTGGAGGGTGTCAGCTATTGGTAATGACAAGTTCTGGGGCATGATTGTGGGAATGAACTACCGAGGTCAAGTGGAGTACTGGATTATGGGAGGAGAGGTTGAGGTCTAGGATGATCTCTAGAGATACTAAAATCATTATGCATTTTGACAAGAACAACATTGGAGAGAGTGTCATAGCCAGGAGCTAAAATCTTTAAGGATTGAGGTTGGGGGTATCCTAATCCTGTAACGAAGGAGGATTAGGGATGGATGCAGTGATAATAAAAGACTTGAAGCTGGGATCTTAGGCAGGTAGATGAGATAGTGATTTGGAAATGGCAATGAGAAACGAGAACACCTGCCCTGTCTCGAGGCCTGCTGGGAAGAGGGATGTAAGAGAGAAGACAGCCGTGACTGAGTAAGGCTGCAGTGGAGAGCCAGATTCCAGTTGGAAGTGGCTCTCAGCCCTGGTTGCACATTAAAATTGCAGGGGAGGGCTTGTAAACATACCATTTCCTGGTCCTAGCCCCTGGACATTCTGACTCAGTCTGAGGTGGAGCTTGGACATAGGTAATTTGTTTTTTTTTTTTAAAAAAAACCCCAGGTGATTATAATATGCCATTACATTTAAGTCTGGGTTGTATCCCAAGCAAGAACCTTCAGAAAAGAGGTTGAGTAGTTGGGAATGATGGACATGCATTTCTGAGGGTATGGGGAAAGGGGTTTGGGAGGGGTGGGGCATCTTTACAAAGTTTATTGGTCCTTTGGATTTCCTATCTGGTGAATTGCTTGTTCATACTCATGACTCTCTATTTCTGTTGGTAAATGTTTGATTTGTTGTTTGTTTTGGTTTGAGCTTTTTATTGAAGTATTACATGAGGGCTGAAAAATACACATCTGTATACTGTGAAATGAGAACATTTCTAATAGCCAGAAGTTGCACTTGTGCCCCTTTCTATCCACTGTCCCTTCTGCTGGGGAAGGCATTTTGTTGTTGTTTTTTTAAGACGGGGTCTCGCTGTGTTGCCAAGGCTGTAGTGCAGTGACGTGATCATGGCTTGCTGTAGCCTTGACCTCCTGGGCTCATTTGATCCTCCCAGCTCAGCCTCCCAAGTAGCTGAGACCACAGGTGCCTGCCATCATGCGTGGCTAAGATTTGTATTTTTTGTAGATACAGAGTTTGTCACCATGTTGCCCAGGCTGGTCTTGAACTCCTGGTCTTAAGTGATCTGCCTGCCTCGGCCTCCTGAAATGTTGGGATTATGGGTATGAGCCATTGCGCCTGGTCCAGGAAAGTTTGATTTTTAAAAGGAACTTTTATTAACTTGGTGATTATCAATTTCTCTCAGGATCAAATGTGGGACAGAGGCTGGCGGGTCCATCACAGAGGATCAGATGGTTGGATAATTCCCAGGCTGTGAGATATGGGGGCTCTCTCTCTCTGGGTCTTTGTGTGAACCATGCTAAGCTGGGGGCCACAGCTGAGGGGAGATGGAACCAAGTTACAGGGTAACTTCCAGGTCCACTGCCGAGACTGATGCTGGTATGCAGATGAGCCTCTCTGCTGAGGCACAAGTGGGTGCAATTCCTCCTGGACACCTGGGCAGATGATTTTGGTTGCAGGCTCTGGGCCAAATGGCTGTAGCCAAACCCTTTGGGAATGGGGCTGTTTCTGAGTTTGAACCCGGGAGCACAATCAGCAGGTCTGCTACCTGTGTGCTGGCCTACACTTTCAGAATAGGCTTCCTAGGTCTTGGGCTTTACCTTGGTTTTATAAATGCCTACCTGAATCCTGAGGCTCTTTTTTCTGTGGATGGATGCAGAATTCTTGTTTGCAGGGGATAGAGCAGGTGTCCTCTTATTCTGCCATCTTGCTGAGGTCCTAGTGTAATTTTTTATGTGACTGGGAGGCTTAAATTCACCCAAAGTTTGTCTCCTCAGCAGACTATATGTTAGAGCCGTCCCTTGTGCTATTTGTCACATATTTTATTTCTATATGTTATAAACCCCATAATACATTACCAGGATTGCTTTAGTCAGTTAACTTTTAAAGAGCTTAGAAATGAGAAAGTATGCCTTTAACATTTGTCCACATTTCTCATAGCACAAGTCTGCTTTCAGTGAATTCTCTGAGCTTTTGTTCGTCTGCAAGTATTTATTTTGCTTTCATTTTTTGAAGGTATTTGTGGCGGGGCATAGACTTCTGGGTTGACAGTTAAAAAAAATTCTAGCTCAACATTCTGCCTGCTGGGAAGTGTTCTTTTGACGCAGAGACTGATTTCCTGCCCTGTGAGACCCCTCATTTCTGACCACTAAATACCAGCAAGATTCTCCACAAACACACACACACCAGATTACAGTGTCTGCCTTGCCTTAATACACTTACATGGATGAATGGAGAGTTCCTCCTTTGCCAGTATGGCCTATGTGAGCCTGAAGGAGAAGGCATGGTGCCTCCCACTTACATGATCCTTTCCATGATTAAGTCAGTTTGTATTGTTCTTGAGTTTCTGTGCTCAAATGGAATCACTCATTTCTATCTGGGTCAAGGAGATCAGTTAGGATGCTATTATCCAAGCAAAGGTGATGGTTGTGTGAATATAACTTCTTATTGGGTTGGTTTAGTTAAATTATAAAGAACTGAGGAGGTTTAAATATGTAGGGTTAGAGAGAAATAACACAGACTGTGAGCCAATCTCAGCTTCCCTTTTCTTCTTTTTTATTTTTTGTGTAATAGAATCATAATTTGTAGCTGGGCACATTGTTGCTCTGTTAAAAAAAAAGATTACATTTTCAAGTTCTTTTTGTAGCAAGATGTAGCCATATCACTGTATTAAGATTAGTGAAAGTGGAAGCTTTGTGAAAATTCTAGAAAGTATTATCGAAAGGACTGAACCCTGCTTTACTTCTTTCCTACTGGCTGTTATGTACATTTGATGGCAGCTCAAACAGCCATTTTGGGCCTGGAAGTGGAAGGTGCATTTTGAGAATGACAGGTCATTAAGATGGAAAGAGCCCCTGACATTATGAAACTATACACTGGACTGACTACATCTGGACTACATTTTTTTTTTTTTTTTTTTTTTTTTATGAGGATACATTCACTTTCTATCTTGCGTAAGTCATTGCTTTTGTCTGTTTTTGTTCTTGTCGTATGTGGTTGCATGCAGCTGAACCTAATCCTGACTAATGAAGAAAATGTGATAAAGAGGTTTTTAATCCTAGAAGACTGAGCAAATAGTGATACATTTGATAAAGTTATGGAATACAGAAGAAACAAACAGGTTAGGGGCTTCTGAGGGTACATAATACTTACTGTAAAACAACTATATACTATTAATATGGAAAAATCTCTTCAATTAGTTTTTTATCATAAAAATATTCAAGTTGTATTTGAATCTTTTGTTTTCTGAGGCATAAGCATTACTTGCATACATTAATTACTTTAGGAATTTGATGACTTAGTCTTATGTCCTAGAGGAGCTTTGAAATACCAAGTTTCCTTCTGCTTCATCTTCCTGTCCATATTAGTTTGTTTTCATGCTGCTGATAAAGACATACTCAAAACTTGGAACAAAAAGAGGTTTAATTGGACTTAAACAGTTCCACATGGCTGGGGAGACCTCAGAATTATGGTGGGAGGTGAAAGGCACTTCTTACATGGCGATGGCAAGAGAAAAATGGGGAAGAAGCAAAAGTGGAAACCCCTGATAAAACCCATCAGATCTCGTGAGACTTATGAGGCTTATTGACTGTCGAGAATAGCACAGCAAAGACTGGCCCCCATGATTCATTTACCTTTCTCTGGGTCCCTCCCACAACACATGGGAATTCTGGGAGATACAATTCAAGATGAGATTTGGGTGGGGACACAGCCAAACCATATCACTGTCTGTTAATGAAAGTACAGGTTTCAGCCACCTTTTTGAATTACAAAGAATTTTTTTTTTTTAGGTTTTGGGATGTTCAAAAGATATGTTGAAATAAAGCATGGAAGAACATGATATGTTGGAACTATTTATAAAACACTTTTCTTTTTGGATTAGGTCTTTTGCCTCAATCACTATAAAATAACTTTTATCATGTGTTTTGAACATTAATGTCAATTTTTGTCAAATACACTAGGGAAAATTAAATTCCATTTACTTTTTTTGCTTTATTTATCATCATACAACTTTCAAATGCCAGTAATTTGGGAGTGTAGATTTCACAGTCCTTTTTTATTTAAGCTATTCAGAGAATTTTTAGGATGCAGCTATGTGTTTATATACATTTACTCTCTCCCTCTGATCTTGCTCTCTCAGGACAAATATGTTGGATTTGTAATGGTAGTTTTAAGCCTGAAGCTATCGAGGAAGCACTTTAAAATGTCTTAGGCAAGCTTGTTTTTCCTATTTTCTTGTCTGATAGTAATGAAAGCTGAGTGTCTCTTTTTATGCCTTTTAAAAAATGTCTTCTCTAGATGCTGGCAAACAAGTTGGAATATGAATGAACCATGAAATCGTTCATGGCAATGACTGTGGGAGGGAATAGGAAACTCCAGGGCAGATTCTGAGCTAGAGCTGATGTAATGCATCCTGGGGAAGCACTGGTCAGTCCTCAGGTAGCTTTGATGAGGTAAGTTAATAGCAGAGGATACTGCCAGAAACAAGCCATGGATAAAGGAAGAAAAGAAATGAAAACAGTAAGACCATTGATAATAAAGTATAGGAGGGAATAGGATTTGGGGCTTCTGTGGAAATCCTTAAGAGGCCAGAGGCTCTAAAAGCTGGGACTGCTTCATTTTTCCTTTGATATAATAGTCATTAAAAAACAGTAGTAAGGCACAGCTAGTATCAACATAGAAACTCATTATATCAATGTAGATTTTTAAAATACTTATAGGATAGTGTCATATAGAGAGCCTTTTTCTCGTTGACAACAAAGGCAAGCATACTTTGAACTGAATTGACAGCTTTGCGCCTGTACAGATAAATATAACACTTTTCAGGTAGTTAATTCATGAATAGTCAATGAACCAGTAAAGGACAAAAAGTGACATATGGCAGCCTGGTGTGGATTAAGTGTGACTGTCACATTCCCCTCCCCACCTTTTTCCTTTCTGTAATTTATTAAAAGAAACAGAGCCAGAACACATAGCCAAAACACAGTACCTCTGGAAAAATTTACTTAAGGGAAGTCTTAACAGAAGAGAGTTTATTCATTAAATGTCTCATCTACTGTTTGGTTGTTAAGTTGTTTGTATTAATTGAAATTTTATTCAAAATGAAAATTTGACCCAAAGTCTTCAAATAAAGTTAAACTGGTAAAGCAGTTTTTGTTTTTTAAAATTATTACTAAACCAGTATTTCCAAATAAGTAATATTTAGCCAGTTGTGTTAATTTTGCCAGAATGTTTCTTTGTAAATAAACTACAGGTGTAGCCTGACTGTTTCTGTGCATTTTAGTACATAAACCAAAATAGAAAGCAATCTTGATTTTTCTTTTTGTATCAACCAAGGATTTGTTAAAGATAGTGGTTTTATTATTTTTAGCAAATAATCAGATTTAATAGAAATTTCTTGGTGACTTTGAGGTGTTTACAACAGTGTTGGGAGGAACTCTTAATGGGGAGGTATTTGTTCACAACCCAGTTAATAACCCTACCACTTAAAAAACATCAGTCTCCTTGGCTGTTAATGAAGGTTGTGGTGGTTAGTTTGGTGAGACAGTTTGCACCTTGCTTTTGTCTGGCTTTGTTCCAGGACTCTGATTCTGACAGATTTAACATTGGAGAGGGTCTTCATAGCCTGATTCTCGAACTCTCTCAGTTCTACTCTAGTCTTTCCAAACCATTTGAAATCAGCAGAAGAATTAGCAGTAAGTTTTGATTAAGTACTTGTGATATAATCAATTAATATTTGTTTGGCTGCTCCCCAACTTCCCCCACCCACCCCACTGCAAACCAAAAGATTCTGGAAACTTGCTCCTAGAATTGCAACTTTCCTTCTGATATGAGAAAATTGTTGATATATATGTAAAGCATGTAGATCTTGTGTTGTAGATGTTTTAATGACACATCAGAAATTAAAATCTCATTTGGGTTGGATCTGTAATACTGGACACCAGGTGATGGTGAGATACTGGAAGTCAAGTCTGTGAGAGTAGGATGTTGATAGGGCACCCCTTTCCCTCTTCCAGAGCATTTACAATGATTTTTTGTGATGGAATTTGCCACCACTGGAAATAACCATGATGGAGAGGGTATAAGAGACACATATTTTATTTATTCTTTTCCTTTTTTTTTTTTTTTTTTAAAGAAATGAGAGTCTTGTTGTGTTGCCCAGGCTGCTGGATTGTAATGGTGCAACTATGAATCTCTGCAGCCTCAAACTCCTGGGCTCAAGTGATCCTCCTGCCTCAGTTTCCCAAAGTATTGGCATTACGGGTGTGAGCCACTGCTCCCAGCCTTGTTTTTCTTGGTAGAGAATCCTCTCACTGTCTTCACTGATAGCTTCCAGAGGGACATGAATATGAAGATACTACAGTCTAAAGAAGTTTCTTCGGAGCTCAGTCTCTTTCTCTGAGGTCCCATTGCCTATTTCATATTCTGAATGGTATTTCAGGCCACCCCAAAACTGTCAGATCTGGTCAAGAGTGTGGTTGTTATGTACTATAGAGTGTGCCACTTTTTGAGCAAGCAGTCAAGTATGGTAGTTAAGAGCATGCACTGTGAATATTTGCTATAAGATGGTGGCATGTTATACTTTCCAGACGTGTATTTTCCACTTTCAGCCCCTTGCTCTCTCTAGTCTCCATTGAGAAGAGGGGTCTCTATCCTCTACTCTTGAATCTCTGCACAGGCTCACGACTAACCACAACTAGCTTATGACCAATAGAATATGGTGAAAGTACTGCACGATGACTGAGGCTAAGTCAGAAAAGGCAGTGCAGCCTTCACCTTGTTTTCTGGGACACTTGCTTTTGGATCTCTGCTGCCATGTACGATGCTTGACTATTCTGAAGCTGCCTGCTGTGAAGAAAGCTCAGGCTACAGAGAAAGGCTTTCTGTAGGACCCTAGTTCAGGGGTCCCCAATCCCATCCTCCCCATCCCCCCACTCCCGGCTGCACAGCAGGAGGTGAGCTCTGCCTCCTGTTAGATGAGCAGCTGTATTGAATTCTTACAGGATTGCAAACCCTATTGTGAGCTGTGCATATGAGGGATCTAGGTTGCGTGCTCCTTATGGGAATCTAATGCCTGATGATCTGAGGTGGAAAGTTTCATCCCAAAACCATCCCCCTGCCCTCCTCTGTGGAAAAAAATTGTCTTTCTTGAAACCGGTCCCTGGTGTCAAAATGGTTGGGGACTGCTGCCCTAGTTGACAGCTCCAGTTTAGATTCTAGCCGACAGTAGCATCAACAATCACACATGTAAGTGATTTCCTCAAATGACTGCAGTCCCATTGAGTCATCCCTAATTGTTGTGTCTTTTCAGTTGTGACCTCAGACGTTGTTCCTTACCTTTGTGTTTGCTCTAAATTTCTGACCCACAGAATTCATGCGTATGATAAAATTGTTTTTTCAAGTTGCATTTTGGTGAATTTCTTATGCAGCAAGAATAAAAACCTTGGCAAATTCTTGACTTTTGTGTCCCCTAGTTTCCAGTCTTTAAAATGGGGATAATAATAGTACTTCTTCAGAGAAATCAGTTAGTATGTGTAAATCTCTTTAAAACAGTATCTGGCACATAGTAAAGGTTCACTAAATTTGAACTACTTACTAAGAGAAATTCATTAGACTACTGAATTTTTTTTTTTTTGGAGAGGGAGTTTCGCTCTGTCACCCAGGCTGGAGTGTAGTGGTGCAATCTCAGCTCACTGCAAGCTCCACCTCCTGGGTTCATGCCTTTCTCCTGCCTCAGCCTCCTGAGTAGCTGGGACTACAGACACCTGCCACCATGCCCGGCTAACTTTTTGTATTTTTTTGGTAGAGACGAGGTTTCACCGTGTTAGCCAGGATGGTCTCTATCTCCTGACCTCGTGATCCACCTACCTTGGCCTCCCAAAGTGCTGGGATTACAGGCGTAAGCCACCACGCCTGGCTGAGTACTAAATGTTTTTGGGAGCATAGTTATCTTAGAAATAGTGAGCTCAGGGTTACTTTACTAATGAAATGATCATTATGATATGTAAAAAGGAAAAAAACACAATTATATGACTTTTCTTAATTTGAAGTTATTTTCCACATTTGAGGAGTTATGTTTCTGATAATTGTTCTCAAGAATATCAGCTGGTGGCTGGGCATGGTGGTTCATGCCTGTAATCCCAGCACTTTGGGAGGCTGAAGCGGGCACATCACTTGAGGTCAGGAATTTGAGACCAGCCTGGCCAACATGGTGAAACCTCATCTCTACTAAAAACCCTGTCTCTGCAAAAATTAGCCAGGTGTGGTGGTGGGCACCTGTAATCTCAGCTATTCAGGAGGCTGAGGCACAAGAATCACTAGAACTTGGGAGGCAGAGGTTGCAGTGAGCCAAGATCGTGCCATTGCACTCTAGCCTGGGTAACAGAGCAAGACTCTGTCTTCCCACCCCACCCCCTAAAAAAACCCTGAAAAAACAAACAATATCAGCTTGTATGGGTAGGCTGTCTCCTTAAAATTACCCTGCCTTTCCTTGCTTGCCTGTTTATAGCTACCTATGCATTAAATGCTTTTGAAACACATTTATGTCATTTCCTTGATTATCTAGAATGACAAATTCTGTTTACTTGATAGAGTAGAATTTGTCTAGAGTGATAAATTCTGTGTTTACTCGATAGAGTAGACATCCTAAAATGTCATGTTCAAACTTTAAGTGACGTGGAGAAGAAATCAGTGTTTATATCATTATGTGTAAAATCATTATAGACATTTATAATTTTCAGATGTTTACAATAATTATGTCTCAATTTTCATCTTTCTGTTGTGAAATAATTCATTCACTTTCTGTAATAGTCAGCACCTGTCACCATGACATTTTAGTTGACCATGTTCAAACATAGAGATTAATATCAACTTCTTTGTTTAAAAAATGTACCTATCGAAAAATACTTACTTTAGGCTTGCCATGTATGATATGCTTTCTTCCAGTTTCTCATTAAAATATGCGTATAGTTCCATAATGGCATTGGGAAAAGTAGTGATCGATAATTTCTCAGTTTTAGACTTGTTTCTACTAACTACTTACTACATTGGAGTAGACTAAGAAAGTCTTAGTGGTCTGTTTATGGTTTGATTTCTAAAACAGGAGATTAAGGTGGGAAGTGGATAGGAAGAGGCTGATCCATTCCTGTTGTTTGTTCATACCTTGGAGACACAGGTTACCATGTATGACTATGGGGACTTGCACTATTTCGTTCATATTATATATTTTGTTACATATTAAAAGCCCATTTGGGAGGCCGAGATGGGCGGATCACGAGGTCAGGAGATCGAGACCATCCTGGCTAACACGGTGAAACCCCGTCTCTACTAAGAAATACAAAAAATAGCCGGGCGAGGTGGCAGCGCCTGTAGTCCCAGCTACTCGGGAGGCTGAGGCCGGAGAATGGCGTGAACCCGGGAGGCGGAGCTTGCAGTGAGCTGAGATCCGGCCACTGCACTCCAGCCTGGGCTACAGAGCGAGACTCCGTCTCAAAAAAAAAAAAAAAAAAAAGCCCATTAACCTCCTCAGAAATTTTTCTCTCTCCTAGCTCTTCCAAATCCGCATGTTCCACACTATTTTTTATACATCTATTCAGAGACTAAATTTCCAATGTGCAATCTGGAAGAGAATGAAAGGAAAGTGTTAGGATATTACATTCCAGGGATGTGATGTAGCAGTAGATGTTGTGTTCAGAAGAACCTTAAAAGGAGTGTGCTTTTGGGTTTTCAGGTTATCATTTATTTTCTGTTAAAAAACAAACTACAGAATGTTCCTGTTGATGTAGGAATGAATTCTCATAATATGAGAAGAAAGGAATAATAGATTTTAAATCAGCCCAATTTGGTTGTACTGCCTGCTTAGTACTATAAATTCAGCCATGGACTGTGTATATCAGCCTGTACACTTAAAACCTAACCAAATTAAGTATGAGCAATTTTTCACCATCCAAATTGATAGTGATGGGAATCAAGGGCAATCTATATACCCTGCCATTAAAAATTATATCTTATTTTTGCAAGGATAATTTTCATGAGGACTGTGAAAGAAATCTGCATGAAAGATATCTGCATAAAAGAAGGGAACCATTACCCCAAAGATGAGGAAGAAAGTCTTTTTTTTTTTTTTTTTTTTTTGAGACGGAGTCTCGCTCTGTCGCCCAGGCTGGAGTGCAGTGGCCGGATCTCAGCTCACTGCAAGCTCCGCCTCCCGGGTTCGGGCCATTCTCCTGTCTCAGCCTCCTGAGTAGCTGGGACTACAGGCGCCCGCCACCTCGCCCGGCTAGTTTTTTTTTTTGTATTTTTTAGTAGAGACGGGGTTTCACCGTGTTAGCCAGGATGGTCTCGATCTCCTGACCTAGTGATCCGCCCGTCTCGGCCTCCCAAAGTGCTGGGATTACAGGCTTGAGCCACCGCGCCCGGCCAGAAAGTCTTAAAAATAATATTGAATATCATTTATTATGATGTACAAAAGATATTTATGAGAAGTGTCAGATTTTATTCTTAGTAACAGAGCAAAAAGTAAGACCTCTAGGAAACCAAAACATAAAGTTATAACAAAAAATCAGAATGATATTTTAAAAGAAGCTGGAATAAAGATGACCAAAATAAAACAGTGACAACAATCTGAAAATGCAATAGCCAAAATCTGTAATGGCAATTGCACACAGCAGAGCTGATCCTGCAGAAAATGGAGTCAATCCTCTATATGATGAATGGGTCAATCCTATAGTATTTATTTGAGATTTTTTTTAGGAGGAGAAAATAATGACGGAAATGATGAGGGTGAAAATGACAGATGCTGAAGACATAGAAGTACCATACTGATGAATAAGTTCCCAGTGGAGAAACCAGAATAAATGGAACAGAAGCAAAATATAAAAGCAGTAGAAAACTTTCTTGACCTGAAAAGTTTTTTATTTTTTGTTTATTTTTTGTTTTTTTTTTCCCCCAGAGACAGGGTCTCACTATATTGCCCACGCTGGAGTGTAATAGCACAATCTTGGCTCACTGCAACCTCTTCTTCCTGGATTTAAACCATCCTCCCGTCTTAGCCTCCTGAATAGCTGTGACTAACAGGTACACGCCACCACACCTGGCTAATTCTTTTGTATTTTTTGTAGAGACGCGGTTTTGCCATGTTGCCCAGGCTGGTCTTGAACTCCTCGGCTCAAGTGATTCTCCTGCCTCTGCCTCTCACGGTGCTGGGATTACAGGTGTGACCCACCATGCCCAGCTACTTGAGCTAAAAAGTTCTGAAGCTGTAGTTCCAAAGCATAGGCTTCATTGTAGGCAAAATTAATGAAAATAAATCTCTGTCTCAATTCTGGTAGCATTTATAATTTTTGGAGATAAAGGGAAAAACTCATAGATTTAAAAACACAAAGGCTACTCTAATGATACGGAAGTCAGTCTTACTTCATTGCAGATTTCTTTTTATCCTGCAATGCATTCATTTGGCTTCTTAAATCTATGATTTGGTAATTAGTTCTGGAAAAAGCTTAGCCACTAACTGATAAAGTGCTTCTTTTCTCTATTCAGTTTTTGAAACTTTAATTAAATATGTTTTGAGCCCTCTTTTATACCCTTTACATTTCTTACCCTCTCTTCCCTACGTACTTTTTTTTTTTTTTTTGGTCTCCCTGTCCCAGATTCTGTATGGTAACTTCCAAATATGTGCTGGTAAAATGGCTCTCCAGGGAGAAAGAAGCCCTGATTTATAGCATTTGTTGATTTCCGTAGTATAAATATCCTTATCAAGGGTAGTTTCAGGCAACCAATTTGACTGTACTGATGCAGAATTAGGAAGAGCTACACATAATTGGTTCTTGCAAGCTGATTCAAACTACTTCCAGCATATCTCTAGACTTGCCTGTTGTCTTTTCATTATTAATTATCTCTGAAGGTGAATCTAATCTGTTAAACCTTTCCATTCAGTTCTTAGTTGGAGTTATATTTTATTTTTAGTTCTAGAGTCTCTATTTTTTCTTGTAAAAATCTATTACTATTTATAGTGTTTAGTTCTCTGCTAAATGTTTCCAACCTGTCATTTTATTTCTTCTGTCACAGAAAACACATAGAATCTGCATCTGATAATCCACTTTCTAAGGTTCTTTCCTGACCCCTTTTCCTTTCTGCTGCTTATTCCTACATTTCTTGCATACTCCACTATCCTTGACTGGGGCCTGGATATTGCATTTGAAGAATTATTTATAAGAGTACTTTTAAGTCCACAGCGTAGGTACTTAGACAGTGTGCACTTCTGTCTGACCGACACTTGGGAGTATTCTAGTCCAGGGGATGATTACAGACCCAAGTTTGAAGTTTGAGAAAAGCAGTGTGACCTTAGACCATAATCTAGTTCATGTCATTCTCACTGTGAGGATGTGCCCCTTTAGGATTCCAGCTTATTGTGAGGAGAATCTCAGATTAGATGGCCCTTGTTGTGTGACCTTCAGCTTTATTTCCATCTTGGTCATCCTGAGAATCTTTTAAAACATAGGTTCTAGTTTCCCATGACCGATAAAGATACTTTAGAGGAAATGTGGTTTCAGAACTTGCTTTTTATGCTGAGTTTTCATTCTCCTTTTACTTTTTTTTGTGGTAAAATATACATAACATAAAATTTAGCTTTTTTTTTTTTTTTTAAATGGAGTTGAGCTCTGTCATCCAGGCTGGAGTGCAGTGGCGTGATCCCAGCTCACTGCAACCTCTGCCTCCCAAGTTCAAGTGATTCTCCTGCCTCAGGCTCCTGAGTAGGGATTACAGGCACACGCCACCACGCCCAGCTAATTTTTTTGTGTGGGATTTCACCATGTTAGCCAGGCTGGTCTCGAACTCCTGACCTCAAGTGATCAACCTGCCTTGGCCTCCAAAACTGTTGGGATTACAAGCGTGAGCCACCATGCCCGGCCCTCAAGATGCTTTTAAATTTTCCTTTTGATTTTTCTTTGACTTAAAGGTGGAATTGGTGGATCATATGGTAATTCTGTGTTTAATTTTTTGAGGAACTGCCATATTTTCCACAGCAGCTGCACCATGTTATGTTCTCACCAGTAATGCCGTAATGGTTACAGTTTCTCCACGTTCTAGCCAACATTTGTTATTTTCTGTTTTTGTTTTTGTTTTTGTTTTAAATAATTGCTGGCTGGGCGTGATGGCTCACGCCTGTAATCCCAGCACTTTGGGAGGCTGAGGCGGTTGGATCAAGAGGTCAGGAGATTGAGACCATCCTGGCTAACACGGTGAAACCGCATCTCTACTAAAAAAAACCACAAAAAATTAGCCAGGCGTGGTGGCGGGCGCCTGTAGTCCCAGCTGCTCGGGAGGCTGAGGCAGGAGAATGGTGTGAACCCGGAAGGTGGAGCTTGCAGTGAGCTGAGAATGCGCCACTGCACTCCAGCCTAGGCAACAGAGCGAGACTCTGTCTCAAAAAAAAAAAAAAAAAAATTGCCGTTCTAATGGGTGTGAAGTAGTGGTGTCTTATTATGGTTTTGATTTGTGTTTTTCTGATGATGTTGAGCATCTTTTCATATGCCTATTGGCCATTTCATATCTTCTTTGAAAAAACATCTATTCAAATCCTCTTCCCGTTTCTGAATTAGCCTATTTTTTGTTGTTGAGTTTTAAGAGTTCTTTATAAATATTCTATATAGTAGTTCATTATCAGATGTATGATTTGCAAATATTTTTTCCAGTTCTGTGAGTTGCCTTTTAACTCTGTTGATAGTATTTTTAGTTTTGATGTAGTCCAGTTTTGTCTATTTTTTTCTTTTGCTGCTTGTGCTTTTGATATCATATCCAAGTAATCATTGCCAAATCAAATGTGACAGAAGTTTCCCCATACGTTTTCTTCTAAGATTGTTACATTTTTAGCTCTAATGTTTACGTATTTGATCCATTTTGAATTTATTTTTGTGTATGTTGTAAGGTAAGGGTCCAGCTTCATTCTTTTGCATGTGGATATTTATTTTCCCAGTGTTATTTGTTGAATTCTCTTTTTAGTTTTTACTTGATAATTTCTTACTATCTTGTAATTTTTCAATTCTTTTGAAAAGATGTTTTAAAATAAATTACTGAGTTGTTTTCAACAGGAAGGTTGATCTCTCAAACCCAACTCACTGTTATTAGTTATAGGAAATATTATTAATGTTTTAAATAAACTTGATGAGAACACATGTGATACCCTAAATCCTACAGAAGGGAAATTGTCTGTAGTCAGTGTTGTTAGTTTTTAAATACTGTTTGGTTGCAATTTTCATGGGAAAAAGGTACAGCCCATTAGCACATATCTATATCTATATATTTATATGTATATATTTTGTATAACTAAATTCAGTAGTCTGAATTTCATCTTAGGTTATAAAGCTTTTTAAATATTAAAAGACTAGTTAGAGGAACAAAGTACTTTTTTTTTTTTTTTTTTGAGACAGAGCCTCCTTTTGTCACCCAGGCTGGAGTGCAGTGGTATATGATCTTGGCTCACTGCAACCTCTTCCTCCCAGATTCAAGCGATTCTCTTCTCTTGCCTCAGCCCCCTGAGTAGCAGAGTTTACAGGCACGCACCACCACACCCAGCTAAGTTTTGTATTTTTAGTAGAGGTGGAGTTTCACCATATTGGCCAGGCTGATTTCGAACTCCTGACTTCAGGTAATCCACCCGCCTTGGCCTCCCAAAGTGCTGGGATTACAAGCGTGAGCCACTGCGCCCAGCTACAGAATAAAGATACAATTTTTTTGTCAAGGATATGGGAATCATTAAAGCATCCTGTTTCTCTCTTTTATTTGGTAAACCTGTTTTATTATCCCAAAACTTTCTAAAGAACAATTTTTCCTTTTTTAGTCATTAAATAATAAGTTCATACACCACATATATTAAATAAACAGTGTAAGAGTTTGTCCTTCCTTTTATGTTGTTAACTGAAATTACGTTTCTTTCCCAGATGCTTTAAAAGGGCATTTCTTGAGGAATAATGTAGTTTTTAAAGACTCCACAGTTTCTTTACCAATATTGTAAAAGTATGTTTAGAAAGAATTGAGTATTTTTCTCTGTAGTATTTCCATGAACTTTCTTCTAATATTCAACATGAGAAATTTGAAAATACTTACAAGAAAAACATATAGAAAGCAAAGAAAATAAAGAATTCTTAAGGCCAAGAAAGTGGAACATTAAGCATTTTTATCTGTTAGGCATCGTACAAAGGATGAAGAGACCCACCCCAAGGGGACTTAACAGTTGGCAAGGACAACCATAGTATCATAAATAAATTAAGCTAGAAAAAATACTAATGCGCACCATACCTCTATTAAGAGAGTAGAGCTTTCTCACACAATTCTTAGTGATAAATTCTCTTTGCTACTATTGACCATATAGTTTAAAATTTTCAGTTATTTTTTTCAGCCAACTTTGGATATGTTCTGAAGTTTTTTTTTAATTGACACATTAATTGTACATATTTATGAGGTACAATGTGGTATTTTGATACGTGTACAATGTGTAATGATCAAGCCATGGTAATTAGCATATCCATCATCTGAAACACATCATTTCTTTGTGTTGGGAACATTCAGTATCCTCTTTTTGCTGTTCGAAACTATATATTATTGTTACCTATAATCATCCTACCATGCTTTAGAACATTAGAACACTAGAATCTTCTGCTCTACTTTTTACTTCTATGAGATCAACTTTTTTTAGCTTCTGCACATGAGTGAAGATGTGGTGAACTTTCTGTCCTGGCCTATTTCACTTAATGTCTTCTAGTTCCATCTGTGTTGCTGTGACTGACAGGAATTTCATTCTTTTTTTGTGGCTGAATAATAATCTATTGTGTATATATACCACATTTTCTTTACCCATTAATCTGTTTTTGGACACTAGGTTGATTCCATATCTTGGCTGTTGTGAATAGTGCTTCAGTAGACCTTTTCTCTTTTTATTGTTTGTAAGTTTTTCCCCCAGTAGGAAATCTGTAAGACTTACGTCTTCAATTTAAAATGTCACCTATTTAATAATGTTTAACTAGGTTGATGGACGGGCAACTTTGCTATTTTAAAATTTTGAAAATAAAGTGAATACTAATCATACTTTCTTAAAATAGTATGCTGCTAACATTTTAAATTTAATGTTTTAAATTGTATTTCTTTTAAGAGATTTCTTTATTAGTAGCTACTTTGTTTATGAGGGAGCTGGGCAGGATTCCTATAAGTGATAATAAGAAGCAGTTATCACCAATGGGTAGTAATTTTTAGGGGTCTATTAGGGGTCTCTTAATATTAAAGGAATCAACAGAATAATGCCATAATTATTTTATTCAAATAGTACAAGTGGGCCATTGATTAACATCTGGCTTAGATGTTAATCTAATGTTAGAATTAGATGTTAGATGTTAGAATTCAGTATAGGATCCCTTGATAAGATTTTTAAATGTAAGTTCTCTTGAATTAGTAGCACCTTTTTTTCCCTTCAAACTGTAATCTTGACATCTCTCTACAATTCAGAGTAGTGAATGGTCCTCAAGTGTTTAGCAGGTAATTTGTTACATCTAAGAATTAAAGTTTGTAACTAATTTACCTCTATACTTCAAATTAGGATTGATTTACACTTACTTTTGTTTTGACTTGTTTCCTTGAGCAGAGGAGAAAGTGATGGTGTGACAGTGAGTGCACTTATTTATTCTATAGCCTGACAGAGTATTTGTGATTGTAAATGTCATCTATTTGTGTTGGGGAAGAACAAAAAATGAAGGGCCACTCCTGTGTTCGGGGTTTCTAAGAAAAACACAAAGTGTAATATCTGTTGAAAACAAACTTGGATGATGACTTTTAACCTTTAAAATTACCTTCAGCCAAGCACGTCTATCAACTTTATCAGCTGTTTTGAAAATACCTCATACCCGTGCCATGGTTCAGCCGTGAAGAGGACAGAGTTGGTCTGAATAAGAGTAGTTACGGGAAGTTTGTCCTTAAAAGTCCTGAAGATAAGTCTTGATGCTGAATCATACATATTTACTCCCTCTGTGACCAACTGAATAAACTCAATTCGTCAAGGAAATTGTGTCCTTGACTCAGGTCCATTCATCACAAATCACACCCTCCAACTTTAGGATTACATCAGACTAAAATTATGGACAAAGCAAGTTGCTCTGTTAATTCTTTTCTAACACAAGGAATTATTTTCTATCACGTTGCCCACAGTAATATCATCGCAGTTTTATATGTTTAGGGTGATTTCTCCAACTCTTCCTGAAAATTATAGAGTTTTATAAAGCCATTTTCAGTTTTGGAGCAAGAAAGAAGTAAGCTTTGTTGTGTATTAGATGCTTACCACTTGCCAAACATTATATTATATTGAACACAAGACAAGTAACACAGTTTCTACTTGCTGGCAAACAAAAAGGACCCATATAACACTTGAAACAGATGAAAGTTTACTCAGAGTTGAATTTTAAGAATAGTTTTGATTTTTATCAAAGACCATCTTAGTTATTGATATGTGTTGAAGATTTATAATCTGTAAATCTGAAGTGTTAGAGCTATTATTAGGTGGGGGAGGAAGAAGACTTAAAAATTCTACTTAGGAAGCTATTTGTAAATTCTCTTTGTTTTTAACTTTTATTTTAGGTTCAGGGGTACGTGTGCAGGTTTGTTATATAGGTAGATTTTGTGTCACAGGGGTTTGATGTACAGATTATTTTGCCACCCAGGTAATAAGCATAGAACCTGATAGGTAGTTTTTCTGTCCTTACCTTCCTCCCTCCCTCCACCTTTAAGTAGGTCCTGGTGTCTGTTGTGCCTTTCTTTGTGTCTATACATATCCAATGTTTAGCTCCTACTTAGAAGACAGAACCTATGGTATTTGGTTTCCTGTTCCTTTGTTAATTCACTTAGGATAATGGCCTCCAGGTCCATCTGTGTTGCTGCAAAGGACATGATTTTGTTCTTTTTTTTTTTTTTTTTGAGATGGAGTCTCGCTCAGTCGCCCAGGCTGGAGGGCAGTGGCACGATCTCGGCTCACTGCAAGCTCCGCCTCCCGGGTTCACGCCATTCTCCTGCCTCAGCCTCCCGAGTAGCTGGGACTACAGGCGCTGCCACCACGCCCGGCTAATTTTTTGCATTTTTAGTAGAGATGGGGTTTCACTGTGTTAGCCAGGATGGTCTCGATCTCCTGACCTCGTGATCCGCCCACCTCGGCCTCCCAAAGTGCTCGGATTACAGGTGTGAGCACCACGCCCGGCCGATCTTGTTCTTTTTTATGGCTACAGTATTATTCCATTGGGTATATATACCACATTTTCTTTATCCGTTCCACCATTGGTGGGCATTTAGGTTGATTCTATGTCTTTGCTATTGAATAGTGCAGCGATGAACATACGTGTGCATGTGTCTTTATGGTAGAGCAATTTTTATACCTTTGGGTATATACGCAATAATGAGATTGCTGAGTCAAATGGTAATTCTGCTTTGCATTCTTTGAGAAATTGCCAAACTGCTTTCCACAATGACTGAACTAATTTACATTTCTACCAGCAGTATATAAGTGTTCCGTTTTCTCTGCAACCTTGCCAGCATGTTATTTTTTGACTTTTTAATAATGGCCATTTTGACTGCTGTGAGATGGTATCTCATTGTGGCTTTGATTTGCATTTCTCTAATGATTAGTGATGCTGAGCATTTTTTCATATGCTTCTTGGCCACTTACGTGTCTTCTTTTGAAAAGTGTTCATGTCCTTTGCCCACTTTTTAATGGGGTTGTTTATTGATTTAAGTTGCTTATAGATTCTGGATATTAGACCTTTGTTGGATGCATAATTTGCAAATATTTTTTATGAAGGTTGTCTGTTTACTCGTTGATATTTTCTTGGCTGCACAGAAGCTCTGAAGCTTAATTAGATCTTACTTGTCAATTTCTGCTTTTGTTGCAATTGCCTTTGGCATCTTCATGAAATCTTTGCCATGTCCTATATCCAGAATGTATTTCCTAGGTTATCTTCCAAAGTTTTTGTAGTTTTAATATGGTGTAAGGAAGGGGTCCAGTTTCAGTCTTTGGCATACGGCTAGCCCATTATTTCAGTACCATTAATTGAATAGGGAGTCCTTTCCCCATTCTTTGTTTTTGTTAACTTTATCAAAGACTAGATGGTTGTAGGTGTGTGGCATTATTTCTGGGTTCCCTGTTCTGTTCTATTGGTATATCTGTTTCCTTCTCTCTCTCTCTCTTGCTTTTTTTTTTTTTTTTTTTTTTTGAGATGGAGTCTTGCTCTGTCGCCAGGCTGGAGTGCAGTGGCATGATCTTGGCTCACTGCAACCTCTGCCTCCTGGGTTCAAGTGATTCTCCTGCCTCAGCTTCTTGAGTAGCTGGGACTACAGGTGTGCACCGCCACACCCAGCTAATTTTTGTATTTTTAATAGAGATGGGGTTTCACCATGTTGGCCAGGATGATCTCAATCTCTTGAACTCATGATCTGCTCGTCTTGGCCTCCCAAAGTGTTGGGATTACAGGCGTGAGCCACTGCACCTGGCCTGTTGAGGGTTTTTAACCTGAAGGATGTTGAATTTTATTGAAAGCCTTTGAGCTTTGAGATTATCATGTGGTTTTTATTTTTAGTTCTGTTTATGTGATGAATCACATTTATTGATTTGCGTATATTGAACCAACCTTGCATCCCAGGAATAAAGCCTACTGATGGTGGTGGATTAGCTTTTTATGTGCTGCTAGATTCGATTCACTAGTTTTTTTTTTTTGACGATTTTTGCATCTGTGTTCATCAGGGATCTTGGCCTGCAGTTTTCTTATTGTGTCTCTGCCAGATTTTGGTATCCGAATGATGCTGGACTCAAATAATGAGTTAGTGAGGAGTCCCTCCTTCAGTTTTTTTGAACAATCTCAGTAGAATTGTTCCATACTAGCTCTTCTTTGTATGGGGTCAGTTATTTGTTTTTGCCTGTTAAATTGTTTCAATTTCTTACAGATTCTGGTTATTAGACCTTTGTTGGATGCATAGTGTATTAGTCCATTCTCATGCTGCTATGAAGAAATACCTGAAACTGGGTAATTTATAAAGAAAAGAGGTTTAATTTACTCACAGTTCCACATGGCTTGGGAGGCCTCAGGAAACTTAGAATCATGGCAGAAGGCACCTCTTCACAGGGCAGCAGGAGAGAGAATGAGTGCAAGCAGGGGAAATGCCAGACGCTTATAAAACTGTGTCTGGAATTGGTGGGTTCTTGGTCTCACTAACTTCAAGAATGAAGCCGCAGAGAGTGTTATAGTTCTTAAAGATTGTGTGTCTGGAGTTTGTTCCTTCTGATGTCTGGACGTGTTCAGAGTTTCTTCCTTCTGGTGGGTTTGTGGTTCTTGCTGGCTTTAGGAGTGAAGCTGCAGACCTTCGTGGTGAGTGTTACAGCTCTTAAGGCGGCGCGTCTGGAGTTGTTCGTTTCTGCTGTCTGGAGTTGTTCATTCCTCCCAGTAGATTCGTGGTCTTGCTGGCCTCAGGAGTGAAGCTGCAGACCTTTGTGGTGAGTGTTACAGCTCGTAAAGGCAGTGCGGACCCAAAGAATGAGCAGCAGCAAGATTTATTACAAAGAGTGAAAGAACAAAGCTTCCACAGTGTGGAAGGGGACCCAAGTGGGTTGCCTCTGCTGGCTCCGGCAGCCTGCTTTTATTTCCACATCCTGCTGATTGGTCCATTTTGTAGAGAGCTGATTGGTCGATTTTATAGAGAGCTGATTGGTCCGTTTTGACAGGGTGCTGATTGGGACATTTACAATCCCTGAGCTAGCACAGAGTGCTGATTGGTGCATTTACAATCATCTAGCTAGACATAAAGGTTCTCCAAGACCCCACCAGATTAGCTAGATACAGAGCACTGATTGGTGTGTTTATAAACCTTGAGCTAGACACAGAGTGCAGACTGGTGTATTTACAATCCTTTAACTAGACATAAAGGTTCTCCAAATCCCCACCAGATTAGCTAGATACAGAGTGCTGATTGGTGCATCCACAAACCCCAAGCTAGACACAGAGTGGTGACTGGTGCATATACAATCCTCCGGCTAGACATAAAAGTTCTCCAAGTCCCCACCTGACTCAGGAGCCCAGCTGGCTTCCCCTAGTGGATCCCGCACCAGGGCCGCGGGCGGAGCTGCCTGCCAGTCCTGTGCTGCGCGCCTGCACTCCTCCGCCCTTGGGCGGTTGATGGGACTGGGCGCTGCAGAGCAGGGGTCGGTGCCCGTCGGGAGGCTCCGGTGGCGTGGGAGACCACCAGGAGGGGCTTGGGCATGGCGGGCTACAGGTCCCCAGCCTTGCCCTGTGGGGAGGTGGCTGAGGCCCGGGGAGAATTCGAGCGTGGTGCAGGCAGGCCAGCATTGCTGGGGGACCTAGTGCCCCCTCCGCAGCTGCTGGCCCGGGTGCTAAGCCCCTCACTGCCTGGGGCAGCTGATGCCGGATGGCTGCTCCGAGTGTGGGGCCTGCCGAGCCCATGTCTATGCGCTGGCCCGCAAGCACTGTGCAGCAGCTCCGGTTCCGCCCCTCCCCCCCCCCCCCCCCCCCCCCCCGCACCCCCGCACCTCTCCCTCCACACCACCCGCAAGCAGAGGGAGCCGGCCCTGGCCTCAGCCAGCCCAGAGAGGGGCTCCCACAGTGCAGTGGCAGGCTGAAGGGCTCCTCAAGCGTGGCCAGGGTGGATGCTGAGGCAGAGGAGGTGCTGAGAGCGAGCGAGGGCCGCCAGCACCTTGTCATCTCTCAAAACCATCAAATCTCATGAGACTCACTGTCATGAGAACAGCATGGGGGAACCGCCCTCCTGATCTGATTACTCCACCTGGTCTTGCCTTTGACACATGGGGATTACAGTCCAAGATGAGATTTTGGGTGGGGACACAGCCAAACCATATCACGTAGTTTGCAAATATTTTCTCTCATTGTAGAAAAATATTTATCTCATGGCCTGTAGCCATGAGCATGGAATGTTTTTCCATTTGTTTGTTTCATCTCTGATTTCTTTGAGTAGTATGTTTTGTAGTTCTCCTTGCAGAGACTTTAATCCCCTTCATTAGATATATTCCTAGGTACCTTCTTTTTTTATTTTTTGGTGGCTATTATAAATGGGATTTTTTGTTCATTTTTAATTGGGCTTTTAATTATTGAATTCAGTAGTTCTTTATATGTATTCTAGATACAAGTCCATTGCCAAATATATGATTTGCATTTTTTTTTTCCATTTTGTGGGTTGTTTTCACTTTCTTCATGGTGTCATAAATATTTTTAATGTTGTTAAAGTCTAATTTATCTATTTGTTTTTTGTCACTTGCGCCTTCGGTGTTATACCAAGGAACCATTGTCTAATCCAAGCTAATGAAGACTTATTCTCATGTTTCTTCTACGAGTTTTAGAGTTTAGTGCTTACATGTAGGTCTGATTCATTTTCAGTCGATTTTTGTGTATCGTGTTAGGAAAGGTTCCAACTGCATTTATTATTTTGTATGTGGATATCCAGTTGTTTCAGCATCATATGTTAAAAAGACTTCTTCCTCTATTTTATTGTCTTGGTACTCTTGTTGAAAATCAAATGACCTTAGATAAAAGGCTTTACTTCTGAACTCTCATCAGATGTTTTTAAATGGCAGTTTTAATTTTAATAAATTTACCAATAATTTATTGGAGAAATGATTATGGGACATATCCTGTGAGCCAGGCACTGCCGTAGGTTGCAGAGTTACAGCAGCAAACAAGACAGAGACTCCCTTGACCTTGAAGATTACATTTTAGTGGAGAGTGAAAAGATATGTGAAGAATATAAAACATTTGGGAACATTAGAGAAGGACAAAAGTATATGTTTGTGGGCATTACTTTATTTTCTTCACATAGCCTTCTATGTCTCTTTTAATGCATTTAGGCCTTCCTGCCATGTTTATAGTTAATATTTTTATATATACGTGTAATCTACCCGACTAGGCTAAATACTTCTTCAGGTCAAAGTCAGTCTTTGCCAGTCTGTCCCATCTAGATATAGTATGTGTTTAGTGGGCATGTGATGAATGAATAAATAGATTAATTACTTTTGGGGACTGAGTTTTTGAGTTTTTGAGTTTTTTTTTTTTTTTTTTTAAAGACGGAGTCTCACCCTGTCACTCAGGCTGTAGTGCAGTGGCACAATCTCAGCTCACTGCAGCCTATGCCTCACTGGTTCAAGTGATTCTTCTGCCTCAGCCTCCCAAGTAGCTGGGACTACAGGTACCCGCCACCACACCCAGCTAATTTTTTTTTGTGTTTTTAGTAGAGACCATGTTTTACCATGTTGTCTAGGCAGGTCTTGAACTCCTGACTTCAAGTGATCCTCCTGCCTCGGCCTTCCAAAGTGCTGGGATTACAGGCGTGAACCACTGCACCCAGCCTGAATGTTTTATACACATCCATTCATATATACATAAACCTTTAAAATATCCATGTTATTCAGAGCTGTTAGAATAGTTTGGAAATAAGAGTGGAATCCTTTATATTCAAGTTGCTCTATGTTACACTTTCTTTTTTAATCTAGAATCTCAGGCTAAGTCTCCCTGCTTCAGCCCAGATTTCTGTTTGGTACTTAACCTCAGCCAGGGACCCGCTTTCCTTTCCTTCCTCACTCAAGTAATTTCAGCCCTCACTCTGTCCATAATGAGTCACTGATCACCTCTCTCTCTCCTCTGTTTCCATCAGGGAGTGAACCAATATTTTAAATTTTCACTCGAGAACAGAGCTGTCGGGCAAGTCCTGGGTAGGGTAAAGTTATTTGATGTGATTTTTTTTTTTTTTAATCTTTTTGGTTTTAAGGAGTGAAAAGTTTAATAGGCAAGAAGGAAGGAAGAAGAAAACAGCTCCCCTGTACAAAGATAAAGGGAGGGGGCTATTTGAACAAAGAGAAAACCGTGTGTGCAGCAGAAAAGTGTCTGCTTATATGAGGAGGCTGGAGGAGGTGGTGCCTGATTTGCATAGGGCTCAAGGGATTGGTTTGACCAGGCATGTCACTCACATAGCTCGCGGAAAAAACTGGCCCTCCCACCCTAGCTTTTTAATATGCAAATACAGGGTGCCATGATGCTCTACACACATGGGGATATGTGGGGGCGGCCATGTTGCCAGGCACCTGTGAGCAAGGGCAAGAAGTCGGCAGGAATCAAATGTTTGGGTGGACCCAGTTTCTGATGGCCTGCATTTGCATATCAATGACTTGGCTCTAAGAGCTGGGGCTTTCTTGCTAGACAAGAAGTGTTTCTGGAGCTGCTTTAAAGGAAATGAAAACTTCCCCAAGGACCCCTTTTCCTATCTGCCTGAAATAATTTCTTAATCAACTCCTATAACATTCCCCACTGTGGAGATGTCACCGTCAAGGGGTTTTGGGCGATGACTCTTTCTGGCTATTTCCTGCTGAAAAGGGGCATCGAATGGGGAACAGCAGCTAGGGCTTCTCCTGGGGTTGATCTAAGGGTCTTTGGAAGAATGGCATGTCCATGTGTGGTTCAGTTTGCAGCACTGTTTGGAGTTTGATTGCTTCTAGGTGAGAGGAAACAATTCAAGTTACAGTATTGAGTATACAGGGTCAAAATATTAATACAAGACATAAGCTTTCTGTCCAATATTTCAGTTAGAAGGTGCTACTGTGTATAACCCTACGGCAAATAGTACAATGAGTATAGCAATTCCCACAAGTGTGGTATAGTAGATAATTTTAATCTAAAATTTTACTTGCCAAGATATAGAATTTCCCTTTGGGGGTTTTCCTTGCTTTTATTTTCCAAACAAAGAAACCTTAGGGTTATGGGCACCCTACTCACTTTCATTACCTGGCAGAATTTGCAGGATAATTGCCCAGAACTGGCGTAGTGATCCAGATTTTTATGTTACCCATCTCTTCTTGTTTCTTCCAAGCTGTAGGAGATCGCCACTTGATTCACAGGAATAAGCAGGGTTAGTCTAAAATGTAGGCAAAAAGCTTTAAAACAATTAGTAAGACTAGGATTTAATGACAAATTTACGATAAGCTTTGGAGCACAATTTCTCTCTCCAGCCCTCATTTTTGGTAAAAACAAATTATGATAGGATCGTGTGTGTTGTTTGTAGAATAAACTTTAGTCTTATACTTCGCTTGATTATTTGCATAAAGTGCAGCAAGAATGGTTATTTCTACATAGGCCTTTTGGATTGGCTTTGATGGAACTCTGTTCCACAAGGAATCTCAGAAAAGACCTTTAAAACTGAGTCCAGCCATGAGTTTGTATCCTCAGAACACCTGTGAGTTGGGTGATCCTGTCCTCTTGAGGTCCCAAGATAAACTTGGAGCTCCTGGACCTGTTAGAAAGTGACATTCTTTACTGATAACAGGTTAAGATCCCTGTTCAGGGACTGTGTAGACAAGGTATGAGGCCAGTACTCCCCAAGGGGCTTTTATTGGCTCTGCATGTCAAGCTTGATTCCTTAAAGGGAAACACACCCTTTCAGTCAAAGCCTTGGTAAAATAGCCAGTTTTTCCAATTGTGTCCTGTTGACAAAGAAAAATGGATTCTTATTGCACGATGCAAACAACTATATTGCCATAAGATAAGAGTACTCACAGATAGTTTCTAAATTCTGGAGGAACCAGGCAGAGAAAAACAAACATGCTCCAAATATTGTTCACAGGAGTATACCTTATTCAATTATTAAAGGCCATAAATAGTTCCAAATAAGTTTTCTTGACTCTGAAAAACAAAACAAAGATCAGCAGTATTTCAAACAAAAGTTTGAAAAGCTTGCTTTAACATTCTGATTTCAGTCCATTAATTAGCTCTTGTTTTGCTTGGTATTTGTGAACATGTCAGTTCTTTGAGTCCTGCACGTTCTTTCTCTATTCCAGTGTTAACAATCTTCAAGGCTATTAAAAATCCACATTTGAGAACATCTGTTAAAGTTCTTAATATAGCTTGATTGTAAACCATCTTTTGAGAAGGAACAAAGTAAGACAATTGTCTGTGAATGACAAAATTTCCAGGATACAGTTAAAAACATGACTGATAAGTTTATCTTGGTGGTTTACAATAACTTTACCCTTAATTATGGTTGATAGCATGTACTTAGACATTAGAATTTTAGAAATCCCATACAATTTTGGAACATATATTAGGATTACTCACCAAAATAGAACTTAAGGAAGATTGGACATCATTTTGGCAATCTCATGTGACTAAACATGTCAAATAATCTTGTTTACCTCTTTTCTGAATGTTTCAGGGTCCAAAAAGTCAGGCATCAGGAAGGACAATTTTGAAACTTGAAGTTTGATTTTGGGAGGCCTGTTAAATGTTAGAGGTTTAGAACATTTGATGTTAGGAAATAGAATTCTAGATTACCAAATGATGACTCAAAAGGCAAAAACCTTTCATTAGCCTTTACCATGACATGGAAATCCTGTTCAAAGCCAAAGTTTACCCTTGCATTAATTTATTAATGTTAACCCCAATTTGTTTCAGTGAAACTTTATAGATCATTGCGTCTAATCATAACCAATTTGACTGTTGAAATTTTTACAAACCTTTTATAACGCTTTTACTAAAGGGCAGATTAGTATCTTAAGACCTGCTTGCCATGCTTTTTGTTTTTGTTTTGTTTTTTTTTTTTTTGAGACGGAGTCTCGCTTTGTCGCCCAGGCTGGAGTGCAGTGGCCGGATCTCAGCTCACTGCAAGCTCCGCCTCCCAGGTTTACACCATTCTCCTGCCTCAGCCTCCTGAGTAGCTGGGACTACGGGCGCCCGCCACCTCGCCCGGCTAGTTTTTTGTATTTTTTTAGTAGAGACGGGGTTTCACCGTGTTAGTCAGGATGGTCTCGATCTCCTGACCTCATGATCCGCCCGTCTCGGCCTCCCAAAGTACTGGGATTACAGGCTTGAGCCACCGCGCCCAGCCTGCCATGCTTTTATTTCAGTGTCTAATTTATGGAAAGACCATATAATACCCTTTTGAGTTTAATTAATGTTCACTGTTAACTTCTAGCAACTTTTATTTTTGGTGAAAAATATGGTTAGTAAGCAGTTTTAATTATATACTAGGTGTGGATCCTAGGACCCAGAGAGAAGTGCAGATAAAGTTTGACTTTTCACCATCCAACTCTATATGTCCCAGCTTTACCTATCTATAAAGCAGGCAGTATACAATCTTGGAACATTTGGCAAACCTAGTATCTAGGTTGTATGATTTAGACCACCTGTTTGCATTTTGACGACACTTGCATTTTACCAATAATCCTTAAGACTGTTTTTGTTTTTTGAAGTCACATGAACTAAAAAATACTTGATTTAAGTGCATATTTTTCTTTAAGCCAATCAGAGCTCTTTTTATAGACATTACACACAACGCATGTATAGCAACACAAACATACAGAAGATTGAGCACTTGTTAAGATTTTTCATTTGCTAGTTTCTTAATTGGATTACTGGCTTCGGGGTGGAGTCCTTGGAGAAACAAGGCCAGGTAGCATACATTTTTTAGGGCCTAATAAGCAGGTATAGCTGAAGGCAAAGACAGGTCCCTAAAATTAAGGGTGCCGTTTTTTACTGGATCTTGGGTCCAGTATAAACAGTGTAGTGCTTCTACCATGCTCTTCATTGCAAGGCAACCCAAAGCCAATTGGCTTATTTTGTAATTAGCCCATGCGATGGTTATTTTTATGTGTCAGTTTTAGTATAAGTATATAACTTAAAGAAGATTGGAGATCTTAAGTGGCTAAAAGATGTCCAGATGGCTGGTTAAACACAATTTCTGGAGGTATCAGTGAGGGTATTTTCAGAAGAGATTAGCATTTGAGATTAGCATTTGAATCAGTAGACTGAAGATCTCCCTCACCAGTGAGGTGGGCATCATGCAACACATTGAGGGCCCCAAAAGAATGAAAAGGCAAAAGAAAGGACAAATTTACTCTGTGATATGATTTGGCTCTGTGTCCCCACCCAAATCTCATTTTGAATTGTAATCCCCACGTGTGGAGGGAGGGAGGTGATTGGATCATGGGGGCAGTTTCCTTCATGCCGTTCTTGTGGTACTGAGGGAGTTCTCAGGAGATCTGGTGGTTTTATAAATGGCTTTCCCCTGCGCTTTTCACTTTGTCTCCTGCCTGCTGCCATGTAAGAGGTGCCTGCTTCCCCTTCTGCCATGATTGAAAGTTCCCTGAGGCCTCCCCAGCCATGTGGAACTGTGAGTCAACTAAAACTCATTTGTTTATAATTACTCAGTCTCAGGTGGTATCTTTATAGCAGTGTGAGAACGAATTAATACACTCTGCTTGAGCTGGGTTTCGCAGAACTATTCTCAAGTTCTGTGAAACTACACATCTGAGTAGGGCAGTGCTTTTGTATTTTTTCCTGAAAAGTACAGAAGAGTGGTATATGTGAATGTTTACCTAAGTAATACCTTTCCTGTTTATAGCAGAAGGAGCCACTGTATTTTCTTTAAAGCATGGAATAGTAATGATTTATTTTCCTCACAGCTGCAGATCCTTGGATTAATAGTTGTTTTTCTTCAATTTTGATGCTCTATACTGCTTGTTAAATACTGTGTATAATTTGGGATGTTGAGCAGTATGTTTTGTGATCTCATATCAGGTTTAGATTGAAAGCTCAAATCTTTTCAGGAAAATGTCTGTTTTTTCTCATTTTATTGAAGTTGTAGTTCACAGTAGTAATAACGGTGTATATTATAGTGGATGAAATTTTTTTCCCCCCCAAAAGCCATTAATGTGTAAAACACCTAGCTCAGGGCCACTGTGCCAGGAGGTGCTTAGTACAAATTCGTTTCTTCTTTCTTTTCTTGTTTCTGGATCATGGAGCAATTTCATGTAAGAATGGAATAAATTTCACCTCTCAGAAGAATATTTTGAAATGAGCAATTTTCCTGTTTGACTACACAGACGTCTAGTATGCTTGCATAAAAGGAAAAGTCATATGAGAACATCTGAATTTAGAAGTACTTGAAAGTAAAAGACTGAAGACATAAAGGAAATGTTAGCAGGATGATAAATGTCCATTGATTTAAACTGACAGGAGCTCTGTTCTGCTTGATAGCGTATTCTTGTAGGGAAAGCTGATCCTAGCTGATGGCTAGCTCTGGAGCAGGCTTGTTGAAGCTGTTCATAAATTTATTTATTTATTTTTTAGAGACAGTATCTCACTCTGTCACCCAGGCTGGAGTATGGTGGCATGATTATGATTCACTGCAGCTTGAACCCCTGGGCTCAAGTGACCCTCCTACTTTAGGCTCCCAAGTAGCTTGCATGACAGCAGTGTGCCACCTGTTCATAAATTTAGAACAATATTTAATGTCAAGTTAGTGATTTTTCTAAGGGCAGAACAGGGATTTCTACAAGGTGAGCATGCTTCTGTAATCACCACACAGGTCAGGAAATAAAACGTTATTTATATTCCATATTTCTTTATGCGATGTCTAGACACTGTTTTCATATTCCCCAGAGGTAACTACTGTCCTGATTGAAAACACCATAGATTTGGACTGGGTGCGGTGGCTCACACCTGTAATCCCAGCACTTTGGGAGGCCGAGGCAGGCAGATCACAAGATCAGGAGATCGAGACCATCCTGGCTAAAATGGTGAAACCCCATCTCTACTAAAAATACAAAAAATTAGCCAGGCATGATGGTGGGCGCCTGTGGTCCCAACTACTCGGGAGGCTGAAGCAGGAGAATGACTTGAACCTGGAAGGCGGAGCTTGCAGTGAGCCGAGATTGTGCCACTGCACTCCAGCCTGGGAGACAGAGCAAGACTCTGTCTCAAAAAAAAAAAAAAACAAAACAAAACATAGATTTTATGTGATTTAAAAATATATGGACACAGTATTATTTAGCCTAAAAAAGGAAGAGAATTTGGTCACCTTGATACTATGCTAAGTGAAATAAGCCATAACAAAAAGACAAATAATGAAGCTGGGTGTGGTGGCACATGCCTGTAATCCCAGCCACTTGGAAGACTGAGGCAGGAGGATTGCTTGAACCTAGAAATTAGAGGCTGTAGTATGCCATGATCACAGCAGTTAATAGCTATCACAATCCAGCCTGGGCAATATTAGCAAGACCCTCTCTCTCATTCTCTGTCTCTCTCTAAAGACAAATACTTAATGATTGCATTTTATTTTTAATTTATTTTTTGAGACAGGATCTCACTGTGTCATCCAGGCTGGAGTAAAGTGGCACGATCTTGGCTCACTGCAACCTCTGCCTCCTGGGCTTAAGGGATTCTCCATTTTTCTCTTTTTAGTAGAGACGGAATTTCACCATGTTGCCCAGACTGGCCTCAAACTCCTGAGCTCAAGCCATCTGCCTGCCTTGGCTGCTCAAAGTGTTGGGATTACAGGTGTGGCCACTGTGCCTGGCCTAAATGATTCCATTTAAATAAGGTATCTAAAAGTAGTAAAATTCATAGAAAGTATTAATAGAATGGTAGTTGCCAGGGCTTGGGGGATGGGGAAATGGAGAGTTAATGTTCAATGGATTTTTAGGGTTTTGTTTGTTTGTTTGTTTTTGAGAGAGGGTCTTCCTATATGTCGCAGAGGCTGGAGTGGAGTGTCATGATCATGGTTCATTGTAGTCTCGAACTCTTAGGCTCAAGTGATCCTCTTGCCCTGCCTCAGCCTGCTCAGTAGCTGGGACCACAGGCACGAGCCTGTAAGTTTTTGTCTTTAATTTTTGATACAGTAAATGTGTTGAAATGCAGTTATCGCAGATATCAAGAATTAGTATAAATCTAAGTAATTAAGGCAGAGTGGTATTGTCACAAGGATTGACAAATATATCAGTGGCATAGACTAGACTTGTATTAGGCTGTTTTTATTTTGCTATAAAGGAATACCTGAGTAATTTATAAAGAAAAGAGGTTTAATTGGCTTATGGTTCTGGAGGCTGCACAAGTGTGGTGCCGGTATCTGCTCAGCTTCTGAGGGGGAGCTTCTGAGGGGGGCCTCAGGGAGCTTTTACTCATGGCAGAAGGTGAAGTGGGACCAGGCATATCACATGGCAAGAGCAGGAGCAAGAGAGAGGGCTAGAGGAGGTGCCACATACTTCAAACAACCAGATCTCGCAAGAACTCACTCACTATTGTGAAGACAGCACCAAGAGGATGGTGCCCACCCATTCCTGAGAAATCCACCCCAGTCATCCAGTCACTTCCCACCAGGCCCCACCTCCAACATTGGGGATTACATTTAAACATGAGATTTTGGGGGACAAATACCCAAACTATATCAAGACTTTGGAAACAGGTCCACACTGGTATGACACTTGATTTATGACAAAAATAGTAATAACAGAGCAGTTGAGATAGGCCTGGGTTTTGAGAGCTTGGGTCTCTTGGTTCCTTGGAGAAGCAATTCTCAAATATTTTGGTGTCAGGGCCCCTTTACATTCTGTTGTTTATGTGGGTTCTATCTATTGCTATTACTGTATTAGAAATTAAAACTGAGAACTTAAAAAATACTCATTTTGAGAAAATAAACCTAGGTAACATTAACATAAATGGTATATCTTTATGAAAATTTTAAGATTTAGTGACAATTACATTGTTTTACATTGTTTCAAAAATTCTTTAATGTCTGCCTTGATAGAAGACCAATGTACCTGCTTCTGCATTCAATCTGATGCAATATATTTTTTTGGTTGAAATATATGAAAATAGGCTGGGCGCGGTGGCTCACTCCTGTAATCTCAGCACTTTGGGAGGCTGAGGTGGGTGGATCACGAGGTCAGGAGTTCAAGACCAGCTGGCCAACATAGTGAAACCCCGTCTCTACTAAAATACAAAAAAATTTAGCTGGTTGTGGTGTCAGGTGCCTGTAGTCCCAGCTATTTGGGAGGCTGAGGCAGGAAAATTGCTTTAACCTGAGAGGCGGAGGTTGCAGTGAGCCAAGATCACGCCACTGCACTCCAGCCTGGGCGACACAGTGAGACTCTGTCTCAAAACAAAAAAAGAAATATGAAAATAATCTGTCCTCAAATAGATGCGTAGTTGGAAAAGGGAGGAGCATGTTCATAGTTTTTTCATGTTAATAGTCTTTTCACATAATTGTAGATCTTCTTTGATACCACACCAAAACTTGGCAAGTGGTAATTTTTTTTTTTTTTTTTGAGATAGAGTCTTGCTCTGTCGCCCAGGCTGGAGTGCAGTGGCGCAATCTCAGCTCACACTGCAAGCTCCGCCTCCCAGGTTCACCCCATTCTCCTGCCTCAGCTTCCCGAGTAGCTAGGACTACAGGCGCCCGCCACCGCGCCCAGCTAATTTTTTGTATTTTTAGTAGAGACGGGGTTTCACTGTGGTCTCCATCTCCTGACCTTGTGATCCGCCTGCCTCGGCCTCCCAAAGTGCTGGGATTACAGGCTTGAGCCACCGCGCCCGGCCGATTTTTTGTATTTTTGATAGAGACGGGGTTTCACCGTGTTAGCCAGGATGGTCTCGATCTCCTGACCTTGTGATCTGCCCGCCTCGGCCTCCCAAAGTGCTGGGATTACAGGCGTGAACCACTCTGCCTGACCTGGAAAGGTCTGTTTCTTAGTAGAATCCCACTCTTTACCTACCACAAATCTAGTAACATCCTGTTAGATTAATGCCACAAACATTTTGTTGAGCTCCTATTCTATGTGTTAGATATGAGGCATTCTAAAATGGAAAACCCAATCCTAGCCTTAAAATAGTTAAATGTCTGTTGAGAATTAGATAATTTAACACCCATAGCATACTAAAGTAACTATTGTAAAAGTGTAGATGAAAGAAAAATTAAGTTTGCCTTGGTAAGCCAAGGATCTCTTCTAACATTATAATTAGCATTTGAGCTGAGACTTAAAGGGTGGTTAGGGTTGCCAGGGTGGACAGGAAGTACCAGGGCCTGTGGCACTTACCATATTCTGCTCAGTGTAACTCAGGAGCGTGGTTGGGTTTAAGAATGTGGTGAGGAAACTGGGCAGTAGGGCCATGTAATGCAAAGAAGCTTAGATTTTTTTCTGAATAGGATGGGGAGCCATTGAAGAATGTGATACAATCAGTTTTCTGTATTAGAAGGAGTCTAGACTAGAGAGGAATGAGGACAAAGGCAGAGCAGTCTTGGTAACCCCTTGGTTGAAAGAGATACTGGGGGCCAAATTAGGGCATTTGGGGGATAAAGATGAGGTGGAAAACATCAAAAGATATTTAGGAAACAGATTGGATGGGTTTGAGGGGGCTTGATTAGATTGGGGGTAATTTAGGTTAGGGGCATAGGCCCTGGAGTCAGGCAGACCTGGGCTCAAATCCTGACTCTGTCACTTCTTAAAGGAATGGCTCTGGACAATTAACCCAAATCTCAGCTTCTTCACCTATAAAATAGGGAGAGTAATTCCTGCTTTATAAGACCCTTAAGAAGATTTGATAAGATACATGCAAAGCTCTTGCATGTTGAGTAAACATATGGAAGCTACTTTTGTTTTTGTGAGGATGACTCCCAGGTATCTATCTGATTTAGGCACCTGGGTTGGTTCCATTCACCAAGTAGGGAATGCAGGAAGGGGAGAGCTGGTGTGGAGTGGAGGAGGGTCAAGGCAGGAGCTCACCTGGGGACTTGTGGAAGTATTTACTAGGAATTTCAAGTGCAGAAGGGACACCTGGCCTGGAGATAGAGATGTGGGAATTATTTTAGTAGACCTAGATTCATGCCCTTGAATGAGATGTTCTTGAGTTCAGGGAGCAGGAAAGGGCATATAGAGTGTATTAATTTGCTAGGTTCGTCATTAACAAAATAGCACAGACTGGGTGGCTTAAATGTTTAAATGACAGGAATATATTTTCTCACAGGTCTGGAGGTAGAAGTTGAAGATGCAGGTGTCACCAGGTTTGGTTTCTTCTGAGGCCTCTTGCCTTGGCTTGTAGATGCCACCCTCTCCTTTTGTCCTCATGTAGTCTTTTCTCTTTGCGTGTGTGTGTCTGAGTCCAGATTTCTTACTGGATTAAGATGCACCCTGAAAAAATCTCATATTAATTTAATTACCTTTTTAAAGACCTTTTTTCCTAATACTGTGATGTTCTGAGGACCTGGGGATTAGGGCTTCAACATATGAATTTTAGGAGGACACAATTCAGCCCCTAACATAGAATGAGGGACTATTTAAAACAGGCAGGGGAGGGGAGAGGACTGTCCAGAGAAGTAGAAGGCAAACATGTGTGTCTGTGAGAATAAAGGGAGGGCTCTAGGGAGGGAAGAGTCAACTGCAAACCTCCCAGATTCCTTTTGTAGTCACTGATACCAAATTGTTTTATTTTTTAAATGCTTTCTTTTTCTAAAATGGAGGCTCTTAATAGGAATGCTGAAGTAAATGTTTAATAGGGTTTGCCCTACTCATACTCATTTGCAAAATGGTTATGAATCAGAGTCCATTCTATGAAGTTTTTATGCTAGAAAGTACTGAATACCTTCTTGCTGTGGTTTAAAATCTACAAGAGAATGGCCTTGAAATGTATTTGTTCAAGCAGATGAGATGTCATGACTAATGATTTGGAAATCATGGTTTTCTGTTTAAAACTTTCCACCAAGACTCTTTATCATTACTAAGTTCCAACTGCATGGTAGTTTTGAATGCTTAAATTTTTTTAAGGAGGTTTAAGGATAATATTGATAAATTCAGAAATCACTCTGCTATGCGCCTTGTCCTTCACCCTTTCCCCAGTTTCTGTTAATAATTTTGTCAACGTGTCCTGTTAATTCTGCTTCATATCTCAAGTGTATTTACTTCTTTGCAGGTCTGCTACTACCAGCTAGTCCAAGCCACCACCAACTCTGCCATGGAACCTTTTAATTGGACTCCCTCCTTCCATTCTTGTCCTTTCTAGAGAAATCTTAAACGAAAAACAAGTCATACTGTGTCATTGCCTGATTGAAACCCTCAGCATCTTCTCATTACACTTTGAGTAAAATCCAGACTCCCTACCATACCTGCAAAACCTGCACGATGAAGACCCTGCCCTCTTGACTGGCCTCTCTTCCACACCTCATTCACGGCCTGCTTTCGGCTTCTTGAAGATACGGAGGCTGTGGCTGCCCCAGGGCCTTGGTGTGTTTGCCATGCCCTTCCCCTGGTTTTCAAATGATCCCTCCAGTTTCAACTTAAATGTCACCTTGGCAGAGGTGCTGTTCTTCACTGCCACAGTTAAAATTGCGCCTTCTCCCTTTCATATTCTAGTATATGCCATGTGATTTATTTGTTTGCTTATTTTTGAGAGAGTCTTCACATGGCATTTCCCACTTGAATATTTCAAGGTTTTGATAGCACTGGCGAGAGGTAGGAGTGAAGTTAGAGCAGATTTTAGAGGGAGAACAACCCTTACTATGTTATTTGGTCTTAAGAAAGTGCAGTTTAGAAAACAATTCGATTTCATTCAGTATTTGGATTTTATAATTCATTGTGAACATTAGCATATGTTTTATCAGGTGTTTATGCTATATCTTAGTTTCAAAAGGTTTGATTTATTCTCAGATGACATTTTATCACATCTTTGAGCTAATTACTTTTCAGCGGTAACTTTTTTTTTTTTTTTGAGACCGAGTCTAGTTCTGTCACCCAGGCTGGAGTGCAGTGGTGCGATCTTGGCTCACTGCAAGCTCCGCCTCCCGTGTTCACGCCATTCTCCTGCCTCAGCCTCCCGAGTACCTGGGATTACAGCTGCCCACCACCATGCTCAGCTAATTTTTTGTATTTTTAGTGGAGACAGGGTTTCACCGTGTTAGCCAAGATAGTCTCGATCTCCCAACCTTGTGATCCACCCGCCTCGGCCTCCCAAAGTGCTGGAATTACCGGCGTGAGCCACTGCGACTGGCCTTCAGTGGTAACTTTTAAAAAATAAATAAAAAAAATAGACTTTATTTTTTTATTTTAATTTTTATTTTTTGACACAGTAACACTCACTTTGTCGCTCCGGCTGAAGTACAGTGGCACGATCTTGGCTCACTGCAGCCTCTGCCTCTTGTTTTAATTTGCAATTTCCTAATAAACATATAATGTTGAGCATTTTTCATATGCTTATTTGCCTTCTGTATATCTGTGGTGAGATGTTTGTTTAGCTTTTTTGCCCAGTTTTTAAATTAAGTTGTTCATTTTCTTATTGTTGAATTTTACAAGTTCTTTGCATATTTTGGGTAACAATTCTTTTATCAGGTGTCTTTAGTAAATATTTTCTCCCAGTCTGTGGCTTTTCTTCTTATTCTCTTAACACCCTGTTTTCTTTTTTTTTAAGTACTTATTACTAACTGAAGTGATCTTATTTGTTTACTGTTTGTCTCCTCACACTACAGCACAGGGTAACATCCACAAATGACCTGTTTTGTTCTCTTTTTTATTTCCTGGTTTTGTATGCAGTTGGCAAATATTTGTTGATTGAATGAATGGATAACAACTGTTAACATTTTCAGTTTGTTTTATTCTCATTGAAAATGGCATCAAACTGATTTGACTTCTTCCATCTTCTAATTTAAAACTTAAATTTCAAATTTTTACTGTAATTTTCAAAATTAGGGATAATGGTTAGCCACTTGCAGTAGTATGAGAGAAATTTCCACTGTGGTTCAGATGAAGTTGATTTAAGATATATAATTGCTAATCTGTACACTTGCTTTGCCCTCTCCAGAGCGGTTCAGATTTACTTTCCAGGAAGTAGTCACAGGACTGGGCAGTGAAAACGGGATGGTTTATGTCAGTCCCACAAAGCTTTACGGGATGGGAGCTACCTACTAGGCACTGGAAGGTCTCGGTATTTACACATATATCGCCACAGATAACACATACACACATGTTGTACCTTGCAAGGTAAAAACTATATTACTCAAATTTTCTGTTCTTGACTGGTTTATTTTATTTTTATTTTATATTTCATTTTATTTCTTTTTGAGATAGGGTCTCACTGTGTCGCCCAGGCTGGTCTTGAACTCCTGGGCTCAAAGAATCCTCCTGCTTCGCACTCCCAAAGTGCTGGGATTACAGGCGTGAGCCACTGCGCCCAGCCTTGACTGCTTTTTTGTTAGCTGGATTTGTTAAAGCTGGAAAGCGATCTGTGGTCTCCCTCTCTAGTTCTGTTCTGTTCTTTTTCTTTTCTTTTTTAAATATTTGTGGTAGTTTTTGGCTTTATCTATTTTGGTATAATGATATTTGCTACGTTATGTTTATAACTACTATATTATTGTTAATCTTTGTCTCAATTAAATACTTTTTGCCTTTTTTTTTTTTTTTTTTTTTTTGAGATGGAGTCTCGCTCTGTTACCATGCTGGAGTGCAGTAGCGCGATCTTGGCTCACGCAAACCTCCGCCTCTCGGGTTCAAGCGATTCTCCTGCCTCAGCCTCCCGAGTAGCTGGGACTAGGGCTGCGCCACCATGCCCAGCCAATTTTTATATTTTTAGTAGAGACAGGTTTCACCATGCTGGCCAGGATGGTCTCGATCTCTTGACCTCGTGATCTGCCTGCCTTGGCCTCCCAAAGTGCTGGGATTACAGGCATAAGCCACCATGCCTAGCCTACTTTTTGTCTTAAATTCAACTCTTTGAATATTTCTACCCTCCTCTTGTTTGTTTGAATGTTCCAAGTCTTCTATTTTTAAGTCTTCCTTTGCTTTTTAAATTGCTGCTCTAAAAAGTAACATATTTGAAAGAGGTTTTTAAAAATCCTTTCAGAAGATATTGTAAAAGGCATTTTCATTTTCAATTGCTGCATAACAAATCATGTCAAAATGTAGTAGCTTATAACTAAAATAATTTTATTATCTTTCATGATTCTGTAGGTTGACTTGGATCAGCTGATGGTTCTTTTGCCCCATGGATGTTCTGCTGGTACTGCAGTCATCTGGTAGCCCACTTAAACTAGAATGTCCATGACAGCTCATTCATATGGCTAGTGCCTTGGTAGGGATGACTGGGTTCAGCTGGAATATTGAAACAATGGGGCATCTCCCTGCCACCCATCTTAGGCCTCTTCCTCACAAAGTGGCTTCTTACATGGTCTTTTTATGTTGCAAGGACCCCACCAGCAGGATAACCATAATTCTTATATAGTGGCTTAGGCTTCCCAAGAGTGCCAAAGTGCAAACTGCCAGGCCTCCTTAAAGTGGAGATATGGAACTGTTCCAGCATCAATTCTGCCTCCTCCTGTTGGTTGAAGCAAGTCATATGGCCAGTCGGATTAATTGGGGGAATATATAAATATCAGGAGGTGTGGTTCACTGGGGCTGTCTTTACCTACATTTTATGTGTTAATTCTGGAGTTTTTTATTTTTTTTGAGATAGAATCTCACTCTTTCTCTGAGGCTAGAGTGCAGTGGCGCAATCTCAGCTCACTGCAAACTCTGACTCCAGGATTCAAATGATTCTTCTGCCTCAGCCTCCTGAGTAACTGGGATTCCAGGCGCCTGCCACCATGCCCAGCTGATGTTATATTTTTAGTAGAGATGGGGGTTTCACCATGTTGGCCAGGCTGGTCTCGAACTCCTGACCTTAAGTGATCTGCCCGCCTCGGCCTCCCAAAGTGCTGGGATTAGAGGCATGAGCCACCACGCCCAGCAATATCTGGAATTTTAGGCTGTATTGTAAATTTAAATATTGTATGTCTTTTTAAAAAAAGTACTAGTACTTGGCAGGAGGATTACTGGAGGCCAGGAATTGAAGACCAGCCTGGGCAACCTAGTGAAATTCTGTCTAAAATACTAAAAATAATTAAAATAATAAAAAGTAAAATAAAAAAACCACTAGATGTTTCTGTTCATTTTATAAGTAAACAATAATTATTTGAATTAAACTAATTTAATTGATCTCAGTTCATGCTGCTAGTCCTAATATGCTATTATTTTTAAGGAATTTGCCTTTTTTCCCAGTAAGTTACAATATGTTTTCAAATAATGTTCTCAGGATGTCTGTATAGATTATATAGTATCTTGAGTTTGTTCCAAATTTATAATGTCTTCCTCTTCACACAGTTTGGTTGGCCCTTTATTCTCAGGAATTTGTAGTTACAGAGAAATCTAAGGCTACTCCAATATGTCATCATTTGTTGGTATACCTTTTGGGAAAATTGTATGTAAAATTTTACCTGTAGGTGTTGGTGAATGGAACTGGAACATGCTCTACATTTTTGTCTTTTTTCAGGTTTTCTTTTAGTATCATTTTTGTTTTATCTCATCTTCCATTTACTCTAGTTATTTAACACCAGAAGCAATGATCTATTGAATAGATCTTAGTTTCTAAATCTCCACTTGCCATTTTCTTGCTCTTCATTTTTATATTCTTGTTCTTTCATTATACATTTAGATTTTTTTCAGTAACTTCCTGAATATGATTTCATTATGAATTTGGCTTTTTGCTATGTTAATTCTAGTTTGTGAGTTTCCTTGAAATCACTCCTTATTTGAGTTTGTTCCCTTTCCTTCTTTAGTGTGTAGTGTCCTTTTTTTCCATCACATGTGGTTCTTATAGGCAGTCTTTCTACAACCAATTGAGTACCCAAAGCGATATTTTTCTCCATATTCTTTTATTTCTTAGAGTGAGTTTGTTATTGCACCGCTGCCAGTCCTGCGTCTCCTTACTGCTGGGTTTACTTAGGATTGTAGTCTCTGAATGGGTATAGAAACAGAGTGGGGTGGGGAAATGACAATGGCTGTCTCTGGAAGCAGGATTCATACCAAGTTTGGGGCTGGCCAACCTGTTTCCTGATTGCTACAAACTGAGAAACTTTGAGCTGGGTGTGGAGAGAGGTGAAGGGCCAAACTGTTTCCCCACATACTTTCTGGCCAGCTGTGCCAGGGTTCATTTGTCCATGGACATGTTTCTCTTTCTCTCTCCACTTACATTGGTGGTTAGTGGAAATTTCCTTAGACTTTTGCAACTTGTTATGGTTCCAAGCAGGCCCTACTTTCTGTCTTTTCTTGTGTGTATCTTTATAGGTATTTTAAATGGAATTTGTGAAGTCATATCAGGAAATGGTAGCTTGATGCCCTCTTAAACTAAATGGCATCTTCCTTCATCTTATAGTTTATTAATCTTTAAAAAAATTGTTAATCCCATTGGCACAGGGACCCTCTCTCCAGGCACTCTTGGTTTCCATGGGATGAGTAACAGACATCTCTGATATTAGGTTGGCACAAAAGTAATTGTGGTTTTCGCCAGTACTTTCAATGGTGAAAACCGCAATTAGTTTTGCGCCAACCTGTAGAAAGGTATTGGACAGCCTTTTATTAACATCCTTAGCTCAGCTCAACAAAGGGAGCTTGCCTCGTGATTAAGAATAAAAGGTTACAGGAAGTCTTTCCTCTACAAGCATTCAAGTTATTCCATGATTTCAGAGCCAAAATGAAGTTAAAAAGTCAGCGCTAACATTTGTATGCTTAATTTTTTTTTTTTTTTTTTGAGACGGAGTCTCGCTCTGCCGCCCAGGCTGGAGTGCAGTGGCCGGATCTCAGCTCACTGCAAGCTCCGCCTCCCGGGTTCACGCCATTCTCCTGCCTCAGCCTCCCGAGTAGCTGGGACTACAGGCGCCGCCACCTCGCCCGGCTAGTTTTTTGTATTTTTTAGTAGAGACGGGGTTTCACCATGTTAGCCAGGATGGTCTCGATCTCCCGACCTCGTGATCCGCCCGTCTCGGCCTCCCAAAGTGCTGGGATTACAGGCTTGAGCCACCGCGCCCGGAAATGCTTAATTTCATAGTCTTTTACTTAAAAAAAAAAACTTTTATCATGTTTACTCGCATGCTTTTATCATGTTTTTTGGTACTATCCTTTTGTCTCCCTTACCTTACATTTGAGACATTTCATTCTTCAAAAAAGTTTAATCTTCTTTTATTTTGTTTTTGCCATTCATACTTCTTTTTCTTAAATGCCAAATTTTTAATCTTTATTTTCGGCCTTTTGGGTTTTGTTTCTTATTCTTTTTCATTTCAATTTATATTGCGTTACTTTTTTTATTTCTATTGTCTTAAGCATAATTCTCTGTACTATCTTTCTGCCGCCCCCCCAACCCCCTCCACTGTGGCCCTTGACAATTTTTCGATTTTTAAAGGCTGAACGATATGTAATCCGCGGGGTGACAGTAGCAATGAGCTGTGCCCATTCAACAACAGGGAGGAACGATCTTTCCATTTCCTCCCAGTAGTCGCTAAGTGATTTTGTATCTCTTTGTTTTACCTTGTTCCCTTAAATTATAACTTGGAGATACATTGATTAAAACTTTCCCAGTGTAGCAGTGATTTGCTTCTGGCAGATGGAAATGGCTTTTGGACAGCACATCCTACCTGTGTGAAAAGCTGATTGTTCTGAAATCCATGGTCTTGGCTCAGTGGAGAAACCATGGCCTCTGGAGTCAGATGCATGTAATAGTTCTGACAGGGAATAGCTGCATGACCATAAGCAAGTTTCAGAACCTTTCTTAAGGCTTTTTTTTTTAGTTCAGAAAGGCAAAAATAATATCTACCTTTTATGATTGTTTTAAGAAATAGGAGTAGTGCATATAAAACATCCTGCATGGTGCCTGGCCCATAGTAGTTACCCAGTTGTAGGACAAGCCAGGCCAGCCATGTTACCCAAAGGAACAGAGGTGAAGTGAATAGGTTATGCTTGGCAAAACGCTGCTTTAGAAAGGACTCTGGGTGTTAATAGGCCTGCTGGGAATGTCACATGGCCTGTGTTCATAGCCGGGCTTTTGACCCTGCTCCTGCTTCAGCTACCTGTAATGCTGCTTTATGTACTTTGTTTCCAGTATACCACTGGTTCCCAAGCCCGGCTGCATATTGCGATTACTTGAGAAGGTTAAAAACCACCATTGCCTGGGTCTTGCCCTTGCCGATTCTATTTTAATTGGTCTGGATGTGGCCTGGACATCTGCCTTGTTTGTTTTGAAACAGGGTCTTGCTTTGTCATCCAGGCTGGAGTGCAGTGGCATGGTCTCGGCTCATGGTGACCTCCACCTCCTGGGCTCAAGCCATCCTCCTGCCTCAGCCTCCTGAGTAGCTGGGACCACAGGTGCATGCCACTACACCTGACTAATTTTTGTATTTTTTGTAAAGATTGAGTTCCGCCGTGTTACCCAGGCTGGTCTTGAACTCCTGGGCTCAAGTGATCTTCCTGCCTTGGCCTCCTGAAAGGTGGGGATTACAGGCATGAGCCACCGCACCTGGCCTTTTTTTTTTTTAAGTGCTTCCTGTGATTCTGGTGTGCTTCTCAGCTTGAAGTTGCACCACCTGCCTGCTTCCACCCTTCCCTTGTGGATCCTGTCTATGGCTTGAACTCCCTGGCTGTTCTGTTGATCCCCCTGGTGATGCTTCCTCTGGTCCCAGCTGAAGGGAGGCTGACAGGATCCTCCAGCCTGTGCCAGCTTCAGTGTCTGCTGCATCTGTTTAGCAGACTGTTCTTTGGCTCTAGAAAGGATTTAGTACTTTGGAAAAGGTTTATAAACTATTTGCCTTTGGAGGCCAAAGTCACCCCTTTGTGTATCAGAGCAGAGCTAAGACTGCTTTCCTGAGAGACCCTGGCCAGTGCTTTGTGCCACCTTCCTGTGGCTAACAAGTTCCTTGATTTCCAATACAGATGCAACCCTTGCCTTTTGGCGAACTGTTAAGCAAATAAATCTGCCCTTATTTGGCAACATAGTAGACTGGTTGAACTTGAGTTTATTGCAGAGAATGGCACATCACATTTTTAAATTTTCGCCTCTTACTAGAAGACTAGTTCTAAGAGGTAACATTCCTGCAGTTAGCCTGAAATCCATCTCTATTCCTCTACAGTGCCTTTTTGAAATTTTGTTTTTTTTTGTGAGGTCGGGGAATACTTAACACTCTTCAAAAGGCAGCTGAAGGGGCAGGTAAACTGAAGCTGGTTGAAAAGGAGCTCTTGCTACCCCCGACTCACTCCTGAAGCCATTTCCTGCCCACCACTCGCACCCCAACCCCTTCTTTGATGTGGAAGGGCTCTGGGGAGACTTGGTTGATCCTCACTGCCTAAGCACTCTTGAGTCCTCACTCTTTTGACTGCTTGTAAAATAATTCTTCTGTTTTTTTTGTTTTGTTTTTTTTGGTGGTGGGGGAGTATGAATGTGGCTTTCATAGTTGGATGTTATAAAACATAGTCATTTGGTAGTTGGGAACTTTTTATTTTTGTGATCTTGTTTTTAATTCTCAGGATGTTTGCAACACCAGTCACTTGAGAGAATCTCTGAGTCTTGGCGAGGGCTTTCTGAGGCTTCATGTATTCTTAGCAGCTGTTGTCTTCTGACTCAGTGGTTGATTTGCCTTTCCTCACGGACACTCTGGATCTTGTAGCTCCTCAAGCTTCCCTGTCTGCTGAGCAGATAGGAAGCCGTGTCAAATATGTGGCACCTTGAGGAAATGCCTAGTGAATGACAGTATGTCCTATTGTGCTCTAATTTTATTTCAGCCCCATTTCTTTTCTGAATATTATTTTTCATTTATCTTCATTTCCTCATCTATCTGTTTTCTTCTCTTCTAAAGTATGTATCTTTGTTAGCTCCATCATCCTTTTTGGAATGAGCAAGTATAAAAATAAGTAAATAAATAAGTAAGACCCATCCTGAATATTTTAAGAAACCACCGTTTTGCGGCACACTTGCTGCCTTGGTCTTAGCTCTGGGCTTTGTTGTCCTCTGGCAGTACTGCTGCATTGTCTTCTCTCCCCGCATCTGCCCACCCGTCTGTCCCAGAGAGATTTTTCTGTAGCCCCTCATCTGCAGAGTCCGACAGCTCAGGGTCGAGGGTCTTTCTTAGCAGTAACCACCCCCTATGCTGCCGCCCCTCCATTTCCGGACCCGTTTCCTGTGGCTCCTCTCCTGTACTTTACACTTCAGCAGTTCTTGTTTCTGCCCACTCTGCCTTTGTTTATCATTTCCTGGATCTGAAGCTGTTCTCCTACTCTTTCACCTTTCTCTTCTCCGTAAACTGTGAAACCTCCACTGATTCCGTGCAGCGGCGTCGACCACTTCCTGAGTGTTACTTCCTCTCTTGGTGCATATATCTGGTTGCACTAACCGGGCTGCTGCTAGCCCGAAGGCACCTTTGTGCAAATTAGAAAAAGACACCCACACCTTCTTCAGGATACTTCATAGTACTTCCAACTGTTGGCAAACTGTCTTAATAAAGACAGAAATCTTTGATGTCTCTAATGTGCATGGTGCCCTGCAAGCGTTGTGCAGTGCATAGCTGTGCAGTTGTATGTGATAGATCTATGTTATCATTATTTGTTTAATTGTCTGTATCCCTTCAGGACTAAGGAAAATTCCTTATATCTTGATACTGTTTTTATATTCTTACTGTCTGACCAGATCAGACCCTCAGTAACCGTTTGCTAAACAAAAGAAGGAATGAAGGTACAAATATGTATCTACCTTGTCTGGAAAAATAGCAGGAAAGGCATGCCTGCCAAGGACTTTTACACTGAACAGTAAGAATGTATTTTAGCTCAGAGACACTGTTTTCACATTTCAATATTGCTTTAATTAGATATCTTAAAGCTGGTGTACCACAGTGGTTGAAAGAGCAGATGGCTGGAGCTAGACTCCATGAGTTTGAATCCCCATTCTACCACTTACTTATTAGTGCACCTTTGGGCAATTTACTTAACCTCTCTGTGCCTCAGTTTACTCATCTGTAAAATGAGGGTGATGATAATAGTTCCTACTTCGAAGGCTTGTGAGAATTAAATGAATTATGTAAAGTGCTTAGAATAGTACAAGACACATAATAGTAAGGTATTAGGTATTATCAATATTGTTAAAAGTGTTAGGTATTATCAATATTGTTAAAGTTCATATATGGGTTTACTGTACTGTGGTTTCTTTTTTACTGTGAAGTGCTGTTTTCACTCTGTCATGTACAGCTTTTATTGCTAGCATCTTGCTTCTGAGGGTCCAGCCACCTGCTGATGGGCCCCGTGTTTGTGCTGTGGTCAAAGCAATTGCTGCCTGCGGTTCTCCCTTGTGCGCACCGGTTCTCTGGTTGCTGTAACAGAAAGTACATAGGACACAGACAGGAAACCCGTAGGCTTTGTTTTTTCTTCCTAATTTGGCAGAAGGGGGAAAAACCAGGGCCTTTCTCAGACAAGGCTTGTTTTAGAGCTTAAATTTAACTCCTTGTTCATGTTCTAAAGCTTGGGTTGGTAATAAATCTTGGCTGTATGAGACTAGAGAGAATTGGGCTTTAAAAAATGATTTTAATGTAAAATCTTTTCTAATTGCAGGACAACTTGCCTTTGCTGATTTTGAAGAGAGTTGTGCTATGATGTGGCAAAAGGTAATGGAATGTTCCAGGGCCAAGTTCCCCACTAAAACGTGCCAGGGTATTCTTGAGTTAGACAATAGAAGAAAGTCACTCCCTGAATAGTTACGGGCTTCTCCTGGTCTTTAGGGTTCACTTGTGCTTTAACTTCACAGGAGGGATGGGAGGGGCATTTTCTGCATTGTTTCCGGCTTTGTCTTTCTCTCGTGTCTCATGCTGGCGTTGGAAGCTGTAACACTCTGGGAACGTCTGCATAACCCAGTCTGGCTGCCTCACCCTGTTGAGCTCTCTTCAAATTAAGCAAGATCTGACTAATACATTCTTCAGAGATGCTCTGACCATTTTCATTATGAGAAAAATGGCTTTTCCCAGATCACATTACTGTAATTGACTTTACACTCATTTTGATACTCTTACATATTATAGGGCACTAGCTAGAACTCTCACAGCAGTTGCTGTACATTTGTTTGTGGTTTCAACAGCCTTTTCTTAGTTGAACAAAACAGCATATAAGCAGATAATACAAAGATGATCTAAAATGTCACCCTCCTTCATTTGTTAAATTGATCAAAACCCTTTATATACATAAACCTGGATTAAATATTTTAGTATAGAACTGGTCACCTGTAGCCTGATTCAAGGGTATGTTTAGTTACTAGTTCTCAGAAAGAATGTCTCCCTGAGGAACTTCCTCCAACAGGGTTTCTATGGATTCCTTTACATTCAAGTTTTCAGAAATGATGGGTAGACAATTAGTTGTTACTCTGTGTTCTGGAAGGTGGAGAAGCAGATGGTGAGAATGTGTTCCAGCCAGCAAAGGAACTCGCATTATACCTAACTTTTCTGCACTGCGTTACCTCTGACCCCTTTAGGACACATCAGAGGCTTTGTTTTGTGAAAGGAGCACAATTAAAATCTAAGGTTAAATCTTCAAGTAGGGACACAGACACGGAGTTTTTTCCTTTATCTAAAACTGGGATTTCCATGTCTGTCCAAAATCTCTATTCGTTTTGGAGAAATGTCAGCAAAGACAGACAGGAATTTACCTAAATCTCACTTAGGGTTGGGATGTGCTGATGGTCAAAGCAAACTGAAAACCCACAGAAATAATTTGATTCACAAATGCATTTTGTTAGCAATTTTAAAAAATTGGTTGTCAGCATTTAGAATCCAGGCAGTTTCACATTAAAAAAAAAAAATCAGATTTCTGACCCCTCTTGAAAAATGGAAAGATCCATTGAGACTGGGGCCACACAGCCACAGTCAGCGGGAGCCAGGTTGAAGCTGTCTTCTTGGCTGGGCCTTACGTCCTTGTCTTTGCAGTGTCTGCTGTCTTTTATGTGACCTGTCTGGCCCTGTGGGCATTTGAATTGTGACCCCTCTCCTGTCCTTTCCTGTCCTACTCCTATAGCCCACGTCCTACTGTTTTATGGTCAGGTATCTTACACTTTTCAGAAAGCCTCAGGCCGCTGTGAGCAGTGGTTATGGCCACCAGGAAGGAGGAGAGTTGGCTCCAGGGAGTCCACTGCTGCTCCCAGCCCCACCCAGGCCTTCAGGGGACAGGAGCTAAAGCCAGGGTGGATGTGGTGTGCTGTATTTGCTGAGCTGGCATCCCTCCATCTGTTCATTCAGCCTGAAAGTCATAACCAAGGTTTCCTCATCCCAAGGGTGGGGCATTTTTCAAAATACGAAAGAAAGGAGCCAGTGACAGCTCCAGCCCATTTGCAGGCTTATAAGGACCAGCCATTGCCACAAAGGATAAGCTTCCTGTTTACCAGTTGGCCTGAGACAAAGTGGTTGTGCTTCCTGGCCACGCGGGGCTTGGCACACAGTCTGGGCTCTGTCTGTCAGGATGGTGGGCTGAATGCTTGCTCTGTGCTGGGCCGGCTGGGGGCGGCAGGGCCCCCACAGCATGGGTCCTGGACATGGGCCACTCTCGAGAGGGCACCCTCAGAAGGGCACTCAGTTTGGCTCCAGAACCAACCCTGGCATTTGGAAAGGAAGCAAATGAGGGAGGGCGGTCTGGCCTCCTTGCTGACTTCCTTAATGCTTCTTTCCTTGAGGGGCCCACGCCAGGCAAATCCCCTTGGCACAAAACAGGGAATCCTACAATAAATTTGTATCTTTTGTTTTTAAGTATCCAGGAAGCAGGCAGTCAATTCCTCTGGGAATAAAGGTCCTTTTCGGCGGTGTGTTCGGTGCTGGGGGCTTTGCCCTTGTGTATTACCTCATACAAAGTAAGTATCCTGCAAGCCGCCTGCGGCCTGACTTCCTCCTAGCAATCCTGCTCCTGCTCCTGCTCCTCCATCAGAGGAAATACTTGAGATGCTTTCTTTAGATTAGAGAAGGAGGAGAGGGTGATTTTAAAGGCTAGTCCACCATTTCATTGGCTGTAGCTTCCTCTGTATCCTGTAATCTCAGTTTTTCCAGGAGCAACGAGTACAAATAAAAGGACCAGGACTCATTTGCATAAGAAGCCTAGCAAAGCATGATGGGCTTTCAGTCCAGTGCACACACAGTGGCTCCATCAAGATTCTGAGATTATATAAAGAAAGGACAGAGGGAAGGGGAATACCAGATGGTTCACAGGTGGGGAAAGCTGTGAGTATGCGTCCAGTGTTGTCAGCCTTCGTTGCACTTTCATTCTCTGCTGTTGATTTAATGGAGGAGGGACCACAAGCAAGGGACTCTGACAGGGGCAGAAAATAAAAGCAGAGACCACGATGGCAAAATCCTGACACATGCAGCTTCCAGCCCCACTGCACTCAAAAATTTGAATTTGTAAAGACAGGCCACAATTACTGTCAGCAGCCAGGACATTTAAGGTCATTTTAATGCTACTGGTGGCAAAGCGGCAGCAGGTTTTTCCAGACTGACTTTTTTAAGGCCCCTTTATCCCCACCCAGCTTGGCTCTTCATCCACTCTGCAACATTTTCACTTCTTCCCAGGATGTAAGTGTCACCAGCAGACAAGCAAACAGGCTCCAGTGTCCTCTGCAGCCTTTCGGCACCTTCCTGCAGAGTTGGTGAAGTTGCTGAGTCTGAAGGGGGCTTGAGATGAGCATTCCCAGGAATGATTCAGACTGAATAATTTGGCCTCCTCTTCCCTCTGCCAAAGGACAGGGGCAGGACATGAGAGGAATGGGTGCATTTTTGGGTCAGGGTTCAGCCTTCTGGTGTGACAGCCTTTCTCCCTTAGGAGGCTGCTAAGTTGGTGAGACCTGGGCACTGCAGCCGACTGCCTGGGTTGAATGGTTGAATCTTGGCTCCAGCTCTTGACCAGCTATGTGGCCTTATGGGGGAGTCCGTCACCTTTCTGGGCGTTAGTTACCTTATTGGTGTGATGTGTGGTAATGTTAGTGCCTGTGCATGAGGTGAGAATTGAATCTTACAACATGAGAGCTATTGAACATTGTGAGATGTGTGAAATATTGAACAGTGGTGCCTGGCCATAGAAATCACTCAATAAAGATTACCTGTCTGGACTCTGCTTCTGTCCCTTCTTTTCCTATCATGGCTGGCACAGCGTTCATTCCTGTGGTATTCCCTGTATCCCTGTTCCTGGGAAGCAGCCGAGGAGGGGGATTCCCTTGGCCTCTCCAGGGTCAGGTCACCTTTCCCTTCATTAGTGTGATGGGACCTTCAGAAGGGAAGCACTTTCTGTGGCCAAACTGAACAGCCTGCTTGGGAAGCCTGCCTGTGCTCCCGGCAGCTGATTATTAGAACTTACAGCTTCTGGGAGGTGCTGCCCGGAGTTCCCAGGTAGCCTGTGGGCTCAGAATGATTCCTGAGACTGAGAGCAGTTTGACTTGAAATGTTGGCTTAAATGTCGATGAGTGAACATTCTCATATCCTGTTTCTTGGCCTGAGGGTTTTGCTAATGTTGTAGCCTATTTTACGTCTCATGTTAGTGGAACAGGCAATGTTGAGAAGTCAGGTGTCATGACTTCTGGCCTCGGCTTTGCCGTGGACAAGCTGTGTCACTTTGAACAAGTCATGGAATCATAGGACTTTAGAGGAAACTTAGAGACTTGAGAGGAAACATAGGGAAGAGCTGATCAAACCCCTTAGGTGTAGAAATAAGGCAATGAGTGAGGGTAGAAATGAGGTGAAGCAGAAAGGGTCTGCTTGAGGTCAAGGCCTAAGGTCATCTGCACATCCCTGCAAAACACTGCCTGCCAGTGCTTTGGTTTTTGAGTCTGTAAAATGGACAGTTTAGAGTAGATGGTCCTAATTATTCGTCCATCCACAAATTTCATGTTTCTGTTTCTACCCTGTACATCAATTGTATTATTTAATTTTCTTTGTAGTAGATTCTACCTGACCAAGTTCAACAAGGAAAATAAGTGTGTCTTTCGTCCTTAGAGTTTCATTCCAGGAGTTTATATTACAAGTTGGCAGTGGAGCAGCTGCAGAGCCATCCCGAGGCACAGGAAGCTCTGGGCCCTCCTCTCAACATCCATTATCTCAAGCTCACCGATAGGGAAAACTTCGTGGACATTGCTGATGCCAAGGTAACGTGCTTTCCCTGCGAACTGCAGGCTAGTGCCTGCTGAAGGAGAGGAGAGTCTACTGTCTCCTGGAAAGTCTTGGAGTTAAGGATTTGGGATGGGAAAATCCACTAAGTAAAGCTAGGTTTAGCACCTTTAAAAAAAGTTTTTTTATTATGGATTTTAATGTTTATATAAAATATATTTTATATTATAGATATATTTCTATATACTTTTCTTCCATTCTGGGGAATTGATGTGGCAGGGAATGCAGTGGGTATGCAGGGAATGCAGTGGTATGCTACTACCATCTTGAATTGAAGGTAGTAGAGAAATGACCAGTGGTGGTTTGCTACCATGTTGGCTTTGATAGCTCTCAGCACTTTGGGAGGCTGAGGTAAGAGGATTGCTTGAGCCCTGGGGTTTGATACCAGCCTGGGCAACACAGCAAGACCCTGTCTCTATCTCTCTTTCTCTCTGCCTGCCTATCTGTCTGTCTGTCTATCTATCTATCTATCTAAATCAATCAATCATCCATCTATCTATCATCTACCTGTCTATCAATCAATCATCTATCTGCCTATCAATCAATCATCTATCAATCATCTATCAATCATCTATCAATCAATCATCTATCAATCATTTAGTCTGTCTATCTAGCTCTCTATCTATCTATCATTTAGCCAGTTTATCTCTATCTATCTATCTATCTATCTATCTATCTATCTATCTCAATCAATCATCCATCTATCTATCTATCATCTACCTGTCTATCAATCAATCATCTATCTATCTGCCTATCAATCAATCATCTATCAATCATCTATCAGTCATCTATCAATCATCTATCAATCATTTAGTCTGTCTGTCTAGCTCTCTATCTATCTATCATTTAGCCAGTTTATCTCTATCTATCTATCTATCTATCTATCTATCTATCTATCTATCTATCTATCATTTAGCCAGGTATGATAGTGCACACCTATAATCCCAGCTACCCAGGAGGCTGAAGCAGGAGGATCACTTGAACTCAGGAGTTGGAGGCTGCAGTGAGCTATGATCATGTCACTGCACTCCACCTTGGGTGACAGAGTGAAACTGTCTCTAAAATAAAAAAAAAATGAGAAAGCATCTGTATCCAGTCAGTGCTCATTCAAATGTAACCAACTCTTTAAACTTTGATTTTTAAAGTGTATTTATTTACATTGCTTCCACAGTATACCAACCCATTGTTTTTTAGCTGTAACTTACCTTTTTGTACTTGATCACACTCACTTGCATGTAAAATGCATTTGTTCTTCTGTTTAACAAACATATTTTGAGTATATACCCTGGTTTGAGGAATGATTCTAAGCTATGTGGGGAATAGAGGTGCAGAAGGCTTTTGGGGTTTTATAGTTGAAAATTCCTGAGTAAGACAGGGTGATGCAAGCCCTGTCACTGTTATGCAGGCCTAGGGGGAGTGGCTGGAGGCCTGGGAGACGGCTGTGAGGACTTTGAACGGTGGAGAGGAACACCCGGCTGAGGAGCAGCATGCCCCGGGAAGGTCGTCACTGTGTCCCCTGTCAGTGTGATATGGCAGTGGAAGCACAGGTGGGCGAGGTGGGTGTGGGCAGGTAGGAGAGGCCGTGGCCACCAGGGGGCCACAGTGTCATCTTGGAAGGTGTGTGCTTGACTCTAGCAGCAGAAGCCCGTAAAGTGTTGGAAGGATAAGAGTGAGGTGATCTGACCTACATTATTTTTTGTTATTTTTAGTATGTTCTTAATGGACCTAGCTCTAATGAGACTTTTTTTGAACTACAAAAGCAATTCATGCTCTGGTATTCTGATTAAAATACTCGGTTTTAAAAGAAGGTATGTTTGTGTAGATTGGTGATGTCCAGGGACTGGCTACAGTGAGCCACCTTTAGGAGAGAGACGCAGCCACACTGGTGTGCAGTGGTGAGAGCATGAACCAGAGGTGTGGCCTGGAGAAGCAAAAGATGGATGTAAAGGCATTGTGGCATCCAGGTGACAGAACTTGGTAACAGTCATGTATCAGGAGTGGGTGGGTCGGAGGTGATGCTCCATTGTCCAGCATGGATGTGAGTGGAAGGACGGCAGCGACACCGCGTGAGAGAGGACACGTAGGAGGAGCACAGGGAAGGGCTGGGCATGTGTGGAGTGCTCACTCTGTGCCAGGCCACTGGATTGCTCCCATGGTGTGGTGGAGCCCGTCTGTGCTTCCTTGTCTTTGGTCACTTGGCTAGACCCCAGCAATCCTGAGAACCTGGAAAAGCCAGCAGGTAGGTCTGGCTGTTGCATTTCTCTCGGCTCAGAGCACAGAGCCCAGCTGTAGCACTGAGGAAGTGGGTGCCAAAGGCGCCTTTGCCGGGGCTGGTTGATGCAGCATCCATGATCTGGTGCTCCAGGAACCCCAGTGAGAGTAGGGTGAGGCCATGGTTGTTTTGGTGGGAGCTTTGTTCTGTCCAGCTTTCACTTTGGCCCCAGTGGTGCTGAGAGGGTGCCTTCCTGGGCTTCCGCACATCCCTGGGGCCTTGGCCATGCTGTGACTATGTTGGCTGTGGTGCTAGGTTCTGAGTTCTACTGCTGCCAAATGCTGTGACTCCGCAGTGACAGGAGTTCAGAGTCTGCTGCATCACAGCCACCCGGAGCCTCAGTGCATGCCTTCCAATTTGTGGACTATTTTTGACATTCTGTCAGGGTCCTTAGTTTCTTTATAATCAGCTGTAAGGATGCTTGTATACAGCATATGCCCTATTATCCCAAATTCCTTTATTTGTACTTCTTACAGTTTTTCCAGAGGTGAGATGTTTCAGTTGTTTATGAAGTAATTATCATACATTGGGATTTTTTCTAGAGTGTGTGTGTGAAATAGTCACCAGTGACCAACTTTTGCTTTACCAGAACTCCTGCTTTAATCTTTGGCAAGGTCGGGCTGGGTGAAGGAACCAACCTGTAAAGTGTCACATCTACACACGGAAGCACAGCTGCGCACAGTTCAGACATTGGCCTCTCAGAGTTTGCTGTTCTTCAGAATCCTTCTTGCTTCTGCCCTTTTCTTTCTCCTTCCTTTTTTTTTTTTTTTTTTTTCTTAAAGCATCCAGAGATGCTCAGTGTATACTCTGTTGCTTAATTCTATAATCTCTGGAGAAAAGCTTTAGCTTGACTCAAACAGTGGGACCCTGAAGATTTGTTTTTATTTTTTATTTTTTATTTTTTCTTGAGATGGAGCTTTGCTCTGTTACCCAGGCTGGAGTGCAGTGGTGTGATCTCGGCACACTGCAGCCTCCCCCTCCCAGGTTCAAGCGATTCTCCTGCCTCAGCCTCCTGAGTAGCTGGGACTATAAGTGCGCACCACCACGCCTGGCTAATTGTTTGTATTTCTAGTAGAGATGGTGTTTTGCCATATTGCCCAGGCTGATCTCGAACTCCTGGCCTCAAGTGATCCACCCGCCTTGGCCTCCCAAAGTGCTAGGATTACAGGCGGAAGCCACCATGCCCGGCTAAAGATTTGTTCTTGAAGTGTGACTAGTTGACTGCCTATTCACCTGAGTTATGGAGCCATGTTCCAAATCCTGTGCCTTCCTTCAGGTGTGTTTAAAGGAAAGAAAGAGTTTTGGAAAGCACAAATGTGTACCTCAGTAGTTTCTTCTCTTGGTGGCAATTTGGAATGGGTGGGATACTCCCCGCCACCACCCCCACCCCGCCCCCGCTCCGGGAGGTGTCTTTGGCCATTACCGAGGACACGGGAAGGCACTCTGGGAGGTGCCTGTCTCATGACGGGCTTCCTTATTACTGTGCCTGTCTCTCTTTCGCGAGGCTCATAGCTTCTTTGGTTTTCGTGAGAAACCAAAAACATCGCATTCACTATTTTTTTTTTTTCTAAATTGGAGTGTAATCAAACAAGTGCTTAGGGGCTGTCAGGCCGACTGCCTGGGCACGGGCATGGCAGCACCTGGCAGCACCCTGTGGTGCGAACCCAGCCTGTGGTGCTGGGGATGAAGGAGAAACCCAGGACTCCGTGTCGTCTTTCCCAGACAAGCCTTCATGTATTATATTTTCCTTAAAGCCTGTTCTTTAGGGTCCAGGTCAAAATATGTACCAATTTGCTGGCAATAGGTTCCTCTTTAAAACAGTGAATTTTCTTTTGGTATTTTATTATGAAAAATTTCAAATGTACAAAAAAGATAAAATAATTTATACTGTGAGCACCTATAGCTGGTACCTGGATTCTACAGTTAGCATTTTGCTCTGTTTCCATGAGTCTATAGTGTTATTTTGATGGATTACAAAGTAATTTTCAAACATTATACATGTAAGCACGTACATCATTAAGTGGAGTTTAATATTTGTTATGGTGCCTAGTTTTTTGGTTTTTTTTTTTTTTTGAGGTAAAATTTACAGTCTGTGAAAGGCACAAATCCAAGTGTCCTATCTCTGATGAGTTTTAACAAATACACCCAGTCGTGTCACTCAAGCCGTTATCTAGATGTAGATTGCTCCCAGCACCTGAATTCCCTCGTTTCCTACCCAGTGGGTTCCTTCTCACATCTTCCAGCTCTACCAGAGGCAGTCACTTTTCTTTTTTTTTTTTTTGATGTTTGAAAATTACTTTGTAATCCATCAAAATAACAGGTTTCCAGCATAGTTTAGCCTGTTGTAGAATTAAAATAAATAGTTATATACTCCTCCTGTGTAAAGCCCTTTGACTTGGCGTGTTTTTGATACTCATCCATGTTGCTGCGTGTGTCAGGAGTTTGCTCCTTTTTAACAGTGGACTTTTGAGCGATCATTGGAAGTAGGATCATAGGAGGCCTCCTTGCCAAATGCAGAGACTGCCATTGACCTTACCAGCCAACCAAAGAGGGGCAGGACATTTGGAAAATCAAGTGGATTCTCCAGCTGGGCTGTTAGAAAACAACTCACTTCTGTGGAGAATCACTGGATTTTATAGGCTTAGCTCTAGAAAGCATCATTTTGTCATCATCTTCTGAAATGACAATAATGTATCCAATTACATCTCTCCTTTCTGTCATTTTACACCACAGTTGAAGATTCCTGTCTCTGGATCCAAGTCAGAGGGCCTTCTCTACGTCCACTCCTCCAGAGGTGGCCCCTTTCAGAGGTATTCTGGGAAGGTGACGGCAGTCCGGGGGGTGGGAGGAGGACTTCCTGATGGAAGCAACCCCGACTCTGTTTTCATTTGTTGGTAAATTGCTGTGGGCATAGGAAGAACTGTTTTTCAAGCTTGAAGCTGAAAGCTTCGTGGCCTGGGCAGCAAGCCAGTACTGCGGCTCTTAGTTGAGTCCAGTTTATCCATACAGTCTACTGAATTGCCCTCTCCTTATGCCGTTGAATTCATAAAACTTTCCAGTTATAGTGATCTAGGTCTGTCATAATTTGATGCTATGTTACAGCTTCTCACTTCACTGCCTCGATTGTTACAAATGAATAAAGGGCATGGATTCTTGTTCCAGAATTTATTCATCACATTCTTTGCATAAGCTCTCCACCCCTTAATTGGCTTTGCTTGTCTGGTTGCCAGTAGCTACATCCACTCACTTCCCCCACGGGAAGCCTCTCTCATAGATGCTTGCTGTTTAGCCAGGCTGTGTTTTAATTCCCAAGGACAAAAGGAGCAGGCGGGCCCACCTAGCTCACCCTGGGCTCACTGACCTCTGAGCCTGGGATTAGTGCACGAGCTGACTGGATTCCATGCCAGGAACTGAAGGTCAGTGTGAATTAGGAAATGAGAAATAAACTGCTCCTTCTCCTTCCTGGTGTCCCTTCCATTCGCCTGTCATTGTTAAGCCTGCCTCGAAGTCGAAGCTGGTTAAATAATGAGAGCCCATGGTAGAATGTTACGAATTGTGTTGACACAGCACTCACACAAAATGTTTACAAAAATTTAAGGCATTATTCAAAACAACTGCTTTCTGCACCCCTTTTTTTGACTATGGCCGTTGCCTCAGTGTTCATAGATTAGAGATACTGTACTTCTGGTTTCTCTCAGGTGGCACCTTGACGAGGTCTTTTTAGAGCTCAAGGATGGTCAGCAGATTCCTGTGTTCAAGCTCAGTGGGGAAAACGGTGACGAAGTGAAAAAGGAGTAGAGACGACCCAGAAGACCCAGCAGACCCAGCGTGCTTCTAGTCCATCCTTCCCTCATCTCTACCATATGCCCACTGGGGTGGTGGCCCATCTGAGTGGCAGACACTCCTGCAACCCAGTTTTCCAGCCACCAGCGGGATGATTGTATGTGCCAGCACATGGTAATTTTGGTATAATTCCAACTTGGGCACAACGAATGCTATTTGTCATTTTTAAACTGAATCCGAAAGAAACCCCTATTACAAATTTAAGATAATTGATTTGAAAGTGCTTTGTATAAAAAAGCAAATGATAAAAGGAATCAGAATTAATGAAATGTTTGTTGATCTTTGCTGGTTCTCATTTCTTTCCTTTCTCTTCCTCTTCCTTTCCCCTGGAATTTTCAGTCTTCATTACAAAGCCTGAAGCTCAGTAGTACTGAAGGGATTTTTTCTAAATTATTGACATGAGAATGATGAGGAAGACCAGTTTGGTTTTTCACTGTACCTTGAATTCATGTTGTTAAGTAGCTTGTGGACATTCTCCATCACTTTGGAATATTTTGTTTGCATTTATTTCTATTTCAGATACCAGCCATCTGCCCAGTTGAAGATTTGCAAAATAATTTTTATTCCAAACATTTTGAAAGCTTAGAAAATTTGTGTGTGTACATATACACATAAAGTTAACTTAGGAAAGTTAGTTTGAAGGTAACAGCATCTGGCTGGGCGTGGTGGCTCATGCCTATAATCCCAGCACTTTGGGAGGCCGAGGCAGGTGGATCACCTGAGGTCAGGAGGCCTGGCCAACATGGTGAAATCTCGTCTCTACTGAAAATACAAAAATATTAGCTGAGTGTGGTGGCAGGTGCCTGTAATCCCAGCTACTTGGGAGGCTGAGGCAGGAGAATTGCTTGAATCCAGGAGGCAGAGGCTGCAGTGAGCCAAGATTTCACCATTGCACTCCAGCCTGGGCAACAAGAGCAAAACTCCGTCTCAGGAGAGAGGAAAAAAAAAAAAAAAAAAAGGAAAGAAAAAGAAGGAAAAGGGAAGGAAAGGAAAAAGCTAACAGGTTCTTACCTATCTGCTTTCCAAACAACTTAACTGCTTGTTAGATAATCGTATCCTTAGGTTTTATTAGTCTTATAAGGAAACATATTATAAAGCAAAAGAACTTCCTTCTGGCCACCAGAGCCTACAAAAACAGAAATCTGGTATCTGTGCTTTGAAAAGGTCAGTTTAACCCTCTTAGCATTAGCAGGCTTAATGCCATTGTAGTGTTGTCCGCAATGAAGGACAGCCATGAGCTCTCTTCCTACATTCTTAATATTCAGTGAAGAGAAGCCTCTCAGAAAAAAAGAAAAAAATGAGCTTAAACATGCTGGTAGAATATGAGGTCTTCAGTTGTTACAAGTTATCTCTATTCTGGAGTTGTTTCTTTAAAAACATGTTTGTGTGTTCTTTGAGTAGATCATACAGTGAAAAGTCTCCCCCTGAGAGCGCTTTTGTCAGTGTGTTTAGATAAATATTCCAATCTCTACAGTCTTTTAAAATAAATGGCAGAGCACTGTACAGTTTTGTGCTTTTGCTCTTTAAGTTACACACTGTCCTATTGTGTGTATGTTGTGAATTTATGTGTTGCTTGCTGTCTATTCTCTGACAACTTCTACTTCATTTTAGTGTTTGAATTTTTTTTGTTTCTTTGCTATGGCCAAATTATAGAAAACCAGGGCTCAGGTTGGCCATCTGTTCTGAAGTAAAAATAAGTGTAGAGTTTGAATTAATGAAGAGGCTTTTCTAATCCACCTGATAGGAAATAGTATTATGTAGTGAATAGCTCCTTGATTCCTATTTGAAAGCCGCTATCTTGGGTGTTTTTTCTCTTCACATTTACTTCCTGTGCACTTAATGCCTTCATGGGTGATTCTGAGCAGGCTGGAACTTGATCATTGCAATAGACACTGTCTTTCCTGTTCTTTGAGGATAGCAATGATGTGCACTTGCAGCCCACTGTTTCCTGTAGATCCATTAATCACTGTGACTCAGCCATTGACTCCACTAACTACCTTAATGATGTCTTGGATAATGCATCAGAGGAAAAGGTGACTTTTTGAGGAAGGGCCCCCAGTGCATCCCATAAAGAGACAGGATAGCCCAGAGACCAGAGAAAGGGGTTTCCTAGAATTACACAAACTGTAGATGTAAAGACTGCAGGAGAGGGATCACAGCCAACAAATGGTAGCGTGACTCCTACGTGCTTTACTATAGAAGAGGCTGCAGGGCCTCTACCCGCAAGTTCCTTACCAGCTAGTGTGCTGGGCGGATGGGCAGGGGCTGTGGAGAGTATTATAATACTGTGCCAAAAGAATTTCAAGCTCTGGTGCTAAAAATGATGTAGAAAATAGAGATATCAGTTAGGAGGAATCTAAGAGGCTATCCGGAGGCAGTAGTGTCCCTGTGGGTCTTGAAGTCCAAGATTTTGATAAGCAGACATGATGGAGAGCACCCTGCAAGTGGAAAGCACAGCATGAAGAGAGGCCCCAGAGCAGGCAGGGGGGAGTTGTGCCCCAGAAATAAGAAGCCCAGTTTGGACAGCGTGTAGATGAGCATAGGTAAAGTAAAAGAGAGGCCTGGAAAGGTAGGTTGGCCACAGTGTGTGACTGCCAGTGTTGACATTTTGCATACCATTTGTGGCCATCAAAGATTTGGGGGTAAGCACGTGATTCTACTGCTAACGAGGTTTCAGAGACTGTGCTGAATGTGTACTGACAAGGCCTGTGTGCTTTCAAGTAAGTCACAGATTTTACCGTCTTCGTTCAGTTTTCCTAGAATTAGCCGCCTCTTGCCTGTAAACATTCCCTATTCTCCAAACCCAAGGACTTGCTAATACCTGATAAGGTTTTATTACTCTGAGTTTTGGTAAAGTTTGTATACAGCAACAATGAAACTGAAATGACATATACACCAAACAGCCAGAACTTAGTTCCTTCTGTCCTCTGGCCACCAGCAAGGCCAGGGAAATGCTCAAGAAGCAGCAGTTGTGAAGCGTTTTCCCAAAGCAAGCAGCTTTGGAAGTGGCTTTAGGCCACTTGACTCTGGCATTTTCAGTTTGTCCATCTGAAAAATATGAATAAATATTTGCCAATCACTTGCCTTACAGGTGAGACAATGTTTATACTGCTCATTGGGATGCTTGGACAAAAGATGCTGTTTACACAGGAGGCTCAATGACGGGGGCGGTCAAGAAGGAGGTGAGAGGGTGAGAGGAAAACCTCGTCTCCACCCACTAGAAGATTCTTGCCTCCTTAGTAATGCCCTCCCGGTTCAGGCATGCTTTTTGGCAGAGTTGCTCAGTTGAAAGCACTGTCAGGAATGTGTACAGAAAAACTGCGCCCACTTTATAATCCAGGGCAGAAAAGTAGGAAATGAAAATATTAAAAACATGCCTCTAAGACACGGGTTGGGTGCAGAAGTGAAATCTGACTTTGCAGGAGAGAGTACTTTTCATTCCTAAATTATCTTCCAAATTTTTTTCCCCTTAGAGGAAATTTCCAAAAGGAATTTTTTTTAAGGAAACGTTTTAATTGATTTATCAGATCACATAAGGTGTGTTAACCTTTTATTATTACATAATAAGCTGTCAAGGCAGAAATTAGACCCCCTACTATACACCTATAACACTTATCTTTTAACTTGAGCTACCACATCAGTCACCTTGCAGTCTTAATGACAAAGTAATTTTTCACTTCCAGATTATTTTTATGAAATGAGAAACTATAGACCTGTCTCCCTTATGAAGGTTGATGCAGATATTCAAAATAAAATATTAGTGAACTGAATCCAATGATATGTAGTGGTATATTGTATTATTTTTCACGAAATGGGTTGGTGCTTCTCCCTCTCAGTGCTCTTTCCTGTGGGAGGATTATACATCCCCTCGTTGAACTTAGGTGTGACTGTGTGGCTTGTGAGTGGAAGTGGCATATAGGACTTCTGAGTAAAAGTTTTAAGTGCCTGCCCTTGGTTCACACTGTCCACTTTGCCTTCGTCCCTAAGATTGGTAATATTCCAGATGGTGGCTACTTCAAGGGCTTGGGGGTTGGGACAGCTGACCCACAGTGGGACATGGAGCGTAAGAGACACATAAACCCTTACAAGCCCCTAAGATGGGGGGCTATTTGTTACCCCAACTTAACCTGGTGCACGCTACTGTTAACAGTGACTAAGAGAGGTTTATTCCCGGAATGCAAAGGTGGTTCAATATCAGGAAATCCTGGAATTATTTTAACCTAAGACATGGCTTAGATCGAGGACTTAGCATTCAATTGGAAACACACACAAACCATTGATTGTAGAACATGTCCTCAGTGGTTTGACTGAGTCAGTAGTTATTTATAAAATTATATAAAAGTTATGTTTATATTTTGCAAACTAAGCTACTTTCTAGGACCACATTTTTAGAAAATTCACTATTCAAAACAAAGTAGAAGAGACAAGAAAGAATAGACGCACTTCTCCCTATTCCTCCACTAAGAGCAGCCTGGACTTGCATAAAACAAACATCAAACTACTGTGAAAGCTGAGAAGACCGAATGGAAAGGAACTTCAGTACCCAAGGAATAACACAGCATTGACTTCCCTGGGTTTTCTGTTGCCTCATATTGGGCAAATACGAGGCACTGGAGAAACCAGCACCCCAGAAACACCAATGGGAGCCAATGGCTAAAAGCCTGGTATCTCTAGCCCAAGGATCAGGACAGGGCAACCTAGAAAGATGGAGAAGTCTCAGACAGTAACTTCCATACTCTATCCAAACACCGTGGAAAAACCCATGGCCCCAACCCCACAGCCTCACCAGCAAGGGCCAAGTGGGGAGCCTAGACCTTCTCCTTTGCCTGTTGCAATGAGGCCTCCCCAACCCCTGCTGGAGCGGGGTCAGAGCTAGCCCAGTAGGGCGCTTGGGACTTCTATCCCTGCAGGATGGTAATGAGGCCCACCCCCATAGTGTCAGTGGAGGCCATGTTGGGAGCCTAGACTTTTACCCTGACCCAGGAGGAACAACTCCCCCCACTCCCATGGTATCAGTGGGGCCCACGTGTTCTAGTGGGAAGCGGCACTGAGCCACTCCTCCCTCCCGCCTATACTCAAACGGGGCTCAGTGGTGAGCCTGAACCGTCAAACCCACCACATGCCCCCTTCACCCACGGGGGTGGTGTCAGAGTAGACCTACTAAAACATTCAAACAAGTCCAGGGTCTCAAACCCAAATGGGCAGAATAGAACAGAAAGCCATGCTCTTGTGCCAAGAACCAGGCAAATGTCAACCTGAATGAGAAGAGAGAGTTAACAGACACAGACACCAAGATGACACAGATCTTAGAATTACCTGAGAAGGATTTTGAAGCAGCCATCATTTAAAACTTCGGTGAGCAATTATGAACATGCTTGGAATAAATGAAGAAACAGGAAGTCTTAGAAGACGGCAAATCAAATGGAAATTTTAGAACTGAGAAAAGATTAAATGAAATAAAAATCTCGCTGGATGGGTTAAACAGCAGAATGAGGAGTACAGAGAAAAGAATCACTGAATTTTAAGATGAAATAAAAATCTGAGCAGAGAAAACAGACTGCGATTGGTACCTGTGGGCCTCTAGCTAAAGACCTAACATTTGAATCATGGGTCTAAGAAAGAGGAGAAGGAGGGTGGGGCTGAAAAAGTATTTGAAAAAAATAATGGCTGAGAGTTTACAAATTTGTCAAAAACAAATGAAACTTTTATAGGCATATATACCTAGTTTTATTGTGTTTTACTTGATTACACTTTGCAGATGCTATGTCTTTTACAAATCGTGGGTTTGTGGCAACTGTCGAGCAGGTCTTTTGGTGCCACTTTTCCAGCAGCTTGTGCTCACTTTGCATCTGTGTCACATTTGGTAATTCTCACAATACTTCAGACTTTTAAATTATTGTTACGGAGAGCTGTGACCAGTGATCTTTGATGTTACTATTGTAATTGTTTTGGGCACCATGAACCTCACCCACCTAAGACGGTGAACTTAATTGATAAATGTGTGTGTTCTGATTGCTCCACTGATTGGCCATTCCCTCATCTTTCTCCCACTTTTCAGGCCCCCCTATTCCCTGAGACACAACAATATTGAAATTAGGCCAATTAATAACCCCACAATGGCCTCTCACTAAATGTGAGAGGTCAGAAAGCTGCAGGAGAAAATTTGAAGCTCGCAATATTCATGAGGTTTAAGTAAAGAAGCCATCTCCATAGAAGTACAAAGTGCTGCAGCAGTGCTGATGGAGAAGCTGCAGAAGTTACCCACAAGATCTAGCTCGGATCATCGATGCAAGTGGATACACTAGACAACAGATTTTAAGTGTAGATGAAACAGCATTTTATTGGAAAAAGATGCCATCTAGGACTTTCATAGTTAGAAAGACTCAATGCCTGGCTTCAAAGGACAAGCTGACTCTTGTCAGGGGCTAGTGCAGCTGTGACTTTCAGTTAAAGCCAATGCTCACTGACTATTCTGAAAATCCTAGGGCCCTTAAGAGATGCTGTATAAACGCAACAACAAAGCATGGATGACAGCTGGTCTGTTTACAGCATGGTCTACTGAATAAGCCCACTGTTGAGACTCAGTGCTCAGAAAAAACAGACTTCTTTCAAAATATGGCCGGGTGCAGTGGCTCATGCCTGTAATCCCAGCACTTTGGGAAGCTGGGGCAGGTGGACTGCTTGACGTCAGCAGTTCCAGACCAGCCTGGGCAACATGGTGAAACCCTGTCTCAAAAAACAAACCTAAAAAACCAAAATATTGCTACTCATTAACAATGCACCTGGTCACCCAAGAGCTCTGATGAAGATGTACAAGGAGATGAATGTTGTTTCATGCCTGCTAACAGAGTATCCATTCTGCTGCCCATGGATCAAGGAGTACTTTTGACTCTCAAGACTTATTAAGAAATACATTTTGTGATTTCTCTGATGGTTCTGGGCAGTCAGTTGAAAACCTTCTGGAAAGGATTCACCATTCTAGATGCCATCAAGAGCATTCAATTCATGGGAGGAGGTCAAAATATCAACATTATTTGGAGTTTGGAAGAAATAGATTCCAATCCTCATGGAGGACTTGGAGGGTTTCATGACTTCAGAGGAGGAAGGAACTATAGATGGGGTGAAAACAGCAAGAGAACTAGAAGTGGAGGGGCCTGGAGATGTGACTGAATTGCTGTAATCTCAGGATCAAACTTGTATGGATGAGAAGTTGCTTCTCATGGACGAGCAAAGAAAGTAGTTTCTTGAGATGGAATCTAGTACTGGTGAAGACGCCATGAACATTGTTGAAATGACAACAAAAGATTTAGAATATTCCATAAACTTAGCAGTGGTAGGGTTTGAGAGAATTGACTCCTAATTTTGAAAAGTTCTACTGTGGGTAAACACTATCAAACAGCATTGCATGCTACAGAGGAATCTTTCATGAAAGAAGGAGTTAATCAATGCAGCAAACTTCACTGTTGTCTTATTTTAAGAAATTTCCAGTCATTGCAGGCTTCAGCAACCACCACCCTGATCAGTCAGCAGCCACCAACATCGAGGCAAGACCGTCCACCAGCAAAAAGATTATGACTCAATGAATGGTTGTTAGCATTTCTTAGCAGTAAGGTATTTTAAAATTATTATCTTTTCCTACCCTCCTCTTGCATTTAAAAGTACTTTTTAATTAATGTATGTACATTATTTTTAGGCATAACACTACTGCTCATTTAAACTACAGTATAAGCCATGTTATATGCACTGGAAAGGCAAAAAATTCATGTAACTTGCTTTCTTGTGGTATTTGGTTTATTGCAGTGGTCTGGAACTGAAAGTGATGCATATTTCTGAGGTATGCCTGTATTTAAGAAGCTGAGTGAAACCCAAAGAAATCCATGATAGGACTTCTGAAAACTAAAGACAAAGAAAAAAGCTTGAAAGCATCAAGAAAGAAATGACATCTTACCTATAGGGAAAAGTAACTCAGATGACAGTGGATTTCTCTTTGGAAACCATGGAGGCCAGAAGGAAGTGAGACAAATTATTTTAGTGCCAAAAGAACTGTCAACTTGTGGCTGGGCATGGTGGCTCATGCCTGTAATCCCAGCACTTTGGGAGACCAAGGTGAGCAGATCACTTGAAGTCAGGAGTTTGAGACCAGCCTGGCCAACATGGCAAAACCCTGTCTCTACTAAAAATACAAAAATTAGGCAGGCATGGTGGCACGTGCCTGTAATCTCAGCTACTTGGGAGGCTGAGGCACGAGAATTGCTTGAACCTGGGAGGTGGAGGTTTCAGTGAGCCGATATCCTGCCACTGCCCTCCAGCCTGGGCAACAGAGCGAGACTGCCTCAAAACAAACAAAACTCTGTCAACTCCAAATTCCATATTTGGTGAAATGATCCTTCAGGAATTATGGGGTAATAGAAACATTCTTGGATAATAGAAAACTAAAAGAATTTGTTGAATGAGTCTACCCTACAGACCTTGAATAGACCAAAGGAAGTTCTTGAACCAGAAAGGAAACGTTTAAAAAAAAAAAAGTTTGGGGATGTCAGGAAGAACGATGGAAACAGCAAAAATATGGGTAAATACAATTGACTTTCCTTCTTGAGGTTTCTAAATTATTTGGTAGTAGAAGCAAAATTGTGTGACATAGATCTCAATGCATGTAGCAGGTTATGTTTAAGACAGTTATAAATGGGGTGGGGAGGGGACGGGCAAGAGAGTTTTCTACATTTCACTCAAACTGGTAAAATGTAGATATCAACAGATCTTTATATAGCAATGAAGCAGTTCTGTATCTCAAATGTGTTGGTAGGAAGATAAAATGGCATAAAACGATATACATTGTGCAAATACCAATTTCCTGTAGTTATGTAAGATGTATCTGTACTGTCTTCAACTCCCTGTAACTCTGTAACTATTGCAAAATCAAAAACTTTAAAAAGTATAGGATGAAATTATTGAATATGCTGCTTTAAAAGGGACAGGGTACAGTTTTATTGGCTTAGAGAAAAAAACGGGGGCAGGGATGAGGTGACGGTCCTCCTCGCCTGAATAATTCCAGCTGAGGATTAAACATACCTCTTCCCAAATATTTTGATTTATCTTCTAGGTATACTTCTCTTACAATTTATTAGAAAGCTGGTTACTTAATAGAGATAACTAAAGAGATACTAATTTTCATGCAAACCCATCACAATGTATTGAACTGAGACACTTTTCTGTTGCTAACATACTTAGGAAAAATAGTTTTATTTTTAGTAAATAAAATCTCCACTTATTTCAATAAAAATGGCAAGAAGAAAATGTAATCAAGTCATAAGATTATCCTGCCATGTAAAATAAGCTGCTCCCCAAAGGACTGTGTCAAGATTGGTTTTAAATAGAAAATATCTATTTTAAATATATTTAGATTATAATTGCCTGGGGGTTGGCAAACTTTTTCTGTAAAGGGCCAGACACTAAATACCTTAGGCTGTACAGGCCTTCAGATCTCTGTCACAAGTATTCACCTGCGTGGTGTAGTGTGAAGGCATCCACAGACAAAATGTAAACACACGGGTGTGGCTATTCCAATAAAACCTCACCAAACAGGCAGCACAGGCCACAGAATATTGACCTCTGCACTAGCCTCATCTCAGGTTACCTGTCCTCCAGTTATTAAAAAAGAAACCCAAAATTAAGTTACACAAAAGTAATTTTTAAAAACTACTTTGGACATTAAAATGGGGCCAAAGGTAGTATCCACTGAGATAAAAGTTCTTGACAAGCAGTCAGGAAATCTGAATGATTCTGTCCTTTGTTCTGCCCATAACTAGCTGTGAGCTCTTGGACAAATCACATATTCCCTCTGCAGTTCCATTACTGCATCTCTAATTTGAAAAAATAGAGGAGGGATTCTGTCCAATTTTGTTACTATAAATTTCAATTCAGAGAACTTACTCCCACTGTTACCAACAAAAGTTTCAAAAGACTCATTTAAATAATTTATAACATAGTTCTAGTTAGGCATCATGAGCTAAAAATGAGAGCTGGGGTATTAAAAGCAAACAAAAAACTGAAATATGAAGAGTATCCAAAAAACAACAGCATCAAAAACCATGAAATACACAGGGATAAAGTTAAAGGATATACAGGATCTCTGCACTGAAAAATGTAAAACACTGCTGAGAAAAAATGAAGTAAATGGAAAAACATGTTTATGGATTGGATGACTACTTGATTTACAGATTCAGTGAATCTTAACAAAAATCCACAGGGCTTTTTCTGGGAGTAGTTTGGTAGAAATTGACAAAATTTGTTTGGAAATGCAAAGGACCTAGAATAAAGCAATTTGCAGAAGAAGAAATTAGAACATCTGTTTTACCTGAGATCAAGACTTACCAAGTTTTGACAAAAAGATAACAGAATGGAACAGAAAACTAGATCCACAGATATATGATCAAATGATTTTAGACTGGGCACCGAAACAGTTTAATGGTGAAAGGAGAATCTTTGACAAGTGGTGCTGGAACCACTGAACATTCACTAGAATGTTCAAAGGTATTTGACGCCTACCTACCTCATGGCATATAAAAATACTAATTCAAGGTGAATCACAGACCTGAATATTCGCTACAATTATCATACTCCTAAGAAAAAACAGTATCTTCATGAGCTTGGGTAGGCAAAGACTTCTTAAAGAGCACACAGAAAACATTAACTATAAAACAAAAAGCCATAAATTGGATTTCACCAAAACTAAACCCTTCTTCTCATCAACAGATACTATTGAGAAAATAGGCAAGCTATAGATGGGAAAAGACATATGTGACACACAAATCTGACAATCCAGATGCACAAAGGAGTCCTATCCAATTAAAGGGAAAAAAGGACATGAAAAGTACTGTCCGTTAGTCATCAGGGAAATGCAAACTAAACCACCATGAGATACCGCCACACATCCAGGAGCATGGCTAAAATGAAACAGGCGGACAATACCAAATGTCAGCAAGGATGTAAAAAAGAACCAAAATACAATGTGCTGGTAGGAACAGAAAACAGCAAAATGGTTTTAGAAAACTGTTGGGCAGTTTCTTAAAAAGTTAAATATACAGCTACCATAAGACCCAGCAATTCTACTCCTAGCTTTTTAATCCAAGAGAAATGAAAACATGTCCACAAAAATTCCTGTACAAGAATTTTTATAGCACATTTATAATAGCCCCACGGAAACAGCTCAGGGGTCCATGAACAGAAGGACAGCTAAATAAATTCATGCATTCAAATAGCATGACACAACAATAAAAAGGAACAAACCAGGCTGGGCACGGTGGCTCGTGCCTGTAATCCCAACACTTTGGGAGGCCGAGGCGAGTGGATCACTTGAGGTCAGGAGTTTGAGACCAGCTTGACCAACATGGTCAAACCCCATGTCTACTAAAAAAAAAATACAAAAATTATCCACGTGTGGTGGTGCATGCCTGTAATCCCAGCTACTTGGGAAGCTGAGGCAGGAGAATCCCTGGAACCTGGGAGATGGAGGTTGCAGTAAGCCAAGATCCTGCCACTGCACTCCAGCCTGGGCAACAACAGCAAAACTCCATCTCAAAACAAAACAAAACAAAAACAAAAACAAAAATGGAACAAACTGCTGATATAAACCTCGACATAGATGAATCTCAAAGACATCGTGCTGAGTTACAGAAGCCAAATGGTGCCTGCTGTATGATTCCAAGTATATGAGTTTGAGGATAAGGAAAACTAGTGCAACAGAACAGGAGTGTGGTTAAAGGAGTGAATACATTTGTCAAGCCTGATGAGACTGTATAGATTTAGATCTGTACATTTCATGATATGTAAATTATATCCCCTTCTCTCCAAAACAAAACAATAGTGATTAAGGCTCTCGAGGTTAAGATTAAGGTATTCAATCTAGCTTTTTAAGTTCTGCAACAGATAGAATGGATGAGGTGGCCAATCTTAGACAATAAATACAGTACATGGCTATTTTTCATTTTTATCAGTGCAATTCAAATTGAGGTGTGAATTTAAAATGTATTTAGGATTAGTTTGCCAATGCTAGTCATCTTTCTCCTGTCTATATTCATGTATGTTGGTGTCCATGGATTGGTATTTACTACTTCTAAACATGCATAGGCCTCTATGGACTGAGCCACGCACCACCCCCATTACATTACTGAGGACTATAATTCACGTTCTGTCTCACATTCTCTAAGTGATCTTTATAACCCTTTAATACATTTTTCTTCCAAACTGAGGTTAGCTGGAGAAATTTAAGAGATTCATCAATGAGCATCTGTCCTTCCTCTATACCACTACTAGAGAAAGGTATCAATTACCTCCTAGTTTTCATGTGAAAACAACAAAACACAAGATCAAATATCATTTCCCAGTTGATTAAAACTACTTATACATCTTGCATATTACATAAACATCTCATCCCATCAAAATACTGTTGAATTATAGTTAAAACTGGATTTATAAACCAAGTAAACTCAATAGCACTGTTTAGTCCTTTATAAATTTGGTGATAGAAAAAAAGGAACATTAACAGCTTTAGATAAGTGTAGAGCTAGCTGGCAGCTATTAATAGATTTTATTTGGCCTAGTATTATGAAGGTTCTTCATGCCCTGTTTTTATCTTATAAACCAAAAAATGCCAATTTATCTTTACAAGTATATTCTGAAGGGCTTCTTAAAAAAGCACCCTATGACTCAGTATTTAAGGCACAACAGCAGCTAAAGATACGCAGCAAACTGAAGTGGCCAGCTAAAAGAGAACAGATCTTTTTCACAAATACAGCAATTATATTAAATATATTTATTACGAGTATAAAATGGTTTTTAAAAAGCCCAAATGATTCTGATTTTAAAACCTGATGACAGATCCATCAAGTACAAACGTGTCATTCAATAGTGGGTATTTTTTGCTGGTCACCTCCCTCCCTATTTTTTCAGAGAGATACTTATACAAATTTGCCTAATACTGTGTTTTACTTCTTCCAAGACTTACCTGAGACTCAACACTGTGGCCATGGGTGTTCATTAAAAACTCTATCACTGTGGCACAATTTCTTCTGCTTTTTGGAGCTTGTTTAGGAATGCTAGATTCCAAGAAACTGTATAAAGCAAGCCAATTTAATGAGAAAACAGTGCAACCTGGTTGTCTGAACTGCCTGATGAATTTCATCTAATGGTGTAAAGAGCGCTCCCAGGTGCTTCGACAGGTTCACTCAGCAGGACTGGGCGAGATTACTGACTTTGTATATGTCTATGACATTTACACACATTTGGGTATTTACTGTACATACTTTAAAATAGTGGTTAGGTGCTGTCTTTTTCATGATTTTGACAGCTGAGAAATCATGTTAGGGAGAAAGCTTTGTGCAGCACCCTAATCAGACCGTGAAGGGACAGGTCTGAGTTGTTCATAGTACAGAGCAAGGCATGGCCACGGTACACAGCACACAGGTGATAGGCAAATATTTAATGCGCTGAGCCTAATAAAAGATAAATAAGGACTCTCAGACTTCTGTGTGTGAGGATGATTAGTTACTTTAAGGTATTCGGCATATACTTTCACATTTCCATTTTTTAGTTGGACTTTACTGGTCACTGTGGGGCCTAGATACACCTGAACTGTTCAATCCTAATCAAATAAAACTATTAGTACATTCTTATACATCTTTTTGGGACAAAGTACCTCCTAATGACAGAGTATCCAATGTAAATTTTTTATGGACAAAGTAAATGTTTATAAATATTTTGGCATTTTATAGCTTTTCCTAGCAGAGCTTGAGGGCTGATAAGAAACTCAGCAGAAACAGGCTCAGTGGTCGGCATGAAGACACACTCTCTCTCTCTCCGTTCTAGGGGATTTTACTCACTTTGGGACAAAAGCAATATAGTAGCATCTTTTCACTGACCAAGGTAACCAGAGTGTTGATCAGATCACACTGATACCTACAATTGGCCAAAATTAAATGAGAAGCATGGGGGGAGGTGCCAGGAAGCGGCAGGGGTACAGCACGTGAGACAGCAGATGCATGTGAGTGTGGTGTGATGAGGGAAGTGGCTGAAGAGCTGACACTTAAACCAGAATAATTTCAGAGGTGAAAAATTACCACCTGTCTTACTAGTGATATTGAAGAGAAAAAAAAATTAGGGTTTTTCACTGATATGTTACAAGCATTTAGGCAAAAACACAACAGAAACCAAATCAAGTCACTATAAAGCAGTAAGAAAATATTAAAAAAAGACAGTATCAAACTTTAGTGAATGTTATTCTAGGTCTCGAAAATTTAGATGTCTGCTTAAACTAAAATTTTGCCAAAAACAAATCCAAAGTGAAAAAGCAGCAATTTTAGTAAACACATTAACAAATATGCAGATATAGATACACATATGAATAATGCAAGAGATTTACAGAAATGTAGTTTTGGCACTTTTACTTGGATTTTTTAAAGAAAGTGAATACAAATATCTTTGTACACAAATTCTCATTCTGGAGAAACAGGGTGTAGAATTACAAGGTACCAACATCTCCCTTCTTAAAAATAACATTGAAATGGATAACTGTACCTGTTAAATCTCCTGGTTGGCAACTTTTAAAATGTGACTTCCACCTAACTCCACAAATTTGACAAAGTTATTTTTGTTTGTGTAAGTGATACTGGTTATCCACTTCCAGTACATGTACCATTTGGCCAGAGGTCCATAAATAATATTAACATTTTTCAATGTAGAAATCTTAAAGTTCTAAAGGGAAATACTGCTCAGTAGATAAATTCTCCTGGAATTTCTTGTAGCAAAGGTTCCTCAAATTTAAATCGTTTGGAAATGGCCTTTTGCTCCATTTTCTCTTTTTCAGACTGTCTGCACTGTCCTAGAGTATATGAAGTAACTACAATTAACTCCTCAGTTACAATGGATTCCTCGGTTTCTGATTTGTCAGTATCTGAATTAATTTCAGGCACAGAATGACCTTCTTGGAGGGCATTTGCTTCTTCTAGTGCCTTTTCCATTCTGAAAGAAGGCTCTTGAATACTGCTCTGTGTCAACCAGGGGTGCTTTAGACATTCTTCAGCAGTGGCTCGATCCCTGTAAAGATACATGTTTTACAGTTAAGACATGTTAGAACTTCAGTTAAAATTAGAGCATAAGGTACTGTATTTATTGTATTATACTTTGGGAAGTATGACAAGTTCGCAAAAATCTTAACTGCGATTCCTGAATAAAACTATTAGTCTTGGAATTTGGGTGCAATTTCCCACAACGCTGAAAATTTTGTGAAAATGTTGAAATATTTTAAGTAAGTTATGTTTGAAACGCTCTCTTGAGAGACACCAAGAACAGATGGGAAGTATCTGCTAGAGATTAGCTGTCATTTCACTGTCAACTTCTACTAACCATGAATTATGAGTGCTGTTTACTGCCATGACACATTTGCAGTAATACAGTTTTGCTAATTAATATTTAAATCCTGTTATACCGAGGTATGGTTCACATTTTCTCAAAATATTTTCATTTTTGCCCCCTTTTCTTTCAACAGTTATATTAAGTCAAGGGTCTCACTTTTGTGTTCCCATTTTGGTGTTTTAGATGTTGAACTATTTTTGGTTGGAGGAGATTCAATAAAAAACTGACAAGATCAATATTAAACTAATAAAAGTAATACTTACTCAGGTTTCTTAACTAAAAGTGTCCTGATGAAGTCATGAGCTGACTCAGACAAAACATCAAATTCTTCCTCAGAATAACTTAAATTCATCTGTGAGATGTTTAAGAATGTTTCTTGTTTATCATTGCCTAAGAAAGGCGATATTCCTGTAAGCATGACATATGTTAACACTCCAATGCTCCTAAATTAGAAAGAAAATGCAAGAAAAATTTAGTACCATACTCATTTCTTGAAACTAATTTGATCAATTTTTCATTAATAACTCTTACCACATATCTGTTGCCATGCTTATAGGATCGTAACTAAGAATTTCAGGAGCTGGTATCAGAAAGAAAAGAAAACATTTAGTTTTGTGGAAAAAATTCCTAATTTGCTCTTAGAGATAAAAAATTAAGCATTAGAAACTATAAGGCACTATTCAATGTTTGGGCCAAAATGAAAGGTTACCATGAATTAATATAAATTAATATAAAGCCTGACCAGATGTTTGTAATTAACTTGTTTACTTTTCACACTTCTACCCATCATTGTTGAGTCCTAGTATTTTACAAATATTTAAATATTTTAAAAACATCAAATATAAACTGACAATTTCTACGTAATCAAGCATTGTCTCTATCAGATGATGGCTTTTAAAACTTTCTCACTGCCACTGACATTTCTGCTTCTCCATTGCCCCACCCTCACCCGTGGCACTTTCTCCTCTCACCTGGGCCTTTTCAACTACTTGTCCCACCCCTCTGATCTGTTCTTTCTGTTGCAGTCAGAGTGAGCTTTTTAAAACATCTACCCATTAACAAAAAGTCAACAAGATTAAAAAAAAAATTGGGCATTCTGAGACTACAGGCATGGGACAAAGGCAACTAAGTTGCATCTATAGAAGTGAGAAAAATAATATGCTTCGAGGCTGGGTGCCCAGCACTTTGCAAGGCCAAGGCGGGAGGATCGCTTGAACCAGGAGTTCAAGACCAGCCTGGGCAACACAATAAGACACTGTCTCTATAAAAAATAAACAAAAGCTAGCCGAGTGTCATGGTGCATTGCCTGTAGACCCAGCTACTGGGGAGGCTGAGGTGGGAGGATCACTTGAGCCTGGGAGGTAAAGGCTGCAGTGAGCCGAGACAGTGCCAGTGTACTCCAGCCTGGGTGATAGAGTGAGACCATGTCTCCAAAAAAAAAAAAAAAAAAAGAAAAGAAAAAAAAAAAGCTTTGATATAAAGTCAATTGCTGCCACACATAAACACAATAGAAAGACACTGTCAAATATGCAAGGATTCAGGAAAAATATTATAAAAATACTCCTTTAAAAAAATCTACTCAATCCAGTTAACTAAAGATAATTTTTTTTCAAAACTATACAAATAAGGAGGCTAAACTATTAATAGGCAGTCAATAAGTACTGAATCCATGGAAAAACATTAAAAACTAAAAAACTGTGGTAATTACAATTTAAAAAAGGAATGAAAATGTTCTATTTCTATGAAAAAACGAAATACTCAAGGTCATGTATCTACTACTAATTTGTGACAAACCCCCATAGAATAAGTGAGTGGGATGAGGAGGTTGGAAAGGAAATGCTAGGTATGCTAATCTCCTAAATTTTGATTTCTGAAATGGTTGAGTGAGAAACAGAGGTTGTAAATGTTAAAGTTTCAAAGGAAATGACTAGGAAATTAAAAATGAAATGCATAGCATCCAAATTACCGGGGAAGAAACGGTAAAACAGAGACCACATAGCAAGACTGTGGGAGGAGGGGTGCAGAAAATACCAATAGCTTACTTTTTTGAGTGCTTATTATGTGCTGAATACTGGTTTAAGGACTTTGTACAGCAAATCCAATGAAATCCTTATAAATTCCCTATGAGGTCGGTACTATTACTAGCCCCTTTTTGTGGACAGATGAATCTGAGGTATAAAGAGATTTAAGTCAAGGTCACACAGGGCCAGAACTCAACATCAGTTTCTGTGTATATGTAAAATGACTGTGGGAAGCATAAACTCACCTCTTAAAAGGTGAGTCAGGGAAGGAAAAAGAGGAGAGTCCCTTTGTTTTTCTGTGTAATGTACTTCTGAATCATTTTTAGTTTTCTTCTTTTTGGATTGAGCTTGTATTTCCATTATAATGTTTTGAGATGGGGAAAGGCTCTTGACAGAAAATGTAAAATTTACTAAGGAACAGAAAGCTCTAAAACAAATCACTAGCCTGGGCAACACAGTGAGATCCATCTTTACCAAAAAGAAAAAAAACACAACAAAAAGTGGCCCGCTGTGTTGGCACGTGCCTGTGGTCCCAGCTACTTGGGAGGCTGAGGCAGGAGGAGTTCAAGTTGGGAGCTGCAGCAAGCTATGATGGTGCCACTGCACTCCAGCCTGGTGACAGAGTGAGAGTCTCTCAAACAACAACAACAAAGAAAGCATTAAAACAAAACAAAAACCCACCCCATTCAGGGCAATAATTACTATTTTGATTTTTCAGCTCACAGACCTACATTCTTCAGTCTTGTATATTGGAGCTTACAATGGTACCCATTAATTTTGGCTAAAACACTTGGGTTGCTGCTTTCCCTAAAGAGACACTATTAAGTCACATCCCAAAAACTTACTTAGTGGTCATGATGCATATTAGTCAGCATACTGAAAATTAAGTATTCTGGCCCACTAAAATATATAAAAAATTTTAAAGGTTGTTTCTGTGCCTGTGGCATCTTTTATTACCTAATTAAGGATCTTTTTAAAAATCTCTAAATTATTTTCTGGACTATCATTGCCATACAGGTTTGTTTTCTTCAACCCTATCGCCCCTCCTCAGTCTTTCTGTGCTCCGGATACCTCTTTTCTTATAACATCCTCAGTCTTTCAAGAACTACTCACTCCTTTTACCCTCCTCTCTGAAAGAAGACCCCTCTCTCTTCATTCCCCCTCTTATAGCCTATTTGCCCACTTCACGCTTCTACTCTCAGGCAGAGAGTCTTCCCTCAGGCCCAGGCCACAGCGTTCTCCATTCCTACCACAGCCACCCTCCCTTCTCCCAGGTCTGCTGGCAGCCTAGGTGACTTCCACACTGATGTCCATGACTCAAGACAGCCTACCTTCACAGCTTTTTGATTTCCTGGTCTAAAAAATTGCCTTTCCAGCCTTATATCCAAGTCCTCATAATTACAAAGAGCTATTTCACCACTGAAATTTTAAATATTAATATTCCTTTTTTTTTTTTTTTTGAGACGGAGTCTCACTCTGTTGCCCAGCCTGGAGTGCAGTGGCACGATCTCGGCTCACTGCAAGCTCCGCCTCCCAGGTTCATGCCATTCTCCTGCCTCAGCCTCCCGAGTAGCTGGGACTACAGGTATGCACCATCACGCCTGGCTAATTTTTGTATTTTTAGTAGAGATGGGGTTTTGCCATGTTGGCCAGGCTGGTCTCAGATTCCTGGCCTCAACTGATCCGCCCACCTTGGCCTCCCAAAGTGCTGGGATTACAGGTGTAAGCCACTGCACCTGGCCTAAATATTAATATTCTAATCTCTGGTCACAACCTCTCAATTTCACAGCCTTATTCTATAGATACCTTTAAAAAAACATCAAACTATTAATCTTTCAAACTCCAATTTTCCTCAGTCTATCAAAGAAAGTCATAGTTGACTTCTTTGATGATACGCCTAGACCCATGGCGTATTCATCATTCAGCTGCTTTCTTGCTGCTACCTTCAATGTTTAAGCTCCTTTTTCTTTCTCCCAGAAACACTCAACCATGGATCCAACCAGATGCCCTCTCTGCTCCACACTTCTATGGAACCTCAGACTTGGCAATGCCTTCGTCAATGTTTGTTACCAACCAAAACATCCTTAAAGATCCTTACTTGTTAAATATCCTCCCACCCTCAAATAAGCTAATATCCTACTTTGTTAAGAAAATCCTGTCCTATTCATTTTAGAAGTAATCCCTTCAAATTCTCTTAGCCCTGTAGTGAAGAGACAGTGAAGACATCACCAGTTTAGTATCTTACTCTTGAAAGTTTTCCATTGTAAAATGTAATCCAAAGGAATAAATCTCTGATGGTAGAATTTCAACATAGCAGACAGCTGGTTCCACTATGAGTCATGCCCCATGGACAAGTCCCCTAATGAAGGTGATGCCTAACCCCAGAGCAAAACTACTTTTATGAATACTTACCCACATATTCAGGGGTACCCATAATTTCTCGGAGCTCTTCACTGTTCTTCAATATTCTTGAAAGGCCAAAATCAACAATCTTAATGTCACCCAATGGAGATTCGCTTGTCAACAGAATATTCTGAGGCTAAAAAACAACATACCCCCACAAAAATCAATACAACTAAGTACACAAAACATGTAGCCCATAAAACATACATTTCACCTGTGAAACTGAGACTGAGGAATTTAACAGTAAACAGTCATTTGTTAAAGAAATATTTTTACAATGTACTTCCTACTATGTATAAGGTAGCAGGCCTGTACTCTCTTGTATTTTCAGTCTTTTCCCCTACCCTGGCTCTTCCTCAGCATATAAACAGGTTTCTGTCCCCACCTCATGGAAACCATTCCCCATGACCCTGAATCTCCTGCAGGTAGTAGTATCTCCTACTATTCCCTCAAAACTCAGCTTCTTGAAAGCATGGTCAAGCACAATTGGTATCGTTTTCTCTGTCCAACTAAATCTCTTTTGCCCCCTCGACTGAATCTGCCTTCATTAAGGTCACAATAACTTCAATAATCAAAGACCCACCAAATCCCATCTGTGTCTTTCAGGGACTATTTTGCATGCAATGATTTCTGTAGCACTGGGCACTGTTAAGCATCCTTATATTGATGAAATTCCTCCTCGTTTTCTCCACCTTGGATCTCTTCCTTCTTCTACAGAGCCCTCACTATTTTCTCAATGTTTTCCTTCTGTCCTCCTTTTAAATATTTGTGCTGTTCAGGATCTCTCGCTGCATGGCCAACTCTTCTCCCACCACTCTGCATTCTATTTTGGAGCAATTTCATCTACTTCCAAAGCTTCAGCTGCCACTTACATACTGATGACTTCTACCCTAAGTTCTCTCCGGACTTGTGAGTGGGGACATGTGGGGTGAGGACACGTACAGTAATGGGAAAGAGCTCCCCAGAGCCACAGAATCAGTGGGGTTCATATCCGTGGAGTCATTTTTACCCAAGGGAAAATAACCTAAGATACTTTCACATAAAAAGACAAGTAAATATATTATGGACTAGAATGTAAAATTCATTGAATTTTTAAAACACGAAATTTGAAAGGAAAGTTTGTGTTTGCATTATAAAGAGTCCTCACTTAATGTTTTCTGACATTAAGAATATTTCCAAAGGTAAGCTGAGAAACATTGGTAAATTACAAATACTTCACTATAACACCCAGTGTTTTAAGATTGGGTCCCTGCTTCCTTTTCAAGATTAATTTCCTGTCATGGCTCCAAAGGCAATCTGTGCCCCAAATCAAACAGTCTGTAATCCCTAAATAAGACAGCTACTCCCACATCTCATGCCTTTGCACATGTACCGCCTTTGTTCAGGATGTCCTCTCCCCTTCTCTCCCTGACAGATTTATTCTCATCCCTCATTCCATGCATGATGGGTCTCAATAAAGCACCAATTCCTCTGTAAAGCCTGCCCTGGCTTCCCCTGCTCCTTCCAGGGAGGGCTTGATGGCTGCCCCATTCCTGCTGCACAGCATGGTGTATACAGCATGCTTACTCCATTGTTTGGTTAGCTGTTTGTTTCTGTCTCCATCACATTGGTCCCCTAGATGCACAGAATGAATGTTCACATTTCCTTTCCTTCCATTCATATTCTGCCCCTCCGTCTGACTTCTGTCCTCTCATTCCACTACAAATCACAAAATCAAGTGATATTTTTCAATGCTTTCTTCTGAACCACTCCCTTAGCAGTGTTTGACAAACCACTCCTTCCTTGTTTATATATTACTTTTCTCTTGGCTCTCACGACAAAACACTGTCCTGGCTTTCTTCCTATCTCTGGCTGCGTCTTCCATTTTCTCTGAGGGGCCACCTTCTTTTACCTGGTCCACTGGATGCTGGGTTTCTCAAGGCTTGATCTTGAGGCCTTTCCTCTTTTTACTCCAAACTCTCAGCTTACATGATCTGCACCCAAGGCTTAAATATCACCTACACCTTATGACTCACAATTTTTTTCTTTCTTTCAGACCTCTTCAACCAGCTGCTTACCTATTATCTCCCCTTTGATGTCTCAAAGGTACCTCAAATTCAACATGACCAAAAACAGACTCCTATTTTCCTTCCTAAATCATATTCTCCTTATGCCAATGACAGGTGTCTCAGTGAATGCTATGATCATCCCTCAGAACAGGAGAGAACACTAACAATCATCTTGGCCATTCCTTTCCTCCCCGCTCTTCCATTTAGCTAACATGTCACCATAGTTGATTTTAAGTACTAAATTCCAAGCATTTCTAGACTTGGCCTTTTCGTCTCCATCCACAGTAAACCAAAGCTACCTTTCTTGCTCTACTGCGATGGCCTCTTCAGTGGTTTGCTAGGATCCATTTTGCCCACACTGCAGCCAGGAGGTTCTTTTGTATTATATAAATTAGATCTGTTGTCCCCTTTCCTAAACCCTTCCACAGCCTCCCACTGCTCTTAGATAACCTCCAAACTCCTTTGCATGGTGTGCATGTCCTGAGGTCCAGCTTCTGCCGAGCTAGCTCTCCAGACTCATCATATGCCATGATACCCCTGGCTCCATGAAGATGGGTCCCACAGGACACTTTCCAGTCTCTCACACTTGCCATGCTCCCTCTCACAAGAGTGAATTTGTATATGGTACTCTCTCAGTCTAGAACACTTTTTTCCATTCTTTGCCTAGTCTCAACTTGGTGAGAAGGCCTAAGATGGCAGTGATGCAGATTACAATTTCCATCCATGAGAGGGGCTGCAATATGAAAAAGGAAATTGAGGCATAGATGGTCCCTCTTTTTTTGAGACGGAGTCTCGCTCTTTCACCCAGGCTGGAGTGCAGTGGTGCAATCTCGGCTCACTGCAAGCTCCACCTCCTGGGTTCACACCATTCTCCTGCCTCAGCCTCCCGAGTAGCTGGGATTACAGGCGCCCACCACCACGCCCAGATAATTTTTTGTATTTTTAGTAGAGATTGAGTTTCACCGTGTTAGCCAGGATGGTATCCATCTCCTGACCTTGTGATCCACCCGTCTCGGCCTCCCAAAGTGCTGGGATTACAGGCGTGAGCCACCGCACCCAGCCAGATGGTCCCTCTTTTTAAAAAGGATCTTACCTTCTACCCAACCACCGATCCTACCCTTTTCTATTATGAAAATGCCTGTAAGTTTATCAGGCTGAATTCAAAGAATGGGAAGAATCTACAGCTTCATGAGCACAGAAACCACAGTACTGATTAATCTTTTATCACTGTGATCAGTGCCAGCCACACATTAATATTGTTGGGTGAATGAATGGGAGAAACATAACTAAAAAAATTAAGAGGGTGTCTATTTTGTGTCAGGCCTGGTAGTAGTATAAATATAAGGAATAAGAACACCCTACTGTCAGAGTTTATAATCAAGAGAAAATAGACGGACCTGCCAGGCTCAAGTCACTCCTCTGTGAATTGCACTGTGAGAGCAATATATACAAAGTACTCAGGCGATAAATATATCAGAGTGATTAATTCTGCCCTGGAAAATTACAGAGGAGCTATGTGAGCAGACCCTGAAGGGTAAAAAGATTTCCTCATTTATTCAACAAATATTTACTGATTGCCTAATGAGGTAGGCCCTGGAGAAATAACAGAAAACAAGACACAAGTCCTCTCTTTTGGAGCCCTGCATCTTAATGGAGACAAATAAATACACCTTGGGTCGCTTTAAGCACTATGGGGAACTCAAAGCAGGGTGATGGGTGAGAGGGGTTGCCTGGGGTGTGTGCACGGGCATGCTACCTTTAGGGGAGTCAGAGAAGGCCTTTCTAAGAAGGCAACCTGAAGGAGGAGAGGATGATGTTAAAAAAGAGCCAGTCACGGCTCAGTGTCCTGGAGGGGTTGGGGTAAACAGGAGGCATTCCAGGCAGAGGGAAGAGCAAGTATAGAGGCCGTACTGCTGTGGAGCATCTGCAGGAAATCCTGTGTGGCTGGAGGACAGCACAAGGCAAAAGGGGTATGAGTGGTAGGAGGCATGAGGTTGGAAAGGAAATGGCTAGGAGATCACAGGGCTTTGTAGGCTATTCTGGAGTAAATGGCAGAAGGCAGGCCACATTTTCTTTGTTAATTAGCTTCTAGCTAATTCTTCAGGAAAAAAACACCTATGTAACATCATGACTATGAGTCCTCAGACTTTTCAAGGCAATTTTAATTTTAGTACGTTAATAAAATACTATAGTACAACAAAAGGGCTGGGCGCAGTGGCTCATGTCTTTAATTCCAGCAATTTGGGAGGCCGAGGTGAGTGGACTGTTTGAGCTTAGGAGCCTGGGCAACATGATGAAAACCTGTCTCCATCAAAAATACAAAAAATTAGCCAGGCTTGGTGGTGTACATCTGTAGTCCCAGCTACTTGGAGGCTGAGGTGGGAGGATCACTTGAGCCTGGGAGGCAGAGGTTGCAGTGAGCCGAGATAGTGCCACTGCACTCCAATCTGGGTAACAGAGTAAGACCCTGTCAAAATCAAAAAACAAAACAAAACAAAAAAACTATAGTAATTTTTTGATGACCACAAAATGTCAATTATTCAGGCAAATTCGATAGGAGGGGTTTGGTTCAGTGACACATATTCATAATTGAATGTTTTGCCCTTTCTAGTGCACACAAAATGCCAAGTGAAATACTGCTAGGGAAAATCTTCACCAAATCTTGAGATATTCTTGTGATTAGTAAACATGTACATTATATGAATGTTCTTAAATACCATTTGTTCCCTTAAAATAGTTTAAATGTTTTTCCCTTTTATGTGTGTACACTTTATATTCCCTGAGAAATGCTTTCTTTAGTTACTACGCAAAAACTAATTGGTTCGGTGGTAATGTTGTAAATCCTAAATTAGTGTGATCAAATTATTAAAATCTTCTTGTATGAGACGCCTAGGCCCTGTTACATGCATCTGTGATACACCAGTGTGACAGACTTTCTAAAAATGAAGTTAAACAACGGAGAGAGAGGTTGCTAGAAAAAACACATTTCTCATAAAATCAGAGCTATTTCAGGGGATTTCAGTTAATATTTATTATGTGGCCTTTACCAACTGTGCCCTACTTTGACCACAGGGCTCTTTTTAAAAATAGACTTTGCTCCTCTGAATAAAATATATGTACAATTACAGGACTATAATCTCTGTCTCTTCTTTGATAGTGAAATGTATCTACTTCCAATAAGCTGAAATACATGTCCTGAAAACAAAGCTAAGTACCTCAGCATTTACAATTTAGTTAAACTTCCTTTCTAGGGAATCCAGTTCATGATAAAGAAGTTGTGGCACATAAAACCTAGTTCTATTTAAAATGTATGAATCCCAGGTAGTAAGGGAGAGAAAGAAGCAAGGTCAATCAGTAGAGAGGTGATGACAGTGGAATAAGCAGAAAACCTGCAGACGGTCCTTAAATAGTGGTGGCTGTAGGGAAGTCTTTTATTTATCTCGGTATCTTCATCTTTGTACATAATCCATTTAACGTTTACTGAACAATCACCACTGGAGAAGATTTAGTGGCTAAGATCATTGTAAAGTTGAGGTTAACCTGCTCAATAAGGCTTAGGGTATTATGGACAGGGTTTTAAGGAACATTTTATCAGGCAATTAAAGTTCTAGTACATTAACTATTAAAACCCAGGTTAGAGTAGAGAAATAGGTAAATAATCCTGTCTAAATTAATTTGAGGGACTGTTTAGAAATGTTTTTGTGGCCGGGCACAGTGGCTCAAGCCTGTAATCCCAGCACTTTGGGAGGCCGAGACGGGCGGATCACTAGGTCAGGAGATCGAGACCATCCTGGCGAACACGGTGAAACCCTGTCTCTACTAAAAAATACAAAAAACTAGCCGGGCGAGGTGGCGGGCGTCTGTAGTCCCAGCTACTCAGGAGGCTGAGGCAGGAGAATGGCGTAAACCCGGGGGGGCGGAGCTTGCAGTGAGCTGAGATGCGGCCACTGCACTCCAGCCCGGGCGACAGAGCCAGACTCCGTCTCAAAAAAAAAAAAAAAAAAAAAAAAAAAGAAATGTTTTTGTTACCCCTACTTTCAAGTAATATACTGATGCTTAAATTTAAATCTCATACGGAAAGTCCCAGCTTCTGGCCACTTTTTTTGAAATTAAGTTTTAGAAATTAAGGTTTTAATTAAAAAAAAAAAGTTTTTGAGACAGGATCTCATTCTGTTCCCCAGGCTGGAATGCAGGGGTGCAATCTCAGCTCACTGCAGACTCGAACTCCTGAGCTCAGGCAATCCTCCTGCCTCAGCTTCCTCCGTAGCTGGGACTATAGGCACATGCCACCATGGCTGGCTGAGTTTTTAATTTTTTGTAGAGACGAGGTCTCGCTATGTTGCCTGGGCTGGTCTCAAACTCCTGGGCTCAAGTGGTCCTTCTACCTCAGCCTCCTGAAGTGCTGGGATTACAGGTGTGAGCCACCACACCTGGCCTTCTTCTAGTCCACTTTTAACCATGAGCATAACTGGGTGGAAAAATTAAGTGATAGAATCCTAGTATAGTTGTCCCTTGGTATCTGGTGGGGATTGGTCCAGGGACTCCTTGCAGATACGAAAATTTGTGATGCTCAAGTCCCTGAGAGGAAGTGGTGTAGTATTTGCATATAACCTAAGCATATCCTCCTGTAAACTTTAAATCATCTCTAGGTTACTCAGAATAGCTATTATAATGCCACACATCACCTCATTTGTATGGATTCAATGAAATACTTGGTGGGGGGCCAATTCAAGGTTAGCTTTTTGGAACTTTGTGGAATTTTTTCCCCCTGAATATTTTCAACCTGTGGTTGGTTGAATCCATGGATGCAGAGGGTTGACTGTACTAACACTCCTGAAAGACTGAACCAGTACACCACCATTTGAAGAAAAAAGAGCAATGGATTTTAAGACCAGATTTCTTTGTGCTATTTTTGGTCAGTCCTCCCTCCCTTGGACAGGACTAAAACCAGGTCACTCTATTGAATGACTAATTCACCAAATTATTGAGACTGTTTTGGTACTTTTAGTTGGTTTTGTTCTGACTTTGCCAGAGTTGTTGTTTCTCAGATTTGCAGTTTCTGCAACATTTTATATATTTAATGAATGGGCTTTCTCTTAATCATGGTTGTCTTTTCTATTTTTGTGGATTTATGGACTCATACTTTTACAGACTCCTAAATCTGTATCTGCTACTCCCTCACCCACCCCAAGAACTTTCCCAGCTCAATTTAAGATATTTGGCTGAGAGTCTTCAGTGAATCAGTCTTTTGGCAAATTGATCATTCAGGTTTTGCACCAAAGCCAAACAGTGTATTTCCCATAGTGTCAATTATATCCTTAAAAGAAGCAACTATAGGCCGGGAGCGGTGGCTCAAGCCTGTAATCCCAGCACTTTGGGAGGCCGAGACGGGCGGATCACGAGGTCAGGAGATCGAGACCATCCTGGCTAACACGGTGAAACCCCGTCTCTACTAAAAAATACAAAAAACTAGCCGGGCGAGGTGGTGGGCGCCTGTAGTCCCAGCTACTCGGGAGGCTGAGGCAGGAGAATGGCGTAGACCCGGGAGGCGGAGCTTGCAGTGAGCTGAGATCCGGCCACTGCACTCCAGCCTGGGCGACAGAGTGAGACTCCGTCTCCAAAAAAAAAAAAAAAAAAAAAAAAAAGAAGCAACTATAATAGTTATTTTAACTTCCAACTAACTTCTGTCACAGGGACAGGAGTTTCCCATTTTAACCAGCATGGAGACTAAATAGCTTAATAATTCAAAATTACCATATATATTGGGATTATCAGTTTTTAGAGAATGAAAACATAGTATATTTAGCTTTGAGGCAATGTGGGAAAATAATTTCTTAAAAAATAGCCTAGTCTTTCAAGCTCTTCTAGAGACCAAGAGTCAGCATTATGAGCACACACTGTCGAAGACAGAGGACAGCAGACTCACTTCGTCCAGACTCACAGAGGCCAACTGGAAAGACCTTTTAGTAGAAATCACTCTCGCCTGCATAGCTGCCATACCAACCCATCTCTGTCCTCTCCCTCCAGTAGCTGACTCACAGACATGTCTGACTGCACATGGAGGGGCAAAAAGGCAGAAGGAAGGCTGAGAACCCTTTGGACCACTTTGTCTTCTACTTCCTTTGGGTCGAGGAAACATGGAGAGTCCAGTTTTCAACATCAAAGGCCCATCATCATCATCAAGGCCTCTACTGAATCTGGAAAGAATTCTACACCAAGTGTATTAGAGAGAAAGGAATATGATACTGAATGTACTGAGGAGAAAGGGATATAATTTCCTTGTGTAAACACACACTTAAAGTTGGTATTCAAGAACTTAATATTCACCTTTGATACTCTCAAGTGACATCAAAGATCCATGACACATGGTGTTGACAAGCTGTTTGACTTGCTACTTAATTAGTTCTTGAATAGTCACAGGTTGAACTGTCATAAGCTGAAAGCTCATTTCCTATAGGTGCAATGCTATTTAAATTGGGGTTCTGTTCCTGGAAGTCCATCATAAGACTAGTAAAACATCATTAAAAAATAAAACAGATACACGATTTTGCAAAGTTAAGAGTATAAAACCAAACATGAAAGAAGTTACAGCATAAACATTTATTTTGGGAATTCCTCTGCACAGCTAATACCGAGGCTTCTTAAAGTATCAGCCCCAGTGAAAGTCTACTGCAGAGACCATCTCTTCCTGGTAAATGTTCCTGAGGGAAGCAAGGTGGAAATTTCTTGCAGCAAGGATCTTTGAACTTCTTATGCATATGACAGACTGAAGGGGAAAAGCGAAGTCCCCACCCAAGCTGTGAAAGGTTTTAACTAGTTAACCTTGAGCATTAACATCAGGCCACCTCAGCATGTGGGTGTGCACATGTCCACACTCGCTTTCAAAAAATGCCACTGTATACCATGTGGCTCCTGGGTCCTTAGTGTCCATTTTAGCCATGGTATTAAAAAATTAATATCTTTGAAAAAAGATAAATGTGTATAAAATGAATTTACATAGGCATCTTTCAAAAGAGAACAAGAAAACTTCCAGATTGTTTTCTTTTCCGTGTATTTTTCTGTAGGAAGCCAGCAAATTTTTCTGTAGGAAACTAGTATTTAAAAAGAAACTACCTTTCCACCTAAATTCAAAAGGGACATTATCAAGTTTGCTTTAGAAGTCAACCTCCAGATTACATACACTGTATCCTCTTTTTTTTGTTTTGAGATGGAGTTTCGTTCTGTCAGCTGGGCTGGAGTGCAGTGGCGCAATCTCGGCTCACTGCAACCATCATCTCCCGGGTTCAAGCGATTCTCCTGTCTCAGCCTCCCAAGGAGCTGGGATTACAGGTGCCTGCTACCACTCCCAGCTAATTTTTGTATTTTTAGTAGAGATGGGGTTTCACCATGTTGGCCATGCTGCTCTTGAACTCCTAACCTCAAGTGATCTGCCCTCCTTGACCTCCCAAAGTGCTGGGATTACAGGCATAAGCCACCACGCCCAGTCTGTACACTCCTTCTTGAGAGTGTGCCTTCATGCAATAAAAATTAGGCAGTTATTTATACAGTATTAAATATGTACATATATGAATTTATATTTATATAGTATGACTCTATCTATCTATCTAAATAAACAAAGGTATTATGGAATGTGCCATATAGCAGTTTTTATTTTTTTTGAGACGAAGTCTCGCTCTGTTGCCTAGGTTAGAGTGCAATGGTGCAATCTCAGCTCACTGCAACCTCCACCTCCCGGATGCAAGCCATTCTCCCCACTTCAGCCTCTGGAGTAGCTGAGACTATAGGTGTGCGCCAGCATACCTAGCTAACTTTTTGTATTTTTAGTAGAGATGGGATTTCACCATGTTGGCCAGGCTGGTCTTGAATTCCTGACCTCAAGTGATCTGCCCAGCTCAGCCTCCCAAAGTGCTGGGATTACAGGCATGAGCCACCACAACTGGCCATATAGCAATTCTTTTTTTCTTTTTTTTTTTTTGAGACATCGTCTCACTCTATCACCCAGGCTGGAGTGCAGTGGCACGATCGCGACTCACTGCTAGCTCTGCCTCCTGGGTTCACACCATTCTCCTGCCTCAGCCTCCTGAGTCGCTGGGACAACAGGCTCCTGCCACCACGCCCGGCTAATTTTTTTGTATTTTTAGTAGAGACAGGATTTCACCGTGTTAGCCAGGATGGTCTCGATCTCCTGACCTCATGATCCACCTGCCTCAGCCTCCCAAAGTGCTGGGATTACAGGCATGAGCCACCACACCCGGCCCTGGCCATACAGCAATTCTGGCCTGAAGTTTAAGCATCACTTTGCCCTACCTTGAATCTGAAACTTTAGGGTTGTGGCCTAGCAATTTATTTTAACGAGCCCTTCCAGGTGATTCTGATTCACGTCTGGGTCAGAGAACACTGCCATAAAGCATCTACTTTCTGCTAGAGGGGATATTATAGCAGATGTCAATCGTGGTGTGAGATGACCCTGCAGTTCACAATGGGAAAGTTTTTTTGGGGTCAGTCTAGAGGCTTCAGCCTTCTCAGGTTACCATCCTTCCTAACCCTATTTCCTCTCGCCAGTAAGGCCATCTTTGTAAATGGAATAAACACTAGGAACTAGGGTCGCTGCGGCATGTTCTCTCTTTGAGGACTGTTTCATTTTCCCACAGTTTCACCTGGACTTGATATGAAAGTAACCATCAGAAAATCAACAGAAATCTTAAACTTACTGAAAGCTCATTTCCTATAGGTGCAATGCTATTTAAATTGGGGTTCTGTTCCTGGAAGTCCATCATAAGACCAGTAAAACATCATTAAAAAATAAAACAGATACACGATTTTGCAAAGTTAAGAGTGTAAAACCAAACATGAAAGAAGCTACAGCATAAATATTTATTTTGGGAATTCCTCTGCATGGCTAATACTGCCATGCAGACACCTGCAGGAATATACTAAGAATAATCATAGTGGACCTTTACGGTCTCCTGGGCATCCCATTCTCTGTTCTTTCAGAAAAAGAACTGGTTTGAGAATCCATCCCTTCTCCACTCAGTCCGCGTAAAGGTTAGGATGGTAGAAAGGGTTATACCTCCAGAGTTGGAGCCTATGACACTGATGACACTGGCATGGCAAGCCAAAGCCCTACACCCATCAGCACACTTATTAGTTCCAGATTGATCTACGCTGGTGTAATCAGAGTGAATCTCAGAACTTTGGACAGAGCTGTAAGTAGAGACTGACTTTCGTGTTGTCTCCGGGTAGTTGCAAGGCTGAACAGCAGCATCTACTTTATTACCATCTTATTGTCATTCAAAGAAGGCAGAGCTGAATGCTGGAGAAAAACTGAGTACTAGCAACAGTTTTTGAGCCCTGAATATTGTCATAACTGAAGCTAGAATTATCTCTGGACTTGTTTGCCACTAAAATTTCCTTGTTTTGCTTACCCTGGTTTCAGTTGGCATCTTGATCACTTGAAAGGAACATCACTGATATACCGTCCTTTGTTTTTCCTTCCTTCCTCTTCTCTGCCTTTGACAATTTTAAATTAGAAATCTACCTGCTTTAATCTCTTTAATTTTCTCATTTATTTACTGCTGCCTATTTTCCAAAACACTGTTTCTCGAATATTCCTGGCTCAAAAATCATCTATGTCTTTATGACATATGAAACCCCTAGAATCCAGCCTTTTCCCAGCTTTTAATATCTCCTAATTGATCTCTCAATTCCAGTGAAATGATTCCATTTATTTTTTTCCCAAACACATCACAAATATTCCTGACTCTTGTGAGGTAATTTTCTCTTACTCTTCTCAACTTACCTAAATCCTAACTTTTCAAAAGATCTAGCTCAAGTTCTATCTTGTCATATTCTGAGTTCCTTTCTTTGGCATTGTATTATTATGTATCTTTTCATGTACACACATGTGCCTTATCTCCCTGATAAAACTAACTGGCTAGAGGATAGGAGTAAAGACTCAATTCTAATATCCTTGTTAGCTAATAATACACAAACATGAAATATGTTTGAATAAATCACTGTTAAATATTTTATGTCTTGAATGTCATTCTTTAGCAATCTCAAAATTGTAAAGTAATTTGAACCTTACCTTCAAATCAAGATGAACTACATCATGAGTGTGTAAAAAGTGAACACCTTCTAGAATCTGTCGCATAAGTCTCTGAACATCTTTTTCTTTAAAGGCTTCCTCTCTGTCTGCAACACACTGGTCAAAGATTTCACCCCCAGCAGCACTAGAGAAGGGCAAAATTAAAGTAATATATGACTCATAAGAAATGGCAAACACTTACACCAAAACTACAAAGTAAATTAATTACAGTCTGGCAGTAACGGTATACCTTTTCAAAAAAATGTATTTTTATTTTGAAAAATAGAGACGGGACCTCACTATGGTGCCCACTATGTCTCAAACTCCTGTGCTCAAGCGATCCTCCCACTTTGGCCTCCGAAGGTGTTGGGATTACAGGTATAAGCCATCGTACCCAGCCTGTATAACTGTTAGTATGGATTTGACAACCTGAATCAAAACACAGTATAGGCTGAGCCAACTCAGTCCCAAGCAGCTCGAGATGCACCACAATGTAATGTACAGTTTACTAAGCACTCTGCACATATAGGCCACAATTTGCTGATAAAAGAACTTTGTTCCTCAATTGAAATAAAGAACTGCATTTTGGCTGAAACAGTTTCTTAATCGCAGTTTATTGTCATCTGAGTCCCTCAGCCCATTACTATCAATTTACATAAATACAAGGATTTCTTTACCTAAATTTTAAGAGCAATTAGTCTCTTTACACATAAAGTTACCCATTCTTGCTTTTTATTCTTTTTCTTTTTTTTTTTTTTTGAGACGGAGTCTTGCTCTGTCACCAGGCTGGAGTGCAGTGGCGTGATCTCGGCTCACTGCAACCTCCGCCTCCCGGGTTCAAGCGATTCTCCTGCCTCAGCCTCCTGAGTAGCTGGGACTTCAGGCATGCACCACAACGCCTGGCTAATTTTTTTGTATTTTAGTAGAGACGGAGTTTCACCAGGTGGGCCAGGATGGTCTCGATCTCCTTGACCTTGTGAGCCACCCGCCTTGGGCTCTCAAAGTGCTGGGATTACAGGCATGAGCCACCACGCCCGGCCCCATTCTTGCTTTAACAAATGATTCCCTCTTGGTTTTCTCAACAATTTAAGTAGTTTACATAAGCACAAAATATACTGCTAACTACAGTTTTGTGAAAATGTTCAAGTATGTATTTCAAATATAGACTATTATAAGAAAATTGAGGCCAGGCACAGTGGCTCATGCCTGTAATCCCAGCACCTTGGGAGGCTGAGGCAGGCGGATCACCTGAGATCAGGAATTCGAGACCAGCCTGACCAACATGGAGAAGCCCCGTCTCTACTAAAAATACAAAATTAGCCAGGCATGGTAGCATATGCCTGTAATCCCAGCTCCTCAGGAGGCTGAGGCAGGAGAATCACTTGAACCTGGGAGGCAGAGGTTGCGATAAACCGAGATCACACCATTGCACTCCAGCCTGGGCAACAAGAACAAAATTCCATCTCAAAAGAAAAAAAAAAAAAAAAAAAGAGACTATATTCCTCTCGGTACAACATATAATCATATAACCCTGTTTAACTGTGGATTTTACCCATTAACTAAACTAAATACCATATTAACTAATATCACTAAATGGGATCTCACTAAAGAACAATCTGAGATGTTAAAAGCATCTCTCAAGTATAGTAAATATAATATTAACTATTTTACATAAAGTACTTTCCTTCACATGGAAGCTAAAGAAGCCCTATAATAGCTTTGCTTTTTCTATCTTTAACTACAGCAACATTACTTTTTAACCAAAAAATTTCACTGGGAAATTAATTAAAAGACTGTTAACAAAGTTTTGCACAAAAACTACTTTTACAAAAAAACATTTAGAACTTTAAAATTTCAACTTTCTAGTGGTCCTTGGAAAGTTATGAGATGATTATCTTTTGACCAACATTATTCAGAGCTATATAACTGATGTTTAGAAGCTAACAGTAACTGAGTTTCCCTAGCTGCCTGTACCTTGGCTGTATCATAGCTTCCCGCCTCAGACCAAACACTGTTTTTTCTATCTAAACTAGCATTTCCATTTCTGTCCTGCTCTGAGGCCCAGTTTGGATCTTCACTTTCTCATTATTCAAATTCAACAAACCATCAAATACGTTAGGCCCTATATTCCGTCCTAGAGATAGAAAGATTATTACAAATAAGTATGTCTGGTCCTTCAAGCTCTAGTGGGGAAGAGAAAAATGAAAGATATTTAAATAACAAATACATATGCATTTATATGTGAAATTATATATTAAATGACTTGATAACTAAGCAATTGAGCAATTAATTGGAAAGGAAGTAGAAAAACAATCTTGGAAAGATGACATTTATTCTGAACTTGAAAGATTACTAGGAGTCCACTAGATGAAATGCTAACAGCACATCCCAGATAGAGGGAGCACATGTGTGACGGCACATTGTGTAAAAAATACATGGTACACTCATTAAAGGGCAAGTTTCTACTCCCCCATCCAACCAAATGGTATGGCATTTGCCCTCTGGCTATAAACAACTAGAAAATTAAAGCATATGAATCAACTATTTCAGGCATTAGAACAACAGGTATAGGACCATGAGCTGTGAGAAGAGGTTAAGCCCTCTAATCTTCCTACTTGGTAACAATATATGGATAGTGGTACAGGGTAGGGGAGGAACCCAAGCAGAAGCAGCATGCAGCAGCCTTGCTAAGCTGAGAAGACAGACTCGGAGTTTGGCAAGGCTAAGACAGCTGGAATTGGCAGGTGAGTACCAGAGAGGAGGGAGCTACAGAGAGAGATCTGTTCAACAGTATTTTTAAGTCTTAGACAAAATAACTCTGGAAAATCATAAGGCTGAGAAATTCCCAGTGTTCACAGAGAATAAGGTAAGACATTTGAATTTTGTCAAGTTGGAGTAGAAAAGCCACTCTAAACACTGGGGCAATGAACAGACTCCTTTGGGAGGGCCATCCTTCGTATTAAGGCTAACCTAGTTCTAGGTCTGTCCTAACCAAGCTGATCCACAAGTAATTTAAATGACTGCCAAAACAAACGTCACCATTCTTTAGTGGGATAAAATCTACTTAACCCTGCAACATTCCAAATGTACGTCATTTTACCAAAAATTTCTAGATATCTGAAAATGCCACAAATTACAATTCACAACCAATAGGAAAAATAATAAAAGCAGATCCAGAAATGACAGAGATGATGGAACTGGCAGATAAGGACCTTAAAACCGGCATTATAAAGATGCGCAAAGATTTAAAGTAAAATATGAACATAATCATGTAAGAGATGGAGGTTATGAAAAGAACCAAAAAGAACTTTCACAGGTGAAAAATACAGTATCTGAAACGAAAAACCCATTGGATAGTCTTTATAGCAGATCAGACAATGCAGAAGAATCAGTGAACTTTAAAACACAGGAAAATAAGCTGTCTATGTGAAGCACAGAGAGAGAGGGAGGGAAAAGACTGAACAAAACAAACAGGATCCCAGGGACCTATGGGACAGCATCAAGCCGTTTAATACACTGTAGGAATAAGAGAAGAGAGGTAGGGGTAGGAAAATATTAGAAAACATAATAGCTGAAAAATTTCCAAATCTGATAAAAACTAACTATAAACAAAAAAATTTAAGTAGATCAATGAACTCCAAGCAAGATAAATACAAATAAAACCAAGGCACCATACTCAAATTGCTAAAAACAAGTGAGAAAGAGGAAAATCTTTAAAAAGGCACATTTATGGCCGGGTGCGGTGGCTCACGCCTGTAATCCCAGCACTTTGGGAGGCCGAGGCGGGTGGATCACGAGGTTAGGAGACCGAGACCATCCTGGCTAACAAGGTGAAACCCTGTCTCTACTAAAAATACAAAAAATTAGCTGGGCATGGTGGTGGGCGCCTGTAGTCCCAGCTACTGGGGAGACTGAGGCAGGAGAATGGTGTGAACCCAGGAGGCGGAGCTTGCAGTGAGCAGAGATTGTGCCACTGCACTCCAGCCTGGGCAACAGAGCCAGACTCTGTCTCAAAAAAAAAAAAAAAAAAAAAAAGGCACATTCATAGGTGAATCAAGGTAAGAATGATCACAGACTTCTTGTCGTGAATAATGCAGGGAAGATGACAATGCAATGACAAAAAAAGAAGTGTGCCGAGAATGTAGGGTAAGGTAGAAAAGGACTAAAAGGAGATGAGGTAGAACAGAAGTCAGGGAGACGAGCACAGGATGAGGGCAAAACAACTAAAAAAATTCAGAGTAAGGCAATGATGGGCTAATATATACTGTGAAATGCCTCCTCCTCCAGGAAGCACTCCCTAACCTCCCAGGCAGAGTAAAGGAGCACAGTATATGGATAAAAGCAGAAGCTTTGGAATCTCATACTCCTGGACTAAATTCTGGCTCTGCTATTTGTAATATAGCACAACCTAAGGTTGATTTTTTTTTTCTGAGTGTTTTCTTATATATAAAATTGTGTTCTAAAATTTATGAACAGTGTAAATAAAGCATATAAATAATATATATGAAGCTGGAAGACAGCATAGCACGTGGCACATAGTAAATGCTTAATACATTTTGACTATTATACTCTAGTTCACACAACAACTAGTAAGAACTCCTGGTAAATCATCAACATTGCTGCAATCATTTATAGGCTGAATATCCCTTCTCTTAAATGTTTGGGACCAGAAACGTTCGGGATTTACATTTTGAAATATTAGCATATGCCGGGCGCGGTGGCTCAAGCCTGTAATCCCAGCACTTTGGGAGGCCGAGACGGGCGGATCACGAGGTCAGGAGATCGAGACCATCCTGGCTAACACAATGAAACCCCGTCTCCACTAAAAATACAAAAAAAATTAGCCGGGCGTGGTGGCGGCGCCTGTAGTCCCAGCTACTCGGGAGGCTGAGGCAGGAGAATGGCGGGAACCCGGGAGGCGGAGCTTGCAGTGAGCTGAGATCGCGCCACTGCACTCCAGCCTGGGCGACAGAGCGAGACTCCGTCTCAAAAAAAAAAAAAAAAAAAAAGAAATATTAGCATATACATAATGAGCTATATTGGGGGAGGGGACCCAAGTCTAAACACACAATACATTTATATTTCATATGCAACTTACATAGCCTGAAGGTAATTTTATACAATATTTTAAATAATTTTGTGCATGAAACAAAGTTTGTGTACACCGAACCATCAGAAAGTGAAGGTGCCACTCTCAGCCACCATGTGGAATCACAGCGAGTTTACACTTATGCACACCTGCTGCATTAGCCCAGCCCCTAGCATAGTTATTCTATCCTTAGCATCCTTAATTCCTGTAAAGGTGATCTCATCAGCTGTGGTCAGCAACTTTCTGGGATAATATATGAGGTCAGATGTGGAATTTTCTACTGTGGCATCATATTAGTGCTCAAAAGTTTCAAACTTTGGGACATTTCATTTCCAGGTTAAGAATGCTCAACCTCCATATCTATTTCCTTTGCTAGACTTTTAGCACCTGGAGATAAGGGGCTATGTTTTTTCACTTTTTATATTATCAGTACCTATTAGTATCTAGTGCACACGGCAGGTGCTTCAAGAATGATTAACTGATGCAGTGATCATAACCTGCCTGTTTCCATAACAACAATATATTGATGTGGCTGAGAATTTTGATATCTCAGTATCCAGAGCATATCTCTAAGACTTCCTCTTCAGACTAAAAGTAGAACATGAAATTTTTTGACCAAATCATACTGATTTTTGTTCTAAAAAAATCTGATCATCAAAGAAACAGAAGCCACCAAAAGTTTCTAAGCAAGGGAATAATATCACCAAATCTGTTTTTATTACCTATCTAACAGTAGCAGGAGGGATTTCCCAGGATTGAAACCAGGGTGACCAGCTGAAAAGCTACTGGAGAGGTTTAAGTAGAAGACTTGGTAATTCATTATATTGTACATGAGTGTTAAAGAGAATAAAGGAATTAAGGATAACTTCAAGGTTTCTAGCTTGAGCAATGAAACAGATGGGGATACTAAACAAAAGAAAAACAGGCCTTAATAGGGTAATGCAGGAGTACTGATATTGACTGCTACTGACTGCACTGATACTGATATATTGACTAATAATGATCTGCAGTTGGACACATGTATACGCAACAGGCAGCTGGAGCTTAAGAAAGGGGCTGAGGAGACTGGGCGAGAGAGCGACACTCCAAGATGGCTGAATAGGAACAGCTCCAGTCTACAGCTCCCAGTGTGAGCAACGCAAAAGACAGGTGATTTCTGCATTTCTAACTGAGGTACTGGGTTCATCTCACTGGGGCTTGTCAACAGTGAGTGTAGCCTACCGAGCGTGAGCCGAAGCAGCGCGAGGCATCGCTTCACCCAGGAAGCGCGAGGGGTCTGGGAATTCCCTTTCCTAGCCAGGGGAAGCTGTGACAGACAGCACCTGGAAAATCAGGTCACTCCTACCCTAATACTGCACTTTTCCAATGGTCTTAGCAAGCAGCACACCAGCAGATTATATCCCATGCCGGGATTGGAAGGTCCCACGCTCATGGAGCCTCGCTCATTGCTAGCACAGCAGTCTAAGATCAAACTGCAAGATGGCAGCGAGGCTGGGGGAGGGGTGACTGCCATTGCTAAGGCTTGAGTAGGTAAACAAAGCTGCCAGGAAGCTCAAACTGGGTGGAGCCCACCGCAGCTCAAGGAGGTCTGCCTGCCTCTGTAGACTCCACCTCTGGGGGCAGGGCATAGTCGAACAAAAGGCAGCAGAAACCTCTGCACACTTAAATGTCCCTGTCTGACAGCTCTGAAGAAAGCAGTGGCTCTCCCAGCACGGAGTTTGAGATCTGAGAACGGACAGACTGCCTCCTCAAGTGGGTCCCTGATCCCTGAGTAGCCTAACTGGGAGGCACGCCCCCAAGAAGGGGCAGACTGACACCTCACACAGCCAGATACCCCTCTGAGACGAAGCTTCCAGAGGAATGATCAGGCAGCAACATTTGCTGTTCAGCAATATTTGCTGTTCTGCAGCCTCCGCTGCTGATACCCAGGAAAACAGGGTCTGGAGTGGACCTCCAGCAAACTCCAACAGACCTGCAGCTGAGAGTCCTGACTGTCAGAAGGAAAACTAACAAACAGAAATGACATCCACACCAAAACCCCATCTGTACGTCACCATCATCAAAGACCAAAGGTAGATAAAATCACAAAGATGGGGGAAAAACAGAGCAGAAAAGCTGAAAATTCTAATAATCAGAGTGCCTCTCCCCCTCCAAAGGAACGCAGCTCCTCACCAGCAACGGAACAAAGCTGGACGGAGAATGACTTTGACGAGTTGAGAGAAGAAGGCTTCAGACGATCAAACTTCTCCAAGCTAAAGGAGAAAGTTCGAACCCATTGCGAAGAAACTAAAAACCTTGAAAAAAGATTAGACGAATGGCTAACTAGAATAACCAGTGTAGAGAAGTCCTTAAATGACCTGATGGAGCTGAAAACCATGGCATGAGAACTACGTGACGAATGCACAAGCTTCAGTAGCCGATTCGATCAACTGGAAGAAAGGGTATCAGTGACTGAAGATCAAATGAATGAAATGAAGTGAGAAGAGAAGTTTGGAGAAAAAAGAGTAAAAAGAAACGAACAAAGCCTCCAAGAAATATGGGACTATGTGAAAAGATCAAATCTATGTCTGATTGGTGTACCTGAAAGTGACGGGGAGAATGGAACCAAGTTGGAAAACACTCTGCAGGATATTATCCAGGAGAACTTCCCCAACTTAGCAAGGCAGGCCAACATTCAAATTCAGGAAATACAGAGAATGCCACAAAGATACAAAGATACTCCTCGAGAAGAGCAACTCCAAGACACATAATTGTCAGATTCACCAAAGTTGAAATGAAGGGAAAAAAAAAATGTTAACGGCAGTCAGAGAGAAAGGTTGGGTTACCCACAAAGGGAAGCCCATCAGACTAACAGCGGATTTCTCAGCAGAAACTCTACAAGCCAGAAGAGAGTGGGGGCCAATATTCAACATTCTTAAAGAAAAGAATTTTCAACCCAGAATTTCATATCCAGCCAAACTAAGCTTCATAAGTGAAGGAGAAGAAAGGGGCTGAGGTTGGAAACAAAGATTTGGAAATATCCAGCATGTAAATGATAGCTGAAGTCACAAAAATAGATTTTATCATCCAGGGTAAATGTATAAAACATAAATATATGACATCAGTAACGCTGATGGAACTGTGGGGAACACTTACATTTATATAGTAGAAAAGGATAAAAGGTTCTGAGAGGAGGAGGAGATTTTTAAAAAATAGGGCTGTGAAAGCCAAGGAAGAACATGATTTCAAGAAAGAAAGGAAAATATCAAGTGTTTAAAGAGAGCAAGAACTGGAATGAATACTAAAACGAGGAGACTAATTTTGGCACACAGGACTGGTGACCTCATCAAAGTATCAGAAGAGCAGATGGCATTAGATTAAAAAGTGAATGGAGTATTGGCCCATGAACAGATGAGTGGATCAATGAAGTAGAACAAAACTGTAAGGTGAGGAATGCTGTAAATTCAGCCTATTCTTTTAAGAAGTATAGCAGTAAGGAAAAGAGAAAGGCAAGACGTAAGAGTCAAAGCTGAGGAAGGAATTTTAGCATAGAGGAGACTGAAATATTAGAAGACAAAGGGAAAAGAACCACCATGGGAGGAGGATCTGAAACTCTAGAAGAGGTTACATAATTTACAAAAAAACGAAACACAGGTCCTAGAAAAGGAAGGATGAGAATTAAAGAACTTAAATAAGGGTTTCAGTCTTGGAAATGATTAGCTGAATCTCTTCCATCGAACAGCAGGGACGGGCATGAGAGCAACAAAGACAGATATTAGAGGAAGGGGGGAGGGATGCTTGGGGAGTGTGTCTGATGGCCTTGATTTCTCCATATGGGGGAGAAAAGGCTAAGTATCTCATGAGAGGTGGGAAGTAGGTGACACAGTAAGTGTGGTAAAGATATTGATTAGCTCAGGGGGTAGAGGTGTTAAAAGGACGTAAGAGATTAGGTACAGACTTGCTAAGCTATACCATGAGCCTAGCTGAAGATGGAACTCTTACACTTGTACTAAGTAGATGAAAAACGATCCAAGTCCTTCCAAGAATGTGTGGCAGCACAGGAGGAGGGACACACAGCATGCATTCTGGGTTTAAAATGGGCAAATGAGTTGCAGAGGATGACCAAGAGGAAGAGGGAAATAACGTAGGTGCTGGTAAGAGAGAAGTTAAATTAACTACCAAAGAGGAGAAGGGAAGAAAAGGGAAGAAAAAAGTCAGGAGCCGGGTGAAGACTGGAAGAACTGAAAAGGGTCCCAGGATGAAAGGCTGAAGAGCAGGTTTTGCAAGAAGGAGGAGATTTTGGAGACAGAATATTTCAGGTGGTCTTTTCTGGATCAATTTCCAATTCTACCTTAATCCCCTCTGTAATAAACAGAAAAAAACAAATCCTTGGTAAGCAGTGGGCTTCCATATGAGATTCCTAAACTTATTTTTTAAAAAAAACTTTTAACCATTCTGCCATTTTTGGGTATTTCTACTATCATAAATTAGAAATGCATTGTGACAAGCACTTTTGTGCTTCTCATGTTCGTATTATTTCTCTAGAAGGGATTCCTACAAGTGAAATTATTGAATTAAAATATATGAACACCATACTTTTGAATTACACTATCAAGAGTAACACGCTTAATATTTTAGCCATCCAGACTTCACCCTCTATAAACTTTTAAATAAAAACAACATAATGCCATACACATTATTTTGTAACATGCTCTTTTTTAAACTTAATATTTTAAATCTTTGAAATATATTTACCTTAGCTTCTTAATGACTGCCCAGTAATCCATTTTGTGACATCACTTATTTAACCAACCTTTTTTCTAACAAACATTTAGACTATTTCTACCTTTTTGCTACATAGAGAATGCCATAAGGAACATTTTGGTAACATATCTTTGCAAAACTGCCTACTATTTCCTTGTGAAAAAATTAATAAAACTAAAATTAGGCCATGTATGGTGGCTCATGCTTATAATCCCAGCATTTTGGGAGGCTGAGGCAGGAGGATTGCTTGAGGCCAGGAGTTTGAGATAAGCCTGGTCAGCATAGTGAGACCCCATTATGTACTATTAAAAAAAACTTTAAGTAAAATTGCTGGGTTAAAACATATTTTTTTAAGGCTTTTGATACATACTTCAGACTGTACCCCAGAAAAGTTATACTAAAATGGCTCAATTAATGAATATCACTTTTGTTTATAATCATTGCCAGTCTGATAGGTGGAAATTCACAACCTATTTTAAAATTTACATTATAAAAATAAAAATATTTTCATGTGTATATAGGTAATTTACATTTGCATGTGTGAAAATTTCATATCATTTGTTCATTTTTTTAAAACCAGAGCTGATCATAATCCTGAAAGATACAATCTCAGATGCCATGATCCAGAATGTCAAAATCCCAAAAGATCAAAATCCTGAAAGATAAAAAAGTCCTTAAAGTCTAAAATCCCCAAATCACAATCTTGAACAATTAAAATTTCGACTGTTGAAATCGTGAAAACTGAATTCTAGGGAGGGAGGGGATTTAGGGAAGGGACTTCCACTGTGTTTTCAGTTGTATGAGGCTAGGTGCATCACGGTAGGTGCATCCTGTTAGGTGGAACTATTACCTTGTTGCTGTCTTTATTTGGAAATTAAGTACAGTTTAAAGGAGATGCATTATGGATGCCAAACTGACAAGGGGTGGATTTATGGTCTTAATTTCAGTTGTTGACTTGACTGGATTAAGGAATACCTAGAAATCCAGGATATTATTTCGGGTGTGTCTGTGAGGGTTTTTCCAGAGATTAGCGTGTGAGTCCGAGTGGACTAGGTAGGAAAGATATGTCTTCAATGTTGGCAGGCACCATCTAATTAGAGAGAAGAAATATAGAAAACAAGCTGGTCTCTCTCTGAGAGCTGGGACCAATTTTTCTCTTGCTGCCGTGGATATCAGAACTCCAGCCTTTAAATGTCAGGATTTACACCTGACCACCCCTGCTCCCTATACTCCCACTCCCTGGGGTTCTGAGGCTTTTGGCCTGGATTGAAAGGTAATGATTGGTTTCCCTGGTTCTGAGGCCTTTGCAATTGGACTAAGCCATGTTACCAGCATCCCAAGGTATCCAGCTTGCAGGCCTGTTGTGAAACTTCTCAGTCACCATAAGCACATGAGCCAGTTTCCTAATAAGTTCCTTCTCGTATTTATTCACATATCCTATTGGTTCTGTCTCTCTGGAGAAGGTTAACTATTAAATAATAGAGATTTGGTCCTGGGGAAGTCCAATATCATTCCTTCTCACTGTATTCCTTACAATACAATGGAAGAGATCTGTGAAATTGTTCCTTCAAAAAAGGGTGTGATTAAGTTAAGCATACAATGATACCTAACGGTTTAAAAGCTAATTATTATCGGTGCTTTGAAAGCAGAAAATAATTGAATTGCAATGGCTGAGCAATAACCAGGTTTTCCGGTGGACAACACATACTTACAAAATTTGTAGATCACAACCACTGTCCAAATACAAGTGCAGCAGGTGTTTCAAAGATTATAGAAATGAAAACGCAGGTAAAAAAGAACTCTCCCCTGCCAAATTATTCAATCATGTACAACATCTGCCCCTTCACATATAGCACCAATTCACTATGCTATGCATTTCATCTTCGCATAATTTTCAATACTGGAGGTATGAACTGGGTGAAATTTTGAGGAGAGTTAATTCATTTTATGAATATTTTGCAAATTTGACTCCATCAAAATATATTATCACAATGTTGATTTTGTGTATGTAAAAACACTGAGGGCAGGCCTGGTGGCTGATGCCTGTAATCCCAGCATTGGGAGGCCAAGGCAGGTGGATCACCTGAGGTCAGGAGTTTGAGACCAGCCTGGCCAACATGGTGACACCCTGTCTCTACTAAAATTACCAAAAAACTAGCCAGGCACGGTAGTGTGCACCTGTAATCCCTGTTACTCAGGAGGCTGACACAGGAGAATTGCTTGAACTGGGAGGTGGAGGTTGCAGTGAGCCAAGATCATGCCACTGCACTCCAGCCTGGGTGACAGAGGGAGACTCTGTCTCAACAAAAAAAAAAACCAAAAAAGAACAACAAAAACATTGAAACTTTATTAATAAATGAAGATATGTCCTTTTTGTACATCTGCATTTATGAAAAAAATTTCTTGAGATCTTGGCTCTTTGGGCAACTGCATATATGGTGATGACACATTGAGATTTTCAATCAATTTTGTCAAAAGACTTAGGTTGCTTGTCATGGTATTTCAGATGACCACAATTATCAATTTAAGTGTACAGAATTATCAACTATGGAGATATACGTTTATATATTTCACTTTTAGAATTTTTTTTTTTTTTTTTTTTGAGATGGAGTCTCACTCTGTCACCCAGGCTGGAGTGCAGTGGCGCGATCTCTGCTCACTGCAAGCTTCACCTCCCAGGTTCACGCCATTCTCCTGCCTCAGCCTCCCGAGTAGATGGGACTATAGGCGCCCTCCACCACATCCAGCTAATTTTTTGAATATTTAGTAGAGACAGCGTTTCACCGTATTAGCCAGGAAAGTCTCGATCTCCTGACCTCGTGATCCACCTGCCTTGGCCTCCCAAAGTGCTGGGGCGTGAGCCACTGCGCCCGGCTGAACTACTTCTTTTATAAATATGGTTTATCTGGCTCATAACTGTTACATTTGTGTGACTGTTAGTATATCTGAGTGTTATGTCTGTAAAAACGTATGTTATTACTGTCTGTTTTAGCATGTAAATAAAGTGGCCATGAAATGTCATGTATTAAAATTTTATTTTTAATTAACATAATTGGACAACTTATGGTATACATAGTTATTTTTATGTTTCCTAAATCAATCCCCTTTTAAAATGTAAATAAAATTTTTTTTGTTTTTTGAGACAGGGACTCACTCTGTTACTCAGGCTGGAGTGCAGTGGCACTATCTCAACTCAATATAGTCTTGACCTCTTGGGCTCAGGTGATCCTACCACCTCCGCCTCCCAAGTAGCTGGGATTACAGGAGTGCACCACCACACCCAGTTAATTTTTGTATTTTTTATAGAGACAGGGTTTCGCTATGTTGCCCAGGGTGGTCTCCAACTCCTGGGCTCAAGAAATCCTCCCACTTCAGCTGCCCAAAGTGCTGGGATTTGACTGGGCTCACGACTATAATCCCAGCACTTTGGGAGGCTGAGACGGGTGGATCATCTGAGGTCAGGAGTTTGAGACCAGCCTGATCAACACGGTGAAACCCCATCTCTAACAAAAAATACAAAAGATTAGCCAGGCGTGGAGATGGACGCCTGTAATCCCTGCTACCTGTGGGGGCTGAGGCATGAGAATCGCTTCAACCCATGAGGTGGAGGTTGCTGCACCTGACCAAATAAATGTCTTTTAGAGAATTTTTAGGATTATTTTTTCCATAATTATATTTTCAGGATTTTGATCTTTTGGGATTGTGATTTTTGAGATTTTAGACCTTAGGGTTTTTGATTTTTTGGAATTTCAACATTTAGGATTGCATCTTTTGGGATTATGGGCCAAGCCCTTTTCAAACTGGGAGGTTCATGTGTTTGTGTGTATTTGTAAGACCTGGTTATATATTCAAGCAACTTTAACTGCTTTGGCTAGATGAATATTAGAGGTATTTTTCCGAGTTTGTCTTCTCATTTTGTTTGGATTTATTGATGTATTAAGTCTTTTTTGTTTTCTTTTTTAAATTAATTATTTTTTAAAAGAGACAGGGTCTTGTTATGTTGCTCACGCTGGTCTCAAACTCCTGGGCTCAAGTAATCCTTCCTGCCTTGGCCTCCCAAAGTGCTGGGATTATAGGCATGAGTATTAAGGCCTTTTATTTTATGAGATGGAGTCTCGCGCTTTGTCACCCAGGTTGGAGTGCAGTGGCGCAATCTCAGCTCACTGCAACCTCCACCTCCCTGGTCCAAGCAATTCCCCTGCCTCAGCCTCCTGAGTAGCTGGGATTACAGGCACATGCCACCACGCCAGGCTAATTTTTTTGTATTTGTAGTAGAGACTGGGTTTCACCATGTTGGCCAGACTGGTCTTGAACTCTTGACCTCAGGTGATCCTCCTGCCTCGGCCTCCCAAAGTGCTGGGATTACAGGCATGAGCCACCGTGCCTGGCCTGAAACCACGATTTCTTAAGGAGAAAGAACAGTCCTTCGTTTTTCAAAGCTGTTTTCTGTGCTGTATCTACCTACTTAAATTGAAAACATAGTAAGAATCAAGACTACTGTTTCTAAAAGGAGATTAACTCAGACTATAAGAACATGTAAGGATTATAAAATGCCTTTTATTGTAATATTAGTTTGGTATTACTTCGTTAAGAGTGCCTCTAATAAAATCGTAAGATAACCTTTTATCCTATTATGAGAAGAATTTCATTAAAGAATGAAAATAAAAAAGCTAATATACATGCATCCTTGCAAATTTGGAACATGTTAAATAAATAAGAGGAACACTTGAAGATGATCTAGAAAATTCTGAGATTTCCAGAGAACCAGGCCTGGCAACATTATCACAGATGAGTGGTATCCCATAAAGGAAGTGTAGACTACCAAACAAACTTAATCTAAGAAAGACAATACTTACTATTCCAGAACTAAGATCATTTCTGATGCAGTCTCATAAACTTCATGTAAATTAATGACCCAAGGATTGTCCTGTGCTAGTTCAAGTACAGCAATTTCATGAATTATTTCCATCCGACAATCTTGGCCTTTTCTTCTTTTTCTCATGAACTTTGCAGCAAATTCTATCCCAGAATCTTTCTTTATACATTTCCTCACCACTGCAAATTTCCCCCTAGAATTAAACAAAAACATTCACTGTTAAAGTTGACAACTTTCCACAGATGGCAGATTTCAACGAAATTTCCAAATAACCATTGGTAGATATTCAAATTTAGCTCATATACAATCACAAAAGTAGAAATATCACTTAGAGATTTATATAGGCTACATCTATAGATTTATGGATTTATCAAATAAAACAAAATGTATAAATCTGCACAATTCATTTTCTAAATAAAGAATAACAAATATTAAAGTCCATATTTTTTGCAGAGTTACACATAACTTAATTTTTGGCACATTTGTACACAAAATGATTTAAGTCTTTAAAAAAGCCATTTGAGGCCAGGCATGGTGGGTCACCTTTGTAATCTCAGCATTTTGGGAGGCTGAAGCAGGTGGCTCACGTGAGGTCTGGAGTTCTGGACCAACCTGGCCCACATGGCGAAACCCCATCTCTACTAATAATACAAAAATTAGCACATGATGAAACTCTGCCTCTACTAAAAATACAAAAATTAGCCAGGCATGGTAATGCTATGCCTGTAATCCAGCTACTCAGGAGGCTGAGGCATGGGAATCGCTTGAACCTGGGAGGTAGAGGTTGCAGCGAGACAAGATCATGTCCAGCCTGGGTGACAGAGTAAGACTCTGTCTCTGGGGGCGGGGGGTGGGGGGAAGCCATTTGATTTTTTTAAGAGAAATTGGTCACCAGAATCCCTAATGCGATGAATTTCACTGCATTAACTGACTCTAAAGAGCACTATCACTTTCTAAAGGTAAGGATCTCACTCATATATCATTTTAACTAGAGCATCAGCTAGAAATGTTGTATTTTCTCACAAAGACAGATATAACAAAGTGTTATCTTGATGCATTACTATTTGTCATTACACTAATAAGCAGGTAAACCAGGGACTCAGTATAGCATACTGATTAAAGGTATGAGCTCTAGAATTAAACCTATGTGGCCTTGAACCCTGTAAGTGGCACTTGACAGTAACCTTAGGCGGTTTCTTTAACCTCTTTTAGTTTCATTTTTCTTTTCTTCTTCTTCTTCTTCTTTTTTTTTTTTTAAAGAGACCGGGTCTCTCTATGTTGCTCAGGCTAGTATTGAACTCCCAGCCTCAAGTGATCCTGCTAGGATTAAAGGCATGAGCCTCCATGCCCTAAGTCTCATTTTTCTAATCTGTATAATAGAGACATAAATGGCATCTACTTCACAGGGTTGTGAGAATTAAATAATATATTTCAATTGCTTAGCATGGTACTTGCCACACAGTAAGTGCTCAATAAAATATTATTAATCACACAAACATCATTAAGCTGTGATAGTCATCACCCATAAACATCCACTGAATCCTTAGGTTGAAAGACAACTTAGAAATCATATAATATTTTACCTAACGCCAAATGCCAATGTCTTATTTCAGACTGTGAGGTAATCTTTTCCACTACTGGGTACATATTATTGTAATAAGGTCTTCACTACAAGACTAAACCTGACTTTAGCTGAAGGGCTACAGTTAGGGTCCTTTGCTGAGCAGTACAGACCAGACCTCACACTCTTTTCCACATGGCAGTCTATTAGATAGTGAACACAGCAAACACCATCTGTTAGCTGCCATTCCCTCTTCCCTTTCCCAATTTGCAATAAATCCTCATCACCATAGGGTTTTTTTTTTTTTTTCTTCCTTTATCAGATAGGGTCTCACTCTGTTGCCCAGGCTGGAGTGCGGTAGCACGATCATAGCTTACTGCAGCCTTGGACTTACGGGCTCAAGTGATCATCCCACCTCAGCCTCTTGTATAGCTGGGATTACAGGCGCGTGCCACCATGCCCACCTCCCCATAAGGTTCACTTCCTATTATGGCTCATCAGAAAATGTGCTAACCAAATCTGAAGCAACTAATCCAGGTATAATCAATCAAAGCATTACATCATTATTACTTTTGTTGCTCTTGGGACAATACAACCTAAGATTGCTTGTTAAAAAAACTTGACATGTTTTTCATATTTCAAATTGGGCTGATAAACTACCTAGATTTTTTCCACCTTGAATTTTTGTCAAGTCAGTATCCTCATACTACATTTTAAAAATGATTGCTAAAAAATTAGGAATAATCAACAGCATGAATAGACAACCTACAGAATGGGAAAAAATATTTGCAAACTATGCCTCCAAAACCGGTTGAGATCCAGAATCTACAAGGAACTCAAAAAACAAGAAAAAAACCAACCCCATTAAAAAGTGGGCAAAGGACATGAACAGACATTTTTTTCAAAAGATGACATACAAGCAGCAAACAAACATGAAAAAATGTTCAAGATCACTAATCATCAAAGAAATGCAAATTAAAACCAGAATGAGGTACTGCTTTATACCAGTTGGAATGGCTGTTAGTAAAAGGTCAAAAAAAACAAACGCTGGCGAACATACAAAGAAAAAGGCTTATACACTGTTGGTGGAAATGTAAATTAGTTCAGCCACTATGGAAAGTAGTTTGGAGATTTCTCAAAGAACTACCATCTGACTTGACTATCCCATTACGGGGTATTTACCCAAAGGAAAAGAAATTATATGAAAAAGACACCTGTACTCATACGTTTATCACAGCCCTATTCACAATAGCAAAGGTATCAACCTGTGTCCATCAGTGCATGACTGGACTAAAAATATGGTGTGTGTATGTATCATGGACTAATACACATCCATAAAAATAATGTCTTCTGCAGTAACGTGGATGGAACTGGATGTCATTATCCTAAGTGAGATGACTCAAGCAGGAAGTAAAAAACTGCCTGTTTTTACTTTTAAGAGGGAACTAAATGGACAGACAGGCATACGGAGTGGAAAACAGACCAAAAGGTGAGAGAGTGGGAAGGGGGTGACATTAAATACTACCTATTGGGTACAATGTATACTATTTAGGTGATGAGCACACTAAAAGCCCAGACTTCACCATGACCCAATACATCCATGTGACACAAATGCACTTGTACCCATAAATCTATTTTTTAAAAAAAGCTTTCTAAAAAATTAAGTGCAAGGCTTTAATTGCCCTGTTAAATTCTTTTTTGTTGTTGTTTTTGAGACACAGTCTCATTCTATTGCCCAGGCTGGAGTGCAGTGGCACGATCTCAGCTCACTGCAACCTCCACCTCCCCGGTTCAAGCAATTCTCATCCCTCAGCCTCCCAAATAGCTGGAATTACAAGCGCATGCCACCATGCCCAGCTAATTTTTTTATTTTTATTTTTTTTAGTAGAGATGGGGTTTCGCCATGTTGGCCAGGCTGGTCTCGAACTCCTGACCTCAAGTGATCCACTCACCTTGGCCTCCTAAAATACTGGGATTATAGGTGTGAGCCACCGTCCCTGGCCTGCCCTGTTAAATTCTAACTTCTAGGCTTTGAGCCAGCATTCTAGACTACTGACATAATTTTGAGTAGTAATTCTTCCTTCCCAGCGATTGTTAACTGCAAATATAATTTTCATTTCTTTCATGTTTTCATCATTAGTAATATAAATGTGGAATGACAAATCCTTAGGCAAAGGCCTATGGCTGTTCAGTTTGGAAACAACGTACCTAATAGCACCCTTATTCAGATCAAAGTTCTTTTGTTCACAGAAATATGAAAGACTTCTACAGATATTGGAGAGAGTAACTATAAATGAATTCCTCAAAGACTAATACCTTTCATTTTATCCCACAAAATCATTAGGCTAACATCTCCATCAAGTTTTAAAAGGTTCCCAATGATCTCTTAATTCCTTTGAGAAAGAAAACAATTATTAATAATTTGATATTTTCATACCTACATGTCTGAAGTTAAGAGAAAAGTTTAATTTGTAAAAAATTCGTCTGAAATGAAGCCTCAACATATAATTGGCAGCAAACATGTTCCTGGTAAATTAGAAATGACTCAGTAGAACGGCCCTCAAACACATATCACACATACAAATGTTTACTGTTGCCACATCTGACATTCAAACAATAAAGTACTGTGCAGTAAGTAAAAAACTACTTATTACATAGCCTGAAAGTATATTTTTAAGGACCGAATGGGAAGACAGCTAATTCAGCAAACAGAATTGGAACTCAAAATTGTATCAGTAGTCTAGAACGAAAGATCAAAATCTAGAAGCTAGAATTTAACAGGGCAAATTAAACACGGACTCACACACATTGCTAACCTGTGAACTCTGGGAGCCCTGTTACGGAACAGCCATTGCTAAATTCTGGGGCCTCTTCCCCATACTTACTCATCTGCTGCTCATGCTCCTCACCCATTCCTTTAGGTGCCAGAATGCAGTTCCCACGGCTCTCTTTTCATTTCAGTGACTACTCTGACACCACCTCTGTTCTTCTGGAAACATTCCTCACAGTTCTAGATTTATTATTTTCTTTCCATCATATCCTGTACTATACTGGGGTCAGCAAACTTTTCTGTAAAGGGCAAACAGGATGGTAACTCTTTTTGGCTTTGTGGACCAGAGGGTCTCTGCGGCAATGACTCAAGTACACTGTTGTAGAACAAAAGCAGCCATACAAGAAAGGTAAATGAATGGGTGTCTTTGGCTTCCAATGAAACTTTTACGCCGAAATTTGAATTTCATAAGATTTTCACGTTATTAAATATTACTCTTATTCTAATTTTTTTAACTATTAAAAAATGTAAAACATAAAAAATGTAAAAACAGCTTGTGAGCCTTTCAAAAATAGGTGGCTGGCTGTAGTTTGCTGAACCCTGCTCTACCCTTTCAAAAATAGGTGGTTGGCTGTAGTTTGCTGAACCCTGCTCTATCCTATGCTGAATAAAACTCTTCCATCGTTCTAACACCACATACCACTGAAACTGACATCATGACAGCAGCTCGCAATGATTTGAGGAAGCATGCATGCCTTCATCTCTAAATGACTGGTGCAATGGGAATGGGACCCTTCAAACCATTCAAAGAGTCAGAGGAGATAACAACAGATTTCTTGGAGCTGTTCTACACAGCCACATTGTATAAAGAAAACATGAGATTCAGTATTCAAGCTGCAAAGTCCCAGTGTATATGCTCAGAATTACATTGACAGAGTTCCCTAAATTCCATACCTCAAAAGGGTTCCAACATGCATATTTTACCATGACTTTATGGTAAAAATTGTGACTATACCTCAACCTTTAACTTTAGGTTATTGAGTCCTCTACAAAACATTTTAAAAATGATGTTTCTCTGACATTAGGGGCCATGGTTATATATAACTGACTTGGGGCTGATGAGGTCCGAAGGGCATGTTTGCTGCACATCTACTTTTTTTGTTGACTCAAAAGCCAAACTTCTTCCTAGAATATACAGTTGCCATGCTTTTCAGGTTTATTTTTTCATTTCAAAAACATCTACATTTCACTAATAGGTACAAAACTGGGAACTTAGGTTTTCATTAAATATTTTGGGATAAATATCAGAAATGAATACATTTCAGAACTACTCATTGAAAACATATTCCAGAGAGGTGGGAAAGGTAAGATACATAAACAATTATAACAAGAGGAGGTGACATTTGATTGAGACCCACCAGTCCAAGCTCCTTAAGAACTTTGCATTATCAGTGCCTAAAAACAGTGCTTAGGGAGACAGGGGGTATCTTTAGGTAGGTATGTTTGCTAAGGAGTTTGGGCTTCATCAGGCTTAAAATTGGAACCTATTAGAATACTGAAAATAACTGTTTAAAAAAGATAATTCTGGTTGGGCACGGCGGCTCATGCCTGTAATACTAGCACTTTCGGAGGCTGAGGTAGGCGGATTGCTTGAGCCCAGAAGTTCAAGACCAGCCTGGGCAACATGGTGAAACCTTGTCTCTACAAAGAATACGAAAATTAGACGGGCATGGTTGTGTGCACCTGTGGTCCTGGCACTTGAGAGGCTGGGATGGGAGGATCACTTGAGCCTGGGACAACTAGGCTGCCGAGATCATGCCACTGTACTCTGGCCTGTGCAACAGAATGAGACCCTGTCTCAAATAAAACAAAACAAAACAGATAATTCTAATAGTGTTATGAAGAGTAGATTGCCAGTGATAACTAGAAACAGGCCAATAAAATAATTCAAAGCAGTAGGCCTGCACTCAAGTACCAGCAGTAGGGACTGGGAAGACAGAAAACGTTTAAAAGACACTTAAAGTCAAGATTTATTAGCACTCCCTGGCAGGTGTGAGTTGTAGGCAGAGATGAAGGAGAAGGGAAAGGTGAAAGTCACGGATGACTTTCAGATTTTTAATATAGGTACTATGTAAATGTGGTACCAGTTATAGTACTGTGTAATGTGGTACGAGTTATAGTTGGACAGAAGTTTGAGCTGCCTTTTTTGGTAAAGAGAATCCCATTTATTGAAGGGATTCCAAATATAAATTCAAGTGTTGGATTATAGGCAAAGGTGAAGAGATAATAGAATATATAACATTCAGGTGAACATCAGAAAACACACATGCTAATTTGAGCAGTACAGAGGGTAAGTAAAATAATGTCCAAGGTCCTGTTTTATTCTAGGTTGAAGTGCTTTGCTTATACCTTTATCATATTTATGTCAATCTTACATATTACAACTTGTTGTACTATGTCTCCCAGTTGGATTGTGAGTTTCAGGGACCTCACTTATTATTCATCTTTTTATCTCCATAGGGCCCTGCACATGGCAGGTGTGCAAATATAATCAGCACACCTAGTATATATATTGCTCTTATTATTTTGTTAAATAAAGGTTTTATGGCAACTTAACCTCATGACATTTAATATACTGGACTATTTGCCATTCTCTCTTCACTGAATTTTTCTACCGCTCTGACTTGGTGTTTTACTGACAATGGTAACTACTACTGAAATTCCACCCATTCTTTACAGCCCAACTGAAATGTTATTTCCCCCATAAGACCTTCCAGTGGCATATCATCTTGCCTATAAGGGGACAGTGATCGATCTGTTACATTGGGAATAGCTTCCAGAGCCTATGGTAGTGCGCCTTTATGTACTTGATACATAAGTACAGTATTTGCCTAATTACACTGGGGTGATGTCTTTTTTCTTTTTTTGAGACAGAGTCCCGCTCTGTCACCTAGGCTGGAGTGCAGTGGCATCATCTCTGCCTCTCAAGTTCAGGCAATTCTCCGACCTCAGCCTCCCAAGTAGCTGGGACTACAGGTGCGTGCCCGGCTAATTTTGTATTTTTAGTAGAGATGAGGTTTCACCATGTTGGCCAGGCTGCTCTCAAGCTTCTGACCTCAAGTGATCCACCCACCTTGGCCTCCTAAAGTGCTGGGATTACAGGTGTGAGCCACGACGCCCAGCCGAGTGATGTCTTAAAGGTAAAGAAGTTCCATTCAAGAAACACCTAGAATGGATTTTGTCTTCCTTACCGCTGAAAGGATCAAGGAAAAGACCCTAGGCGTAAAAATCAGTGAGTCCATTCAAATAAGACATTAGCATGCGTGATAAGAAAAGGCAGGGCTTTACAAGTCAAACTTGGTTTTAAATTCTGGCTAATACCTGTGTAATACTTGGCAATTTATTAATCCTTTGGATCCTGGGATTCCTCATCTGTAAAATAAGATCAATGGCACTTTACCATACAGGGCAGTGAAGACTATACAAAACTGCATCTTTAAAGTGTGTAGCATTCAGCAAATGATCAGTAATCAGTGGCTATTTTTATTGATTTTGGCATTAATTTCAGATCTATGATATAACCAATGATAATTTTTTAAAAAATCATAGAACAGGAGTTCTGGGGGTGAGCTATTTAGTCTACATAATGTATAAATTCTCTCAAGAAATCTAGTTAACTTCTTACTTACCTGAAGAGGTGACTCAATGACTATAGCTACTTAGTTTTCTAATGCATTTGGTTCAATAATCAGATTTTATAAAACTGTGTCATCTATAGTTTTATGAAGAGACTAAAATTCAAATTCTTAAATTTATGTATTTTAAATTAATTTAACATTTTAAGCATGAACTTTTCAAAATTGAACAGCTGACTGACTTAAAGTACCTGTCTGAGAGCAGAAGCCATACTTTCCAAGCAACTTTATTGTTGAACCACAAATATGGCCAATTTTCTTTTATCCATCCAAAGTATCAGATTATCCAAAATTGTTTGTAAATAAAATTCTTCAAACTAATGACGAGTTGTCAAATCTTAAATAACATCTCTGTTAAAACAAAGCAATTTCTGCATGGATATTACTTAATAAAGGTCTTTATTTCTTTTTTTTTTTTTTTTGAGACGGAGTCTCACGTTGTCACCCAGGCTGGAGTGCAGTGGCGCGATCTCCGCTCACTGCAAGCTCCGCTTCCCGGGTTCCCGCCATTCTCCTGCCTCAGCCTCCCGAGTAGCTGGGACTACAGGCGCCCGCCACCACGCGCGGCTAATTTTTTGTATTTTTAGTAGAGACGGGGTTTCACTGGGTTAGCCAGGATGGTCTCGATCTCCTGACCTCGTGATCCGCCTGTCTCGGCCTCCCAAAGTGCTGGGATTACAGGCTTGAGCCACCGCGCCCGGCCAGGTCTTTATTTCTTAAAAAATAACTTATGACACATGCTTAAGTTGTTGTCAGATACAAAAACTGAAGCTATTACCTACAGCCATAAATCTAGGTAAGGATACACAGTCCCCAAAATACCCACCCAGAGTCCCCTTTCAGTTTGAATATTCTTATTCTCTGAAAAAAAAAATCCTTTCTTGTCCCTGTTACCCCTACTGCTCTGAGGAGAAGGAGATAGGACATCCCTAATTTACTTCAAGGCCTCAGTGGTGACTTAACTATATGACACTGAAGCTTGACCATGTTTGTTCCAACGTCAAACTCATTAACATATCCTTTCATTAGAATGATATGAAATTGCTTTAGTCGTAAGATATGACTATAGATTATTCTTTGAAAAATATGTGTGGTGTAATGAGAATGATTTCAAAGTCAGGAGTCCCAGCTCTGTTATCTCTCACAAGACTTAAACTCTGTCTTTGTTTTCTCATCTGAAAAATGGGACTTTCCAAACAGCCTTGTGGTGAGAATCAATGAGATAATGCATGTGAAAGCACTTGCAAAACTGTAAAGCCTGCACACTTATAAAGTACCTGTTTCAGATGGGAACTTGTATTTGTAATTTTTTGCCTTAGGAAAATCCAACTATTAGCATGCATCGATATTTTTAAAGTGTTCTTTTGGCTTTTTTTTTTTTAAGAAAAAATTTATGAGTATATTAAAAACATTACAGTTGAGGACTAGATAATGAAAACAAATGTAAGGCAAATCATTTGATATGAAATTGGTGTATCTTTAAGTTCCTAGAAACATCTTTCTGTTCCTATATTATCAATAAACTCAAGGGAAATCAATGTGAAAAAATTCTCAGAACCCAAGGTCATTTCTCTTGTGTGCCCCAGTAAGGAAATCGTCAATATGGTTTACACTGGCATACATCCTGACTCAAAGAAAAGTAACAAGCCTTAGGAATAACCAGTCAAGCTCCAAGTAATAAAACAATGTTTTACATCATATATTTACTCTTACTTATGCTGCTATGGACTTTACTGGAGACATGAAAGAATGTGACATTTCTTAAAACGATCAACATCACATCCTGTCATTACTCTGGAATCAATGTTGACCATTGAAAAAATTCTCTTTGAACAGTGATCTCATTGAAAATTTTAGATCTGTGATAACACAGTAGCACCTGAAAAAGATCTATTTGTTTGAACAGTTAACTCTTCACACCCCTTCTGCATTTTACTAAATGAAAGGCCACAGAATAAAATGAAAAAAAAAAAAATCTGTTTTTCTTCCCACATTATTAAAATATAAACGAGTATTCTGCAAGTTCTTTATCAGAATGAGATTAATTAGAGTTATATCAGAAATGCAACCAGAGTTAATAGTTGGAAAAATAAGTTTTCTACCTTATCAAAGATCAAGCAAAAACACACTTAACTATATGTTAAAACCATAAATACAGGCAAAATTTATAAACCTTAAATAAGGACTGCTTATAGCACAAACAGAACTTTCACTTCCTGAGACTTCATTACTTTTGCCAGAAATAGAGGCAAATTTTGAGATTGTGCAGGTTTTCTTTTTTGGTTACATTTAAAATAATAACGTTTATTGAATTACACTATGAATTACATTTACTGAGTGCTTCCCTTAAGCTAAGCACAGCCTTAAGGCTACGTGTTTTACTTAATTCTCTCACCAACCCTATGAGGCAATAAGTGGTTAGGTAATGCACTCAAGTCCACATAACTAGTAAGAGCCAAGATTCAATCTCACACTGTCTGACTCCAAAGCCAATATTCTTAAGCACTGCATTAAACTGCTATGCGATAAAAAAGGGTGCCACAAGGAAAAGAATAGATTTAATTTTATTTTTCAGTTCCAGGCTCTTATATCAAGTATTTATCTAATAATTGCATTCTTATGCTGCTTTATGACCTACTCCTTTTGTAAAGAAATTTATGTAAGAAAAGGTATGTACCACCACGCCCAGCTAATTTTTGTATTTCTAGCAGAGACGGGGTTTCACCACATTGGCCAGGCTGGTCTCGAACTCCTGACCTCAGGTGATCCATTCGCCTGAGTCTCCCAAAATGCTGGGATTACGGGCGTGAGCCACTGTGCCCGTCCAGTTTTCCTTCTTTCGGGTAATATGGGTTACTTCAGAATGTTTGGAATGTCGACAAATTAGAATACACAGCTAAGTCATAGTTCCCTTCACCTTTTGTCACAATTAAAGTATGCACAGATCCAGTCAACTAGGGCCTAGCAGTGAAGTAAATCTTGCTCCTGAAAGGTATTTTTCCTTTTGTTAACATTTAGGAATAAGTAAGACTTTGTTAAGGTAGGATTCCACACTCCCTACCCCGCCCCCCCAAAAAAAAACTATTTCCAAAAGTTACCTTAATATGTGTAAGGCAGTGTGTTTTTAACATTACAACCTATGTTACATTGTTTGCCTTTTCAAGACCCCAGCTGAAGGCTGTTCCAACTGTCAGGCCCTTTCCCATTACAACATGGTGCTATTTTGCAACCATGACAAATGCTGGCAATAATGAGAACATTTACTGAACGCCATGTGGCAAGCCCAGTGGTATGCGCTTGACAGGCATGGCATCTTCAGGACACCTCTGAGGTAGGTAGTGTCATCATTATACTGATTTTACGGATGAGGAAAGTGAGGCTGGGGAGTCTAACCCCTCCAGAGGAAAACACAGCAACCAGGGCACGAATATGAACTCAAGTCTGCCCCCAAAGCCAGAGAATTTAACAACTTCCCCAAGCTGTTCTCAAGGAAGACTCCCCAAATCCCACAAAAATCACTCGATCACCCCTCTTCAGCATGCAAAATGTAAAGCATCCGAATAGCCTGCACTTGCAACTTTGGAGACAAGCTCTCCCTATTCCCACAAAAAAAAAACGGTGGGCTAGGGTAGGGTGAGGGGAGAAGGGAAGAATCGGTTCCCAGCAAAGTAAAAAGAGCGAGAAAAGGGCCAAGCGCCTACGAAAGAAACCAATCTAACTCGAGGCAAAGGGACCTAAATATTTTAGAACTAAAAAGGCACAAAACCAACCAAGAAAACGAAAATGAATTCAGCAGAAGACCGACACAAGGTAACAGAGCACCGGTGCAAAGGAAGCTGTCACAACGGATGCTGTATTTTATTAAAACCACACAGAGAGACCAAGAAAGTCGCAAGAGTTGAAGGAAAAAAGCAAAGCCGGCTCCACAGACCTCTGGTTTTCAGACCCGCTGCTCGGGGTGAAAAGCAGAGCGCGGTCCGCACCTTCTCTCGTTAAATCGCCATTCGAAACGCCACAGAGAACCAAAGGGCTGAGGAGAGGAAAGTGTCCGCGCCTCCGGGACCGCCATCGAGTTACCATCACTCGCTCGCTGGGCGCGGCGCGTGGTGGGGGTGGGGAGGCGCTGGTGCGACTCGGCTGCCCTACTCGCCGTCAGCACCCAAGTTCGTGCCAAGTCACAAAGCGCGTTATCGGCAGCAGCAACGCCACCTCAGGCTCGCCGCCGGGGCCCAGGCGCTTATCGGCGCCCGCGTCCCGCCCCGCGCGTCCGGAAAGGTTCCGCGCCGGGCCCCGCCCGTCCTCACCTGCCCAGCTCCCGGCCCGGGCACAGGCTGTAGCTGTCCTGGAAGGGCTCGGTGCGCACCGCGGCGCGGATCTCTGTCAGCAGCCCGCGGGCCTGTGGCGGCGGCGGCGGCCGGCACGGCACGCTCAGACCCCGGCCGGCCCGGCCCGAGCCTGAGGTGGCGGCTGGGGAGGAGCTGCCGCTGCCCGGCTTCTCCAGAGGGATCATGGTGTTCAGGCCCGCTTCTTTCCTGGCCGCCTGTTCGCTCCGAGAAGCCGGAGGGTCACGGACCCGCCCCCGGCTCCTAGTGCCGGTCCGCGGAGCCTTCAAACACCCGCTCTCCCCAGCGCGGCGCTCGGACTGCGGCAGGCAGGCTACCGGCAGCTCGGCCCCGCCCATGGCCCCGCGCCTGGCCCCGCCCCGTGACCATCCCGCGCCTGCCCTGCGCCCTGCTTTTGGCCCCGGCCAACCCCACCCCACGTCCGCCCCGCACCTAACCCCGCCCCTCCCCGTCCAAGCCTCACTCCGTGGCTGCCCCGCCCCCTCGCTGAGCTCCTGCGGGGTCCTGAGCGCCCGATGCCTCACGCGCGCCCTCTGCAGCTCAGGGGGAGAAGGTGCAGCTTTCAGGACGGCCCGGAGGCTGGAGGCGACTCACAGCACCACCCTTTGGCCAGGACTGCCTACTGCGTTAGCAGAGTTGTGCACCTGTTGAGCATCTGAGTCACAAAAGCTGACCTTCGGTTAATAAAAGGCATTTGAGCTGTAAGCGGGACTTCACGTGGTGGGAAGGGGTGATGAGACCCTGATCTCCGTACACTGGGGGAGGGGTCTGGAGGCAGGAGTTGTATAAATATTATTAACCCTGCACGCCAGCCCTTTGAAATAGACACTATTATATCGTCTGTAGTCGTCCCTATATTTACTTTAGAGGTCTTCTCATCCAGTCTTACGACTTTAATTACCATCTATATGCTCATGACTACAGAATTTGTATCTCTAGCTTTCAAATATTTCCTGAACTTCAGAATGGTGTATTCAACTATGCATTTGGCATCTCCACTTAGATGTCAAATTAGCATCTCAGGCTTAACATACACAAAAGTGAGTTCCTGATTGGTCTTCATGAATGCACTCCTACCCAGCTTTCCCCGTCTCAGTTTTCTTCATCTCCTTCCTTCTAACTCTTCAGGCCAAAAATCTTGGGATGAGCATTGACTCCTCTCTCATGCCCATCTGCAGTTTGTCAATGCGGCATTTGATCATTTCTCTCTATTTCCACCTTACCACCATGGCCTGAGCCACCGTTATCTCTTATCTGGATTACTGTGATAGTTTACTAACTGGACCACCTGCTTCCATCCTTCTTCCTCCCTAATGCCGCATAGTTCATTTTCAAGGCAATGAGAGTGATCTTTTAAAAATCGAAACCAGGCCGGGCGCGGTGGCTCACGCCTGTAATCCCACCACTTAGGGAGGCCAAGGCGGGCGGATCATGAGGTCAGGAGATCGAGACCACCCTGGTTAACACGGTGAAACCCCGTCTCTACTAAAAATACAAAAAATTAGCCGGGCGTGATGGCGGGCGCCTGTAGTCCCAGCTACTCGGGAGGCTGAGGCGGGAGAATGGCGTGAACCCGGGAAGCGGAGCTTGCAGTGAGCCGAGATGGCGCCACTGCACTCCAGCCTGGGCAACAGAGCGAGACTCCGTCTCAAAAAAAAAAAAAAAAAAAAAATCGAAACCAAATCGTGCCACTGCTCTGCTCAAACTGTCTCGGAGTTTTGCTTCTGGCACTGATAATATTAGTTTATTTGTGATCAACATTCTCACTAAGAAAAAACAGAAAAGTTGGCAAAAGTTAAAAAATTCCTCTCCCAGCAAAGACTTGGATGACTGAAATCCTGGAAAGATAGGCAGCTCAGAAAGCTGCCACTTTTCCCATGAGGTATTCGATGATTTTAAAGCAATGGCTGGAAGAGTGAGAAAGTAAGCAGAGCTTTCAGCCATCTCATGGGGTTGGGGAGAAAAAAAAAATGGAGTTTAGGGCCTATTTAGGATGAGGGGCTGGTAAGCAACTAGGCTTTCAGCTGGGACTCCGAAGGGCTATACCCTAGGGGCCTGGATGAAAGGGAAGTAGACCCAAGGGGCGGAAGACCAGCTTCAAAGGCAATAGTAAATATTCTCTCTGGCGAAAAAGAGCATCATCCAGAGCCACACATTATCCATATAATATTTTATACACCATGTCTGAAACTTAATTTAAACAAAGGACACAGAATTGTCTTAAAAACTAAGGGAAAAAAACAGAAATAAAAACCAGATCCAGATATTAAAGTTTAAAGACAGATTTTAAAATAATTCTGTTTAATATCTTCAAGAAATTAAATGACAAGATTAAGAGTTTTCAGCAGAGAACTGGAAACTCCAAAGAAGAATACAATGGAATTTTGGAATTGGAGAAAAAACCACACTAACTATAACTACTACAGAATTACGGGTTTAATAACAGATTAGATACAACTTAAGCAGGAATTAGTGAAGCTAATAAGCAAAACAAAATATGCAAAATTAAATACAAGAGATATAAAAACTTTATATAAAAGACAAGGTTTCAGAAAGGAAACTATAACACATGTGGTAAAACATTCTAACACACATGTAATTGGAATATCAGGAAGAGAGGTGAGAGAAAAAAGGAAAAGAAGTAATATTTGAAAAGATAATGGCTGGAAATTTTTAAAAATGAATGAACTACAATTCTCAGAGTCAAGAAACATTATGAATATAGAGCAGGATTTCAAGCAAAGGAAACCATATCTAGGCACATTGTAAACTACTGAGAAACAAAGTCAAAAAGAAAAGGTTTAAAATCAGCAGAGAAAACAGAGATATAATCTGTAAATGAGCAACAATAAAATTAAGAGCTTATTCTCAGAGAACCAGTGGAAGCCTAAACATTTTCAAATGTCTTCAAAGCGCTAGGAGAAATTACCTGTCAGCCTATATTATATACCCAGTAAAAATGCTTTTCAAAATTAAAAATAAAATACAGACAATTTTATAACCAAGAAACACTAAGATCATCAGCTGATTTACATTAAAGGAAATTCCAAAAGGAGTTTTTCAGGCAGATGGACTATAATCCCAAATGAAATCATGGAGACATCTAAAGGAATGAAGATCAATCAAAGCGTTAATATATGGATAGAAGTAAATACACACAATTTGTATAAAACAATAAAAATGACATGTGAGGTTTAAATATATGTAGAATTAAAATATACACAATAATAGCACAAAAAGTGAGATAGAGTAAATGAAAGTAAAATGTTCTAAAGTCCTAGGATTGTGTAGGAATTGATAAAAGTACTTGGCTTTAATACATCAAGAATGAATATTATAATCTCTAGAATAACAGCAAAAGTAATAGAAAAAGAATAAATAACATGTTAAAAAAGGGGGAATGGAATAATAAAAAAATATTTAAAAGATGCAAGAAAGGGAAAAAAAGGAACTCAGACAAGTAGAAACAAATAGATGATCACTTTGGAAGGCCAAGGAGGGTGGCTCACCTGAGGTCAGAAGTTCAAGACCAGCCTGGTCAACATAGTGAAACCCCATCTCTATTGAAATAAAACACAAAAAACTAGCTGGGCGTGGTGGCAGGCACCTGTAGTCCCAGCTACTCAGGAGGCTGAGGCAGGAGAATCACTTGAACCCAGGAGGCAGAGGTTGCAGTGAGCCAAGATTGTGCCACTGCACTCCAGCCTGGGCAGCCAAGTGAAACTCTGTCTCAAAAAAAAAAAAATAATAAATAAATAAAATAAAAAAGTTTTTAAAAAGCAAAGAAGCAAATAGGTGGTAAATTTTTTAAAACAGGAGATTTTTTTTGCAAGTACATTAAATATAAATGGAATCTATACTCCAATTAAAAGGCAAATGCTATGGACAGAATTAAAAAGTACTATCAATTATATGTTGCTTCTAAGAGACACCTCAAATAAAAGGCTACAGAAAGATTGAAAGGATGGAAAGAATTATGCCACGTAAATACAGGCATATCTCATTTTATTGCAATTTGCTTTATTGTACTTTGCAGATATTACTTTTTTTTACAAACTGAAGGTTTGTGGCAACCCTGCATCAGGCAAGTCTACCAGTGCCATTTTTCCAACAGTATATGCTGTCTTCATTTCTTTCTGTCACATTTTGGTAATTCTCACAATGTTTCAAACTTTATTATTACTATTATATCTGTTATGGTGGACCGTGATCTTTGATCTTTGATGTTATTATTGCAATTGCTTTTGGGTACCATGAATTGCACTCATGCAAAGTTAATTGATAAATGTGTGTGATCTAACTGCTCCACCAATCAGCCCCCCATTTCTCTTCCTCTCCTCAGGCCTCCCTATTCTCTAAAACACAACAATATTGAAATAGGCCAGTTAAAAACCCTAAAATGGCCTCTAAGTGTTCAAGTGAAAGGAAGATTCTCATGGCTTTTACTTGAAATAAAATTTGGAAATGGTTAAGCTTAGTGAGGAAGGCATGTAGAAAGCCAAGATGGGCTGAAAGCTAGACCTCTTGAGCCAGCTAGCCAAGTTATGAATACAAAGGAAAAGTTCTGGAAGGGAATTAAAAATACTACTCCAGTGAACACAGGATTGATAAAAATAGTGAAACAGCCTTGTTGCTGATATGGAGAAAGTTTGAGTGGTCTGGATAGAAGATCAAACCAGCCACAAGATTCCCTTAAGCCAAAGCCTAATCCAGAGCAAGGCTTTACCTCTTTTCAATTCTCTGAAGGCTGAGAGAGGTTAGGCAGCTGCCAAAGAAAAGTTTGAAGTTAGCAGAGGTTGATTCATGAGATTTAAGGAAAGAGACTATCTGCATAACATAAAAGTTCAAGGTGAAGTAGTAAGTGCTGATGTAGAAGCTGCAGGAATTTATTTAGAAGATCTAGCTCAAGTACTTGATGAAGAGAGCTATATGAAACAACAGGTTTTCAATGTAGATGAAATGGCCTTCTATTGGAAGAAGATGTCATCTAAGACTTTCAGAGTTAGAGAGTAAAAGTCCAGGCTTGATTTCAAAGCTTCAAAGGGCAGGCTGACTCTCTTGTTAAGGGCTAATGCAGCTCGTGACTCTAAGGTGAAGCCAATGCTCTTTGACCATTCTCAAAATCCTAGGGCCTTTAAGAATTATGCCAAATCTACTCTGCCTATGCTCTAGAAATGGAAAAACAAAGCCTGGATGACAGCACATGTGTTTACAACATAGTCTACCTAACATTTTAAGCCCAGTCTGGAGACCTAGTGCTCAGAAAAAAAATAGATTCCTTTCAAAATATTACTGCTCATTGACAATGTACCAAACACCCAAGAGCTCTGATGGAAATGTGCAAGGGGATGAATATTGTTTTCATGCCTGCTAACACAACATCCATTCTGCTGTCCATGGATCAAGGAGTAATTTGACTTCCAAGTCTTGTTACTTGAGAAATTTATTTTGTAAGGCTATAGCTGCCATAGATAGTGAATCTTCTGATGGATCTGGGCAAGGTCAATTGAAAATCTTCTGACCATTTTATATGCCATTAAGAGAATTCATGGTTCATGGGAGGACGTAAAAAATATCAACATTAACAGGAGTTTGGAGGAAATTGATTCCAATCCTCATGGATGACTTTGAGGGGCTCAAGACTTCAGTGGAAGATGCTTCTTACGGATGAGCAAAGAAAGTGGTTTCTTGAGATGGAATCTAATCCTGTTGAAGATGCCGTAAACACTGTTGAAATGACAACAAATGATTTAGAGTATTACATAAACTTAGTTGATAAAATGGTGGCAAGGAAGTCCTACTGATAGAGGCAAGAGGCAGACAAAGGCCTAGGCAGATAGGGAAGGGTCCCCAGAGAATCTCCAACTCGCCCCACAAGTGTTTACATCAGATGTTTTGTGCAGATAAGGGAACCTGCACAGGGGACTTGCCTGAGCATGCCCATAGTGGACTGGAGACCCACAAGCACTGGGGGAATGGGTTGGAGCCATCAGGAATTCGCATCTTATGCAGGGGAGGAGCCTGGCTAAGGAGCCTAGCTAAGGAGCAAAAAAATCCTGCATCACTACTGTGTGGGTAAAATCAAACAGCATTGCATGCTACAGAGGAATCTTCTGTGAAAGAAAGAGTGAATCAATGTGGCAAACATCATTTTTGTCTTATTTTAAGAAATTGCTACAGCCACCCTAACCTTCAGCAACCACCACCTTGATCAGTCAGTTGCCATTAACACGGAGGCAAGACCCGTCACCAGCAAAAAAATTACAACTCACTGAAGACTGAGATGATCAATAGTACTTTTTAGTAATATAGTATATTTTAAAATTAATGTATGTTGTTTCACATATACATTCATTAAAATGTACAATGTATGTACATTGTTTTTCTAGACATAATGCTGTTGCTCACTTAATAGACCATAGAATAGTGTAGACATAACTTATATATGCACTGGGAAACCAAAAAATTTGTGTGACTTGCTTTGTTATGATATTATTACTGTAGCAGTCTGGAACTGAATCTGCAATATCTCCGGGTTATGTATGCCTGTTGTGCCTAATAGAAAATTGGTTGTAGCTATACAAATATTAGACAAAGTAGATTTTAAAGCCAAGTATTGTAAGAGATAAAATGCATTCGTGAAAAGGATCAATTCAGTGCTATCTTAAAAAAGATAGTATTGAAATATATGAAACAAAATGACAGAACTAAAAGGACAAATATACAAATCTACCATCACAACCTGAGATTTTCAACACATTCCTCTCTGTAACTGATAGAACAAGCAGGGAAAAAAATAGAAAGGACATAGAAGTGTTGAACAACACAATGAACAAAATTGACATGATACAAATACAGCACTACAGAATATATATTATTTTGCTGCAAAAAGAATATTTATTGATTATGTAGTGGGTCGTAAAGCACATTTCAACAATTTTAAAGGACTGAAATTCTATAGAGCATTCCCTATGACCATAGCGGAATTAAGGAAGAAACCAAATGTCCTCTATTATTTTGATATACAACAACAACCACAACCAAAAGCCACAATCACAAATAGGTGGAACTTGGCCAATTTACTTCTCATCTATGTTGACAGAAAATGCTGGGAAAAAACATTGCATAATATGCAATACCCACTCATGACTGATTAAAATAGAAAGGAATTTCCTAAACTTAAGAAGATGCATCTCTAAAAAAATCTACAGAAGTATTATTGTTGAAGTCAGAGGCACAGCAAAGCTACGCGCTATCACCACTCCTATTCAGTGTTGCAGTTGAGAACCTAAATAGTGCTGTAAGACTACACTGGCATTAATATTGGAAAGGAAGAATTTAAGTAGTCATGAAGGAATTGTCACAATTGTTAAATGTAGAGAATTCTATATTCTACTTCTAGAATATCCAAAAGAATAAACTGGACCTGGCTCATGCCTGTAATCCTAACACTTTGGGAGGCCAAGGTGGGAAGATCGCTTGAGCTTAGGAGTTTGAAACCAGCCTGGGCAACATAGTGAAACCTTGTTTCTATTAATGCTATTTTAAAATGTAATTAAAAAAAGCTGGGTGTGATAGCTCATGCCTGTAATCCCACCACTTTGGGAGGCCGAGATGGGTGGATTGCTTGAGGTCAGGAGTTCAAGACCAGCCTGATCAACATGGTGAAACCCTGTCTCTACTAAAAATACAAAAATTAGCCAGGCATGGTGGCGGGCATCTGTAATTCCAGCTATTCAGGAGGCTGAGGCAGAAGAATCGCTTGAACCTGGGAGGCGTAGGTTGCAGTGAGCCAGGATAGTGCCACTGCACTCCAGCCTGGGCGACAGTGTGAGACCCCATCTCAAAAAAGAACATTTCAAAATAAAACAAAATAAATAAATAAGTAAAATGTAATAAAAAAGGATCAACTGAAAAATATTAAAATTAATACATTTTAAAAGACAATTAGGTTTAATAAAAATAAATCAATAGCTTTCCTACATAATAACAATGAGATATGAAAGCTAATGGGGAACTATTCCATTTGCAATAAAATGAAAATAAAGCATGCAGAAGTAACCCTCACAAAAAATGCATAAAGCTTATATTTTATTTTAAAGAGTGTAGTTATTCTAAGAGACATAAATACTTCAAGAGAGATGCATAGATGAAAAGATCAGATTCTGTGATTCTTTGGAAATAAATCAATATATTTAACAAAATTCTAATAAGTCTCAAAAATATGTCTTTTGGAATGTGTTAAAATTATCTCAGAGTTCATCATGAAGAATATCCAAACAAGTGTAGCTAGAAGATTTTTGTAAAAGAAAGTCGTAAGGAGAGAACTGTCCTAACATATTAAAATACAGTGTGAAATAAGATAGCTCAACATAACAGAATAGTTTTGAAATAGAGTTATAATATTTAAGAAACCACAAGAAGCCCCAAATCTTCTAAATCATTAAATGTAAAACAAAAACTACAAAATCTAGAAAGAAATAACATATAACAAGTAGCTGACTTTTTCTCTTTTTTTTTTGAGACAGGGTTTCACTGTCGCCCAGACTGGAGTGGAGTGGTGCCATCCCAGCTCACTGCAGCCTCTGCCTCCTGGATTGCAGGGGTTCTCTTGCCTCAGCCTGCCGAGTAGCTGGGATTACAGGCGTGTGCCACTATGCTTGGCTAAATTTCGTATTTTTAGTAGAGACAGGATTTTGCCGTGTTGGCTAGGCTGATCGTGAACTCCTGGTCTCAAATGATCCATCCTCCTTGGCCTCCCAAAGTGCTGGAATTACAGGCATTAGCCACTTTGCCTGGCCTTGACAATTAGCTGATTTCTGAAACAAAAAGTAACTTCTAAGAAATAAAGCAGTGGAAAAAAACTCCAAGAAAAATATTTGATTACCTAATAATTAAAACATTATTGCATATCAAAAAACATTATATGCAAAATTAGAAGGCAAACAAACTGGAAATATATTTGCAAAAAATATTATAGACAAAAATCATACCCTAAATGAAGAACACATAATAAGAGGTGTGCCAACACTATATTAGAAAGAGGTCAAAGAAAATAGAATATTTTTTTATAGTGAAATGTTCAAATTTAATTTATATTTTCTTGAGAAATATAAATGGGTTTCAGTTTTGCAAATAAAATTGGCGAAGATTTTTAGGGCAATTCAATGCCCATTGTTAGTGATAATGGGGAGAAACACTAGAAAGATAAAAACATAAATGCTTTTTGTTTCCTTGTGTTGTTCTGATCTGTGTTTTTCCATATAGAGTGCTATACCTGATTCTATCAGAGATTTTACATGGCCCACCTGTTTTAATATCAACCTGAGTTTGTCTTTATCAAATTGCATTATAAGTGTATACTTTCTTTCTTCCTACATAGATCAGAAGGGACCATTTATTCTATATCCTCAGTGTGTATGAGTGACACTTTGTAAATATTGATGAATAGATGTGGTTGAGTTGAAAATGCAACACTCTTACTATCCAAGTAAGATAATGGTTAAATGAATTTTGATATATTTACCTGATAGGTTATTGTGCAATACCTTTTTCTTGAGATGGAGTTTCTCTTTTGTTGCCCATGTCGGAGTGCAATGGCATGATCTCAGCTCACCGCAACCTCTGCCTTCTGGGTTCAAGTCATTCTCCTTCCTCAGCCTCCCAAGTAGCTGGGATTACAAGTATGCGCCACCATGCCTAGCTAATTTTGTAGTTTTAGTAGAGACTGGGTTTCCCCATGTTGGTCAGGTTGGTCTCGAACTTCCCACATTAGGTGATCCACCTGCCTTGGCCTCCCAAAGTGCTGGGATTACAGGCGTGAGCCACAGCGCCTGGCCATTATGCAATACTTTTAAAGGGATTTAAGAACACTGGACAATATTGGTTTTGCAAAAAAACTCTAAAAAAGAATGATTTGAAATCATTTTTACTGTACTTTGTTGAGTAATTTTCTTTTATTTTCTGTACTCTCCAAATTTCCTTAAATGATTACATATTACTTTTATTGCAGAAGTAAAAAAAAAAATAAAAAAAAATTGTTTTTAACATAAGTACTCCACAGTCCAGCCAGGCAGGCATGGACTGTGATTATTTTAAACACAACTCACACTCACCTAGTTACTCTCTATCCCTCCATTTATTGTTGGGGGCTTAAGTCACAACCTCTCTGCCCCACATCAATTCAAGTTGAAGTTTGCCTTATGTCCAAACCTCTGTTGTTTTTAAATAACAGAGTACTGTTCTGGGAAATTATGTGCAAGTTACAGATCTAAGCCCTTCAAGGATAAATATGCCTATCAGTAGTTAAGCTAAAAAACATTATTTCCTTTGACATCTGCTGTCAGAGAAAGAAAGTTGATTTGTACTTCTCATTCTCCTGCCAAAATTAGTATTTAGGTCAAATGTAAGTCTGGACTATTATCTTTCAGTAACTATTTTTTAGAATTTAGGTAAGAAAGAGACAGCTTACATTGGTCATCTCCTCTCTTTTTTTCCTTGCCATTTAGCCTTTCTAAAAACAGAGAATGGTCGGGTGCGGTGGTTCACGCCTGTAATTCCAGCATATTGGGAGACTGAGGCAGGCGGATCACGAGGTCAAGATATCGAGACCATCCTGGCCAACGTGGTGAAACCCCATCTCTACTAAAAATACAAAAATTAGCTGGGCATGGTGGCGGGTGCCTGTAGTCCCAGCTAGTTGGGAGGCTGAGGCAGGAGAATCACTTGAACCTGGGAGGCGGAGGTTGCAGTGAGCCGAGATCGTGCCACTGCACTCCAGCCTGTTGACAGAGCAAGACTCCGTCTCAAAAATAACAACAACAACAACAACAACAACAACAACAACAACAGAGAGCATTTGAAAGAATGACAGTTGTTCTATCAAAATTATACCCAGCAATTCTGGTGAGGAGATTTGTTGTGAAACTAAACAAAAATCCACAAACATTTGAGGGTCATGATTTGAAGGCATGCGGATCTGGGAGGTTAAGTAGTGAAGTAGCTACACCATGTTACATGTCAGCTGTTTGGAGAATGTTGTAGAATCCAGTGAAATGATAAACCAACATCTATCAACTTCGAAAGACTGATAAATGTGTGACTCAGTTCCCAGGTTAAAATGTGACACATGACTTCTGATATGTTTACTGATTAAGAAACCAAAATATCTTAATACATGTAGAAGAGTTAATGAAAATATAAGAAACATTTTCATGGACTGAGTGAACTTCTCTGCAATTTTGTGTCTTACAATGAAAGTGCTAAAAGGAGAGCATGTTGGCTGAAGAAAGAAAATGTGGAGCACTTTGAATTGGTTGAAAATGTAATATTGCTGGTATTTTACTGTCTGTAATGCTTGGGGATTTTATTTATTTTTATGTAAATTACTATAGGAATCTTTGAGCATGAAGCAATGACATTGTCATAGATCTTTGGGGTGTCACTTTTCTGGCCTGAAACCTCTGGCCAGTGGTGCCTTTGCCTGAGTTTTTCTTGGGCCCACTGGGCTTGTTCCACCCACTCAGCCTGGCAGGTTGTGATTGGCTCATGCTACCAGCCTGGATCCCACCTCTGCCAAGGGAGAGTCAGGTGTGGAGTGGCAAGGAGGGTGTGAGCCAGTGTGGGGTCCGGCCACTGCACAGTCAGACATGCCAGCTGCTGCAGCTGGGTGGGCAGCTCCAGGTGCTGGCACAGGTGCTCACTCTCTGCAAGGCTGTGGCTGGACCAGGTGTACTGCAAATAGCTTCCCCAGGTGGCACTGAGGAACACAGTGGTGCCTGGAAGCCTAAAGATGCCAGGCACTGCAGGACCCCAAAGAGGGAGTCACAGCCCTGGCTTGGGGAACTCCCAGGTCTGGGCTCCCCAAAAGGCTGCAGCTCTTCTTTCCTCTTCATCCACAAAGTGGTGAGCAAGGGGAACATTTCAACCCTGTTTGTGTAACAGCTCTTTAACTCTGCCATTTGGTGGATCCCAAGTTCTTGTCCTGCAACCAGCAAGAATGAGGTATGCAGGTAAGTGAAGGGTGAGCAAGACAAAGAGGAATTTTGTTGAGCAGTAGAACAGCTCAGAGACCTTCTGTGGGTAGCTCCTTTCTGCACCCTGGGTGTCCCCACAAGTATTCAGTCCTCAGCAGAGAGAAAGAGACCCTGGGGTGGGTGGCTACTCTCTGCAGTTGGTTGTCCTGGAGTCTCCTGTGCTCTGGCTGAGCCTGGGGCTTTTATGGGCCTCAGAGTGGGGAAGTGCTGATTGGTCCATGGGCAGCCATGGGCCTGCCCAGGAAAAGTACCAGGAGTTTCCCCTCTAGTCTGCAGGACTGGCAGCAACCCAGCCCCCAGGCTTCAGGCCTTCCCTGGCTGAAAGGTGGGGCTTCACTGGGGACCTGTCCTCTTCTACCTAGGAACCTGTCTGCCTCCTGCTGCCATTCATCATGCCTGGGCTCTGCCCAGACTTTTCTCCAAGATTGGGGTGAATGCTGACAGCAGGAAGAAGCCAGGCAGCAGGAGCAGGTACTTCTGAGCTTGTGAGGGCTGGTGGGGGCCTTCCCGGGCCCCCAAGAGTGCTGGGATGCATGGGTTTGCAGCCTTAGTTTGGGCAGCTGCAGCTGGGGGAGCAGGAGACCTGGGTCTGGGCAGCTGCAGTGGCACCCAGGGAACTCTTTGTCCCCACTCAGAAAAGGCGGGGCTCCCACTTGTCCCCAGCACCCCCCAGCTCCAGGGAGCATGCAGCTCTGGCCTGCATCCCTGCTGTAGCCAGAGTGATGGCAGTGGCTGCCCCAGATGGCCTACAACTGCTATCAACATCATGAAAAGAGTCTGAGTGTCTCAGGAAGCATCAGCAGCATAGGTGAATGGAATCTCCTCTCATAACTTCTCAGGTAAATAATTAACAAAAACCTGCCTTTAGAAATACCCACCTGAGCTCTGGAAGATAAGAATGAACAAAATATACCACGGGGTTGATTCTAGGATTAGTTTCTGCTATTTACAGTTCTGAGGTCTGAAGACATCAGTTTAGAAAACAAGATGAACAAGTATGCTTTAGAAGTTGTTTCTGATGATCTTCTCCTGGGAAATTGGAGGATAGGAAAGGTCAGCCTTTCTCGATTCTGCAGTGGCTATGGAGACAGCATAAGTAATGGTCTCCATTGTGAAGGTTTTTGAGAGATATAACTTATTAAGTTTAGGAAATATTTTTCTATTCTTAGGTTAATGTATGTATGTATATATATATGTATGTCTGTATATATGTGTGTGTATATATATAATTTATATAGATATATAATATAGGTATATAATTTATATATATATATATAAAACTTTTTTTGAGACAGGGTCTCACTCTGTCACCCAGGATGGAGGGCAGTGGTGGGATTAAGGCTCACTGTGGCTTCATTGACCTCCTAGGCTCAAGTGATCCTCCTGCCTCAGCCTCCCATGTAGCTGGGACCACAGGTGCATGCCACCATGCCTGGCTAATTTTTTATATTTTTTGTAGAAATGTGGTCTCACTTTGTTGCCCAGGCTGGTCTCAAACTCCTGGGCTCAAGTGAAGCTCTCAGCTCGGCCTCCCAAAGTGCTGGGATTATAGGCATGAGCCACTGCGCCCAGCCAGGTTACCGCAGTTTAAAAATTAATCATGAATGGGTATTGAATGTCATAAAATATTTTTCCCAGTATGTATTAAGATGATACTATTTTTTTTTTTACCTCTCATCTGAACATGTAGTGAACATCTTTGCATTCCTGGATAAAATCTACTCCATCATAATGTTGGATTCTTTTAAAACATTGCTTTGATTACTTTGAGTAATATTGTTTAGCCCATGCCATGTAGTGTGCTATTTGTATCTTGTTTACTCAGCATAATGTTTTTAAGATTTGCCCATGTGGTTGTATAGATCAGAAGTTCCTTCTTATTGCTCAGTAGTATTCTGTTCTATGCACAGAATAGAATACATGCACGTGGTATTTATCCATTCTCCTGTTGACGGATACCTGGACTGTTTTCAGTTTTGAGCTATTATGAATAAAGCAAAAATTCTTCTACTAAGCTTTGTGTGGACATATTTTCCTCTCTCTTGGGAAATACCTAGAAGTGGAATTGCTGGGTCATAGGGTAGATATATAATTATATTCTTAAGAGACTGCAAAAGGGTTTCGAAAAGCAATTATAACATTTAACACTCTTACCAGCAATGTAGAGACTTCCAGATCCTTGCCAATATTTAGAATTCTCTGAGTTTTAACATTTTAGCTATTCTGGTGAGTGTATAATGGCCCCATATTATTGTTTTAATTTGTATTTCTCTGATGACTAATGCTGTTGAGTACTTTCTCATGTGCTTATTAGCTATTTGTATATCTTTTTCATGAGGTATGTGTTCAAGACGTTTGCTCATTTAAAATTTTTTTTCCTGAATTGTTTATATATTCAATCTATAAATCTTTTGGAAGATTTATGTGTTGTAAATATTCTCATCTAGTATGTTGCTAGATACATCCAGTCTGTGCATCCATTTTTCTTAACAGCATCTTTGGATGAGCAGAAGGTTTAAATTTTTTTTTTTTTTTTTTTTTTGAGACAGAGTCTCGCTTAGTCGCCCAGGCATAATGTTTATCGATTTGTAATTTCATGATAGTGCTTTCTATGTGCTTTCCAGGGAATATTAGCCTACTCCATGGTTGTAAAGATGTCCTCTATGCTTTCTAGTTCTAGCTTTTAGGCTTATGTGTAGGATCCATCTCAAGTTAATTTTTGCATATGGTGTGAGACAGTTGCTTTGTTCTTCTTTTTTTTTTTTTTAAACATCACTATTCAGTTTTTCAGCACCATTTGTTGAAGGAGTTTTCCTTTTTATAAGAAAATGCTTCGGCACCTTGGTTATAAACCATTTCACCTTGTATTTATAGCTCTGCTATGGGACTGTCTATTCCTGTACTGTTCAATATGGTAGCCACTAGCTACATGTGATTATTTAAATTACGTTTAAATTCATTAAAATTAAGTTAAAAATTCAGTTCTTCAGTCACACTAGCCACATTTCAAGTGCCCAACAGCTTTATGTAACTAATGGTTATCGTGATGGATAGTGTAAGAATAGAACATTTCCATAATCTCAGAAAATTCTATTAAGAAGTGCTGCTCTAGACTGTTCCACTGATTTATTTTCACTGTCTTGATCACAGTAGCTTTACAGTAAGTCTTGAAGTCAGTACATTCAGTCTTCTAACTTTGTTTTTCTTTTTAAGATTTTTATGACTTTTCTAGGTTCTTTGAATTTTCATGTAAATTTTAGAATCAGTATTCTAAAATTTTGTCATTTCAAAAACAAGCATTTTGTCAATTTCTACAAAAACCCTACTTGGATTTTGGTTGGGATTGCATTGAATTGTATTAATTCGACATCTTTTTTTGGACACAGAGTCTCCCTCTGTCACCAGGCTGGAGTGCAGTGACATGATCTCGGTTCACTGCAACCTCCGCCTCCCGGGTTCAAGTGATTCTCCTGTCTCAGCCTCCCGAGTAGCTGGGACTACAGGTGCATGCCACCATGCCCAACTAATTTTTGTAGTTTTAGTAGAGACAGGGTTTCACCATGTGGGCCAGGATGGTCTCAATCTCTTGACCTCGTGATCCACTCACCTTGGCCTCCCAAAGTGCTGGGATTACAGGCTTGAGTCACCGCGCCCAGCTGACATCATTTTTTAAAGAAGAGTTTGACCTATAGTTTTATTTTCTTACGCCTAGTTTCTCCAGTTTTGATATTATAGTTATACGGACTTTATAATATGAATTAGTTAACTTGTCATTTATTTTTTATGCTCTGTATAAAATTAATTCAACCATTTACTCAAGAAATAGCTGGTGAATGTGTACTCAGAGCCAGGAACTGTTCTAGGCCTTGGCACTGTAATTGTAAACAAAACAATAGTCCTGCTTCCTTAGAGTTTATGTTCTTATAGAGGAGACACCCAATAAACAAATAGATATAGAATATAATTTAGAGATAAGCAGTATGGAAAAACAGGAAGCAAGAAAAGGAAATGGGAAGAGGCTGGAGGCAGTACTTCAGATACATTGGGCAGGCACGTGTAAGGAGAGTCCTAAGTGAAGTGAGCAAGAGCCACGTAGAGTCCAGGTGAAGAGGAACCCACCCAGAGGAAATCACAATGTAAAGGCTCTCGGGTGAAAAGGTGGCTGGGGTGTTGGCCTGGAGAAAGGATGGTAGCCAGGGCAGGCCATGCAGAAATTTATGAGCTGATGGGAAACCGTTGATGGGTTTGAGCTGGGCAGCTGCATGATTTAACACATATTAGAAGGACTAGCCTGACTATACTGTGGAGGATAGACGGAGGGTGGCAAAATTCGAAGTAGTAAGGCCAGATAAGAGACTATGGTGACAACATAGGTGAGAAATTATTGTGGCTTGGATTAGGGAAGTGGCAATGTAATTGGTAAAAAAGCAATAGAAATTATTTCATGGGAGGGCCAACAGGAATTGCTGGTGGGTTAGATGAGGGGTTTGAGAGAAGGATCTCCTCATGCAGTTTCCCTGAGTCCTGGGTCAGGTATGCGCGCAGCTTCGTGATGAGAAGAGACAACGTTTTCAGCAGGTTACTCACACTTTTGAGGTTGGAGGCAGTGAGAAACAGAAGGGCTTCTGTTTTTTTTTTTCCCTCTTGGGTTTAGTTTATCCTTGTAAGATTCAATTGTCTTAGTTCTCTCTTGCTTTATATCTGGCTTCCATTCCTGATTCAGATCCACCGTCAGATGCTAAAGCTTCCATATTTATTCACCAGTTCCACAACAGCATCGGGCTTACCCCTATACTAAATCCTTATTCCAAAGCATTCATAGTGGCTCTCCTTTCCAGATCAAAGCCCTAACTGATACAAGTTTGATATGTCAATTAGCCCACTGAATAGAGATGTGCATTAGATAATCGAATACATAAGAAGATGTTTCAGCTGTATCCATGAATTATGAATACCTAGTGTTTTGTTATTATTCTACAGTTAGTAATTTTTAAACTATTATCTTCTAGTTCTATTGTATTGTGGTGACAGAATGTGGAATATTAGTTCTTTGGCATTTATTGAGATATTGTTTGCATCCTGAATGTAATCTTTTTTCTTTTTTGCAAATGTTTCTTGAACTAGGGAAGAATGCATATTCTCTGTATGTTGGGTACAAGGTTTGATGGGTATCTAGACAGTAGGTGGTATGTGTACCCTTAATAACTCTTAATAACCAAGGAAATAGAATTTTAGATGAGCATTGTTAGAGATTGAGAAGGCCATTAAATCTTTGTAAAAGATACAAGCCACCAAAGAGACCTAACCATCATTAACTTATAGGTACATAATAATATAGACTCAAAATATGTGACTTATTGAATTAGAAATACAAAAAATTTTACTTATAAACTTTACAAAAATTAGTAATAGTAATTAACAAACCAAATTATAAGTATTGTACTATATATAGTGTATATATGATATATATATATAAATATGATTTGGTTTGTTAATTATTATTATATATAAATACATATATATAAATGTTGCTATACCAATGAAACAGATAATTCCTATAACAACAAATTTGAATGACATATTTATTTTATGTATTTATTTATTTTTGAGCCAGAGTCTTGCCTTGTCGCCCAGGCTGGAGTTCAGTGGCACAGTCTCGGCTCACTGCAACCTCTGCCTCTCGGGTTCAAGCGATTCTCCTGCCTCAGCCTCCTGAGTAGCTGAGATTACAGGTGCACACTATCATGCTCAGCTAATTTTTGTATTTTTGGTAGAGATGGGGTTTCGCCGTGTTGGCCAGGCTGGTCTCGCCTGACCTCAGGTGACCCACCTGCCTCGGGCTCCCAAAGTGCTGGGATTACAGGCATGAGCCACGGCGCCTGGCACTTACATATCAACTTTTTGAAAAAAAAATTTTAGGGTAGAAAATCAGTTTTCTTAGGTCAATCTGATGGAAGTTTAATCTAAAAAAATCGACTGGGCAATATTTTTAAACATACAATTATAATAAAAGTACACTTTATAAATACATATATATGAAAAATATAGATTCGCTTATTTTAGAAGCTAGGTCTTTCAAGTGCTGTAAGCTGCCAACATTCTCATTCATGTTAAATACTTACAGGTTTCAAGAGGTTTGTTCTAGCAAACAAACAAACAAAAAAGTAGGTCGAGCATGGTGGCTCATGCCTGTAATCCCAACACTTTGGGAGGCCGAGGTGGGCAGATGGCTTGAGGTCAGGAGTTCGAGACCAGCCTGGTCAACATGGTGAAACCCTGTCTCTACTGCAAATACAAAGTAATTAGCTGGGCGTGGTGATGGGCGCTTGTAATCCCAGCTACTCGGGAGGCCGAGGCAGGAGAATTGCTTGAACCCAGGAGGTAGAGGTTGCAGTGGGCGGAGATCACGCCACTGCACTCCAGCTTGGGCAACAGAAAACTGTTCTTCTCAAACCTGCCTTTTTATGGTTTCTAATCTTTCATCCTTGATTCACATATTTGAATCTTTCTTTATCAATTTGGACCTTTAAAAGTACTTATGTTGTGGCTTTTTTAGAGGGCAGTACTATTTCAAGTTCCATTGGCTCATTCCATCTGTGGATTTTCTTTCCTAGTGATAGAGTTCCTCATATATTTTATACTTTCTTGATGATGGGCTCCTATTTTAACTGTAATTTTGTATTTTTAAAGGTTCCAAATAGGGTCTGAGTTAGGAAAGAATCTCTATGATGTGGTTTCTAAATGGTCTCTGCCCTGACTACAGAGTTTGTTGATTGGGAGACAAATTTCTGGCTTAATTTCTCAATGGAGCTTGGGGGTTCTGAAGCATTTGGATGACGTGAATTTGTGTTCTGCACTGTCATGAGCCATGAGTCAGGATTCAGGATCTGTGGTTCACACCACTTCCTCCATCAAGCAACTTATTGCCTGCTAGGACTCTGTGCCAGCAGAGGAGGTTTTTATTCATGAAGAGGTCAGCACTTCCCCAATTTTAGGTTCAATGCCAAGAGTTCATTTTCAGTTCCTTGCTCTACAAGAAGACTGAGGGCTCAAGTCCTGACACAGAGGAAAACCCATGTCCTTAAAGTGTTTAACTAATTCTCACTAATCACTGTAGCTGTAGGTTTTCTTTTTATTTCTAGCTTCTTAGCTTCACTGTATATTACATTAAAAACAATATATATATATATTTTTGAGATGGAGTCTTGATCTGTCGCCCAGGCTGGAGTGCAGTGGCATGATCTTGGCTCACTGCAGTCTCTGCCTCCTGGGTTCCAGTGATTCTCCTGCCTCAGTCTCCTGAGTAGCTGTGATTACAGGTGCCTGCCACTAAGCCTGGCTAATTTTTATATTTTTAGTAGAGACAGGGTTTTACCATGTTGGCCACGCTGGTCTTGAACTCCTGACCTCAAGCAATCCACCTGCCTTGGCCTCCCAAAGTGTGCTAGGATTATAGGCTTGAGCCACCACGCCCGGCCTCCCTTTTTTTTTTTTTTTTGGAGACAGAGTCTCACACTGTCGCCCAGGCTGGAGTGCAATGGCACAATCTTGGCTCACTGCAACCTCCACCTCCTGGGTTCATGTGATTCTCCTGTCTTAGCCTCCTAAGTAGCTTGGATTACAGGCACACACCACCACACCCAGCTAATTTTTTGTATTTTTAGTAGAGACGGGGTTTCACTATGTTGGCCAAACTGGTCTGGAACTCCTGATCTCATGATCAGCCCGCCTCAGGATCCTAAAGTGCAGGGATTACAGGTGTCAGCCACCATCTTTTTCACACATTTCGAGCATGAGGGTGGTGGTTGTTTTCAAGTTAACTTAGTGCTCCATCTTAATTGGAAGTCTGCTATTGTTTGCTTGTTTTTTTGTTTCGGTTTATTTTTCAGTCAATTCAGCTTTCTTTTTAGGTATTTTGCTTCTATTTCTTAGGGATCATATCTTCTAGCTAGCTGATATTCAGAATGCCAATTAGAAAATATATATATTTTTTGAGCCAGACTCTTGCTCTGTTGCCCAGGCTGGAGTGCAGTGGCATGATCATAGCTCACTGCAGCTTTGAACTCCCAGGCTCAAGGAATCCTCCCATCTCAGTCTCCTGAGTAGCTGGGACTACAGGTGTGTAACACCACATCTGGCTAGTTAATTTTTTTTTTTTTTTTAGGAGAGATAGGGTCTCGCTATGTTGCCCAGGCTGGTCTTGAACTCCTGGCCTCAAGCAATCCTCCTGCCTTGGCCTCCCAAAGTGCTAGGGCCACAGGCATGAGCCACTACACCTGGCCCAATTAGAAATTTTTAAATAATTTCAATTGTTGCTGGTAGTGAGTCATCTTCAGGGATGAACTCTTCCTTTGAGTCTTCAGGGTGCTGATTCTTTTTCTTGTTCTGTGATGTTTGTCATAGTTTCCAGAATTATTTGTCCTTCAGTGAGTAAATTAGACCTAGCTTTTGCTAAGGAACTGTGTGTGTGTGTGTGTGTGTGTGTGTGTGTGTTTTAGTTCAACCCATTTGGACACCTGGACTCCTACATCTGAACAGCAGGTGGGTGAGTACAGACCAATTGGAGAATCTGGTAAGTATTCATCTAAGTGAAGCTCAGTGGAACTGAGGAAGTATTGCCTTCTACCTTTACTGATGGCTTTTCTGAAAAACTACATGAAAACTACAAGCCACCGCAGGCTCGACCAGAAATGCTTCAGTTTCAAAGGCATTTGCATTTGCTGTAGCCTTTGACCAAGCCACTCTTCCTCCAGAGAGTGTCAGCACTCATTCCCTCATCTCTGAAGATTTTGCCCAAACATCATCTTTTGTCAGCACCGTCACTAAAAATTCTTTTTATATTTCTAATCTCTTTTATTTCAACCCTGTTCCCTTTCTCTTCATTTCCTTTCCTTTTTCCCCATCACACTTATCACCTCTCAACATACTATATTATTTACTTATTCTTTGTTTTGCTTACTGATGCAACCCAAGTGCCTAAAACAATGCCCAGCACAGTGTTGATGTTCAATGAACATTTATTGATAAACTGAATGAATAAATGCTTTGCCACTAGGGTTCTTCTTTCTCCTACTCTCCCCTACAGAATTTGTGTATGGGCCTTCATCTTTTGGAACATGTGATACAGTATAATTTTCCTTTAGTTCCTGCTGTCTACATAGGAGTTCTAATCCTGGATAAACACAGAGTGTTACTGATGATGGGATGGGAAGAATACCTAAGAATAGTTTAGTGTCTGACCTGAATGAAAGGCCTCTTCTCTGGATCCACCAGCAAGATGCAATTTTGAACCATAACTTGGGCCCTTGATATTTTAAAACTCTTGATACATATCATCAAATTATATTCGGAAAAGTTATGCCAACATGCCAATTTCTCTTTTCTCTACAGTCTCATTATTAATTGATTAATTATTATTTTTTTGAGACAGGGTCTCACTATGTTGCCTAGGCTGGTCTCAAGCTCTGAGCCTCAAGCAGTCCTCCTGCCTTAGCCTCCTGAGTATTTGGGATTACAGGTGTGAGCCACCAGACTTGGCCATTGTCAATTTAAACTAAAGAGTAGCTACCATGCATAGTGAATGCACTCCTAAGGTTAAACTCTCAGTGTTTCTTCTCAAAAGTTATCCTAAAAAGGAAAGAATGCCGAATGGTCTTTGAGTCTATTATTTATTGCCACAAAAAAGTACAGTGATCACAAAATATCATTGGTATTTAACCATGCACTTTCAGTGTTGATGTCTCCGGGGTCAGCTGGAGGTTGGCTGGATGGCTCTAATGATCCTGGCTGGGTTTGCTGAAGTACCTGGTGGTCAGCTGGCTGTTGGTTGATCTAGCCTGGCTCAGTTTGGCCCCCGACATCTCTCATTCTCCTTTTATTCCAGGCCTGCTCTCATGGTGATAGCACAGCAACAAGAGAGAGAGGGCAAGCTCAGCCGTGCAAGTACTTTACATGCCTCTGCTTGTGTTACACTGGGTGGGTGGTTCAGGGAATGAGTCAGAATGTCCAACCACAGGTGGAGGTGACTGCAAAGTTACGGGGTAAAGGGTGTGGCTTCAGGGGGGCTGAAGAATTGAGGCCCTTTTATGTGATCCACCACAATCTTAGAAAAGAGTTACTTCCTGTTGTCATTTAATTTTTCCTACTGAAGGAATAAGGTTGGAAAAAGGGAAGAAGCTCTTTTTATGAGTGAATATAAAATTCTGGACAGGATAAAAGCCAGGACCCAATTTTTATTACATTTAAAAAGTAATAGGGATTATATAACAACTGTGTAAGAAAAAAAGAAGACTCTATAGGATGTACTCTTTGGAATAAAATGGAAAGAAATACAAGTTCTTGGGCATATATAACTTGCCCAATTATTTGAACAAATTAATTCTAATCTGAACAAGTTTTAATGCTAATTCAATCAGAAGTTCCAGATATTAAAAAAATCTCTTTGTAGCTGTATTCTCCCAGCTTTTAAAGATATGAAGGTTCTTAGGCTGATTGAGTCACCTCTGCTCATTTCTCTGTTTACTGTTTCAGAAAAAACCGTTTCCCTCTTTCTGATATAATACATTTAAATTATTTTTCCCATTTTTATACATGTTCAAATTCTGTCTCCATCTGAGTTCATTACTGCCCATCCTTCCTCACCAGCAGAGACAATTGCTCTTGTTCCCTTTTCCTGTAGCACATTGCTTATTAATTTTTAATGGCATCATATTGTACTCGGGAGCCAGGGTTGGCGAGTTGGGTCAGGGAGACTACTCACACTGGAATCAGAAGCCAAATCTCACCTGGAGGAGAAGGATGCATCATTTTATTGTTAGACCATGAGCTCCCTGAGGGCAAGGACTGCCACTGACCCCTGTGTCTGGCACAAGACCTAACGTGTAACAAGTATTCAATAAATGGTTACTTGAATGAGATGGTGTGTGGTTGAGTGCTCGGGCCCTGGAGCTGGCTCCTTGTTCTCAAATCTTGGCTATGTTGTTTACTAACTGTGTGTCTTTGGGCAAGTTAGTTAACTTCTCTATGCTTTTTTTTTTTCTTTTTCAGCTTAAAAGAGGGCTATAAAGGTAACTATCTCATAAGATGATACATAAAAGGCATGTCGGAATTTATGACTGTTACTATTATTGCTGGAGGCTCTTAGGGAAGGAGGATGTTACAGATTGAATCACATCCTCCAGAGAAGATATAATGTAGCCCTAACTTCACCCAGTACCTCAAATGTGATTCTATTTCCTTATTTGGAGGTAAGGTCTTCACAGAACTAATCAAGTTAAAGTGAGGTCATTAGGGTTAGCCCTAATCCAATATGATGGTGTCCTCATAAAAAGGAAAAATGTGGACACACACACACATACACACACACACAGAGTCACACAAAGATGAAGGCAGAGATCTACAAGCCAAGGAATGCCAAATACTGCAAGAAAACCACTGGAAACTAGGAGAGTGAGGGTGGAACAGATGCTTTCTCACAGCCCTCAGAAGAAACCAGCCCCCGACTCCTTGATCTCAAACTACTAGCCTTGTTTAAGCCACCCAACTTGGGGTTCTTTGTTCTGGCAGCCTTAGCAAACTCGCACAGAGGGGCCGTGGGAACCAGCAGCCCACATCCTTCTTTGGTGACTGCACACTGACCGTGGATTCCTGGCATCCAGTTGTACTCTTTGAGCTTCCATCTCTTCTGCATACCTCATGCTCCTGGCACATTTTTGAACGGTTATGCCAGGTCCAGGAGCCCAGGACCCCACAGGATATTTTGTGACAAGGCAGTAGTCTTCAAGATAAAACTCAGTGACCTTGACATCAACTATTCTATTCTCAGATCTCTAAGGTAAACCTGTTGGACAAAAGTGTCTAAGCCTATTCCCAGTCATAAATGTGATATGTAATTCCTGCAGCGCTGATAAAGGTTAGCCTGATCCTCCATAACTCCCTTCACTTATTCTCATAGAGAGCCGTCCTCTAAACTGTGTCTGGAGCACAAGCTATGTGTGTCACTTTCCCCCCTACAGTACATAATTAATGAGCTGTCAGCATATTAATTGGAAAAGTTTGGCCATAGAAATCAGGAGACCTGGCTGAGTGCGGTGTCTCACACCTGTAATCCCAGCACTTTGCGAGGCCAAGGCAGGTGGATCACTTGAGATCAGGAGTTTGAGACCAGCCCGACAGAGATGGGGTTTCGCCTGACATAGCTGGGCATGGTGGTGCACACCTGTAATCCCAGATACTTGGGAGGCTGAGGCAGGAGAATTGCTTGAACCCGGGAGGGGAGGCTGTAGTGAGCCAAGATCATGCCATTGCATTCTGGCCTGGGCAACAACAGCGAAACTCGGTCTCAAAATAAACAAACAAACAAATAAACAAACAAAAATAAATAAATAAAAGAAATCAGGAGACTTGAAGTCCAATCTTGATTTCAGAGTAAGATTAAAGCAGAATACTATATGCCTCACTATAAATGATGATCGAGTTCAGATTTTCTCTTTATGCCTTAGGAGAAAAGTGATTTTCAGTTAGAATAAATCTGAAATCAGCCCAGGACGTGTAGAAAAAACACAGTATCAGCCGGGCATGGTGGCTCATGTCTGTAATCCCAGTACTTTGGGAGGCCAAGGCGGGTGGATCACCTAAGGTCAGGAGTTCGAGACCAGCCTGACCAATATGGAGAAAACCCGTCTCTACTAAAAATACAAAATTAGCCAAGCGTGGTGATGCATGCCTGTAATCCCAGCTACTTGGGAGGCTGAGACAGGAGAATTACTTGAACCTGGGAGGCAGAGGTTGCAACGAGCCGAGATTGCACCATTGCACTCCAGCCTGGCCAACAAGAGCAAAGCTCCGTCTCATAATAATAATAATAATAATAAGAAGAAGAAGAAGAAGAAGAAGAAGAAAAGAAAAATGCAGTATAAGATGCCTCTCTGTCTCCAAATCAGTCCGTCAGGTTTTTCCTTCTCCCAGTCCTCCCCACACTTTTTCTAATAATAGAATATTTTCTGTCTAAAGAATAAATCAGCTTCTAACCACCCAGTAAGAGTCACATGGTTTGTCTTTTAGAGGCTTGGAAGGAGATCGTGCTGTTTCCATCTTGGGAGTCTGTGATATGAGCCATAGGACACAATATGGTTGCCTAGTGGTAACCCTTGTCCTGGGATGACACTGGGTGTTAGGCTGTAGCCTGAAGCTTTCAAAGAAGCATCTCCATAGCTAGGAATGTATATAAACCAGTGCACAACTGGTTTACACAAAGGGAACTTAAAAAATTGCTGCCCATGTGGTTTGTTTAGGGTTCTTATAGGTAAACACAAGGAACTTGCTACAAAAGCTCTCCTCTTTATTCATGAATTTGTGAGCACATATTACGCTTTTTTGATAGAAAATTTTTTTCTTGGGACTTTAAAAAAATCATAGCAGCTGGTAGCCTTCTGTGTTGTTTTATTGCTTACATCCAGCGAGAGCATAAGGCAGGATACAGATTGTTATGTGTTGTCCTAGACTTCCGTTTGCAATAAGGAGCATACACAATGCCATACCAAAGTGAGTTTATTGACATTCCTTGAAGATGGTGTGATGGAAGAGAAAGCGCGGCCTGAGTATCACGTGACATTTCTCTTGTTGATGTAAGCAAAATCAGCCCAGTAACGTGGACTTCTCCTGCCATTGACTAGAACAGACTTTTGAACAAAATTGTTGTAGACATTTCCTTAGATAAATTGGAAGCTGCAGGAAGTAGGCTAAAGGAACAATATTTACTCTATATACTACCTCTAGGCACCTTTTTTTCTACTAGAACAAAGGGACTACGTGTTGCTAACAGGAAAATAACACTTTCTCTTTTGGACCATTTATGATGGCTGGAACATCCATCCCAGGTTTTTATGATATAGTATTGCAGTAGTTTTAATAATGAACACTGAAGTATGTAATAATAATAATAATAATAAAGCACCACATTTGTTATGTAAAGTTCTAACTACTTTCATTTGAAAGTGTTTCATCTTGACTGGGAAAATATTTGTGGTAATTGAGAAATTTCTGAACCCAAATTTTGGACACATGTTTGACACATGGACTGACAATATGATGGATGTAATATTAAAACTATCCTGGAAAACTCAGCCATTGGCTTGCCACACAAATATACTTACTGTTCAAGGACATATGGTCATGTATTAAAAGAAAATTTAGGTCTTGCATGTTTAACGTTTGCTCCCCCAAATCATATGTCTCTTTTTCTTAATTTTTTCACCACTCTCTAGGCATCTTCACAACCTCCAGTAATTTATATACATAAGAAATTACAAAGAGTTCAGTAGATTTAGAATACTTCTCCTGACCCCACAGAGTCAATTTCCATTTTTAGGATTATCATCTTCACACTGTAGAATAAAACATTTGTGATATCCATGGAATTATTATTATAACACTTTATAGATTTTTAAAAGCATTTTTCGAAGGTTGTAACATAAATCTTCTCTTATTTATTGCTCTTGTTTGTCCCCTGATTAAAGGTGTTACACTCTTACTAAAACCAAATCTAAAAGATCTTGTTTTAGGGAGATTGTGGCTTATACATTTATAAGTGATTAATTTTGCAATTTGCCTCCATGGAGAAAACTCATGCTTAAAAAAAAATTACAGGTGGTAACAAATAGATCTGTCTGCCGAACTATATAATTTAGGGTGGTTTACACCTCCACATAAGTGAAATTTAGTTCTATAGCTATTTCATTTCATATACACATTGAATGAAAAATTATATATAATTTAAACATCAGCCTTATAAATAAGGTAAACATGAATTTCCACAACTTGTTTCTGTGTTCCTCTTCTCTTTGTTTTTCTTCCTTAAGGATTCTATGCAAGGTTGCAATAAAGTATTACAAGGTTCATCTTCTTTCAGGTGACCGTGACATCAGCATTTCTTCATGAAATTTTGCATTTTTGTGAAATAATGTTCCTGTTATGCTTTGTGGGATAGATCTAGAGCTGTGACATCAGCAGTGCTGGTGGATAAGGAAATGTTAGTTGAAAAATCATGTATGCCAAAGTTACCTATCTATATATAATTTCTGAGATACTGCATTCTTTTTGTATATGGTTAGAATAGATATTAATTAATCTAATTAATAGATTAATTCGTTATTTATATAAGTTGTAAAGCTCTCCAGGAGCCGGTCCATCTTGTAAACAGCTTTCTCCCTTTCCAATGCCTGACAAATAATGTAAGTACTAGAAAGAGACTGTTTGAATTAATGAGTATTTACATATGTATAATACCAAGTTCTAAAGATAAAAGATGCCCCTATATTAGAGATGCTGTTGCAAGAGTTAGAATAAGGGTATGGTTCAATTATTTGCATAGTCCTTATGTTCTGATTTCATAAATAAAATAATAGCTCCATTGGAATCCATTATTTTTCAGATGCTGAATGTGTACTGAATTTCACATATCCCTCAACTTCTTTATCATATAACTTACACATTCCATCCTGTCTCAGTAAATTCTTTTTAGACAATAAAAGGCTAAATTTCTATAATGTATACTCCTTGATTGACACCGGACACGTCGCTGCAAGGGGTGCTGGGCATTGTAGATACTTCCTACTAAAAGAATGCTTCTATTTTTATTTATTTATTTTTGAGATGGAATCTCCCTCAGTCACCCAGGCTGGAGTGCAGTGGCACAATCTTGGCTCACTGCAATCTCTGCTTCTCGGGTTCAAGTGATTCTCCTTCCTCAGCCTCCCAAGTAGCTGGGACTACCGGCGTGTGCCATCACACCTGGCTAATTTTTGCATTTTTAGTAGAGATGGGCTTTCACCATGTTGGTCAGGCTTGTCTCAAACTCCTGACCTCAAGTGATCTCCCCATCTTGGCCTCCCAAAGTGCTGGGATTACAGGCATGAGCCACCGCTCCCGGCTGGAATGCTTTAGAGTGTAGGAAACACAAATAACACACTGTCCGGACACAAACTGGTATAATGAGCCACTAGGCCTGGCTTCATAGGAAATTCACTTCGTCTTACATTTCTCCCTTGTTTTAATATGGAAAACAATAATGTGACATTTAAATAGTCGGGTCTCTTGAGCTCTTCTTTTTCCCAGTGAAGAAAAACACTTTCATTTATGACCTATTTCAGACAACATGGATAACAACGTTAGAAAAATAGCAAATGACCATTATGGTTGGGTTTATTTCAAATGTAATTAGAGGTTAGGCTGTCTTTGGAGCCTGCAACTGTTTTTCTGACAACCTGAAGTTTTCTGAGATATGTTTTCACTGAATGCTAAAAGAAATTGGATATTTATTTTGACACAAATCAGCGTGCCTTTGGGGTGTTACGTTTCTGCCCCAGGAGGATTACTATGGGTGAAGGAGAAGTACTGTGTTGCCCTTGATCCCTAACAAGCACCATCACTCTTTGCAGCTTCCTAGGGTGGTCCTGATGGACAATCGAATGTAAAGGAACTTGAACTCCATGATTAAGAAAGGAAAAGGAAAAAAGAAAACGTGAAAAAAACCAATATCAAAGTTTAAAAAAAGAAGGGTTTGTCTGCCAAGCAAACAAAAGTCATGGCTTTAACAAAAGTCATGGTATCATCTACACATTTTGTTTTCCTTTATGAAGAACTGTGGCTAGACTAAACAAAATAGAACAGTACAGAACTCAGGGATTCAAACCAAGATAATATGTCCTTCTTCCCTTTCTCCAGTTGGCATTGCCACATTCTACACAAGACAATGGGGGCTGAAGCCTCATCCTTCATGCTACATCAATCAAGAAGGTTTCTTTCTTGGACATGTGCACAAGTTTGTCCTTCTTGTGGTGTGAGTATTCACTAGCAATGCTCCCCCTCCTAAACTTCTCTTGAGTTGAGCCCACAATCCCCGCAACCATTGGGATGCGATGTGTTTTCTTGCTGTTGTTAATCGTTGGGAGTGTCATATTTGCACCGTGTGTCTAGGCTAGTTCCGGCTGATGGGACTGATGCCACATGTGAATCATGAGTTGAATGTATAAAAATTTCAGCTTTGCCACTGTTGTCCTTTGGAAGGATATTATGCACAGGGAAAAGTAGATAGAGAGGAAAACAAAGAGTTGATCAGCTCCTAGTTCTGGAGTTGGTTGTTAGAAATTATAAAAAATGGTGGCTCTGCTCAGAAGACATGGGCATATAAAAGCTTGGAGTGCTTAACGCTCACATTTTCCCTTAAATTATAGAAATGGAAGTAAACATTTATTACCATTTGGTCAAGTGTAGCTTAACTTGCATTCATATTTCATTGTTAGTAATGGAGGTATGTGGAGATATACACAGACCTTGAGACAGCTGTTTTTTTAATATTGCATACAGGCTAGCAGTTCATTGAAAACAGAGGAGAGAAGCCTGAAGGTTAGATCTTAGAAGAAGGCAGTTCTTCATGCACAGCTTTTGTCAATCCTGATTTGGTTTGAAAATAAAAATCATGGAATACCAAAATCAAAGGAGAGTTGATTAAGGGAAAGGGAAAAGGGGATCATCCCAGGAAGGGTGATGTCACTGGCCAGGAAAATGTCAGGCGAGGTTCCATGTCCTCACTCAAGTCCAAAGGTGCTGGTTTCCTCTACTGCTGTTAACAGCTTTTCATACAACATGGAGTACGAGGGATACGGTGGAAGATCCAGTCGGTTGAAGCATGTGTGTGCCCTGAATGGGGAGAAGAGATCGGTGAGAGTGTTTGTTTCGATACAACTGGTTCTGGATCTGTGACTGTCTGAAGTTGTGATTCAAAAGGGAATCAAAAGTGAGCAGGACTGTGATTCAGGACCACCATAAAACATTGCACACTAAAGAGCCATATTCCTGTAGAATGAATAGACCGGTGGAAGGAATGGAATAACTAAAAATGGGTTGTTTGCATTTGCAAGCAAACCAACTACACTAGAATGACACTAGCAAACTGATTATAAACTCTATGGTATCAGCCTGATTTGCAATTGCGTTATAAATTTTGATGTGGTCGATGAAGGAGGCAGAAATATAGTTAGTATTGAAGGATTATATTCCTAAGTCTTCTTGCCCAGCTCTGATTTCTGAGCCTCTGTGAACCACATGCATCTATTTAGAGGAACTTGAGATGGCCTGGAATTCTGAGATCCAGTTCTCCATTCAAGTCAAGTGTGCGCTGGAGACAAGTCTGACTCCTCTACCCCAGTAGAACCCACAGAAACTAAAGCTGAAGTGCTACATTTCCAAGAAAAGCTGCCCATGTGAGCCAGTCCTCCCCGGATGCCTGGAGAGTCCTGGCACCCAGGGTTCTAGTTTGCTTCATGTGTTTCCTCCTGCACGGCCAGTGTCTGCCTTAGACAAGGAATGTCTTCCTCGCCAGAGGCTAACACCTGGACCTGGAAGACTCATGTGGGTCTCCAGCAGTGGGTACAAGAAGCCCAGTACACATAGATCCCTTGCTGTGGAGCCTTGAATCACCTGACTAGCTGCTCCCTGCCAGTAGTTCTTTGTTTCTACAGAAACTTTGGCTGATGCTGAGCCTGTACCATAGTAGGGAGAAAGGTGGATGGGTGCAGGTGAAAGTTCATTTCCTGCCTTTTCCTCCCTAAGAGTAGTGTGTTGCAATGGTGTTTTGAGACACCAACCAGCACAGAAAAGGGCACTCTAAAATCAAACCAAATCAAATCACAAAACAAACATACAAAGAAACAAACAAAACTAAACTCTCTTCATTAGAGTTTTATTTGGGATATTAAACTCTTCTTTTCATTACAAGATCCCTAGGGGACTTGTGTATTATTCACACCTTTGTTTTAAAGTATATAAATCAGAGTATCAGATCACTGCCCAGGCTGATGCAGCACTCAGGTTATGGAGGGAGATTATTTTGGGAATGAGGAAGATGGGAAGAGGAAAGGGGGAAGGTGGGGCTTCCTGCCCAGCGAGAATCTAGGGAGGATGCTGGTGTTTTCGTCTGCCCAGCACCCATTCCTCCTCCTGGCAGTCCTTGGGGAACTTCCCTAACCCCTACCTCCCTCCTCCCTGTCCCATCCCCGCTCAAACTCCAAAGGCAGGCATAGGGTAGTAGAGTGTCTGGTCTTAGGCCTTAAAGACATAATTGGGAAGAAACATATGAATAGAGATTAGCAGAATTCTTAGACTGTTATCTAAGATTCATACAGGCCTTCCTTTACTTTAAAAGAAAATAATTGAAATACTTTATCTAGATGTAAATATTTGAGTGAAAGGGAACTCAATAAATCGACTAGGATGATTACAGTGATTTCTCTCTATGTTAAAAAGATTGCAATGAAACTAGAACATACATTGGGCTATGGCTAAACAGGCAAAGTAGGGCAGAGAAATCCCAAGCATGCTTTTGGAACTAGCTGAATTAGCCAGGGGTGAGATAGGAGCAGGCATCATCTTCGTAGTTTTCTTCCTCTGGTCATTTTAACTGGCACTCATGAGTGGAAATATTACAGAAAAAAAAATCATCTTTACAAATTAGTTGGAACCAAATTAATTCTGTAAAAGATCATTTCTGGGAGTAAACAGAAAGCATTGGTGAATAGCACCTAGTCTGAACACCCACGGTTTCCTTACTAGTTGTTTTTATTGCATTTATTTAGAGCCTTGGTGAACTCCCTTAGTTTGTCATCTAGAATGAACGAACACAATCAAATCATGATCCAATTCAGCATTCCTAAGAGCTCGCCATCCTCCAGGTGTGGTTCTGACAGCACCGAGTGCCGCTTACCTCATTCCTGTGCACCAAACCAAGCATTGCCCGGTGGTGTGGGGCAGTGGACAGCAAGAAACCAGGGCTTGGAAGACCTCTATGCTGACCCCAGTCTAGCCACTTACCAGCTTTATGACTCTGGAAAAGTCAGTTAATCTTCCTGAGCCTCAGTTTTCTCACTTGTAAAGTGGGGATAATAATATATGCTGCGTGCACCTCAGAGGGTTATGGGGAGGATCAACGCTAGAACACACGTAAATGCGTTTTGTAACCTGTGAATCATCATTTAAACATAAGATTCTCTTAATGCAACCATGATTGTGATAATGATTTGGGGAACTGTGTCATACTTGTGGCAGCTGAAGCCTCTGGGGTTGTGCACGTGACTTACTGGCAGGTGACTCACTCTTTTCTCACACTTGGTACGACGGATGTTTTGGAGATCGGCACGGGTCTTTCAATTGTGTCGAATTCCATGCCATTGGTGTCAAGCTAGGGTTCCAGCATTTTGAGATAATTTTGGATTGGGTTATGCCAATCCCTGTATTGTTTATCCTTCTAACTGTGTCATCTACACAGTTGATCTCCCTGTCTCCTCTATTTTTTCCAACTTATAGATTGAAATGTTAACCAACATAGGGCCAAAGAAAGTCTTGCTCCTCTCTACTAGAGACCACTTTAAGGTTGGCTAGAAACACACAAAAGAGGCAGCAGTCACTCCTCTTTGCTGCCAATTGTCCAGCCGGTTATGTAAGCTGTGTCTTCCCTTCATGCCAATCTTCTTCTACTGCCTAACTATAGCCTTGTTCTCTTCAGATAGGCCTTGCTCTCTTCCCTGCTAAATTTACTTTTTCAAGTTTGTCAGTAACCTCTTGATCCCTAAATCCAGAAGCCTATACTCTACTCCCTCCTGCTCCAGCTCTTTAAAAGCATTTGACAGCTCTTCCTCTGGAACATCTTCCTCCTTGGCTTCTCTTTGGTTTCTCAATGGCTGCCATTTTCTCTGCTGAGCTCCCTGATGGCACCCTCAGGCCTCCTTTGTAGGTCCTCTTCCGGCCTTAGGTACTAGAGAGCAGCATTTTTCAGCTTGGCACGATTCACTTTTCAAACTGGATAACTCTTTGTTGTGGGAGTTGTTTTGTGCATTGTGAGATGTTTAGCAGCATCCTTGGCTTCTACTCAATAGACACCAGTAGCACCCCTTCCCCTCAACCAAAAATGTCTCCAGACATTGTCAACTGCCTCCTGTGGGGAAAGAGAGGCAAAGTCGCCTTCCCTAGCCCCACCTTGAGAACCATTGCTACAGAGTAAACCAACTACTAACTTAACCAGGCCTCCAACTCCACTCCGGGCCTGGGCTCAGTTTACATCTGCAGTGAAACGTGTTCATATTAGAATTTCGTTTGCAACTTTTAGGCCAGTTAATTGCCTAAATGACTCATAGCTTTGATATCCCTGGTCCCTGCCCCAAAGGTAAACCCAAAGATTCTCCCCTCTCCTTTGTTCTGTCTCCACACTGCCCAGTGCTACTTTGACTCTGACCTAGCTTCTGTGCTTCTCTTTCCTTCCAAGCCTTTCCTCTGTCCTCCTTTGAGCTCTTGTTCAAAGTAAAGAAACTTTGCCACCTCCTTAAGCTCTTTCCAGATGCTGCCTCCAGGTCCTAGTGTCCCCTTTCCAGTCCTCATGGGTGGAAACTGCTCACTGCCCCACACGCTGTGACGTGGATGGACATTCTTCACACTCCCTGCTGTCAATTCCATGTCATGACTTTGCAATCCTTGATCAGTTTCCATTCCTTTGAATCTCATGTCATTTAGATAATTTATTTTTAAAACCATAGGTTTTGGCTGGCATTTCATTTTAATGAAATAGGATAGAGTAGAAAATAGATTTTATTGCAGATAATAAGGGTAAAGTGCTGTTTTGAGGAACTTGAGTTTCAGATATACACACACATACGTGCAAATGAGTACATGTCCTGAGTTGTGATATAAAAGGCATTTCTTTCTGTGGACTATGGTTTAAAAAGCTTGAAAATAAGTGATCTAGATAGATCTTTGGTTCCTTCTGACCCTCTGAACTTCTAACTTACTATAATTATTATCTGGCACTTTGCTTAAGTCTTCCTTTCCATTTCAAGTCCTCCTACCAGACTGTGTGGCAACTAAGTCCACAGGGCTGACAGGGTGAACACCCAAACCCCCAGTTCCTTGACCTCAACTCCAGTGACAGTCCTGCCTCTCATCTACTTCAACTATGAAATTATATCCCAGAAGCCCCTACCCTCAAAGTCATTTCTCCTGACCCTCACACATCTTTTAGCAGGCAGGGACTTGGATTGACACAAAGGTTTTATGTAGCCTGGGCTATGACCGGGTTTTGCTGTGGCGGTGTCTGGCGCTCTCATCTGGGAAGCCAGTTGTCTTTCCTTTCTGCAGAGGGAAGACCTGAGGAAAGAGCTGAAGGCCGCCTCTCCCAGAATTCAGGCCACATGCACTGTGGCTCGCAGTACCTGGGAAGCCCATGCCACCCGGGGTCTGCTTTGCTTCGTGCCTGCTCAGGGCTTCCTGCTACCTGCCATGGCCAGGCCAGGTCTTCCTGAATGACAGTTTCTGGAAGTCAGAGGTTCTTTCCTTCTATCCACACATAGATGACATTTTTTTACGTTCTTGGATCTTCAGACACTGTCCAAGGGAGACTGGACAGGGGTCACTATTTAGGGGGTTATTTTCAGTGTCCTCTTAGAGGCATTTGCTTCTTGTCCCAAGAAGAGGTCCCTGCTTCCCCAAGAAACCACCTCTGGGGCTTGTGGTGCAGCAGCCCTCTTAGGGGTGCCTTGGTCCAGATATGAAGAATCTGTTCATAAGCCCAGTGTCTGCCTTAGAAGTTCTCTGTGTGGGTTAATAATATTAATGTATATTTCAAAGCTTCCAAAGCAAATACAGAAATTACATTCAATCTGTGACCCCAGATAACAGAGGCAATGACTCCCATTTCCTAAATAATAGAGACTCCTCAGCACAGTCTTTTCTTTTTTCTTTCTTCTTCTTTTTTTTTTTTTTTTTAATTTAATTTGATACAGGGTCTCACTCTGTTGCCCAGCTGGAGTATGGTGGTGCAATCATAGCTCACTGCAGCCTCGGCCTCCTGGGCTCAAGTGATCCTCCTGCCTCAGCTTCTCAAGTAGCTGGGACTAAAGGTGCACGCCACCATGCCCAGCTAAGTTTTTAAATGTTTTGTAGAGATGAGGTCTTGTCATGTTGCCCAGGTTGGTCTTGAACTCCTGGGCTCAAGCAATCCACCTGCCTAAGCCTCCCACAGTGCTAGGATTACAGACGTGAGCCACTGCGCTCAGCCAGCAGGGTCTTTGTTTGTGGCTCACCAAACGCTTTCTCAACTGCATCCCCTGTGATGATGTTCCGGGCATCTTACCCTCTGCACTGGCCGGCCGCACCTTCCTGAACATGTGCTGCCATTCCCTGCTGTCAGACCTTGCATGTGCTATTGCTTCAGCCTGCAAGGCCCCTTCTCCCTATTCCTCATCTCCCAATGTTCCCCTAAATGCCAGTTTCTTTGTGGCATGTTCTCTAGGCAACTCGATTAGGAGTCTCTGTTTCACACTCTCGCAGCATGCTGCTCTTCACCCTGTGCTCCTCTGATTCTACCTTGTGCTGTGATTAGTTACTATCGGGCCGTGTTCTCCCTAGATTGCCGGTTCCCACGGGCAGGTGTGTGGTTGTAGCTCAGCCCCTCCTCAAGCTGCATGCTGTAGGGGTAGGCTATCATCAGTGATGACTCAAGCTGCATTTCTCTAAAATAAAAGCAAGATGTTTCCAAATAACTATATTATTGAAATCTATCATTCAACTTAACAAATGGAAATTCTGCCTTTTTAGTCTTCTTTTCTTGCCAGACTTAAATTCACTAGGTTTAGCTATTGGTGGAGCCATGCAAACAAGACAGACCCTTGGAGCTGAGGGTCTGCTGAACGGCGTGGGTGAAGCCAGGGCTGAAGCCTGCACCAGGGTGTTCAGCTGTGGTTAACCAGCTAGGCACGCCCACGAATGCTGACTGACACCAGGCGAATTGTCCTCGGGGAAAATCTGGGAACGCTAGATGAAAGCTATAGTCCAGTAAATCCTTCTGCAATAAGGATTTAGCAAAAGTGTCTGGGTGGCCATGTAGAAATAGAGCTGAGTTCAATGCAAAGCTTCTTTATAATTAGAACGTATCCTATTAACAAAAGATAATAGGGGTCCATCTTTTCTTCTGTCTGTTGCAGCAGCATTTCTCACTACAGCGCTATGCACCACTGTCTCTTCAGTGCTTCCTGATTAGGAATGCACTACCCAAAGCGGCATAGAAAGGATTCAGGAAGTGCTGGGATTAAAACTCACAGTGCAGGGAATTTCTTCTGTAAAACTGCCTGGAGCCCCAGTGTCTCCTTTTTCACATTTATCCCACAATAGATGTGCTTTCTAAATAGAAGTCACCATAGAGACCCAGAGATACGTGTGGTCTCATCCCCACATGTTTTAAAACTTGGTAGGAAAAATCCGACACATCACGCATATATAATGATCCTATGAAGTATTAAGAGATACGCTGCAGAAGTACTGATACGATGCTCGAGGCGTTACTTCCAGGTTCCAGCTTTTTTTATATTAATGTCCTTGCCTCTGCCCTCTCCTGTGTGAGACATTCATCTTTAAATTAAGTTGGGCTGTGAGAGCATCCCATGACTGACACATGGACCAAGATATTACCGCTGAAATACCATCAGTCATCAAAACCTCCCTAAGAATAATATAGTTTCAATCCAAGTCTCACAGCTACCTCACCTTCACCTTTCCCTAATAACTGCCATGACAATACTTTGGGTGACCGGAAAGAATTCCATCCCAAAGGATGGTCACTCAAAATCAAATAGCAAAGTATACTTTGCCCTCTTCAGCAGGTTTCCCCGAAGGCTGGCAGGAGCTCTGTACCTGGGGAGAGAGGTAATTTTCCCCCATTTCTCTATGCAGAAGCGCCGAAGCCCATTGCTCCCACGGAGGGCTGCGAAGCCTTCGTAGGGCACGCTGGATGTTCCCGTGACAAACTGCAGTAATCTCAGCCTCTGCTCATTATTGAAGCGCTCCACTGCAGCCCAGAACCAGCGGATCACAAGATGCCCATCGTGGTAACCTGCACGAGGCAAAGGGAGGGAGGAAGACAGGATGCGGAGAAAAGAGGAAGGGGTGAGGAGGGGGAGAGAGATCAAACACATCAGGTATGATAGGAACGGAATCGCGGTTTTTGATCTGATTTCTCTCGTGATGGCCTTTAGAGAGGTCTAAAACAATTTGTGCAACTAGGTCAAGTTTTAGAACAAGAGTAGATTTAGAAAATAGTCATTTTATAAAAGGACTTTATGTTCTGAGGGATGTTCTCAGAGATGTCTGCTTTCTGTTTAAACAACTGGGACTCCACTTAAAATGCCCCTGCCTGATATAGGTGTAGATAAGGAATAGAAGGGCCTGGTAGAGACCAAAGGGCCCATGAACACAATATTGCATCATGTTTCCTTTGTTCTGCTGTCTTAGGTCTTGGCAACCACATACCACGGGACAGTCTAGGACTTACCAGTCTAGGCTGGAGGTGAACAGCCAGTTTGGTGAACAGGAGATCCCAGGCTCTCCCCTTGAGCAGCTGCTCTCAGGCCAGCCCTGTGTGGATACATGCTGGGCCCATGGATTAAGTACTGGGTCCCTCTCACAGTAAACTGGGGAGACCATGCTTGGATATATCAATTAAATGATTTGCCATTGACTGCAAATGCAAGAGGCATTCAGAGAGAGAAGAAATCCATGCGTGCCAAGGTAGAAGCAAGGAAAGCTTCAGAAAGGAAGTGAAGCTACGAGCAGCATGCGAAGGGCTTGGGCAAGTGGAGGGAAGGAGGAGGACATTCCTGGCAGGAAAAATAAAGAATAACAAGAACGAGGAGGAAATATGCAGGCAACTGTAAGCCACTGGAGTAGAGGCGTGTCTGGTGAAGGCAGGAAGGAATATTTCTGGGGGGTGTTATGGGGCTTTAACAGCCTGGCAGATAATTTTTTTTGAGATAGAATCTCACTCTGTTGCCTGGGCTGGAGTGCAGTGGCACAATCTCGGCTCATTGCAACCTCTGCCTCCTGGGTTCAAGGGAACCTCCTATCTCAGCCTCTTGAGTAGCTGGTTCTACAGGCATATGCCACCACACCTGGCTAATTTTTGTATTTTTTTTACAGGTGGGGTTTCACCAGGCTGGTCTTGAACTTGTGAGTTCAAGCAATCTGCCTGCCTCGGCCTTCCAAAGTGCTGGGATTAAAGGCAGGAGCCACCATGCCCAGCAAGGCAGACAGCAGTTTTCATACTATACCAGTTTTATAATATAAGAGGCATTGCGGGGCTGAGTGTACTGGGGACATGAGGGAGGCTGAGGTGATGCCCCTAGCTCACTCTCTACTGCATTGATGGATTTCTCTGTGGTATTTTAAATGAAGAGTTTTGAGGCTAACAAAACCCTTCAAATCTAGAAGTAATAAGGAACTTGTTTTGTGGGTAGGGAAGTGGCCCGATGAAAGCAATGTTTCAGGAAGACAGGTCTGGCAGTGTGCAAGGTGAGTAGTTAGGAGGGGTTAGACATTAGCTTTAGTGATGGCCACGGTTAGAACCGTGTTGTGGCAAACTAGGATCGAGGCAGAGAGGGCTCCAATTCTGCAGGAAATGAGACACCCTTCGCTGGAGGCACGCATGCCGCTCAGGAGCTGGGTCCTGGATGGAATGTTCTCTGTAAGCCTCTACACCAAGTTAGGCCAGAGACTCGACCAATATGAGGAGGATGTCACCTGAAGGAAAGTTCAGGTTGGGAGTTGGAGAAAGGCATGTACAAACTCCTGCTTTGTACTGAAGTAAGGCCAAGCTTTTTGTAGTCTTCAAAAAGTGATGAATTATTATTATTATTATTATTATTATTTTTTTGAGACGGAGTCTTGCTCTGTCGCCCAGGCTGGAGTGCAGTGGCCGGATCTCAGCTCACTGCAAGCTCTGCCTCCCGGGTTTATGCCATTCTCCTGCCTCAGCCTCCCGAGTAGCTGGGACTACAGGCGCCCGCCACCTCCCCCCGCTAGTTTTTTGTATTTTTATTTTTAGTAGAGACGGGGTTTCACCGTGTTAGCCAGGATGGTCTTGATCTCCTGACCTCGTGATCCGCCCGTCTCGGCCTCCCAAAGTGCTGGGATTACAGGCTTGAGCCACCGCGCCCGGCCAAAAAGTGACGAATTATTTATACATGCAATGGAATGTTATTCGGCTATAAAAAGGAATAAAATAATGAAACATGCTATGTACAACATGGATGAACTTCAAGTAGGTTAAGTCAAAGAAGCCAGACACAAAAGACCACATTTTGTATGATTCTATTTATATGACATATCCAGAATAGGCAAATCCATTGAGACAGAAGGCAGATTGATGGTTGCCAGGGGTTGGGGGAAGGGGGCGTAGGAGTGAGAGCAACTGCTTAATGGGTACAGGGTTTCCTTTTGGGGTGATGAAAATATTCTGCAAGTAGCTAGAGGTAATGGTTGCACAACACTATGAATGTACTAAATGCCACTGACTTGTTCGCTTTAGTCAATTTTATTTTACATCAATTTCACCTCAACAAAACAATCTTTTGGAAAGTGCCGAGTTCTATTTGTGATAATTATATCATCACAGCTTCTGCCCACTCACCTCCCCGGTACTCGGTGTTATTCCGCCAGTCATTTAGGTCGATTTCCGCGGTGCCAGCTATCACCAGCTCCAGCTCCCTGGCATCAAACACGGACACCAGCCTCGAGTCTACAACCTGAAATGCAGGTTAGGCTTCAGTATCCAGGTCCAAACACGTGGAAAGGCTATGTTCATTATTATATTTATGTGGGTTAAACTGGGAAACTCACCATCACTGGCAATACTTTCTTTCAGTCTGCAATCATTTTTAACTCAGAAATTATTGCTATGATCTGAATGTTTATATCCTTTTCCTTCCCCAAATTCATATGTTGAAATCTTTACCCCGGAGGGCATTGTATTAGGAGGTGGGGACTTTGGGGGGTGATTCGATCACCAGAGCTTCACGCTTTTATTAAACAGGCCCAAGAGATACCTCGTGTCCCTTCCTTCATGAAGACACAGGGAGAAGGTACCATCTATGAACCAGAAGGTGGCCCCTTAGCAGACACCAAATCTGCTGGTACCTTGATCTTGGACTTCCCAGACTCCAAAACTGTGAGAAATAAATGACTGTTGCTGTAAGTCACCCATCTCACAGTATTTTGTTACAGCAGCTCGAACGATGATCATTGACTTCAATATTTTAGAACACAAGCCTTCATAAGCAGGGAACAGAAAAAAGAATCCCATGCTCCACCCCTAATGCTCCCTCTCAGAATGATTTTGTCAACAAATCTGACTCGACTTTCTGCAATCACATTGAAATTTTCAAATAACATTGCATTTTAAAGGCAAAAAGTCCACATCACTTTGAAGGACTTAGTAGCTATTAGTATTACTATTTCACTTAAAATGTAGTCTTTCACATGCAATTATGACTTATTTCCTAAAATTTAGCATTTGTATTAAAACGACTGCATTTTCCATCCCTTCTCAAACCAGGACCCTAAGATTAAGAGCCTCATGCTCACTGGACTGAGCTAGCTGGGTGCAAATTTGTCTTTTCCTTCCCGTCTTCTCTCACTTCTTTCCTCCCTCCTTAGATATCTGGGAAGACTTGTTTTGTTAGGGTTCTGCATTCTGACTTTGCATCTCGGGTGAAATGTACCAGGCACAACTGAGGTCCTGTGGTGGAACCTCCTCTAATCAAACCAGAGGTGGACGAGACCATGGCCAGTGCACTATTCCATTCTGGCAGGGAAGGAGAGCCTTCCATGACCCAAGACGTGAGAAAACATTTATAGCCTCTGGTTTTTAAACTGGAGAAGTTCAAGGATGTCATAGGATGTCTAGCGGCCCTCCCTGTCTTCCTCATTTACCACTCAGCATAGATTACGTGGCACAACGTGATGCTATAATGAAATAAAATTCTAGCGACAGTGGACAATACCCCCCAATACCTTCTCTTCACTTATTTTTGTTTCGTTGAATGAAAGGAAACACCATCTGCACATATCGTGAAGAGATGCTAGATGTTTTCACATCTGGCACACCAGGGTCACATGCCAGTTGTCTGAAAGCATTTTTCACCAATAAGAGTTGAGTGTCCCAGAGAACTGTGACCTCTCAGCCCTCCACCCCAAGAAAGTCCTCAGCACTCCCTGGTGAGGAGCACTTGCTGAGCCCACTGCCCGCCTTGGCTCTCCCTGTCTGTTCTCACCACTTGAGCTGCTGCTCCCCCAGGGAGCCTGGAGGATGAGGCCCCATGAAGCAGCACCCTGGCCACAGCTTGCCTTCCCCAGGTCACCGGGCCTCACCTCGTAGAAGCCGCGCACCAGTGCCTCGGTCTGCTGTACCACGCCGCGTTCCACCCGCCACTTCACCATGCGCTCGATGTACTCCTTCTTGTTCTTCTCCGTCACCTGTGTGTTGGCTCCTCCAGACTTCAACTCCCTTTCCGTGACCTTGTAGGAAAACAGAAATATCGCAATGCTTGTCAGTTCAGCTTATCTCTCAGGGAGATGCTTGTCAGTTCAGCTTATCTCTCAGGGAGGCACACCTGTATACCAAAAGTCCTCTACAGGGCATTATTTGGCATTATTACCCCTGGAATCTTTTTTCCTTTCTCAAGGTCACTAAAAAGGCTCTGGCTGTTCTAAGCAGTTTGGAACACAGTGGTGCAATCATAGCTTATTGCAGCCCTGCATTCCTGGGGGCAAATGATCCTCCTGCCTCAGCCTCCTGAGAAGATGGGATCACAGACGCACCACTCTGCCTGGTTATCTTCCTTCTTTCTTCTTCTTCTGTTTTTTTTTTTTTTTTTTTTTTTTTTTTGGTAGAATGTGGTCTATGTTGCCCAGGCTAGTCTTGAACTCCTGGCCTTAAGTGATCCTCCCAACTCCGAAATATTGGGATTACAAGCGTGAGACACTGCACCTGACCTCTAAACAGATTGTTATGCACCTTGGAAGGGCTACAGTTTTCGTTTTATACAGAGGAAACAGGTTTCCTATACTCAAGAGGCATGATGGAAATGAAAGGAAAATGTGCTAGGTTGTCCCCAATGGTGAAGCTGAATGTCTCAATGCTACAATCACATACTTGATGCCCCCAAATCTCAATGACAGCAAATTCTTAACAGCCATCAGCTTCCACTCCCACAGCTGGCCAGAAGACAGTAGGCTTCTGGCAGAGGGTGGGGTATAATATTACACAGCCAGGGCAGCCTGATCCTGGGAAGGGAACCAGAAGCACGTAGGCACACACAGCAAATGGTGCTGCCACTTGTGTGATAATGCATGTTTTGTTAGGACACGCTTGAGTCATCAGGGAAGGCTATGATCTGTGTGCCATCTTTCCACAGGCAAGAAGGTAGATAACATACTAGACATTAAAAAAAATCAAAATGTGTTCATGTGTAAAGGGGGTAATCTTCAGTCATCTTAAATTCACTTAAGTGTTCACTGAAATGCTCAATGCTGCAAGACAAATGAGGCATCACTGGATTTAGTTACTGGTTTAAAGAAAAAAATACTTGTATATTTGGCACTTGTGGACACACGTACCTAAACAAAACAGTCCATAAGTAATCTGATGGTTACCTTTTCTTTTATCACTTAGGTGATCAGTGCTAATTATAAAATATTGGCTAACAATAAAATACTTGTTACCACCCAGCATCCATATTCTTTGGGATGTCTGATTTTTAGCTGCCCAGTTAAAGACTTTATTTTCCAACCTCTTTCACAGCTAGGTGTGGCACGTAAGTAAATTCTGTCCAATGGGATGAAAGCAGAAGTGTTTGGCACTGTCAGGAGGCCTCCTTGAAGGGATGGGCTGTGTGTTCCTTTGTCCTGCTGCATTGAACACAGTCATGATGGTTGGGATGCTGTACTCATCTGGGCTAAGAGTGCGGGGCGCCTATCCTAGTGATAGCAGTGGGGAGACCTGGAAGGAGCTTGATCCCTGAGGATTTTATCAAACAGCGCTTTTTTTTGTTTTTGTTTTGAGACAGGGTCTCACTCTGTCACCCAGGCTGGAGGGCAGTGGTACAATCTTAGCTCTCTGCAAGCTCTCTCTCCCAGGCTCAAGCAATTCTCCCACCTCAGCCTCCCAAGTAACTGGGACTACAGGCACATGCCACCACACCTGACTAATTTTTATTTTTAGTACAGACAGGATTTTGCCATGTTGATCAGATTGGTCTTGAGCTCCTGGCCTCAAGCGATCTACCCGCCTTGGCTTCCCAAAGTGCTAGGATTATAGGCGTGAACCACCACACTCAGCCTAAACAGGGCTTTTATGTGAGAAAAAAAAAAAGCTTCTATTAATTTCAACAGGGTCATTTTTGGCTTCTTCACTAGTAGCTGAATCTAATCCTAAAGCCTATGGTGTCTTTCACCTGCATCCCTCTGCTCTCCACTGTCTAACAACTTGACAAAAGAAGGGCTGCAATTCAATCTTCTAAAACCACTCATTGTTCTTGGTGACCTCCTTTTGAAGAGAAATGGGATAAACTTTAAGCAGGTATACAGGTGACCCTTGAGCAACATGGATTTGAACTGCATGGGTCCACTTGTACATGGATTTTTTTCAATAAATATATTGGAAATTTTTTGGAGACTTACAACAATTTGAAAAAACTCACAGATGGCCTGCATACCCAGAAAATTAATAGAAGCTTTTTTAAAATGAAAAAAAGAGTTAGAAATGTCATGAGTCCATAAAATATATGTAGATAGTAGTCTATTTTTATCATTTACTAACACAAAATATACACAAATCTATTATTAAAAAGTTAAAATTTATGAAAACGTACACACACAAACACTTAGAGCCTGTACATGGTGCCACTGGTAGTTGAGAGAAAAGCAAACTAACATAAAAATGCAGCATTAAATCACAACTGCATAAAATTAACGTAGTACATACTGTACTATTGTAATAATTTTGTAGCCACCTCCTGTTGTTTTTGCGATGAGCTCAAGTGTTGCTGATGAACAGCCTCTCTCCAGTAAACTGTGTATCATAGTAAAAAGTGATCTCTCTTGTTTACTGCATATTTTCCACTGTGTTTAAGTGCAATACCGTGAACTTTGAATAACATCATGGGACCCACATGAAGGGCCACTAATGATGCTGGAAGTAATCCCAAGAAGGAAAGAAAAATGATGATATTACAAGGGAAAATTGAATTGCTTGATAGGCACCATAGATTGAGGTCTGCAGATGTGGTTTCCCATCTTTTCAAAACAAATGAATCCAGCATAGGGGCCATTGTAAAAAAAGAAAAGGAAATTCATGAAGCCATCACTGCAGCTATGCCAGCAGGTGTGAAAACCTGGCACTTTTTGTGGAATACCTTTTTATATCATATTGAAAATACAGCTTTTTTTTTTTCTCTGAGACAGAGTCTCGCTCTGCTGCCAGGCTGGAATGCAGTGGTGCAATCCCAGCTCGCTGCAATCTCTGCCTCCCGGGTTCAAGCGATTCTCCTGCCTCAGCCTCCAAGTAGCTGAGATTACAGGCACGTGTCACCATGCCCAGCTAATTTTTGTATTTTTAGTAGAGATGGGGTTTCACTATGTTGGCCAGGATGGTATTGAAATCTTGACCTTGTGATCCACCTGCTTTGGCATCCCAAAGTGCTAGGATTACAGACATGAGCCACTGTGCTCGGCCAAAAACACAGCTTTTATGTGAGTGCAGTATTGCTAGAACAATGGCATACTTATAGACTCTAATATGATTCCAGAAAAAGCAAAGTCATTATATGATAACTCAAAGCAAAAGGAAGGTGAAGGATCTAAAGTTGGAAAATTTAATGCCAGCAAAGGATGGTTTGATAATTTTAGAAACAGGTTTGGCTGAAAAAAATGTCAAGATAAAAAGAGAAGCAGCTCGTGCTGACCAAGAGGCAGCAGACGAATTCCCAGACACCATTAAGAAAATCACTGAGGAGAAAAGATACCTGCCTGTACAGGTTTTTAATGCAGGTGAAAGTGCCCTGTTCTGGAAAAAAAGCACCACACAGGACCTTTATTAGTAAGGAAGACAAGTAAGAACCAGGATTTAGGGCAGGAATTGATAGGCTAACTCTACTGTTTTGTGCAAACACATTTGGATTCATGATCAGGATTGCCCTTATCCATTAAAGCTTTAACCCCCGAGCCTTGAAGAGAAAAGATAACACCAGCTGACAACAAGAAGGCCTGGATAATGAGAACGTCTCTTCTGGATTGGTTCTGTCAGTGCCTTGTTCCCAAAGTTAGGAAGTACCTTGCCAATAAGGGACTGCCTTTTAAAGTTTTTTTGATATTGGACAGTGCCCTTGGCCACCCAGAACCCCCTGAGTTCAACACCAAGGCATCAAAATGGTCTACTTGCCCCCCAAAACAACATCTCTAATTCAGCCTTTAGATCAAGAGTCATAGGACCTTTAAGTCTCATTACGCAGGGCACTCTATGGAAAGGATGTCAACATTATGGATGACTTCAATAGAGAGAACATTGTGAAATTCTGGAAAAGTTATGCCACTGAAGATGTTATAGAAAAAGCCATGAAAGTCATCAAGCCCCAAACAATAAATTTCTGCTGGAGAAAACTGTGTCCACATGTTATGCATAACCTCCCAGGATTTATGACAGAGCCAATCAAGGAAATCATGAAAGAGATTGTAGATATAGAAAAAAAAAAAAAAAAAGTTGAGGGTAAAGGGTTTCAAGATATGGATCTTGGAGAAATTCAAGAGCTGATAGACACCATGCCAGAGGAACTAAAAGAAGATGACTTGACGGGGATGAGTGCTTCTGAACCAGGGCCAGGTGACGAGGAAGAAGATCTAGAAGAAGCAGTGCCAGAAAACAAATCGATGTTAGACAATCTGGCAGAAGGGTTCTGATTGTTTAAGACTGCTTTTGACTTCTTTTATGATAATGAACCTTTCTAGATATGGGCACTGAAACTAAAGCAAAGGATTGGTAGAAGAAGGATTGGTACTATATAGACACATTTTTAGAGAAACGAAAATGCAAAAACGACAGAAATTACAACGTATTTTCATAAAGTTACACCCAGTGTGCCTGCCTCTCCTGCCCCCTCTTTCACCTCTTCCACCCCTGAGACAGTAAGACCAAACCCTCATTTCCTGCTCCTCTTCAGCCTATTCAAAGTGAAGACAACCTTTATGATGATCCACTTCCATTCAATGAATAGAAAATATACTTTCTCTTCCTTATCATGTTCTTAATAACATTCTCTTTTCTCTGGCATTCCTTATTGTAAGAAGACAGTTTATAATACCTATAACCTATAAAATATTTGTTAATTGACCATTTTTGTTATTAATAAGACTTCTAGTCAACAGTAGGCTACAAGTATTTAAGTTTTTGGAGAATCAAAAGTTATACATGAATTTTCAACTCTCCAGGAGTCAGCGCCCTAACCCTTGCATTTTGAAGGGTCAACTGTACATTATTCTAGTTCTACAACACATCCTTATTTTTATCATTGGGAACATTTAAGCTTTTTTTCTAAGTTGTCGAGTTCCTACACTTTACACTAGAGGATTGTTCTTTTGTATCTTCAACTTTATTTGTTCCTCTAATTTTATGCATTCAGTTATTTGTAGTTGACTTTGTTTTCTTGAATATATAGTATATGACCATGGAATAAAATTCAAGTGGTATAGAAGGCCATAAAATGAAAAGTAAGTTTTTATCCCACTTAACCTCCCAGCCATGCATTCTCCCTTTCTGGAAACAGTCATCTCTACTTCCCTTCCAGGGAGATTCTATGCATATGCTGGGGAATGTATATATTTCAATTTAAAAAATTTTTAGAGATGGGGTCTTGCTATGTTGCCCAGGCTGGTCTTGAACTCCTGCCTTCAAGAGATCCTCCCACCTCCACCTCCCACAGTGCTGGGATTACAGGCGTGAGTCACTGTGCCTGACCAATATAAACTCTTTTTCCCTGTAAACAGTAGTGTGTTTTACACACTGTTCTTCACTGTCTTTTTTTTTTTTTAAATATATCTTAGAAATTTTTCATGACAATTTAGACCTGTGTTTTTCTTTCTTAATTGTTGTTAGTGTACCTGTTTATTGCTCATGATTATATGTGAATTTAGGGGCTGAGGTGTCCTCTTGCTTTTTAATAACCCCACATGATTTCACTACTCCACTTAGTAAATGTGTCATTTATTTAACCAGTGCTCTACTGCTGGACATTTAGACTGTTACAGATATTTTTCAACTATCAACAAGGCTGTGATGAAGATCCTAATATATTAGTAATTTCAATTAGGTGTTAATGTATCGGTAGGACAAATTTCTAGACGTGTGCTGAGTCAAAGGCATGTGATTTAAAATATGAACTGATATCACCAAAGAGCCTTTCACAGAGAGTGAATCAAACTTCCACCTACAATGGACAGGAGGGTCTGTTTCTCTACACCATCCCAAAATACTGCTACATTTCTAATTCTTGACATTCTAATAAGGGAAAATGGTATCTCACTATAGCATTAATTTATTTTAAAAAATTGTAAATGAGATTATCTCCTTGTCTTTCCTTTTCTGGGAACTATCTATTTATATTCTTTGTGACTTTTCTATTAGGTTGTTGACTGATAATTTCATATTGATCTGTGGGATCTCTGATATTGAAAGAAATAGTCTTTATGTTATGTATTAAACATTATGTCGCTTTCAGTTTGCCATGCAGAAATTTAAAAATAATATTTGACTATGTCAGATGACTTTTATGACTTTGAGAGTTTGTGCCATATCTGTATCAGCATTCTTTAGTGCAAGATTAAAGATAAAAATTATCTCTTTTTTCCTTTTTTTTAAATTTAAATTTTTACAATCAGGTTTCTGATCCAGCTGGAGTTTATTTAGTGTAATGAGTTAGGTTAGGAATCTAACTTAAAACTTTTACAGATGGCTACCCAGTTGTCTTAATACAATTGTGTGTATTTTACACATTTACGCTCTACAATTAGGCATATGTGAAAGATGGGCTAAAAGTAGTCATGCACAGAGAACAGTGTATTTTGCCTGTTCAATGAGTACATGGCAGGAAAGTTAAATGAGTAGCTTTTTTTTTTTTTTTTTTTTGAGATGCAGTTTTGCTCTTGTCACCCAGGCTGGAGTGCAATGACGTGATCTAGGCTCACTGTAACTGCCACCTCCCAGGTTCAAAAGATTCTCCTGTCTCAGCCTCCCAAGTAGCTGGGATTACAGGTGTCCGCCACCATGCCCAGCTAATTTTTGTATTTTTAATAGAGACGGGGTTTCACTGTGTTGGCCAGGCTGTTCTCGAACTCCTGACCTCAGGTAATCTGCCCACTTCAGCCTCCCAAAGTGCTGGCATTACAGGCATGAGCCACTGTGCCCAGCCATGAGTAGCATATTCTTGAACATATTTAAATGTGCTCTCCAGAGTTGCAGAAAGAAATATTTTTTTTCCTCAAGTATGTAACAGCATTCTTCAGAGGCATGTTTTTACAGAGGAAATACAGCAGAATGTTGATGTTTCCAGGACCTATCCAAGATTCTTGACTGGGATGTGGGTGCTCGGTGGCCTGCAGCATTCATTCATTCTCATGCAGCGACCCAGTGCACTGTCCACATTGATGGGAGGCACCTCTGAAGCATTCTGACTTAACTATCACAACAACTCTGTTACGAATTACCATATGTCACGGGCTTTACGTCTAGAAAATGAGGTTCGCCAAACCTTGTTTGTTAAATCTACTCAGGCTATGGTTATTTTCTGTTAAAACTGTAGGCCATTTGATCAGAAGATTTGATGTTATATAAATGCTAGTAGAAAGCAAATGGGAAACTTTATCTTATTATTTAGTGTTGAGATATATGTATTTTGGAGGAGTAGCTATCTGGATGTAATAGAAAGAATCATTTCTGTAATGGCACAGATAACAGAAATATCTGATATATGTATGGCGTACTTCACAAACATGTTTTCTGATCCATTATCATATCTGATTTTCAAAGAACTACATAAAGTAGATCCATGTCATAACAAGAAAAAGAAGAAAGAGGACACGGGCAGATTTATTAAAGGAAGTGGTTCCCAAGGAATTGGTTTGAATGAATGAGATCCCATATTTGCTAATTTAAAAACGAAATCCCATTACCGCATGATCTAGCAATCCCTTCTGCGTATATATCCGAAAGAATTGATATATACAGCAGGGACTTGAACAGATATTTGTACATTCACGTTCATAGCAGCATGATTCACCATAGCCAAAATGTGGAAAAAACCCAGGTGTTCATCAACAGACAAATGGATGAATGGATAAACAAAATATGGCATATATGTATATATATTTGTTTATATATATATAATATATACACATTATGAAATATTTTTCTGCTTTAAAAAGGAAGGAATATTTTATATATATAAAGGAAGAATACTATGTATATTTGTATATGTATGTGTGTATACATATATATCTATATAATGAAATATTATTTAGCCTTAAAAAGGAAGGAAATTCGGACACATGCTACAACACGGATGAGCCTTGAGGACATTACGCTAAGTGAAATAAGTCAGCCACAAAAAGACAAATATTGTATAATTCCACTTATATGAGGTATCTAGAGTAGTCAAATTCATAGAAACAGAAAATAGAATGGTAGTTGCCAGGAGTTGTGGGTAGGAGAAATGGAAAGTTATTGTTTAATGAGTAGAGTTTCTATTTTGCAAGATGAAAAAGTTCTGGAGATTGGATGCCCAACAATGTAGATAGACTGAAGCACTGAAGTCTACACTTAAAAGTGATTAAGATGATAAATTTCATGTTATGTGTATTTTCCATAGTAAAAACCAAAATCCCTTTTCCAAGCTCCATATCACACAAACCTGTCCAAAAACCTCTTCATTAACGGTGAAAGTGAGGTCTAGGATGTCTGTGATGTTGTTGTCCTTCATCCACTGCAAGCTCTGGTGGAATTCCTCATCCAAATATTCCAGGTCACTCAAATCACAGGGCCTGGGTGAATTCAGTGAGAAAGGCAAACAGAATTACTGAACAAATGGCTACCCAGACCTCACTTCAAAATGTGGTTATATCATTCCTGGCTAAAACATCACAAACTTATCCTAACAATTTGATACTTTTGAATATACTAATGAATCAGATCATTCAGTCATTTTAGTTCATTCAAAAGATTTTCCTTTGAAAAGAAAATGTGAAATTGTTTACAATAGCAAACACGAAATAATTATTGACTCATGGACTCTGCATGAAAATTGGAGAAAACTATCATTTTAAAACAACTATGTTATAAACTGATCAGTTCTATTTAACAGTTTAATGCAATGTTTGTAATATTATTATAATTTTTGTATAAAATGATTCATCTCCATGATATGACATTTTGATAATAGAATCTTTCCCTACAACAACAACAACAACAAAATCCCTAAATGCCTTTTTATTGGGCTAAAAAATGTATATGATATCTAAGCACTCAAAACAGGAAGCCACCATAGCCCTAACAGGAATGGTTAGGGCAAAACAGGGACAAAAGGGTCAGTGGCACCAGAGAGGTCAGTGTCGTTGCCCTGCAGAGAGGGCTGGGGTGGAAGCATGGTCTGCAAAGCACTTACAGTCTCAGGAGTGCCTTGTAGAAGGGCCTCGTGAAGAAAGCGTCAAGAAGGTACTGATGGATCAGAGCCAGGCCCAGGATGCGACCGCTAAACCTGAACCTGGAACACAGACAAGGCAGAGAAATGGATAAGTGGAAATTTACATTATTAAATATTTTAGTTTGCACTTTTATCTGATGTGTTTCTTTTGAGTATTCATCTCAAGTTGCTTAAGGAATCTTCTCATTGATGACGCAAGGAGGTGCCTGTTCTCCTCCTTCTTATGCTTTACCATGAACAATGCCTGTGTGCTTGCTAGGTACTAAAGGAAGCCTCCTCTCCCCACCATGTAGCAGACTCAAGTCATTTTTTCAGAACCTTTTTCAGACCTGGGAGAATGAGGACCCAAGAAGAGGAAAGCACTGGGAAGGGGAATTCAGGAATCTTAGATAAAACGCCCACACTGAACTGGAGGAGGACCTGGATCCAGTGACACAGAGGGCTTTCTGGATGTGCGTCCTTACCCATTCAAACATTTTCTCTACATTACCTAAGGTCCATGCTTGAGTATGGAGCCCATATGGCAGTTGTGCTTGCAGACAGTGGGGAAGAGTTACATAGAATCCCAACATGGTAAGAGATAAGCTGAATGAGCATCACTCTTCAAAATTGCCAGCCACATAAAAGACAGAATGAGGTCACTGCTAGGAAGAACTGGCCATACAGATCTGGCCACCTCCAGATGTAAGTGCCTTTACTGATTTAAATCCTTGTCGGAGCATTGACTTCCCGAGCATTTTGCAAGTAACCTGCTTAGCAAAATGCTGAGGCTACCTGGGCTTGATTCCATTGTTGCCTGCTCCTAAACCAGCTTCTTGCCTGCCTGGTCTAGCACCCTATGCTTTCCCCACCATGTGGGCCTTGCCTATCTCTGACACCTGCTTTCATAACTGGAGTCTCCCTGGTGTCCACTCTAAGTAGGTTCTCACCTAATCAGGGATTTAGTTGTGAATTTTCTCCGATCCTCCCTGTCAGAATTTCCAACTAATCTATCTCCAATGCCTTTTATGTGGGTCTTTTTAGACTCACGGGGTTTCCTACTCTATAGCTGCTATAAAGATGGTAAAATGAACAGAATATCTGATTCCATAGAATACATATATTTATAATAACACTTCAAATTGGTATGTTTGAAGTAGTTGATTCTTTTTCCATGAAATAACATGCTAGTGTTATTGACTCTGAAGAGACCAGAGGCAAACAAAACCTCAGTGAAAGTGCTATGGGGCACTATGGATAGGGGGCTTCTGGGACAATGGGTCGTTGGGCTTGGGTACCCCACCAGTGCTTCATTCCTGGGTGCCCTTTCCTGACCACCCCAATAACTGACTGGTCCCCAAGACAGTAACCACATCCTGTGTATAAAAACAGTTATCTTCTACCCCAATAGAAGATTGGCTCACCTACTCCAAATAGACTCTAGGGCATTGTAACCCATGCTTCTAACATGATAGTAGGGTTGTGGCCATCTAGGTAGAGACGACCGAGATGATCCAAACCAGGAAAAGACTAAAGGTCAGCACAGAAGTGATGGGCCCGTGGCTTCCCCACTTAGAGGTGGCCCCTGAGGGTCCAGTAAAGAGAGCTGGGAATCATAGCAGGGAGCAAATATATGCAGATATGGAATAAATGATAACATTAAATGAGATTACTATTTTCAGCTTAGTGCTAAAAAATTGAATATCTCAATGAATTAAAAATTTTCTAGCAAAATAAAAATTATTCAAATTTATTCAGGAAGATGTAGAAAACTTAGACCGATAACCATAGTGCCAAGTAGAAAATTTTGAGGAGAAAGGACTATCTCCAACATTGATACTGGGACTGGACATATATATTTTTAAAGACATGTTCTTTCAAAGACTCAAGGACAGAAAACCTTTCTGCTATTTCAACAGTTCCAGAAATCAGAAAAGGGTGGAAAACTTCTTAATTCATCATTATGAGCTACCATAACCACAAAGTGGAACCTGGAAAAGATAAAACAAGAAAGAAAACTAGAGAAATTTCACTTGTACATAAATCCTAAACACACACAAGAGAATTGAACCTACTAGTTCATTTCCAGAACAATGTAGAATGATTAAGGATGTTTAATTAGACAACTAAGGATATTCAATATTAAGAATTTTATTACTAAAATCAAGTATGAGGTCAAAAGACAAAAATTATATGACTTTTTTTGGGTTACAAACTGGACAGTTACTTGAAAATATCCATCACCAATTTCTGGAGGAAAAAAAAACCTTTGTAGTAAACCAGCAATAGAAGAATGCTTCCTTAACAAAATAAAGCACATCTATCTCAGCAATATATTTAACAGTAAAAATACCGAAGGATGCTTGTTACTACCACTCTTCATAATATTCTATCAGTTCTAGTCACTGCAGTTAATTATAAATGAAAAATTGAAAACAGATTAGAAGTAACTTTTATCAAATGCCTACTGGGCCAAGGCACGTTATTTACAATATCTCATTGACCCTTGCAACAATTCTATTTTATTGTTTTGGTCATCTCCATTTTGCAGATTAAGAAACTGAGGGCCAGTAATTAGCCCCAGGCAAGTGGTTCAGCAAGGAAACTGACCCACATCTGCCTGACACCAAACCAGGCCTTTTCCTTTGTGTCTATTTTGAGATGTGAGCAATGGAGAGGTTGCTCCTCTGGGTTCTGGGGCCAGGCTGCCTACTGTGTGATCTTGTGCAAGCGTTTAACCTCCCTCTTCTCAGTTTCCTCTTCTGGAAAACTTCACTATTTAAGTGTTACCTATTTTTGTTATTAGTATTTTATGTTGGCTACCAACATCTCTTGTGCTAATTAGACATATTTTGGTTCAGGTAACCTTCAACCAGCTTACGCCCTCTAAGGCCATGGCGGTGTCTCAAGGAATCCAGGATCAGGAATGCAGTTGGGCCTCAGGAACGCCAGGGACATGAGTGATATCGCTCTCCCTCATCCAGTTTCTCCCTTTGGCTTCTCTAAGCTCATTTCTCCTCTCTCACTGCCAACACCTCCTATGGTTTACATCCCAGAGTTCAAGCACAGGAGACACCAACTTGACTCCCTCTGACCTAGTTCTAAATTTTCAGCATGATTCTGACTGTTCTAACTCAGGTTGGATGCCCACTGGGATCAATCATGAGCAACCAGGGAGGAAATCTGAGTCTCGAGTACTTTGCAGCAAGGACCACTTTGCAGCAAGGATCACTCTCTGCCAGGGGGTGGGATCACTGTTGTATGTCTCTCAACCAGGGAGTGTGGCAATGGGGTTTCCTAGCACAGGGGACTGCAGCGCAGACTGCCAACAGAGAATTGTGTATTTGCTTTGAATTGGGTAGACCATAAGGTGGAATTTCCAAAGTCAGAATTACACTGGTTTCAAGGACTGACATGGGCAACAAACAAGTCCTAGTTTATTTTTAAGTAACTGTGCAACAAAGCTATGATAACGTGGTTTGGCTTTACATAACCACAGACGGGATGGCTCTAAGCCAGTCCCATATGTACTGTAAAATATATTCCAGAGCCACGAACTATGATCTGGGACATGTTTGTATAAAGCAAAATACAGCAACTGTACAATTCAAATCTAAAACAATAGCAGATGGAAAAAAAAAAACCCAACAACAATAGCTGATGAATTGCTGTGTGTGCAATTCCATAAATGAGAAAACACCTTCTAGTAATGGTGCACCTCCTTTATTTATCTTCTATATTTATTTCCCCTAAACTAAACAATTGCTTGTGGGGAAGTTGATTACATTTGCTGTTAACACAGGTTACAAAAGGGGAGGAAGTATGAGACAGAAAGAAAATACTTTTCCTTAGTCTCTGGACCTAAGATAGTGTGTCTAGGTATGAAGAAACTATCCCAATAATTTAAGCAAAATAAAGTGCTGAGGTTTCGAGCTAAGTTACTTGGCGTAAATAGAGTCCAGAGGATAAACTAAAATAAGACCCTATAGAAGTAGCGGAGCCACTCCGCCTGCCTGTGGGTGTATCTGTTACTTAAATACCCGGCCCCAGGGCCCCGTTCGAGAGCCTGTGTGTGTGAGCTTGCAGGGCTTTGCTCACTGCTTTCTCTCCGTGGATCTCAGGAGTCTCGACTGATACTGCAGGCCAGCCTAGCTCCTGGGGTGTAGCACTGCTCCCCGCTTTTTCTGTGCTGACATTCTGGAGGCCATGCTTGAACGCAGCTTCTGCCGCCTCAGCCTCTGCAACTCAACAAGTCACGACGCGCTGCCTGTGCTGGTGCCGCCGCTGCCCGACCAGGCTGCGGCTCCGCGTCTGTGCTTTTTCCTGGCCCGTGCTCAGTTTTACTTTGCCAGGAGGGAGTGGCTCCTCCGTGTTGTCCTGCTTTCTTAGAGGGGCCTTGCAGAGGAGTTGCCTGGGCCCTAAGAGCTTACATGGACTGCTTTTGAAGCTTGCTCACGTCCTTTAATCCCTAGGGCAACCAGGGCCTGGTGGGTGGAGGGAACAGCTACCACGGGTTCACCTCTACCCCTCAGGCCGTGTTGGGCACCCCGGCTCCCTAGGCCATTCTTCTGCTTCTCGTGGGGGCTATTGTATCTTAAGGGCCCCCAGGTTCCCTGCTCAAAATCTGCTTTCTGCTGTTTCCCACGTGTGTCTAAGTTCCAACCATGGGTGCCCTTCAACTCCTCTTCACAAGAGAGACCTCAGCCCCCAGGTACCCAGCAGGTGCACATGCACACGGGGCTGAGGAGAGGAGGCAAGGCGGGTCAGCCCATGCCTCCCAGCAGCGGGTGGTGGGTCCCAGCCTTTTCCCCATTCTAGCCACACCGGGGTGGGTCAGGAAGGGAGCCTCCCCTGGGCAGTGAAGGGGCATGAGTCTCTCTCTCTGGCAATGTTTTTGCTGTAATTTGAAACCTCCCAGGAGATTCTGACATGCCATCACCATAAAACATATTCCTGACTTTTAAGAAACACATAAAGCATATTTTTATACTTATTTATCAATTAGAGATGTGTTTCCACCCATTTAGACCTGAGACCACAGAAAGATTAGCAATATAGCAAAATACCAAGAACCCACATTTAACAACAACAACAACAAAATCCTTTCTATTGAGGATCAATGAAGGCCAAGTCTCCTTTGTGTGGAAGGCATGCTCTATTTTCCTTCAGATGAAGAGCACAGACAGTTCATGGTTACATTCCTCAATCCAAACCACATCCCCGTGGTTTGTGGGAACATTCCTGGACTCTGATATAAATTATTTTCACATCCTTGGTTTTAGTATGTTGCAAGTTTTTGTTTTTGGTATCATCAACCCCTTCCCTCCTGCCAAAGAAAAATAACAGAATTGGGTATTTTTTAATGTGAAGTAAAATACAAGTGATATATAAAATTTTTTTAAAAAGTGAGTCAACTCTGTCACCCAAGGTGATATTTGTGACTGAGATGACTCTTCCCCTGATTACCAGTTGGTGAGAGCAGGGTCACACAAACATAGATCCTCCGTGCCATCATGTTCCCACCATGGTACAGTACGGACACCCTCGATACATGCAAATAGTGGTTTTCATTATCCTTTAACACACTGCAAAACATTTCTTTTCAGGAATGCTCTATGCTTGGTTCAGCCCTTTCCCCTCTGATGGAAATATATATGTTTTTCATCTTTATCTGTCTGCTCATAGATCCTGAGGGGAAGCCTGGACCCAGTGTGCCGTGGGACTGTGGAGTAACTTTGGGAATGAGCAGACGTCACTCTTGGTGCGTGCACATCAGCACCTCCCCATATGCCTGGGAGATGAACTTGACCTACGCTGAAGAAACAGCCACTCTGACCTTTCAAAAATACGTGGAGGGCTCTTACAGCAGGAGATCTGAAGGGAGCTAATATTATTGGCAAGGATTTCTCATATTTCCGTCTGGGTTTTGCACATTTTAGTGAGAGTTCAAAAGGTAATGGAGTTTCACACATTTCCAGCACATCTCCCCAAGTGGCTTAAAGGCCTCAAAACGACTCAACCCTCCCCTTGAGTGCATTACTGTTTGTTGACTTGACTCCTCTTCGGGCCATTTGCCAATAATCCAAACAAGGCAATGTGCTGTGGAGGATGATATCACAAGGTCTGATGTTAGGCTGCCTTGGTTTGGATCTTCTGACCTGTGTGACCTTGGGACACCTGTTTAATATCAGTTAACTCACCCATTATGGGAATCATAATGGCACCTACTGTATAGGACAGCTGCTAAGATGCTAAAAGTCCTCTGTACAAGGACTAGTGGAGGTCAGTCCACCTGAGAGTCTAATGAATTCCTATCCATAGACTGGCATGTCTAGTTTCTTACACTCAGAACCCTAGACCTAAAAACCCATTCTGAATTGAAGAGTGAAAATGTGGATTGGGCTGACAGTGGCTAGCCTGAAACTTCCTGCTGCAAACTTCTGCTCTGCTTACAAACAGCATTTATGTGTCATGGTGCCTGGCACAGGTAAGGTCTCAATCAAGATTTGTTGAATGGAATTAAATTGAAAATTATCATTTGGTTTTATCCCAGTGGAGCGCAACTATACAAACCCACAGAAAATGTCTGAAATGTCATATACCATTTGAACCCTGTTTGACTAGGTTAATTGCTCAAATTTCCAATATCTGCAGTAGGTCTCCACCCAGGAAGATGGACAGAAAGAGCAAACTGCAGAGAAGAGTTTAGGGGTTGAGTCAATATATGGAAAGATGTGGCAAATATTTTGCATCAAAGGACTGAAATAGCAGGTCTCCCTCTCCCTGTCTTCTCTCCCTCTTCAGTCTCTCCAGTGAACCATTGTGGGGGAACATGTTTCAGCAGGAATTAGTATGTAATGAGTTCAGTGTATTTTTCAACAGATTATTTAAATGAAAGCAGTTTTTGTAATGGCAAAAAAATGCAGTTGGGAAGTCTGCAAGAGGAATCTCTTATTTACAGGCCATGATTTATGGAAGGGGAAGCGGGATAGCTCGCCAAGCCAAGAAAATAAAAGACCTAATAATACTCTGGAAGGACATTTTGGATAGTGAAAGAAAAGACTTTAAAAGGCTTCTAGTTAATCCTTTTATATGCAAGTGATATAAAAATTGAGTGAAACCCTCAGTGCAGCACCCAGGCAATATGCCAAGTCTGAAAAGGCTCTGTAGGGCATTTCTGGCAGTTTTATTTCCTGGCATTAAACTTGGGCTGCTAAGGATTGATTCAAGGGGCCTCCTGGTTTTGGTGACCTTCTTAGTCTCCTCTTCTTGACCTGTTGCCCCAACAGATCAGGCTACTCATCTCCCTCTGCTTAATTCTTGGCTTCTGCATCTTTTGATGCATCACAGCCCAGCATGAAAAATACTCCCTGATAAGCTTCAGACTTGGGAGACCCAAAGCTGGGCCTTCCTGCCTGGAGAGGTGATCACATGGTGCACTGGGCACTGTAAAGAGGCTGGGCATTTGGTGGTAATGTGCTTGGCTCTTGTGCCTTTGGTGAGGAGATGGGGGCTGAGGCAGATGCAGGAACACCTGGCAGGACACTGAGGTCTGCTAAAAACTCTGCACACAGTCGTTAGTCTATAAAGGCCTCTTCTAACCACTATGGCATCTTCTGGAGCACAAATGTCTGTTGAAACGAACACTGTACTGGCAAATTTTAGGGGTTCACACATTTTGTTGGGTCAGTGAATGAGGCCAGAGGGTTGCTATAACTGCATCCATGCCTGGATGCCCCCAGGACACCATTGTAATGTCCTGTTTCCCAAGCCATGACTCTGGGGACTGCATTCACCTATGCATTGCCTACCACCTGCAGATTGACAACCAGCTGGTTTGAGTCAGCTGAGTTCTAGAAGATTCTGTCTGTAGCAGTCATGTTTTCTATCTCTGATACTCCCTGGATCTTTCCCAGACACTGCTTCCCTGGTAATGGACCAGGACCTGCATGGGTTAAGTTCCTTTAAGGAGTCTTTTGCAGTTCTCAAAAGAAGAGAGTTGGTTCCTCAGCCTTGGCACTACTGATGTTTGCTTTCTGGAGTATTATAGGATGTTTAACAGCATTTCTGACCTCTACCTACTAGATGCCAGTAGTACCAGCCTCCCAAGCTGTGACAACCCAAACTACCTCCTGACATTGCCAGTGTCCACTGGTGGTGGAGAGTGATGGTGCAAAATCAACCTCTCTTGAGAACCACTGGAATAGAGCATAGGGTGTGGGCAAATATTTCTAAACATGTGATGACATACTCTTTTCTAACTTGCCTTTCTTGAAAACTTGAGGAAGGCTGCCTGGGCCCTCCGGGGCAATGCACGTCTTACCCCTATGGCTTTGTGCTCCACTCTGCACATCTGAGCAGCTTTTCATCATTCTCTGAATCTGTAAGTGTACTTCCTACCCCACCAAATATCATCTTAAACTCCCACCAAGAATTTGGGCTCCAGGTTTCTTTTGGGGAAGTGATGAGCGGGGAGAATAATTCCTTCTGAATGCTTCAGAGAGCGTCAACATTGCTGAGGGGATGATGCAGGATCTGAGTAAAGAAAAAGAGTGAGCTCCTGGAGAATGAGCATCACAAACTGGGGGACAGCTTAGGGATCTAAGGTGGGAAGATGTGTGGTTTGTTTGAGCAATGCAAAGAGGCCAGTGGGGGTGGACCCCAGAGTGAGAAGGGGGAAATGGCAGAACATGAGTTTGGAGAGGCACCCAGGGGATAGATCATGCCGGACTTGGCGGGCTATGGAAAGGACTTTAGATTTCATTCTAAGTATGATGGGAATCCACTGGAAGTTTCATGTAGGGTCTTTGGAATGAACTGATGTGTTAAAATGATCACTCTGGATGCTGCATGGAGAGAGGTGAGTTCTGGCAAGAATGAAGGCTGAGATCTGTCTGGAGGCTTCTGCATCCAGATGGGAGGTGATGGTGGCTTATACTGGGAGTGGTAGTGGAGGTGATGAGGTGAGAGTCTGGATGTATTTTCACGATAAAGCCCAGGGGATTTACTGATGCATTTAAGGGGAGAGATGAGAAAAAGAAAGGCAACAGGAATAGTCCACGGCCTTGGGCCAGAGCAACTGGGTGCCATTTACTGAGATGGGAAACACCAGAACAGAGGGTTTGGAGGAGGAAATGGCGAGTTCTCTTTCAGACATATTACGTCTGTGCTGCCTATTTATATCTGAGTGGAGCTGTGAAGCAGGCAGTTTTACTGAGGAGTCAGTGCCTCTGGGCACAGGGCCGCGCTACAGATGTCACTGTGGGGCCGTCAGGATGCAGATGGCATTTGAAGCCAGGCATCTGGACAAGATCACGGAGGAAGTTTGTGCAGATGGAGAGGCGGACCCAGGGCTGAATGTTAATTGATGCAGCATTTGGGGATCTGGAAGATGAGAGGCAACCATAAAGTACATGAGAAGGAACAGGCGGTGAGGCTGGAGGAACAGGGATATGGAGCACATGGTGCAGGAAGGAGGCAGAGGCCAACTGTGTCAAGTGCCTCTGAGATCAGGAAGTAGGCGGTCTGAGAGTCACCAGATGGCTTTGACAACCTTCATGAGGGGTGCAGGGGAGGAAGCTGGCTGGAGAGAATGGGAGGAGAGGCAGTGGAGAAAGCCAGCACAGATAACTCTTTCTAGGAATGCGCCTCTAAAGGGGAGCAGTGGGGTGGTCAGTGGAGGAGGGTGTGACATCAATGGAGGTTTGGGTTTTTGTTTTTTCAGTGTGAGGGAAATTGCAGTGTGTTCATACATTTCCAATTTCAACAAACTTATCAAGTGCCTACTATGTGCCAGGTACATAGAAAGATCCTAAGGTACCCATTCATTTTGAGTTTACAAGCTAGGAAGGGAGATAGACACAGCAATGCAGCATCTCATCACCACAGAGCAAGTGGTGGAGAAGAGGAGTGCACGGGGTGCTGTGAAAACTCAGGGGAGGAAGCACAGCTTGGCTCTGGGGGCGTTAAATCCGGGCAGGCCTCCTGAAGGAGGTGACAAGTGAGGTAACCCTAAGAATTAGCCTGGAAGAATGAATAGAAATTAGTCTGCTTTAAGAAGACAGGGAAAGGCTTTCCAAGAAAATAAAATCACATCGAAAAAGAATAAGGAAAGATAATGGGATGTGTTTAGAACAGCATGCAATTCATGATTACTAGAGCATACAAAATGAGGAAGGACAAGATGTGAGATAAGGTTGTGGAGAGAGATAGCAGGAGGTCCTGGAAGGTCTTATTTTCCATGCCAACAAGTTCACCCTTTAAATTGTAGATGATGGGAACCCATTGACTGGTTTAAACAGGGGAGTGATGTGCTTGTTTTGGCATTTTTAGAGAAATCACTTTGCACCCATATGAAGGATATAGATTTTAGGAGGGGACAGATTTGGAGGTTATTACAATGTGTCAAGGGGATCATCCTGAACATTTTGGAGGTAAATCAGCAGGACAGTGAGACACAGCAGAAGAGGAGGATGACAGGAAGAAGTGGCTTGGTGGGAGAGAGTAATTGTTAACTTGGAGGAGGATCAAAATGGAGATGTCTAGTAGGTATTTTGATAATAAAGTTTGAAGCTTAACAGAAAGGTCAGAGCTGAAAATATAAATTTAGAATTCATATGTTAGTATGGAGAGAAGTTTATAAAGTAGTAAACTTTGATTATATTGCTATATTTTATATAAAATTATATCTGTCCATCCATCCATCCATCCATCCATAAAAGAATATGGAAAAACTTAGGTCAGAAGAATAATGACATTTATTTCTGTATGGAGATATTTTCTTGTGTATATTAAATTTTTTCATAATGAATGTACCTTACTGATGTGACAAAACTATGTTTATTTACTTATAATAAAGATATAATAAAAACTAGGTGACAATGGCATGTCAGAATCTAAGGGGGTAGAGTTTCAAACAGCAGTGTGTATCTACTGCAGTAAAGTGTCCATTAAAGTAAAGTGTGGGCAGGGTGTGGTGGCTCATGCCTGTAATCCCATCGCTTTGGAAGGCTGAGGTGGGTGGATCACCTGAGGTCAGGAGTTCGAAACCAGCCTGGCCAATGTGGTAAAACCCCATCTCTACTAAAAAAAAAAAAAAAAAAAAAAAAAAAAACTTAGCCAGGCGTGGTGGCACAGGCCTGTAATCCCAGCTACTCGAGAGGCTGAGGCAGGAGAATTGCTTGAATTTGGGAGGCAGAGGTTGCAGTGAGCTGAGTTTGCACCACTGCACTCCAGCATGGGTGACAGAGCGAAACTCTGTCTCAAATCAATCAATCAATAAATAAAAATAAAAAAGTAAAAAGTGGTAAGAGTTCACTGGCTCTGTTGATGAGATGGTCTCTGCTGCTCATGGAAAGGGCGGTGCTGGTGACGATTACTGAATCAGACTTCAGTAGGTGAGGAAGTGAGTACCAGAGAGGAGCAGAGCAGGGGGAGAGCATGACGTGTAAAGATCCATGAGAAAGGGATGACTGCTGGAGAGGCCTGGAGATGGGGACTGGTGGGCCTCCAGCCTGCGTGGGTGGGTCCACCTTGAGTGGAGGAAAGGACTCCAGGGAGGCTGTTAAGGTTGGGTAGCATTTGTATTTGGGGTGAGAAATTGAAGGGGTCACCTCAGTGTTTCCATTTCAGTAGGGTCTGAAGTCACCTCACAGTGGAGGTGATTTTGGTTAGTGGAGGCTTTTGGGACAGTAAAATGGAAGATGCCCCCGTAACAGGACTGGTGAACTTTGCTCTGGCACTTTCTGAGGTCAGAGAGTATGATTTAGAATTGTACCCTTTCTTGGAATTACTTCATTTTCTCCAGGGCTAGAGCTGTAGAAAACTACCCTGGCATGGAATGGGGAAGAGTGAGTTACAATACTAATCCACAGTGGCATTTTGTCCATCAGATGGGGTGCAAGCATGGAGCAGGGAGGGAATTGGGTGTGCAGGGAACAAAGGCGCTCAGGAGGCCTGGGATGAAGGAGGCCATGCCAGACTATGAGGAGACAGAGAATCCAAGGTGAGAACAAGCTTGGCAAGGAGTGGTGGTAGGGGGAGGAGGTGGGAATGCCGGCTGCAGAATGATTGACAGTGGGATTTTAGAGTTTTCAGTTTCTGACATGGCACAGTTCTGGGTGATAATGAGGTTGGGAGGGCCACTGTGGGAGCAGGTGGCTGAAGTGGAATGTAGGTCACTGCCACAGGGGTTAGGTAGGTTTGGTCTATTCTCTACACCCACATTTATTCAGATACCGTTTTGGGGAATGTATAAAGAATCCCCTCCTCAATGTCCCATAAAAATTGTTTAAATATTGCAGATGCAAGGCATTATTTATATTTGGTTTTCATAGCTTCCCTCTGTGTGGAAACGATTTTACAAATTAGCTGAGAAAACTTGAAGTTTTCTTCATCTGCCATGAAAGAGACTCTGCCAACACAAGATAATGACAGGATATTATCTTCAGATTGCTAATTAGTAAGTGAAATGAATGTCTAGCCCTGGTGCCGCCAAGTCCCCTCCTTTAATATCTGCCCTGCAGGGGGGCAGAGGACTGAGACCAGAGCTGCTTCCCCTCAACATGGTAGGCCAAGTGTGTGGTGTACCTCCCTTTTAGAGAAAGCACTTCTAAAAGTACCTTATGCAGACTCTTAACATACCCTCTGACTATAGAGAGATGGCAAATAACATACTTAGTATTGCTCTTCAATTCAACGAAAAACTAGTTGTGGTAAAATTGATCATTTGACAGTGTGGATATTTTTTGACCCAGCATTCTGGTTAGCTTGTGTTAATACTGACTGTATCAATCGCATTTTCACAGATTATAAGGATGAAGTTAGGTTAATGTGGAAAGGAGTTGAGGAACAAAGATCTAGGAAAATAAACCTTCCCATAAATATAGAGAACATTACCCCACCTTTGATTTCCTCCTGTGTCTAGATGTGTGCAGGTATGTTATCTGGCCCTCAAAGATGCTTTCATTGACCTCTAAGGCATGATTCCTCCTTAGCCTCCAAGTATTCTTTACTGGGAGAGTTCAAATATTTTGTTTTGCAGTATCATGGATGCTCATGACTGAGGTTATGTCTACAAGTCGCAAAAACGATGTGCATTTAATTATCTAGGCAAGCAGCCTTTCATGGTCAAACGACTGAACAATTCATTGGACAAAATTAATCAAAGTAGTTAATCAAGGGACCAAAATAGCTCAGCTCTCAGTTTAGCTATTAACATTAGCTAATAGCTCAGTTTTTAGTTATTTAAGTTTCTAGCTATTTACCGTTGTCTGAGCCTCAGTCATTAGTTCCCCAGGTTGACTTTTTTGTGAATTTGCTTTATGAGCTCAGGTAAACAGTTGAAATTTTTTTCACCGGTTTGTCTGTTTACCTTGGGAGAATACTACTGATTTCTTCTCAGAGGCCTTTGGGAGCTATTGGAAAGATGGGTGAATTTTCTATCAAAATCTTGTGTATTCTTCAGAAACAGACACTCCAAAGGTTCAGAGTGAAATATAATACTGCATTATTAAACTTGGAGGTTTCCATGATGGGAGGTATCTGAATGGGTGGAATATTGGGCCTCACAAGATATGCCCATGTCCTAAACCCTGGTACCTGTGACTGTGATGTTATTTGGAAAAAGAGTCTTTGAAGATATAATTAAGTAAAAGATCTCAAGATAAGATGATCTTGGATTATCCAGGTGGGTCCTAATCCATGGACAAGCGTTCTTATGAGAGATAGAGAGGGGAGGACACAGGAACCGATGAGAAGGCCACGCAAGACAGAGGCAGAGACTGGAGTGATGCAGCCACAAGTCAAGGAGCCCTTGAAACCCCAGAAGCTGAAAGAGACAAAAAAGGGTCTCCCCTGGAGCCTTCGGAGGGAGTGTGGCCTTGCTGACACCTTGACTTTGGCCTTCTGGCTTCCAGAACTGAGAATGGCCAGTTTGTGGTAATTTGCTACAGCAGCCTTAGGAAAGTGAGGGAGCGCCCACTCAGAGCAGAGCCCTCCTCCTTGCTTGTCCAGAACAGTTTTCACTCAGCATAGGATCTCATAATTTTTAAGTTGTTCCACTAAAGTAATATATTTAATTTCATTCAAGAAGAGAATTTATCTAGTTTTAGAATGAGATACAGTGTCTAGTTCCAAGCCCAGTATTATAGAGAAAATTTGATCATAAAAAGCTGCTTGCCTGGATAACTAAAGTGCTCCGAAACCTGCTACATTTATCTTTTTTTTTTTTTTTTTTTTTTTTTTTGGAGACAGGGTCTCACTCTATTGCCTAGGCTGAATGCAATGATGCGATCTCGGCTCACTGCAGCTTTGACTTCCTGGGCTCAAGTGATCCCCTCGCCTTAGTCTCCCGAGTAGCTGGGACCACAGGTGCACACCACCACGCCTGGCTAATTTATTTTTTGTAGAGACAGGTCTTGCTGTATTGCCTAGGCTGGTCTCGAACTTGTGGACACAAGCCATCTTCTTGCCTTGGCCTCCCAAAGCGTTGGGATTACAGGTGTGAGCCACTGCACCTGGCCCTGCTATATCTTTATCTAACTGGATAATCCAGGAAGGTGAGGTTTAGAAGTCTTAATTATTTGAGCTGCACAGACCAGAAAATACAGGAATGGCAATGCCATTGTGTTCCAGGCAGAACCCAGAGTACCTTATTGACCCTTTAAATGTTATTATCTCTCTCTTACCTGTGATGCATTAGTCAATGCACAATATTTCCATATATCTGCATCGAGTTAAAAAAAAATCAAGTTGGGCTAAACCAAACAATGTTTAGAATTTCCATTCATTCATTCACTCATTCGATCTTTCCACAAATCATAAGTTATCTATCATCTGCAAGGCACTGTGCTAACTGCTGGCATACTTAGTGAACCTAATAGACAAGGCCCTCATGCTCCCATGGAGTGTACAATCTAGTGACATTATGCTTCAGGAAGATGTTAGAATTATTTAAATATGACCTAAGTCTAAACTGATGTAGCATTCTGTAATTTTCACACGATTGGCAAAATAATAATGGCTCTGACAACATCAAGTTGCCATGCCACAAAAGATCTATGTATTGATACAATCAGGATACCAGAAATACCTGAAGCTATTTAAGTAATTGGTTCTGAATTAATTGCATAGATAGAGGGAAAATACGGAATGCATAAGCCAAACAATATACTAAATCAGCATAATATTGAGGTTTATGACTATGTTCTATGATGCTTTATTGTTTTGAAGATTTACCTACTAATGATATTTTTCTTTAGATAATAGAATTAATTGATATTCTTTAAAATTAGACTATAAAGAGAAAGTTCATAGAAGTCTGGATAGTAGGGACAGCCAGTGTAGCCTCTGTTTGCTATTCATCATCTGAAAGTAGGGAGCCTCCCCTTTCCACCACTAAAGGTCCCAAGGCCGATCTGTTCTCAGCCTAGGCTGAAGGATCCATCTCCTGGATTACATCACACACTTTCCTAGAGGTCTACAGTGATTCCCATTTATCGTTCACAATGATATTCCTGATCATTAGTTGCATATATCTCCACCAACCATCCCGCTTCTCAGATCCTGAGATCACTGGGCTATCTTGGTTCTGTTCTCAATTTGATTAGGATTGTACTTCTGTCCCTGGTCCACCTCTGCCAATGTCATTTTCAGTACTTTTTTCAGCTGTGTTACTCTTAATTGAGAATAACCCATGCTAGGTGGTTTACATTGGCCCCACCCCTCCTGTCATTCCAGTTACTGTTGCTGTCAAACTCTTTACACTCCACCCCGCTGAATGCATCCCTCCTCTCATGAAACTGGGCTGAACAGAAAGACGTCTTTATACTTACATATAATTTGCTTTTTAAACCTCTCCCAACAGACAAAAAGACTTTTGAATGCAATATATTGATTCTGTTAATTATATCTGGCATTTAAACATCCAGGAAATGAACTGATTTCATGGAAAGTACATTTGCAGTAATTTAAATAATAGTTCCCATTTTGTTAATTTTCATACTCAGAGTCAAGCCTAAAAATTTCTCAGCCATGATGCTGACCACATATTCCGACTGATTCTTGGGCTTGATATTATTACTAGAGTGCTTTACTTTCCTTTGTCCTTGAAGCAAATTTCTAACGTAGGCGGCATTGATGTTCATTTGTGTAATCAAGCCATAATACATTCATAAAAAAGAGTTTTGAATCAACAAATAAAGCCTAATTTTTAAGCTCTATTTTATAATAGGATGCTGAAATAAGATAATGTAAAGAGTCTGCTCAAGTTAATCAATTCTGATTCTTGTGAAAACCTCCTCAGTTTAAATCCTGATATACCAGGGAAATTTGGAGACTTGTAAATAGCATTTCATGCCCCTGTACAGGACACATGAGCTTCTTCCACCTCCCACTAATGCTTGCTTACATAATTTTCCAGTAACTTCTTTTCCAACTATTACAAGCACACAGGAGAGCTAGAGGTGAAACAATAGCCCCAAACCCGGATCTCCACAGTCTCCAGTAGGAACTTGTGAAAAAAAAATTCTTTCAATTTTAGCTCTGCATGGGCATGTCAAAGCCTCTCCACTCCTCTCTTCCCATCTACAAATAAGGGATAATAATGTTAATATTTGCTTACTTACCTCACAGGAGAATGAAAAGAAAGAGTAATTTAATGTTAATAGGTTCTTTGAAGATGAAAAGTATTTCATAATTGCTAAGTTCTATTACATTTTTTAAAACCCGTCTCAAAGATACTCCTCTTTCCTTATCCTCCTAACTTTGTTTAATTAAAAATAATTATCCTTTCTCAACCTCATTATTTAAGTGCATAAGACCTTCATGACGTTCCCACACAATGTATGTTTCCATGCTTTACTCAGTGTTACTGCCTTCAGGTTCGGGCCTTTCATATTTTCTAACTCCTTATGTATTAGAAAGTCTAGTGAAAATCTATCGTGTCTGCCTGGGGTAGATTTCATTTCAGAGTGTGAAAATTGCATGAACAGCCAGCTTTTCTTCCTCCCACTCTTTGAAAGGCTCTTGACGCTGCTGGCATCTAAGGCAGAATTTCTCAAAGGTGGGGGTGACCCTTCCATTGGTATCTGAGTCCCTGGGGTGTTTGTTAAGATCTAGGTGCCTGGAGATCAGACTCTATGGGGTGGGTTATGGAAATCTGCATTTAAAATAAATTCTGCAGCTGCTGACTAAAATTTGAGAACCACCCATTCCAAGTCCCTCATCATATTTTTAAGATGAAAAACATAATCTGAAGGTCAAAAGTGAAGTTTTTTGCCTTAGGCATCACTCATTGCATTTTCCTCATGGATACTGGAAGAAGGGATGGAGGACAAAGGCTTTTCTAGAAGCTGAGAGTATGAAGGGCTCTACTTGGCCTCCTCTCACACCACCACCTACAGGCACATGCATCCTTGCCTCCTCACACCCCACTAATTAGGGGGGGGTCTTCTTTTTATCTAATCCCCCTCATATCACCAGACTCTCCCTCTCTCTGGTTCTTGCTTTTGTCGCCTCTCTCATTAGTAAGTACATCTGCAATCTACACTTGCCATTTATTTCCCTCAATCTCAAGGAAAAAGGGGCTGACTCTTTTTCTTTTTTCTTTTTTTTGAGATGGCGTTTCCCTCTTGTTGCTCAGGCTGGAGTGCAATGGCGAGATCTCTGCTCACTGCAACCTCCACCTCCCGGGTTCAAGCAATTCTCCTGCCGGGGCTGACTCTTTTTCAAAGTTAATCTCTCCACTTGGGCTATCTATCCCCTTTCCCTGCCTCCTCTGCGCTCTTGTTCCATCCACTTTTTGCTCTCTCTTATAATTCAAGACTTTCTCTCTCTTCTGACATTGTCTCCTCAAAGGCCTTGCATCCTTCTAGTGGTCCTACACAGCCAAGCTCCTAGAAGGAGCAGTTTTCAGGGCTGTTTGATGCTGGTATTTAAAAATACGAGCAGGGCCAGGCATGGTGACTCATGACTGTAATCCCAGCACTTTGGGAGGCCAAGGTAGATGAATCACCTGAAGTCAGGAGTTCGAGACCAGCCTGGCCAACATGGTGAAACCCCTTCTGTACTAAAAATACAAAAATTAGCCAGGCCTGGTGGCACACACCTGTAATCCCAGCTACTCGAGAAGCTGAGGTGGGAGAATTGCTTGAACCCGGGAGGCGGAGGTTGCAGTGAGCCAAGATCTCGCCATTGCACTCTAGCCTGGGAGACAAGAGCGAAACTCCGTCTCAAAACAAACAAACAAACGAACGAGCAGAACTACCTTTGGAAAGTGAACACACCATACAAAGAGTAAGGGGAAGCACCAGCAATAACATCTGCACCATGGAGCTCTTTTTGGAATAAATATGGGGGAAGCGGAGTTTTGATTCTTTGCAGCTCCCTGTCCTCCTGGCACAATCAAATTTCCCTGGTCCTGGCTTTTATACCAAGGCCAGCATTTGCTGTCATTCCCTGTGCTCTGTGCACATTCTTGTGGGCTGAGTTCAGGGTTTGGTCATAGGCTAGTCTCCTGTCTCCACAGCTAATAGTGGGTTTGGTGTAGGCCCTGGCATCCCCACCAGTGGTTTGCTTTGTAATTTTTCCCTCTTGGTCTGTGGGAGGACTGAGGCATGGGGTCTGGAACTCCTGTGCAGCTACAGGCCTGCTTGGAGGGTGAGGTGGCTGTTGTGGGGCAGGTGAGAGCACACCAGGGCCATAGCTAACCTCCAGCCTTCATAAAGAGCCCACGGCAACTCTGTGGGAATCCTTCCAGCAGCCCGCTTATGGCTGGAGACAGAGGTGTGGCTTCTGTCTAAGCTTTTCCCTCTGACTCAGTCCAGGAGGCCACTGTCTTGGGAAGCAAATGATAACAGCATCTGGGAGATTCTCTTCTAGATGGACTAGCAGGGAATCAGGACATGAACTCAGTGGACTGACTGCACCGAGACTCACCTGGTCATTACTTGAAGGTCATTACTTAAAGTAAGTTCTTCAGTTGCCAACATTTGAAAACTAAAGTGTGTGGTTCAGTTATGCTGGTCCAATAACCAGAGAGGTCTAATATATGAGTGTCTTAGTTCATTCCTGTGGCTATAACAAAATACCATGGCTTGAGTAATTTACAAATAATAGAAATTCATTTCTCACAGCTCTGAAGGCTGAGAAATCCAAGATCAAGGTGCCAAAAGATTCGGGGTCTGGTAAGGCCTTGTTTTCTGCTTCTAAGATGGACATCTAGATGTATCCTCAAATGGCAGAACGGGAAGAGCAAAAGGGACTAGGCCACCCTCTTCAACCTCTTTTATAGGGGGACTGATCCCATTCACAAAGGTGGAGCCCTCATGACTTAATCACTTTCCCAAAGGCCTCATTTCTTTTTTTTGTTGTTTGTTTTTGAGATGGAGTTTTGCTCTTGTTGCCCAGGCTGGAGTGCAATGCAATTAGGCTCACTGCAACCTCTGCCTCCCAGGTTCAAGTGATTCTCCTGCCTCAGCCTTCCTGAGTAGCTGGGATTACAGGCATGTGCCACCATGCCTGGCTAATTTTTGTATTTTTAGTAGAGATGGGTTTCACCGTGTTGGTCAGGCTGGTCTCAAACTCCTGACCTCAGGCGATCCACCTGTCTCGGCCTCCCAAAGTGCTGGGATTACAGGCATGAGTTTCCTTGCCCAGCCAAGGCCTCATTTCTTAATACCATCACCTTGGGGGTTAAGTTCCAACTAATGAATTTTGGAAAAATACATATATTCCAACTGCAGCAATGACATATTCCAAGGTTGAAAATGTTTTCCTAAAACTCTAGGCCTACAGAAATACTTTTTATCCTGCAAAAAAATTTTGCTTAACCTTTTCTTTTTCCAGTCTTCCATCACGAAAACAGTGGTTCTCAACAGAGTGGTTTTGCCTTCTAGGAGAATTATGGCAATGTCTGGAAACATTTTCGGTTGTGACAGCTGGGGGTGGTTGTACCTAGTGGTGGTGCTACTGTACCTAGTGGGCAAACTCACTCTCTCAAGGCCTTTTATAAGGGCCTTACTCCTATTCATGAGGACTCTGCTCTCATCATTTAATCACTTCTTAAAGGCCCCACCTCTTAATATCATCACATGGGTGATTAAGTTTCAACATATGAATTCTGGGGGATGCGTCATTCAAACCACAGCAGGCACTCTTACATCCTTTTGGTGAACTAGGAGGCTGAGACTCAGATAAGTCAAGAAAGTTGCCCAGGGTCTACTGAGAGTTGGAGCAGGCATGAAACCTGGGTTTGCCTTTTGCTGTGTGGCACCTGCCTCAGGACCTGAAGGGTGCTGCCTCCATGCCAGAAACCACGCTGGCTGCAGAGGGCAAACCTGAACAATAAGATGCTGCCCTGATCCAGTTTCAAAGCTAACACAAAGTGGCCAGGGACGGATGGAAGGAGAGACGCAGACAGTAGATTAGAGCAGTGCTTTCTCAAGCTATTTTGCACAGAAGCATAGAGATGGGGAGGAGGAAGAGCCTGAGGGGCTCAGTGGACCAGTCACCCCTCCTCCTTGCCAGAGCCTGGCTCCAATTCCATCTGTTCTAGATTGGAGAACAAGGTTCCCGCTAAAAGGGTTTGGAATCTTTGTTTTTTAAAAGAATTCAAGAGAAGATGAACATATTTGTCTTGAGAAGGTTCAGGAAATCATGAAGAAATTATGCAGTATTTTAAGTGGATTTTCAGGGTGGGAAATTTGTGCCCACGTAAATGAGAGAAGAGGAACAGAAGAAACAATCGAGCACATATGGGCAGCGGAGCAAAGCCTAAGGAAGCGTGGGGAGGGCAGAGGAGGAGCTGCCGGGAAGAGGCAGATGGTGTCTCAAGGCAGGTGGTCTTGTGCTTTGGCTGTCCTGAGAATGCGAGGAGTCCAGACTCCATTTTGTAGACAGTGGGGAATTAGTAAAGAGGTCTGTGCTGAGTAAAGAGGGGAGAAATGGCAAAGAGAGATAAAGAAGGGAAGAGACCAGGGGTAGGGTGAGCATAGTCGTACCACGTACATGAGGCATTTACAATATGCCAGGAGCTCACGTGTAGAACAGTTTGGAGAATCCAGCATCAAGTCCTTAGGTGCTAAGAATTGTGCATTGATGAATGCATATCTAATAATTAAGCTAAGACATTTATACCAAATGGCATCTTGGCTGTAAGAGATTTATTTATTTTTTACACACAGATGTAATTTTTATATAGATTTTGGCTTCTTCTGGCGTGGCTGGCTGGCTCCTGTCACCTTGGCTCATCTCCTGTGACACATATTGATAATCTAAAATGTGCCCTTCCATTTTTAAAATCTGAATCACATAATCACATACTAATATATTTATATTTATGTATCTCTAGCTACATACACACAGGCTTGGGGTTACTATTTTTCAATTTTTGAATTGCATTCTTCATGCTTTTCTGCTTTTCTTCTGTCAATATCTTGAGGAAATCTCTCTCCATCACCTGGAAGGTTCTAATTCAGTCTTTTTTATGCTCCATATGACTGTGCAGTGTGGATCTGCTGTAATACATGTAACCATTCCCCTGCCGATGGACATTTGCATTGCTTCTAGGTTTGTGTCTTTAAGAACACTGCTGAAATAAACACACCAGTGTGTTTTGTGCGGCAGTCCAGCATAGCTTTTAAAAGTCTGCACTCAGCCAGCCGCGGTGGCTCACGCCTGTCATCCCAGCACTTTGGGAGGCCGAGGCGGGCTGATCATGAGGTCAGGAGTTTGAGACCAACCTGGCCAAAATAGTGAAACTCCGTCTCTACTAAAAACACAAAAACTAGCCGGGTGTGGTAGCGGGCACCTGTAGTCCCAGCTACTCAGGAGGCCGAGGCAGAAGAATCGCTTGAACCCGGGAGGTGGAGGTTGCAGTGAGCCAAGATTGCGCCATTGCACTCCAGCCTGGTGACAGAGCAAGATTCTGTCCCCCCCCCCAAAAAAGAAATTCTGCACTCTAGAGTTAGACTGCATGTGATTGCTCCTCACCTCTGCCACTTACTAGCTCTTATACTGGGCAAGTTTAAGCCTCTATGGGTATCAGTTTCCCATTTGTAACATAGAGGATTATAACAGGTTATGTAATTCATGTAGAGCCTTTGCAAAAATACCTGGCCCATAATAAGGGCTCAATAAATATTACCTGTTATTATAAAAGTACTGGATATTAGTGCTTTTGTTTCTATGAGATAACTTTATGGGCTAAAGGGTATATGGGTTTTTAAAATTTTAGTTTATATTGTGGGTTGGATTCCCCCGCAAAAGGCTGTAAAATTGCTTCATGCATGTTTCTACCAACAATGTATGAAAGCATCCTTTTACTCATGTCCCCTCCAAAGATAAATAACTCTTTAATTTTTGGCAATTTGATCGTTATAAAATGATATCTCATTGTTACCTTAGTTTTCATTTCCTTCACCATTGCAAAAGTTCAAATTTTTTAATGGATTTATCAATCATTTGAATTTGTTCTTCTCTGAACAGCTTTTTCTTATTCTTTGCTAATTTTCCCAGGGTTGTATCTCCTCTCTTTTTCAAGTTGTAAGAGCTCTTTGAAATGTGTATTACAGATTTTCAACCTCTGATTTTCTTGAGTTGCAAAGATTAATTTTCAAGATCAAAGCTTGTCTTTTGACCTTGTTTATGGTATTTTTGTCATAAAAGTATTTTAATTTTTATATATTCAAATACATCTTTCTGTTTTTTTTGAGACAGAGTCTCACTCTGTTGCCCAGGCTGGGGTGCAGTGGTGCGATCCCGGCCCACTGCAACCTTCGCCACCTGGGTTCAAGCAATTCTCCTGCCTCAGCCTCCCGAGTAGCTGGGATTACAGGTATGTGTCACTAGGCCTGGTTAATTTTTGTATTTTTTAGTAGAGATGGGGTTTCACCATGTTGGCCAGGATGATCTCAAACTCCTGACCTCAAGTGATCCACCCGCCTCGGCCTCCTAAAGTACTGGGATTACAGGCATGAGTCACTGTGCCCGGCCTTTCTTTTCTTTTATAGATTCTAGTTGTTGATTAAAAAGATTGATTGTCTCTAAAAAGGTCTCTACCATTCAAGGTTTCTTGGGTTCATTTTATGTTCTCAATAATTTTTATGTTCTAGCATATGCATAAATTCACGTAGATTTTCCTGAAGAAATTTCATTCCTTTTTTTCACGTGTTTTCAAAGTTGAGAGGAATTTAACATAATTTTCTTTTGGTTGCATACCCAGTTACAGTACGGGCATCATTAACTAAATAGTTCATTCTTTTCCTACTGAAAGTTTCTCACATGTTCTAAAGAAAGCTGGGTTCAGACATAGGACAGGCAGAGTCCCAACCAATCCCACTCATTCTATGGTGACTTCTCATCTAATTTTTGCTCCACATCTTGTTTGAGAATTGATAGGGAGGCTACTGAGATTCAGCCAGAGATGGGGTCAGCAAAGCTCTTGTAGGTGTTCATGAAAGAACCCAGGAACTGTTGTTAGGGGTAGGGCTGGGGCTGGGGCTTACCTGATCTTAAACTCAGATCAAAAGTCCACACTGAGCCCTTCTGTCAGGAGGGCCCTGGGAGGTTGAAGGGCCATGAGACACCCAGTGGGATCTCATAATGTTGTGGTTTCTACCTACTAATTCAAGACTCTGCAGATGTAGCAAAGGATATTTAAAGTGTGTTATCCAGGACTTCTTAAGTTCCATAAAACTCTACAATTACACTTAATACCCACTTACCCACTTGGCCAAACTCTAAACATGCACAAAAGAGCTTCCCTCCTCCCCCACTTCCCCTTGCTAAAGACCTGAAAACAGAAGATTTTTACCACCCAGGGAGTATCTGCTTGGGAAGGGAGAGAGGTCGGGGCTGGGGCAGAAGGAGGCAGGGGAGTCTGTTTATTCTGCACTTAGCAAAGGGCCTTGGGATCCTCTTGGAAATTTCAGTTTGAGAGGTGGTAGAATGTCTGTGACACCTGTAAGGTTAGATTCGTCACCACCCCAGACATAAAGGAGGACACAGACATTTTGGTGGCTGCAGAGAAACTGATTAACAGCCTCAAATCTGAAATCTGGCTCTGAAAATCCTTCTCACACTTGACAATTATGTAAAGAGTGACTCATAACGTAGTCATTTCTTAAAATGATACATGTTAGCACAGGCATAGGCCACATAACCACGTTTCAGTTAATGACAGACCACACATACAGCAGTGGTCTCAAAAGATTATAATGGAGCTGCCCTACACAGGTGTGCCATTTCTTATCTTCTATACAATAATTTTACTGTACCTTTTCTATGTTTAGCTATGTTGAGATATGCAAATACTTGCTATTGTGTTACAGTTGCTTAAGGTATTCAGTATAGCAACATGTTGTGCAGGTTTGTTGCCCAAGAGCAATAGGCTATACCATAGAGCATAGGTGTGCGGTAGGCTCTGCCATCTAGGTTTGTGTAATTCCACTCTATGATGTTCACACAATGATAAAATTGCTTAGTGATGCATGTCTCAGAAGTCTCCCTGTCGTTAACTGACACATGACTGTACTTAAGACAAACAAAATGTGTCTGAGGCTCTGGTATTCTTCCTAGAAATAGAGAAGGAACTCACCTATTTCAATCGTTCAGACTTAGGGCATCTTAGATTTGCTCCGGGAAAAGTGACATTCAGAATAATTGGGACAGAAAGAATTTCCAGTGGTGATTTCAGAAAGAATAGTTGGTAGGAGCTTAAATGACACTCAACAATGAGTGAAAAGCCCCAAATTTATTTTTTTTTTTACTGTTTTTATTTATTTTATTTTAGTTCAAATATTCTGAACTAAAAATTGAAATGGGATAAAAATTCTCATTAACCAAGAAGTTTCACCTGAGAAGCATTCCATCCATCCATCCATCTGTCCAGCCTCCCTTCTTCCCTCCCTCCTTTCTTTTTTTCCTTCCTTCCTTCCACATATATTTACTGAGTGCCAAGTTTGTGACTAGGAAAGCTACAGGCAAGACTCTGGTCTCACTGGGCTTACATTTTCAGGAAGAAATGACAACAAATTATAAACATATTAATACTTTATACAGTGATAAATGCAGTCAATATATTAAAGTAAGATGTTAAGTTGGAAAATTATAAATGGATGCACTATTTTAAATTGAGTGCTCAGGAAAGACCCTTAGAGAAGGGAATGTTTGAACTTAAATGTGAATCTTTCCTATATAAACATAATAGTTTGAAACTATATGCAAACTATATGAAAACTATATGCATTCATGTTTCCAAAGTTCCTTGTACCTCCTTATTACAATATGATGTGATAAATATTATAATAGAGGTACACACAGCGGTGGTCACATTGTGTTTTAATTTGACCAATTATATATCTGACTTTGCCTTTGAATGGGGGCTAGATCCTGATGCTAGAGCCATGATACCTGGGTTCCTATTCCTGCCTGGTCCTCAACTATGGCCTTGTTTATGTCTGTGCCTCATTTTCCCTCATCTGTAAAAGTAGGATAACTCAGTATCTGGGTTATAATATTGTTATAACAACATTACATCTGGGTTATAATATTGTTAGACAGTGGCTGCTATATTTAGCAGGTTCTCAATGGATCCTTCATTATTTAGCTTAATTATTAAATTCTGTATCCCTAAAGATATAAAATCAGGATACAATAAATATGAAAAGGATAAAAAAGTAGCATATGAGTGCCTCATCAATATGCAAATGACATCATCATAATCAAAGAATGAAGATATGAAATTTGGAATAGGCCAGGCACGTTGGCTCATGCCTGTAATCCCAGCACTTTGGGAGGCCGAGGAAGGTGGATCACCTGAGGTCAGGAGTTCGAGACCAGCCTGGCTAACATGGTGAAACCCTGTCTCTACTAAAAATACAAAAATTAGCTGGGCGTGGTGGCATGTGCCTGTAATCCCAGCTACTTGGGAGGCTGAGGGAGGAGACTCGTTGAACCCAGGAGGTGGAGGTTGCAGTGAGCCGAGATTTTGCCATTGCACTCAGCCTGGGGGACAAGAGCGAAACTCCATCTCAAAAAAAAAAAAGAAATTTGGAATAGTATTCATCGACTTCTGTCATCAAAGACACATACAACAGACACACACTGTTCTGTAAATTGTAAGATTTATGGTGGATGTGTTGAATGTCCTGAAATGTATAGGCTCTTGTGGTAATTTTCCATTCCCTGCTCTCCTGTCCTCCACTAATTTCTCATCTTTTTGTGCCCTGCTCTGTGACCTAGGGACTGGCCACTGTGGGTTGCAGTATCTGGACAGCCTCTGTCCTCTGGTTTATGGTTGGGTTTGGCCACTGGGACTGGAGAGTGGGAGAAGAGTGTTGATTGAGAGGGTTATTTCCCAGCTTTGACCTACTGTGGCCGGGTCTAGCCGGGGCTGTGTCCATGAGTGACCACAGTGTTCATGGGTGGTCCCTTATAGGCTCCAGCTTTGAAAGAGCTCTTCTGATTCTATCTCCTCTCTCTCCTTGGCCTGAATATTATCACTGCTGACGTTGACAGGGTCCTTTCAGTATGGAAGTCAGTCGTACAAATCAGTAATGAAACAGCAATTGCAGAAAGTCTCTTTAGGCCAAAGGCAATATGACAAAACAAAACAAAACAACAAAAAACCTGACCAAAAACAAAAAACAAAAAAACAAAACCCACAGACAGTTTTTTTTTTTTTCCAGCTTATTCAACGTGTGTAACACAGAATTTTCACTAGATTTATTCATATTGGTATGTCTCAACACTGGACTAGAAAGAAAGGAACTGGGTGGAATCATGATGCCCTGCTAGGGCTTTTGATTAAGCTGGCTCTATTCCAAGGGATACAAAGCCCACACACAGGAAGCAGGAAGCCCAGAATGTCAAGTACCTACTCTCAAAGGGGAGCTTTCAGAGGACGGACACAGTGTCAGGGGTTTCTCCATTGATGTCTTCGGGCAGTGCCTCACCCGGAAGTGGTCGCTGTAGGAGCACGTGCAGTGTGAGAAGGAGGAGGCCTTTCTTCAGTAACAAGCAGCATTCACGCATCGTGGAGAGCAGATTCCCAGAGTGTAAAGCTCTTAAGGGACATGTGCATTTATTGCTGACTTTTTAAAACCACAGACAATACAGAAAAGTGTGAACTTTGAGCAATTAATCGCACATGGCAGGAAGGAGCACTCTATTAATCTTAACCCTGGTAGAAGGAAGAGACTGGTGTGACTTGTGGAATAATATTCATTTATGCACCCAGTGGTCAGGGAGCTGTTCTGAACACCTCAAAGTGCCAGGCATGTGCTAGAGTAAAATAAGACAAAAGTGTCTCTGCTCTGATAGAGCTTATTTTTTAGAGGGAACTCAGAAAATGTGTAAGAGGATGGGACCCAGAAGAAGGTCAGCAAAGGATAAAGAAGCAGAATAACAACAACAAAAAAAGATAAAATTGATCACTGCAAAGATGCTGCCTCTAGCCACAGCTGAGTACCATGTCAATCCTGAGTGATGTTTAATCCTTTGAAGCCTTATAATGGATTTTTGCTAGGCATTAAAAAGTATAATCATGTAAGAACAGCTGTGTTAAAACATTCATATAAACTCTACTCAGTGCATTTGGTTTCTCAGTTATTCCTCCATAGCAAGCCAATCGGTATTAAACGTGTGTATGTTAAGTGGTAACAATTCTTCCAGTTAAGGGAAAACTCCAGTCCTTTCACTATTTCACTAGCCTATAAGCAACTGACTTTTAAATTCATCCAATTTTTATTAATGATTATGATAACATATAAAATTATGCTCGGTAGTACAAAATAGATCTATTTAGCTCATCAGCGTTTTATACATTTATAAATTTTATAAAAGATGAATACCAATTACACAGCATTTTCTGATATGCCTTACTAGAGAATAAAATTTCTATTTTTGGAAAAAACCAACAACAACTTTTGAAGCTGACCTGTGTTTGCCATGTTTATTTCGGGTCTGTGGTTATGCTTATCTCTGATTCCAGAGTGAAGGGAAGTGGGCAGGGCGTGGGTGTCCATGAAGGCACCTCTGTCCTCCCTGCAGGTCAAATCCTGCCCTGGCTTGTCTTGTGTCTAGGGACAATGTCCTGCTTTACAAAGTCAAGGCTTTGCCCATAAAAAGCCTTGTAATCTTTTGGTTTCTCCATTTGCTCATGAGTGATGCACAGGCCCTGATGATTGTCATCCTCTTCACAGCCTCCATGAATCTCCTGATGAACTCCCTCAGAAGGTGGAAGGAGCGCCTGACACTGACCCGAGATCAGCAGCAGCCACGCCCACCCTATGGGTGGTTAAGAGGCAGCCAGTGGCATCAGTCGTGGGCCATCAGATTTGAGGACTTAGGATTCTGGTTTCCCGAGTGTCCTGGACCTGCCGGCTGCAGGAATGACAGCGACAGTTCTTCAGGCAGGTGCCACAGCACCCATACACTGCCAGCATTTTGTGCAAAATACCCAAAGCCGCATCACCAGATCTGGGCTCTCCTAGCCTCCCTTTGCTAAAATGCTGGCCAAAGAGCTTAATGAGCCACTCAGGGGCACAAGATAGGTGAAACCTGCATGTTTTGTTTGTTAAACTATTTGCCTCATGGCGCAAGATGGCTTACTGTATGAAAATAAACAAAAGGAATAACTGCGGCATCATGGTTTTGTTAACATGTCCAAAGCTGATCAGGGCTTCCTGTTAAAATCTAAATAAGACTCTTCTTAGGTGGCTTACATTCAGTCAGCTGTGGCTCTGTGCAAAGAAAAGCAGTTTCCCTTGCTCAGGAATTTGCAGCCACTGATAAGAGAGGAAAAGTGTGACTCCACCTGGAAGGTCATGATACAATCTGCTCTCTGACCCCGTGGAGGTGCAGGGGCTTGTTCTGCATGCCAGGCTGAGGACTCTCCGGACTGAGGCATTCAGAGTTGAAGCTTTAAATCAGAAGGGAGTTCCCTGCCAATTTCATCACAAGTCAGCAGCATCCAAAGAGTTGCGCTGAAGAAAATCTCATCACCGTGGGTTCAGTTTAGATTGCTAGTCGGCTCAGAAAACTACCTGCAATTGTGTTTCCAGGATGCATCACAAATACTCTCCACATGAATGAGACCATCAGCGGATGAAACTCAGCATGTTTAGTGTGGGGCCAAGTCCTCTAGCAAAGGACACAGCGATTAACCTGCATTTCGAGGGCAGGCACTGCCAAGCCGTCATCAGGGATCCATCCAGAGAACTTTGGTAATTCGTGCAAAATCCCTGTATCACACAATTTCCTTCCTTAATGTGATAAAGTGTAACGGAAACATCTGCAGAGCCTCTTCAGCCCTGCAATGCATGGATGAGCAGAAGGCCACAAAGCCAGGTTGATTGCAGGGACGGGGCAGCAGGTGAGGCATGGTCACTGTGGAAAGCGATGGAGGCCACTCTTAACAGGCAGTCCAGCCAAGTGGGGGCCACATTATCTTCTCTGCTTCCCATCAGGCATTCACCTGTGGCCTTATTTTGTGGCTGCACTGAAACATGCTTGACACCAAGGTTTTCTTCAAATGTCGGCTTTCATTCATCCCACCGTGGTGCTTGTCCTTGTTGTCCTATGCCACCGTCCCCTCTTTTTGTAAGATTCACAGACTCCATTCCCCACTCCCTGACCCCCTACCTCGGACAGAATGAAATATTTTTCCCTTGTGATTGAATACGATTCTCAGGCTTATCTATGTATCTCAGGCAAACACATGCCCACATGTGTAGATGTGAATAAGTGAGCATTGAAGCTATTGTACTGTGATCGTTGGTTGGCTCATGTGTTCCTCACACTAGCCTCTTTGAGGCATGAGACCTTGCTCATTTTATGTTTGTATCCTCCCAGCACACACTATGTGCTTGATTTATAATCGTTAAATTAGTGAAGGTATTCCTGACACTACCTAGCATAGTCTTATATGGTAAGATATTTGATGAAAATATTTCTCTGTTGATTGCTGATTCCAATTCATGACCTCTAAGACACCATCTTAAATTTCATGCTCACAAACTAAGAGCTAGCTGAGGGATTGTATTAGGTATAATCTGTGTATGTGTATATTCCTGTGTTACAGGTCATAGCACTCTCTACCATCAGAATGGAGCCTGCCTGAATGTGAGCTCAGTGAGAGGCAGATTCCATTCTCGGGCCCTTCCACGGTAACTTGCCTGCTCTGCTCCATCATCCACTTATTCACAAATTCTGGGGCGACAAAGGGCACGTTTTGTTTCATCTTGTACCAAACCCTCGATGTGCTCTCACTCACTCTACCTCAGCTCAAGAACTTCAGGGGCTGGGAGTGCATTTGGAGAGAAGGCATGTGCAATAGCTGGAAGCCTTAGCACAGGTGGGTTACACTGATGCTTTATAGCCAAACTATAGGAACTTGGTTTCTAAGGCCAGCAGGCTTAGGTGTTACCCCAGTGGCTCCCCTCAACAGCAGCATAAATAAACCATGTCAGAAGAACCCACATTAGCCATCTCCAGGACTCCTTTCCCTCTCAACAGCAGGAGCTCCTGCAGTCAGAGCAGCGGTAATTTTCAAATCAGGCATGTGGTGATGCAGCAGGAAAGTGCCTGCATCCCAGGTGTCCCAGCAGCGTTCTGGAGACCTCTAATACCCACATCTGCACCACAAAACTGCACAGCATTGATTGATACCAATCTTCCTACACATATCAGTAAATGGTAATAGAATGCCTCAACAGCAGACAACTCAGGAACCAAAGATATACTGGATTTTCAAGTCAGAAGAATGCTTAGAGATCATCTGACCCAATAGCCGTATCTTACAATAAGATGTGGAAGCCAGTGTCCACAGTGCTAAAGACATCGGTCCAAGGTCAAAGAATTTCAAACCCATAAATACCTCCAAGAAGCCTCCACTGGGACCTTATGATTTTAGTAACATTATCAACATTCATGACCTATGTCTACTGATCTTAGTGTCTTCTCAGTAGGCAATTATTCTTTCTCACATCAATTTGCAGTTGATATATTATCAGCATCCTTGTTAAATTCATCTTGTGTTCTGGGTGAAGACTAACAGAGTCTTCCTTCTTGGGCTGTGTCATTCACGCTCATCCCTCATAACATCTGGCCACTGCTCTAAACACAGTGGCCTTTGAGAAATGCTTCTGAATTCTGACTAAGAAAGAGGAGAACTTTCAAACACAAGAAAGTGAACATTATAGAGCTTACCACTCAAGATGGTTTTCTACAAATGCGGACATGGGGCTGATCTGCACCGTGTAAGTATCATTTGCCGAGTACTCAAAGAGTCCATAGTAAGGGTTGAAGAGCTCCTGAGACAGAAGGAAGAAGAATTCCCGCGAGGGGCCACTGTAGTCCAGGCTGCAAAGAAAGCAGAGGTCCAGGAAGCTCATTCTGTGCCCAGAGGTGAGGGGACCTGTTCGCACCCAAATTCTAGTGTGCCCTTTCAGAGTTGGGTGCTGGGGAAAGCAGAGAGCAGCCTCTGCTCTTTGGAGTGAATCTCAGTGGAAGTATCAATCCTCATCAAGAAAATGAGGATGCAGTAATTGGTTTGGAGATGTTTCTTAACCAGATGTCCATGAATAAACTCTCATGGTAGCTTTCCTTAGTGTTTTCTTTTGATCATCTAACACCTCAGAGCTAAAACACACAGCCAGCCCATTGAACACAAGGCCTTTGTCACGGGACACATAAAAGAATTTTCTGCAACAGTGGGTGTGTGCATGCATGTGTGTGTGCATGTGGGCTTGTCCTTCATGGTTGAGGTGGTTTCCCACGAAATCACTGAAATGATATGAAAAGTTTGGCATGAAGTTGTATACATACGCTTTAAGAGAAAGAGGTTTTTAAATTAGATACTCAGAAGCGTACAACACCTAAAGAGGAAAGATCCAGTGCCCTGGGACTGTATTTTTGGCTTATCCTTTGACCATGTGATCTCAGCCTCTTGTGCATGTCAATAATCTTAGGTTTTTGAAGAACATGGCATTTTTTGAAGCTTGGCAATACCTGAAAAGAAGGACCTCCTGGGAGGGAATTGCCTTGGGGTGAAGGCTGACAGCTACCCTGCTCCTTCCTGAGAAAAATCACCCCTGATCCTGAGGCTCTGGCCCACCCACGCTTAGGTGTCTGCAGAAAACTCCTGGTGTCTCACCCCTCCTCTCCAACAAAGGTGACATAGAGCTTGTTTCGCTGGAGCTCTTTCCGCGAATAAGCCATCACTTGATTGAAGGTTCCCTCCAACAAATGATCCCGGCGAATAATGAGCCTGAGAAGGAGAAGGGGTGGTGAGTGGTGGCCCTCAAGTCAGGATGCTGGACAGGGTTCTAAGTGAGTTGTGAGTGCCCAGGTTTAGGTTCTCACTCCACAGCCTCTCCAACGAGAGGAAAGAGCAGGATGCAGTTTTCGTCAGTTCATCGAGGGATTATCTGAACATGCTTTTCAAAACATCAGGAGCGCAAGGAAAATGTGTACACTTCTTGTGCATGCCATCATATGGAACTGCTTTTAAGATAGTTCATTTTGATCAACTCATAGGATATCGCTTAAGATTCCTGAGTTTGGGTTCAGCTTTTTAAGTTGAAAATAATAAACCCAGAAGGGAAACTATAAACAACATTTTACTTAGACTTCAATTACAAAGTTACCAAGAATCTTTAAATTTGACTAATGAGTGAAAGTTTTTCCCAAGAATAAGTGAAGGGAAATATGAGATTTTTTATTTAGTTCAAGATTCCTTGTTTTCTGAAAAGGTCTACCCTGTGATTTTCTACATGCCTTTGTCTAAAATATTCTGTTCTTTCTCATTCTCTTTCCCTCTCTTACCTTCTCTTCCTGCCTCCCTTCCAATTTCCTAATGTCCTTTCTTCTTTCCTTCCAGCTTCCCAACTTCCTTCTTCCCCCGCTTCAGACCATAACCACAACCACACCAGAGTAGCCGATCTCAAAAACAATATTACAAGGGTGTAGGGGAGAAGGGGATAGAAAAATCTACTGTCTGAATTCAGTGCTAAGCACTGGAACACTCACTTAATTTTCCCTGGACCCTGACCAAATCCTTTGGCTTCCAGTTTTCTGTAGAAATTGCGGAGCTTGGCCTCAAAGTCTCTCCGGTAGGGGGAAGGGGCTCTTGCGCTGGCTCTCTGTAAACCTGCAGAGAGAAGCACACAGAGGTCATCACTTTCTTTTTTCTTCTTTCTCTTCTTCTTCTTCTTTTTTTTTTTTTTTTTTTTGAGAAAGAGTCTCGCTCCGTTGCCCAGGCTGGAGTGCAGTGGTGTGATCTCGGCTCACCGCAACCTCCACCTCCTGGGTTCAAGTGATTCGCCTACTTCAGCCTCCCGAGTAGCTGGGATTATAGGTGTGTGCTACCACACCTTGCTGATATTTTTTGTGTTTTTAGTAGAGACAGGGTTTCACCGTGTTGATCAGGCTGGTCTCAAACTCCTGACCTCAGGTGATTCACCCGCCTTGGCCTCCCAAAGTACTGGCATTACAGGCGTGCACTACCACGCCCAGCTAATTGTTGTTAATTTTTGTATTTTTAGTAGAGATGAGCTTTCACTATGTTGGCCAGGCTGGTCTGGAACTCCTGACCTCAAGTGATTTGCCCGCCTAGGCCTCCCAAAGTGTTGGGATTACAGGCATGAGGTCATCACTTTCTGTGGAAGAACAAATACACAAAGTGACAGTAGAGTGAGAGCCCAACAGAGGCACATTCTGGCGCCTCCATATTCTTCTTCTCCAAGAAGTCCCTTGATTTCCACCAGTGGCTTTTATAATAAATAGAAATAATACACTAAAGTATAAAAATAATATACTAAATTCATTTATGAGTTCTAATGAGAATAAATATTTATGTCTTCCTCTCTAATTCTTTCAAGTTACATTTCTCTTAAAAGGACCTGGATGAGCATTTTTCTTGGCTTTAATTGTACTTGCATAATCTAAAATAATTAACATAAACTGAACTAAACTTTCCTTGTAAGGTGCTACAAGAAGTAATTGAAACTATAATGAGGTAAGTAGGACTTTAGTATATGTGTCCATCATGCTCCTGTATTGATATTGATGCTCAAATAAACATACCTGTACACAAAGGCTCAGAGCATTTAGGAGTTTATATTAGATTAGAGTTTATATTAGATGACCTTGCATCATAAAAGTGAAGTTTACAATAATAATAATTCGCTAACTCTATATAGGTGAGAACTTTTGTCTCATTTAGAGTGCTTTGTAAATACTTTACTATATATACCTTTTAATTAAAAAAAGAATGGAAAATTAATATTCTTACCCGAGTTTTAAAGGTGGTCAGAATCAAGGCTTGCCCATTCAATAACCATTTATTAGTTACTTACTATATTCCAGGTACTAAGCTTACAATTTAGAGAAGACTGATGCTGGTGAACTCTCAGAAATGAGTATATAATACAAGTTACAATGATTGTTATCCAGGAAGGAAAGAAACCCAGTTCGTTGAGATCACAGAATCTGCTGTGATCTCATCTGCTGCTTGCCCAAGAGTGCCTGATTGCAGAATGGGGGGGAAGCAGACAGGAAGGTTCATCTAGGGATGAAGCTCTGCCAGAGGGTGCAAACAAAACGGAGAGGGCCAGGGGAGTTCAGGCTAAGTCTGGGAAGGCATCTCTGGGGACAATCTGAAGAATAAATAGGCACAAATTAGATTGCATGGGTCAAGAAAAGCTTTGCTTTAACTGAGAGAGAAGATGAGCTGAGAGAAGAAGAGCACTCCAGGTGGAAGATCAGCATGTGCAAAGGTCCTGTGGCAGAATGGAAAGTGGTACTCCAGTTTGGAGCACAGGGTCCAAGGACCAAAGTGGTACAAAAACAAGGCCTGAGAGGTGGGCAGGAACTGCACGAAACAGGACAAGGTACATTGTTAAGCAATTTTGTTTTATGCTAAGGGTAGTAGGAAGCCCTTGCATAACGGCTGGCATGATGTCACTTGAATCATAAAAACATCCATCTTCCTGCAGAAGAGAACAAAACCCCAGAGGACCAAGGTGGATTTAAAGAGCTCAAATGGGACTAGGCTGGTGTCAGTGGAGATGAAGTGAGGTGGGCAGAGAGGAGATGTATTTAAGAGGCAATGAATTGGATATAGGTAGTGAGGGAGGGTTGGGTTTCAGATTTTGTAACTGAACGCCCTGCGGTGACATTCACTGAGACGGGGAGTAGTGGAAAAAGAATACATTTGTGGGGGAAGAGTATGAACTTTTTCTTTGATGATAGTCCCTTTGTCTGGAGAGAGACACAGTTTGAGTGGAGAAAAAAGCCTGGGTTTGAGCCTTGAGGATGATAGGAAGAGGAGGATGAGGCCGCGGGAATGGCCAGGGAAGTAGATGAGATGTCAGGAGTGGTGTCCCAGAAGCAAACTGAAGAGGGGATGCTGGGGGACAGCAGCTGGTCATGTTACAGGCTGCTGACGATTAGGTGGCTGAGAATGGCCCGCCGGATTGGGTGGCCAGAGTTCATGGCGACCTTAGTGAGGATACCTCCTTTCGTGACCTCCAGGTGTGACAGAGAAGATGTGTGCAGGTTTGCTAGTCTTGTGGGTCTGATGGCAGGCCTTTGAGAAAATTTCTGCTGGATGGCTTCAGCTTCTCAGTGAAGTAAAACAGGATGTCATTTGCTAGGAGAGAGGAGGGGTACTGAGGGTTGGAGGCTTTAGGGGAAATGTTTGAAATAATAGTAGAGGAGATAGAAAAAAATGTGCTAGAATTTTCCTTTGGGTGTTCAAGATTCATGTGAGATGAGAGATGACTAATTTAGAATTAATAATCTGCCTTGTGAGGTGAATTTGCCCAAGAGTGCCTGATTGCAGAAGTCGGGGAAACAGATAGGAAGGTTCATCTAGGGATGAAGCTCTGCCAGAGGGTGCAAACAAAGCGGACAGGGCCAGGGGAGTTCAGGGCATTGGCAAGGGTGCTACTGAAATGATGAACTGCAGAATCTATGCTGCATCCGGGAAAGACGTTAGAAAGGAAAGGAGAAAAGTCCATGAACCAGAGGCCTTGATGAGGCCAAAGGATGGTACTAGGGAGGGTAGTGGATCAAGCACATCGGAAGGGAAGAGGAGGTTTGAATTAGTGATTGTGGAGAAGATCACAAGGTCAGGAATGTGATTTTGGGAGTAAGTGGTTGAGGCAGGGGAGGAGAAAGTCATTGCAGACAAAGTCTAGAGACTGGGAAGCCAGGGAACGGAATGAGGGTCCCTGTCGATGTTGAAGTCATCCAGGAGGATGGAAGGACCTGCTTGGGAAGGAGAAGAAGACCACAAGGCAGGGACCACAGGCCTTGAGAATGAGAAAAATGTTGGTAGATGACAGTAACTGGGAGAAAGGGAGGGGAGGGATATGGCTGAATGGTAAAAGCAAGGAAGCATGGGGAGCCCCGCCCACCTGGGCCCCACAACACCTGGGCCTGAGGGAACCAATGGCCATCACTTGCAAATAAGTGGTCTTGCTGGAATACCAGGTTTTGGGATGTACACAGAACTAGAATACAGGTCTGTCAGTGCAAGTATAATTTTCTATCCAGCACATTTCAGTATATTTTATTAATTATGATTTTCACTACCGCTGGTACTGCCACCTGTTCCTATGATGACTGCTGTGCATTTCTTAAATAATTTATGCTTTACAGAGTACTTTGGCATAAACTTCATGATTCACCATCTCTGTAGCACCTGGGTAGATTTCATACAGGTCTAAGAGAATAGGGATTGTAAAGTTTAAAATCAACATATTTGGATTACATATTCTAGGATCCTGTGGTCAATGCTAGAGAATAAAGAAATACTTTGACAAAATGAATTGGATGATTACTTAAATTCATGGCATCAGTCATATCTCTATCAGGCAAGTTTATTCCTTTTAGAATATCCAAATAATTTTCATATAGGAAATAACTCTTCATTTACTCTTATTTTTCTATTTGCGGTATGATATCTCTCCCATATAATGATGTTAACATCATAGTCTAGTATCAAAGCATAAGCACATTATTGGGCTGGGACAATCTCTACAACATGGCAGACCATCATGCAGTCCTATAGCTTCTTCAAACTTTTCCCCCAAAACTCCCTACTTTTGTCTTCGCTCCCCAAAAGTAGGTCATCCTGTGAGCGCTGAAAGTGTGTGGCTGTACTGATGTCGGCTCTAGCAAAGCTCCTGGTCCCCTTAGGCAAGGGGATCTTAATTATGTTGTGTGTCAGAGGTAGTAAGCATTGCACATTTCCTTAACAATGCTGTTGGGACACTTGTTTGGAGGAAATGACAACAGGGAGATACAATCTTGAAAACGTATTTTAACAGCAAAACTACCTCTAAGAGAGAGTTCTGAATGCTACAACTTGGAGGAATCAGACTAAAAGATACTCTAGTCTGGAGATCTACGGCAGTACTGAATGATACTAACTCTGAGTGTGACATCCCTTCTCAGAGAAAAAGCTTATTGCCAAGTTCTGTTTCTCTTGGGAATTTCACCACTGGCTTCAGAAACCATGCTCCAACCCTGGCCCTAGAGTTTGTGAGATAGGATGTTCCTAGATGTTTCAAACTAATCTCTTTTATTTTAAATGAAACCTACAACGATGTGATAATGCAAGTCAAATACGAATGGAAACATTCTCCAATATCTGGATCCAGTCTGGAGGTATGGATTTGACCTAAGCTCTTTATCTTGATGAGTCCAGAAAATATCTTTTTTTTCATTTGTTTGTTTTTTGAGACAGGGTCTTGCTCTGTTGACTAGTGCTTGGAGTACAGTGGCACAATCTCGGTTCACTGCAACCTCTGTCTCCCGGGTTCAAGAGATCACATCTTAGCCTCCTGAATAGCTGATACTAAAGGCGTGCACCACCACACCTGGCTAATTTAAATTTTTTTTTTTTTGGTAGAGATGCGATCTTACTATATTGCCCAGGCTGGTCTTGAAGAACTCTTAGGCTCAAGTGATCCACCCACCTCAGCTTCCGAAAGTGCTGGGATTGAAGGTGTGAGCCACTGTGTCTGGCAAAAATATCTTTTATTCACTAAACAGTTCAACATATATATTCCCTCACTTGGAATGGAAAATACCTGCAAAGAATTTTTGTACCACAAGTTCATTCTCATACATAAAGAAAATGGGGAATAATTTTGAAATGTGTAAGAAAATTCTTTGGAATCTTTGTGGAGATATAACAATGGTTCCTAGTAGCTCTATCACCAAAAGTGGTGTGCAGTCGATTCAGAGTCACAAGACAGAATGTTTCAGAAAGGGCTCTTCCCTTCGACATGCTTGGAGAGTGACTTTGGAATGCAATAGTAATTTAGAGCAGGGACAGTAACCTTTTTCTGCAAAGGACCAGAGAGTAAATATTTTAGGCTTTGCAGACCATGTGGTTTCTGTTGCTATTACTCATGTCTGGTGTGAAAGCTAGCATAGAACAGGCATGGCTGGGGTCCAATTACACTTTATTTATGGACATCGCAATTTAAATTTCATACAGTTTTCATGTGTCATAAAATACTGTCTTAATTTTTTTTCTTTTTTTCTTTCTTTCTTTCTTTTTTTTTTTTTTAGATAGGGTCTCTCTTTGTTGTCCAGGTAGGAGTGCAGTGGTGAAATCACAGCTCACTGCACCCTCAACCTCCTGGGCTCAAGGAACCCTCCTGCTTCAGCCTCCCTAGTAGCTGGGACTACAGGCACATGCTACCTCACTTGGCTTATTTTTAATTTTTTTGTAGAGAAGGGGATCTTGCTATGTTGCCCAGGCTGGTCTTTAACTCCTGGGCTCAAATGATCCTTCTGGCTTGGCCTCCCACAGCACTGGGATTACAAGCATGAGACACCTGCCCAGCAAAAAATTTTTTTTCCCAACCATTTCAAACTGTAAACCCCATTCTGCTTGGGGGGCATTACAAAAAACAGGCAGCCATTTGTCAAAACCTGATAGAGTGCATTTTCAATTAGGGAATTGGGAAGGCCAAGAGAAAGAACACACACATACAGTTGCCTTTCATTCACCTTCACTGGAGGAAACACATGGCCACTTAACAGGAGCTATTAGGCCAGATTCCTGTTACCTGGGGAGTTCTGAGGTGAAGAACAGGGTGAACAGCGAGGAGAGAAGCTATACCCAGGGTGGAAGGCAGCCTGCAGGGGGACGTAGGACATAATCTCTTCTTCAAAGAGACTGCAAATGAAAAAAAAAAAAAGAAAGAAAGAAAGAAAAAGAAAAGTCAGTTTTACGTCCCTGGGAAAGTGTTCATGAATTGGGGTAGCAGCAGTTACAGTTCTCACAAAGCAACAAAAGCAATTAGATTTAAATGTATTATAGAAAAATAGGTACATCCCGCTTGCAAATTCTCAGTGTTGTTTTAAACCCTGATTAATCCTAAAACAATGTCTCCATCAAGTACTTTAGGCAGCTCTTGCTACCTCAGTTGGCAAATCTAAGGACTGTGATGGACACGGGTACAAGGGTGGGGCCCCATTTGCGTTGCAGTTACTAGAATCCTCTAGAACAAGCAGTGAGTGTTTCAGTCTAGGCCATTTTCAGGGTGGTCGTGACGGAGGAGAGCTGCCCAGGGAAGCTTTTCCAGAAGGATTTCAGGCCTAGCCCCTTACCTCAGCAAAATGACCAGATCCGCATCACAGGACAACTTCTCAAGCCCGTGATTACCCTCAGTCCGAATGTAATGGATTTTCTCCCTGAATCATGTGAGAAAGAAGAGGAAAATTAGACGCCAACACATAAGCTCAGGAATACATCTTCTTCGGATCTCTTATTTCCTCTTCCAATACTGCTGAATAGCAATGTCCTAACGTCCCATGTATTTTGCAGAATTCTAAGCTCGTATCACAGGCTCTCAGGATGCTCTATAATGGATGGCTTTTCTACAGACTTGCACAGGTACGGAAGCTGAGGAACACAGCAAAGTTAGGTCCTCAGGTAGCTAAGACAGTCAGGAGTGGAGCTGGGTAAGAGACGGCTCCTGAAAGACTGTTCTGGGGCCGGGCACAGTGGTTCACGCTTGTAATTCCAGCGCTTTGGGAGGCCAAGGCGGGCAGATCACGAGGTAAGGAGTTCGAGACCAGCCTGAGAAATAATGGTGAAACCCTGTCTCCACTAACAATACAAAAATTAGCCAGGCGTGGTGGTGCCTGCCTGTAATCCCAGCTACTCAGGATGCTGAGGCAGGAGAATCGCTTGAACCCGGCAGGCGGAGGTTGCAGTGAACTGAGATCATGCCACTGCACTCCAGCCTGGGCAACAGAGTGAGACTTCATCTCAAAAAAAAAAAAAAAAAAAAAAAAAAAAGACTGTTCTGGGCTCATGTCATGTTGGAAGCCATGGGAAGAAAGAGTGAGCTGGCGGGTGGGTGTCTCTTGAGAAATCTTGTGCCTGATGGAAAATTTATAATGCCACATTGGGCACAGAGGGGGCCCGGCCCCAAGAACCAAGAACAGTCTCCCAGGTCAGTCAAGGCACAGGCATCAATTTTGTCTCTGTTAGCTACAACTTCGTCTATTCTGATCCTTTTAGACAACCTCCAACTCCAACTCGGCAAATTGTTTCAAGTAAGTCTATGGATAAGTAGGAGTTTTTGGATCAAATTAACTTTTTAATTTGCTTCCCTGATGTTATTCAAATATTACAAACACCATACCCCGAATCTTTCTATTGTATGCACGCTTCAAAGGAGTTAATATATTTTGCCTTTTTTGAAGAGATGCAGTAGAAATCAGGGAAAATTAAGGATCTGTTTTTTAAAAATCTTTAACTTTTTTCTTTTTTTAATTTTTACTTTGAGGTAATTTTAGAGTCATGTGTAATTATAAGAAATAAACAGACAGATCCTGTATACCCCTCACTCAGTTTCTCCCAGTGGTAAAAGAAGATGATTTTATTTTCTTCTGTTTTGTTTTTTTTTTTGAGACAGAGTCTTGCTCTGTTGCCCAGGCTGGAGGCAGTGGTGCAATCTTAGCTCACTAACCTCTGCCTCCTGGGTTCAAACGATTCTTGTGCCTCAGCTTCCTGAGTAGCTGGGATTATAGGCATGCACTACCACACCCAGCTAGTTTTTTGTATTTGCTTTAAAAAAGAAATTATTTTTTTGAGACAAGGTCTCACTCTGTCACTCAGTCTGCAGTGCAGTGGCCTGTTCATGGCTCACTGAAGCCCCAACCTCCCAAGGCTCCAGTGATCCTCCTGCCTCAGTTCCCCCATGTAGCTGGGACTACAAACACACACCATCGGGCTTGGCTAATTTTTGTAGTTTTAGTAGAGACAGAGTTTCACCATGTTGCCCAGGCTGGTCTTGAACTCCTAGGCTCAAGAGATCCGACCGCCTCAGCCCTCCAAAGTGCTGGGATTACAGGCATTAGCCACTGCGCCTGGCCCAAAAGATGAATGATTAAAAAATATATGTATATTTTCCAAAATACTGCAGATACAACTTTTTCCTCTCTTTGATTGTATTAATATAAATCCAAATCTTCACCATAACTTAGAGATTTTCAGGCAAAAAATATAATCAATTTGACCTTTTGGCACGGAGATCTTTTTTTTAAGGCAAGGGAAGATTTTGAGCCTCTACAAAGATAGACAGAATGGGATTAAACAGGGAAACGCACTCTGATCCAACCTCAGTGTGGGTGAAGCACCGTTGCAGGAAATGGCATCGCCAGAACCTAGGGGGTGTTCACAGTGGCTTCTTTGATGGGGGTTTGAAAAAGGGAGCAGCACTGTCCACATGTCACTCAGCAGGGAACGTGTGGAAACCCAGCCAAGAGAACAGAACATCCCCACCCCTCTTGTCACCTTCTTCTCCCTCTGCCTATGTCCTTGACCCCAGCCCTGGGCTTTCTCCTCCAAATCCTGAGACTACCTCACAGCCCTGTTGTTTGGAAGATGCTCTTGAATCGTCTCTAATTTAATGACTTTGGCCTTATGAATGACCTCAAATTTATATGCTCTGCCAATGATAATGTCCCCCTGGGCAGGTTATCCTCCTGCCCCAAGGGATCCACATCTGGTTAAGCCCCTGGCCTCCCTTCCTGGAGGAAAAAGAAGCCCAGAGAGGGCCATCTCCACTAGGGCAGCAAAGTGCAGTCCCCAGTTTAGAAAGTGCCACCTAGTGCAGTGGTTCTATCGTGGCACCACCGTATGGACCACATCCAGGTGTCTGAATGCTAAGCACAATTGTCTGAGAGTTTTGGTGGCTCTCCCATCAGACATTATATTCTCTGTCATGTCTAGCAACATTTCATGCAGAGCCAGTGGTGTGAGGGAGCTCCAGATGCCCCTGGAACTCCATCCCAAAGTGCATTGAGAACTGGGGAAGACATCTGAGGGTGAGAATGCCGGCTGTCTCTCCTACATATATCCCTTGACCGTCAGGAGAACTCCGGAGCACACTTTCCCTAGAGCTCAGGACAGGACAGGCGCCTGCCTCCTTGACATCCTGACATTTGAAGCCACTTGTGGCTTCAAAGACCTCAAAACTCAATATCCAAAATGAAATCCTTGGCATTCTTCCTCTCTTCAAGCCAGTTCCTCCTCCAGTCTTTCCCATCTCAGTAAATGACACCATTATCCACTCACCTGCGCAAGCCCCACACTTGGCTGTCATTCTTAATTGCTCTCTTCTCCTCACCCACCATGTTCAAGCTGTCATCAGCTCCTGTTGTTTTTGCATCCACAGTATCACCCCAAACTGCTCCCTCCTCTTCATCCATATTTTCCCATTATCCACACAACCATCATCTCTCACGTGGATGAATATAATAGTCTCCTGCATAGCCCCTGTTCCATCTTATGCCCCTCCCCAGCCTATCTTTTCCCCACAAAGCTGCCCAAACATTGCATCTGTGTGTGTGTGTTTTTTTTTTTTGAGATGGAGTCTTGCTCTGTCGCCCAGGCTGGAGTACAGTGGCCGGATCTCAGCTCACTGCAAGCTCCGCCTCCCGGGTTTACGCCATTCTCCTGCCTCAGCCTCCCGAGTAGCTGGGACTACAGGCGCCCGCCACCTCGCCCGGCTAGTTTTTTGTATTTTTTAGTAGAGACGGGGTTTCACCGGGTTAGCCAGGATGGTCTCGATCTCCTGACCTTGTGATCCGCCCGTCTCGGCCTCCCAAAGTGCTGGGATTACAGGCTTGAGCCACCGCGCCCGGCCTGCATCTGTGTTTTTAACGACCACAGCTGCAAACATATTTCATCGGTGGTCATGAAAAACAGATGAAAAAGGTCATGAAAAAGCAGCTGTGGTCGTTAAAAACACAGATGCAATCCTATTTCTTTCCAGTGGAAAACTTCTCAATCACTTCTCAAATAGAATCGCAATTCAAATAAAATCTTTCCTGTTGGTGATAGGGCCTCCCTCTCCAACTTCACTACGGTAGGTCTCGCCTACCCTCCCAATCTACCCCTGCGCCACACTAGCTTTCTTTCATTCTTCACCTAGGTCTAAGCTTTTCCTGCCTCAGGGCCTTTGCATACTCTCTCCCTGACCTCTACTTTGCATCTCAACGGACCATGCCTTCTCATCCTTCACGTTTCAGCTTAAGCACCACCTACTTGGAAAAACTTTCACTGCATTCTGTTTAGGATGTAAGTCCTCTTCCTTTGTACCAGCATATTCTCCACTATTGCTGAATTCTAGTCATGTTCATGGCACTTAACATATTATGTAGCTGTATATTTGGCTTAAAAAAACAAACCCCAAGCTTGTCTATTATCTGTCTCCCTCCATAGATTGCAAATTCATTGGGAATGTACATGTCTGTTTTGCTTGCTACTGCATACGTAGCCCTGGGACAATCCTGATTCAGATGAGTGACACAATCAAAGCACTAGTTGAAGGACCGCCTCCATGCCCCTTAAAGATAACAGATGCCACTAACCTCTGGGTTTTCTGGCTCCATCCCCTTCTCTACATGTGGCTTCCTGCCTTTCACTGCAAGTCACTGCTGTCAACTGTACAGTTTTCTAAATACTCAAACCCAGCAACTGGCTTTGCGGACCCAAGACAGCGACTCCATGACTCCCTGAGAACAGCAATGGCTGAACAGAGGTCACCATCTGCTCTTGGGGACCACAGAGGAAGCCATGAGTTCTTCCAGGTGGGGTCCTGAGGAGAGTGGTATTCTCTTCAACTCCTGAACCTTCCAAGTGGATCTGACTCACCCTGACATGGTATTCAGGGGCAGGTGGAGGCCTCGTCATGGAGAGCAGGGCCCGGCTTCCTGCACCTCTTAAGCTTGACCTCCTGAAGAACAAGTTCTTGCTCTTTTCTTTCTGCTTTTTAAATTCTATCATCACATAGTCTAGTTTCTGATAGTCATTGTGAGCCTTCTATTTTTGATGAAATATTTGGGTTCTCAACCTGGGTCCACAGTTTCTTTAGGGTCCATTAACTATTTGAAATTATATTCAGAGGTTTATATTTATATGTGGAGGAGAGTCCAAAAGAGCTTCCATCTGCATCTCAAAGGAGTCCATAACCTTAAAATAGGTTATTAGTTTCTATACTAGATAATTTCCAAGTTGTTTTTCCAATTCCAACGTGGCCCAATTTCAAGTTACCCCAGCTCTGCAAAATCATAATTGTACAATCCCATATTGCAACAAAACATTTAAAGTTTCTTGGATTTTATTATAATGTGATACATGATAGGGCTGAAAACAGTTTACTGCCCTTTGGAAATATATTCCACTCATTTATATAGGGAATTACTTAAAAAAAAACTTTTCTAATGATTAAAATGAGACTTTTGTGTCTTTGGTGAGTTGAAATTCTTCCAAAAAGCAAGCAGTGAACTCACTACTTAGTGGTAGAATCAGTAATGTAAATAATGTTCAAGAACAACCATGCGTCAAAAACCCTTAAGATAATACAACTCCCCTGGAAATCCCTTGAAAATTCCCTTAGGTTGTTAGGTGAGTCAAAGAGCAGTCCATGAATGAATGACCCAGGTGGTTGAATGTGACCCTGTCTTCTGCAGCAGTACAGTAATGAAACTTGGGGAGAGACTACTTAAGAGTTGAACATAAATGAAAGTGACCATTCATCATGCTAAAGATCATTGGTTCATGCTAAAGATCTTTCATTCACTCTAAAAGTAATTGGTGTTTCCTAGTTTCAGAGTAGAGGACCCGGTTCTAAGGGGCAGAGTGGGCACAAAGACAAGGAAGAGAAAGGCCTTGCTCTAAAGAGCTTAGAGTGCTGTAGGGAGACACAAGTAAATGACAGAATACGAGAGATCTAAAAATATCTTTGAGGCACAAAAAGCATGCTATCAAAGCAGGACAAAAGAAATACTAGGAAACCACCATTCTCAGCAAACTAACGTAAGAACAGAAAACCAAACACTGCATGTTCTCACTCATAAGTGGGAGCTGAACAATGAGAACACATGGACACAGGGAGGGGAACATCACACACCAGGGCCTGTCAGGGGATAGGGGGCCAGGGGAGGGATAGCATTAGGAGAAATACCTAATGTAGATGATGGGTTGATGGGTGCAGCAAACCACCGTGGCACATGTATACCTATGTAACAAACCAGTACGTTCTTCACATTTATCCCAGAACATAAAAGTATAATAAAAAAATTAAAAACAGACAAACAAAAAAACCAAAAAAAAACCACAAATGCCTTGGCAACATCAGGAAGTTCCCACCCCTGCCAAAGAAAAGAAATACTAAAGCCTGCCTAGATCACCAAATTTTTGCTTTTGATCTGAGCCTTTAAAATGGGATGAGAGGTCCTTAACAGGGAAGTCATTCCCGGAAAGACAAAGGCAGGAGGGTACACAGCCTGTGTGGTGGAGGTGGTGAAGGAAAAGCTTAGCATAGGATAGAGAGTTAGGTTAGGGCCAGACTTTGGAGACCATGGACATTGTGCTTAGAAATCTTGACTTCAGGCTGGGTAAGGTGGCTAACACCTGTAATCCCAGTACTTTGGGAGGCTGAAATGGGTGGATCCCTTGAGGTCAGGAGTTTGAGACCAGCCTGACCAACATGGTGGAAACCCCATCTCTACTAAAAATACAAAAATTAGCAAAATTTTGCTGGGTGTGGTGGCACATGCCTGTAGTCCCCGTTACTCAAGAGGCTGAGGCTCAGGAATTGCTTGAACCTGGGAGGCGGAGGTTGCAGTAAGCTGAGATTGTACCACCTCACTTCAGCCCAGGCAACAGAGCAAGACTCTGTCTCAAAAACAAACAAACAAAAATATTGACTTTATTTCATATGTGATGGAAACCATGAAAGCTTTCTTGAAGGGTAGGGAGGACATGATTTAATCTATGCTTTAAGTAGGCCACTTGGTTATGATAGGGTGATAGGGAATATTTTAGGAGAAACCCCTGTATGGTCCAGAAGAGAAACGATGAGCACCTAAACTTGAACCATGGCAGGGAGAAGAGAAAACGAGGATGGAGGAGAGAGTATGAGGAGGTGAATGTTTAGATGTGGAGGTGGAAGAAGAGGGAGGAGAGGAGATCAGGGACAGCTGGGAGGGTAGTGGCTCTAATTTACAGAGTGAAAATACAGGGAAAAGAGGTGTCAAAGACGGGGTGCTGGAGGGGAAAGAATGGTGAATGATCCATTCTGGCAGGAGTGGCAAGGGTTGAAAAGCAAAGAGCCTACTTGAAGCTGTTAGCGATTCCCCGAGGAAGTCAGAGTAGAGTATCGCAGGTATCAGCCCCATTCACAAGACTGCACCACATGGGCAGGGAAGAATGAAATGCAGCCATTGCTGGGATTCTCGCTTGCCCTGCCTTAACCTTTACACATCCTCATGTAAGTATCGCAACCATGCCCACTTTGTGACCTCCATTTAGGAGACTAAGGGCAGAGGGTTGAATAACACACCTCCATCAATAGTCCCTACCTGTTGGAGTAAGAATTCAAATGTCAAAGGGATGTGCTCTTAACCCGCATGCCTCTCCAGTTTTTGGAATGTAGCAGAGTAAACCAAAGCAAAAAGATGTGTGAATATTTTGGTGAGAAAGCAGGATTTAAGTTCGGGCAATATTTTCTCTTTTTATCATTTTAGATCGCTATCCCTTCCACATGAAGTGATTCAGAGTTTCAGGGGCACTTGTTCAAAAATGACCCTGATGAAGAATAAGATGTAAGTAGTTAGAACACACAGGAAACATTTTGTTTGCTTGTTTATTTTCGAACATGACCACTCAATATTTGGTTTACCATTCAACAATTATATTTCAAAACTAAAAGTAATTTACATGGTGCTGTGCATAAATAATTTTTTAATGGAAGCTATTTTGTTTCCTTCCTGTCCTTTCCTCCAAGTCAAGGGAAATCATTTCAGTACCATATAAATGATACGTAATCTGATAATATGACCATCTCTGATGATGCCATTTCCCAGAATACAGGAACCCCGAACCCTTCACCTTGAGGATTCAAGTTCTCGTTTAAATGCACAAAAAGAATGCACAATAAGCTTCTGCTCCTTCTCCACAGAGGTGTTTTCCCACCAGGAAAAATGGCTGCAAAGACCTAGAGTTCCAGGGAGTAAGGGGCGAGGCTTACCTGAGTGTGTGGTTTCTTGCTAAGCTTGGCTGACGCTCTTGCAGCATTTCAAAAATGTTTGGCTGGCGAAGAAATGCCACAATCTTGTCATTATATGCTGAAACAGACAAAAGCACAGGAGTTGTGGTTGAGTCTGCAGCCCGGAGATAATCACTCTGATGATTGGAAAATGGCTGCTTGATACCAGGATTAATGAAGGCATTTGAAGGGCAGGCAGCATACTCATCAAAAAAATGCAAGCTCTTGAAAGCTTTTAAAATGGGACATAATAGCATTATAATTTTTTAAGGGATCAAACTAAAAGTGAACCAGATCTATGTTAATTGTCCTTAACGCTTCAGGATCTTTACTGGGTATTAATGCATCTCTGCATGAACAGGTAAAGGAGAACAAAATAGCTCTCCCAGAAGAGGAGTTCTCCTCTCTTCCTTCTAACTTTTCTTGGTCATTTTGCCACAGTTATGGTAAAAGATTCTTTATGAGTGAAAAGAAATCCATGTGTTGATTTCCCAGTAGTGATAATGGAAACACCTTTTAGATGCTCTCATTTCATTTTCCTTGATACCAGTGGCATATGTTTTGGAAAGAGGTGGCTGAAGTTAGGAATGGAGACTGCAAACTTTATGCCATACATACGTGGAAAGAGAGGTATACATTAAAAACTGTCTAGCAACAGTAAAATTCACCTCCCTATTTAAACCATGCTCTTGTGCACGGGGTTAACAAATCACTGAACAGAGTAAGGAAGAAAGGACCTACGAGTTTGGGAAAGAATAGAAAAGAGAGGGAGGGGAACAGAGAGATGAGGAGGAAGGGAGAGGGGAAAAGGACAGAGGGGAGAATGGGAGCAGGGGTCAGGGAATGCACTATATCCTAAAAGAGGAGAAAGGAAACACAGAATGTTGAGTAGTAAAGGCTTTTTGACAAAAACCAGAAAAACAAACAAAAAATCAAGGCTAGGTGTTGGTATTCTGTGAGCCCCTGGCTCAAAGAAGCATGATACATACCCAGTGGCAATGACTCATGTTGATGTTGGCTTCGAATAGCAGCTACTAAGCTGTGTCCTGGCCTGGCCAGTAAAGAGGCTCCTCTGTTTCTAGAAACTTCTGAGGCCTAATTTTAGAATAAAAGCATAATCATTAGAAATTTATATCAGTTTCAGATGTCTTTTGATACCAATGTTTCAGCCTAAGGGGTAAAAGATTCTGAAGTCACCTAAGTTGAAAAAGTAATAAAATGATGGAAAAGAAAGCACACAAAAGTGTCTAAGCAGAGTTGATGATGTGCTATACTATGGTTAAGAAAGCAATCTGGCTCACCCCTGTAATCCGAGCACTTGGGGAGGCTAAGACAGGTAGATAACGAGGTCAGGAGTTTGAGACCAGCCTGGCCAACATAGTGAAACCCCGTCTCTACTAAAAAATACAAAACTTAGCCAGGTGTGGTGGCAGGTGCCTGTCATTCCAGCTACTTGGGAAGCTGAGGCAGAAGAATTGCTTGAACCTGGGAAGTAGAGGTTGCAGTGAGCCGAGATCACTCTGGCCTGGGCAACAGAGCAAGGCTCTGTCTCAAAAAAAAAAAGAAGTAATCATGCCAAAGTCATGAATATTAATCAAATTAATACAATGAATGGCTCAAGAAACATTTCTCATCATAAATCTGTTAAGGAGAGATAAATTCCAGATAAATATTATTGGTAAGGTAGGCCTATAACTTTCCAACAGGTAGCACTGAACTTCAGTACTGAATGTATAATGGACTTCTTGTTGAAATATTATTGATTACATTCATTCTTTGTTGAATACCTGTTATTGCATTCACTGTGCTGGCTTCTGTTCACATAGCATCTTACATATCCTAACAAATTCTGCAAGATAAGCATTATTAACCAAAATTTACAAACAGGGAATCTGAGGATCCAGGAAAAGTAAGGTTTCCCCAGATTTACAACCATTAGAGAGGTAACCAGGGTTCTAATACTTGACTGCAAAGAACGTATTTACTCCTTCCATGCTGCCTGCCTGCTTCCAATATCTTGGTCCTGCTTAAGCATTTTTACAAAACTTCAGAGATAAATAACTTGCTTAGCTTAAAGTTGATACTTGTGATGAGTAACTTTAAACCAAATTAGCTCAATTTTGCCAGTGTGGTAGCTCACACCTGTAATCCCAGCACTTTGGGAGGCTGAGGCGGGTGGATCACTTGAGGACCAGAGTTTGAGACTGGCCAACATGGTGAAACCCCGTTTCCACTAAAAATCCAAAAATGAGCCAGGCATGGTGGCGCATGCCTGTAATTCTGGCTACTCGGAAGGCTGAGGCACGAGAATCCCTTGAACCCAGGAAGCAGACATTGCAGGGAACCGAGATTGCACCATTGCACTCCAGCCTGGGTGACACAGCAAGACTCTATCTCAAAAACAAAACAAAACAAAACAAAACAAACTAACTTAGCTCAATTTTAAATTTTATAAATTTAAAAACATCACCTTTGTAAAAGGTGAAAGAAAAGTTTGCTGATCAATAAACTATGCCGTTCTAGAGCATGATAATGGACATTCTCACTATGATTCTACATACATTTTGTTTTTTAAGACCTTCGCAGAGTAAGATGTTAAAATCTATAGACGCACTATAGATTTTCCACATTGCAGTACATTCACCAGATATATGGGATTGAATGTAGAGTGTAACTCATCCTATGATATTTGGCAAAGTATGCTAAAATAGGCTTTAAAATAGTTAAGAATTTTGAAGTGTTAAAATAAAGACTTTAGACAAAGTAAATTTACAGAGTTTAATTGAGCAAAGAACAGTGTGAGAATGGGGTGGTCCTCACTCAGAACCAGAACCAGAAAGGGTGGAGAGAGCACCGTTCTGCAACCGCGGGCAGGCAGCATTTATGGAGGGGGAATGGGAGCGTGGTACAGAAGCAGCTGGACTGGTTACGGCTCAGCATTTGCCTTATTTGAACATGGTCTGATCAGTTAGCCACCTGCGATTGACTGAAGCTTGGCTGTTGTGACTGGCTGAGACTCAACCCTTTGTTGCCAAAGTATACTCCCAAATTAGGCTTTCAGTTAATTCATGTCCCAAGTGAGGTGGCAATCCATTACGTAACGACTCAAAAGTATGAAGGCATCCTCAAGCCAAGTTTAATTTCATGTAACAGATGATAATTTTGTAAGACACCTAGAAAGAGTTCAAACATCCAGATTTAAAAAAAGGAAAGACAATTCTCCCTCTGAGACCAGCATAAAACTCACTCACACAGATTTTAGGAAGGTGATGAGGACCGGTGCTACACAGTCTAGACAAGTCAGTTCCAAAACGGCCACTTAAGAATAGGCCATGTGCGATATTGCAGATCCTAATGTAGGGCAAATTACTTAACGATCCCTAATGAAGAACACAGGCATTGCTGATTTTCCTTTGGTTCCCACTTCCATACTCCACACCCAAGGATAACATCCTTTGTATGCAGACAGTGGCCACCAGTACATCCTTTGTATGCGGACAGGGGCCACCAGTACATCCTTTGTATGCGGACAGGGGCCACCAGTACATCCTTTGTATGCGGACAGGGGCCACCAGTTCACTCTCTGTATGTGGTAGTCTTTGCTGCTCTTCTGGAAGTTGGGTAGAGATGCAGATGCTTCTGTTTTCTCTCCTGGTCCTTCTCATTGCCCATGGCTACTTGAAGGACAAGGGAATAGATTCTGTGCCACTTTGGTGGACTTCTCACTTTGATGTCATTAGCTCTCAACTCTGCTCAGCTGGCAAAGCCAGAGACCAGGGTTTAGAAGCTGGTATTTCTGCAGCAGCACATTCCAGTCTCAAATGTTTACAAAGCAAAAGATGAAAGAAAAGTTTGCTGATCAATAAACTATGCAGTATTGAATCCTCATACTTCTCTTTTTTCTCCATGAATAAATAAATAAATACATAAAGGCTTTCTGGGACTGAAATGATAAGCCTCTTTTTCTTGGAGGGAATCATGTCAGTTTGCCTTCATGTGTATTTAAAATATTATTGACCTTGTAAAGACAGGAGTCCCAGAGACCCACCAGCTGAAGGTTATCTAAGTGATAAATTACAGAGCGAAACTGGGAAACAGCCAGATCTGCTCGCTGAGCTCAGGAAGGCTTGGCTGTGCACTGAGCTCAGGAGACATTTGTTGTCTCGCCCTGAGTGAAAGTGTCTAACTGTCAGGGCATCACCCAGAAATGAATAAGGCGTTGAAACAGAAAGAGGCTCACTTCTATTCCTGGCCCTCACAGGAAATTCATTAATGGTGCCTACTTCTGAGGTCACCCACTCATGGGTAAAACTAAGCCAGATTGAAAAACTTCAGAAACCAGCTGCAGTCCAGCTAGCCCAAAGGCAGATGACTGACTGACCAACATTCTTCAGGCTTAATACGAATGTGATAGAGGAAATAACACAGGGGGAGATAGGGCTTGTTGCGTCCCTGTGCCACAAAAATGTCTGCAAAAGGTTGGTTGGTACTGGATGGCTCATAGACCAGAGCCTGGAGGACAGGAGGGTTGGATAGAAACACTCTTCTCCAACAAGGGGCCCAGGAATGGACAGTGATGAAGACAGTTTCAGGCAGGGCTGGAGGAAATTCTGAGGGTCTAAGTTTGAACTAGGATTTAGTATGTGCCAGGATCCTTGAAGCCCGGCAGTGGTACTAAACAATCCATCCTGAGGGACGTCTGACAGCAACTGAGTGACTGATTTGAATCTCACTGCAAACATGATGCCAAGATGGCTTTTTTTTTTCTTTCTTTCTTTTTGAGATGGAGTCTCGCTCTGTTGCCTAGGCTGGAGTGCAGTGGTGCGATCTTGGCTCACTGCAACCTCTGCCTCCCGGTTTCAAGTGATTCTCATGCCTCAGCCTCCCGAGTAGTTGGGATTACAGGCGTGTGCCACCACGCCTGGCTAATTTTTCTATTTTTGGTAGAGATGGGGTTTTGCTATGTTGGCCAGGCTGGTTTCAAACTCCTGACCTCAGGTGATCTGCCCACCTCGGCCTCCCAAAGTGCTGGGATTACAGGCTTTAGCCACTATGCCTGACCTTTTTTCTTTTCTCCTTTCTTTTTTTTCTTTTTCTTTCTTTCTTTCTTTTTTTTTTTTTTGAGACAGAGTCTCTGTTATTCAGGCTGGAGTGTAGTGGTGCAATCACAGCTCACTACAGGCTCAAACTCCTGGGCCCAAGCAATCTTCCTGCCTCAGCCTCCTGAGTAGCAGTGACTACAGGCACGCGCCACTGTGCCCAGCTAATTTTGAAAATGTTTTTGTAGAGATGGGTTCTTGATATGTTGCCCAGGCTGGTCTTGAACTACTGGCTTCGAGAGATCCTCCTGCCCTGGCCTCCCTGAGTGCTGGGATTACAGGTGTGAGCTACCATCCCCGGCCTGCTTTTTTTCCCTAAGGTCAGAAAATGACTACAGGACTGATTTTCCATTTAAAACCAAAATGACATGACTCTAATGTCCTGGCACTTGACCCCTTTGGTCTTATTTAGTTTCTTGGGGGTGTGTGTGTGCATGTGGGCACATGTGGTAACGGCGAGCGAGGGGAGAGAGAGGCCCTGGTGGCCTGCCTCTCCCCAGACATGCTGTGACAACTCTTCCATAATTGGGTAAAACCCAGTTTGTGGTAGGGACTACTTTTAGGATTTCTTTTCCTTTTGATATTGATAGCTTTCATCATAATTGTAAATGTGAAAACTTCAAACATTTGGCTCTCCAGACAAAACAAAATAGATATCCTCAGAAAATAGTTTTCAGCAACTGGTAAACAAGCTGCTCTTCAGCGCTGCAGTTTGGGAATGTACCCTTGTGGGTTTCCTTAAAGCTGTGATTGAAAATTGTATGTTTTAGACTGAATTTGGGTTAATAATCAGCTAACCCTCTCTCTGCAAACACTGGAGACTTGATGATAAAAAAAATGTAGCAAGTTCACAGGAAGGGCTCAAAGGACGAATTTACATTCATCTCTAGATTCTTTCTGTGTTCTGAAAACGGATCATTAACAAAGTTGTCAGAATTATCTGAAGGAAACAAAAGAGAGATATTTGAGTTGTTCAATATTTTTATAATTAAAAGCAGGCAATAAACATCATGTTCAAGAAAGGCTTGCGTTAAATGATGGTAGATCCATGTGATAAAACATTACAGAAAAATGTTAATGGTGTGGAAATTGTCTACGAGGCACTAGGATATAGAACCATAGACAACATGATCTAATGTCTTTATGTTTATGTGTACCAGTGTCTCCAGATGGGGAATTATGCTTTTCCATCTGTGTCTGTATTCTGCATTCATTACTTATCGTTCATATAGCGATGTGCCGCATAGCGATGTTTCAGTCAACAATGGATGCATAGGCAATGGTGTTCCCATAAGCTTATAATAGAGCTGAAAAAGTCCTATCACCTGGTCATGTCATAGCTGTCATAACATCATGGTATAATCGCTTTAAAAAAAAAATAAATTTAGGCCAGGGACGGTGGCTCATGCCTGTAATCCCAGCACTTTGGGAGGCCAAGGCAGGTGGATCACGAGGTCAGGAGTTCGAAACCAGCTTGGCCAACATGGTGAAACCCCCGTCTCTACTAAAGATACAAAAAATTAGTCGGGTGTAGTGGTGTGTGCCTGTAGCCTCAGCTACTCAGGAGGCTGAGGCAGGAGAATCGCTTGAACCCAGGAGGAGGAGGTTACAGTGAGCCGAGATCATGCCATTGCACTCCAGCCTGGCAGACAAGGTGAGATTCATTCTCAAAAAAAAAGAAAAAAAACTGAACCAACCCAAATGCCCATCAGTGATGGACTGGATAAAGAAAATGTGGCACATATACACCATGGAATACTATGCAGCCATAATAAAGGATGAGTTCATGTCCTTTGCAGGGACATGGATAAAACTGGAAACCATCATTCTCAGCAAACTAACACAAGAAGAGAAAACTAAACACCGCATGTTCTCACTCATGAGTGGGAGTTGAACAATGAGAACACATGGACATAGGGAGGGGAACATCACACACAGGGGCCTGTAGTGGGGTTGGTGGGGGGAGGGAGAGCATTAGGAGAAATGCCTAATGTAAATGACGAGTTAATGGATGCAGCAAACCAACATGGCACATGTATACCTATGTAACAAACCTGAACATTGTGCACATGTACTCCACAACTTAATGTATAATAATAAAAAAAATTTAGTGTAGCCTAAGTGCGCAGTATTTATATTCTACAGTAGTGCACAGTAATGTCCTAGGCCTCACCGTCACTCACTCACTGACTCTCCCAGAGCAACTTCCAGTCCTTCAAGCTCCATTCACTGTAAGTATCCTATACGGGTATACTATTTTAAAAACCTTTCATACTGTATTTTTACTTCACCTTTTCTACGTTTAGATATGTTTAGAGGCACAAATACCATTGTGTTACAACGGCCTACAGGATTCTGTACAGTTAATATGCTGTACAGGTTTGCAGCCTGGGGGCCATAGGCCATACCGTACAGCCTAGGTGTGTGGTAGGCTGTACCATCTAGGTTTGTGTAAGTGCACTCTAGGATGTCCACAATGACAAGATTGCCTAACAACAACATTCTCAGAATGTATCCCTGCTGTTCAGTGATGTATGACTGTAATTAAAAAGTTTATGTTCAAAGTTGTCTGAATTTTACAAACTTCCAGCCAAACCTGTGACCAAGTGCAGGTTATATTGAACCAAGAGGAAAATGACTGATTTTAAGAAGCAATGCAGTGATTACTCTCCCCAAAAGCAAGCTTCCTGAATGAAGGTTCCTCCATGTCACCAGAGCCAATGAAATGACTTTTGCCATCAAAGAAGCTCGTGGCAAAGAATGACTAAGAGTGACTTCTGCTTCTAAAGTGAGAAGCAGGTTTCTCTTCCCTGTTAGACTCTTGCCCTTTCTTGAGGCAGTCACTGTGAAGCTTTTTTTTGGGTGTGTACCTTCCAGAAATTTTCTATGACTAACGATTTTCTAACCTGACCAAGATAAGATGGCAAAAGAAATGAAAAGTATGTGCTCTGCTTATCCTTCCTTATTGATGTCAACTTATATTAGGAATTGCAGTGTAGACAAGGCAAATGTGTTACCCTTTTATGATTTCTTTGCTAAGATGGGATCCAGTATTCATAGCACTCCACTTATCTGTGACCTATTCTGGTCACACATTCTGAGGAGCGGTAAGTCCTACTTTGCTGGTGCTTGAATATATTGCAGACAGATGTGCCTCCGCATTAAAATGCAAGTCAAAGTGTCAAGTAACTATCTTTTTACGTATAAATCCTCTATTTGTAATAACTGCTTTCAGGAATCTGTCTGAAAATTTTCCAGGTGAGGTAAAGGACAATCCAAAAGATTTTTACCAATGTTTCTATTAATAATCTGCCATTGGGGTTTGGAGAAAAACATTTTACCATTTAGGATCCTTAATATAGAAACTCACTTTAATTTTGTCCTTACATGCAATTTATAAAAAATCAACTGCTGAATAACACTCAAGAGAATGGCTTATGTAGGTGAACAGAAAATACCCACACTTGTAAATTGTAGTCTAAGAAATACCTATAGCTTAATTCCCTGTTGCCTGTGATACAGGACACAGAAAAACAATGGATTGTGGAAATAACCCATTGATGATTCCTGAGTCTCATATTTCCATCTGTTGAACTGTCATATCTAATCAGATATCCTGCTATTTTCTTTTTTTTTTTTTTGAGACGGAGTCTTGCTGTGTCTCCCAGGCTGGAGTGCAGTGGCGTGATCTCGGCTCACTGCAAGCTCCGCCTCCCGGGTTTACGCCATTCTCCTGCCTCAGCCTCCCAAGTAGCTGGGACTACAGGCGCCCGCCACCTCGCCTGGCTAGTTTTTTGTATTTTTAGTAGAGACGGGGTTTCACCATATTAGCCAGGATAGTCTCGATCTCCTGACCTCGTGATCCACCTGCCTCGGCCTCCCAAAGTGCTGGGATTACAGGCTTGAGCCACCGCACCCGGCCTATCCTGCTATTTTCACACACATTATCAACCTGCCTAAAGACAAACCTGCCATCCTCCCCTCCTGCCTTTCCTGCTCCTCTTAGCTCTGTGCTGTTAATGGGACTCATAGTTACGCGGTCCTGAAGACGTGGAATCAAGCCCCACAGACTCTGAGAATCACAGAGCTGGAACACACGTTAGTGGTCACCCATTTGCAGAGGAAGCTGGGGTCCCTAGCAGGGGAGGAATGAACAATGATTGATACCCAGCTCTTCTGTGGACATGCTGGAGCTGGAATGCCTGTCTGCAGACTGAAGTCCTAGTGACTTTTTCCTCCACACCCCCCGACTTCCTTGAGGCTTCGCCCCACGGGCTGCCCTTTGTTTTCCCTCTTTGTCACCTCAACTCGGCCTCATCCCCTTCCATCTGATTGTGGCAGTGGTCTCCAGCAGGCCTCTCTCGAATCCCTCTTTGCCACAGCCCTTCCTCTTCTTGGCTTTCATGGTCTTCTTTTAAAAATATAAGTTTGTGGCTGGGCATGGTGGCTCACGTCTGTAATCCCAGCACTTTGGGAGGCTGAGGCAGGCAGATCACTTGAGGTCAACAGTTCGAGACCAGCCTGGCCAACATAGTGAAACCCCATCTCTACTGAAAATACAAAAATTAGCCAGGTATGGTGGTGCATGCCTGTAATCCCAACTACTTGGGAGGCTGAGGCAGGAGAATCACTTGAACCCAGGAGGCAGAGGTTGCAGTGAGCCGAGATTGTGCCACTGCACTCCAGCCTGGGTGACAGAGCGAGATTCTATCTCAACAACAACAACAACAAAAAAATGAGTTTGCATGGATGGCTGTTGGGAAACCTGAGCTGTGGTCCTGAACTCCCTGTGTGAAGTGAGCTCTTGGTATTTCAGTTTACTAGACTGTAAAGCAATGGTTCTTCACTGGGGTAATACTACCATCTATGGGTGTGTGGAAGTGCTGGGGGGCTGTTCTGTTTTTGTTTTGTCATAATGACTAGGGAAGTGGGGGCACTCCTGACATTTAATGGATGGGGTCAGGAAAAAAATGTCCTGCCATGTAATGGGACGATTCCACACATCAGAGAATTGTCCTGCCCCAAATGCCAAGAGTCTTTCCTTATCTCTCAAAATGTGTTTTAGAGATTATTTCACCCTGAAACAATGGCTGATTCAATTACTTTCCTCAAATTCATTCAGCGGCCCCTTAAAAAAGTTCCAACTCTTCCATGCGGCACTAAAGTTTTCTGAAAACCAAGGCACAGCAAGCGGGGACCTGCTGCTCAGCTCAGACTGAACTAGTCACTGTCTCTCTGTGAGCCTTTCTCAATCCGACCTCTGCACCTTTGCTTAGGCTGTGCTCTGCAAGGCTTCCCTTCCCCATCCTTTGTAGCTATTCTACCAGTTTTCAAGTTCGAGTCAGGTACCTTATTTTATTTTATTATTTGTTTTGTTTTGTTGAGACAGAGTCTTGCACTGTTGCCCAGGCTGGAGTGCAGTGGTGTGAACACATTTTGCTTCAGCCTCTACCTCCCAGGCTCAAGCCATCCTCTCACTTCAGCCTCCCAAGTAGGTGGGACCACAGGCACAAGCCACCACACCCGACTAATTTTTAAATTTTTTGTAGAGAAAGGGTCTTGCCATGCTGCCCAGGCTGGTCACAAACTCCTAGGCTCAAGCGATCCTCCCATCTCAGCTTCCCAAAGTGTTTGCATTACAGGCATGCCAGGTGCCTTATTTTAAAAGATACTTTTCTTTGGTTTCTTTTGAACTTTTGTGGCACTTATCCTAACATCTCTCTTGCCACTCAACCATATTCTGATTTCTCTTGTTATTTAACTCTGTATGTATTTTTGGCCTGGCTTCAAAAATGGAATACAAACTTCTCCAAGGCAGGGATTGTCTCATACTTTGCATTCCACAGTGCTCATAGCAAGCCAAGCATGGAATCAATTTTCACTGAGCAAAATCACATCACAGCAAATGCAGTCAACATTTCCTACCACCCACTCCCCTCTATTTTGATACCAGAGTCCCTCTGTCTCCTTGTCCCTAGGCTGAGGGCTCTTGCAGTGGGAGGAACCACATATTTATTTTCTTAGAGGCCGAGTCTTTGTTTTCTCTGGTGCACTGCCTCTGGATCAGATACCCTCTGCCTCTTGGCTTCTCTCTCTGTTGCTTTTCTTAGTGTCCCCTTGTGTCAGTCAAAAGCTACCAGAAGAGAGAGGGTGGGCACAGGGATGGATGAGGTTTGGAAATGTGACGAACAGTCAGGGTGGATGCATTAGGAAGCAGACAGATGGCTATTGCACAGCAACGCCCTTTCATCGTATGTGTTAGAGTCCTCCAGCTAGTTCTTTTTTTTTTTTTTGAGATGGAGTCTCGCTCTGTTGCCTAGGCTGGAGTGCAGTGGCACTCTCTCAGCTCACTGCAAGCTCCACCTCCCGGGTTCACGCCATTCTCCTGCCTCAGCCTCCCGAGTAGCTGGGACTACAGGCGCCCGCCATCACGCCCAGCTAATTTTTTGTATTTTTTTTAGTAGAGACGGGGTTTCACCGTGTTAGCCAGGATGATCTGGATCTCCTGACCTCGTGATCTGCCCACCTTGGCCTCCCAAAGTGCTGGGATTACAGGTGTGAGCCACCGTGCCCGGCCCCGGCTAGATCTTAACTGATACAGATGGCACTTTGCCATACATGTTATGGCAAATGATATTAATGATTTAAATGATATTAAATTCACTCTATTTGGGCTATTCAATCCCATCAAACACATGTTTTAAAACAGGTAATGCAAGTGGTGTCCATGGTTTCAGTCTTGTTATTTCAGTTAGAAAGGTTTTAAATATTTACATTTCAGATTATTTTCTTGTCATTGTAAGAGATCTGTATTTTAGGGAACTCATCTTGCACAACTGAAGTTTTTGTTTTATTGGCAGTGAATCTGTCTGCAGTACTCAGCTACTTTATCACATGTAGTTACCCTATGTGGATACTGAAATTCTCTTAATGAGATTAAAGAGCTTGAACGTTTTAAGTAAATTTAAATGGTATATTCAAGTTCATGAAGAATTTTGAATTTATTCCCTATAATCTCAAGACAATCCACCTTGTAGTTTGTGGAGTGTTACAGGAATGCCACCAGGGAGAGAGACTATGCATGTTGAACTGGGAAGCTGGGGCATTGCTTTCTGTAGTCTGTGAACACATCCGCATCTAGCAAATCCTGACACCCATGTAATGCTCAGGGATGTGTAGTACTTCCTCTCTGCCTGGTCACATATACCTTATATATATGAAGAAAGAAAGATTTAGCATGCTTTCAGCAGTCTCCTGAAACAATGATACTTAAGACGGCTCCATGAAAAAAAATTCATTTTATCACACTGGCATTAAGCCATGAATGCCACTGGTTGGAAACAGTTACGTTTCTCAGAGTATGCAGAGGACTCCTGAAACAGTGGTAAATAACTGGTGCCAATACATCAACAATAGGCTCTTCCCTTGAGACTTATGTTTGCTATCTGGAGGAGGTGGCTGCAGGGTGAACTGTTATCTTCCCAGTTTCTCTGGAGACAAACTCCCTGGCTCTCCCTGGAATGACTCACTGTGGGATATAAGTATCTCTCTCTCTCTCTCTCTCCATATATATATACACACACACACACACATATGCATACACACACGCACACATGCATACACCCACGCACACATGCATACACCCACACACACACACACAAACTCCCTCACCTACATACACATATATTCCTTTCCTTCCTACACCATGTTTTTCATTTTTTAACCTTATTATAATCCAATTCTAAAAGCTGTTTTGTGGGAAGTAGTTTTCAGAGGCCACATCTCTTGAGATCCTGGTGGTTTCCACAAAAAGAAGGCACAGATACTTGGGAAATGTCAGTTAGGACCTAAAAAGACATTTGCTCATGATATTGTCAGGAAGTGATCAGGAGCAAACAAAGAGCTATGTTTTGAGTTTTGGCTCAAGAAAGAAGGACAGGAAGAGTATGGAATATAGATACTAATTCAGAAAAGCAATGAAGTGATGCTTAGCCCTTCACGGTAGCCACAAAGTGCTGCCAAGGAAAGAGTACATGGTAGAGTGGGAATAGAGTAGGAATAGAGCACCACTTCCTGTGGCCTGGTTAATTTCCCCTAGTTTCTAGTCCATGGATACATTATTGAAGTATTTTCTAGGATGTTATGGAGAGGTAGAAGTTTAAAGTTAGTCAGACATAACATAGCAGTTCCATGTATTCACACGTGACAGGCCTCAGGAGGCACAGCTCCAGCTATAAGTGTAGGGATCTCCCGACATTGCATTTTCATTTTCCTTTCAACTAGACAGGTTTTTAGTAGTGGTGATTGTGTGGGACAAAAGGCAAGGCAGAAAAGGTAACTGAAGACAGTTACCTTTTACCGAGTAGCTGGGACTACAGGTGCCTGCTACCACGCTCGGCTAATTTTTTGTATTTTTTTTAGTAGAGACAGGGTGAAGGTCTGGGGTGTTAAGAGGGCATCCCAGTCATTATTCTTCTACAGAGCAGGGCGCATATGGCTTAGTCTCTTCCAGCGCAGGCAACCCTAGATCCTAACCACTAAAGAATTGTTCTGTCCCCATGGAAGAGGCAGAGACTGTGACCGGTGAACAGTAGGGTGGGGTGTAGGGAGGGTTACCTCTCCAGCGCTGTAACTTCGGAGTCTCTGGAGGTGCTGTCGGTGGGTTAGATGATTGGGAAGACGACCGTTCTGAAGAGGGATTCGGGGGTCAATGAAAGTGGTAGCTCGACTGTTGTGGTCCACGAAAAAAGACTGTAAACAGACCAGTGAAAAAAGCACCATGTGTGAGAAAAGGCCAAAATGGAGTCAGTAATATACAGGAGTGCTACAGGGCCCAAGCCTCAGGTTTATTTCTGCCCAGCCTCCCCTACACCCTACTTCCTTTTTTAATCTACTCAAAACTCATCTATCTAGTTCAGGCTAAAGGAGGCTGCAAGCAGGAGGTGAGCCACGGGCGAGTGAGCATTATTACTACCTGAGCTCCACCTCCTGTCAGATCAGCAGTGCCACTAGATTCTCATAGGAGCGCAAACCCCATTGTGAACTGCGCATGTGTGGGATCTAGGTTGCACACTCCTTATGAGAATCTAATGCCTGATGATCTGTCACTATCTCTCATTACCCCCAGATGGCAGCATCTAATCACAGAAAAACCAGCTCAGGGCTCCCACTGATTGTACATTACGGTGAGCTATAGGATTATTTCATTATATATTATTATGTAATAATAATACAAATAAAGTGATAATAAATGTAACATGCTTGAGTCTTCCTAAAACTATCCCCTACCCTGCCATCCATGGAAAAATTGTCTTCCACAAAACTGGTCCCTGGTGTCAAAAAGGTTGGAGACCACTGATCTAGATGGGGAACAGGACACTGTGCCTGTTTGCTCAGTAGCTGAATGAAGCAGTATCAGTCATAGATAAGCACTCTACATGGTTCATGGAGTTTCTAAGTAGTGACTATAATACTTTATTCAACATGGCAAATGACAGCAATAGATTCTTTACTGGGTTAAGATAACACTAGTAATTAATTTGTAGAGTATTTTATTTACATTTAAGATAAATGTTTTTTTAAATTACAGAATGTGTATATTTTCACTGAGAAAAAACTTTAAAAAGATAAAAAAGTAGAAAGAAGATAATAAAAATCACCCCAAATATCAGAGTCTAAAGATAATCACCAAAATATTTTGATTTTTTTCTCCTCAGTTTTTTCTTTTCCGTACATACAAATATATACATATTTTCTCCACATTTTTTCACTTACTATTTTGTAAATATTTCCCTAAATTATTAAGTATTCTTTTAACAGAGAATTTTAATGACTACATGATATTAAGTTTGATGGAAGTATAACAATTAATTTTAGTACTCTTAATTGTCAGACATTTGAGTTTTTTACTATTTTAAAATAATGCTTCAATGAACACTTTTTTTTTTTTTTTGAGACAGAGTTTCACTCTTGTTGCCTGTCACCCAGGCTGGAGTGCAGTGGCACGATCTCAGCTCACTGCAACCTCTGCCTCCTGGGTTCAAGTGATTCTCCTGCCTCAGCCTCTCAAGTAGCTGGGATTACAGGCGCACACCACCATGCCCAGCTAATTTTGTATTTTTAGTAGAGACGAGGTTTCTCCATGTTGGTCAGGCTGGTCTCAAACTCCTGACCTCAGGTGATCTGCCTGCCTCGTCCTCCCCAAAGTGCTGGGGTTACAGGCATGAGCCACCGCGCCTGGCCAAACACTCTTGAATATAAATCCTTGTGCCATGTCTGATTACTGTATATATTCCAATATACAGCAACATTGTTCTTTAAATTTATCTCTCATAAAAAAGAAAATTATTACCTTTTTTTTTTTTTTTTCCAACAAACCCTTTGTACCATAAGACAACTTTTTAATTACTCTCTTTTCAATGAACAGTAACATTTGGTGAAGTCATATCAGCTTTAAACGACCTCAATCAATGCTAGTTTTAGATATTTTTAGGTTAACCTGACAAAAGTAGTTAAATAAATTTTATACAGATTTAGAAATTATTCTTGGAAGGTGTAAGCTTATAATTTCAACTACTGGATGTCATTGTAAACAAGAAGTTTAAAGAGCTTTATAAAAACTCATACAGGAAGTGGTTTATTGAGACAAAAATATACCCCCCAGGAAAAAGGTAAATAACAACACTTCTAATATCATGAGAATCAATATTTGTGACTTGCAGTAAAATTCCCCAAGACAGCAACCCACACAGATTCAAAAAGGGCTGTATGTTCAATTGGAACTGAAGATGATATACCCTTGAAAAATTGGTAGAGGACTCAAAAAATGACACTAGTGATGTAAAAAATACAAGGAACTGGAAGGAGACTTAACTGGGAATGGGAAAAAACAAAATGCATCAACATGCACTTTAAACACACAAGTGTAAGCTAAACTAATAAATATTAAAAATAGACTTTTCATTATTCAAATACATGCTGAGATGTTTATAAATTAAATTAAATAGGTTCCTTATATTTGTGTATCTGTGGCAATTCTTTGGTATGCATTTCTAAAAGTTGAATTAATTACTTGGTTAAAGTTAGAAAAATATTTATGATTATTGATCCATACCAATAAACTATCTTCACAACAGTTGTTCAGATTTATCATGTTATCATTAGTTCATGAATCTTCCTCTTTATAATTCTCTCACAAATACTAATTTTGAAAGAACTCTTAGAAACGTTACATGGTAAATAATGATGAATTACAATTTCCCAGGGAATTTACAAAAGAAAAACATTTTCTTATAGGCTAATTAGTCAATTCCTTCCTTAGTGTATTGCCTGTGATGTCTGTTCCCTTTTTTGTTATTGTTGTTGGGATGTTAAAGTTTTCTTATTTATTATCCATGTGCTAAGTTATACATCTGCTTTCAAATTTGCTTTTGATTTTTGTTTGCTTTATTTTCTAATACACTGAATTTTTAATATTCCTATATATTCAAATCTCTCAATCATTTCTCTCCAGGGCTCAGTTAAGTGTTTAAGTATATTTTTCTAGCTTTAGGTGAGTTAATCGTTAACACTAAATCTTTCACCTTTCTGAAACTTATTTTGGTATAATATTAAGTTATAGTTTGATATTTTTTATCAGAGAGCTCATTTTTCCAAATCATTCATTTCCTATTGTTTTATTATAAATACATTTCTTATAAATACTACTGTCTGTTTCAGGATATTTTATTTGTTCCAATGGTCTGAGGCTTTTCACTGGTACCGCACTATTCCAATTGTTAACGTCTGTAGGGCAAGTTTCCTCTTTCTTTTCCAAGATTTTCTTACATATTCTTGTCTGTTTGCTTTCATTTTTCCAGAGGAACTAATATGAATTTTATTAAGTTCCAAAAATAGTTCTATCAGGATTTTGTTTAGAATCACTTTGAGACTGCAAATGATTTTGGAGAGAATTCATTCCTTGTGAGAGTTTGTGTAACCATTTCCCATTTCTGAACATGTCTATTAAAGAATTTTCTTCATAGTACAGTTTTGTAGTTGTTTTACTGAAAGACACATCTTTCTGGTTAAGATGATTTATAGGTATTTAATATTGTCTGTTGCTATTCTGAGTGCATTTATAACCCTTCATTGCTGGTACTCAGGAAAGTTATTATTTGTGTATTTACTTTTTGTCTGCTCATCACATTAAATGCTTCCATCAAATAAATGACTCTTTTAAGTATATCCTCTTTGATTTTTAATTGCAAATCATGTTAATTTTGTCTCCTTCTTTAGGAGGACTCTTTCATTTTTACCTCCTGTTTTGTAATATTGGTGAGTATTTCTAGAACAACGTTAAATAAGTGGTGGTTGAAATCTTTTCTTATTCTTGATTTTTAAGGGAAAACTACTAGGCCCAATTGTACAATAAGATGTCCATTGTTTTAAAGGAGGCTTTATTAGGTCACGAAAACATATTTACATTCTTAGTTGACCAAGGGTATTTGTTTTTAAAATATGAATGTGTATTCATCACACCTGTAATCCCAGCACTTTGGGAGGCCAAAGCAGGTGGATCTCTTGAGCTTGGAAGCTTGAGACTAGCCTGGGCAACATGGCAAAAACCTGTCTCTACCAAAAAAATACAAAAAATATACCAAAAAAAGCTAGGCGTAGTGGTGTGCATCTGTGGTCCCAGCTACTTGGGAGACTGAGGTGGGAAGATTGCTGGAGCACAGGAAGTTGAGGCTGCAGTGAGCTGTGATCATGCCACTGCACTTCAGCCTAGGTGACAGAGCGAGACCCAGTCTCACTAAATAAATAAATAAATAAGTAATTTTTATCAAGTAATTTTTAAAAACATTTCCTAAAGCAATCAACTGAAATTCTCTAATGCTACTAAGTCTTTGAGTATATCCTTTCTATATTTTATTATTATTCACATGTATTTTCAACATTTCTCAATGGTTTCTAAGTATTTATTTTATTTTAAATCCAAGAGTCATCTAGAACATTGCTTTTACTTTCCAGCTGGCAAGGATTTTGTTTTTATGATTGTGCTTAAATTTACCTACAATTCAGTTTTATTGCTTTATGACCATAGGATGTGACCTGATTATATTCTGCTTTTTTGTTTTCTTTGGAGTGTAGAATATCACCACTTACAAAAATAATCATGAAAAGAAGTTGTCAACTCTATTTCGGGGGGCCCTTTTTCTTTTTTGTTGTTGTGGCAAAATATATGTAAAACGATAATCATTTTTAAGTGTACAGTTCAGTGGCATTAAGTATAATAAATTCTCACGATTGTGCAACCATAGGCACTCTCCTTCCCCAGCACTTTCTCACCTTCCCAAATTGAAACACTGTATCCACGAAATAATAACTCCTCATTTTCTACTCCTTCAAGCCCCTGGTAACCTCTGGTTTACTTTCTATCTCTGTAAGTTTGACTATTTTAGGTTCCTCATATGAGTGGAATCATATAACTCTTATCCTTTTGTGTCTTGCTTATTTTACTCAGCATAATGTCTTCAAGGTTCATTCATGTTGTAGCGTGTGTCTGAATTTCATTTCTTTGTAAGGACAAACATTTCATTGCAGATATATACCACATTTTGTTTGTTCATTCATGTAAACTTTATTTCTAATAAAAGAATCAATATGTTTCATTCACATAAAGTTATATTGTTTAAATCTCAAATTATTTTGTCTATTTAATCTGTCAAACTGATGGATGTAAAACACATTTTCCTACTACAACTGTATTTCTTTCATCTCCTTTCATTTCTCCTTGATTTTTCTTTATTTAATATAATATGTTATTATTTGGCTCATAAGGTACATGATTATTATATCTTTATCTTAATTGTGCCATTGATTAATATTAAATATTTCTTTGACCCCCATTTAAGGATTATGGTTGAAACTCTCCTTTGTATTGTATGAATACTGCACCACTGGTTTTTCTGTTACTGTCTTCATACTACATTAATATTTATTCTTTTATTTCTAAACTTTCTAAATCACCTCTTAGGTATGTCTTTTTGTAAACTGGATCTGTTTGTTACCAAAGCTGAAAGTGTTTTCCTTTTGGTACATAAGTTTATCATGTTTCCACCTGTTGCCATAACTGTTATGCTTGGCTTTACTTACTTTTTTACTTTACTTACTTACTTGTTATCTTAACTTTTATTGTTTCCATTTTCTTTGCAGTTTTTTGTGTTTTGTCATACAAACTCTATTTTGTTTGATTTTATCTTTTGAAGGAATTTGGAAGAGAAAAATTCTATTTTAAATGGTACAAAGAGGTGCCTTTTAAGCTTGTCAAATTACTATATTGAGCCTTTGTTTTTTAAACGATCCAGTTTTATTCCCCTTGAGCCCAACTAGTAACTCAGCATAACCTTCCTTCCCCTGCTCATCTTCCCTCTTCTCACTTCCTTACTTTTTTTTTTTTAATTCCAGTCTGGTGACATCGATCCAGACTGTTACTATACAACTATTCCATTTGTATTATACAGCTTTTCACACATTTTATTTAGACTTTTCCAATATGTTTTAAAGCATTTTAACAACAATGACTTTTATTTATATTTATGTATTTGATTGATTTAAATACTCACCACTAGTCCTTTATATACCATCATTTTTTCACTATTAATGTCGTGCTTTGATTTGTTAGTGATCCATCTGGAGAATGGCTTTTGGTGTTTCATCAGTGTCTTAGTGTGTTTGTGTTGCTATACAGGAATACCTGAGACCAGGAAATTTCTAAAGAAAGAAGGTTTATTTGGCTCATGATCCTGCTGATTGGAAGACTGGGCGTCTGGTGAAAGCCCCAGGCTGCTTCCTTCCACTCACGATGGAGGGTGAAGGGGAGCATGTGCAGAGATCCCATGGTAAGAGAGGAAGCCAGAGAGTGTACGGGTAGGGAATGGGTGCCAGGCTGTTTTTAACAACCAGCTCTAGAGGGAACTAATAAGCAAGAACTCACTCATTGCTGCAAGGATGGCACCAGTCCTTCCTGAGGGATCTGCCCCTGTGACCCAAACACCTTCCACTAGGCCCCACCTCCAACACTGCCACAGTGGGGATTAAATTCCAGTGTGAGATTTAAGGGGTCAAACAAATCATATCCAAACTATCAAACCGTAACAATCAGGATGGGTAAAAGAGTAGGGTAAGCTCTGCTTTTGCACATGAGGTTGTTTTTCTGTTTTCACCCATGAATGACAATCATTGTCTGTATTTAGGACTACTGGGCTACAATCTTTTCTCATCAATATCTTGGAGTCATTGCTCTGTGGATTTCTCTAGTTTCATTTTTAGGATGGGAAATTTGAAGCTTGTCTGATTTTTATTCTTTTGTAGGTAACTTTTATATTATCATGGCTGCATGTTGATAAGATTTTTAAAGAATTTCTATTTAAAGACATTCCGGAACATGTGTAGATCTCTAATGTATTTTAATTACCTTTACTGTAATTCAGTGAGCCCAATTAATCTGCTCACCTAAATAATTTTAAATCAGCAACGTTTTAATTTTAATATTTAATATTTATTTAATATAATTAACATTAATATTTAATTATTCCTGCTGTACCTAGTATTCTGGTTTCTTCCCTCAGGTAACTCTATAAGTCATTGGTGCAACAGAGATTTATTGAGTGCCAACTATATACTAGGCATTATTCTTGGCTCTTGATGTTTTATCAGTGAGCAAAACAAAGATTTCTATTCTCAAAAAGCTTAAAATCCTGCCACAAGAAACAGACAATAAGCAATAAACCTAATAAATGTGTAAGTGACATGGGGGAGCACATGGTCTAGGGGTCAGGGAAGGTTGTGGCATTAACTTGAATGGTTAGGATAAGCATAGAGAAGATAAGTTTTTTCATTTTTCAGTTTTTGCTTTTTTTTTTTTTAACCGTCTCCTCCACTGATGGAAATCTGGTCCCTTCCTTCTGCTTCAGGGGCTGTTTCCATGTTCATACGCCATATCGGTGATGACATTTCACACAGCATCAGTGCTGCTCTGTTTTATCATTATGCTATTATTATTACCTTTTGCTTTTCCCTGCAATCTTAAAACAGCTATTTTCAGACTACCTATGTCTGTTTCCTCCCAGCTTGTTTTCTGTTTGTGGCTTTTTCCTCTTGGTTAATAACAGAAGTCATGTGCTCCTGTGCCATTTCATGGATGATGAATAGATGTCTTTTAAACAGTTCTATTTTCCAAAGAAAATTATACTTTCTGAGAAAGAATATGCTTTCTGAAAAAAGAGACATGCTTTTTGTCAGACCAAGATTCTGTTTGCTTCTTGCACTAGTGTCTCTTCCTAGGCCCCTTCTCATTTTATTTATTCATTCCTTAGCAGAAGCTGCCTTGGCCTCATGTCTGCTACAAGATAGGACCCATGGGGCCCACCGCCCTACCTCTCTGATGGTGACTGCCTCCCTCAGCTCAGACTTGGAATGAGGCATAAGGCACACATGCAATCTCTATTAAATTGGGCAGAAGGCTCTGTCCTCCTTTCTCAGAATCTGAAGATGGCAGATGAGTCAGATGCCAGTGTGTTCTTTGCTCCAGTCCTCCTGAAGCAGCAGAGCTCTGAGCTCCTTGCCTCTGTCCCCTTTGTAGAGATGACCATGCATTCAAAGACACCAAACAGCTCTGCCCAGCCCTTCTACTTCCTATCAAGGTGGATAAGAAAAGCAAATGTTGCCATGTTTGAATTTGTAGATAAAGCAAGAAGCAGATTGTCCAGGGTGAGGGGCAAGGACCTGCTCTGGACAGCTATGAAGGTGGCTTTTGCATAGTGAGCTATGGCCACCCCATTGTTCAGGGAGTTGTGTTCCTAACTCTCAGCCTGCTGTGCAGCATATCCTTTCCAAGGGTGAAACCTGTGAGACACAGTCCTAATATGTTTTTCTCAATCTATTCCCCTCATCAATGGGCTTTGGCAATGAGATATTCTTTTATTTCCCCCACTTAACGATCTTGATCTTGGATTATTTTGGGGGACATTAAGAGAAAGAATGGCAGATACTACTAATCTGTCATGATATTATCAATCATTCCTTCATGAACTTATTATTTATCTGGTTGTAAAATCATGAAGGCAATGTAGGCATTATTGTTTCTATTTTAAGGCTCAGAAAGGTGGAGTGACTTGCACAGGGTCATGTATTTAGACGGAGATGGACCGGTCCATGTATTTTTCCCACTATCCTCCTTTGTTCCTTTCTGACCACCCTATGGACTGTGGTAATACATTGCAAGTCTAAGGCAACTTTCCCCAGCAATTCACTACATGGTATGCCTCTTAGACATTCTGTCACTATGAGTGTGTGTATGTGTGTGTGTGTGTTCAATTAATAAGAAATAGGTGAGACCATTTGTGTGTGTGTGTGCATGTGTGTGTAGGCACACAGCTAGTTGGTGTCATAACTGAAAGTCTTCTCATTTCAAATTCAGAATTTTTCTCTCTCATGTATGATATCTTCTTGCTAAAGAGAATTAGGGGGAAGAGCTCTTGCCAGAAATTCCCTCATATGCATTCCCAAATGGAACAAAACTCTCAGAGTGCATCTCAGCCTCTGTGCTTCCCTGCTGGTGTGACGACCAGAGGATGTCACATTATCTGCATGTGTACCATGGAGAACCAGGGCTTATTGCATTGGGAAGCCTCCTTGTCATTCCACTGGGCTCCCTGACATCCTTATCCTGGTACAAAAACTGCAGTCATGGAAATCCAAGACTCAGCAAGCTGTTCACATTGGTGTGTGCTGTTTGCATGATGAACATGGTGGTGTTGTCTTGGCGTCCTGGTTAAGCAATAAATGTAAACGTGGCTACCCGAAACCCAGCTCTGATAAGCCGCTCCTCTACTTTCTGTTCTGGCTCAGGTTTCATTTTCCCACCCTAATGCGTATCACCAAGTCCCCACATACAAATCATTGTCCCTCTCCCAACAGAGGCCACGTCCAGTCAACGAGAAGATCCCAGGGAGCAGATGCTGGCTACAGTGGCTTTTCTACTATACAAGGCATGCTCTTTCCCCTCCCCTAATTCATCCCTGGTTACAGAGGAGCTGGTCCTAGAGATTCATTTTATGAATGGACTTGTAATGAGTCCCCCATTCTTTCCCCACACACTCCAGAGAGTCCAGGTTCTGAGGCATGCTAAGGGGTTTGTAGGAGAGAGACGCAAGGCTTCGAGGGGACATTGATGCCAAATCAGCTCCCTTTGAGGAACACAGCTTTGCAGGATCACATTCACAGAGGAAAGGACACGTCACAGACATGACTGCAGGCAAAGCTTCTGGTTCCTTGGACCAGAAAGAGGGAGGGATTCTCTCTGGTAAAGTTCATAGAAGGTTACACAGGTTCAGTTCTAGTAAATTACTTGGCCTGTCCTTTGAATACATTGAGATGGCTGATGAAGATTAGGAAGAAACCTTCTTGTTTTCAGACTCAGCTGGTCTTCTAAAGCATGGCCAGAAAGGCCCGGTTTGGGTTAAGGTCACACAGAAGCAAACTGGAAGCCAGGGAAGATCACACGGGCCCAGCACACCCCACTCTGCTTGTTAGGCTGTTTTACAGAAAACTTAAGGTGTATTAGGGAAATCACAACAAATCCTCTAACAGTGTCACTGCATTTAACCAACGAGTTTATCTCCTGAGAGTTAGCTGTCTAAGGAAGCAAACAACCAAAAGTTCACTGGACAGAATTCGGTTCCATGTTCCAAACCTAAATTTAAAATCATGCAGACAGTGGTTCTTAATTAGGTGTGACTTTGCCCCCCCAGGGAACACATAGCAATGTCACAACAGTTGGCATCTAGTGGCTTGAGGGATAGGAATGCTGCTAATGTCCCATAAGGCACAGGGTATTCCCCTGGCCTGGCCCCCTTCTCCCCACAGTAGCCCTGAGGTTGAGAAGCCCAGATGTGGATGGTCATCACCCTCTTTCCTGCTGGCAGCCGACAGCGCATCTCCCAGACATAACTCCTCCCTATACCCTCCTCCTCACATCCTCGCTAATCTTCACCTTGGGGAAGGAGCCTGTTTGATGAAAACCCAGCATGTGGGTCACACTCACCTTTCCCTGCTGGTCCGTTTTGATCTCCCAGCCCCGGGGCAGTTCCAGCCGAGTGTCTGCGAACATGTTGATGAAATTCACCAAGTCCCGGTTGTGCTGGTAGCGTTCAAAATTGCGAGCATCCCGTCGGACTTTCAGAATCATGTGCTTTAAGCAGGTGCTACTGGTGAACACTCGGTAGGCACTCTGAGACGGGTCAGGGCGATGGGGTAAGGAGTGGGGAATGAGGAAAAACACAGAGCGAGCACACCGTGAGCACCCTAACACTGCTAAGTGTGATTGTGACACAGCGGTTTATTATGAGTGTGAGGTAGAGGCCTCAGAAAATGAGCTCTTGCTCAAGAAGTAAATGCCCAGGAATTCGAGACCAGCCTGTGCAACATAGCAAGATCCCATCTCTACAAAAAATTTTAAAAATTAGCGGGGCGTGGTGGCACGTGCTTGTGGTCCCAGCTACTTGGGAGGCTGAGGTGGGAGGATCACCTGAGTCCGAGAATAGAGGCTGCAGTGAGCCATGATTGTGCTGTTGCACTCCAGCCTGGACAACAGAGCAAGGCTTTGTCTCAAAAAAAAAAAAAAAAAAAGTAAATGTGCATTGAATCATGCCCCCTTGGCCCACATGGACAATCTGTGACACCTGTTCCACCTGAGTGCTGCGCAGTACGGGACGCGGCCCACCACCCCTCTATGCGACTCCACACGGTTTTCTCGCTGTCTCAGTCACGTCTGGCTCTCCTTGGTCTCCCTCTACCTGCCTGAACCTCACTCCTCTCTCCCCTCCATGGTCCCTTCTCTGACTATTGAGGTCTGCCTTTGGTCCTCCTACCTGTCTAAAACAGGGAGCATTAATTTAGGGCCTCTGGGGATTGAAGGCTGGACGTGAGAGGTCTGTCATTTCTTTGAATCCTATGTAAAAACTTGTGTGTGTGTGTGTGTGTGTGTGTGTGTGTGTGTGTAGGGGGTTGGGGGATGGGAACAGATGAAGAAAGAAATGACAATGTGACAGTACACAGGGCTGGTGTGTGTGTGTGTGGCAGCAGGGGCGTGCGTGAAAGGACAGACCACATGTAGACAGGGGGTTGGTTGGGCCAGTGGCTCCTACTGGCCCAGGGCCACCTGCACCCAGAGGTGGGGCATGGCCATGTGCCACGCGCTTTCTCCCTGTGGCCCCCACAACGCCTCTGGGGAGCTGCTTGGGATCGAGCCACTGGGCATCCCACAGGCTTCTCAGAAATAACCTGCTAAAAACTGATATCCCCCTCTGTAGCCACGCCCTCCATCACCCAGTCAAACTCCAGCTCCAGCTTAGTGCGGTCACTGCCTCACCCAGGTGACCAAAGCAGAAACTACGCTGTCTTTCTTGAGTTATCATCTTGCGCCCACTCATGATCACGGTGGACCTAAGTGCTGCTGAGTCCATGAGAAATGTCCTTGAATGGAGCCATTCCTTGCCACGCTCCCACCCCTTCCTTAGGTCACAGCCAGATCATCTCTCACTCAGCGGTTGAATCAGCCTGTGTCTTAACCCCCTCAGCTCAGTCTCTCTCCCTGACACTCTTCCAGAGAAAATGCATCATCAACCCCCCTGGTCAGGCAGCCCGAGTGCTACTGTTGACTCCTGTGACCTGCTGCAGTAGATCCAGGCTCCTTTGCATGAATTACCAGGTGTTCTGCTGCCCAGTCTCCAGCCCCTCCTCCTCTCTCCCTCCTGCCAGTCACTCACACTCACCACCTTGGACTTGTCCCCCAGGCCCCCTCACGGGTGCATCCTTTCTACAGATGTCCCTCTGCCTGGACTTCTTCTTGTCCACTTTCGACCTTCAGGACTCAGTTCAGCCGCCTCCCCAAGAATGCTCCCTAGCGCCCCCAGAGCACTCTGTCCTCCCTCAGTTTGGCCTGGTCCTGTCACACTGGGCTGATCTTTTTCACATCATTGCTCCACAAAATGGGATCTCCTACTGTTTAGGTGTCACGTTAATCTGTCTTTGTGACTCCAGCACCTAGATCTGAGCCTGAACCGCAAAAAATGTTTGTTGAATGGAAAAATTAATGAATATAGTGATATCATGCCATTGCTTTCTTGAAAATACCAAAAAAAGCAATGAAAAAACTACATATGTAAAATCATATCAAATTTAACTTCAGTGTGATATTTGAAAAAACCATATCAAAAAGAAAGCCCGTTATTTACCTAGAAGAACTCTGCTTTAAAATTTTATCAGTGAAAATGATTTTCTAAAATGATTAGGTTGAAGGGAATCTGGCCGATTCATAATCTTGCTCCTTTAAAATTTTAATAATAATAAAAACAAGTTTGCTTCCAAAGCACTTTCACTGACATTAACACATTTGAGCCTAACAAAAACCCAAAGAGGCAACAGCATTTCCAAATCCAGCCTTTGTCCTTTTTGGGAGACTCACAGATAGTCAAAAGAGTGGACTGAGCTGTCTTCTTTGTTTTTTCTTGCTTACGTTAAAATTCTACCCTTTTAGATCTATCAGATGACTTTACAAAGCTGTGTTTTGGGTCTTGCCAAGCCAGGCCCCTCCCTCCGCATTTTAGGGCACTCACATAATTGGCATGCAGCACAGTGAAGAATTCGGGGTTGGTGATGAACTTGACCGCTGGGGACTGCAGCAGCAAGGTGATTTTTTGTGAGTTAACCGGAGAAAGTGACCCTTCTCTCCTTAGATCTGGAAAAAATGAAGTTGGGAAAAAGGCATTTCAACCTCTGTATTTCGCTCTGATGGCAGCAGCACACAAGCCTTCACCCACACAGCAGACTGTTGGATTTAGGCCAAGTGTCATTACTTTATGTATGTCAGTTAAGAATCATCATTTCCTAGCAGTGTTTCTGCATAACTTCAGTAAGGCTCAAGTCCTCCAACATCTCTTCCCTTTTATCACAATGATTTTCTTTTTCCTTCCCCTTCCTTCCTTCCTCCCTTCCTTCCTTCCCTCCCTCCCTCTTTCTTTCTTTCTCTCCTTCCTTCCTTTTCTTTCTCTCTCTCTCTCTCTCTCTCCCCCTTACTTTCCCTTTCCTTTTCCCTTCCCTTTCCCCTTCCCCTTCCCCCTTTTTTCCCCTTCCCCTTCTCCTTCTCCTTCCTTCCTTCCTTCCTCTCTCTCTTTTTGCTTTTCTTGAGATGGGGTCTCACTCTGTCACCCAGGCTGGAGTGTAGCTGCGCGATCGCAGCTCACTGCAGCCTTGAACTCCTGGGCCCAAGCCATCCTCCCAGATACATAGCCTGCTGAATAGCTGGGACTACAGGCATGCACCACCATGCCTGGCTATTTTTTCTTATTTCCTTTACAAATTGCTAACCATAGCTGTGATAGACTGTTTGCGGAAAGGACCACAATTCCTCTCCTTGTATCCACACCCAGTTGCATTGAGACTTTGCTGCTCTTCCCCTTGGTGAATTGGGGCTGGCCTTGTGCCTTGTTTCAACCAACAGAACATGTCAGAAGTGACAACGGATCAGTTCTGCATCAGGGTTTCAAGAGACCTGTGTGTCTCCACTCTCTGGTAACCCTGCCACGGCCATGAGAATGAGCTTGGGCGAGGCTGCTGCAAGATGAGAGGCCACAGGGCCATGGGAGCAGGGACAAGCCACCCTAGTGGCAGCCGTCTCAGGTCAGCCCTTGGCCGACTCCACAGCTGATCCAAGATGGACAGGTGAGCTCAGTAGCATTCTGAGGAGCCACCCAGCTGAGCTCAGCTCAAATTGCCAACCTGTAGAACTGTGGGGTAGATGCATGGCTGTGAGTTTCAGCCACTAATTGTGGGATTTTTTTTTAAAATACAGCAAATGCCAACTCATTTAATATGAAACTCAGAAATAAACTTTCTGCTGCCTTTTCCTCGTGTTTCTAGTTACTTGGCTATTGTACCTTGTCTCTCTCAGAAGTTTGAACAAAGAAATAAATAACAGGCCAGGTGTGGTGTCTTATGCCTGTAATCCTAGCACTTTGGGAGGCTGAGGCGGGAGGATCGCTTGAGGCCAGGAATTTGAGACCAGCCTGGGCAACATAGCAAGACTCTGTCTCTACAAAAAATGAAAAAATTAGCCAGGCGTGGTGGTGCATGCCTGAGATCCCAACTACTCAGGAGGCTGAGTTGGGAGGACTGCTTGAGCCCAGGGGTTTGAGGCTCCAGTGAGCTATGATTGCACCATGCATTCCAGCCTGGATGACAAAGAGACACTCTCTCCTCAATAATAATAAATAATAATAATAATAGTAACAGAAAAACCTAAACTAGTCAGTTTAGTTAGCATATCTGGTAAAATGAATTGAAAGGGGGGAATTAAAATTGGTAGTGGAACTGTGGATGTGCCTTTTTAAAAATCACATGAAAATGTCCAATATTCTGCATTGCCCTAGACGGCTGAGACCTGGCAGGATTGGGATCCCAGTGCTGCCTGCCCAGACTGTTCTCTAACCCTTCTTTTGGCAAATAAATCTGCCATCATTTACCCAATTTAAAAAGAAAGTGGATTATTAGGATGTCACTGTGATAATCTTATCTCACTACAGGTTAAAAAAAAAAAAGGTGGAAGCTAGTCTCATGCCTTTCGATTATCCTTGTCGGAGTTCCACTCGGGCCAATTTAAAGAAATGAAGACCAGGAAAACCAGGCCCCAGGTGAATGCCTACTGTAGTGGGTAAAAATTCCCTCCTGTGGCATGCTGGAAAACCTCTTCATTCCCAGGTTCTTCTCTTGGGGGAACTGAATTTTATTCTATGTGCAAATGAGTGATTATTCCTAGTGTTATCACACAGCTCCTTTGAAATAGACTGTGAATTTTTATTGCATGTTTTATTTATAAGTGAAAAAATCCTTAGGACACCAACAAATACAATAAATTTACTTAACAATAAATTATAAATAAATAAATAAAACATTTAGTTAACACTACATGATTGAGCCACTGACAAAGTTGCCTTGCTCCACAAGCACTCTAGCAAATTCAGCTCCATCCCCGGAATTCATCTACTTTCCTGTCTCCAGATCCCCACACCAGGGCGGTGGTGTTTCCTTCACTGTGATCACTTCTCCTAAGTTTCCTGGTGGGAAGCTCATTCTGTCTGCTTTCCCTTGGGGGCACCAGGCATGCCACCATCCTCTACCCTGGCCTTCCACTCTCTTCACCCTGGGGCACATTGCTCCCCATGAGGCAGGGTGACAGGCTTGTAGCCCTCTGTCACACAGCCCCTGGAAGCCATCACAGGTTGTGGGGACCCCTCCTCCAATACCTAAGCTGGACTGGGAAGATTCGGCTTCTGAGTCACTCCCTCCACCTCCGCCTCCTCCTGCTGGGGCTTGCTCGCAGCTTTGGCTGCCAGAATCTTCTTCCGACCTCTCTGTTGCAATGGTTCGCTGAATGTTTTGATACCTTTGCATTAGAAAATGGAAAGACAGGAGTTAACTTTGGTTTGCTCCTTGGGGGCCAATACTCTGAATCAGATAATTGGAGAAATCTGTAAAGAATTGTCTTGAGTGTCAGGAAAGAAATGCTTAAAATTCCCACAAGATAGCCAGCACAATTAGCAAGACAAGTATCTCTAAGATGATTCGAGTTCTTTTTGTTTTGTAAGCTATGATGAGTTTCAAGTATGGTGACTTTTCAAAAATCAACACAAATAATAACTAATCATGCAAAACAGCCTGTGCCCTGCATTAAACAAAATCAGGCTAAGTCTAAAATAAGAGTGTGGGAAGTAAATTAAAATGCTACAACTAAGATATCAAATTACCTCAACATTATTGTAATAAGTGTACAAACTGGGCTAGCGGTTCTACTCACTTAGTTTTATTTGTTGGATAATTGATATAATTGGGCAAAGGTCATGGAAATATTATACCTAATAGCATGCTGGCAAATAAATAAATGTTTTCTGCTTATTCAAAGGCTCATTTTGTTTTTCTTCCCAAGTTGGGGACTTAGTCATTTGGCCAGCCAGCTAGCCACCTTGCCAAGTACCAAATATTTGCTAACCCTTCCAATGTGTGAAGGCTTTGTGCTGGACTTTCCGATGGAGGAGAGGATTAGAATACGACATTGCCCTTTAAACACACACAGTCGAGATGTAACAAAAGGCAAATGGGACGGAAGCCATAACTCCAGCCAGGTGAAAGGCTGTCACAGACAGGCAAGAGGTGTGTGGGACACAGATGAGGAACCTCCCAAGGTTTGTAAATTGTGAAGTTGGAGTATGAATTTGTTGGAGAATTTGTTGGGAAAGGACATTTCAGAAGAGAAACAACATGTGCGAAAGCAGGCCGCCCTCGGGGATCTCTGAGACACCTGGCAGTGGCATCAGGGTGTGTGGGCGCCGGGCAGGGCCAGGAGACCAGTGGAGAGGGAGGAAGGAGCCCCAGAGGGCGCCCTGCAGTAGGATGGGTGCTATTCTCTAGGCCACAGGTTCCCCAACCTGAGCCACGCAGAATCACCCGCAGGACTTAAAACACAGACTGCCGGCCTCACCCCCGGAGTCTCTGATTCAGTAGGTTTGGCGTAGGGCCCAGGAATGTGCATTTCTTTTTTCTTTTTCTTTTTTTTTTTTCTTTTTCTTTTTTTTTAAGAATGTGCATTTCTGATGAGTTCCTAGGTGATCCTGATGCTGCTGGCCTAGGGATCAATCTTGAGAATGAACCATTGCTCTTGGTGATGGGTGGCTGCTAAAAACAACCAAAAAAAACCAGGCAGGGCCAGATGTACACGGAGAGTGATTACCCAGTGTCGGAGTGGAGAATGCATTGCAGGAGAGGAGCCTGGAGCTGCGGAGAGCAGCTGGGGGCTCCTGCAACAGCCTAGGCTGGAGACTTTCTGTCTCCGGGAAAGCAATGAGGGGGTGAAGAGGAGGAGGAGGATGAGAGATAGGGTAGCAGGGAATAGCCAGTCTCCAAGTGCAATCCCAGGTGGGAACGCGCGGGGATGCTCGCTGCACAGATGAGGCTCCATTATGGCAGGATTTCTGCAGACCAGTGCCCCGCCGTTTCCTTGATCTTACAGAGGAAAGCTTTCTCACTGTAGTCTCCAGGCCATTTGCAAGAGCATCATCTGAGTGATTGTTAAAATTACAGAAATTGAAGCAAAATAAAAATCTGCATTTCTAACGAGTTCTTTAGGAAGTATTATTTATATCTAGGTTTGAGAACTACTGGTGTAAGGGCTTTCTTTCACTGTTGTTTTATCTGGGGACACTCCCACTCACTTCTGACACCTTTCAGAAGCCACCTTTGCCTGGAGTGGTTACTGCAAGGCATTTCCTGAGCAGGCCTCTTAGAACAAAATGTGGAAGGGGGCGATGAGCTGAGCGGTGGTGTATCTACAGACAGAAATATTTGTGGTAATTCACCACCCCGTACATCTGTGGTGGGAGGTTGTGAAGAGTGATGGATGGTGAACGATGGCCCTCTGTGATCTTCTCCCTGCTGGGGACTCAGGGAATATAGCTGTGGCAGGAAAGCAGGGGGTGCCAGCAAGAAGCTGCCCAAGTGTGTGACCTTGACCAAGGCGGGGAACGGGGCCTGCCAAAGACTAAGGCAGCTGCTACCGGGAGGATTCCCTAAATGCCTTATGGCAGACCGCATTTCTCAAAATGGCACAACGATATTTTTAGACTCACATACTCTTCCAGAACTGTATCTCTCCTTTTAAAAGACAGAATCCATGTCCCCTTCAACTACCTTGACTAATAGAGTTTGTAGCAGCTCGTGATGGAACTTAGCAGCCATGCTCTGAGGCAGCCTGGGCCTCATGGAAAGTCTCTGTGCAGGTGTCCTGGCTGAGAGGCCCAGCCAACCACCAGCATCAAGCTCCTAATATGTGAGTCTCCAGCCCCGGCCACCCTCTGACTGCAACCAGGAGATATCCCGGGAGAGAACTGTCTAGCTGGGCTCAGTCAAAACAGAACCATGAGAAATAATGGTAAGAAGAAATGCTCGTGGTTGTTTTATGCCACTACGTTTGGTGTAGTTTTACTCAGCAACAGATGCCTGGAATAGGGCTTAGAAAAATGTCAGTAACCTTCCCTTCCTTTCCAATGTGCAGTAACCACAGCAGAGCATTATGAGTAAATATGATCTTATTTGATGAGGATAATGTCAGCCGTGTCACAACCTACTTCACACGTCCTCAGCTGGACCTTGGTTATCGCAGGTCTTACTGAGTCAACAGCCTCAAATCCTGCATTTGGCCCCATGTCTGACCTCTGCCGAAGCACAGAGGCCGTCTGGGGAAGCAGGGCATGCAGTGGCTTGAGGAGGGTCTCAATCTCTCAGGGCAGGACTGCAGCCTCAGAGGTTCCCCAGCTTTAAACAGGAGAGAGAGGCAGCAGCTCTCTTCTATTTCATTAGGAATTATCCATCAATATCCTCCTCCATTTTTTTTGTAGCAAAAGGTTAAATATTTATAATAGATAGAGGGCTAATGAAAATTAGCTAAAAAGTCAGCTGACATACATAATTTGTAAATGGACACACACACACGCACACACACACATACAAACCCAAAAAAGAAAAAAAAAAAAGCCCTCCAAAACCAAGCGAAATCTAAGTGGCATCAAAATACCAGGATCACCTCTTATAGCAACAAAAACAAACCAAAAGATAAGATGGAAGTGAAGCTGTAGTTGTTGGCAGAGTAAACCCCTAGAACCACAATGTCTAATGTAGAAAGCAGTTAGGCATTGATACCAAATGCCAAATCCACATTTATCTCCCTTGGCCTAATCCTTTGGGAATAGAACCCTAAGGAAACCCTCCACTATAAGGCAGTCTTAATATTTAGCAGGCCCTTGCGACAAGAAACAGTGACAAAAGCAATAAGCAAAACATTCAACAGTATGAAATTAGGTTAACTAAACTTCAGCCATTCAGTGGAATACTATACAAGTAATTACATGTTAATCTGAAGACTATGTGGCAATATTAAATGCTTACAGTGTAGTAAGTGAAAAAAGAATATGAAACTAACTATATATCACCATCGTAATCATGTAAGAATTGTGCATGCATATGGAAATTGAAGATGGACACATGTTTTTACAAAGCTAAATTGGCTGGGCACAGTGGCTCATGTCTGCAATTCCAGCACTTTGGGAGGCCAAGGCAGGAGGATCACCTGAGGCCAGGGGTTCGAGACCAGCCTGGCCAACATGGTGAGACCTTCTCTCTACTAAAAATGCAAAAATCAGCTGAGTGAGGTGGTGGATGCCTGTAATCCCAGCTACTCGGGAGGCTGAGGCAGGAGAATGGCTTGAACCCGGGAGGCGGAGGTTGCAGTGAGCTGAGATCATGCCACTGCAATCCAGCCTGGGCGACACAGTGAGACTCTGTCTCAAAAAAAAAAAAAAAGCTAAATCATCCTTGGGGTAGCTAAAGTATAGATCACTTTTTTCTATTTAAAACTTCGATTTCCCTTAAATTATCATAATTTTATACAAATAATTAAAAAATGAAACTTTAGTTGATTATTTAAAATAAGAATACATATTTATATTTTCTGCTTTTCAGTAAATATTTGTGAAAGTAGAATTAATTCTGGATATTCTGAAAGCATGGGAATTAACCCAGAAAACGATCTTGTACTGAGTCCTATTAACCTTCTGGCACCACACTAGGTGCTGGGAGCAGAGAAGGGTAGAAGGAAGAATAAGGCAAAAAGGTAAGAAGTGGCAACAGAGGCAGGCACATTCTGGAGGCTACAGGGGAGGAAGTCACTGGCTCTGTGTGGAGGATTCTGGGACGGCGTCCTGGGGTACATGACATTGAGTCAGGTCTGTAGGACAAGCTGTGTTTCAGGTGGGAGGCAGGCATGAGGCATTTTCCTGCAGTGGGACCATGTGGCCAAGCCATAAAGGCCTGGAAGAGTGTGCCACGTCTGGGGAATGGCTGAGTTGGAACATGGTCACTGCGACCTACCACATAAGCTTCCACATTGATTGCTACTGTGTACTCTGCACTTCCTAGTGTTATGTCTCCTTGCACAAACACATCTGATTTTCACAGTCATCTGGTTAGGCTCAAGGGAAACTCCTTGCAACACTGAGTAATACTTTCACATGGCTGTGAGCCAGTAATCATTGTAAATTTCTCCGGATAACTGTGGGTTATCAAAATAATGACCCTGGTGTGTGTGGTCGCATGTGAGATGGATAGAAGATTGGAAGTGTACTTTCTGGGGCTGCCTGTTATCATGCCAAATACAGAAAATCTTAAATGCTTCAAAGCAATAGGTTAAGATAAGTATGGAAAAGCCTGGATACTTATTTGAAGGTTATCTGATCTTCCCTAGGTACACTTTTTCACAAGAAATAAGTACCTTCTCAAAGTGCTAAATTCCTTTTCTTTTTATCTGACCAGATGGATGTAGCAAATGCAACTTCCTATTCGGCAAAGTCCAGCTGCCTCTCCCAGCATGTTCATCTCCACTGGAGGGCACAGGAATTCATATCAAAGGCTATAAAACTTATTTGGAGACCTGGTTCAGGATGGATTTGGCCTAATTTTTATATTATGCAAGCTGATCACCCCGATAAACTTCCATGGATGTTTATGCCATAGGTCAAGGTGCTTCCTTCTGCTTCAGATTCATTGTCTTGCTTTGGTTAGTGTTCAAAACAGCACCTCTTATGAATACAGCCTGACGATGCCTTCCCCTATTTCTCTGCTAAACAATTGGAGCTTATCAGTTTTGGCAAGAGAGACCTAGGGGCTAACTTCTGCCTATGGAATCACAACAGGGTCTCTATCTAAGATGAGCTTACTTTGTCTTCTACATTTTTTAGTTACACGAATCTTGTTGCAATCACCATGAAAGGACTCTCCCATGGATTTTGGTCCATTCATGCCTTGTAAAACTGGGTTATCAGGACTTCCTCTCTGTAACATGCTTTGTTGGAGTGGGAATGACTGTAAAGTGTGCTGCCAATGCAAGTCTTTTATGGTTTTTGTTAATGACTTCAACACTCAGCTGCTGATGGGGAAAGGTGGAAAGCAAATGTCTTCCAAACGTTCAGGCAATGAAAAAATGTTCTGGTGATTTTCACCTAAAGTATGCTCCTCTGTGTACAACAGTAACCAGAAGTTCATTTTCTTTTTTTTTTGTTTCCATGTTTTTTGCTTGTTTGTTTTTTTGAGATGGAGTCTTACTCTGTCTCCCAGGCTGGAGTGCAATGGTGCGATCTCAGCTCACTGCAACCTTCGCCTCTCAGGTTCAAGCGATTCTCCTGCCTCAGCCTCCTGAGTAGCTGAGATTATAGGTGCCTGCCACCACGCCTGGCTAATTTTTTTCTATTCTTAGTAGAGACAGGGTTTTACCATGTTGGCCAGGCTGGTCTCAAACTCCTGACTTCAAATGATCCACCCGCCTCGGCCTCCCAAAGTGCTGGGATTACAGGCGTGAGACACCGTGCCCGGCCCCATGTGTTTTTAATAGGACTAAATTGTTTCTCCTCCTTTTTTTCTGGCAGATAACAGTTAAATCTCAAAGGCATTTGCTATCAGTAGGTGTGTTCCACAAACCCAGTTCTTCATTCTTTTTAGTCTTTCTTAACTTTTCCTTCACCTTCATACTTGACATGAAAGCAAGACAGCATGTGGGTGCAATTTCAACTGAAGGAAGCCTCAGTTTGCAATTCCTGGTAATCAAAAGTATCCTGAAGCTGCCACTCCGGTCTTAAAGAGCAAGATGTCAGAGACAATGCTCTATACTAGCTTACTGCGTCATCTCTGACATGAATGGACCACTGCTTAAGCCTGATACTGTTTAAGGTTTTGTTTGTAGGTTAAAAACAAAATGATATCTTTACAAGTTCTCAAAAAAAAAATTCTCAAAAAATGTTTTTAAACATTTCTTTTTCTAAGATGAAGGCTTTTCACAAATTATTATTGATAGGCATATATCAATTATGGGATCAGGGTAGGAATGCATACAGTGATTTATGAGACAGTTTATTCTCCAGGCAGCTTTTAGTCTTCTTATGGAACCTGTCCTTGGAATGTTCTTAACTGAGGTCTGTATCCTTTTGAGAACTGTATGACGGGTATGGATCAGTCAGCCAGAAAAATGTGTATCTATGTATAATTTGGGTACAGTGTCTGGAAAGTTCAAGGAACACTGACATCCTTGGTGAACATCCCAGGAGAGGGAGATACACCGGCCCTTGGTCAAGAACTCCTGTTTTTGAGCCTAGGCTATTAAGAAGTTTAGATGATATCCCATCCTTAAATGACACTCAAGCTTAACTTGTCTCTTGCCACCAAATTCTAAATCTAGCTTTCCAAATACCTGCTAGGAACAGGTTTCTTAAGATACTTAATTACTTTCCAGTCTCCTCATACAGTCTGGGCAGAAAAGTGTAAGGGGAGTGTCTCTAGCTGCCATTCTCCTTTCACTGTGGTTTAGGGGAGCTCATTGCATAATGATCACCAACCGCCTGTTGAGTTGCTCCATCTGCTGGATGGACCCCGATCTCCGCATGCCATCCGGGGTGGCTGCTGCTGTCGGACGCTGCCAGGTGGTTGTGCGGTTCACGTGGTCCACATAAAAGACCCGCCCGTGGCTGTCAATTCGAGCTTCCCAGTCTAGTGTTTAACAAGAAGGCAAAAAGAAAAATCAAGGACAAACCACTGACCCATGTGAAACGCATACAACTTCCAGGTCTTCTGCAGGTAGAACTCACCATTGGTTCATGGCTGCAGGCCAGACCCTGCCCACAGCACCTGCCACGACTTCTGGGACACTGGCATGAACTCGGGAGCTCAGAAAACAGTTTAATGAACTCAGACTCTCTGCTGGGCCATATTAAACAGTAATTGTGGTTCCTTGACCAAGACCTATGTTAAAATTCTAATACTTTCCTTTTTTTTTTTTTCTTTTTGAAGCAGAGTCTTGCTCTGTCACCCAGGCTGGAGTGCAGTGGTGCGATCTTGGCTCACTGCAACCTCCACCTCCTGGGTTCGAGCAATTCTCCTGACTCAGCCTCCCAAGTAGCAGGGATTACAGGTGCCAGCCACCAGGTCCGGCTAATTTTTGTATTTTTTAGTAGAGACAGGGTTTCACCATGTTGGCCATGGTTGACCAGGCTGGTCTCGAACTCCTGACCTCAGGTGATCTGTCTACCTCAGCCTCCCAAAGTGCTGGGATTACAGGCATGAGTCATCACACCCGGCCAAAATTCTAATAATTTCTAAAGAGAAAATCTAATGTTTAATGAATTTATTTCTTTAGAAATGTCCATCCCCACTGTCACTCTTGTTGGCTATTTAAATGACAGCTGTGGAAGATTGGAGTATCCTCCAGTGAGAGCTGACACTGTGGTGCTGGAGAACCCTTTCTTTGCTAAGTCTGGGTTCAGTGGAAAGAAGAATGGCCCTCAGATTAAAACCAGTTTTAACTACTGTTCTAAAATCTTGGATCTGCGAATTTAGATGACCTCTGTCTTATAGTTAGCAAACTTAATCGATTGCCTTTCCTCTTGAGTGGGTGAATGGAAGGAAATGATTGTTAGGGTTTCAAAACAGCCTTTTGATAAGTTGTTAATTAACAGCGTATATTCAATCCGCAGTTGTCAAATATCTCTGGTCACCAAACCAAACCAGTAACTAGGCAGTACCCTTTTGTTGATAAATAACCATCCCAAACAGTAGAGGGAGCCCGAGATAAAGAAAAGTTCCCTTGCTTCCCAAATTAAAAACAAAAGAAAACAAAAATAGAAAACAAAAAGGTGGAAGCATGGATGAGTCACTACATAATACAGGCAGGGGCTGCGTTGGGGTGAGGTGGGTGGAAAAGAGCTGGAAGCAATGTGTTCACATTTGAGCGAAACATAGAAGAGCCATGCCTGCTGTACAGAGATGGGCAAAGCTTTTAGATTCCACACATCGCATTGTGGAAATAGCAGCAGTGTGATAAAGTTATGCTGAAAATACACAAGACTAAAGAAGAAGAAAAAGCACAAATGTCTGCAAAAGGAGGAAAACCATCCAGCCTTTTCAGTGAGAAAAGCCATAGCTTTTGGGAGTAGGTCATATATTAACAGTTCCATTGAAAACTTATCATTCAGGTAATGACATAGCAACTCTCATTTTTTTAAGGGAAAAAATATATTTGGCATATTTATTGTTTTATATGTACATAGTATATCTGTTTGTGGCATTATGGCTTATGCCTGACCTGACGGATTGTCAAGTAATGCCCAGTAAAAACCAAAGTACCCCCAAACACCAAACGTAACTTATGAGAGAAATTGAAGAAAAGATGTAGGCAGATTGTATAAATATGTGCTAGGAGGTTTTGATTAAAATTGATCTAATGATTATCTAATGATAATCCAGCTGTCAAGTGTTAGGTGTAAATGGTAATTAGCTCATGGATGAAATTGTATATACATACAATTACTAGATAATTACTCTTGATCTAGAAACTTAAAAATTTTAATGGATCCCAAACTAATATTAGTAAAAGCAACAGGACAACTATTTTTCTTGAATCCAACATGACTGTCTTCCAACAAAAAATGACCATTAGTCTTTGAAGAGCATTGTGCAATTTAATTCAACTGAACAAACTATATAGCACTCACTCTGAACTAGAGACCGTGCCAGGTCCTGAGGACACAGAGCTGAGTGACACATGACCCTGCCCTCCAGGAACCTACAGTAAAGAGAGGGGTCCTTTGCAGAGAAAGGTTGGGTTTTATAAATTAAGGGAAAAAGCTAGAAAATGAAGTTGCAATAATGATAATTTATCACCACATGTTTCAATTCCTCATGGAAAAGTGTAGTAAACCCAACAGCTGGGCTCTTTTGTCAATACATTAAATATCTGGAATGTATTGTGCTATTATATACTCATACACATTCAGAAAATCATAGCTAAGTGTAATCAGAAATTATGTACATGTTTTCTGGCTTTGTAAAGAATTTGCTTTCACATATTTTATAACCAAAGGAAATAAATTCCAAATGGAACTTCAGGCATCAGCATGACTTGAAGGGCTCAGCACTGTGATGCCATGGGTTTGTCTAAAGACCACCTGAAAACAGTACCTTCATGATGCTGGTGCAAGTTATAGCAGTGCAGATCAGGTCAATTCATTTGAGACTATAGGATCTATTGCACACTAAATTATATGCTCTCCATAAAGTCCAAGAACAATGTAGAACCTGATCATGTATCATATTTAGTTATTATATTAACAAAAACCTATACAACTGTACATTTTGAACAATTTTAACAAATGCAATATTATTGCATAGTCTAGACCTTTCTCTTGAACTTCAGAGTCACACATCCAATTTCCTTCTTGACATTACTACCTGGATGACATCTCAAATAGAAGATGATCAAAACCAAGTATCGGATCCTTCCCACCAAAACCTGCTCTGCCTGCAGCCTTTCCTACCCATCTCAGTTGAAGGCAACTCCATCTTTGTAGGTTGAAACTCTTAGGTCATTTTTGATACCTATCTTTCTCTCATATCCATATCCAATCTGTCATCAAATCTACCTTTAAAATATATGGCCAGAATCAGACTACTCCTCACCACTTCCACTGCTCCCACCCTGGCCCAAGCTACACTATTGTTTGTCACCTGGGTTACTGCATAAAGACATAATCTTATGTTGAATCTCATGCTTCTATCCTTCCTCTTCCCAATTTATTCCCTACACAGCAACCAGGGCAAACTTCAAAATCTGAGGCAGACAATGTCACTTCTCTGTTGAAAACTCTACAATGTTCTCCTTTCATTCAGAGTAAAAGCCAAAGCCCTTAAGTGGTTTACAAGGCCCTGCGTGATCTGGGCCTTGCTAGTTCCCTAACTACATCACCTGCTGCCTTCTCCCTTCCTCAGTCTGCTTCAGACGCACTGGTCTCCTGTTCCTTAAACCCACCAGGGTGTTTCCACCTCCTGACTGGCAGTGGCCATTCCCTGTGCCTGCAAAGTTCTTCCTGCCCAACACTTGCAGGGATAACTCCCTTAACCCTCAGGTGTTGTTTTCTCAATGAAGCCTATTCTCACCACTTGTTTTAAAATTGCAAACCAGCCGCCACCACACGAACTCAGAGATCCCTCACCCTGGTCTATTTTTGCTTTTCCATAGCATCTCCTATGCTAGGCCAGTCCCTTTTTAATTATTGTTTGCTAATCTGTCTTCCAGACTAGACTGTAAGCTCCATGAAGGCAGGAATCTTTGTTTTGCTTACCCACAATAGTACCTAGCACAGGGTAAACATTCAATAAATATTTGTTGAATGAATGACTATCAGCAATAAGGTAATTCTTGTACTATTTGAGATTATTTAACAATATGCAGTTGGTAGGATTCATTACCAGTTTTTCTAAGGTCTTTCACTGTTATATGGATAGAAAATTGAAAAATATCTGGAGAAATTTGTTCTCATTATTGAAAGTGGCTTATATAAAGTAATTATTTTACAATGGATTTATATACAATCATTTATAATATTTGTATGTATAACTAGTTATCTGTACTGCACAGATTTGAAGGAGATTCATGCATTGAAAGGTTATTTGTTGTGGGGAAAGCGTCCCTTTCCTGGAGATAACATGTTATACATATTTTTCAATTAAGTGTTACTTAGGAAGTATTTATAGTGATGCTAAAATTTTACTATTCATTTATGGAATGTCCATAAATCAGTGTATAAAGAAAGAAAGAAATCAGGCATCAAAAGTTCAAGGACATGATGTTTGGCTTGGCCCTTGAAAAACAAATATTGTGTTTCTTTAAGTTAGTCCACATATTAAAGATGTCCTTTGATTTCTCACCAATAAATTACAATTGAATAGGGAGAGGAGTGGTGTTCCGGTAAAGTACAGCACATTACCAAGAACAGATGAATTAAGAAATAAGCACTTGTCCTTTTGAAAACTGTAACTGCTTCATGTAAGCGCAGGCAAAAGAATGTAAAGAAACACTGGTTCCTTGCATTCTGGAAAGATTCTGTAGTTGTAAAATCTATCAAATCTTAAATATTATCTTTGCTTGAAAAATAAGTCAAAACCAAAACAGAGATGTTCCAGAATTCACGAACATATGTGATGCTAAGTGAATACATAATGTCTGGGGTACCGAATTCTTCCTATAAATTTATTAAATGGAGTATTATGAAGTTAAAGCTAGAATGGTATCTAGAGACTATCTAGGTCAAACCTTTCATTTAGCAGATGAAGACATTTAAATTTTATTTTTAAAATTTTACAAATGAGAAAACTAAGTCTCTGAGAGATTAAATGAATTTCCCAAGTTCAGATGACTAGTTAATTATTAATTACATACTACAGTTACCAGGAGAAACTGACATTGAATTCTATCTTAAAGATGATATTTTGCCTGGCAACCCCTAAGAACTGCAGAAGAAATGTGAAGCTATTACCTATGGATGCAAGTTATAGCAAGGGAAGTACAAGTTCATGTGCCCAGATGGATTGAAGTTGTTTTAACATATGGAGATGCTTGTGATGTAACAGATCCAATGGAGAACAATAGGATTATTCTATCTTGAACTGCAATTTTAAATATAAAATGTAAAATTTGGGACTTAAAGGTCATGAACAGTTTGCAAAGACTAGTCAAGTGTGATAAAGAAACGCTCTCCATTTCAGAAGCTGAGAGGCGCTGAAAACACAGTGTTCTCTCTTCAGGATCACATGGTGAAACGACTAGTCAAAAAAACAAACTGAAAACCCAAAAAACCCCACCAGTTTTTAGAGTAGGTGTCATATTGGTTTTTGTTAACAGTGTAAGGCACGGAGTTGGGAAAGACTTTAGATGTTTACACACAAATTCATACTGACCTGCTTAGACTTGATAGGAAGAGTTAAGACACAGATTTTAAAAACTAAAGCTTACTTGGTGGAAGAGGCTCATCGATTGTTGGGTAGTGATGATGTTCAGGCCTCAGGGAAGGAAGCTGGCTTACTGGCTGGGAATTATGGAGTATAGGACATTCACCTACGGACAAGATAGTCAATACATTCAGATTCATTCACTGCTGTGGCAACATCATCAAAAAAGCATGACTGTAAAACTAAGTACCACAAGAAACAACCCCAAAGAGCGGGAAATCCATTTGTGTGTGTCAGTTTGCTACATTCACAGTCATTCATGAGAGGGGGAAATATTTTTTTAAAAAAGAAGAAAATCCAAACACTTCATAACTAATGATCTGTGCCACACAGTCCAATATGTAGGATTTGAGTCTGATTCTGTAATGACCTGAATTTCCTGAATCAGGAGGTGGCACCAGAAAGGAACACAAGAGAAAATTAGCAGAGCCTGATTGCAGCCCAGTGGAGGAAATAGGCCTGTTTGAGGGAAATGCAGCGTTTTATAAGGTTCCATAAAAGTTTCTTGGGCTTGTGCAAAATGACACCTCCTTACTTGGATAGGTTTCATCACAGGGCTGCCGAAAGGCTGTTTTTCAGATTTTTGAGGGGAATGAATTCTTAGATGCTACCTTTCCAAGACAGGTCAAGGAGCTGGCAAGCCAAGAATGTAATGTAAATTCCTGTAGTAGGAAAGCTGGAGGCTGGGGGGTAGGGGAGGGGAGCCAAGGTGCTGAGGGGTCTCAGAACTGTCCAGATTATTTTGAGGAGAAATCAGACAAGCCAGGGTGCTCCAGAAAGAGGAAAGGACAAGAGACAAAGGAAGTAGATAAAAAGCAGAAAGATGGTGACAGGAAAGCTCAAAACACAGAAATGGGAAAGAAGGAGGAAGAAAGACAGACACGGAGAAAGTTTAGAAATAAACATATCCACAGGATGCATGCCTCAGATTATTAAAAGGAAACCTACGACAGACATAGCTTATATTGTTCTCAGTTCAGACTTATAACGAACTGAACAATGTTCTGAAGTGGTGTCCTCAGGCATGTAGAGCAGCCATGCAGAAGGCAGGCCTGCAGCACCAGCTGCTTGGGTCACATAATCAGAGGCCAGTGCTCTTGATCTTTGCAGAGTGAGAAGGGCCCAGGACAAAGGATGGCCTTTTTTCAGACGGTTCCTCCTGCCTCACACCGTGCTGGTTTTCTTGCAAAAGCCTTTAAGGGCCAGAGGGCAAAGGTCAGGCCTTTTCCTTCTTCTGTCCTCTGCTGATGCAAATAGCAAGTGTTCCATTATCCCTTGGGTCAAAAAGAAGAGAGACTGGAAAATGGTGGTCAAATGGTTGTAGGATCTCAAATGCTGAATATTTCCTAGAATATCCACACATGGAAAGGATGATTATTTCTTCTCACTCTAGTTCTATAGAACTGATCAAAAATAAAAACAAATTAATTAGGAAGAAAGGTGGGTTTAATTTTGTGATTTAATTCCTAGAGCTAACTGGCAAACAGAAGTAGAGATATATTCAGGAACAAAGGGTCCTTTTAAATATTAAATATAGAACATCATTTGTTGAGCAAATTCTGGCATGTTACTCAAATCCTCTGGGTCCTTGGAGACGCTAATAGAAAACAATGAAGGTTCCTCTCATGCCGGCACCCAGTTCATTGTGGACAGACTGCTGTTTCAAAGATGGGCTCTGTGTTTAAGTGGATACCACACTCATGTTTGTTGTATATGTGGTTAGTGTCCGAAATTAAACAAAACCATGGTACAGTTGTTATGTCATCAGCTGCTGCATTTTTAATTTAGTTTCTTTAAAAACAACAATAGACTTACCTCTTGAAATTAAGGCAACCAATCAGGTTAATTACTCCTCCAAGCTAGTGGAAATACAATACTGTTGACTGCCTGGGGTTAATGGAGCTGATCCCACCTGCTTGTGAACCCCAAGCAAATGCAATGATGTGACCGACATATCTCAGCCGACTGAATGGATGGAGGCACTGAAGAAGCAAGCAGTTCTATTCTGCACAAGGACAGGGCTCCACATCATCACCCTTGCCTCAAACACAAAGCAAGTGTTGAAACCCACCAGAACCTCCCAGAAGGAGATCTATTCCTCAGCTAAAAGCAAGTGACATCCTTTTAAATTCCCTCTGTTTATAAATAATGTGACCTAATTGTAGAGAAAGATAGGTTGCCTCACATATTATTTGAAACAAAGTGATTTATACCTAATAATGTGAAAATGTCTCTTGAATTATAAAGTACAGGAAATGCAAATTCAAAGGATTGTTTTAGATGCTTTATACAACATAATTTAAACAGTTACCCTCACTGCTTCTCCGCCTGGAAGAACCCTCACTTGGTGGGAGGCAGAGTGCTTTTGTAGTATAATCTCATTCAATTTTCCCAACAACCCGTTGAGGGAGAGTCTATAATTATACCCATTTTGCACATGAGGAAACTGAGGCACAGAGCAGCTAGGTAACTTGGTGAGGAAGTGGGAGGACTGTATATAAATCCAAGAGGCCTGACTCCAGGGCCTGAGCTCACAACCATGATATTATATTACTCTTTCCATTCATCTGCAGAAGGTCTTTTAAGAACTATTTTAAATTGAACTTATAAAAAGGAGCTATTCATAGAGGGAAATGAAGCAAAAAGTATGAAAAGAATACTAGCCCGTATAGTTGTCAGTTCAGACTTAGAAGAGTGTTCCTCTATAAATTGTTGTCACCTCATCTATGTGGGCACGTGGACAACAAATCCACATGAGTTAATCTAATGCAGTTTCTCTCTCTCTCTTTTTTTTTTTGACTGAGTTCTGCTTTTGTTGCCCAGTCTGGAGTGCAATGGTGCGATCTCGGCTCACTGCAACCTCTGCCTCCTGGGTTCCAGTGATTTTCCTGCCTCAGCCTCCCAAGTAGCTGAGATTACAGGTGCCCGCCACCATGCCCAACTAATTTTTCGTATTTTTTAAATAGAGATGGGGTTTCACCCCGTTGGCCAGGCTGGTCTTGAACTCCTGACCTCAGGCGATCCACTCACCTCGGCCTCCCAAAGTGCTGGGATAACAGGCATGAGCCAACACACCCAGCCATCTAATGCAGTTTCTACAGGAAAGGGATTTGCAATCTTGGAAGTCAAGGCGAAAGAGCAATAGGGATTTTTATGGAAGCAGAGGTCACCCACACAATCACATATGAGGCAGGTCATGTCAAAGCCCTGCTTTCTTGAAGCACCTGCTGTTGTGAAGCCTGGTGGCAAGTGAGGGACAGTCACACAATGCAGACACTGTTAGCTCGGGGACTCACTGTTGAAGGCGGGAAGGCTGGCTGGGAAGAAGTCACATGCCAGCATGTGCATGGCCTTCAGGAGATCAAGAGACCCCTTGGGAATCTTTGTATTTCCCCTTGTGATCATCATAATGAAACATGTAGGTGCTTCTTAACCTTTTCTGCGTTTACACGCTGCAGAGTTCAGGAACTTAGACCTTTCTTTAGACACTGCCAATGCCAATGCAGAGATGTCCACTGTGGCCCTGAAACACTTTCTGCGCTTCCACCTGCTAGACTGTTCCACCTCTCAAGGGCAAGGATGTGACTTTTTTGTTTGTAAAACATGCTTTTATATAAATTTACACTGAGCCAAGTTTCAATTGACCGTGTGTAGATTATCTCCTAACATGGGGGCCAAAAGACTGTGCACTAAAACAGGGTTGTATGGTTCTGAGCTAAGAAAAGTGTCAGTACACTTTTCAGTACTAAAAACTTTTTAGCGAGAACAGTTACTTAATTTTTTACCCCTTGACCCACAAAGTCTAAAATATTTACTATCTGGCTCTTCATAGAAAAAGTTTGCAGACCTCTGTAACTCAACATCCCTGCCAGCTCCTACGTGTGCCTTTTATGTGGGAATCCCCCAATCTCCTTTTGTTGTATTATTTTTAATTATGCTGTAATTATCGAGTAATGTCCATACATCACCTGATGCCAATCCATTTTCCTGTGCCCAGTGCATTACATCTGGCCTAGAATAAAGGAAGTCCTCAAAACATCCTTATGACAGAAAGGCATTTCCCATTCCCTTCTCCTCACAAGAGGGATTTTCCATCCCGCTTCTTGTGGGTGCCTTTCCATGCTGTCTGTTTGACCTTTCTGCCTGTGTTTCTTTTTCTCTACCAATTTCCTTGCGTTTCTCATTTTTGCATGTGCCACCTTCTCTCACTCTTTTTCTGAAATGTAGAAGCGGGCATTATTGAATACTTAAAATTATTTTTTTAATGCTCACTTTAGCTCCTGTTCAAAAAAGTTTGTAGGCACCTCAGCCTACAATTGTTTAGGTGCTAAGAATTCAAACATAAAGAAACACAACTCTGGCCCTTGATGAGCTTACAATCTAGAGAAAATATCCCCGCCTTTTGTTGGAGGCTAATTTCAACAGCAGAACAGCAAAATAGCAGAGGCTATGTTTTTCTCTTTTAAAACAACTGAATTATTTCATATTATTATGTGACTTCTCAATTTTTTTTTTCCCAGTCATACCACTGTCACTTTACTGGAAGACAATTCCCACTCCTGGATAAGGAAATGCAAATTAATTTCACATATAATTCCACAGGCATGACTAAGAAAGAACATCTTTGGTTAAAACACAGAATATGTTTTAAAACTAATGGTGGCAGCTTTTGGATTTGATTCTTATCGGAAACAAAGTGATTTATACACAATCATGTTATTTTCCCTTCCATTAGCCAACAACAACAACAACAACAAAACAAAACCAACAGTAATAACAAGAATTGAGTGGACATAAATAATGACAAATATATGTAGGCTAGACATATCTACATGTATGTACATGGGCTAGTTGAATTCTAAAACAGAGGTAAAATCTGTTCTTCAACTAATGTTAACATGTATTGCTAATCTTCCATGTGCTTTGAAAGTCAGCAGATATTTACACATTATCCATTTAATGTAGATAGATTATTTCCCACATATATCATTTGATACTAGTCTTGGGGCTCTGGCTGCTGTCAAGACTAGGATAACATGTACACTAACCACTTCTGGTGATTAGTTAAAACAAACATAGAAGCACACATACAAGTGCACGCTCACATCCAACCAGTCATAATTCCTTGTGTGTATCTGAGACATGGTGGGGTGTCAGCTACTCACAGTCATCTATACTCAAACACAGATACACATGCACACATATATGTATAAGACAGGCATACATTGCCCCAGCAACCCCGTTTGACACCGATCCCTCGCCCCTCTTGTTTTTAAACTGTTGGTGACACCTTTGTCCCCCTGACGGTCCTATTCTCACTCTGATCAGGTTTGAGGTCTAACCTTCTCTCCGATTGCTTGGACCTGCCACGGGGGATTCCAGACCTTCCGGGGTTCTTTCCTCGTGCCCGCTAGGGGCGGCCAGCTCGTCTTGCCACGGCCCAGCGCCGTTCGTGGACTCCGGGTCCAGCTCAGGGCTCTGCATGGAGTCGGGCACAGATTCGAACGCGCTGTTCTCCTCCTCCTCATCATCTTGCGAGGAGAAGACCGTGCTCTCGGAGATCTTGGCGCTGTCTACGGAGGAGAAGCGCGTGTGGCTGGCGAACCTGTTGCCGTTGTAGCAGGAGGGGCTGTAGCAGGAGGCGCTGTAGCACGAGCTGCTGTAGCAGGACGTGCTGTAGCACGAGGAGCTGTAGCACGAGGGGCTGCAGCAGGACGCATCACAGCCCTCGCAACTGTGGTCCCCGCCTTGCCTGGGGCTGGAGTCGCTCTCGCTGCCGGTGCTGGGGTGCGTGTCGCCATCCTGGGCGGCGCCATTGGCCAGGCTGGAGAAGTGGCCCCCGGAGTGGCCAGGGTGCGCCGTGCCTGGAGTAGCCCCCTCGGGCTCTTCTCTGTCCTCTTCCAGGGCAGACGGGTCAGCCGCCACTGTGTCCACCTCGCTGAGCCCATCCTTCTCCGAGGAGTCCTTGAGGGTGGACTCCTCCTCCGCGCCGTCCTCCTCCTCTGCCGCGCTGCCGCCCTGGGCCGAGGGCATGCTGTGCAGCAGGGTGTGGATGCGGATGTAGTGTGTCCGCGGGGTCTCGGGGTCCCCGCAGGCTGACGCGATCACTGTCTCCAGCTCAGACACAGGCAAGGAGCAGGGCCTGCTTTTTCTCTTCACCGAGGCCCGCAGTTGCAGCCTGCCCTCTCCCTGCTCCAGGGTAGACACATCTCCCTCCTCCTCCTCCTGCTCCTTCTCTTCTTCCCTTCCAGCCTGGCTCTGTGTCGTTGCTTCCTCCTCTAAGGGCTCCTCCTCGGTGCTGGCTGGTGCTTCACCGTCTTCCAGCAGCAGTGCTGACGCCTCCTCACCCAGGTCCAGCTGCTCGGCCAGCTCTTCTGCACTCCGGGCAGGCTGGATGTCCTTTTGCACCTGGGCCAGGAGGTCCCCAGCCCCTTCAGGTCCCACAGAGACCATGCCCTGGTCTCCTGCCTCCGTGATGACTGCTGCTTCCTCAGCTGGTCTGGAAAGCTCCATGCTTTGGTTCCCTGGACCATCCAGGACACTGCCCTCACCCAGCTGCTCTGGCTTCCAGCCCTCAGAGGACTCCGGTGCCTCAGATCGAGGTTCCCCACTGCCGCTTTCCATCAGGTTGTTCATGGGGCTGTCCTGAATGGGGGCTGACTCAGGCTCCGTACTCAGGGAAATCTCCTCATCATCTGCTGGTAGGAAGAAAAATATGTCATTTCTCCCAGAAGAGAGCATTGTGGTGTTAGGATACCCTGTGGCACATGTAAGCCATCACTAAGGGATTTCTGCATTAGGATATTGAATGTCGATTGATGAGGGTTTCTCACTGGCCGGAGCTCTAGTGAAAAATTCTGCAAGATTGAGCTCTTGCTATGTTAACAACAACTTGCAGTCATGGATATATTTCTGAAATCTGTTTCAAGGGAATTCATCTTTTGGTTAAAATGCCCGAAGCCTAGCACTAACCCAGTTCTGGGCACATAGTAGGTGCTCAACAGTGTTTGCCACATGGAATGACTTCCAGGGATGAGGGTAGTAGTGGTGTTATTTATAGCTCCTTGATGATTATATTTAGTTAATCGCATTTGCTCAGAATGTTTCCTATGCTTAGGTCCTGCAGGGTGGCATAAGGGGTAAGTGGTATTCTCACGCAACCAGAGAGAAGAAAAAGGCTGGATGAAGAATGGGAACAATCACAGTCATTCAATATCTCAGGCTGGAAGGTTCCCAACATTCAGAGTTTATTCCAATTTAAAAAAAAAAAAACAAGGTCTTCACCCTAAGCAGTCATTCAAGGGCTAGTAGCCAGTGTTTAACTCTACCTTCCTGCAGCTCTTGTACTGGATTCCTGCCAGATGTGAAATTCCCCATTTCAAATGCACTAGTGCAATTCACTAAAGAAAATCAGTCCCTCTGGTGAGCTGTAAAGCTGTCCTTATGGCTACACCAAAGGAAGAGTCAGTTGTATTCTCAGAATATAGAAATAGACTGAATTTGAAAAGATGAAACAGTCAAGGTGTTTTCTTACAATCTAAGTTGTATAGTGGCATAGGAAAGTACACCTGGAGTTTAACGAGTGGGTAGTGATAAACTCCAGGCTTTAAGTCCTCAAGAGCTTAATTAGACTTAACAGCAACTTGTAAATGGTCCAGGAGGTCCTAACAGTTCTCAGTGTGATCTATATTGAGATGTATGGGGGCTACAGAAGAAGAGCAAAAGTAGAATTATGAGGCATATTATCATTCGTATTTTGAAATCTGTTTCGCATTAAATGGAATATTGGATGATTCTGGAGTTTTCTGTCCTATTTATACTTTTCATGTTTTTCTGTGATATTATAAAAATTCACTGTACAATTATAGTTCTTCAACATGACATACTTCAGCAACTGGCTAGTCTATATCTAGTTACTAGGTAGAAAGATGTTTCACGTTCATTCATTCATTCATTCATTCATTCATTCATGTATGTGATGATTAAACACCTATGTGGGTGCTGGGAGTAGGATGATAAATAAGACAGAGATCCCTATCCATGTTGGCCTCACTGTTAATCTTCAGTCCACTGTCTAACCTCTACCTTTGGGTCACTAGAATGAAGAGAAGCTTCTCCATCAGGGGGACAGCAACCTGGCTTCCAGAATAGATCACTGGCTTCTGGGCCTCAAATGGAGAAGATAGAGAACCACAAAACCTAGGATATGTCTGGAGAGAACCATGGTTATTGTATTTTAGAGAAAGGAACCACACTTATACACTAGCCTAGGACAAGACATGAAGTTCATGCTGAAAATACCTGGGTGGATGGAGGAAGTGATCTCAAATCGGAATTGCAGCTGTCCACTCACATGATCTGTTGGAAGCCTGCGGCCAAGTGTGTAGCTGACCACCCTATCCCTAGAAGGAAATAAGCACCATCACAGTTCTGGTCAATACCTCTCCTCATAATGACCATGCAGTGTGCTTTCTACACCAGTGGGTGAGGCAAGCAAGCCCAGGGAAGTCCTGATGTGCTCAACAGCAATACAAAACTGCAAGGAAGTCCTTATCGAATACAGATGCCCCTCGACCTACCGTGGATTACGACCTGATAAACCCATCAAAAGTTGACAATACTGGCAAGTTAAAAATGCATTCAATACATTTAGCCTACCAAACATCATAGCTTAGCCTAGCTTACCTTAAAAGTGCTCGGAACACTTACATTAACCTACAAGTATGCAAAATCACGTAACACAAAAACGAAACTATTTTATAATAAAGTACTGGATATTTCATGTAATTTATTGAATACAGTCTACTGTAGAGCACGGTATCACTTGTTTACCCTGTGATCACGTGGCTGACTGGGAGCTATGGCTTGCTGCTGCTACCAGCTTCACAAAAGTATCATGCTATGTATCACGAACGCAGGAAAAGATCAAAAATCAAAATTCGATGTATGGTTTCTGCTGAATTCATTGTAAAGTAAAAAATGATTAAGTTGAACTAACCATCTGTATCCTAAAGCAGGGGTAGGCAAACTACAGCCCAAGGGCTAAATGTGGCCCACTACCTGTTTTTGTGCAGTTGTGACATTTTATATTTTAAATGATTGGAAAAAGAAACAAAAGAAGAGTAACATTTTGTAGCATGTGAAAATTATATGAAATTCAAATTTCAGTGTCCATAAATAAAGTTTAATTGGAGCACGGTCATACTTGTTAGCTTACATATTGTCTGTGGCAACTTTCATGCTATAATGGCAGAGCTGAGTAATTTAGACAGGGACTGTGGGCCTCGCAAAGCCTAAAATATTTACTACCTGGCCCTGTACAAAAAAGTTTGCCAACCTGTGTTCTAAAAGAGAGAGAGAGAGAATAAAAAAAGACACGGATGTCCTTGGTCTGCTTTTCCTGTGCAGATTGCCATTTTCCAAATATGTCTTCAACGATGGACAGTGCCAGCAGATACATATCTTGTGGTATATATGTAATGTCTAAGAAAGGATGCTGTCATGGTTACTGGAGAGTCTGTGGGCGCTACAGAATGGCACCTGCTCCAGGATGAAGCAGAGCAAGACTTGTGGGTTGGGTTCTCTGACTTGAGACTTCCACTTAACAACAACCACAGGGCTCCACATGTAGGGACCCCGAGTCTCCACCCTGGACTTTCGTGCCATCCCCTCCACCCCCTCAAAGCAATTTCTTAATTATAAAAAGAAAACTTTCTAGAGGCAATCAACCTGAAACTTTGCTATTATATTTTCATTAACAATACAGCTTCAGCAGAGTAAATTGCCCCTTAACTTGGCCTAAATAGGAAGAGTGACCACCTTAGGATATTCAGGAGTTAACAAACCCAGGGTACACAGTAGTAACAAACACATAGCCCCAAACCAGTTGTTATTCAGATGACTCTGTATTTATTCCATTTATTAGTTTGTGACATGAAAATAAAAAGATAAATCACTGGCTAATAGTGTTTTAATGTTTCTTTCTAGAAAACACTGGCATTATGAGATAAATAACAAGCCCCTGACTTAAAATTGTTCTTTGATAGGCCATGATTTAGTGTTTGGAGTTCCTCAGAAGTCCATTAAGTAAAGCATTATATGTAGAAAAAAATAGGAGGAACCTCAGTATTTTGTCTATTTAGAAAGAGCCTTTGGTCAATATTATGAAGTACATCTATTACGACCATAACAAAGACATCCCGAACCCAAAACTTAATTGAAATCAGGGGAGGCCTAAAGACAATCAGACAATGGCACAAAAATTACATTTATTATGCTTTGCATTTACTTTCCGGGCTTTTCTTTTTTTTGCTTTTCACTCACTCAACAAATATTTTTTGAGCCCCTGCCACGTGAAAAGTGCTGCAGTTGATACAAAGCATTTTATACATCGCCCCTGCCTTTAAATAGCTTATGTCCAGCTGGGGGCATAAGGTAGGACCACTAAATAATGGTTCAAGGCAGACAGTGACACTTCAATGCCAAGGTGAGACGGTTAGAGTTAGAGGCAGAGAGCCAACTGAAGCCTGGGATTTTACAGGCCAAGGAATCGAGGTAGGATTGGAAATCAGAGTGCGTGTGTGCCCGGGGGGAAAGGTGCAAGTATCTCAGGGCAGGGAGGGAGCCGGTACAGGTGGAGCCAAATGTTTCAGAAGCCATCGATGCAGGGGGCTTTATGGGGAGTGCATGTGCTGAGGGCAGAGGGAAGCTGCGGTGCAAAGTGGATTCACTTTTGTTATGGGTGCACTCTGGGGTTCTGCCATAGCTCAGGCTGCATGGCCACTGCTTCCATGGCCATCACCCCAACACTCTGCTCCTACCCACGGTGGGACACCTCCGGAAGGGGCAGCACTACAGAAGTGGTCCCCAGGGGCTGTGGAAGCAGAAGGCTTTGGAGGAGGAGCTGCTCTGCCCCGCCACCAGAGGGCGGTCTGTCATCCCATCAAAGAGGGTGGGAGGAGAAACACCTCCATGGCTTGCTGTTGCCGCCTCTTGGAGAGGTGTAAGCTCAATCACGCTCGATCTGTGCTCTCCATTTCCCTGGGTGGCAAGAACACTGGGAAAATCATAGCTAACCTTCTTCTGGTCGGGGACACCCTTTTCCACCTCAGAAACTTGCTTTCAGCTGGGGATGTGCCTTTCCACAGTGGGAGGCTGGGAGAGCGGGACAGTGCCAAGAAGATAGGAGCCGGCAGCTTGGACTTAGGAGAGAACTCAGCACGGGAGGGCAGAGGGGCTCTGCGGCTGCAGCGAGCTGGAGAGAGAAGTTCTGTTCCATAGGTACAAATTGATATCTAATGCATGCTGGGCGGCGGTGCACTAGGTGCTGGGGTAGAAAGAATTCCACACAGCCCCTGTTTTTGTTCTCCAGCCCACCCCCTGGCAGAGGTGCTAACAGCTGTGAGAGCAGCCAGTAGGGCAGAGAAGGAGAGAAATGAAAAGCGTGGCCCACAATAAACCAGAGAATCAGTCCCAGGAACCCGGAGAGAAGCCTGTAGTGCAGGGATGGCCCTCGGGCTTTGGAGAGACACAGGTAAGAGTCGGACCTCCGGCTGGATCTCTGCTACCCACAAGCCTTGGGTTTACATAATTATTGATCCTTTTGAAGCCTTGTTTCCTCGTGGAGGAATGGTGATAATGCTGTCACAGAAGCATTATGAGGACTAAATGAAATAAAAAAGATCACAAGGAATACCATTTTCTTTTGTGTTCCTACTATGTGCCAGTGACCATGTTAAGTTCTTTATGTACACTTTTTGCCTGTTTAATCCTCACAACCATGAATGACAAGTGCAAACACTGCATGTGATATGTGACTGCAGCTCCATAAACTCAGCTCCCTTTGGCTGGAGAGTTCGTGGCAGGCCTCTGTGCACTCCGCTGCCTGCACACCATAAAGTTCCAATTATTAATAAATGTCTTTGTGATAATTATCAGTGATTCCAAAGTCCTTCTGATAGTCCAAAGAACTTTAAATTAAGATACTTGGAAATTCTGCATATTTTTCTCATTCTTTTGCTATCTTTGTAAGAGTTACATTGTATATAAGTATATATTTATCAATAGAAAGCTTTATTTCGTGTTTTCAAATGTAGTCCCTGTTACTTAAAGAAATATAGATTATATATAGGGCTGTTATCTGGTCATAGTCCACTTTAATGAGAACCATGAGTGGACATGAATGTGTAAGAGACAAAACCGAAACCCATTCTCATATGCAATTGAATTCTGTGAGCATCTTAACTGCTGTCATTCCGTAAGAATCATGCTTTCAAATTCTCATCCATGTTATCTAGCATGTGCAGATACTAGTGTCCTCTAAGTAAGACACTCTACCGTAGTTACCCAGTATTTCATCTTGTTACGGAAATGTCACACATGATTAAATCTTACATACCAGACTGATATATGAATGAAAAAATATTCTTCATAGTAAAACAAACTTGAGTTTCTACCTGTACAGAAAAATGTCCCATTGACGGCTTCTTTTAATACTGTTTAATAGTTTTTTTTTTTTTTTTTTTGAGACGGAGTCTCGCTCTGTCGCCCAGGCTGGAGTGCAGTGGCGCGATCTCGGCTCACTGCAAGCTCCGCCTCCCGGGTTCACGCCATTCTCCTGCCTCAGCCTCCCGAGTAGCTGGGACTACAGGCGCCCACAACCACGCCCGGCTAATTTTTTGTATTTTTAGTAGAGACGGGGTTTCACCGTGGTCTCGATCTCCTGACCTTGTGATCCGCCCGCCTCAGCCTCCCAAAGCGCTGGGATTACAGGCGTGAGCCACCGCGCCCGGCCTGTTTAATAGTTTTAATAGGATTCTTTACTCTCTTGGGTAAGTAACCAGTGTTACACCATCAAGTGGAAAGGGAAGGGTTTGTTTAATCGAACAAACACTTATGTTGGCTCAAGCAACATAATTAGTAGGAAAAGCCAAGGAAATATAATGATAACATTTTGACTCTCTGTGAGACTATACTATTGCAGCCTACAGGCCACCTTTGGGCACGGCCTGTTGGTGGGAACCTAGTGATAGTAAGATCTCAGTCACAGGTTTACCCTATGGCGTGTCTCTCCAGGAGTCTTTGAACGGGCATCGACAGCTTTCCCAAGAAACGCTTGATGATGGGACGGCTCTTGGCAAACTTGTCCTTCACCTCAATTTCCAGCACGTCAGTGGGCAAGGACACAAAACTGAATTGCTGCAATGAAAGAATATGTCACATCAATTAACTGAGAGGTTGGAGGGCTGGCCAATTCCCAGTCCATCTGCCTTGATGCTGTCACTGTAAAACACCCCAGCTATAATATACATATATATAAAGGGTCTTAGAAATGCTGTGAACCCTGTTTATTCAGTAAATGAGGGGCAGCGACAAGATGCTTCCTCAGGGCTTAAAAACAGGCTTATTCTTTGAGATTCAAACAGTAAAATCAGCACACTTTAAAGAGAAAGAATGCCACCAAAGCCTCACCATACTTGATTAAAGGTATTATCATACTTAAAGAAAGAACAAGCACAAACTCACCTGTAATTAAGAAAATGTACTTTAAATCAACAATGCAATATAGCTTTTCATGATTATGATGGAAGAGATTTCTAGAAGTTTGGTAATACCCTGTATCCTTGAGAGGGGGAAGAGACAAGAATTCTCACACTGTTTTGGTGGGAATGCAAATTAATTTGACCTTTGGGAAGGGAACTGGCAATATTTACTGGCATTTAAACTGCAAATCCCTTCAACCTAGAATTATATTTTTAGGGATTTCCTTCTGGATTAACTTGCGCAAGTGTGCAAAAGATACATTTAACAGGGATGTTTATTGGAGCATTACTAACAATAGCAGAAGACTGAGGAAAAACACAAAACTGTTTACAAAGAGGAAACTGGTTAAGTGAAGGCTGATAAATCTTTGAAACTGAGAACTCTTCCATCGTTAAAAAGAAAGGGGTGAATCAACATGCACCAACATGAAAAGACACCTGAGAAATGAAGTGATAAAGCAAAGTGCAGAAGAATACAAAGAGTAGGATTCCATTTGTACTTTGAACTGCAGAGAAAACGTCTAGAGGGAGACGCTCCAAACTGAACTCCAGGAAGTGGGCTGGTAGGGGAGGGAGAAAGCAGGTCTTTTACATTTTACTTAATTTGATTCTAAAGTATTCATTTGTTAACTGGGTGTGGTGGTGGGCACCTATAATCCCACCTACTTTGGGAGACTGAGGCAGGTGAATTGCTTGAACCTGGGACGTGGAGGTTGCAGTGAGCTGAGATTGCACTACTGGACTCCAGCCTGGATGACAGAGTGAGACTCCATCTCAAAACAATATACACAAAAATTTTAAAAAGTATTCATTTGTTAAATAGTGTATGGTGTGACTTTTAAAATAAAACAGTAACAATTAAAGGAAGACTGTGACCATCAGAAGTTGGCTTGGTCAATATTAATGTCAGGCCTCTGAGCCCAAGCTAAGCCATCATATCCCCCATCACCTGCACATATACATCCAGATGGCCTGAAGTAACTGAAAAATCACAAAAGAAGTGAAAATGGCCTGTTCCTGCCTTAACTGATGACGTTACCTTGTGAAATTCCTTCTCCTGGCTCAGAAGCTCCCCCATTGAGCACCTTGTGACCCCCACCCCTGCCCGCCAGAGAACAACCCCCTTTGACTATAATTTTTCACTACCTACCCAAATCCTATAAAACGGCCCCACCCCTATCTCCCTTCGCTGACTCTCTTTTCAGACTCAGTCCACCTGCACCCAGGTAATTAAAAAGCTTTATTGCTCACACAAAGCCTGTTTGGTGGTCTCTTCACACTGATGCGCGTGAAAATTACAAGTGTAAAAAGGAGACACCAGAAGGTAAAGGTTGGCATTGGCCAGCCCAAACTACTTGGGAGGAGAAGTCTTAATTAACATTGAATGTTACAGTCGCCTTGATCAAAGGCTGTGAAACACCTGAAATAAATACATATTTTCTTTTATTCTGATGAATCTTAACAGCAACCTTTTTTTTTTTTTTTTTTTTTTGAGACAAAGTCTACCTCTCTCACCCAGGCTGGAGTGCAGTGGCACGATCTCGGCTCACTGCAAGCTCCACCTCCTGGGTTCATGCCATTCTCCTGCCTCAGCCTCTCGAGTGCTACAGGCACCCGCCACCACGCCCGGCTAATTTTTTGTATTTTTAGTAGAGATGGGGTTTCACCGTGTTAGCCAGGATGGTCTTGATCTCCTGACCTCATGATCCGCCTGCCTCGGCCTCCCAAAGTGCTGGGATTATAGGTGTGAGCCACCACGCCCAGCCTAGCAATCTTTTAACGTTAGTTGATTTCTATTTACAGAGATTAAATATGTTGGGCATGCTAACGTAAGTATCTTCTTTGTGGCAGTCAGGATGAGCTGGGGCATGCTGCACTAACAGCCAACTTCCAGGTCTCAGGGGCTTCAAGTTGTATTTCTTGCTCACATTCTCACTGTGGGCTGATGGGGCAGCCACCCTCTGAAGCATTGTCAGTTACAATGACAGAGGCAAAAAGAGCTCCCCCTGCAAATAAGTATTCACTTCCAAACACAGCTCCTCAGAACTAGACACAGGCCCCAGCCACCCTCAGGGAGCAGGAAGTATAATCCTATAGAGTACCTGGGAGATGGACCGAAGAAATATTTGACAAACAGTGCTAATGAGTTCCACAGTAACCATGAGGTACATCTGATTGCCATTATAAATTAGTTTTAGTTAACTCCTATATAACTCCTAAGAACTAATCATTCCCAGTACTAAGAAAACTGAATTATGGGCATGTCAAGTTTGAGGATCAAACCCAGGAATAGGTACTACTCTAAAAAGGCCTTCCTAAGTGAGAATCCAGCCCTGCTGATTGTCTCAGGTCCTTAAAACTTCTATATCTTTGGTCCAGTTATTCCATTCTGGAGTGTATTATAATATATCTTCTAATCTAAATGCCCAACAATAGGTTAGGTACATTGTGACATGCACAAATAATAGTTTATACTTTTCTAAATTATAATAATTTATATATAAATATGTATAATTACATGTAACACTAAATGCTAATGAGATGGAAAATGCTTGTTTTACAGTGTTAAGTAACAAAATCAGGACAAATACAATTCATGATCACAATAATATGAATTGTATGAATAAAAGAAGACTGGAAAAAATTACAACAGATTTTATAACAGTTGTTTTACCAAGTAAGAATATATTTTCCCCCATTTCCTTTTTCTGTATTTTCCACGCTTTCTATAATGAGCACCTATTATTTTCACAAGGAAAAACATAATCACCTTTATTAAAATGAGACTATTTCTACCCACAGTAGCCTACATGGGACACTGAAGTTAACTTATCAAAATGTATTATTAAACTTAGTGGGAGCTTCTGGGTTCTTTCCTCCCTCCACAACTCTCTTCTTAAACTCTCTTCACACACCCACCCCTTCATCCCAGACACCGACCTCTCTCCCCACGAGGCCCTTGTCTCCATGCCGTGGTTACTGGAGTCCATGTAGACCCCCAGCTAGGTCAGGTTCTGTTAAGAACTAGTGAGTAGTCCTGAAAATGTAAAAGTCTGTCTGTTTGTGGACAAGCTACCTGCACCCATGGGCCTCAAGCCAGTATCATGGATTTCACCTGGCTACCCTGACTTGGCCTTTACTTCAAGGCTCCGAAGGAGAAACTTTGGAGTGAGGTAAACTCAGTTTTATTCCTAGCTCTGCACATCCAAGTTTTGGACTCTGTCATTCACAATCACTCCAAACCTCAGCATTTTCACCTGTAGAATGGGAAAAGAAGGCCCACGCCATGTTAGACCAAGTTTCTTCCCTCTCCATTCCTATTCTTTCCAGACCCCACCTGCCCCATGATTTACTATCACCTTCTCCTTTTGATTCTCTGGTTATTGAACTTTCTTAAGTTTACTAACTCATTTCAGCTGGCTCTTAATGACCAGTAATCCTATACGGCTGTCTGTAGTAATCTATAGGCTTATTTCAAATGCTTAGCATGCAGACAAAAGCTATGATTATCCTATTACTAATGCCCACTCTTTGTTTCCAGAGAAACGGCCACTTCTTGGTTAAAGGACAAATTTGTGAACTATATCTGCAAAAGGTTTTTTTTTTTTTAAAGTATATATTGTTGCCCTGAGCCCTCTGCTGGTTTGGGAATTTTATCTCCTTGCATCTTACCTCACTGGTGAAAGAAAGCCAGAGTGGAAATGACAAAGCCAATCCTGGGCATCCTTGGGGGTCTGATGTCTGGCTATTTTCCATCTTTGTCCTTTACCTTGTGATCTGAGCTTTTCAGAGCAACTGTGACACATGCTTGGGCCAACCAGTGAATAAATGGCTCCTCACCTCCTCACAAGCCATGAAACTGTCCTAAACAAAAGACTATTGACACTCCGGTCAGAAAAGAAAGTTCCTTAGGTCATTTCTTCATCAGAGTCTGAATTCTCTTTCTTGGCTTCACTTTAGGACTCAACTGTCAGATCTTTCCAACTGAGCAGCAACACCAGGAAGACAGCTGTACAAGGCCCACCGCTGGGGCCACTATGAGCAAGCATGATGCATATAGTATTCCTACAGGGTCAAGGGCCCTTCTGGCTAAAAGTAAAGCTTTCTTTTGTTTAAGTGCAGGTGTTGGGATTCTTACTTTTTCTTTGACCAGTGGGTCTTAGCCTTGGTTCTCAGAATAATCTGGAAGCTTCCACAATAGTACCCATTACTGGGTCCCACTCTTGACTATATTAGACTCCCTTGAGAGAGCGGGACACTGGTAGTGTTTAAAGGTTCCCAGGTGACTCCACTGTGCAACTGGGTGGAGAACTACTGTTCTCTCAGTAATAATCTATTTTAATATCAAATAGTGTTACAGTTAGGAAAATATTTCTTACACCAAATCTAAATCATCCTCTGTGGCCTCAATATTTAGTCCAATGATCTGTAAAGCATTCTTCAAGCCTGAGTTTAATAGCTTGTTTTTTGTTGGCATTCTTATTAATGGCAGTGGATGGAAGTGGATCTCTACCCATTAGATGCCAGTGACACCCGCCTAGATATGACAGCCAAAAATGTCTCCAGTCATTGCCTCATGTCCTTTGGGGAAACAAAATCACCCTTGTTGAAAACCACTGATGTGCTCCTATCATATTCAATCTTCCAGAGAGATATTAGGGCTGGTGCTGCAATATAGGAGGATATTATTTATTTTATTTGTGTTGTTTACTCAATAGGCCATTTATAGAAGTACGATGCTTAACTTATTATATTCCATTTTGCTTCAGAAAAGATCTGAGGTAGATCGCCTCTAAAACAGAACTTTTATAAATTGAACTTAATGAAATTAAAACTGGGTAACTAACTAAAGGAAATATTTAATTGGCAATTAAGTAAACTGGTAGCAGTTGCATAATGAGCAATTTAGGCAGAGATTAGGAGAATGTTGGTAAATAAAGGGGGGAAAGTTGTTTCCATTCATTCATAAACATTTGTTGGGCACTGGCTCTGAGCTGGGTGCTGGGACACAGCTACCACCCTTCTGTGCTGGAGTGCTGGGGCCAAAGCCTCCAACTCTAGACTTCAGAGTGTTACACTGCAGGCAGACAATGACAAAGCAGAAGATACTATAGTAAGGCTTCCCAAAGGCCCAGCACAGTGGACAGGTAGAGATGATTTCCCAGAGAAAATAATGCTTTAACTGAGTCTTAAAAAATAAACAATTGGCCAGGTGCAGTGGCTCACGCCTGTAATCCCAGCACTTTGGAAGGCCAAGGCGGGTGGATCACGAGGTTGAGAGTTCAAGACCAGCCTGGCCATGATGGCGAAACCCTGTCTCTACTAATAATTACAAAAAGTAGTCAGGCATGGTGGCAGGCATCTGTAATCCCAGCTACTTGGGAGGCGCCTGTAATCCCAGCTACTTTTAGAGGAAAATTGCTTGAACCCGGGTGGTGGAGGTTGCAGTGAGCCAAGATCGTGCCACTGCACTCCAGCCTGGGTGACAGAGCGCGACTCCGTCTCAAACAAACAAACAAAAGAGCAAGTATCGGTGGGATGAAGAAGGGGTGGGAGGAACATTCCAGGTAGAGGGGTGCCATGGGCAGGGCTGAAGTTCACAGAGTACATGAGTCCCTTGGGGAACTGAAAGTGGCTTACTACATCTGGGTCATATTGAAGGATCTGGTTGTGGATGAAACTGAATAGATAAGTAGAATCCAGACCATGAACAGCCTCCTGGCCAGAGCTTGGACTTATCCTGAAGGCATCTGGGAGCAACTGAAGGATCTGCACCATGCAAATGATATACTCAGATCTGCAGTGTAGAGAAGTCACTGTGGCAGTGCTGAGGGGTGGCCCATAGATGGGTCAGGCCTGGAGGAGGCAGATCAGGTAAGGTAAGCGCAAAGTTGGGGTCGGGGGAAGACTAGCAGGCAAGGAGAAAAGGGTGGCAGAGTGTGGACTGGTTAAATGTCAGTGAGAGTTATGGCACGTGGGGGAGGAAGAGGTCACAAATTCCCAAGCCTGGATTCCCAAGATTGAGAGCATGTGGGAACATAGTAACATAGCTAGGAATGCAGAGAGGGGCTGAATGTGTGTCCCAAAGCAATGAAGGAACAGAATGATGGAAATGGGGGCGTGGGTATGGAAGGATAGAAGACTGTACAGGGCTGGAGGGCTTGTGATATTTTAACAAGATCTAGGGTATAAGTGCAGGAATGGATGGCTCGTGGTGAATGGAATTGAAGGTCAAAGAGATTGCAGTGGTTAAGGAAACTATGAGTCATTCATGTCGACCTTGATCATCTGGAGAATTGTAGGTCTTGGGCATTGTTAAAGAAAAATAAAAATGGGGCTGGGCATGGTGGCTCATGCCTGTAATCCCAGCACTTTGGGAGGCCGAGGTGGAAGGAATGCTTGAGGTCAGGAGTTTGAGACTAGTCTGGCCAGCATGGTAAAACCCCGTCTCTACTAAAAATACAAAAATCAGCCAGGTGTGGTGGTGGGCGCCTGTAATCCCAGCTACTCAGGAGGCTGAGGGAGGAGAATCATTTGAACCCAGGAGGCGGAGTTTGCAGTGAGCCAAGATCAGGCCACTGCACTCCAGCCTGGGGGACAGAGCAAGACTCCATCTCAATAATAGTAATAATCATCATCATCATAATAAAGAAAAATAAAAATAGAGGCCACAGTCTAGATATACCCCAAGGCCAACTGCCCATTACCATGTAACCCAAACTTGTCATCTTAATTTCCCTGAAAGGTTCTTTCTAATTACAAACACAAAATGTAAGCTTTAACATCCTTCTCCACAAGATTCAGCGAAATTAAACCAGCCAGCTATAGACAAATCGTCTTAAACAGCTCTGTTTTGCTTGAAAAGAAAAATGATAATGTATAACAGCCAATCATGAAAAAATTCAAAATACTTCCTCCTTTATGCTTTATGTTGTAACTGCTTAGTGGAGCTTCTTACCACTTGGTTTGAAGTCTCCCAGATTGTAATCTGTACTTTTTGTGTGACAATAAACTTAGCAATTTTTCCTAACTTGATCTGCTTTTATTGTTGATAATACAAAGGGAAGATTGTGCCATGGGTAGAAAGAGTTTTACTGGCTGTGGCAGAGTAAATAGTGGGGACCCATTATTGCCTCAATGTAGCTAAGATGATTAAGAATATGGATGTGAGGGTGATGCTATAATCAAAAAGGAGAAAACTTCGTGAGAAATTTCAGACGTGAGTTAGAAAGTATTTTCACTTGGTATTTTCATTTAGGGAGAGGTATGAGAAAAGATGACTCCAGTCTGTGAGAACAAAGGTAGAATGATTCATTTATGCACACTCATACATTTATGAAATTCAGGAAAGGTTAAGGATGGAAAACTGGTAAGGAAAGTTAATTTGATTTGGGTTGTGTGAAGTTTGAAGGGGTAGAGGATATTCAAGAGTCAGGCAGGAATACCAATCAGAAGTGGAGATTAGACACCTCACCATGTGGAGGAAGGGTGGTCTTAATTGTGTGATATAAGTCACGACATCGGTTAGACTGGCATCTAGCTTTGTCTCTCCTCTCTTGCAGCCAGATATAAACGGGGGAAATGAAACACAGGTTTCATTCACAAGAGGCTGCCTGGTACCATTCAGCCAACACCATTATTTATTACTAATGGGAATTAAATGGACTGAGCTTGGTGCTTTCTGTGTAAAAGTTCTCCCTGGAGGAGAAAGAACAGGAAAGAAGCAAATGGAGCATGTGAACTACAGCTACTTTTCCTTAGAACCTTGCGATGTATGTGACTTTCAATTCAGGTGGCACTAGTCATTAGGTTTAAAAATGACATTCAAAAATAGTGCTGTCTAAAGTCAAGGACAATGATAGACAACTCCATTAGTAGAGCAGGAATTGAATCAGGAGCATTCTTCCCCCATCTCGCGAGCAACATAACAGCGTTTTAGATTAAGAAGTGGTGCCCTTGGAGTCTGGTCATGGGAGAAGATCTGCCCCTCCCAGTAGTGTGTGGTTTGACTCTATCCTAGGAAGGAAATGCCAGAGACCATACTGACCATACTGCTGAGACGTAAGCCTAACTGCAGGGAATCTGCATATATACATATATGGAAAGTTTATATTTCTTCTTGAAATATTTGCATAAGAGCAAATAAGCTGGATTTTCTTTTCTTTTTTTTTTTTTTTTTTGAAACGGAGTCTCGCTCTGTTGCCCAGGCTGGAGTGCAGTGGCCGGATCTCAGCTCACTGCAAGCTCCGCCTCCTGGGTTTATGCCATTCTCCTGCCTCAGCCTCCCGAGTAGCTGGGACCACAGGCGCCTGCCACCTCGCCCGGCTAGTTTTGTATTTTTTAGTAGAGACGGGGTTTCACTGTGTTAGCCAGGACGGTCTCGATCTCCTGACCTTGTGATCTGCCCGTCTTGGCCTCCCAAAGTGCTGGGATTACAGGCTTGAGCTACCGCGCCTGGCCAATAAGCTGTATTTTTGTCAAGCCTTCACCATCTCTCTCCATATGAGAATCCTCAGCCACAAAATAGAATAATAATATTTTTATTTATAGGTACTGCTATGGCAAATTAGGCCAATATTTAGTTGTAACTTGGGAGAATGGGAAGTAAGATCTCTGTGTGTGTGTTTAAATAGGTAATATGTATATAATTGTATATTATATATAAGAGTGTGTATATTATATATTTGCATATTATATATCTGTACATACTTATATATATATACATATACACATACACATATTACACATATATGTATTCTGTCTATATCTGTATCCATATCTATATTTATATCCATATGTATATCTCCAATCTTTTACTTCTGGAGATGATTCACTTAAACACCTATAAAGAAAGCATAGGATTGGATGAACAGACTGGAAACTAAGAACAAAATCTGCTGTGTGATCATAAGCAATGTTAACTGATCTTCTTGTGCCTACTTTAAAGTACCCAGAACACGGAAGGAAGAAAAGAGCTATTATTCTAACTTTGCCTTCTGCACGTGCTTTGTTGGTAAACTGTCATCATCCATGATGCTCCTCATCTGCATATCTTGGTCAACCTTGATCAACCCTTGGTCAACCTTCAGGAGCCCAATCAGTCAGTGAGTCTAAATTTTCTTCCTCACCCCAGAGTCCATTCTTTTCTCTTTACTTCCACTGCCACTGGTCTAGGTGTGGGTCTCGTCATTGCTTGTCCTATAATAACTTCTTAACTGGTGTCCCTGTCTTCAGCTTCTCTCTTACAATTGCCAATAAAGTTATATCTCTGAAACACAGAAAAGCTTCGTACACAGAAACCACACGCGACGAACTGAGCACAATGATAAATGAGGAAATGAATGAATGGCAACTTCCTGTGGTAACTGGATAATGATACTGCAAAAATGGAATACAATCCAAGGTTGTGGGTCAGCTTAAATATACTCCTTTATGCATGCTAGATGGCACACTCAAAGCCCAACTCATACCAGTTATTGTTTTGGCAGAAAATCTAAGGATTATATTATAGTGATGGACTTCTCTGAAGAGGAGGCAAAGTGACTCTTCATCTGGTGTGGGGTGTGGCCACCTACACAGGTTGGCACTGAAGGATAATAAATGTGGTAGAGAGAATTCTGAGATGGTCCTCAAGATTCCTGCTCCCTGTGTATACACCCTGTATAATCCCCTTCCACTGGGTGCAGGTGGGGCCCGTGAATGTGTTGGATGCCAAGCTGTGATTAGATTACCAAGCAACTGGCCTTGAATTAATCAGTCAAAGGGGAGATTATTTGGGTGGGCCTGAGCTAATTAGATCAACCCTTAAAAACAAAAAGAGTGGGCCCTGTCTGAAGTCAGAGGGACAAATGTGAGAAGGATTCAATGCAAGGGACATTCTCCATCACTGGCTTTGATGATGGAGAGGGTCAGGTGTCAAGGATTGCTCTGGCCAATAACTAGCAAGGATCTCAATTATGCCAACAACCTGAATGATCTTGGTAACAATGTTTTTACCAGACAAACCCCTAGATGAGAACACAAGTGGACTAACACCTTGATTTCAGCCTCTGAGATCCTGAGCAGAGAACTCAGGTTGTGCCCAGACTTCCAACCTATAGAATTGTGAGATAATAAATGGCTGCTCTTATAAGTTACTAAATTTGTGGCAATTTATTACATACTGATAGAAACCTAATGCAGTAGTCTAAATTAGGGCAAGTAACAGCAGAATAGAGATATATTTTGAATAAATATGAAGTTACTTGTTGACAGTTGATGTTTAAATCAGTATATGATGTAGATCTCTGAAACTGGTTTCTATGTGATGTTGACAATTCTAAGAAAAAGAACTCTGAAGAGAAGTACTAGGTTAAAAGGGTGAAGAGATTTCTTTACTGTTAGGTGTCTCAAAGCCTTTAATTATACAAAGGCGCATTGTGAATTTGCAAGATAGTATGCAGTGCTACTATTTATATAGAAATTTTATTTCTATATAAATAAAATTTATATAAATTAATATTTATATAGAAATAAATATAGAAATAAAATTTCTATATAAATTTTAATTATATAGCATTTTAATTTATATATTTACATAGAAAATATATATATTCTAGAAAATAAAAATTTTTAAATTAATTCAAGAGGAAATAGAAAACCTGAATAAATAACAAATAATTGAATTGATAATCAAACGTCGTGTAACCGGAACACCTTATAAGTACATTTTACCAAAACTTATTGGATCAGATAATCCCTGTCTTATATAAGCCAACCAAGACAATTTTTAAAAAGGGACAGCTACCCAAATCATTTTCTAAAGATAAGACATCTTTGATATAAACTGAACAAGCATAAGAAAAGAAATGAAAGGCATTTTATTAACATAGATAATTACAAAAATCCTAAATAAAATTAGCTGCAAATCAAAAACAGTATTTGTATGAAAAATACTAAAATATGTCTTCCAGGCCAAGTGCTATCCATATGATCCCTCCTCTGAAATCAAGAGACCCTTTCTCCTCGGTCATTTCTAATGTTATTCAGGAGGGTGTGCAAGACTTTTGACATTCACCTTATATACTAACTTTATTTCATCTTACTTTTTACTAAAACATTTCCCTGGTTTCCTGTTTCTCACCTATATTTAAATACATTTTATCTTGCTGTATTATATGTATTTTTTATGTTTTCAGTACTAGAAGGGATGCAAATATTTGGAAGTGTATCTATATATAAACATGGATGTAAAAGGATGTTCTGTGACCTCAGATTTGGCACTTTTGTGCTCATAGGAAAACTCAGGTCATTAAGTGCCCCATGATTGGTCAACCACTGGGGCCAGATACCCTCCTCATCCCATCAGACAGCTTGTTAGTAAGAAAATTTTGACTCCGTCTCTTCTCATCCCAGTCCCAACAATGCAGCCATAATCCTTGCAGAGAAAAGTTGAGGGCGATCTCTAAATCCCTTTCCATGACTCTGTTTTCTCTCAAAGGTGCTGGAGTAGAAAAAAGGGACAAAATAATATATGTCCTCTTTCTTCTCTGTGATGGCTTGAATATCCCTACCAAAACTCATGTTGAAATTTAACTGCCATTATAACAATATTAGAGGTGGGGCCTTTGAGACGTGATTAGATCATGAAGGCTCTGCCCTCACAAATTAATTAATGCCATTATTGAAAGCATTAATTATCAATGGGTTCCTGATAAAAAGAACAACTTTGGCCTGATTCTCCTTTCTCTTGTCTCTTGCTTCTGCTTCTGTCTTTCTACTATGTTCTCACCAGATGCCAGTGCCATGCTACTGGACTTCCCAGCTTCCAGAACTGTGAGCTGAATAAACGTCTTTTATTTATAAATTACCCAGCCTGTAGTATTCCATTACAGCAACAGAAAATGAACCAAGACAATTTCCAAGACCCTCAAACCACAATTCTGACCTGTACTGGATGGCACAGGAGGCTGGGGCAAGAAACAAGAGATGTAAGCTGAATATAAAATTAGACTTGATTGGATTACTTATAAATACAAGTGACCAGAAGGTTACGGAATGTGGCCCAAGACATTATTAAGATACCCTACTGAATTGAGGCTGCTCAATAAAGCATCTATCTATCTATCTATCTATCTATCTATCTATCTATCTATCCATCCATCCACATGTGTACATCTGCATATATGTACACGTGTGTGTGTGTGTGTGTGTGTGTATGTGAGTGTCTTGGTAAATATATAAAATATCCCCTTCTATTCAAATGTCCTCAATTATATTAACTGGGCTTAAAAGCTTATTGCAACTCCATTGCTATGGCTTTATGGCTTTGCCATTCCACTGTTCCACATTACCGGCAGGCTGCATAATATCCCCTTTTGATTACTCTGTATAATCACTGGACTTGTGCTGTATTAATTCTGTTTCTATGTTTCTCTCAAAAACACACTAAGTTATACCCATGCCCATTAATTCCTCCCTAATATATAATGTTCTCTTAGTCAAGAATGGATGCATTAATAACTTAATGTTTGTTATAAGCTTTTACAAGATACATAATACCTTCTCTGCTCCTGTTCTGGGCTTAAAATTTAAAAAAAATCCCAGAAAATGTGAGATAAGCTAATTAATCATGGTATTAGTATAGCAATAATTACATAATACATGAAATCAATAGCATAACCACAGTAATTCAGTTGTTACAAAATTGCAATTTAAAGTAATTTATAATATGACAAGAACTCTATTGATTTTTCCTGATATTTTTAACTTTGAAAAGACTGTTGTTTTTATTTTATTTATTTTTAAATTTATTTTTGAGACAAGGTCTTGCTCTGCCACCCAGGCTGGAGTGTAGTGGTGTGATCATGGCTCACTGCAGCCTTGACCTCCCAGGCTCAAGCCATTTTCCCACCTCAGCTTCCCGAGTAGCTGGAACTACAGGCACACACCACCATGCTCAGCTAATTTAAAATTTTTTGTGTGTGGAGATGGGGTTCTGCTATGTTGCCTAGTCTGGTCTTGAACTCCTGGACTCAAGCAATCCTACCACCTTAGTTTCCCAAAGTGTTGGGATTAGAGGCGTGAGCCACTGCACCTGGCCTGTTCATATTTTTTTAGTAACTTTTTTTCCAGGCTAATAACCCATTGTCCTGAAAAATGCTGAGAAAGCTACACGGAGCAAAGCCTGTCATGACTTGAGATTTGTCATTGGAGCATAGTTATTTTCTTCCAGCAAGACAAGCCTGATGGAGACAAAGATGGGGACCTACTAAGAGGGCCCCCAAAAGGATGGATTCACAGTCAGAGATGAGCCTGGCTGAAGTGGAATTTCTGCTGTGGCCGTTTTATGTAGATATGCCAAAGACAACTAACTGCCTACCGTCTCTGAAATGTCTTTGGTTCTCTCCCACCTGCCTGCTCCATCATTCCTGATTCTTGTATTTCCTCGTTTCTAGATACTCCCTTGGCTCTGTCTGTACCTGGTTTCATGTTCTTCTGAAGCCTTCATGCTTAGAAATCTACTTAGATCTGCTCTCCTCAGACTCTAGCCCCACCTTGGATTTTTGGTACCGGTCTTAGAGGACGTCACTTTTAATGTTAGTCTTCAGCTTAACAAATTTCAATCAATGAACAAGGCACCCAGTTCCAGCTCCAATCTGTAGTGTTTGCTAATTTTCGTGGTGTAAATACTCCCACGATGGCTGATTTCACTAAATGTGGAGTTGGGAAGAGATGCGCACGGTTGGCTCCTGTCAGCTCACATGAGGTGGTTCCAGCTCACCACCCACCACCATGGATGGATGTGCCAAGCTAACCCTTGCCCAGCTCACTCTCTTCCTCCATAAGACATTGGCAATGGTTTTCAAGTTTTACTGCTGCTCTCAAAAACTCTATCTTATGTCCTCAGAAGCTGAAAAATGATGCTAACAGACAAGTACAAGGAACACTTTGGCAAGTGAATACCAAACAGTGTGTCTCTGGGTCCCAGGTTCAGTGAATGAGCCTCAGGCATCACCGTAGAACAAGAGGCCATACCTCTAGTCTCCCACCCCGTGTAAACAGGAGAGTGTCCCCTGTGTTTTTTTGTTGGTGTTCCATTCATGAGTTCCTTTCATAAAATGGTTCAGCAGCTGATTTTACTAACAAAAGAACCGATTTTGTACTTAGATGATGGTTGTCTACGTCTGGGGACTTAAAAAATCATTTGTGAAACTGCTGTCCTGGGGAAATAATGCCGTCCTTAGGGCTGCTCACACACTCACCACCAGTACCAGCTCTGCATTTCAGAGACTGATTTTCTTCCATAAATGTGATTTTTGTGCTAATGACACTATGTTTACTTTGTCCAGCTCAAAAGCACACTTTAATGTCTGATTAAATTATCTCATAATCTCTAATCAGTCAGGACTGAAGTGAATGATCTATCTTAAACCAATCAGAGATTGTTTAGAACTCCTTGGGGCTGGCTGATGACAGTAATCATTTAGCAATTGTGACCACGAGTCTTGGCCAGGCACTGCAATTTATCTCCAGGCAATGGGGCTTTTAGCTTAACCTGGCTGTTTGTTCTGCTCCATCAATAAGGTTTTGGCAATTTCCCTTTCTAATAAGTCTCATTCTCATTTACGCATGATGTTGTTGAAATGATTAAATGTGGTAACTCTGGTAAACAATGTAATGGTATATATAATTCTGGTAAAGCACTCGGCATCAAGAAGTATCCTCAAAAAGCCGGATGCCGTGGCTCATGCTGGCAATCCCAGCACTTTGGGAGGCTGAGGCGGGCGGATCACCTGAGATCAGGAATTCAAGACCGGCCTGGCTAACCAACATGGTGAAACCCCATCTCTACTAAAAATGCAAAAAAAATTAGCCAGGCGTGGTGGTGTGTGTCTGTAATCTTAGCAACTCGGGAGGCTGAGGCAGGAGAATTGCTGGAACCTGGGAGGCGGAGGTTGCAGTGAGCCAAGATTGTACCACTGCACTCCAGCCTGGGTGACAGCATGAGACTCCTTCTCAAAAAAACAAAACAAAACAAAACAAAAAACTCCAACAAACAAAAAACAATAAAAAACAAGAAGTATACTCTAAAGGTTCAGCTCCAACCCTGACCCCTGGTGTTTATGCCCATATTTGACTCTTCAAGTCTGGCAATGGTTTGGGTAATTGTAGGTAATGTTTTGGTTATGCTTAAATTGTTTGGTAATGTTTTGGTAAGGTTGGTGCAAACATAATTGCAATTTTGGCCATTACTTTTAATGGTAAAGCCGCAATTACGTTTCCACCAATGTAATATTTAATGTCTCACAGACAGCATCAGCATCAGAAAACAGCCTGAGCTCCTTGTACTGTTTGTGTGATGTTCTTCTCACACACCAGAGCCCTAGTTTAAACATACTGTAGGGAGATAAGCAAAGGGATATTGAGGAGACCAGAAGACAAAAATGAGGGATTGTGGCTAAGTATATTTACCTCCACACTTGTCTGTGTTCATGCCTCAGCCTGATCCAGGCTTCCTCATCTCCCACCTGGCTTCTGTAATTGTCTCCTAACTGATGTCCTTGCTCCCTGCCTCCTATCAGCAGAGTCAGAGAGTCTGTGTTCCACACCTCACCAGCAGCCATCACTGTTGATATTCTTCAGTTTGGCCATACCATTGCACACTGGTGAGTGTGCAGTGGTATCACACTGTCATTTTAATTTTTATTCCTGGATGTCAAAAGAAGTTAAGCAGCTTTTCATAGGTTTAGTGGCATTTGGACATCTCTGCTTTGTGCGTTGCCCGTTGAAGTCTTTGGTCCATTTTTCGGTTGGTGTCTGTCCTTTTTCTTTTTGATTTCTAGGGGGTAGTGTTTGTAGTCTAGATATTAGTTCTTTGTCACCTAGACTTAGCTCAACATCTTTACCCACTCTGTGGCTTTCTCTTAATGTAAAGTTTTGATGAACAGTGGTTCTTAATTTTATTGTCATTCAGTTAATTAATCTTTTATTTTATGATTAATGCTTTCTATATTCCATTTAAGTTTTTTTTTTTGCTTCCACAAGGTCGTGAAAGTATTCTCACTTGTTTTCTTATGAATTAGAAGCTTTATTATAATAATTTCATGTCTAGATGTACAATTGATTTGGAATAGACTGTGTATGTTGTGAGACTGCATTCGAGGTTTATTTCTTTTCTATATGGACAGCAAATTGACCCAACATCAAATTTTGAACAGGCTGTCCTTTCCGTAACGCACAGCAGCAGCACCGCTGTCATAAAACGACGATGATATGTGGTGCAACTACTTCTGGATTCTAATCGATTTAATTAGCTATTTGTCTGTTCTGTGCCCATGCCACACTATTTAATTCTTAGAGCTTCATATTTTGTATGGACATCTGGCAGTATAAAATTCCTGCCTTTTTTTCTTTTTCAAGACTCTTACCTCTACTTGACATTTTGTATTCCTATACAAATGTTAGAATTAACTTGTCAAGTTACATTAATGTATCTCCCAGGATTTTGATTAGGATATCACTGAAACCACAGATTGATTTGGGGAAGAATTGACACCTAAAGAATATTGACTTTTCTAAGCCTTGAACAATATCTCCTTTTATCTAGGCTGTTTTAAATTTCTCTCAGCAATGTGGTAGTGCATGGTGTAACCATCTTCCTCCTCTGGTTAGATTTATTCCTTAGTTTTTGATGGTATTGGAAATAATATCTTTTAACAATTTTTATTTTCTGCTTGCATATAGAAATATGATTTATTGTACATATTTACCTTTTATTTATTCAATGACTTGGCTAAATTCACTAATTAATTTGGGTAGTTTGGGTAGTGTTTTATACTGTATACTGACCCAATAATGTTATCTGAGAATACAGACAGTTTTGTGTCTTCCTTTCCAGTGCTGACATACTTTATTTGTTTATTTTTTTACCGTGTTGCACTGGCTAGAATCTCTAGCACAATATTAAATAGAAGTGTCTAAAGTGTGCATCCTTGTCTTGTTCTTGATTCTCAGGAAATATATTTTAATAGTTTACCAGTAAGTATAGTGCTTGCTGTGGATTTTATTGTTGTTATTTATTAATATATTAAGTCCTCTATTGGATTGAAAATGTAAAAAGTAAAGTAGAGGTTCCTCTTCAATGACCTTTCTCCCCTTCTAATTAGGAATAAATAGTCACTTCTCTTAGAAGCAAAATTTATTCAAAGACCTGTGCTAACATTCTTAAATATCTGCTAGCCATAATAAAGAAATCAATGTACTTTATGTTCTTAGCTCCCACAATTTAGCCTAAATATTTACCCTGGCATGCTTATACTGGTCCAAGCAAGCATTAGGTCATAGCCTGTTCCTCTTCCTTATTTGAAGGTGTTTTTACCTTTCTCAGCATTCCACAAGTTACTTCCTCCTTCCTTTGTTCTCCTCTGCCTTTGCCTCTTTTTAAAAGTTCTAAGTTGCTAGCCAATTGGGACAAATACAAAATGTGAGGTTCTGTTTCAGCCAATGGAAACTGGACACAGCAGTAGGGTGGACATGTCAGGTTATAAATGACGTTGTTTCCTTTGTTTGGCATACTCTCATGGCAAAACTGCTGGTAAGTGTACCCTTTCTGCAGAAAGTAAAAACGGCTTTGCTGAGGAAATTACATTTTTATTCAAGTGCTATTTCTTTATGGCATCGGGAAACAAACATTTCTAACAAAATGTTACCTCCTATTCCTAGTTTTGTAGGGCTTGTTGAAAATCATAAATGAATATTAAATTTTATCAAAGACTTTCTATGGATCTACAGAGATAAACACGATTTTTCTCCTTTATGTTGTCAATGTGGTGACTTACATTAATTTATTTTTAAGTTAAATTATTTTACTAGTACACTTACAAAGAATAGCACAGAAGACAACAATTAAAACCTATATTGGCTTATAGGATAACTTACAAAGCACAGTGAAGAGATGGAATCTACTGGATGATAAAAATGCTACAAAACACATTTGTAGCTTGTTTTAAAAAATCCAAATGTTGGTAATGCCCAGAAAAATATAAAATAATTGTTTCTAATTGCTGCACAGTTAATTGCTGACACTTGTTCACTGCAACAAGAGACGGGTATGGAATGAATTCTTCACACTGGGGTCTTTGTCCTGAATGCAGCCATAGTTGCTGCAATAGTGGTACAGAGCAGCTAAAACTCCTATAAAAATCTCACCATCTTTTTGGCTGGATGAACCAGGCAAAGAAGCCTGGGGCAACCAGCACCACCAGAGAGTAAAGGAGGAACTCCGGAAAGAAGAGAGCCAAAGGAGAGCCCCCAACGATGTATGGAAACTCAGCCCAAGTTTATGGTTGATCCCGGAATCATACATGCACAGGGCAAATGAAATCAGTTTGCAGTTAGGGCTTAAAGAACTGAACTTAGATCTGAGGTGCCTCCCACCACATGGATGACAGTAGGAGCCGCGCCAAATCAATTGCCTGCTGTAACAAAAACATCAATACCCCTTGAAGCAAAATCCAGAGTCTCTTCAGTATAACATTAACAATGCTCGAGACCATCATCCAGAATGACTTAATTTATTTAAAAAAATCACAAAATATGACCCATTTTCAATATTCCCCAGATGTTGAAATTATTAGGAAAATACTTTAAAGCAGCTATTATAACTATATCCCGTGTGGTAAAGGAAAATATTAACTTATGATGAATATACATAGGTAAGAAATATCAGCAAAATAAAACACATAAAATAAAACCAAATGGCAATCTTAAAATAAAAAATTCTGATATCTGAAAATATTCATTGCCTAGAAGCAATAGTAGAATGGACTTTATAGAGAAAACATACAGTAAAATTGAAGACAGATCAATAGAAATTATCCATTTACAAGGAGAGAGAAGACAGCCTCAGGGACCTGTGGGACTCTGAAGATCTAGCATATGGGTCATTTGGAGGTCAAGAAAAAGGGGAGAGAATTAAACAGAAAAATACTTGAAAAAATAAATAACGGTCAAACTTCCTTGATTTGGTGAAAACATAAACTTATAGATTCAAGAAGTTCAGTGAACCAACGATAGAATAAATCAGAGGAAAACTGTTATGAGTAGAATTGTGTCCCTCAACAGGTACGCTGAAGTCTAAGACCCTGGTGCTTTTGAATGCAAACTTATTTGGAAATAGGGTCTTTACAGATGTAATCAAGTTAAGATGAAGCCATTAGGGTGGGCCCTAATCCCGTATGACTGATGTCCCTCTAAGAAGAAGAAAATTTGGACACAGAGACACACAGGGAGAGCACCACATGAAGATGGAGGCAGAGATGGAGTCTACAAGCCAAGAATGCCAAGAATTGCCTACATCGCTGGAGCTAGGGGAGAGGCATGGAACAGCTTTAGAGCCTTCAGAAGGAACCAACTCTTCATTTTGGACTTCTGGCCACCAGAACTATGAAACAATATATGCTTGTAGTTTTAAGCCACCCAATTTGTGGGACTTTGTTATGACAGCTCTAAGAAACTAATACAAAAACCACGCCTGGGAATGCCAAAATCCAACTTGAAAACCAAAGACAAAGAGAAAACCCTGAATCTGCCAGAGAAAACTGACACCTGACAGATAGGAAAGCAACAATGATTTAAATTATTATAGATTTATTATTGGAAATGATAGAGACCATAACACAGTGGAACTGCGTTTTAAACCTTTTTTTTGAGATGGGGTCTTGCCATGTTGCCCTGGCTGGACTTGAACTGCTGGGCTCAAGTAATCCTCCCACCATAGACTCCTGAGTAGCTGGGATTGTAGGTGTGTGCCATCTCACTGGGTGGAACCATATTTTTTCAAGTGTTGAGGGGAAACACACCAGTTAACCCAGAATTCTATATCCAGTGAAAATATCTGCAGAGAAAATATCTGTAGGACATTAAATAAAGACATTCAAATAAACAATAAGAGGATTAGTCTCAGCAGACCCACTCTAGAAAAGCCAGGGGAAGGAGCTCACGATGAAAGGAAATGATATCAGAGGAAAACCCAGGTCTTCAGAAATAAATGAAGAGGCCAGGTGCAATGACTCATGCCTATAATCTCAGCACTTTGGTAAATCGAGGCGGGTGGATCACCTGAGGTCAGGAGTTTGAGACAAGGAGGCCAACATGGTGAAACCCCATCTCTACTAAAAACACAAAAACTAGCTGGGTGTGGTGGTGGGTGCCTGTAATTCCAGCTACTCAGTAGGCTGAGGCAGGATAATCACTTGAACCCGGGAGGCGGAGGTTGCAGTGAGCCGAGATTGCGCCATTGCGCTCTAGCCTGAGGGACAAGAGTGAAACTCCATCTCAAAAAACAAAACAAAACAAAATTAAAAGAAATAAATGAGAAGCATTAGAAATAGGAAATGTATGGGGATGCATTAAGGACTATATTTTTTTCCTAGTTCCTTTAAAATACACATCCACTTAAAGCAAAAAATGTTAATATCGTCATGTAGGGTTTATAATGTACATACAATGTGATATATATAATAACTACAACAAGAAAGATCATGAGTATGGATAAATGCAGGTAATATTGTTGAAGAGTTACTGCATTTTATGTAAAGTGGTACAATATTAACTCAACGTAGATCATGAAAATATAGGAAGGTATTTTCTAGTCCCTAAAGCAACTATGAAGGAAGTAACGCAAAACTGTGTACCTAAAAACCCAGTAGATAAATTGAAATGAAATTCTAAAATATATCCAAATAATCCGAAAACAATCAGGAAGGGGAAACAGGAAAACAATCCAGAGGACAAACAGAAAACAAATAATAAAATAGTGGGCCTAAATACAATTACATGAATAAATACGTTAAATGGTAATGGGCCATTCATTCCTATTAAAAGGCAGAGATTATTGTAATAAACAAAATTAAGTCCCAAGAATATGCTGTCCATAGGCAATGCACTTTATAAGTAAAAACACAAACATTTTGAAAGTAAATGGAAGGAAATAGGTATACCACTCAAACACTAAACATAAGGGAGGCTGGAGTGGCTATATTAGTGGGATAAAACAGACTTCAAGACAAGGAGCATTACCAAAAATAAAGAAAAATATTTTATAATTATAAACATGACGCACAGACATAACTATGCAAGTACCTGATACAAGAGCTTCAAAATACATGCAACAAAAGTTGACAGAATTAGAGAAACAGACAATTCCATGAACATAGTAAAGGATTAAACATGCTTCTTGTGGCAACTGATAGAACAGCTAGACATAGAAAGCAATAAAGACACAGAGAATCTCTACAACTCAACCACCTTGATTCAACTGATATTTATAGGACTTGATATGCCACAATAGGAGAATATACATTCTTTTCAAGTTGATATGGTAAGTCTACCAAAATGCATCATATGCTGGACTGTAAAACATGGCTTGATAAATTTAAATAGACTGCATTCATATAGAGTATATTCTCTAACCACAATAAAATAAAATTAAAAGTCAGTAACAGAAGAGATTTAGGAAAATACCCAGGTTTGGAAATTAAACAACATATTTCAAAATAATCCATGGGTCAAAGGAGGAATATGAAGAAATACTTTTGATGGAATGACAATGAAAGTATAAAATATATACAAATTTATAAAATGCAGTTAAGAGATTACAAGAAAATTTATTGCTTAAATAATTATATTAGAGAATAAATGTAAGTCTAAAATCAAGATCTAGAATTTTACCCTAAGGAGCTAAAAAAAAAAAAAAAAAAAAAAAAAAGAAAGAAAGCAATAAAGGAGATAAATAAATAAAAATAAGGGCATATATAAAAATAAATAGAAAACAGTTAAACATAGAGAAATGATGTCAAGAGCTAGTTCTTTGACAAAATTAACAAATTTAATAAACCGATATTTAGATCGGTTAACAAAAAGAGAGAAAAAGCAATTCACCAATATGTAAATGAAAGAGGTATTGTACTTAATAAGCCTACAAACATTAAAGGACAATAAAACAATTATTTTGAACAACTTTATGCCAAACAACACGAAAAAATGGCAACATTTCTTGAAAGACAAATGTTTTCTTTTAGAAGAAATAGGTAATCTAAATGACTCTTTTTATTTAAAAAACTGAATTCATAATTTAAAGTATTCTCACAGAGAAACTCCAGCCTAAGATGTTTTCACTGGTAAATTATATCAAACATTTAAGGAAGAAATAATAATTATACACAGACATTTCCAGAAAATATAAGAGGAGGAAAACTTCCTGTTGTGGACTGAAACCTGTTATGGACTGAATGTGTGTGTGTGTGTTTCTCCTTCCACCACCAACCCCCAAGTTTATATGTGAAACTCTAACACCCAAAGTGATGGTATTAAGAGGCGGGGCCTTTGGAGGTCATGACGTTTAGATGAGGTCATGAGGATAGGGTCCTCATGATGGGATTAGTGCCCTTATAAGAGGAATCAAGAGCTCACTCACTTAAACCCGTGTGCTCTCTTTCCTTTTCTCTCTTTCTAACGTGTGGATGCAGCCAGAAGGCAGCCATCTGCATCCCCAAAGAGGCCCTCACCAGAACCCAACCATGCCAGCACCCTGGGCTCGGACTTCCCAGCTTCGGAACTTTGAGAAATACCTATCTGTTGTTTAAGCCACCCAGTTTATGGTGTTTTGTTATAGCAGCCCAGGTTGACACAGACATTTCCCAAATCATTTTAAAGGCCAGCAGATACCAAAACCAATACCAGTACCACTGATACCAAGACAGACTAATACAAGAAAACTGAAGACCAATGTTCTTCATGAATGTGCATGCAAAAATCCTTGGCAAAACATTAGTAAACCAAATCCAACAATGTATGGAAAGAATGATACATCTTGACCAAGTAGGAAATCAATGGCTTCTATTCCTGATTCTTTATATCTATCCCACACATGGCAGCAGGGAGGTTTTCATAAAATGTTAATCAGACCATGATGCTTCCCTATTAAAAACACTCCAATGGCTTCTTATCACTCTTAGAGTAATATCCCAACTCTTCTCTGTGGCTTACAAGGAGCTGGCCCTGCCTCTCTCCAGCTTCTTCTTATGCCCCACCCCTCACACACTCACTGTACTCCAGCCACAACGACCTTCCTGCCATGCTCGTTACACTCGGGCCCTCACACTAGCTGCATCCTCTGTCTGGAACATGGATCTAACCAGGTTCTTCTTGCATGTCTGGCTTCTCAGGTCATGTGACGGCGACTCAGAAAGGCCTGCCTGGGCCACTGCTAACGAAAGGAGCCCCTTAGTCATGCATATCCTGTAATTGTGTGAGATTTCCTTCACACTACTTACTGCCCACCGAAATTATATTGTTAACTTATTTGTGTGTTTTGTTTTGTCTTCTCACATTGGAATATAAGCTCCATGAGCAAACGCTAGGCCTTCTCTGTCTAATCTTCTAATCTTGTGATCAGATTGATGCTGCTGACCGTGCATGCATGGGGATTAATCCACCCAGCTTTGGAAGGCAAAGGCCGAGAGAAGGCACTGGAGGCTAACAAACACCATGGCTTCAGGCTGGAATTTGGTATTTGCTCCATCCACTTGATATTGCTGAGAATCTGCTTTTAGGAGTTCTTTGTTTTATTCAGATGTCTAAACATACTCTCTACGTGAACACCCAAGACCCCAGTTGCTGCTGTTTGTGTTTAACTTCTCTGTGTAACTATCATCTTAAAGGTGTTCATTGTATCCATCCAGGAAAGAAAACGAACTTGAAAATCAAGAAGAGTGTTCCTGGGTGCAAAGAGTTTCTAGTTACAGTCATAATAAAGAGAAGGAGATTGATCAATCAACATGGAACTCTCTTGTTTATTTATATTCACTTTCATTGCATTTCATATGTATTTATGTCTCTTAATTTTTCCCTCCTTATCTTAATAGAAACTTTAATTTTTCTAAGGTTTAACTTTTTTGTCTTTTTTTTTTTTGAGCCAGAAGTTCACTATGTTGCTCAGGCTGGCCTCAAACTCCTGGCCTTAAGCAATCCTCCCACCTCAGCCTCCCAAGTAGCTGTGACTAACATGTCTTAATTAGCAAAAAAATACGTTTCAAGTTTGAATTTACATAAATTTGAAAAGAATCGTATAAGACTTCAATGCAACATTAACCACAGAAATAAATGTAGCATTTAAACTACATATTAAAGGATATTCTTGCACTTAAGTGCAGGCAACTTCAATGATTTCTCGTTGAATACCCTTTATATATTAGTCAGTAAACGCAGAAAGCAGGGCAGTTTGGTTCTTACCCTCTTGCATAGAAATCTGAAGACTTGCATGAATCCTGTAGGAACAGGGTATCATCATTTCACTCACCAGGGTGCCACATGGGACCTCAAAGCCAACATTAGCTTTCATTTGCAAGGAATAAGGGAACCATACTAAATGAGAGTGACTAGAATAAGCCCAGCCCAGTTGCCATCACTTGTCCATGCACACCACAAGCTCTAACCACATGATATTTCCAAACAGTATGCTAAGTGTCTGTGGGATGCCTTGGTACCTTTGCACATGCTGTTCCTTCTGCCTGGAAGGACCCTTCTACCCTGAAAAGCATTTTGTCCCCTGTGAAGACCACGTCCAGTAGCATATCCCCTGTGAAGTCTTCTCTCAGGCCACGTTGCTCTTTTCTTTGTATTCTGTAGTGTTTTGTTCATACTTTGATTAGAACATTTATTGTGTTATATTTGTATTGTCTCCTTCTACTAATCTGAGAGGTCATTTAGTGTGATGGCACGATCTCAGCTCACTGCAACCTCCGTCTCCTGGGTTCAAGCGACTCTCCTTCCTCGGCCCCCTGAGTAGCTTGGATTACAGGCGCCTGCCATCATGCCCAGCTAATTTTTGTATTTTTAATAGAGATGGGGTTTCACCATGTTGGTCAGGCTGATCTAGAACTCCTGACCTCAGGTGATCCACCCGCCTCAGCTTCCCAAAGTGCTGGGATTACAGGCGTGAGCCACCACGCCTGGCCATCTGAGAGGTCTTATCTGTCAATCAGCTATGTGTCCTTTCAGTGACTTCTATCTTTACTACAGAGTAGACATTTAATAGACATTTCTTAAATGAAAGGGAGAGGTTGTGATCAGTTTGAATGTCTGGTATAAACTGTTGATACTCTTCCAGAATTTACTCACAACTGCCTAAGAATAAAACTGTTCAGTATTAGGCTCTAGAGGCAGACTACCTGGTTCAAATACTGGTTTTGCCATTTACCAGCTGTGTGGCCTTGGGAAATTTACTTAACTTCTCTGTGCCTTAGTTTCGTCCCCTTTAAACAAAGATTATAATAGTGTATACCTCATAGGGGTGTTGTGAGGATTAAGTGAATTGATTACATAAAATCTTTAGAACACTGCTTGGCATAGTAGGCCCTTTATAAACCCCATGTAACCTACTGTTAGTAGGTTCCAGGAACTGGAAATATGCAGATGAATTAGATGTGATTTCCTTTTCTTCATCGTCTTGTGGGAAAGACAGAGGTGGATATAAAAGGAACCTGGCAACACCATGGCAGAGTCTGTACAAGGAAGTGCTTTGTTCCTAAGGCCTGGGGTGGAGGAGTCCAGGAGCACCCCATATGGGAAGTGGTAGTTTAGCTGAGATTTGATGGATGAGTGGTAGTTGCTGGGTGGATTAGGTGGGGATGTGCATTTTAGACAAATATAAGTAAAGATAAAACATATGAAAGACAGGCCGGGGGTGGTGGCTCATGCCTGTAATCCCAGCACTTTGGGAGGTCTAGGCGGGCGGATCACCTGAGGTTGGGAGTTCAAGACCAGACTGGCCAACATGGAGAAACACCATCTCTACTAAAAATACATTAGCTGGGTGTGGTGGTGCATGCCTGTAATCCTAGCTACTCGGGAGGCTGAGGCAGGAGAATTGCTTGAACCCAGGAGGGGGAGGTTGCAGTAAGCCAAGATCAGGCTAGTGCACTCCAGCCTGGGTGACAGAGTAAGACTTTTCTAAAAAAAATTAAAAAAAAAAATATATATATATATATACACACACACACACACACATACACGACAACATGAAAGCATGTGGAGCATTTGGGGAGTGGCCTTGGCATAGATCTGAGGTGAAAGGTAGTGGGGAGTGAAGCTGGAGGATGTCACATGTGCTATTAGCTAGTTTATTCAATACCTGTGTTCAACCATCTTCTCTCCTGCCTTCCTCTACCAGAATCAGGGAGGTGAAATGCTAAGTGTTTCCATCCAGGCGAGGCCATATGTGAGGGAACAGGGTATTAGCTGAGAAGGGCTTTTCTCCCAGGAAGAAAATGCAAAGTCCTGCAAGGAGAAGGCTTTTTTGGCCTGTTGCTTTCTTCCTGCCTGGAATTTGGACTTGAGGCTTTAACAGAGGAGGATGAGGCCATCTGCTAAGGATGGTGCAGTGGGCAGGCCCGGAGAGCCGGGAGCCCTGGGGGCTCACTCAACAGCGGCACTGCCTGGATCACCTCCCTCTGGACGTCTTGTTTGTGAGAAATATCAGAGCCAGTCAGATTTCCTCTTGCTTGGAGCCAAATACATACTTAACTGACATAATGGTAAGCAACGCCCGATCAAAGAAGGCCTTGAATGCTCTGCAGAGGAGCTATGACATTGACATTTGGACCCTGGGAACTGTTGTACAATTTAGGGGCTGAATGGACAGTTTTGCAGCAACACAAACCTTGGTTCAAATCTCCATTCAGCCAGTTACACACTGTTTAACTTGAGACATCAGTTATCCTCAGCCTGAGCCTTATCAGGCGGACATGAGATGAGGGATATTTTAGATGAATAACTCTAACTGCACCACGTGGGATGGAAGGGAGGCAGCCCAGAGCAGAGGGCTGGGGAGGATTTGCCAGTATTCTGCCAGAATAAAATCAGTCTTAATCAAAGCTTCAGAAATCATTTCAGAACTTAAAGTGTATTCTAGTTGATGTTTTTAGCCAAAAAACATTCTGATGGTGCTGGATTTTCCAAACATTCTCTGCCACTTAAAACACCTTTATGACTAAATGTCTTAGAATAGGTTCCACTAAAGTCCTTCAGAAGAGAGAAGCCTTCCCTCTCATACAAAATAAATTCCTGTGGTATCTTTTATTATCCCTAGGAATGTAGGGAAGAGTTCAGAAATAATTGATGAGCACAGCCAGGACTGAATAAACAAATTAAGATTCATTATTCCATTCGAGTGGTGCTATCAGTGTTTTAGAATCCGTTGATAACCAGCGCTAGGAGGAAGTTTCAGTACAAGTCTATTTCCCTCATGTCTACTTCAAAGCTCTAACGAAGCTCTTCTGGGAAACCTGGGAGAGGGTTAATTAAGCCCAGGAAGGGAGTGGTATGATTTAATAGATAATAAAAAATATTTGCTCTCATATGTCTAATTATGTTTTCTTGTCAAGGATGCTTGAAAGCTCTAAGTCAGAGATGATCTACTCTGAAAAATAAAGGAAGAAATCCTCTCCAAAGCAAGTTCCTTCAGTGGGAGCATGTTTCCATCAATAATAGGCTGAGGAGGGTAATCTAAGCCTCAGGTGGAGGATAACTGATCTCTCAAATTTATAAAACTATTAACTGGCCAAGCTGGGATTAGAATTCGGGTTTCTATGACTATAAAAGTGTACTTTTAACCTACATTATACTCCATCCACTCTCATGACCTAGGCCTCCCCGCCCCTCAACTACATGGTTTGGGGGTTATAGCTTCAAACTCAGGTCTGGCAGGGAGGCAGCCAAATGGGTGGTGATGACTTTCTTTTTTCTTTCTTTTTCAGAGACAGGGTCTCGCTCTGTTACCCAGCTTGGAGTGCAGTGGCATGATCCCAGCTCACTACAACCTCTGCCTGTGAGGCTCAAGAAATCCTCCCACATCAGCCTCTCCAGTAGCTGGGACCACAGGCACACACCGCCATGCTCAGCTAATTTTTTTTTGTTTTGTTTTGTTTTGGTAGAGACAGAGTTTTGCCATGTTGCCCAGGCTGGTCTTGAACTTCTGGAGTCAAGTGATTCACCTGCCCTAGCCTTCCTAAGTGCTGGTATTATAAGTGCAGGCTACCTTGCCTGGCCAAATAAGTGGTGACAACTTTCTGTGTGTCCTTTAGGAGAGAACTTTGAGGACCCTCCAAACCCCTGGCAAAGGCGACACTTTTAGGAGTGAAGAAGGGCCTTTGTAGACAACACAGACTATTCAATACTCTAGCAAGCTGCCCAGCCCCGTGCAAACCATGAAGATGGGATAAACCATTAGGCTTCACTATCTATTTAAATCAAATAATATTTAACCCAACCAGGGATATTCTAGGGCTTACTTATTCACCTATCCCAGGAACCTGATAGTTTTAGAATCTCTGGAACTGGTCTAGAAGGCTACATGTGAGATTTGACACCCTTGCTCAAGGATCATGTGCATGGTAAGAGCTGTGGAGAAACTGGAAGGCTCTGATCACAACTCTTCTCTTCCTTCTCCCACACGAAGGGCAGAGGGAAAGGCCGTCCTTCTCATGGCATGGGTTCTGAATCAGAAGAGGCTACTGCATGCAGTGCAATGAAAAGTGTGTTAGTTCTGTCTGGGGAGACTTGATCAAGATCCCTGAGTTGCAACTGCTGGAGAACATGGCTCACTTCTAAGACCATGACAGCCACAGATTCAGCAGCAGAGCCCAGGGCTCCATGAATGGAGGGAAGGAGGAGAGCTGGTTCATAGTCAGCCCTTTCACTTTGTTACTTGGGCTTCTTTTCAGGGCCCACAGCACTCACCTCGGCCTGCCAGATGGGGTTCACGGTGTTGCCTATGATCTTGGATCTCCTCTCCTGTCCATGGTGAGGGAGGGCGGGGAAGATGCTGTGCTTCCCAGGCTGAATGGAAATCTTCAGATAAGGGTCTGGGTTGAAAAACATCCCTTTCTTCAACCCCATGGCTTGGAAATCTATAAAATAAAGGATACTTTAATTTAAATATGTTTTAGGGAGGTTAACAACTGGCACTTGGTAACTACACCTTTCATGAGAGGACCGTTGGCCCTTATGAACTAGATCTCTAGTGTTACTCAGGCAGGTAAATGGGCTGGGGTGAAGGAGTGAGGGTCACCCCAGGAAACGTGGGTAGCCCAGGGAGACAAAGTTCAACTTTGGAAATTTGATGGGTCTGGGTGTCAAATTCCTCTGCAAGGTGAGGACATTAAAAAAATAAGGGTTGGAGTCTCACAATATATGTGGGCCTCATTGAGTAAGGTGAGAGAATTGGCAGAAATAAAGAGAGAGAAGAGGATGAAAAGAGCACAGAGCGTGGACAATGGAGGGAAGAACAAACAAGACCTGGCCTCCATGGGGCTGAGTGCAGTCAACGAGGAGAGTTCTGAGAAACCCTGCTGCCAGGGAGGGCAGGGCTTTGAAAACCAAGCTGTTCTGTTTAATTGAAGATATCTGACCATGTACAATTTCATGCTGCACAAGGAGAGACAGACAGAAAGAGTGTGTGTGCACAAGATCATTTATGGCAATGGTTTATAGTTGGATAATTTGAAATCACATTATATTTATTAGAAATATATTTATGATGTCAAGGAATATAATTTTTTTTTTTTTTTTTTGAGATGGAGTCACCCAGGCTGAAGTATAGTGGTGGGATCTTGGCTCACTGCAAACTCTGCCTCCCGGGTTCAAGCATTTCTTCCTGCCTCAGCCTCTCGAGTAGCTGGGATTACAAGTGCCTACCACCATGCCTCATGCCCGGTGAATTTTTGTATTTTTGGTAGAGACGCGTTTTCACCATGTTGGCCAGGCTGGTCTTGAACTCCTGACCTCAGGTGATCCACCCGCCTCGGCCTCCCAAAGTGCTGGGATTACAGGTGTGAGCCACCGCGCCCAGCCAAGGAATGTAATTTTTAAAGCTTTTTCTATTGTTGAAGTATTTTTCAAACAAAATTATTTACATTTATACACAAGTGTAACAAATGGAGGTAAAGATACACAGGATCAGGGATTCCCAGTCAAGGTATAAGTTGTGAGGGGTTTCAATAATTTGTTACTGATGAAAAAGCACAGATGTTTTCATATGCATTTATTTAAAAGTTATTTTGAGTTGATCCAAGGTTATCTGCTTAATAAAATTATTCCTACTCTCTGGCATGATAATATATTACTGCTCTGTGAAAGGGCCATATAGTCAAAATGGCCCCCAAATGCCAAAGGAGTTGAGAAACCAAAGAACGAGGCAGACAAATCCAGTTTGTCGGTAAAAGGAGTTTTATTAGGGAACTCACAGACAAGCATGGTCTTGGGCTGCAGGAGACTGGTAGATCTCTGCACTGTTACTCGCCAGATCCAGGGCTTATGTACCATAGGGAAGGGGTAAATAAGCCACTGCTCTGTGCAAGACAATGAAAGGCAGCCCTCCAGAACAGGCAGGAATGCTGCCTGCATCACAGCCTGTTGTTTCTGCCATAACGTCAAGGTTGACATGTTCTTACACTAGAGACAGTGGATAAAGTAGGAAGAGGAGGCATTCACAGGACTGGGGGTGATCAGAAGTCAACACAGTGGATTCACATCCACAGTGGAGTCACTTTCACCCCCACACTTGCCAATGAAAGAAAGAAGGCAAGAAGTACAAGCATCACAGAAATTTGCAAAACCCAGGCCACATCTGCAGGAATATGTGTAGAAAGAAGTTAACATAGCAGCCTGACACTACTCAACTGTTTATTTGGTTGGCTCTTGGCTAATGTCTAGAAACTTGGATTTCAAGAGGGCTCCTACCTTCCCAGAACTGGTAAGAGTGGCTCACTGTGCCTTAAGTGTTTGTGTAAATGATGTGGCTTATGGTGAACACTGCTTTCCTTCTGGGAGGCTGGAAGTTTGGTGTGGGCTAAGCAGAAGATGCACACATGACCAGCACCGCCCCCACTGTCCCCCAACACCTCACTGAGTAGAAACCCTGTCTCTTGTCTCTGAGAAGCTTCCCTGGTAGACAGCATTTCCACATGTTGTCACAGTTCATCCTGGGGGAATGAAGCATGTCTGTGTAACTCCACCGGGAGAGGCCCATTGGAAACTTGTTCCTGGGTTCCTCTAGACTTTGCCCTAAGCACCTTTACCCTTAGCTGATTTTGCTAAGTATCCTTTCACTGTAATAAGTCATACCAAGAGTATAACTAGATGCTGAGTCTCGTGAGTCCTCCTAGCAAATTGTTGAACCTAGGGGTGGTCTTGGAGACCCTGACTTATTAGAGTGTGAAAGACATATACATATATATGTATATATGTGTTACATATATACATATATGTGTTACATATATATATGTTACTATATATATAAAATTCATCATAAAATAGTGACTACCATTGCCTCCACCACCACCTACCGTTTATTTGCTATCTACTAAATTCTGGGAACCATTCTAAGCCCTTAAAATACATTTTCTGATTTAATCCTGACCACAAACTCCACAAGGTAGAGATTATATCCTTAATACAAGGAAGAGAAAATGAAGGCTTACAGATTGTCAGGGCTGGTCGACATCAGCGATAAGATTTGAACCTGCCTCTTTGATTCCGAAGTCTGTGCTTTTGTTTGTCTGTTTGTTTTGAGACGGAGTTTCACTCTTGTAGCCCAGGCTGGAGTGCAATGGTGTAATCTTGGCTCACTGCAACCTCTGCCTCCTGGGTTCAAGCAATTCTCCCGCCTCAACCCACTGAGTAGCTGGGAGTACAGTTGCTTGCCACCACCCTTGGCTAATTTTTTGTATTTTTAGTAGGAATAGGGTTGCGTCATGTTGGCCAGCTGGTCTTGAACTCTTGACCTCGGGTGCTCCACCTTGGACTCCCAAAGTGCTGGGATTACAGGTGTGAGCCACCGTGCCCAGCCCAAAGTCTGTGCTTTTAATCAATCTGTTATATTGTCTTTTTATAAAAATGTCAACTTTGGCATTGGTTAAATTCTCAACTATAAATGAGTCTTTTTCCATACACTTTGTTCTGTTCTATCAAACAACTTGTCCGTATCTGCACCAACATGTTTTTATCAAATGTTTGATAGCTGCTAAATTAAGTCACTCTTATTGTTCTTATTTTTTTAAAAAAGAAAACACCTTTCTTTATCACTCAGCCATTTATTGTTCCAGATGAATCTTATTAAATTTTAATAACTCCTTTCAAAACACTTAGATTTTTATTAGAACTGCAATGAATTTATACATTAGCTTTGGGATAATTAGTAGCTTTAGAAAACAGAGACTTCCACTCAAGGGCACACGTTTCTTCATTTGTACAGGTCTTCTTTCCTGTCCTTCAGCAAATGTTTACACTTTCCTTTATAAAGACTTACGTATTTAAGTTCAGTCTGAATACTCAATGAGATATACGTTTCATGGAATAAAAGTATTTGAAAACTGCTGCAATAGGAGGTACAATTTTAAAGGCACTGGACTGCTAGTCATTTGGGAACACTCACTATTGAACTTTGTAACTTTGAGTAAACCAATTTAACTCTTTCAGGTCTTAATGTTTTCCACTATGAGACTGTTGGGAGAAATGTCCATAAGAGCATGTAGAGTTCTAGAATTTTCCAAAAGTAAATGCTACGTTAAAGGAGAATAGTTAATTTCCTCTCATTTTTGCCTGTATTTTTTGGTTCTGGTGATAAACATATGTACATTTATTACAATACTTAAAAATATAGAATAAAAAATAGGATTTTAAAGTTATTTCAAATAACTAATGGAAATAATTATTTATTTCAAGTAAGTACCCCCTCCCCACCAGTGGCAACCTTTGCCAAACCTTATTTCCTCCTAGTATTTTTCTTTGCACGGTTGAGAACATATTGCATATTCATTATTGCATCCAAGATTTTTCTTTTGACTTGCATTATATGTGTAAGACACCAGAATATATCACCCCATTATATGTGAGAGCCCGGGAAACAACATCCCAAAATCTGTGACTTTGGTATAAGGATTATTTAGAGCTGAAGACAACTGAGAAGAAGTAGATAAAAGAAAAGCTCTTTGCCCTCTTGCTATTTTCCCAAAAGCAGGGCATAAATTTACAAAGGTGTCCCTCTTCCGCTTTCTACCAGGGGGATCAAAGGTTGATCACCAGAGATGACTTCAGACCAGTACCAACCAGGAGACAGCACCAGATGAATCTGCATAATAAACTGTACTAAACAGCATCTATCTACCATACCATAGCCTTCCCAGAACTTGCTGCCCTTGAAGACTCAAAGTCCTTTTCCTTTGCCCTGTCACTTCACTAAAAATTGAACCGTTCTTTGTTGAAGACATTATATAAGCTGAAATTCTAAACCATATCTTTGAGATTTACTCATTTTCCCTGGGTATCTCCTATGTATACATAAGATATACATGTTAATAACTTGTTTGTTTTTCTCTTATTAATCTATCTTCTGTTACAGGGGGTCCTCAGCCAAGAACCTAAGAAAACTAGAGGAAAAATTATTTCCCACACCAACAACATCATAAGGATGTTCCTATGCCTTTTAGAACATTTTGTATACACAATTCTTAAGGGTATACAGTATTTAATAAATTGACTCTATGGTAATTTATTTAACCAAGCCCTAATTTTGAATATTTAAGTTGTCTCCAATATATTTGTAAATAAATCTTTGTTTGCATTTCTGATTTTTTCAGTTAGAATGCTAAAAGTGCACTTCATTGAAAATTAAAGTGATAATATTTACCTAGAAAATGTGTTACCTCCAGGAAGTGGTAAAAACAGGAAATATAAAAAGACTTGACAATTAAAGCATTTGCATGAGCAATCTTGCTTTGATATGTTCATTGTACTCTTGGAGCTTTCTAAGATGGCAATTCCATCATCTACTTTCTGGTTATTTCTCCTTTCAAACCCTAAAAAGAAAATCAGTCTTTTTATATTGCAATGTCTCCAATTCTCAAGTTTTCTTGGATTTTATCTCCGTATGCTGGAGTACATGCTCACATATTATTTTGAAGTGAGGTGTAAGGGTGGAGTCTTTGAGCCCTTATAAACCTGAGGGTGTTCCTCTTGCCCTCCCACATAAATGAAAATCTGGTGGACATGGAAATCTTGGGTAAAAAAATTCTCCCCTTAGAACTTGTGAAATGGGAGAGTTCCCTCACCCCACCTCCCCCGCACAGGACATGCAACAGGGGTGTGGCTCCTATACTCAAACCCCTTACGGGAGAGGGAACATGCAGACAGGCAGGTGCAGGAGCTGGGGTGAGTGCTTTTGGGCTCCGGCCCTGAGGTAGCATCTAGGGGAGGGTGTCTGTGACTCCTGAAGCCCCAGTGGGTACGTTACAGTGCTCCTTTAGCTCTGCTGTCTGCGGGTGGCTTAAGTGTTAACCAACTCATTGCCCTCCTGGTATCTGGATCCTTATCTGGCGTCCAGGAAGAATCAGATCACACACCAACTCAAAGGATGGTGAATGCAGGGGTTTTAGTGATTGGTGGAGGCAGCTCTCAGCAGGATGAATGGGGAGCTAGAAAGAAGATGGAGTGGGAAGATGATCTTCCCCTGGAGTTTGGCTGTCCCTCAGCTGATCTCCTCTTCGACCTTCCCCAGCTGAACTCCTCTCAACATTCGGATGCTCCTTCTCTTCTCTCCTTCTCTGCCGTGCCACTCTTCTGTTGCTCTGCTCTTCTGTTCATCTGCTTGTGGAGCCTGGGATATGGGGCTTATATGGGTACAAGAAAGAGGGGCATGGCGGGCCAAAAGGCAACATTTGGGTGTGAAAACATGAATGCCTGTTCCCATTTAGGGCCGTGGGTTTCCAGGTTTGAGGGTGGGGCCTTTGCTGGGGAACTGCCCTCTTCTATCCTGTATTTCCCTGTCTCCTGTCCCTATCACTTGGTAGGCTTTGCTTCTTTATTTTGGCATCTCAGAAGACAAGTCTGAGATTAGCATGAGGATTGTTCTTTTGTACGTATCATGCATTTTCAGCCCAGATGTCTACTGTGGCTATATTTGAAAAAAAAAAAATCTTTTTAAATGAGATTTGTCTAGGTGTTGGTCTCTTCATATACATTTCTTTTTCTGAGCACCTGATGGTCATGGTCTTCTTTAATTTAAATACTCAAAATTATCTTCAACTTAAGCAAGTTTTCTTCTATTACTGTTTCTGTTCAGTTTGTTCTGATTTCTTCATCAAAAACATTGATTATGTGTTGGCTCTGTATGTGCCATTCATCTTTTTTCCCTCATCCATTTTGGGCTTTGCCCTTCATTGATGCCTTCTGGGAGAGACTCTCAAGAGACTGTCATATCACTGATTCCCTTTCTGTAGTGGTGCTTGTGCTCTGTACTGCTTTTGCAGGCTTTTAATTCTGTGATTGTACTTTTTAGAGTTTATTTTAAATCTCTTATTGACTGTGGTAGACCCCACAAAGATGTTCACATCCTAATCCTTGGAGCCTATGAATATGTTACCTTACATGGTAAAAGGGACTCTGCAGAGTGATTAAGTTAAGGATCTTGCAGTAGAGAGATTTATCTTGGACTGTCCAGGAGGGTGCAATGTAATCACAGAGTCCTTGTCAGATGGAGGCAGGAAGAGCAAAGTGAGGAGACGGCAATGTGATGAGAGAAGCAGAGATTGGAGCAATGTAGCCATGAGCCAAAGAATGCTGGCAGCCCCTAGAAGCTGAAAGAGGCAAGGGATGGATTTGCACCAGAGCCCCCAGAAGGAAGCAGCCTGGCTGACAGCTTGATTTTAGTCCCTTAACATTCATTCTGGACTTCTGACCTGTAGAACAGTAATAGTACATTTGTGTTGTTTAAGCCACTAAGTTGGTGGCAATTTGTTATAGCAGCAAGAGAAAGCAAATACACTTGACTTTCTAAGTTTCTATTTTTGCAAGCTTTAAAAAACTCCCTTATCATCTTTTCTCATCTTTGATCTCTTAGTTAATATGCTCTGTACTTCCCTCTATTTTGTTGAGGGTACAAGCAGATGAGTGATAAATATTTTAGTTTTCTTTAGTAGGTATCTGTCAATAGAATAGTTTCTTTTTCTCTTGAGTATTATAGTCTTCAACTTTTTAATAGGGTAGAGTATTTTCTCCACATATTGTTCAAGTAAAAATTTCTATTGTTTACCTATGAGCATGTCATGTAGTCCTGGCATTTGTCCATCTTTAGTGAGTTTGGTTGTCCAACTGGTTGTTGCTGGAATCCTCAGCTCTGCTCTTATACTCAGAGCTGACCAGCATGGAGCAAATTTTTGATATTTTGTGGGCTTTGTTGATCTTTCTGTCTTTTTTTTTTTTTTTGAGGCATGGAATTTATTTTTATTTTAGTCTTTTGAAGCAGGGTCTTGCTTTGTCACCCAGCCTGGAGTACAGTGGCACAATTAGAGCTCACTGCAGCCTCTAACTCCTGGGCTCAAGTGACCTCCTGCCCCAGCCTCCTGAGTAGCTGGGACTATAGGTACATGCCACCATGGCTGGCTTTTTTAACTTTTTGTAGAGATGGGATCTTGTTACATTACGCAGGTGGTCTCAAACTCCTGGGCTCAAGCAATCCTTCTGCCTTGGCCTCCCAAAGTGCTGGGATTATAGGTATGAACCACCATGCCTGGCCGCATGGAATTTATTTTGATAGTTTCAGCAGTATTTGCTTTTTGTCCTAGGCAGACATAGTGAACGCAACACACATATACACAGCCAACTATTAAGCATTATATATCCATGACCATTCCAAGCTTGCTCTGCTAGCTACTAACTTTATATCCCTAGTCACTTTCCTTTGCCGGGAATTGTTGTCTTGGAATAAATGTAGGAAAAGTGATGTGTTTGGGGACTGCAGGAGATGAACCAACCCTGATCACCTTATAAAGTAGCTTTGTGAACCAAGTTGGGGTGGTGGTGGCGGGGCTTCCTCCTCTGGTAGGTCTGTGAGCCCATGTCCTCATGGCAGAGGCAAAGCAGAGATGAAGGAATAGAGACTGTCCCCTCCACAGCCCTGCCCTGCTCACTGTGCATGGCATTCCTCTTGGGCTTCACGACTTGGACTTCACTGGAGCTTTGGTTAGTGATAATTCCTCTTGGTTTCTGGCACATAGTTGTGCAGCATTCCTTGTTTTTACTGTTTTTGAAGGTTGGTTCTAATAATTGTTATTTCTTAAGCATTTCAATAGGAGTTGCTAGCTTTTGCCTTAGAAGTACAAAATTAGTGAGCTGAAACCACCATTGCAAAATTATAACTGAGACAGTGAAAGAAATCTGACCTAACCAACTCCACCTTGTGTCTAACCTATAAGCTATCTTTGTTCATTCCTGGGCACAGGCCCAATTAACTTTGGGAGGAACTTAGTTTATGGTTTACCTTTGAAACAAAAACAATAGCAGACCTTTCCTGAAACAAACCCCCTTCTCGCCTGGAGACTAGACTGCATTTGTAGGACTAACAAATTAGTCAAAAGATTATAAATTATGATTTAGGAGTCATGCAGCTGGAGGCTACAAGATTCTGACTACTCCCAAATTGCTCCTGGAGGTAATGTCACTATTGTAAAACCTAAGATTAGTGCTTGAGATATTTTGCAGACCCTGTACTTGATGGATCAGCGGGCACCACCCAGGTGGCTAAACTGGCTCATCTGATCTTGTGGCCCCCACCCAGGAACTGACTCAGCACAGGAGGACAGCTTCAACTCCTTAGGATTTCATCTTCAACCCAACCCATCGGCACTCCTGACTCACTGGCCCCTACTCAACCAAACTATCCTTAAAAATTCTGATGCCCGAATTCTCGGGGAGACTGATTTGAGTGATACTAAAACTCTGGTCTCTTGCACAGCCGGTTTTGTGTGAATTACTCTTTCTCTATTGCAATTCCCCTCTCTTGATAAATCGGCTCTGTCTAGGCAGTGGGCAAGGTAAACGCATTGGGTGGTTACAAGTTTTTTCTTCTTTTTTTTTTTTTCTTCAGCATAGCTATACACATGCTAACACTGTCAATGGATCAAAACATATTTGCTTTACTGGGTCACTTAGACTTGAAAGCCCAGTTAACAGTGTAGCTCCCAAGGAGGCACATGCACTTCATGTCTGTGACCCCTGGCATTCAAGGCCTGCAACATCTGTTGATTTGACAAGCTAAGGTAGTAGTTTTCCAACTGTTGCTCAACAGAATCCTCAGGCTTTATGCTGCTGTGTCCCCTTAAAGACTGTTTAGGGTGGGATTGAGTGTGTGAGGCCCTGAGCTTTGTATATCTCATGTTAGCCAGAACAGCTCAGTTTTCCTTTTAAACATTTATTTATTTATTTATTTTTTATTTATTTATTTATTTTTGAGATGGAGTCTCACTCTGTTGCTCAGGCTGGAGTACAGTGGTGCAATCTCAGCTCAATGCAACCTCCACTTCCCACGTTCAAGTGTTTCTCCTGCCTCAGCCTCCCAAGTAGCTGGGACTACAGGAGCCCGCCACCATGCCTGGCTAAGTTTTGTATTTTTAGCAGAGATGAGGTTTTGCCAAGTTGGCCAGGCTGGTCTCAAACTTCAGACCTCAGGTGATCCGCTCACCTTGGCCTCCCAAAGTGCTGGGATTACCACGCCCACCATGCCCAGCCCTGAACTTTTAATTTTTAAATAATTCTGGGTTTACAGAAGAGTTCCAAAGATAATACAAAGATTTCCCACATACCCTTTGCCCAGTTTGTCCCATTATTAACATATGATGGTGTCAGGCATCTGAGCCCAAGCTAAGCCATCATATCCCCTGTGACCTTCAGGTATACATCCAGATGGCCTGAAGCAACTGAAGAACCACAAAAGATGACATTCCACCATTGTGATCTGTTCCTGCCCCACCCTAGCTGATCAATTGACCTTATGACAATACTCCCTCCCCGTCCTTGCAATAACGTACTTTGTGATACTCCCCCGCCCTGAAGAAGGTACTTTGCAGGCTGGGTGCGGAAGCTCACCCCTGTAATCCTAGCACTTTGGGAGGCTGAGGCCAGCGGATCACGAGGTCAGGAGATCAAGAGCATCCTGGCTAACACAGCGAAACCCCGTCTCTACTAAAAATACAAAAAAATTTAGCCAGGCGTGGTGGCGGGCGCCTGTAGTCCCAGCTACTCAGGAGGCTGAGGCAGGAGAACGGCGTGAACCTGGGAGGTGAAGCTTGCAATGAGCCAAGATCGGGCCACTGCACTCCAGCCTGGGCGAGAGAGCTAGACTTTGTCTCAAAAAAAAAAAAAAAAAGAGAATGTACTTTGTGAGATCCACCCCCTGCCCATGAAATATTGCTCCTAACTCCACCGCCTATCCCAAACCTATAAGAACTAATGATAATCCCACCACCCTTTGCTGACTCTCTTTTAGGACTCAGCCCACCTGCACCCAGGTGAAATAAACAGCCTTGTTGCTCACACAAAGCCTGTTGGTGGACTCTCTTCATGCAGACACGCATGACAGACAGAACCATGGTACCTTCATGAAAACTAAAACGTTAACTTACTCTTAAATATTAAACGAAAATATTATTGGTTAACAGACTTAATTGGATTCCACCGATTTTTTTCCCATGAATGTGCATTTTTGAGTGGCTCAGTTATCTGTTTTGCCAGTTGTGCCCCATGTGAGGTTTTGTTTAGACAAAGAGTTGAATAGCTGCGTCTCTTCCCAGGTTTTCCTTACCTCCCCTAGTATATGCTCAACTACTGCTGTGTGGCCCTGGGGGAAAGGTACAACTGCAGCCTCTCTTCCCGTCATCTCAACATGCTTTCACATCTATTACTTCCTAAGCTCTCTATTATCCTTATGTGGTCAAGGGAAATTGAACAGATTTAAAAAACATTTTTGCTTTACAGATTGAGAAACTGAGGCACAGAGAGGTTGACTGACTTGTAGGTAAGAGTCAAATGGAAGCGAGTGTCCTCGTTCTCGGTTGACATTCTTATTCTCTCCACAAAGTCTCTAGGTGAGCAAAACATACCTGAGAGAGAGAAGCTGATCAGCCTCCGACTTCCTTGTCCTTGTACAGTCTCATCAGCGCCGATGCTTTTAAAAATCTGTAAAAAGAAGGAAAATGGGAGACAAGCAAAACAAGCACTGAAATGGATATTCACACTTCAACACAATCATGCTTATTCACAGTGATTTTACCAGCTACAGGCAACGAAGACAGTGATTTCACCGGGTAACTATTGATTAAGACAAGCTTCTAGCAAGCTAATGTTTTTCCCAGTAGTAGAGGATCTGCTAGTGGGGGTGATGGGTACTTTTCAGGAAAATGGAAATCAACAAACATAATTACTGTAATAGAAAAGACCCTTTGTAACTACTTATGCAAACAATGTCTTTTCACATTCAAATTTTCAAAAAGTATTTATTAAAGCAGGGCCTAAGGCACTAGAATGATAGGTCAATAGATGTTTACTATCGTAATTATAATGTATTTCCATTTAGCAAAGTAGAGTGTTGAACTGCTGCATCTCCACTTATTATTATTTAGGGATTTCCAGGAAACTGCTGGGGAGGAGCCTGAATGTGGCATTAAGCAGCTCTTCTGAGCTCTCTCTTAATTAATCAGTTGCCTTCCTGGGAAATTTCAGAACACAATTACTATATGGATTATCTGGAGTCTAGTAGGTATTTGAAAACAATGTTGCTAAAATGTTTTGTTTTTCATCATTGCTCAATATTTAGTAATAGGTTAATCAAAATAGCTAGTTTTTGCTCCCATTCTCTTCTAGGAAGGTTTTATTCAGAAATGATTTTGGGTATTTGAAGGTACTTCCTATTTACTTTTGCATGTGTTGTATGTTTGCAGAAAATAATTTTAAAACTCTGGGTATTAAGCAAATCCACAGTGTCCATTTTTTAGAAGATAATCTGTACTAGGAAGAGAAAAATGAAAATATCTGTAATCTCTTGTTCAGAGTCTCATTATTTGTAGGTTGCGTGGGTTCAGTCTTTTTCTTTCTTCTCTTAGTATTCTTGATGCTGTATAGGTTGTGACTGGATATTCACATCAACCTGCCTGATATGAGACCAGGAGTAATGACTGGGCATCCCAGGGCTCACACTTCAGCCAGGTGGAGTACAAAGGGATTATTATTCATCTTTTCACACTGAAGCAGGTGCCCCTGGTGAGCCTGTGAGCTTGGCTGCAGCTTGTGGACAAATCTTGGTATGATTGCCCTGAGGCCCAACTGTGATGTTCATCTCAGGGATCCTGGGCTGTTCAGCAGAGGGAGCCAACCAATGGAGTGACATATGGAATGGCCAGGCCTGAACCAGGCCAGATAAGAGACTGTCAAACTCTTTGACACATATCTGTCCCTTAGAGTCTCATTTGATAAGAATCAGAGTAAAACATGGCCAGGATTGGTGAGTCAAAACTCTCATAGGTCCTGAGATGTTATGAAAACTTGAAACTTACATTTGTCTTAAAGCTGCCCTTGCAAAATTATGACTGAGACGTGAAAGAGATCTAACTTAACTGATTCCATCTTGCTTCTAACCTCCAAGCTGTCCTTGTTCATTCCTGGGCATAGGCTGAACTAACTTCAGGAGAAATGTAGTTTATAGTTTATAGTTTAAACAAAGATGGTAATAGTTCTTTCCCAAAGCAGACCTCCTTCTTGCCAGGAGACTAGATTGCCTTTGTAGGACTAACATTAGCTACAAGGTTAGAAATTATGGTTTAGGAGTCATGCAGCTGGAGGCTACAAGATTCTGGCCCTCCCTAAACTGCTCCTGAGATCAGTGTTTGAGCTATTTCACAGACCCCGCACTTGATGGATCAGTTGGCACCACCAAGATCAACAAACTGGCTTGTCTGATCTTGTGGCCCCCACCCAGGAACTGACTCACTGCCAGAAGACGGCTCCGACTCCCTATGATTTCATCTCTGACCAATCAGCATTCCTGGCTCACTAGCTTCCACCTCCCCACCCCCTACCCCACCCCTTCCCACCAAGTTATCCTTAAAAACTCTGTTTCCTGAATGCTCAGGGAGATGGATTTGAGTAATAATAAAACTCTGGTCTCCCACACAGTTGGCTCTGCGTGAATTACTCTTTCTCTATTGCAATTCCCCTGTCTTGATGAATTGGCTCTGCCTAGGCAGTGGGCAAGGTGCACCCTTTGGGCAGTTACAGTCTCATTGGAATTCCTCCCTCAGGAAACTGACTCTCAGGTGAGAGACTGAAACTCACCAGATGCCCAGATCTAGACCAATGGATGCCAGACCACTTATTCGTCTACCTTAGTTCCTTAGACTCCTCGTTTGTTCCTCTTTTACATTCCTTCCCTGATATATAAACCCCAATTTTAGTTGGTCAAGGAGATGAATTTGAAACTTAACTCCTATTCTCCCAGTTAACATCACCCAAATAAAAAGCCTTCTTTCCTGGCAATACTCACTGTCTCAGTGATTGGCTTTCTATGCATGGAGCAATATAGAACAAATCCCTGGCATTTTGATAACAATTAGCCTTCTTCACATCAGAGGGCCCTCTCCTTCCTCCTTTCTGTTTGTTATTCCCATCGATGGCTGACACTAAGAAATGGAAATCAGCCATCAGTTCAGAGACCACATCCTCAGGCTAGACCACGCTCTTCTTAACTCTGAAGGTGGCCAGTCCTCATGGCATAATCAGGGCTTCCAAATTCCTTAATGCTGTGGACTTTTCTTCTCTTGCAAGCCTGTGCCTGGACATGGCTGTGGGAGACCTCTGCATGCTGACCACCCCTCCTCACAGTGCTATACTGCACCACCAGGACAATTAACAATCAATGGCTAAAGCCTCTGGTTCCTAATTCTAATTTTTTTTTTTTTTTTTGAGACGGAGTCTTACTCTGTGCCCCAGGCTGGAGTGCAGTAGTGCGATCTCGGCTCACTGCAAGCTCTGCCCTCCAGGTTCACACCATTCTCCTGCCTCAGCCTACCGAGTAGCTGGGACTACAGGCGCTTGCTACCACGCCCGGCTAGTTTTTTTGTATTTTTTTAGTAGAGACGGGGTTTCACGGTGTTAGCCAGGATGGTCTCGATCTCCTGACCTTGTGATCCGCCCGCCTTGGCCTCCCAAAGTGCTGGGATTACAGTCTTGAGCCACCGCGCCCGGCCCCTAATTCTAATTTTAAAATGTCCACCCCAAGCTTGTCTCTTTCTAAGAATATAAGTTCTTTAGGGGAACAATAGAAACTATCATTTTAATAATTATGCTTTATAGAATTATAAGTATAGAGTATGTGCATTCCAATGTATATTTTTATAAAGGTATAGGATTAAACTGCATATTTCATGCTAAGCTGAAATGAGCTGAAACATGCAGTGATAACAAAGGATGGTACATTTATTCCTTCCTTTTTAAGCATACATATTTTGGTTCTTCATATTTAAATATTCCTCTGCTGGCATTCAGAGTATTTACAAAGAAGCCTCTTCATCTTTATTGCATCAAAAACAGGTCTGTAGATGAAAAAAAAAGAAGAAAAGGTATATTTTCTAAAAGCTACTAAGCTCAGTGGGGAGACACATCACTTAAGTCTCCATAAAATTCTACCTAAATTCTTGGAGTTTTACTACCATCATTTACGAAGTCATCTAAGCACCACACTGATGATACAAAAATGGAGGGAATGGTAGCCATAATAAACATTTTCCAGGAAGTAAAAATGTTTGCCCAGTCTTAGGGAGCTTGACATCCTGACTTCTTGCTTGAGATGCGTTGCACAAGCATGTTTGACGTTGAGAAATGTGCTGTACTCACAGACAGACTCTTTACAGTTTATTGACTGTGAAAATGATGTGAAGATTCAGCCCAAATAGTTTCACCCTGGAGCAACCTGAGGCTGCAGGCCTGTCAGGGAGATGGCTTGTCTTCTCAGGGCTGACAAGCTCCCTTCGCTCTGAGGCTTGTCTGATGCCTGACTGCCGTTCCAACTGCTTGGTGCTGGGTCCTGCTGCCCCTCTCTCTCTGACGAAGCTCTGGCAGTTTCACTGTGTATGTCTTGCACCCAAATGTTTCCACAACAGAGCCTACTTGGCAAATGGTTTAACAGATTCCAAACTGAATCTGTTGTGGGGTGTAGAAGATTCTGCAGGGTATTGAGAAGCTCTTGGAGTTAAATAAGGGCTTTGAGGTTAATTCAGATGCCTCTCTCTCCTACTCTCATTCTCATTTTCTCTTTACAATTGCCTTTTGAAAAGTTGTAAATATAAATTCACACCACTGTTGCACACCCCTAAAACTGCAATTCAGTAAAAGAGTGTGACGATCAGCTCTTTTCACCCTGGCAGGGGATCTTCTGTTTCAGCAGTCCGGAAACTATGGCTCGGTTGACAGGGCTCCCTCGGCCTTTACTCTCCAGCATGTTATTCAAATTTTACCCTTTCTTTGCACAGTATCACTGCATGAAAGATGAGGTGGTTTGCTAAAAATACACAGCAGCATCTAATCACACAGTCATATATGTGTGTTGACCTATATCCCAGGTCTTCCAGCCTCCCAGGACATCAGGGCTTCTCAGACAGGCCCCTTCTGTTCCCAGAGGTAAGCAGCTATGCCCAGGGGCAAGGGTGCCTGCCTGGGAACATTATTTTACTCAACATTTTGAGTAAAATTATTTTTATTTTAAGAACAAATATGAAGAAATGCCAAATGACTGAATGCCAAATGAGCATGCATTTGGAAGGTAAAGCAAGAGATTTCAAAGAACTTTCTAAGCTGCCTCCTGGAATGGCCCAGACCTGGGTTTACTTCCTTTGGGTAAAAGCTAGGGCTGCTCCCGTTACTGCACATGGCATTTCCAATAGGAGTGTGGCCACGTTATGCTCAGTTCTGATGTGATAACTCCATTTACATACCCACAATTATTCTCAAGTAATTACAGAATTATTTCCCCTAAACATGCTGACAAGGTTTGTTTTAGTTATAGAACAATTACATTGACAAGGAGGCGGAGATTGAAATTCATTATGTCACTGAGTCTTATTCATCTGGCCCAGAAAACTTTGATTTGCTTGTAAATGAATAGTACAGGGCTCCATAAAAATAATGGAACCTAAAAAAGAGGCGCAAATATCATTACATTATCAATAATATGTAAGCAGCGGTGTATTGGCAGCCGAAAGTAGGGAATGATGAGTTCTACTTTGCATCAGAGATCCAGGGATTCCTCTAAAGTTCAGTATCTTTTACCTCCAAGACAAAGTCTATTAAATAATCGGATAGGCCTCAAAGCCACCTTAAAAGAGCAAGAATCAAAAACTAAAAAGCCAACCAACCAAAGGCCCAAGTTCCATTTCCACCTCCAAATCTCTGAGATGTTCAAACAAGTAAATGGTAGATAAGTAAACACACCTTACCCTCGTTTACAGAGCACTGCTGAGTGCATTTCCCTCATTAGACCCTTATTATATGTGTGTCATTCTAACTGCTTGCTGTTGGAGGCAGCACATTTCAAGATCTCCAACAGAAAGACCTGTAAACTGAAAGGGTAAAGCCAACTTAGGGGCCTAAACAAAAGAAACATAAGCCAACTGAATCCCAAGGCAATCTCCCCAATCTCAGGGACACTTTAGATGAAAGATTTAGAAGAAGGCCCATCAAAGGGGGTGGAGAAAGCAACACAGGTGAGTGGCAATCATGTGCCAAGCACAGAGCCAGTTCTTCCATATGCACTATTTTAACTGCTTAAGAATTAGGTATCATTCACTCCCACTCCCACTTACAAATGTGAAAGCTGAGCTAAGAACAATTCAATGACTTTGTTCCCGGACCAAACTGAGGGTCAGGCTGTTATTTCTCGTGGCCCAATAACAAGATACCGATGAACTGGGGAGGAAGAGAGTTTTTATTTCTGTAACCAGTTACAGGGAGAAGATCTGGAAATTATCACCAGACCAACTCAAAATTACAAAGTTTTCCAGAACTTCCATACCTTCTAAGCTATATGTCTATGTGTAAGTGTGCATTCATCTAAAGACGTAAGGGATTAACTTCTTTTAATCTATAACTAAAGTCTGAGTCCTGAAGACCTTCTTCTGGAGTCTCAGTAAGTTTATTTAATCAAAATGGGTCTAGGTGCTAGGGTGATTACACTTATCTTGTCTCCTGTCAAATGATAAAGGTTTGGGGAGTTCCTTTAGACCCCAATAAACTTGTTTGTGGAGGCCTGGGGAGTTTTTTCAGACCCCCAATAAAACTTATTTAATTCTAAAAGGGTCCTGTTATCTTGTCATGCTTCAAGGCCCAGGAAAAGCCTAGGCAAAACTCTTGGTGGGCTCTTTGTTACATTCCAGCCATTGTAAAAGGGCACTGACTCAATCAGCTTTTAATGTTTAACCTAGCTCCTCAGTCAGTGCTGGGACAGTTGTAATGGAGACCTGTGTTAGTGAGACCTGGCCTGCCACAACTTCATAAAATTCACTTGAGATGAATCAATGGTCTGAAAGACTTAAAACAAGAGTTTCAGAACTCATCAGCCTCATTCCATAGAGTCTATTAACCCCCTGGTGCCATTTCCTCAGATCCAGCCTGGCTGCTTGCATCTCTTTTGCTCATATTTTGTTCATATTCTGCTTCCACAACTCTGTTGGTTTTAAAGAGTTGCTTGGTGTGCTGCCCAGGTTGGATGCAGTAGCACCATCATAGCTCACTGCAGCTTTGACTTCCTAGGGTCAAGTGGTCCTCCCACCTCACACTCCTGGGTAGCTGGGACTGCAGGTGTGCACCACCATGCCTGGCAAATTTAAAAAAATTTTTTGTAGGGACAGGGTCTCACTATGTTGCCCAGGCTGGTCTGGAATTTCTGGGCTCCAGTGATCCTCTTGCTTTGGCCTCCCATGTGTTGGGATTCTAAGTGTGAGCCACCATGCGTGCCCTCCCTTTGCTTTCTGATGCCATCATCACCAAGCCAGCTTCCAGAGTCTGCACAGCTCTTGCTTTCTTTACCACCTTGAAGACGAGGCACAGGCTGCCCAATTTCAGGGCTCTTATGCTAATCACTATGGGGAAAAAGAGAGGGGTTGGAAAAATGAGGCATTTATCCTATAGATTTCATGGTGCAAATTAGAAATGAGTTAATTAGGAATGATTTTCTTTACTCTGCTTTTGACCACACAGGCCTGCACGATTTTAGCACCAGGAGTACAGCTCCTTCAGGCAAAGATCTGCTGCTTTTAACTTGCTAAAAGTAATGAAGGGGCCAGGTGGGTTGCTCACACCTGTAATCTCAGCACTTTGGGAGGCCAAAGCGGAAGGATCACTTGAGGCCAGGAGTTCAAAATCAGCCTGAGCAACATTGTGAGACTCTATCTCTACAAAAATTTAACCGGGCGTGCTGGTGCACACCTATATTCCCAGCTACTTGGGAGGCTGAGGTAGGAGGATCCCTTGAGCCCAGGAGTTCAAGGCTGCAATGAGCCGTGATCACATCACTGCACTCCAGCCTGGGTGACAAAATGAGATCCTGTCTCTTTAAAACAACAACAACAACAACGACAACATGATGAGAACGTGTAAGAAGCACTGCGCAAATGAAAATGCTAGCTGAGATTAATCCAATAGTAGATTTTCCCTGATGGTTCTTAGGCTATAAAGTGGTTCTTCTCTAACATAGCTTCTTGTGTAGTGCAGACTGTTCTAAAAGTGAGGACATAGATTGTACGGAGTCCTAAAAAAGAATTGAGTGGCATCTGCTGTAGTGGAGAGGTTCTCCAACTTGAGCATGCATCAGAATCACCTACAGGGCTTGACAAAACACACATTGCTGGGCCCACCCCCAGAAGGACTGATTTTGCAAGTCTGGAGAGGGCTCCAGCAGTATGAATCACTAACAAGTTCCCAGGTGACGCTGACGCTGGCAGTGGAGGGACTAGGTCTACCTCTTAAATAGGTCTAGGTCTACCTCTCTTAAATGGTAATGGAAAGATTAACGATGTCTCTAACTAAACCTCACCGACCCTCAAAACTGTCTTTCCCTGACTTTGAGCATGAGAATTAGATTCTGGCGGCCCCTTGGCCACACAGGCTTTTGTTTTCAGGACTTGGGCCTGCATCTTCCACCAGAAACAATGACCTGCTTCTTTGCATCCCCATCACTGGCACCTTGGTCCAGGCCCCACTCCTTTCTTGTCTGGGAGACCATTACCCAGCCAGCTGTCCCCTTGGCCTATGAAGGGGTCATCATCCCACTTTCTGTAGACCGATCATTCTTACCTGTTTCAAACTTACCAAGAGGCACCCACCTGGTGCAGGGAAGGCTGGGCTGTGGGCTGCATGGCAAACTGATGGGTTTTCTTTGGCTCACAGAGTGTTTCAGCTTTAAAAAAATTAATTTTTAACATATATATTTTTTAAAATCAGATTTACTTAAAATGTGGATTTCAGCCTTCTGTTAAAAAATCAGAATGCTGGCTGGATGCGGTGGCTGATGCCTGAAATCCCAGCACTTTAGGAGGCCGAGGCAGGTGGATCACCTGAGGTTAGGAGTTTGAGACCAGCCTGGCCAACATGGTGAAACCACATCTCTACTAAAAATTTAAAAATAAAAAAATTAGTTGGGCATGGTGGCATGCACCTGTAATCCCAGCTACTTGGGAGGCTGAGGCATGAGAATTGCTTAAGCCCAGGAGGCAGAGGTTTCAGTGAGCTAAGATTATGCCACTGCACTCCAGCCTGGGCTAGTCTCAGAAAAAAACAAAAAAACCAAAAAAACCCCACAGAATATCCAGCAGCAACTCCCTGGGGCTGAGAAACAGCATCCTCTTCATAAGCATCACACGTCCCCAGGTGTCCTGTGACTGCTTCTTTAATTCCAAGCACCCACTGCTTCACATTTGACCATCATTATACAGTATACCACTGATAAATCTTGTAATTAAAATTAGAAAGTTTTTCTAGCTTGGCAATATGAAAATCAATGGTTGGTCTGAAAGTCCATGGCATTTTAGATCTGACGACGTGTGATACTGACCTGGCTCCCTGGAAGCTTTTGAATTTGCAGTTCTTGTCCTGAACATTTGACCTACAAATGTGATGTTGGCCATTATTATATTGCATGATAACCAAGTCATGTTGTATTCCTTCTTCATAAAGAGATAAACAATTTGGGAATGGATGTTGAATTCCCTGAATGTGGATTGGATGGATGGTTGGGAGCATTTACAGAGGTGGTCACAGGCAGGTGTACAATATGGTGTTGAGAGGCAGCCGGGCTGGAGCCAGCACATCCCTTTCTCTGCCAGCTCCTCCTCTGTCTGTGTTAGGGTGAGGCAATCAATCGCTCTAATGCTCAGTTTTCTTTTCCATCAAATGGAGATTATAATAAACCTTATCTCACTGAGTTCTCCTGAGAACTGAATGGCATAATGTGCATAAAAGTGTCACATAATACATGCTCTAAATCAGGCTAATGTTGTTATTTATATCGTATTTGTTTTTTAACCTCTGACTTCTAACATTAAGAATTATGTTAGCAGATTGTCTAATATCCGATTCCTTTATAGATGAAAAACGTGAAGCATAAGCTGGTCAATCAAGGGGCCCACGAGGTCACATAACTGGTCACGCCAGACAAATCAGGGCCAGAGCCCAGAATGCTGAACCCTCCATTCACTGTGGAGGAGAAATCTGTTGCCCTTTGTTAGATCATTTGGTCCAGCTTAGAAGAGTTATAAATATACCATAAGCTGAAAACCAACAAAAAGCATTGGTCTGTGTCTGACACCTATGAGTTATCAGTATAGTACATTTATATTCTTTAAAAAGGCTTCATATGTAAATGTCTTGCTGCTGTTAGCATTTTCTGCATGTCTACAAGTCTGTAAAAGACCTGAAGATGGATGGTCCTGTTTCTCTAGTCGTTGTGGAATGAGATAAACATACAGGCAGAAGCAAAAAGGAAAGTTTCCTTTGTAAAAAGCATTTAGAACTTACTTTCTCAGGCCGGGTGCAGTGGCTCACGCCTGTAATCCCAGCACTTTGGGAGGCTGAGGCGGGCGAATCACGAGGTCAGGAGATCGAGACCATCCTGGCTAACACGGTGAAACCCTGTCTCTACTAAAAATACAAAAAATTAGCTGGGCGTGGTGGCAGGCGCCTGTAGTCCCAGCTACTTGGGAGGCTGAGGCAGGAGAATGGCATGAACCCAGGAGGCAGAGCTTGCTGTGAGCTGAGATTGTGCCACTGCACTCCAGCCTGGGGAACAGAGTGAGACTCTGTCTCACACACACAAAAAAAACAAAACCAAAAAAAAAAACTTACTTTTTCCTTCAAACTTGAGGAACCTGAGTCCTTTAATCAGAAAGACACCAACACTGTAGTAGTTCTGATGAATAAAGACAACAGAGAAAGACCTGGATCCTCTAAGACTTAGAAAAAGGTAGAACAGGAAGAGTAAAGAGGAATCGGTTTCCATAACCTCGATCCATTTGAAGTCAGTCCAAGGGAAGGAGCTGGCTGGGGGCTGTGTGAGGAGGGGAGGGAGAACAATGGGATTGGTGCGGGGGAGAGAGGGAGTGGGAGAATGAGGGCTGGTTTCATGACAAGAAAAAGCTGCTGTGAGGAAAAGATGGGACCAAAACGCAGTTCTGGAAGCTGCTTCAGTGCCTTCTAAACAGCTGGATCATGTTTCTGCCCATCCAGACTCTATTTGAAATACACATCTCAGGAAAACAAATGCATTGCCTGGCATGCCACACTCATCTGGATTGATTTAATATGTGGGTAGTCTTGGCCTTATGTTTCTATCCCGTTTTCTAAGGAATTCATGTCAAGCTGCTATTTTAATTATTTTGTAAACAAAACCTGTCCTTATGTGAAATAAAAAATAAAAGCTCAGTGCGGTGAGTTTCTGTTAGCTTCTACACCCTCCAGCTGGCCCAGGCGAGGGTGCTGACGCACACATTCCTCCCTCATCTGAGCTGATTTGGGAGTCCATGGACCTGAGATGAGGGCTTACAGCTTGAGATGACGCGTAACACAGCTGAAGCTGGTGAAGAAGTGAGTGGGGCAGAATTTCTGCAAGGGTTTCATTAGAAGACAGGAGAAACATGCAGGGGGGTAGGAGCATCTCCCTGATTACTTTAGGATCAGGCTGGATCTAGGGGCAAGTGTTGGCAGCTCATGTAGGGTAAGCTGTTTGAGCCGGGGCAGCACTGCTTCTTCAGGGCTCATGCACATCCCTGGGAGTGGGTTTCTGTATCGTGTGGATAGTTAGAAACTCTGGGCTGAGTTGGGATAGCTTGGCTCTTCTCTTTCGTCCTCCACCTTCAACCTCCAGATACCAGGAGGACTGGGGGGACCCTTCTGAGCCTTTGCAGCAGGCAGGATTCTAAGATGGGCCCTAAGATTTCCTGCCTCTGTGGTGTATGTGTCCAGGGACTGTGAATTACTCTGGGATTAGGATAGCTGACTTTAACAAAGGGAGATTATAAGGGGCTGACTTGATCACACAAACTCTTTCAATCTGGACCTAGAGGCCAAAGAGAGAGAGGAAGTCAAAGATTCAAGGTGAGAAGGGTTTGACATACCATTGCTAGCTGGAAGATGGAGGGGACCATGTGGCAAGGAATGTGGGCAGCGTGAAGGACCCAGGGTGGCCCCTGGCTGAGTCAGCAAGGAAACAGGCACTTCAGTCCTAACCACAAGGAACTGAATTCTGCCAACAACAAGAATGAGCTTGAAAGCAGGCTTTTCCGTAGAACTTTCCAGATGAGAACTCAGCCTGGCTGACATTGATTTCAGGTATTTTACCTTACAATAGACTGAACAGAGAATCCAGCCATGCTGTCCAGGACTTCTGACCTACAGACCCATGAGCTAACTTTGTGGTAATTTGTAACACAACAAAATAGGAAAGGAATACAACCTTCTTCAAGCGATTTCCTTTATGATCCAAAGCTCATTTTCAACATATTCTTTTGCCTTGGGAGAAATATCTGCCTGATTGTAGAACCAACAGCAGTTGTATTTCTCCTGGGAAACTGTGGCCAGTCTTCATCTTCTGGAAATCACTAATTGTGTAAGTGGCCTTGCTCTTCTGTTAGCAAGGGCAGCATGAACTCATGGAGATCAGCCCCTTATCCCAGGTCTCTGAGGGACAGCTCTGCCATGGTGTGGGAGCTGCCCCAGGCTTTACCAAGACCATGTGAGTCAGACTGGGGGTGGGGAGGTGGGTGGGACTTGGGCATCTGTCCTCTTTAAGGCTCCCAGGTGAGTCCAGTGTATACTCAATGATGTGAACCACAAAATTAGAGGGCAGAAGACAGAGGCAGAGAGACTAATTTGGAGGCAGCTGTAACAGTGTCTGAGTTATGACAATGACACAAACCCTGTCTGTCGGTATGAAGGAGGGGAGGGGAGAGGGGAGACCGCCAAGTGATAAAATGGATAGAACTTGGTGACCAATTGGAAGAGGGTGTTGAGGGAAAGAGAGACGCCCCTTTGGCTGAACCCATTTCTTTGAATTCAGGATCTTTTTCTTACAAATTATGTAACTCCTTATAATTACTGTCCTTCCAGACCTGGGTTTTGGCCTTTATCACCAAGTCCAATTAAGGATGCAGGAGTGATAAGAGTTAGCTCTTTGCATCTAAGCATATGAGGTTGGAGGGAAAAACTGCTTTGATTCTACTTTTTTAAAACAGCGATGAAACCACACGACTGCAAAGCCTTTGGGTAAATGAAATCCCAGGAAGTGTGTCGGTTGCTATTCCATCTGGGTCAGACAGTCTGCTTAGTGAAGACAAGGGCTACATTTTGCATAGAGCTCTTTCTAGCCACCCACTCCCTCTCACTGAATAGATGAGCAATTTTGAGGGATAATCTAAAGAAGAATGGACATGGCTCATCCATGTGAATGTAACGGCGAAAACATGATAATATTTACTCCTCACTCAATGAAAAGACGCCTAGAAAATGATTTTTTTTTTAAAGGCAAACGTTTTCCCCCTCAGTGACTTGCTTTAAAATTTCTAAGTTGTATTCCCATCTAAAAATAAATGTAAGTTTTAGGCAAAGGTATTTTTTCTTGCTAATGTAACATCTTTTGTCCTGGGACATGCCACACGGATACTTAGGAGAAGCTCTCTAAGGTCTAAGGATGGGCTTGCTGCCAGCCCCAGGCACACCACCATCTTGGGGCTCTGTCTTCCAGCAGCAGCTGCCACATTCCCTCCAGAGGTGTCTCTGGAGCTCCCTGCTACCCACAGGTTGCTGGATCATGGGATGAGTGAGTTAATCTTTCATTAAATACTGGTCAGAATCCAAGAACTTCACACCTACCTTCTTCTGCATTTCCAGGGGATAGGTGGAGAACCCCAAAAACAACACTCACTTGTGCTCTGGAAGTAACCAATAGTGATTCTCATCAAATTACAGTTGACTCTTGAATAACATGGGTTTGAACTGTGTGAGTCTACTTATACATGAATTTTTTTCAATAAATATATTTGAAAAAATTTTGGAGTTTGCAACAATTTGAAAAAACTTGCAGACAAACCACCACCTCAGAGACAGCAAGACCAACTCCTCCTCTTCATCCTCCTCCTCCTCAGTCTACTCAATGTAATGACAAAGATGAAAACCTTTGTTATCATACACTTCCACTTAATGACTAGCAAATATATTTTCTCTTCCTTATGACTTTCTTAATATTTTTTCTCTAGTTTACTTTATTGTAAGAATATGGTATATAATACATATAACATATAAAATATGTTAATCACTGTTTATGTTACTGGTAAGGCTTCTAGTTAACAACAGGGTGTTAGTGGTTAAGTTTTGGGGGAGTCAAAAGTTATACACAAATGTTTGACTGCATGGGGGATTGGGAGCCCTAAACTCCTGTGTTGTTCAAGGGTCAACTGCATTTTCTTAGAAATATTTGCTAATATACAGAATCTACAAGGAATTTAAACAAATTTACAAGAAAACCCTATCAAAAAGTGGGCAAAGGATATAAACAGATGCTTCTCAGAAGAAGATATTTATGTGGCCAACAAACATGAAAAAAAGCTCATCATCACTGGTCATTAGAGAAATGCAAATCAAAACCACAATGAGATACCATTTCATGCCAGTCAGAATGGCAATTATTAAAAAGTCAGGAAACAACAGATGCTGGTGAGTCTGTGGAGAAACTAATTTACACTGGTGGTGGTGGTGTAAATTAGTTCAACCATTGTGGAAGACAGTGTGGCAATTCCTCAAGGATCTAGAACCAGAAATACCATTTTACCCAGCAATCCCATTACTGGGTATATACCCAAAGGATTATAAATCATGTTACTATAAAGACACACGTGCATGTATGTTTATTGTAGCACGATTTACAATAGCAAAGATTTGGAACCAACCCAAATACCCATCAATGATAGACTGGATAAAGAAAATGTGGCACACATATACCATGGAATACTATGCAACCATAAAAAAGAATGAGTTCATGTCCTTTGCAGGTACATGGATGAAGCTGAAAGCCATCGTTCTCAGTAAACTAACACAGGAACAGAAAACTAAACACCACATGTTCTCACTCATAAGTGGGAGTTGAACAATGAGAACACACGGGCACAGGGAGAGGAACATCACACACCAGGGCCTATTGGGTGGTGGGGGGCAAGAAGAGGGAGAGCATTAGGACAAACACCTAATACATGTGGGGCTTAAAACCTAGACGACGTGTTGATGGGTGCAGCAAACCACCATGACACAGGTATACCTATGTTAACCTGCATGTTTAGCACATGTATCCCAGAACTTAAAGTAAAATAATAGTAAATCCACATTTCAATCATCATTTTGAACTATGAGCAATCCACCCACTCAGTTTACTTGTTTATCCAGCCCCTCCCCCCACATCCATCCTTCCATCTGGTGGGATAGATCCACTGTCTATTCCTCTCACAGATACTATTCTAGGGTCAGTAAATTCCTTTAAAAGAAACATCTTGAATGAGGAATGAAGCTCCTGCTTATAGGCAGTAACTCATTATTTTTTGCACTTTCCAGTTTTCTGTATGTTGTCCAAATATGCCTTTGACTTCTCCATGATGTTGAAATCTATGTATTTTTGTAACCAGAGAGCTGGAGTAGTCCCAGAGAGAAACATTATAGAAAGGCTCACAAACAGTACTAATTAACTTTTACCGGGTAGTTATCCCATGTGGGGCAAGTGCTGACAGCATCACGGCATTGCTTCACCGCATCCTCAGACACAGTTTCCACAGTCCTCTGAAGGGGCTTCTATTTTTATCATCTATCCATACCATTATAAATCCTGTATTTGAGGCTCGGCTGGGTGTGGTGACTCACACCTGTAATCATAGCACTCTGGGAGGCCAAGGCAGGAGGATTGCTTGAGGCCAGGAGTTTGAGACCAGCCTGGGCAACATAGTGAAACCCCATTTATAAAATTTTTTTTTTTTTAATTATCAGCCAGGTATGGTGGCTCACGCCTATAATCCCAGCACTCTGTGAGGCCAAGGCAGGCAGATCACCTGAGGTCAAGAATTTGTGACCAGACTGGCCAACATGGTGAAACTCTGTCTGTACTGAAAATACAAAAATTAGCTGGGTGTGGTGGCACATGCCTGTAATCCCAGCTACTTGGGAGGTTGAGACAGGAGACAGGAGAATCACCCGGGAGGTGGAGGTTGCAGTGAGTGGAGATCGCACCACTGCACTCCAGCCTGGGTGACAGAGCAAGCCTCCATCTCAAAAAAAACCCAAAAAACAAAACAAAACAAAACAAAATTAGCCGTGCATGGTAGTATGTGCCTGTAGTCCTAGCTACTCAGGAGGCAGAGGTGGGAGAATTGCTTGAGCCCAGGAGTTCAAGGTTGCAGTGAGCTGTGATCAAGCCATTGCCCTCCAGCTTTGGTAACAGAGCACGACTCTTGTCTCAAAGAAGTAAATAAATAAATAAAAGTAAGAACTTTATTTATTTATTTATTTATTTATTTATTTTTTCCATCTGCCCAGTTTTATTGGGAACAAGGGCATTATAACTGCTATCAAAGAGAAGGGAGCCCAAGGGCTCCTTCTGTAGCAAGATCTTCTTCAGAGTTGAGCCAGGGCTGGGAGGGCAAGAGACCCTTTTTTCAGGCAGGATCATACTACCACCCTCAGCAGGACTTCCCCAAAAAGTTATTCTCCTTTAGCGCAGCATTTGGCACTTAAGGAAAAAAGGACCAACAAAGGTAGCATTAGGAAGACAAGCCCAGATTTATCAGGATACCCACTCAGCCAACTGCTTTAGTGCTTCTTCATCTTCATCCGCTTTGGGAGCTGGCTCTGCCGGCAGATGAGTAGAAGGTACACCAGGCAATTTGACTGGGGGTTCTTCCTCCTTGTCGCCCACACTTAACAACTCCTGGGCCAATTCCTCCTGTTCCAGCAACTCTAGCTCCTCCAGCAGTTCATCCTCATCCACATCATCTCCAAAGCCCATAGGCCGAGAAATGGCATCTGAGATCTGCTGGGCCACCTCCTGTTGTTCTATGATGTCAGTCATCAGTTCATCTACCTTGTCAATGTCCATGTCCTGGTAGGCTTTCTTCATGCCTTGGGCAGCAAGCTCCATGGTACGAAGGACTTCTGCATTGGTGGTGGCATTCTCAATGGCCTCACGCTGAAACTCCAGGGTGGATAATGTCCCGTCAGTTTGTGCCAGCTGCTGTTCGAATCTTTTCTTCCTCCGCAAAGCCTGTAGGGCAGCTCTCTTATTCTTGGTCCCATACTTCTTGGCTGTTTGTAGCTCCTGTTGAATCTTCTGCTCCAAAAATTCCTGTTTCTTGATCAGTATCTTCTCTGTCTCCTTCAGTTTCTGTATTGCTTCTTCAGGGGTTGGCCCTTTCTCCTTCTTTTTTTTTTTTTTTTTTTTTTTTTTTTTTTTTTTTTTTTTTTTTTTTGAGACGGAGTCTCGCTCTGTAGCCCAGGCTGGAGTGCAGTGGCCGGATCTCAGCTCACTGCAAGCTCCGCCTCCCGGGTTCACGCCATTCTCCTGCCTCAGCCTCCAGAGTAGCTGGGACTACAGGCGCCCGCCACCTCGCCCGGCTAGTTTTTTGTATTTCTTTAGTAGAGACGGGGTTTCACCGTGTTCGCCAGGATGGTCTCGATCTCCTGACCTCGTGATCCGCCCGTCTCGGCCTCCCAAAGTGCTGGGATTACAGGCTTGAGCCACCGCGCCCGGCCCCCTTTCTCCTTCTTACCCTCCCCGAAGAGCCTGCCGAGACCACTCATCGGGAGCTCGCCTATCCCGCCTCCGCCCCTCGGCGTCCTCCAGACTTCCGCCTTGCTCCTGGGAGGGTGATGGTCTCAAAGTAAGAACTTTAATTCACCATAGCACCAAGTTTCTAAAATGCCATCCACAGGTAGAAGATGCATAACAAAGAACTATATCCAGAATATACAAAGAACTACAAATTAACGTGAAAAAAGTAAACAGCCCAGTGGGAAAAAAGGACAAAAGATTTTGCAAACCCTTCACAAAAGCAGGAATCCAATGGCCAATAAATCTGGGGTCCCTAACACGAGAAAATGTTCAGCTTCATTAATCATCAGGAAGATACAAATTAAAACTACACTGCAATACTACTACACACCCTTTCACAACTAAAAATAAAAAGACAATATCAAGTATTGACAAGGATGTGGAGCAACTGGAGCTCTCATATACTGCTGGTGGAAGTGTAAATTTGTAAAACCACTTTGTAAAACTTTAGCAGAATCTATTAAAAATTATATGCATAAACCATGAACTAATAATTTCACCCTAATTATATACCCAACAAAAGTCACATATATTGGCCAGGCCTGGTGGCTCATGCCTGTAATCCCAGCACTTCAGGAGGTTGAGGCAGGTGGATCACCTGAGGTCAGGAGTTTGAGACAAAGCTGGCCAACAAGGTGAAACCATGTCTCTACTAAAAATACAAAAAATTATCCGAGCATGGTGGTGGGCACCTGTAATCCCAGCTACTCGGAGGCTGAGGCAGGAGAATCGCTTGAACCCAGGAGGCGGAGGTTACAGTGAGCCGAGATAGCACCATTGCACCCTAGCCTCGGTAACAAGAGCAAAACTTCATCTAGGGGGAAAAAATCACATATATTCACAAAAAAATGTATAAAAATATTCATAGCAGCAACACTAAACCCAAACGTCCATCAACAGTAGAATAAACTGGTACAGTCACACAAAAGAATGAAAAACTACAGCACGACATGGATTAATCCTACAAAAGTAATGTTGAGCAAAAGAAACTCAAAGAGGCTGGGCACAGTGGCTCACTCCTGTAATCCCAGCACTTTGGGAGGACAAGGCAGGAGGATCACTTGAGCCCAGGAGTTAGAGACCAGCCTGGGCAACAAAGCAAGACTTCATCTCTACAAAAATTTTTAAAAAGTTTTAAATATTAGCCAGGTGCGGTGGCATGTGCCTGTAGTCCTAGCTACTCAGGAGGCTGAGTCAGGGGTATTGCTTGAGTACAGGAGGTCAAAGTTGCAGTGAACCTGACAACACCACTGATTTCTAGCCTGGGCTACAGAATGAGACCTTGTCTCAACAAAAAAGAAATTGAGGCCCAAGGCCACCAAGTTATTAAGTGGCCGAGCCAGGGAATAACCCATGTTTGTTGGATACAAATGTTTTATGGGCCGTCTGCTGTGTCGGGTACTGCTCTGGTGGGTGATAAGGAATAGCCCTGAAGAGGACAGGCAGGTACATCCCTGCCCCTGGAGGCTGCCCTCTGGGAGGGAGGCAAACACAATTACAACACGAGCACCATGAATGAAAATAGTGATTGGAGAAAATAAAGACCTGTGTGGAGAATAGTTTAGATAGGGTGGTTATGGAAGGCCTCTCCCAGGAGGTGACATTTGGGAAAAAGATCTAAATGTGGGGAGGGAGTGAATTATTTATTTGGGGTAATTGTCCCAAGCAGAGAACCCTGAAGTGCAAGGGCTCTGAGGGAAGAACCATCTTGCTGTATTCAAGGGTCAGAAAGAGGACCCTTGAGGCTGGAATTAGGTAGAAAAGAAGGAGGCAGTGTCAGGCAAGGGCAGAGCAGCAGGAATGATGGTGAAAAAGCCTCTGGAGAGTTCTGAGCGGAATTATTATGTAATGGGATGGAGCGGAGAGGAGAGTGGAATACGCAGGAGAAGGAGCAGCTACTTTCAGGATCAAGGGTGCTTAAAGACAAGATGGGATGGGATCCCACGTGCAAATGGAGAGGCTGGCCTGAGACAGTTGTCACTGGAAGGAGGCACAGCATAGGAGTGTGTGTGCAGGCAGGCTGGGTGTGTTCTGATTGCCTTCACTCTGGGTGAGAGAGGGAAGTGCACTCTAGGTGTGAGGAAAATGAAAGTGTAAAGCAGCCTTCTCTCCACACACAGAGGCGCAGTGCTTCTGGGAGTGAGCTTTGAAGGGAGCTTGAGATCTGTGGTCATAAGATTAAAGGAACACTCTTATGCTGCCTGGATGCAAGCAAAGAGTGGACGGAGAATTAAGTTTAACGAGGGTGGGGTTTTGCCAGGTGAGAGCGATGAGTTTTGTTTTATTTCAGTCATGCTCTTAACTTCCTATGCCTATTAGTCCAACACAGTGCTTGTGTGAGCAAGGGCACACCGACCCCCCCATAAGAAATAACCACCCCATGTTCTATGCCTGGAATGTAGGTTGTCCTTATTTTCTTTCCTGTTCAAAGTGCAAAGAGTTTTTTATTTTGTTTGTTTTTTGAGACAGTCTCACTCTGTTGCTCAGGCTGGAGTGTAGTGGCACAATCTCGGTTCACTGCAACCTCTGCCTCCTGGGTTCAAGCTATTCTCGTGCCTCAGCCTCCCGAGTAGCTGGGATTACAGGTGCGTACCACCACACTCAGCTACTTTTTTTGTGTTTTTAGTAGAGATGGGGTTTCACTATGTTGGCCAGGCTGGTCTCGAACTCCTGACCTCAAGTGATCCACCTGCCTTGGCCTCCCAAAGTGCTGGAGCTGCCGCGTCTGGCTGAAAGTGCAAAGGGTTTTAACCATGTGAATTTGAGACGTCTGAGAGGACAATGCAGAATCTTTCTAAGGCAAGTTATCTGAGAGAGCTCCGCTCAGAAACCATGTGATTGTTCTAGATAGCTCTTTGTTACAGGCTGGTCTCTGAAAAGTCAGATTCTCCTGTTCTTGAATAATCCTATTCCTGACAAGTCCTCTCCTCTCTCCTCATCCAGTAGTCACTGTGCACACAGGAGAGCAAAATCACCTCATATTGGCTCTCTAAGTGCTTAATAAAAGGCAAACTAAAGAGACTTAGAAATTTCTAGAAATGAACGGTCTACAAAGAAAACGATTAGATTAGAATAACTAGATTACAAAAATTTAATGTTGACAATTTTAAGCAAGCAAGCTTTTTTTAAAATCTGAAAGTGTAACACACATATATACATATTATATACTTGGCCGATAAAATTAAGTAGTTTCCAATTAAACTCAACTCTTTAAAACAGCAACTATCTATTAGTGACTATGTGTAAATGTATAGATTTGGATGTATAACTACATTGTACCCATAAACTGAGCATTAATGCTGAGGGTCTACTAACCTCCTTGGAAATGCAGTCATCTTTGGGTTCTGCCAGAGCAGCCATTTCTCATAAAAGATAGTTGCAGTGAAGAATGCAGGCAGGGAAATTATCCATAGCTCTGGGGGAGGCATAAGAAAGTCCCCAGGATCAGACTTCCCTTTGATCCAAGGGCTGCTTGATAATTCCGACTTCCCATTGGCAGAGAGCACAGATAAGGGCCTTTACACCCTGGCAACATGCCTGGGGACTTCATTAACTTAAGGGCTTCTGCCATCTTTGCTGTAAGTAACATAGGAAAAACTCACAAAGAGAAACAAAATGTTATTTCTGTGCATTCATATGCAAGGATTTGATTCTAATTTTTTGGACTCTTTCAGGAAACAGCCCACTGGAGAAAACCCCTGATCTAAAAGCACCAATCCTGTCTTAAGCTACAGCACCTTAAATCCAGGGACACTTTCACCTAGTTTAGATGGTTGAAAGAAGTGGGATCTAATGGTCTACTAGAACCTAAGATTAATTATTGTGAGGGGGCAGGGTGAGGTCACAGTGAACCACAAACTCTTGAGTAAGCGCATTTTGAGGGCTTTGCTCCTTGGATTAGTCTTACCGTGTGTTTTGAAGCAAAAGAAATGAGTTGATCATAGTTAATCCACTTGTTCATCAACCTGAACTTCCCTGTCCTCACAGAGCAAGAAGGGTAAAAAGCACTGAGAGCAGAACATTCTGCCTTCAGAACAGGCTTGAAAATGCAGTTGGTCGGCCGGGCGCGGTGGCTCACGCCTGTAATCCCAGCACTTTGGGAGGTCGAGACGGGAGGATTACGAGGTCAGGAGATCGAGACCATCCTGACTAACACGGTGAAACCCCATCTCCACTAAAAATACAAAAATTAGCCGGGTGCGGTGGTGGGCTTCTGTAGTCCCAGCTACTCGGGAGGCTGAGGCAGGAGAATGGCGTAAACCCGGGAGGCGGAGCTTGCGGTGAGTGGAGATCGTGCCACTGCACTCCAGCCTGGGCGACAGAGGGAGACCCCGTCTCAAAAAAAAAAAAAAAAAAAAAAAAAAAGAAAAGAAAATGCAGTTGGTATGGGGAGGTGATGGGCCTGGGCTGCGTTCCTCCCTAGCCTGGGTCTCACGGTGTTGGGTGAGGCCAGGGATGGGAAGAGCACAGTCTAGGCATCTCTGACCTGCCCGAATGCCTCTGTGCTACATTCATTTACCTGCTTACAAGTCACACTAACTTTACTTGGCTCTGTGAGATCCTTGGGAAGTAAGAATTTACTTTTTCTCAAGGCTTTTACCTGAAGAAAAGTGTTTTTTTTCCCCCAGAGTGTGACCACTAAATTGAATGCTGGAGCTGAAAGTTACAACTCTGAAATCAAGATCTTTATATTTGAAATGTCTTTTTTTTGAGACAGAGTCTCGCTCTGTCACCCAGGCTGGAGTGCAATGGCACAATCTTGGCTCACTGCAACCTCCACCTCCTGGGTTCAAGTGATTCTTCTGCCTCAGCCTCCCGAGTAGCTAGGAATACAGGCGCCCGCCACCATGCCCAGCTAATTTTTTATATTTTTGGTGGAGATGGCCAGGCTCCATCTGGAGATGGCTCCACCATGTTGGCCAGGCTGATCTAGAACTCCTGACCTCAAGTGATCCACTTGCCTAGGCCTCCCAAAGTGCTGGGATTATAAGTGTAAGCCACTGCGCTGAGCTATATTTGAAATTTTTTATCCTTCAGTGAAATGTTAATAAAAACAGTTTTTTTGAGTGGCCATTTAAGATTTAAAAACCAGGATATAATCAGCTAGACTTTTGCCAACTCACAGGCACCTACTGAGTAAAGAGCATGGTGCCCGATGGCCTGCAGAATCCGCATAGCTGAGAGTCTGGCTGGCTACCCCCATCCCAGGGAGACTTGCTACACTTATTTTAATTGCTGGCTCTGCAGTCAGAGATAATCAAAAAGCCCGTCCTTTCTGCAGCTTCCTGAGGCTCCTTGCGTGGTGAGATTATTACGGTGACATTTTTCTTTTGTTTGTATGTATTCCCAAGGAACATGTACTGTTTTACTTTTTAAATGTTAGAGTTGGTGACATCTTACACGCTTATTTTGGTCCTAATTTTAATTCTAAAAACTCTAGTGTTTCATGGTTAAGTATTGTAATAGGTGAGTATATGTTTGGTTTATTGGGTTATATGGAGATGATCAAGCTCATATAAAAACAAATAAAATAGTGTGTGTATATATATGTATGTGTGTATATATATGTGTATGTACAAATATATGATTATATATGCACCTCAACCAGTAATTATACTGCCTTTTTCATTCAAATGTTATCTTTACCATGGCAAGTCTTGATTTTTAAACAGCTTTTTTTTCCTTCTTTTTTTTTTTGAGAAGGATCTCGTCTGTCACCTAGGCTGGAGTACAGTGGCACGATCATGGTTCACTGCAGCTTTGACCTCCAGGGCTCAAGCAATCCTCTCGCCATAGTCCCTCCAGTAACTGGGATTACAGGCACATGCTACCATGCCTGGTTAATTTTTGTAGTTTTTGTAGAGACAGGGTTTTGCCACGTTGCCCAGGCTGGTCTTGAACTCCTGGGCTCAAGTGATTTGCCCCCACCTTAGCCTCCCAAACTGCTGGGATTATTGGTGTGAGCCACTGTGCTTGGCCTGGAGCTTTTTTAAAAAACAAGTGTTACAGAATACCTCTTTATTATTTTTCATTTAGCTAATTGGTATAATAAGCCATACAATATATATTTAAGTAATAAAATAGTAATACATCCTTGCAATCATTTTAGCATATCTCTTTATAAGTAACTAGTTTCCTTATTCACTACCGGTTTCTGCCATCCACAATTTTCTCAATCCTGAAATCGTATCTTTGACATGTGGGCAATTTCTCTGTTTTTACATGCTTGAGAATGTCTGTATTCGGCATAGTCACACATCACTGACAACTGGTATGGTAGAGAACAATTTTTTTTTTCCCTTTAAATAGACATCTTACCAAGCACATCTTTGTGCTGTGAAGAGAACATTCAAATTTTCTTGGCTTTTGCTATTTTCCAGGCGTCCAACAGTTTCTTCTGTTTGTTTATAGCATTCTTCAGTTCAAAAATTCTTCCTCCAGAAACCCCTTGGCTCCTTTTGGAGTAAATTCAATGTAAGAAACTGAAGGAAATTTTAGGAAATTTCAGATTGTTCTCAACATGATTCAAGAGAACATTTTATTTTTAAAACTTTATTAGAGCAAAGAATGGTGAGAAGGACTGTGTAGTTCTGGAAGCTTGCTGTGTATTGGATTATTATTGTTTTTTCTTATTTATGTGTCTACTAAATTTTCCACTATGAACCTACATATATATTTTATTATATCAATTCCAGCTATCTGAAATATGAGGAATTTCAATTTTAATTAGGTATTTTTTTAGATAAAAATGTTTTCATCTTTTTTTCATTGGTTATTATATTTCTGTATGTTATTTTTTAGAAACATCTATTGTTCATAAATTAGATTTCTGGGTTTTAAAAAGTTCTGTTTTCATCTTCTGTTTCCACTGGGTTGGGGATGATTTTTTTTCAGTTTGTCTTCTAATTCAGTAATTCCTTTTCCCATGGTCTCTAAGTCACATACCTGTGACTGTTGGTCAAAAGGTTGGACCCATTATCTCCTTACTGCCCTTCTTACCATTCATTGCTCTCCTAGAAAGTTTCAAAGATACAATGTTCTCTTGAATCATGTAGAGAACAGGTGTAATTTTCTAGAATTTCTTTACATTGAATTTATTTCAAAAGAAGCCAATCTCTATGAATTTTCTTAGTGTTTCTTTTTATTTGAACCGCAGAATACTTTTTATATGAAATGAGTGATAACTTATTTCAATGCAAAGAATGTAACAACAAATAATTTTCCTGACCAAATAACCAGTGGCGTTTCCTCCAAGGAATACCTATATCAAGCAACCCGTGGATCCTCCTACAGAGGAATGGATAATCAAAATAGAGCATATACATAGTAGGGAATACTATTCAGACTTAAAAAGGGAGGAAATTCTGGCACACGCGGCAACATGGTTGAACCTTGAAGATATTATGTTCACTGAAATAAGCCAGGAACAAAAGGGCAAACACTGTATGATTCCTCCTACATGAGGTGCCTAGTGTGGTCAAATTCCTAGAGACAGGAAGTAGGATGGTGGCTGCCAAGGGCTCTGAGGATGGGGGGAATGAGGAGTTGGTGTTTAATGGGGACGAATTTCAGTTTGGGAAGATGAAAAGTTCTGGAGATGGATGGTGATGATGGTTGGACAACAATGTGAATGCATGCAGTGTCACTGAGCTCTATATGCTGAAAAATGGTTATGATGGTAAATTTTGTTATGTATATTTTACCACAATTAAAAATTTAAAAAAAACCACAAAAATAACCATGTAAATCTACTATGCCCAGCCATTAGAAGGCACAGTTTACTCAAATTTGTATTTGTAGGTACACGCAAAGAAAAAAATAAGCTTAAAAACAAAACAAAACAAAACAAAACAGCGAGATTCTTTTTTCAGAATGAGACAGGGAAAAGAAAGAAAGAAGAAGGAAGGAACCGGGCATGGTGGCGTATGCCTGTAATCCCAGCACTTTGGGAGGCCAAGGCAGGAGGATCACTTGAGATCAGGAGTTTGAGACGAGCCTGGCCAACAGAGAAACCCCGTCTTGACTAAAATACAAAATTCAGGTAGGAGAATCACTTGAACCCAAGAGGCAGAGGTTGCAGTGAGCCCAGATCAAGCCACTGCACTCCAGCCTGGGCGACAGAGGGAGACTCTATCTCAAAAAGAAAAAAAAAAAGGAAAAGGCAGAACGACACTGAAGTCCACTGGCAGCACCGCAGAGTTCACTGTGATGCCTGCAGCGACTCCCAGTGCCCTCAGTCTGCTTTGCCTCCATCTCTTCCTGCTGCAGGTTTCGGGCATCTTAACAACATTATAATCATCAGAAATTCCTCTCCATTTCTGGCCTGAGCACTGTCTTCGTCTCTGGTTTTAATTAAATCATGGGGTTCAGTATTGATTGGTTTTGTCTTTTCTGTTTATTATTCCCATAGGAATGGCTGTGGGGTTGATGGGTAGACTAAACAGGCATCTATATCACTTGATGGATGTCTGATCCCTGCTCTGGAAAAGGAGGGATGTGGCAACTGTTTTAGCACTCTTATATTAGCACATGCCAACATTCTTTCCCTTTGCATCAAGGACTAAATTGTGACACTACAAGTTAGAGCATCTAGATAAAGCCAGACCAGTCATGAGAAGAGAGAAAAGAGAATATTTTTAAAAAGATAATGAGCTTTTTCCTTGTAAAAAAAAAATTAAAAAAATTATAGATGTTAAAATAGTTAACAGAGAAAACACAAAAACCCACAATCCCACTATTTGGATAATACCTGTGATATTTTTTAGAAAAGAAATCTATTGTTAGAAAACATAAACAAGTTTAAAAAAGGAACATGACTCTTTGTTAGTAAATATAAACAGATGAAAAAGAAAAGGCACAGAATAAGTGAGATCCTGCACACCCCACCTCCACATAATCCTCAAAGGTAGTCACTGTTACTCATTTCTTGTTATCCTTTCCTAGAAATAATTTTTCTAACTATTAATTAAAAACTACATCAATGGGGTAATATTAAAAGCACTGCTCTGAGCCTTGCTTTTGCACTTCATAAAACATACTGAGGCCGGGCTCGGTGGCTCACGCCTGTAATCCCAGCACTTTGGGAGGCCAAGATGGGTGGATCACCTGAGGTCAGAAGTTCGAGACCAGACTGGCCAACATGGTGAAACCCCATCTCTACTAAAAATGCAAAAAAATTAGCTGGTCGTGGTGGTGGTCACCTGTAATCCCAGCTACTCAGGAGGTTGAAGCAGGAGAATCACTTGAACCAGGGAGGAGGAGGTTGCAGTGAGCCAAGATTGTGCCATTGCACTCCAGCCTGGGCAACAAGAATGAAACTCTGTCTCGGCCGGGCGCGGTGGCTCAAGCCTGTAATCCCAGCACTTTGGGAGGCCGAGACGGGCGGATCACGAGGTCAGGAGATCGAGACCATCCTGGCTAACACGGTGAAACCCCGTCTCTACTAAAAAAGTACAAAAACTAGCCGGGCGAGGTGGCGGGCGCCTGTAGTCCCAGCTACTCGGGAGGCTGAGCCAGGAGAATGGCGTAAACCCGGGAGGCGGAGCTTGCAGTGAGCAGAGATCCGGCCACCGCACTCCAGCCTGGGTGACAGAGCGAGACTCCGTCTCAAAAAAAAAAAAAAAAAAAAAAAAAAAAAAGAATGAAACTCTGTCTCAAAAGAAAACAAAACAAAATCCACCATCAGCAAAAAATGTATTGAGAACCTTTCCCCGTAATCGCTATCTGCTCCCCTGCTGCTCTTGCCCTTGGGGTGTATTATCCAGTCTCCCTAATGGAGACACTGACTTTCCTGTGGTTGCTGTTCCCACAATGCAGTGATGAATAATTTTGTCTATATATCCCAAATAGCTTTTGCAAATATGCCCAAGAGAAATTTTGATAAATTCGATAAATTTTGCTAAACTGCCTTGAAAAAAATGGGCCCAATATTGTACACGTGCTTTTCCCACTCTCTCATCATCCCTGGGTACCGTAAAACTTTTGAATTTTTGCTTTCTGATTGGAGCATTTTAAAAAATAGCCTTTCGTTTATTTTATAGCAGTTTTAGGTCCACAGTAAAACTGAGCAGAAAGCACAGCATTCCCATATATGCCCTATCCCCACACATGCACAGCCTCCCCCACTACCAATGTTCCACTCAAGAGTGGTATGTTTGTCACACTTGATGAGCCTACCCTGGCACATCGTTATTACCCAAGTGCATACTTTCCATCAGAGGTTACTCTTCGTGTTGTATATTCTGTGGGTTTTGAAAAATGTGTAATAATATGTTGCCACCATCATAGTATCATACAGAAGAGTTTCACTGCCCTAAAAATCCTTTGTGCTCCTCCTATACATCCCTCCCTCCCCACTAAATCTTCACAACCACTGATCTTTTTTACTGTCTCCTTATGTTTGGAAGGTCATATAGATGAATTGTAAAATTATGTAGCCTTTCAGATTGGCTTCTTTCACTTAGTAATATGCAGCTAAGATTTCTTCAGGTCTTTTTATAGCTTGGCAGCTCATTTTTTTTTAGTACTGAATAATAATCCATTGTTTGGATGTAGCACAATTTATCTGCTTGCCTGCTGAAGGATATCTTGCTTCCAAGATGCCTCCAAGTTTTGACAATTATGGATAGAGCTGCTGTAAACATGTGCAGATGTTTGTATGGACATAAGTTTTCAACTCTTTTGGGTAAGTACCAAGGAGCGAGATTGCTGAATCATATGGTAAGGGTATGTTTAGTTTTGTAATAAACAAGCAAACTGTCTTCCAAAGTAGCTGTACCACTTTGCATTTCCACCAGCAATGAATAAGAGTTCCTGTTGCTCCATATCCTTGACAGAATTTTGTGTTGGGCATCTTTTCATATGCTAATTTTCCATTCGTATATCTTTGGTGAGATATCTATCCTGGTCTTTCGCCCCCTTTTTAAAAATTGGCTTGTTTGCTTTCTCATTGTTGACTTTCATGAGTTCTTGGTACGTTGTGAATGCTAGCCCTTTATCAAATATGTATTTTGCAAATATTTTCTTCCAGTCTGTAATTTGTCTTCTCATTCTCTTGATGGAACATCTTTTGTGTGTTTATTGGTCATTGCGTTTCCCCCGCTAAAAACCGACTTTAGGTTCTGGCCCATTTTTCAGATGGCTTGTCTTTTCTTTAATGATATAATTAGTTCATTTTGCTCTTAAAAGCTTAAGCTGTATCAGATTTATCTATCCTTCCATCATTTGAAAGACCTCACCTGTGAACTCATCCATTTTGTTTTGTTTTAGGGAAAGTTAACATTTCCTTTTGTCTATTCTGTGCTAAGCTCCTTGCCTCTAATCCCTGAGAAGTCAACATTTGGACCCTGCTGCAGAGAAAGAAGAGAAAAGCCTTTTGTTTAAGACGTCTCCATTCAATTTTCATGTCCTCTTTTTTCTAGGTCACTGGATATATTCATGTCAAGACTCGTCATATGAATATATTTATTTTGATGTGTTCATTCACAATTTCTAGGTCACGTAGTAAATGCCTAGGTAGTAAGTAAGAACATTCCAGCTTTCATAGTGCTGCCAAAGATTAAGGTGTTCTCTCCCAAAAGGGCAAAGGTAGACTTTTAACCGTACCAAGACTGTCAAATTGTCTCTTTATTTTATTTTATTTTTTTTGAGACAGAGTTTCACTCACTCTTGTAGCCCAGGCTGGAGTGCAATGGCACGATCTTGGCTCACTGCAACCTCCGCCTCCTAAGTTCAAGCGATTCTCCTGCCTCAGCCTCCTGACTAGCTGGGATTACAGGCACATGCCACCACACCCGGCTAATTTTGTATTTTTAGTAGAGATGGGGTTTCTCCATGTTGGTCAGGCTGGTCTCGAACTCCTGATCTCAGGTAATCTGCCTGCCTTGGCCTCCCAAAGTGCTGGGATTTCAGGTGTGAGCCACTGCGCCTGGCCCTAAATTTTTTCTTTATGTCAGCAAAGAGTGACATTGATATTTCCTATGACAGAAGTCCATTATCTTTCTGGAGCCATGAACCCTGTTTATCTGATGAGTGCCTTTGATCCATTCTCTAGGAGCATGTGCAAATGTGTCCATGAAACACCAGTGCTTCATAGATGTCCTGACCCCAATTTCAGAATGTGGCTCTTACAAACATAGAAAGGATTTCCACTTTCCATTAGGATTTCCATTTCCACTTTCCATAAATTTCTTCTAATGTCGTTTCTACAGAAAATGCAACTTGGAGAGAAGGTTTAGAACCAACTATTGAGGATCACAGAATGTGATTTGGTGTTTTGCTTCTTAGAGTCCAGAAAGGAAGGATGTAAACCACCCACCCCTGCACTATGGCAGCTGAACCATGGCTGCTGGGAAAGGTGTTTCAGAAAACAGTATCTCCAGAATGGAGACCCCAGAATGCCTCTTTAGTGTGAGGTCTGGACCTCTTCCCCTAAAACTGCACAGATTCCTTAAGGTTGGGCTAGGATAGACTCTAAACGTCCAAGATGCCTCTTTGAGAGGTTAGAGATTGTAAGCAGGGCCGGGGTAAGTTATCTAGAGAGAGGATGCCCAATCCCTTCCCTTTCTTTCTGTTCTAGAAGGGCAAGTCCATATGATGATGCCTTGCCCAAAAAGCAAGTGTACAAATGTCCCCGCTGCTTTAGTCTGATCAAAACCTGAAGGGACTTTTGCAGGAGACACATTTATGAATAACATGCCACTATATTCTGGGTTAAATATGCTTACGAGAAATAAAGGCTTGATCAGAAATCATGGCTGTTGTGTGTGCATATTTCAGTTGACTCCTTCTGGAAAACCCTGCATCATATTCTGGGCCTGCCCATAATTGGTCCTTACAAAGTACCCTGTATTGTCCACCTCCAGAGGCATGGAATAGTGCTGTGTCATTGCCTGTTTTCTTGTCTGTCTCCCCGCTACACACTTGCCCCTATCTTAGGCAGGTGGCTTGATGAACATGGGTATTTGTCTTGTTTAGTTTTACATGCCTAATGGTTAGCCCCAAGGAGCTTACTGACAAATATTTACTAAGTACATAAATGAAATTGAAGCTACAGGCTACATGAAGATGCCCAGAATAACTGTTCCAAGCAGACCTCCATGGTTGAGGGACAGAGTGTTGCATGGACTGGAGAGGTGGGAGCAGAAGGGCTGAGGAGGTGGAAACAGGTTCTGGGGAAAGAAGATTAGAGGCAAGAGGCTTTGAGCATTAGAAAACAATTTGCCAGATGAGCAGTGAGAAAAAAATGTGATGTGAATTCTCAGCTAGAAGAAATTATACATTATGTTGATATCTAACCATCAACTTCTATCACCCTTGGAAACTCCTTTTCTATTCCACCTTTGACTTTTGAGAAAGGAGACAAAGTTTAACAGTTAACAGTAGTCAGAAGATCTTGTAAGAAAAACCCCTGAAAAAGTCATTCTAAGTTAAACAGTACAATATTCTATTTTTTATTTATTCCCTTCATAAATGTCTGTTAGCCTTTTCTTAGAGGAGAATTTAAGAAAGCATTTTGATTTGTAGGAGCTATAGATCAAATGATACAGATAAAACACAATAAATGTAATCTTGAGTGCTTGAGCTAGAATTACATACATGATTTATTTACATGCAAAGGATCAATGCTGCCCAGACATTTACTAGAGGGTTTTAGATCACAAGGGCTCAAGATCATTTATTATAAAGCTGAGGTGTCTTCCAAATTAATTGACTTGTGTCTAACAATTCTGGGTAGCTGGTCCCATCAGTCGGCAACCTGTGGATTCCCTTTGCTACTAACGTGGTTGAAGTATTTTCCAGGACATTTTATAACCCATAGCAGCTGGTCCTTACTTGCTTTATTATGATTTGAAATATTTTTTGAAATATCTACTTTAAAAATCCCCAAGAAAAATATTACTATAGCCAAAGGTAATAACCTAGACTTTGGGGAAGGGAGGGTATTCATCAATTATTTGTCCACTGCAGGAGACTCAGACTGATGTGGAGGAAAATCTTGTCCCTATTTTAGAGTGCTAATTTACCCTATATTGGTGGGGAAATGTCCTGTTGAGTTGCCTTTTTTTTTTTTAGAGGATAGTGTCAGCACTTTGCTCAGGGGATCTGACAAAGTCAATGAATCTGTAAACATGAACTAGTGAAAAGATAGTTTAAGTTTGTTCTTTTTTCTTTGTCCTTTTTTTTTTTTTGAGATGGAGTCTCGCTCTGTCACCCAGGCTGGAGTGCAGCGGTGTGATCTCGGCTCACTGCAACCTCTGCCTCACAGTTCAAGTGATCCTTGTGCCCCAGTCTCCCAAGTAGCTAGGATCGCAGACGTGCACCACCATGCCTGGCTAATATTATTTTATTTTTTATTTTTTTATAGAGATGGAGTTTTGTCATGTTGGCCAGACTTGTCTTGAACTCCTGGCCGCATGTGATACACTCACCTTGGCCTCCCAAAGTGCTAGGATTACAAGCGTGAGCCACTGCACCCAGCTGTTCTTTGTTCTCTGGCAAAGAACTTTACTTTGAATGTTATGCTGTTCAGTTATTATCAAAAGCTTGGTTGCAGACGCACTAGATTAACATGGAAGAAGAAGGAGAGGACTTCCCTATGTTTCCTTCCAACTTCTCATTGAAAGAGTCAGAAGATAAAAAGTATGAAGTAAATAAATAAACAATAGCAATCTGAGGTGAGAATAAGAATAATCCAGCGTAACATAATCCTTGATGGGATTTCCACATATTTTAATGCTGATAAAGACAAAATAAAAAATACATCTTCAACTATACATGACCCAGCCTCTAAACTGAGAGAAGTCTCTACTCCAGAGTAGATGGTCCCGCACGGGGTCCTCTACACTGCCCTGCATGTCCTCAGCCTGCCCTGCATGCTGGTAGCCTTTCCCGATTGCTTGGACTCTGCCAGAGTCATTCCTCAGCTACCTATTTTCTGTATCTGAAGGCTGCAGTCCCAGGCCTCAGCATGGGTGGGGAGGAGGCCCACTGTACCGCCAGGTGAACGCTGTGCAGGGAGGGTCTCATAAACCAGGTGTGGGAGCAGTATGCTCGGGACTCTCACTTAGCTGGCTCACACCAACAGCTTCAGACTGCATCAGAGTCTCTGGCACTGTAAGAGAACCAGCAGGCAAAGGGAGGGCCCCCACTCCCTCCAGCAGCCCCTACAGATGACGCCGGCTGGGTGCCCGAGAGTGGGAAGAGGAGGATGTGAAAACTCACTGTCAGGTCCAGACCCGGCAGAGCAGCCTGGTTATTTTCAGTGGACTGTGTGTTGGGCTGAGGAGTTTACCCACCCTGTCTTTGGCAAACTGTAGGGATGGGCTGGTTTCTGTTTTTTGATGTATAATCAGAGAAAGAAAAATATATCATGGGGCTTATTTAAGAAGACTGTAATGGTAATGCACAAGGGGGAGTTAGCAAGGGCCAGAATAAGGAGAGGAAGAGCTTGCCTTTGACAGTGATTTTCTACAGAAAATAAAAGAAAGATATGAAATATCATAGGTGCTCCCAATAAGACACAAAAAGTATGAAAAACAGGAGGATACATAGGGACAATAAGTCCCATGTTCTTCAAACCTAAGACAACTAGTTTCCTTCCCTGTCGGCCTGAGCCAATTCTCACCCCATGCCTTTGTACAGGCCATCCCTTCTGCTGGCCTTGCCTGTCTGTCTTCAAGGCATGGCCAAGGCCCTCTCATGGTGCCTGCCTCAGGCCACGCCCCCTCCTCCCGCAGCCAGCACAGCTGCTGCAGGTGCCTGGTCATGGGTTTCTCTACACACCAGCACAGCACACTCCAGTACTGGAGACTTTACACAGTATTATAATTTATAATGGGGTAACTGTGAGTTCTCAGTGACAGGGCTTATATTTCATCTATCTCTATAAGCACATCCATCATAGTTTCTGATATACAATAAATGAGAGCCGTAGCAAGACAAGAGCAGAAGACAACCTCTTTTTAAACAAGGACCCCAACAGTTGCCCATGGGACAAAGACAAAGATGAGAGGGAACAAGACAATGAGAAGAAGAACTGATGCATCGTGAGACCATACAATGCTCAGAAAGTTAAAGCACTTTCTGAGTGCTTTAAAACACCAAAGGAGCATGTGACAGCTTGTTCCTCCTTTTCAAAGAATGGTAGGTTTAGTGTATTGTCACAAAACAACTCAGTGACTTTTGGGATGTGATATAATGGTAATACACAGTAACTCTTCATAAGGGATGAATGCAGCAGCAGCAATCCTCAACCTAGAAGTTGACACTCCAAGTTTATTAACAAATTGATTTAGGGAAACGTCACAGCATTTCCCCTTAGAAACAGTGTGTTCAAGTCCTCAGACCAGACTGCAAAGGCTTATTTAACCCGGAAGGTTGCTAGATTATACCCAAACTGAGCTGGGTTGCAAAACGTGTAAGTAAAATGTGGTTCTGCTCCATCACCATAGAGCCAAATGATCACTTAACCAGAATGATAGTTCCTGCCTCTCCACAGACGTGCTGGGCATCGACTAGAGTAATGTGTGAGAAACAGCTTTGAGAAGTGTGCCATGCTATCAAACAAAGGGGGCTCCTCCTAGTGTGGCTCCTATGAAACCTAACTGCCCATGAAAATACAGTTTTGTGGGATAGTGTGTGCTGCCTTCTGCCCCGGGACTCCAGGGACTCATTTTCACCATGACAACGGGAGCCCAGGATTTCTCTCTTTGTCCCTGGTGGCACAGGGGCTATGCGATCGAGCTCTCACATGCTTGGGGAATAAAAGTTGTCTGCAGGATGTACATTCAAGTGTCAACCCAAGTGTCTACTGATTTGTGTGAGAAAATCATTAAGGAGATAAAAATCAGGATGACAGCAATATGTCAAAATATTTCAAGATGCCAGAGTTTGAAGTATGAGCAGCAGCAGCTCACGTGGAATGACAAAGGTGAGGTCAGGGCAGTAGCAATCAGGCACCTGCTGAACCTTATGTCAACAGTGTGATGGAAGCATCTCATTTCCTCTTCTGAGGTACAAGCCTTTGTTTCTGGTGATGGCAGCCCTTGGGGAGCATATGCTTGTTGACAATTTGTCCTGCCCTAAGGGGCTGTACATCATACTTTAGAGGCCATTTTCTGGGCAGTTGGCCTCTTGCTTAATTTTAAGCCTACATTGCACAACACTGTGGTGATGTACGTCACACTTTGCACTGGTCCGAGCAGCAGGTGAACATCTGGAGTCTCCAGCAGGCTGAGTTCAGAGAAGTCAAATGCTCTAGGGAGCTTTATTTAAATAAGAAAAAGTGCTTCAGGTAAGAATTTGTCTGAATTCCAGGGCTGGCCAACACACCCAGAGTATCATTCCAGAGCAGAAGAAGGTGAGGAACTCCTCTCCCCTCCGAGCCTTGAGCCAACAGGCCAGTCCCGTCAGTGGGCACGGCCAATCCCTGCTGAGGGATCCTTGTGTCTGCCTCATTCAGTGACCTGCTGTGCAGTGGCAAGAGGCCAGGCCTGCAGTGGAAGGGTTTTCCCTAATTGGCTTCACTCCACTTCCTGCCTCCTTCCTTCTCTGCCTGTTGTGTGTTCAATGCCTTCCTGCTCTGTCTCCCTAGCTTCTGGTTCACCTTTTCTTTTCTGCCTCAATGTAGCTGTCCCTAAGCTACCTTGACTTAGTTGTCCCTCCAGCCTCAATGATTGGCTAACAGGTATCAGGATCTGTCTGGTTTTAGGGGGTACCCTCTTTTGAGGGATGCCCAAACAAACGGGCCTGGAAGAGAGGTTCTGGCACTCTGAGGACACCTCCCTAGTTCTCACACTTAACTGCTGTCCCAGACAGACAGGAATCATGTTCCGATCTGCATGGCCAGTGAGGGAAAAACACCAAAGCCGTCAAAAGCACATGTGCCTCTCCCTCTCTTCCCATTGCACCTCCCACTGAGTTCCCGGACGGTAAACCCAGTTCAGTGTCCAGCCAGGCTTTGGGGCTCGGGCATGCTTACCTTACTGCTTACTACCAAGGCCTCAATCAGCTCAACTTTAGGATGCTGTAGAACTGATTTGCAAAGCAGCAAAGTGGAATATTTTTTGGAGTGAAAGTCCTTTCTGAATCATTCATATTTGATGTCAAATACTTTCTCTCTCTCTCTCTCTTTTTTTTTTTGAAACGGAGTTTCACTCTTGTTGCCCAGGCTGGAGTGCAGTGGCGCGATCTCTGCTCACTGCACCCGGGTTCAAGTGATTCTTCTGCCTTAGCTTCCCAAGTAGCTGGGATTGTAGGCACTCGCTACCATGCCTGGCTAATTTTGTATTTTTAATAGAGACAGGGTTTCACCATGTTGGCCAGGCTGGTCTTAAACTCCTGACCTCAAGTGATCTGCCTGCCTGGGGCCTCCCAAAGTGTTGGGATTACAGGTGTGAGCCACTGGGCCTGGACTGTTTTTTTTTTTAACGTTAAAAAAGAAGATTCTTTTTCACTTCCACTAGCATGACAAAGTCCCCCACTGGTTTCTGTCCAGCCTCCCCAGTTGGTCATTTTAAATTTATGTGAAAAGGAAAAGGAAAAGGAATGCCATTTCTCAGTGCATTTCAGCCTAATCAGATGTATTAAGAACTAAGAGAGAAGCACTACAAGGATAAAAACTGGATTGTAATTAGGAAAGATGGCATCTATTACCATAGGCCTGAGCAAAGTCACACAGCAGGGAACAAAAGATGTGACTTAAATCCTGGATCTGCAATGAGTTCTGTGACCTGAGATAGATTATTTAGGCTCCTTGGCCACTGTCCTCATTTATACACAGAGAAGGGTGAGAGATTCTGGTCTTTCCGGGCCTATCACGTTATAATTCTATGACTAAAATCAACCTGAGGCAATAAATCCCACTTCATTAATTTATTTACAAGCCTAAAAGAAATAAAAACATAAGAAAATATCAATATTTAAAACCAAACAATTAAAAAATGTGATCCAAAGAAAAGGCTTCTTCGCTGTGATTGCACATGTCTCTGTTAGAAACGTTTGGCCATCTAAGGAAAATACAGAAGCTTGGCTCCTCCCTAACACACAAGTGTAGCATGAGCTTTAATAAGGTCGACTATGGATCTCATTCCTCTTGACTATTTTGAGGTGTCTCTCCATTTATTCATAATCAATCTATCAGTATATCTCCATATGTGTGTATGTACATGTACACACACACACACACACACACACGAACAAAATAGGCAAGTGAAGAAAGACCAGAGTTAGGTGTAACCGCAGACAGAGAAATGAGACTTACAGGAGCTGCCGAGTTTTTGACCGTGACACTGGGGGTGGTGGCTCGCAGGGCCCCACTCACTCCATGGTAGTATTTGAAGCAGATCTTAGTTTCAGCTGAAAGACAAACAAAAAACGAGACTGAGAAGTAGGGTATAACCCAGGGAGAGGCAGCTATGGCCACAGAGGACATCTCTAAGAACTGCAACCTAATTCCCCCCACGAGCAAGCCAGGCCACACTCGACAATGATGCTCCTCATGTGGCTTCAAGGACAGGTCTGAGTTCTTCCTAAAACTGTGACATGAAAAATTGTTTTGGCCTTAACATTTTGTATCCAAATTAAGTCCATTATTTGGACTTCTCAGGATCCATCCGACCCCATTAGAGGTCAGTGATTTTAAACCCTTAGTTCTAAGATGTTCTGAGACAGCCTACCACCTGTCTGTTCCTTCTGTAATGTCCTATTATTCAATTCATTGTGATTAATATCTTGGCAATTTGCAGAAATACTTTGAGAAGTTATTGAAGTACATGGGAGGGAGGCATATTTTCTAAACTCCTATACCCATCGATGATAATGCACCACAATTTGTTTTCCTTCAAAGTTCTATAGATGTAGCTGGCAGTGGTGGCACGCATCTGTAGTTCCCAGCTACTTGGGAGGCTGAGGCAGGAGGATCGCTTGAGCCCAGGAGTTTAAGGCTACAGAGAGTTATAATCACATCAGTGGACTCCAGCCTGGGTAACAGGGTGAGACTCCATTTCAAAAAAAAAAAAAAAAAGTTCTATAGATGTTTAGCAGAATACAAAGAGTTTAGGGGGATCACACTGGGTTTGAATTTCAGCTCCGTTATTTATAATCTGTGAGACAATGGATAAGTCCCTGTACCCCCTGTTAAAAGAGGACTTCATAAGATGTTGGTTAAGCAAATAAAAGTGCTTAGATTCAATTAGTGCTCAGTAAGTGTCAGTGATTGTGATGATGTGATGACTAAATGACAATAACATGAGTCCTTTTCCTTCTGGCATTTGGTTCTGTAGAGGATAAGATCTGTAGCCAACATGAGTTTAGTTCATTTGAAGGTGACTTGCTTTCCCCAATTCACTGTTTATAGGATTTGTTTTCTTAAAATTAAAAAAAATTACCAGGATTACCAGGCTTTGTCTTGGTCCCTTACATTTTGTTTGAAACAATTTGAGAAATCTCCAATTTGAGATCTTTTCTCTCAAATATGAAAATTTGCCATCAAGTATCATATTAAAAATAATGTCTACAATTTTTTAGCATGCATTTAAAATGTACTCAGAATGGAAAATACAGAAAATGAAGATAAGTATAAATGAAATAACAATTTTCTGAGATTTTTACATAATTGAGAGTATAAACTAAGAATAATACATTTTGCTTTTTAAAAAAGTTGACATTATGAAATAAGCATGGCCAACTATCATTAAAAACTCCTCAAATAACATTACTTATTATGTAGAACAACTGTATAGATTTACACATTGCAAATATTTCCTATATTTGGAAATTCAGGCTTTTCTCTGAAAACCAATTACTTTTTACAAATTATTTTTTAAGTTCAAATTTTCTCCCTAGGACAATGGAGCAAAAATCGCTAGATACCTACCTGACATCCATTCTACCTTTCCTCATTAATAACAGAATCTCAATTTTATTTTGAGTGATAATGTCCAGCTAAAGTACTATATTTTGCAGCCTTCCTGGCAGATAACACCTATGCATTTACCATTAGGATTTCTGTTATATGTAGCTAAACCTAAACCTAACTGATATGTAAAGGTTTCCTCAGTGCTATAGATATGAATATAGCAGTAGTCTTCCTTAGGCTAAAAGATACGGGCCGGGCGTGGTGGCTCACGCCTGTAATCCCAACACTTTGGGAGGCCGTAGTGGGTGGATCGTTTGTGGTCAGGAGTTTGAGACCAGCCTGGCCAACATGGTGAAACCTCATCTCTACTAAAAATACAAAAATTAGCTGTGCGTGGTGGTGCACTCCTGCAATTCCAGCTACTCGGGAGGCTGAAGCAGGAGAATTGCTGGAGCCCGGAAGGTGGAGGTTGCAGTGAGCCAAGATCACGCCATTGCACTCCAGCCTGGACAACAGAGCAAGATTCAGTCTCAAAAAAAAAAAAAGAATATTTTAGGGATCCTCCCTGCTTGTGGCCAAATTGCTTTCCAAATAATACTTTATATTTCTATGAGGAAATGTGAGTCTGACCATCTCATAGAATCCATGTTAGCACTGAATATCATCACTTAAAAACAGGCATAAAATAGAATCCGATTATTATTTTTACTTCATTTATTTGATTATTAGTAGGATTAAACTTTTTCATCAAGTTTTAATTAGCTATTTAAATTTTTTTTGAAGTCATTGAATTGAATTGCAGTTGTTCAGATTTTCCATTGCCTGGATGATGCCTGGATGCTTATCAGTCCCTTTGTTAGTGGACGTGTTCTTACTTCAGATATGCCTATACTTTGAGTTTCCTTCCTGAGTTATTTTCTCTACAGTTCTTTCACATGTCTGTTGATTGTCTTTTCAAGCTCTTGGTGGACAATCTTATAACCCAGTTCTGTACTTATTCTCCAAGACACCTCAACGTTGTCCCCATGTTAGGTCTACACATCTGGATCCAACACTGTGTTGGCCTGAGAGGCAAGTTTCCTGTAAATCAGGGATCAGGGAAGGACTCTGAATAAAGCAGTGAGCCATCCATCTAGTTAATCACAATGAGTTGGTGTTGCCTAGTCCAGGAGTTACTCTGCTTGTAGGTGCCGGTGGGATCAGCATGGAGGGGCCAAATGGCCTCACCTTCAGCTCAGTTGGGTGGAAGGGACTTTTAGGTACCAGGGATCCCAAATGGGCAGTACTAGATTTCCATTTAAATAAAAAATTATTTCAATGCCTTTGAGCAAAAAGGTCAGGGAAATGATATACAATCCTGCATTGAACCCTATTGCTAGATGAGCAGATCAGTGCATATTTTGAGCCAAGAATTCATGGAACCCTTCAAACTCTGTACTCTTCTTTGTTTCTTCCATTTTTAGTTTTTTTTTGATACATAATAGATGTACATATTTTCAGGATACATGTGATGATTGAATACATTCATATAATTTGTAGAGATCAAATCAATGTAATTGGGATGTACATCATCTTAATTATTTGTCTTTTTTGTGCTAGAGACATTTGAATTATTCTCTTCTAGCCATTTTGAAACATATGATAATTATTATAAATTATAGTCACTCTACTGATCCATCAAACACTAGATTTTATTTCTTCTATCAAACTGTATATTTGTACCCATTAATCAATCTCTATTCATCTTCTTCTTCCTTCTACCTTTCTTGGTCTCTGGTAACCACCAATCTATTCTCAATCTCCATGAAATCCACTTTTTTAGCTCCCACATATGAATGAAAACATGCAATATTTATCTTTCTGTGCTTGGCTTATTTCACTCAACATAATGACCTCCAGTTCCATCCGTGTTACTGCAAATGACGGAATTTCATTCTTTTTATGGCTGAATAATATTACATACTACATTTTCTTTATCCACTCATCTATTAATGGGCACTTAGGTTGATTTCATATTTTGGCTGTTGTGAACAGTACTGCAATAAACATGGGAGTGCGGATATCTCTTCGATATATTGACTTCCTTTCTTTTGGCTATATACCCTGTAATGGAATTGCTGGGTCATATGGTGGTTCTTTTTTTAGTTTTTTGAGGAATCTGTCAGATTTTCACAGTGGCTGTACTAATTTACATTCCCACCAGCAGTGTACGAGGGTTCCCCTTTCTCTGTGTTCTCACCGGTATTTGTTACTACCTGTCTTGTTTTAATTGGGTTGAATGATAACTCATTGTGGTTTTGATTTGCATTTCCCTGATGATTACTGATGTTGAGCATTTTTTTCATACACCTGTTGGCCATTTGTCTGTCTTCTTTTAAGAAATGTCTATTCACATCTTTTGTCCACTTAAAAATCAGGTTGTTTTTTGCTCTTGAGTTGTTTAAGCTTCTTGTAATTTTGGTTATTAATTCCTTATCAGACAGACAGTTTGCAAATATTTTCTCCCATTCTTTGGCTTATCTCTTCACTTTGTTGATTGTTTCCTTTGCAGTGCAGGAGACTTTCAGCTTGATATAATCCTATCTGTCAACCGTTGCTTTGGTTGCCTGTGATTTTTAGGTCTAACACAAAGAAATCTTTGCCCAGACCAATGTCCTGGAGAGTTTCCCCAATATTTTCTTCTAGTAGTTTCAGTTTTAGGTCTTAGATTTAGGCCTTTAATCCATTTTGTTGTAATTTCTGTGTATGATGAGCAATAGGGGTCTAGTTTCATTCTTCTGCATATGGATTTCCAGTTTTCCCAGCATTATTTATTGAAGAGACTAATCTTTCCCCATTGTATGTTCTTGGCACCTTTGTTGAAAATGAGTTGGCTGCAAATGCCTGGATTTATTTCTGGGTCCTCTATTATTATATGTTCCATTGGTCTATGTGTCTGTTTTTTGCCACTACCATGCTGATTTGGTTACTACAGTTTTGTAGCATATTTTGAAGTCAGGTAGTATGATGCCTCCACTTTTGTTCTTTTTCGCTCAGAATTGCTTTGGCTATCCAGGGTCTTTTGTGGATCCATATACATTTTAGGATTAGTTTTTCTATTTCTGTGAAGAATATCATTGATATTTTGGTAGTAATTGCATTGAGTCTGTAAATTGCTTTGGGTAGAACTGTCATTTTAGTCATAGTAATTCTTTCAATACATAAGCATGGAATATCTTTCTATTTTTAAATGTTTACTTCAATGTCTTTCAACAGTGTTTTACAGTTTTCCATTGCTCGTTAAATTGATGCCTAGGTATTTTACATCCTTTGTGGCTATTGTAAATGGGATTGCTTTCTAGATTTCTTTTTTCAGATTGTTTGCTGTTGGCATATATACATGACTTTTGCATGTTTATTTTGTATCCTGCACCTTTGCTAAATTTGCTTATCAGTTCTAACAATTTTTGGTGGAATCTTTTTTTTTTTAATATAAAATCATGTCATATTTGAACAAGTCTACTTTACCTTCTTCCTTTCCAATTTGGATGCCCTTTATTTCTTTCTCTTGCCTAATCACTCTGGCCAGAACTTCTAGTACTATATTGAGTAAAAATGGTGAAAGTGTGTATCTTTGTCTTGTTCCAGATCTTAGAAGAAAGGCTTTCATTTTTTTCTCCATTCAGTGCTATGTTAGTTATGGGTTTGTCACACATGGTCTTCATTATTTTGAGGTATGTTCCTTCTATACCCAGTTTGTTGAGGGTTTTTATCATAAAAGGACGTGAATTTTGTCAAATGCTTTTTCAGCATTTATTGAAATGATCATATGGTTTTGTTCTTGATTCTGGGTTAACGTGATGTATGACATTTATTGATTTGTATATGATGAATCATCCTTGCATCCCTGTGATGCATCCCACTTGATCGTGGTGAATACTCTTTTTAATGTGTTGTTGAATTAGGTTTGCTAGTGTTTTGTTGAGGACTTTTGTATCTATGTTAATCAGTGATACTGGCCTGTAGTTTCCTTTTTTTTTTTTTTTTGTGCCCTTGTCTGGCTTTGGTACCAGGATAATGCTGGCCTTGTAGAATGAGTTTGGAAGAATTCCTTCCTCTTCGATTTTTTTGAAGAGTTGAAGCAGAATTGGTGTTCATTCTTCTTTAAATATTTGGTAGAATCCAGCAATGAAGTCATCGGGTCCTGAAGTTTTCTCTGAAGGGAGACTTTTTATTATGGCTTCAGTCTTATTATTCATTATTGGTTTGTTGCAGTTTTTTATTTCTTCATGGTTCACTCTTGGTAGGATGTATGTACTTGGGAATTTATCCATTTTTTCTAGGTTTTCCAATTTGTTGGTGTATGGTTGTCCGTAATAGTCACTAATGATCTTTTGTATTTCTGAGGTCTCAGTTGTTATGTCTCCTTTTTTTTTCTTATATGATTTATTTGAGTCTCCTCTCTTTTTTTCTTAGCTATTCTAGCTTTGTTTATCCTTTCAAAAAAACTGAGTCTTCATTTTGTTGATCTTTTGTATTTTTGAAGTATCAATTTAATTTATTTCTGCCCTGCTCTTTTTTATTTCTTTTTTCTGCTTATTTTGGGTTTGGGTTGTTCTTGCTTTTCTCGTTCCTTAAGGTACCTCATTAGGCTGTTTACTTAAAGTCTTTCTACTTTTTTGATATAGGTGTTTATTGCTATAAACTTCCCTCTTAGTAATGCTTTTTACTGTATCTCATACATTTTGGTTTGCTGTATTTCTATTTGATTTGTTTCAAAAAATTTTAAAACTTCTTTCTTAATTTCTCCATTAGTTGTTCAGGAGCATGTAGTTTAATTTCCATGTGTTTGTGTAGTTTCTGAAGTTCCTCTTGTTATTGATTTTGTTGTATTCTTTTTGTGATCAGAGAAGATACCTGATATGATTTCTACTTTTTTGAATTTGTTGACACTTATTTTGTGGCTTAATATACGGTCTATTCTGAAGAATGTTCCATGTGCTGATAAAAAAAAAATGTATCTTCTGCAGCAGTTGAATGAAATGTTCTACAGATGTCAGTTAGGCCATGTGGTCAGTGTGTAGTTTACTTACAACATTTCCTTGTTGGAATGATACAGGCATTATGGAGAGTGGGGTATCGAAGTCCCCTATTATGATCATATTGTAGTCTATCTCTCATTTTAGATCTATTAATGTTTGCTTTACATATTTGGGAGCTCTGGTGTTTGGTGCATAAATATTTATAATTTTCATAGCCTCTTGCTGCATTGACCCCTTTATCATTATATAGTGACCTACTTTATCTCTTTTTGCAGTCTTTGATTTTTAGTCTATTTTATCTGATGTAAGCATAGCTACTCCTGCCCATTATGGTTTCTAGTTGCATGGAATATCTTTTTCCACCTCTATACTTTCAGTCTATCTGTGTCTTTATAGCTGAAGTGGGTTTCTTTTAGGCAGCATATAGTTGGATCTTGTTTCTTTATTAACTCAGCCACCCTATCCCTTTTAATTAGAGAATTGAGTGTATTTATATTTGTTTTTATTATTGATAAGTAAGGACTGACTACTGCCATTTTGTTGCTTGTTTTCTGTTTTTTTTTTTTTTTTTTTTTTTTTTTTTTTTTTTTTTATGGAGTCTCGCTCCATTGCCAGGCTGGAATGCAGTGATACGAGCTTGGCTCACTGCAACCTCCACCTCCCGTGTTCAAGTGATTCTCCAGCCTCAGCCTCCTGAGTAGCTGGGACTATAGGTGCGTGCCACCATGCCCAGCTAATTTTTGTATTTTTAGTAGAGACAGGGTTTCACCATGTTGCCCAGGATGGTCTTGATCTCTTGACCTCATGATCTGCCTGCCTCGGCCTCCCAAAGTGCTGGGTTTCAGGCGTGAGCTACTGCGCCTGGCCTCTGGTTGGTTTTTAACTGCTCTCTTCCTTTTTTCCATGTTTCCTGTCTTCCTTTGTGGTTAAGTGATTTTCTCTGGTAGTATGTTTTAATTTTTTGCTTTTTATTTTTAGTGAATCTATTATAGGTTTTTGCATTTTGGTTGCCATGAGGCTTACAAAAAAATCTTATAGATGTAACAAGTTATTTTAAGGCGATGACAACTTATCTTAGATCATAAAGAATAGAAACAAAGAACAAATTTTTTTAAAAAGCCTCTATAATTTAATTCCATCCTCCCAGCATTTGAATTTTACGTTGTCTCAATTTACATATTTTTATATTACTTATCTCTTAATAGGTTGCTATAGGTATTATTGTTTTTGATCAATTTGTCTTTTTGGCTTCCTACTAGAGATATGAGTATATTGCACACCATAATTACAGTATTAGAGTATTCTGGGTTTGTCTGTGTACTTAATTTTACCAGTGGATTTTATATCTTCAAATGTTTCCTTTTTACTCATTAGTGTTTTTGTTTTTGTTTTTCAGATTAAAGAACTCTCTTTAGCATTTCTTGTATGATGGGTCTGGTGGTAGTGAATTCTTTTGGGCTTTGTTTCTCTGGGAAAGAATTTATCTCTTTTTCATATTTGAAAGATAACTTTGCTGGATACAGAATTCCTGGGAGGCAGTTTTTTTTGTTTGTTTGTTTGTTTGTTTGTTTTTCCTTTCAGCACTTCAAAAATGTCATCTCACTCCTTCTTGGTCTGTATGGTTTCCATTAAGAAGTCTGTTGCCTGATGAACTGGAGCTCCTTTATATGTTCTTTGCTTCTGTTCTCTTGCTGCTTTTAAGATGCCATCTTTGTCCTTGACCTTTGAAAGTTTGATTATTATATGCCTTGGTATAGCCTTATTTCAGTTGAGTCTGTTTGGTGTTTTCTGATCTTTCTGTATCTGGATGGATATATACCTCTTTCTCAAGTTTTGGAAAGTTTTCTGTTATTATTTCTTTGAATACGTTTTCTACTCCTTGTTGCTCAATTCCTTTCGAACACCAATAATTCTTAGATTTGGTCTTTTGAGGTAATTTTCTATGTCTTGTAGGTGATCTTGGTTCCTTTTTATTGTTTTTTCTTTTTTCTCCTCTGTGTATTTTCAAATAGCCTGTCTTTAAGCTTACTGATTCTTTTCTCTGCTTGATTCAGTCTGCTGTTGAGAACTTGTAATAAATTTTTCACTTCAGCAAATATATTTCTCAGTTCCAAGATGTGTTTTACTTTTTAAATTATTTCAATCTCTTTGTTAAATTTCCTTGATAAATTTCTGAATTGCTTTTTCTGTGTTATCTTGGAGATCACTGGAGATCACTGAGTTTCTTTAAAGCTGCTATTTTCAGTTCTTAGTCAGAGAGTGCACATATTGTTGTCTCACTGGGGTCAATCGCTAGTTCCTTTCTTTGCCTTCTTGAGGAGGTCATGGTTTTCTGTTTGCTGTTTTTCTTATAGATATACATATGTCTCTTGGCACTGAAGGATTAGTTATTTATTTCCGTCTTCTCTGTCTGACTTTTTTTTATTATTATTATTGGATATGTTTGTGTAGAGATTCTTTGTAATTTACCTGTTGATATCTTTCTTTTTTTCCCCTACTATATATGGTTGCCTCTTTTTTGACACTAGATGGCACGTTAAGCCCAGGTTTGCCTCACTTCTAGTAAACAATCAGATTGCTGCCCATCCTGAATGGAGGAGGTCCCAAAGGGGTTATCCCAGGACTATGGAAAAACTGGCTAAGGGCTCATGCCAAGGGGGATCTGTGGAACAAGCTTTCCATGGCATGGTGCTGCTGAACACTCACCCCAATTTAGTGTCTCCTTTGGCTGAGCTACATTGCAGAGTTTCCAGGGGTTGTGGTCTTTCCTCCATGCTTTGTCTATGGTTGCTCTCAGGAATAGTTCTCTCTTTAGGCACTCCCAATGCTTCTTGTGCATTGAGGCAGGGACAAGTCTCCTGCCAGGGAACCCAAAATGATGGGGAAGCTAGTTGTCTACCTCCATTTCACTTTTTCCAGTGTAGAAATCGTGAGCTGGGGAAAAATTTTCCATGTACTTGGTGCCAGGTAGATTGAGGGGAGGGGCATTGTGGATATGGAAGTCTGATTCTCTTACCATCTGCTCAGAGTTTTTTTTCACTGCTTTGTGGTCCTGAGAGCTGTCTTATCCTCATATTTGAGTTCTGTGATATTGCTGATGATCATCTTGGTGCTATACAATTGTTTTAAATTTTCTGTGGGGGAAAGTGAAGCCAGCTTGCTTCTATACTACCTTTTTGGAAATGGACATCATGGCACTCTCCTAAGAAGTTGTTGGCAAAGGTTGTTTTCCTTTTTCTTAAACAGGTATTTTTCTTAAACAAGTATTTTCTTAAACAACAATATGTTCCAGTGTTTAGCAACTTGATTACAAATTGATCTTCCTTTTATTTAACCTAAATATCCCTGTAATTTAAAATGATTTTCCATTCTAGCTCAAAAGAGATATTAAATCATTAAAGTTTTTTCTTATTTAAGAGGGAGCTATGAATGAAAGCCATCCATAAATATTAAAACACATACATCGATAATATATATATTTATATTTTCAAGTTTGGGCAGGGGTGACCATGTCGTTCATAAAGTAAAGCAAAACTGAAGTTTCTACCACTATAAATATGCTTATTTATACACAGATTGCAGCTCTAATCTTTATTTAAAGGCATGTATTCAGAGAGTAAGGATTGTTTCACTTCAGTTTATTATCACTTAAAGAAATGAGAAAATTGCTTCCCTGCCCCCCCACCTTCCTATACTGTTAAGGGATTAGTAGGCCAGCTGTAGCACTTGAGACATCAGTATGCAATGATGATAGGAGACCCGAGTAAGTAAAATGTTTAATTAAGTTTAAAAGCAATGACTTAAATTTGTCTTAAGAGTTAATTAGCACTTACTATGTACCAGGCCATTAATAATATTTTCTAATTTGATCCTCACAAGAATCCTATGAAGTATAGCCAATTATTATTAACCTTCTTTTAAAAAGTGTTTAGCACAATGCTTGGCATATAATCAGTCCTCAGTAAATGTCACCTGTCATTCTTATTTTACATCTAAGGAAAATGAGGTCAAAATTAAGGCCACTTACATAAGGTCACACATATGGTTCATGGCAGACCTAGGATTTAAGCAAACATTAACTCCTTTCTTGGTGATTTATCTCTCAAAAGTTTTTAGTAACTCAAGTTTGCTGACCAGCTAGCAGAAGTAAACTTCCACTTTCAGTAATGATGTACTAGGTAATTCAGAGAACATCTAGAAAAGCTGTTAAAATGTATAAATAATTCTGCCAAAAGTAGGGTTACCAAATCAAATACAGGACACCCAGTTAAAATTGAGTTTCAGATAAATAAGGAATGAATTTTTAGTATAAGCAGGTTTCGATTATTGTATGGAATACACATACACTAAAAATATTATTCATTATTTATTTTAAATTTAATTAGATGTCCTGAAAGTTTTTCCCCCTAGATCTAGAAACCCTAGCCTGAAGGCATCAGAGACCTAGCAAGGCAGTGGAAAATAAAATAATGAGGTCAGGATACAGAAGATGAAAACTCAGAGATAAGTCCAGGATTTGGGGTTGTTTCTCTAGGGGTAAATGTGTTGATTCTAAAAGAAGCATCTGAGAGGCTGAGAAGCTGAAAAGAATGTTTGACAGGTGTGTAGGGTTAAGGGGATAAAACTTAAAAATCTAAAGCCTGTCAAAAAGGAAAGCTCTGATAATTCCCTCACGATTCAAGATGGGACTCTGAATAAGTAAATAGATATATTGTTGAGAAATATACCAGCCTTAGCCCTCCGAATCATCTCAAGCCTTGAAATTCAATTGAGGTTATTCTGGATTGCTAGACACTGGTCAGAAGAAAATGCAAAACCTCTCAGAAGGAAAGTAGCATCATTCTAAGCCTCAACTGATTTCTACAAGTTCTCATTTACATTGTACAGTTCTTAATTAAAATTGACCAAGCACATGCAAAGACAAGGCAATGTAAAAAAAAAAAAAAAAAAAAAAAAAAAAAAAAAAAAAGGGAAAGAAAAAAAGAAAGAAAGAAAGAAAGAAAGAAAGAAAGAAAGAAAGAAAGAAAGAAAAACAGCTGACAAAAAGCAGATATATAGAATTTCCAGATATCAGAGTCATCAGATACAGGCTTGTGTTCAGTAAGGAGTAGATGTCACTCCTGGGAATCTCACCCCCATCCCCCACAGCGGCCACAGCAAGACCTGCCCTAAGAGTCTGAGCTCAGACATGTCTAGCCCTGCCCCTACCTGGTGGTCCTTCCCTACCCACCCTGGTAGTGGAAGATAAAGGGAATATAATCTTTAGAGTTCTAAGGCATCGCCCACCACCGGTCCCTCTCCACACTACTACAGCTGTTGCTCTCTGGAAAGCGCCACCTCCTGGTAGGAGGCCAACCACACAAATATAGAGCATTAAACAACCAAAACTAAGGACCCCTACGGAATCCATTGTACCCTCTGCCATCTCCACCGGAACAGGCACTGGTATTCATGGCTGAGAGACCTATAGATGGTTCACATCAAAGGACTCTGCAGATAACCCCCAGTACCAACCCGGAGGCGGGTAGACTCACTGCGTGACTAGACCCAAAAGAGAGACAACAATTACTGCAGTTTGGTTCGCAGGAAGCCACACCATAGGAAAAGGGGGAGAGTACTAATTCAAGGGAACACTCCGGAGCCAAAAGAATATGAACAACAGCCTTCAGCCCCAGACCTTCCCTCTGACAGAGCCTACCCAAATGAGAAGGAACCAGAAAACCAACCCTGGTAATATGATAATACAAGGCTCGTCAATGCCTCCCCAAAATCACACTAGTTCACCAGCAATGGATCCAAACGAAGAAGAAATCCCTGATTTACTTGAAAAAGAGTTCAGGAGGTTAGTTATTAAGCTAATCAGGGAGGGACCAGAGAAGGGCAAAGCCCAGTGCAAGGAAATCCAAAAAAATGATACAAGAAGTAAAGGGAGAAATATTCATGGAAATAGATAGCTTAAAGAAAACACAATAAAAAATTCAGGAAACTTTGTGCACACTTTTAGAAATGTGTAATACTCTGGAAAGTCACAGCAATAGAATTGAACAAGTAGAAGAAAGAAATTCAGAGATTGAAGACAAGGTCTTTGAATTAACCCAATCCGACAAAGACAAAGAAAAAAGAATAAGAAAATATGAACAAAGCCTCAAGGAGTCTGGGATTATGTTAAATGACCAAACCTAAGAATAATTGATGTCCCTGAGGAAGAAGAGAATTCTAAAAGCCTGGGAAACATTTGGGGGAATAATTGAGGAAAACTTCCCTGGTCTTGCAAGAGACCTAGACAGCCAAATACAAGAAGTACAAAGAGCACCTGGGAAATTAACTGCAAAAATATCTTCCCCTAGGCACACTGTCATCAGGCTATCTAAAGCTAAGATGAAGGAAAGAGTCTTAAGGGCTGTGAGATAGAAGCACCAAGTAAACTACAAAGGAAAACCTATCAGATTAATAGCAGATTTCTCAGCAGAAACCCTACAACCTAGAAGGGACTGGGGCCCTATCTTCAGCCTCCTCAAACAAAACAATTATCAGCCAAGAATTTTGTATCCAGTGAAACTAAGCATCATATATGAAGGAAAGATACAGCCTCTTTCAGACAAACAAATGCTGAGAGAATTTGCCATTACCAAGCCACCACTATAAGAACTGCTAAAAGGAGCTCTAAATCTTGAAACAAATCCTGAAAACACATCAAAACAGAACCTCTTTAAAGCATAAATCACACAAGACCTATAAAACAAAAAAAAAAAAAACAAGTTAAAAAGCATAAAAACAAAAACAAAGTACACAGGCAACAAAGAATATGATGAAAGCAATGGTACCTCATATTTCAATATGAACATTGAATGTAAATGACCTAAATTCCCCACTTAAAAGATACAAAACTGCAGAATGGATAAGAACTCACCAACCATCTGCTGCCTTCAGGAGACTCACCTAATACATAAGGACTCACATAAACTTAAAATAAAGGGGTGGAAAAAGGCATTTCATGCAAATGGACACCAAAAGTGAGCAGGGGGAACTACTATTGTATAAGACAAAACAAACTTTAAAGCAACAGTGTTTAAAAGAGACAAAGAGGGACAGTATGTAATGATAAAAGACCTTGTCCAAAGGAAAATATCCCAGTCCTAAACATATATGCACCTAACACTGGAGCTCCCAAACTTATAAAACAATTACTAATAGACCTAAGAGATGATATAGACAGCAACACAATAATAGTGGGGAAACTTCAATACTTCACTGACAGCACTAGACAGGTCATTAAGATAGTAAGTCAACAAAGAAACAATGGACTTAAACTATACCTTGGAACAAATGGACTTAACAGATATACATAGAACATTTCATCCAACAGGCTAGGCACAGTGGCTCTCACTTGTAATCCCAGCACTTTGGGAGGCTGAGGCGGGCGGATGACTTAAGGTCGGTGTTCGAGACTAGCCTGACCAACATGGAGAAACTCTGTCTCCACTAAAAATATAAAATTAGCCAGGTATGGTGGCATATGCCTGTAATCCCAGCTACTCGGCAGGCTGAAGCAGGAGAATCACTTGAACCCGGGAGGCGGAGGTTGCGGTGAGCCAAGATTGCACCACTGCACTCCAGTCTGGGCAACAAGAGTGAAACTCCATCTCAAAAGAAGAAGAAGAAGGAGAAGGAGAAGGAGAAGGAGAAGGAGAAGAGGAAGAAGGAGGAGAAGAAGATTTCATTCAACAAACACAGAATTTACATTCTATTCAACAGTGCATGGAACTTTCTCCAGTCTCCAAGATAGACCATAGACCATATGATAGGCCATAAAACAAGCCTTAATAAATTAAAAAAAAAATTGAAATTATATCAAGCACTCTCTCAGACCACAGTGTAATAAAACTGCAAATCAACTCCAAAAGGAACCTTTAAAACCATGCAAATACATGGAAATTAAATAATGTGCTCCTGAATGATCATTGGGTCGAAAATGAAATCAAGATGGAAATTAAAATATTCTTTGAACTGAATGAAAATAATGACACAACCTATCAAAACCTCTGGGATACAGCAAAGGCGGTGTTAAGAGGAAAGTTCATAGCCCTAAATGCCTACATCAAAAAGTCTGAAAGAGCACAAACAGACAGTTTAAGTCATACCTCAAGGAACTAGAGAACAAAGAACAAACCAAACCCAAACCCAGCAGAAGAAAGGAAATAACCAAGAGCAGAATCAGAGCAGAACTAAATGAAATTGAAACAAAAAAATTACAAAAGATAAATGAAACAAAAGCTGGTTCTTTGAAAAGATAAATAAAATTGATAGACCATTAGCAAGATTAACCAAGAAAAGAAGAGAGAATATTCAAATAACCTTACTAAGAAATGAAACAGGAGATATTACAATTGATACCACTGAAATGCAAAAGATTATTCAAGGCTAGTATGAACACCTTTATACATAAACTAGAAAACCTAGAAGAAATGGATGAATTCCTGGAAAAATATAGCCCTCTTAGCTTAAATCAGGAAGAATTAGATATCCTGAACAGACCAATAACAAGCAGTGAGACTGAAACGGTAATTTTAAAATTACCAACAAAAAAGAGTCCAGGACCAGACAGATTCACAGCAGAATTCTATCAGACATTCAAAGAAGAATTGGTACCAATCCTTTTGACACTATTCCACAAGATAGAGAAAGAAGGAACCCTCTCTAATTCATTCTGTGAAGCCAGCATTACCCTAATACCAAAACCAGGAAAGGACATAACCAAAAAAGAAAACTACATACCAATGTCCTTGATGAACATAGATGCTGAAATCTTTAACAAAATAGTAGCTAAACGAATCCAACAACATATCAAAAAGATAATCCACCATGATCAAGCGGGTTTTATAAGAGGGATGTAGGGATGGTTTAACATACACAAGTCAGTAAATGTGATATACCACATAAACATAATTAAAAACAAAATCACATGATCATCTCAATAGATGCAGAGAAAGCATTTGACAAAATTCAACATTTCTTTATGATTAAAACTCTTAGCAAAATCAGCATAAAAGGAACATACCTTAGTGCAATAAAAGCCATCTATGACAAACCCACAGCCAACAAAATACTGAATGGCGAAAAGTTGAAAGCAATCCCTCTGAGAACTGGAATAAAACAAGGATGCCCACTGTCACCACTCCTCTGCATCATGGTACTGGAAGTCCTAGCCAGAGCAATCAGACAAGAGAAAGAAATAAAGGGCATCCAAAACAGTAAAAAGGAAGTCAAACTGTCACTGTTTGCTGATGATATGATCGTTTACCTTGAAAACCCTAAAGACTCATCTAGAAAGCTCCTAGAACTGATAAAAGAATTCAGCAAAGTTTCCAGATACAAGATTAAGGTACACAAATCAGTAGCTCTTCTATACACCAACAGCAACCAAACAGAGAATCAAATCGAGAACACAACCCCTTTTACAATAGCTGCAAAAACAACAAGCAAACAAACAAAACAAAACAAAACTTAAGAATATACCTAACCAAGGAGTCGAAAGTCTTCTACAAGGAAAACTGCAAAACACTACTGAAAGAAACCATAGATGACACAAACAAATGGAAACACATCCCAAGCTCATGGATGGGTAGAATCAATATTGTGAAAATGACCATACTGCCAAAAGCAATCTACAAATTCAATGCAATCCCCTTCAGAATACCACCACCATTCTTCACAGAATTAGAAAAAACAATTCTAAAATTCATATGGAACCAAAAAAGAACCAACATAGCTAAAGCAAGATTAAGCAAAAGGAACAAATCTAGAGGCATCACACTACCTGATTTCAAACTATACTATAAGGCCACAGTCACCAAAACAGCATTGTACTGTTATAAAAACAGGCACATAGACCAGTGGAACAGTATAAAGAACCCAGAAGTAAACCCAAATACTTACAGCCAACTGATCTTTGACAAAGCAAACCAAAACATAAAGTGGGGAAAGGATGCCCTTTTGAACAAATGGTGCTGGGATAATTGGCTAGCCTCATGTAGCAGAAAGAAACTGGATACTCATCTCTCACCTTATACAAAAATTAACTCAAGATAGACTAAAGACTTAAACCTCAGACTTGAAACTATAAAAATTCTAGAAGATAACATTGGAAAAACCTTTCTAGACATTGGCTTAGGCAAGGATTTCATGACCAAGAACCCAAAAGCAAATGCAATAAAAACAAAGATAAACATCTGGGACCTAATTAAACTAAAGAGCTTTTGCATGGCACAAGGAACAGTCAGAAGAGTAAACATAAAACCCACATAGTGGGAGAAAATTCTCACAATCTATACATCTGACAAAGGACAAATATCCAGAATCTACAATGAATTCAAATCAGTAAGAAAAAAAACCCAAACAATCCCATCAAAAAGTGGGCTCAGGACATGAATAGAAAATTCTCAAAAGAAGATATACAAATGGCCATCAAACATATGAAAAAATGCTCAACATCACTAATTACCAGGGAAATGCAAATCAAAACCATGGTGTGATACCACCTTACTCTTGCAAGAATGGCCATAATCAAAAAATCAAAAAACAGTAGATGTTGGTGTGGAAGTAGTGAACAGGGAACACTTCTACACTGCTGCTGGGAATGTAAACTAGTACAGCCACTATGGAAAACAGTGTGGAGATTCCTTAAAGAACTAAAAACAGAACTACCATTTGATCCAGCAATCCCACTACTGGGTATCTACCCAGAGGAAAAGAAGTCATTATTTGAAAAAGATACTTGCTCACACATGTTTATAGCAGCACAATTCACAATTGCAAAATCGTGCAACCAACCCAAATGCCCATCAATCAACAAGTGGATAAAGAAACTGTAGTGCGTATATATATGTGTGTGTGTGTGTGTGTGTGTGTATATATATATATATATATATATGATGGAATACTACACAGCCATAAAAAGGAATGAATTAACACTTGCAGTGACCTGGATGAAGATGAAGACTATTATTCTAAGTGATGTAACTCAGGAACGGAAAATCAAACATCGTATGTTCTCACTGATATGTGGGAGCTCAGCTATGAGGATACAAAGGCACAAGAATGATACAATGGACTTTGGGGACTTGTGGGGAGGAATGGGAGGGGGGCGAGGGATAAAAGACTACAAATATGGTGTGATGTATGCATGGGTGATGGGTGCGCCAAAATCTCACAAATCACCACTAAAGAACTTACTCATGTAGCCAAATACCACCTGTATCCCAATAACTTATGGAAAATAAAATAAAATAACAAAAATAAAAATAAAAAACCATAAAAGAGAATGATTTCAGTAACTTTCTTCTGATAAGAGACTGCTGGCCATAGACTGGTTCTGGCTTGTTTACAGAGGCTGCACACCTGAGTGCCTCCATGTCCCTGCTTTAGCTTTTGATGGATAGGGCCTAATAGTAATTCATTTAAATGTTAAGTCTTTACCCTAATGTGAACTTGTGTTGTATGTTACATACATATTTGTTCAATATACATGTGTCAGGACCCCCTTTGTGAATATTCATAACTCCTGCTAAAACCTGTTAAATACGTATACTTGGCCAACCTGTTCAACATTAAGTTCCTCTTCTGCTTTCTCCTCCCTCAAAGTGCCTGTTTCCGGTCTTTGCTGAGTGGAGTCTATACTTCCCAGCCTGTGGAATGGCCACACTGCAGACTATAAACCCATATACAAAATAAAGTCCCCCTTCTAAATTAAAAACAAAAAACAAGTAGATGTCACCAAACATATACTTAAAACACTCGAGGAAAAAGAAGACAAGATTGAACCTACTAGCAAAGAATGAAGTCTATAAAATGAACCAAACAGAAATTTTGAATTTGAGAAATTCTGAGAAACTGTAATTTTGAAATAGTGAACTCAATGAATAGGTTTAACAGTAGATTAAACAATATAGAGGAGAAAATTTAAGGAACTGGAATACAGGTCAGAAAAAAATCCAGAATGAAGCATGCAGAGGAAAAGGATGGAAAATATAGACGAAAGAGCAAGAAACCCACAGGATACTAGCAGGTAGTCTAAAATATAGGTAACTGAAATCTAAAAGGAGAGCAGAGAGATGATAGTGCTACATCGAAAGACCTCAAGGTATAGATTCAAAAAGCTCTATGAATCCAAAAGGAACAAAGCAATCAGACATCAGAGAGAGAGAAAAAAAAGACAAAAACAACATCATCATCCAATGAAGAAAAAAGCTAGCTTACCTTCAAAGGAGCAACAATCATACTGACAGATGACTGCTCAACACAAACAGAAACAATGGAAGACAAAGGAATGAGAACTTCAAAGTGCTGAAAGGAGGTATCTGTCAACATAAAAATGTGCCTTCAGAACACTGTTGCTCAGAGGACTTCACGACTAAAACAACAAAAGCAATGGCAACAAATGCCAAAATAGACAAATGGGATCTAATTAAACTAAAGAGTAATGCACAGCAAAAGAAACTACCATCAGAGTGAACAGGCAACCTACAGAATGGGAGAAAATTTTTGCAATCTACCCATCTGAAAAAGGGCTAATATCCAGAATCTACCAAGAACTTAAACAAATTTACAAGAAAAAAACAAACAACTCCATCAAAAAGTGGGCAAAAGACATGAACAGACACTGCTCAAAAGAAGACATTTATGCAGCCAACAGACACGTGAAAAAATGCTTATCATCACTGGTCATTAGAGAAATGCAAATCAAAACCACAATGAGATACCATCTCACACCAGTTAGAATGACGATCATTAAAAAGTCAGGAAACAACAGATGCTGGTGAGGATGTGGAGAAATAGGAATGCTTTTACACTGTTGGTGGGAGTGTAACCTAGTTCAACCATTGTGGAAGACAGTGTGGCAATTCCTCAAGGATCTAGAACTAGAAATACCATTTGACCCAGCGATCCCATTACTGGCTATATACCCAAAGGATTATAAATCATGCTACTATAAAGACACATGCACACGTATGTTTATTACAGCATTATTCACAATAACAAAGACTTGGAACCAACCCAAATGTCCATCAATGATAGACTGGAGTAAGAAAATGTGGCACATATACACCATGGAATACTATGCAGTCATGAAAAAGGATGAGTTCATGTCCTTTGCAGGGACATGGATGAAGCTGGAAACCATTATTCTGAGCAAACTATCGCAAAGACAGAAAACCAAACACTGCATATTCTCACTCATAGGTGGGAACTGAACAATGAGAACACTTGGACACAGGGTGGGGAACATCACACACTGGGGCCTGTCATGGGGTGGGGGGCTGCGGGAGGGATAGCATTAGGAGATATACCTAATGTAAATGACGAGTTGATGGGTGCAGCAAACCAACATGGCACATGTATACCTATGTAACAAACCTGCACGTTGTGTACATGTACCCTAGAACTTAAAGTATAATTAAAAAAAAAAAAAAAAAAGAATACTGTTGCCCAGACATTGCAGTTTGCCAGCACCATGAATATCTGAACTTCACGGCAAGTTTTTAGCTACCCAGGTGTTACAATATCTGCAACGCAAAAACACTCAGATCTTATGAACCAGAGTACAATCAGAATTAATGAATTAGACAGACATAGATCAGAACAGCCTTCCATTGTGAAGTCACTTATTTGGCAGAAAGAATCAAATTATCTATGTAGAAATATTCTTTTTTTTTTTTTTTTTTGAGACAGAGTCTTGCTCTGTCGTCCAGGCTGGAGTGCAGTGGCGCAATCTCGGCTCACTGCCAGCTCCACCTCCCGGGTTCACACCATTCTCCTGCCTCAGCTTCCCGACCGAGTAGCTGGGACTACAGGAGCCTGCCACCACGCCTGGCTAATTTTTTTGTATTTTTAGTAGAGATGGGGTTTCATCGTGTTAGCCCGGATGGTCTTGATTTCCTGACCTCATGATCCCCTGCCTCAGCCTCCCAAAGTGCTGGGATTACAGGCATGAGCCACCATGCCCGGCCTCTACGTAGAAACATTCTTAAGAATAATGAACTTAAATCTACTAATATGTCATTTACAAAACAGATGTGAGACTATATCCTCAAACCCCAAGAAAAGCAATTTTAACCAAAAAAAAGCTATAATTACTCTGAAAGAGTTAGCCTCAAGACTTATCTAGAAGGAGTAATGGGAAGTACAATATCTTCAAATGCTCAAAAAGATTGAGTAACAGTAGAATAATGTGATATAAATTGAGTCGGAAGAGTGTTTGATTTCAGCAAGAGGAAACAGTAAGAGCAGCACTTTAAGAGAAATAATCAACATTAATTGTATAAAACCTTGAGTCCTGCCAGTCTATCCTATATGGCAATCTATCCATTTGTATTTCTTTTTATGAATTAAATGGATTGTAAGAAATAAGCAGCTTCGAGAAAGGTTGTGACTTTTGATCAACACAAAAGGAATGGTGAAGCGTTTCCAAATAAATGAGGATAAATGGAAATAATGTTCATTGATGAGGCATCTAACATTGATGATTCCACTATAAGTGTAAATATTAATAGTAAATGTTGGAAAATTTATGTTAATTTTAAAACTGATATTACCTGTTGTATCTCCTTAAGGTAAAATGTTAAAGCTTTTCAGGCATGAGTCTGGTTTCTAACCAACACCAGAATGAAACAGAGTCATCTTTTATACATACTTGTCCTGCTGCATTTAATTTTAGTAACTTGTATCTAAGAACTCATTCAAAGGGATAAAATTATATAATTTTTAAAGCCATATTAAATTGTACCAAAACAATAACAAACAAACACTTGCTCTACTATAAACAGCCCTGAAAGTCATGATATTGTTGCTAACAATGACTCTAACAGAAAAAATCTTACTGTACTACAGAATGTCATATTGACTTGTCAAAATTTTATAATTTGATACAGGTATCATCTAACTTGGATTTGTACTTCCAAAAGTCATCATGATTTAGAATGCTGTATTACGGACTGGTTATATTAACTAAAACTAAACTAAAATTAATTTGAAAATAACTGGAAAAGTCATAAAGTTTTAATAACCAGAAGATGTTTGTATTTTTAAGAATTTCACATTTCCCTAACTTATACAAATTGCCACGTGATAAACTCATGCTTCTCTAATAGCTAAATTATGAGCTGTCTAGTTATTTGAATGAAAAATGGTTAATTGCAACTTCTTTTTGAAGTAATTGTGATAGCTGATATATATTTTTTACACGAAGAACTGTGTATTACTTGACTAATTTCTTATTTAGAAGAATAAATCCCATGTTAATGCCTTTAAATATGGTACCATAGCAAAAGTGACTGCAACAAACCAATATGTAAAATGACACTGTAACTTTTTATTTATTTATTTATTTACTTATTTATTTATAATACTCTAAGTTATAGGGTACATGTGCACAACGTGCAGGTTTGGTACATAGGTATACATGTGCCATGTTGGTTTGCTGCACCCATCAACTTGTCATTTACATTAGCTATTTCTCCTAATGCTATCCCTCCCTCAGCCCCCCACCCCATGACAGGCCCCAGGGACACCCTGTGTCCAAGTGTTCTCATCGTTCAATTCCCACCTATGAGTGAGAATATGCAGTGTTTGGTTTTCTGTCTTTGCCATAGTTTGCTCAGAATGATGGTTTCCAGCTTCATCCACGTTCCTGCAAAGGACATGAACTCATCCTATTTTATGGCTGCATAGTATTCCATGGTGTATACGTGCCACATTTTTTTACTCCAGTCTATCATTGATGGACATTTGGGTTGGTTCCAAGTCTTTGTTATTGTGAATAGTGCTGTAATAAACACACGTGTGCATGTGTCTTTATAGTAGCATGATTTATAATCCTTTGGGTATATAGCCAGTAATGGGATCGCTGGGTCAAATGGTATTTCTAGTTCTAGATCCTTGAGGAATCCCACACTGTCTTCCACAATGGTTGAACTACTTCACACTCCCACCAACAGACGACACTGTAGCTTTTATTTATGGGAAATACTTCACGTGTCAGGGGGCCAATTCTAAACTCAAAAACAATCGAAAAATGCATTTTGTTTTCATTTCAGTGTTGATTACTGTCACCACCCCGAGACAGAGTTTTTGATCCCTGGGGCTACTGCTTGCACAGTTCAAAGGTAATTAGAGGCAGGGCGCCGTGGCTCATACCTGTAATCCCACCACTTTGGAAGGCTGAGGTGGGTGGATCACCTGAGGTCAGGAGAGTGAGACCAGCCTAGCCAATATGGTGAAACCCCGTCTCTACTAAAAATACAAAAAGTAGCTGGGCGTGATGGCCCGCGCCTGTAATGCCAGCTACTCAGGAGGCTGAAGCAGGAGAACTGCTCGAACCCGGGAGGCAGCGGTTGCGGTGAGCCGAGATCCCTCCGCTGCACTCTGGCCTGGGCCGCAGAGCAAGACTGCGTCTCAGAAAGAAAAAAAAGCAGGGGAGAGAATTAAAGACTTCCTGTTTTTGCTAGGATATAGTTGTTGCAGCAGATTAATGCTTCTACAGGTAACTAAATAAGCTGATTTTAAAACAAAATATTTCCAGGCACTGCAGAGCAGTGGAATCTCAGATAGGACTAAAACTTCTAGATGAGGGGTTTCCGGTAAACTACAGCCCCTTTTTCCTGGTGACTGACTAGATGGGAGAGAGTTACAGCATGGGAGATCTCAAATACACAGCTTGTTTCCCCTCAGACATTCACAAATACTGAAGCTTTGAGGGCAAAAGACTAAAAATCTAATTATGAAAACATTTGAAAAGTAGAGGCAAAATTTTCCATCTCTTGATATTGAGGAGATCTGGCAGGGAGAGGGCTCCCACTGAAAGCCCTTGAGGGGGGTCCTAAGGAACACCGGTGAGCCAGAAGGAGACTGTGTCTTACCAGAAGTGGACTGCACCCCGCGGGTCTCCCCTCTTATCGGGCTAAGGCCATCAGCACCCCAACTGCCTAGCTGAGGACATGGCAAACCCTCTTTGGGAGAAGACGTCATCACCTAAAGTACCTCACGTGTATAATATTTCATACCCAATGTATGGCAATTGACAGAAAATTACCAAGTACAGCAATAGATAGAAGCCGGGAAACAGAATCCTGATGTTGAGGTCATCTGGCAAAGACTTTAAAGAAACAATGTTGTACATAGAAAATGGATATATTAAGTACAGCCTTTGCCAGAAAATTAAAACCAATAGAAAAGAATCAAATGAGGATTTTATTACTGAAAATAGAATAGCTGAAATTAGGAACTTGATACATGTGTTTAGCAGGACATCAGGTAGAGCAGAAAGAGGGTTCACAAACTGGGAGATAGGTCGACTGAAAATATCCGGATCAAAAGAAGGTAGAGGGAAAAAAAGGGTAGAAAGTACATAGAGAAAAAGGAACAGAGGAACACGATGGAATCATCCACTGATGTAACTGGAGTTCCAGAGAATGGGGTAAAGGCAACTTTTGAGAAGATAATAGCTTCTCACTAAGCTTCGGGATAAACCATAGGATAAAAACAAGAACCTCTGGTAAGCACATCGTAGTTAAACTGATGAAATCCAAAGACAAAGATAAAAGTCTTAAAAGCATAAGATGGGGGAAGATAGTGACCTTCAAAGGAATGACAAAAAGACTAACCGTTGACTTTTCAGAAGATAAATGACATTCCTAAGTGCTAAAGAAAAAAACAGCTAACCTTGAGTTCTCTCTACATATATTTTGAAATTACTCTTCAAAAGTATAGGTGAAATAGTGATGCTTTCAGACAAACAAAAACTGAGAGGCTTTATCTCCAGTGGTCTTGCACTAAAAGAAATACTAAAGGGAACTCTTTTTTTTTTTTTTTTTTTTTTTTTTTTTTTTTTAGAGGAAAATGATCCCAGACAGAAACACAGATGTGTGAGAAGGATGAAGAGAAACAGAACAGATTAAAATGTGAGTAAAGCTCTGCTTCTTGATTTGGGTGCTGTTTACGTGAAAGAGTTCCCTTTCTGAAAAATTCATAAGCTCTGCACTTAAATTTGTGCACTTTTCTGTGTGTGTGTTGTGCTTCAGCAAGAATTTTACCAAAATAAAGCAAAATAAAAACTGCTTAGAGGAAAATTGACAGTCTCATTGCATACATTAGACAAGAATGGCTACAAACCAACGAGCTAAGCAGCAATCTCAAGAAATTAGCAAAAGAACAACAAATTAAACCCAAGGAAAGTAGAAAGAAGGAAATGATAAAGAATAAAGAGCAGAAAGTAATTAAAAAGAAAACAAACATATATAGAGGATCAAGAAAACCAAAAGTTGGGTCTTTGAGAAGACTAATAAAATAAAAAATTCTTGGTGAGGGATATAGAAGGCAAGAGCAAAGAATACAAGGAACAAAAACAGGGCATCACACAGCACTGACGCTGCAGTCACCTGTCCTGGTGGAACCAGCTGAGTACTTTCTAAGCCTATCCCAAGCATTCAAGCTGGAGGCAGGGGATCCCAGCAGTATCTCCCAGGCCAAGGACAAGAGCAGCAGTAATATCATCACCGAGTCTAGTGCCTTCTGTGCCACAAAAGTCCCTAATCCTAGATCACTGGAGTAGGTCTCTGTGTTTCAATCTAAGTGGAGAGAATAGTCTTGACTGGTCAGATGGTGGAGGACTGAGTTGCCTGAAACCAGTTTTGGCTCTCTGGCACATAGAACATGGAAACTCAGAGCACATAAATATGCCAGACCATCTGGAATGGTGCATATTCAGTTGGTAGTTGCTTTTCCCAGTTGCAGTTGATTCAGATTCAGGGTGCAGGAACTGGATGCTGGGTCCTTCTAAGGGGCCCCTGACACTGCAAATGCAGCCTTCACAGCAAATGAGTGTATTTTATTAAAAAAAGACATTGTGCTCCATTGGGGTGGGATTTCATGAAAGTATAATGTCTGTAGGTTTAGAATTTGCTGGAATTGTTGCCTCTTGGGAGACAATGATCTTGGCTATTCAGCTGAGTTGGAGAGGCCATCCAGGAAGAGCATCTGAAGACACTGAGATGCTGTGATGAAGCAGGTTAGTGTCAGACTGTTAGAAGAAAAGGTGAGAAATGAAGTACATGCACATACCATCCTGTAACACCTGGAAAATAGTGTGTGCCTTTCCACAACATGTTGTCCAGCATGCACTGGTCACTTGGCTGACCTAGAGATGTCATCTTGGGGCTCTTGGCTACTTGACTGACCTAGTGATGTCACCTTGGGGCTCTCAAATATATCTTTGTCCAGGTAGGCTCAGAGATAAGTCTATATCAGATGACTCAAACAACCCAACAAGAAAAAAAACAAACAACTCCATTAAAAACTGGGTAAAGGGCATGAACAGACATTTTGCAAAAGAAGAAATACAAGTGGTCAACAAACATGCTCAACATCACTAATCATCAGAGAAATGCAAATTAAAATCATAGTGAGATATTATCTTATACTAGTCAGAATGGCTACTATTTAAAAAGTCAAAAAACAATGGATGTTGCCATGGTTGCAGAGAAAGGGGAACACTCATATACTTTTGGTGGGAGTATAAATTAGTTCAGCCTCTTTGGAAAACAATATGGAGATATTCCAAATAACTAAAAATAGAATTACCATTAGATCCAGCAAACCCACTACTAGGTACCTACCCAAAGGAAAAGAAATCATTAATTAAAAAGACATCTGCACTCCTATGTTTATTGCAGCACTATTCATAGTAGCAAAGTCATGGAACCAACCTAAGTGTCACCAATAGTTGATTGGATAAATAAAATATATATATACACCATGTAATACTACACAGCCATAAAATATAAAATCATGTCCTTTGCAGCAACGTGGGTGGAGCTGGAGGCCATTATCTTAAGTGAACTAACTCAGAAACAGAAAATTAAGCATCATATGTTTTAATTTATAGGAGAGATAAACAATGGGTACACATGAGCATAAAGATGGAGATAATAGACTGGGGACCCCAAAAGTGGGGAGGTTAGGAGAGGGATAAAGGTTGAAAGATTACTTATTGAGTTCGATGTTCAATATTTGGGTGATGGGTAGATTAGAAGCCCAATCCTCATTATTATGCATGTAATACTCTTATAACAAACAAGCCATGTGCTCCCTAAATTTAAAATGAAATAAGAGAAAATAAACAAGAAAAAAAAAGTCATGGTCTGCACAGAGTCCTGAGAAGGAGGCTGGATTTTCTTTCAAAAGTCCAAATCTTGGCTGGGAGTGGAAGCTCACACCTGTAATCCCAGCATTTTGAGTGGCTGAGGTGAAGGACCACGAGAGGCCAGGAGTTGGAGACCAGTCTGGATAACATAGTGAGACGTCATCTCTAAAAAAAATTTTTTTAAGTAGCTGGGCATGGTGGTGTGTGCCTGTGGTCCCAGCTACTCTGCAGGCTGAGGCAGGAGGATCACTTGAGCCCTTGAGGCTGCAGTGAGGTATGATCACACCACTGTACTCCAGAGTGAGAGATGAAAGAAAGAAAGAAAGAAAGAAAGAAAGAGAGAGAGAGAGAGAGAGAGAGAGAGAGAGAGAGAGGGAGGGAGGGAGGGAGGGAGGGAAAGAAGGAAAGAAAGAGAGAGAAAGGAAGGAAGGAAAAAAGAAAGAGAGGGAGGGAGGGTGGAAGAAAAGAAAGAAAAGAAAGAGAGGAAGGAAGGAAGGTGAGAGAGAAAGAAAGAAAAAAAGGGAGGAAGGAGAGAGAAAGAAAGAAAGAGATAAAGAGAGAGAGAAAGAGAGATGAAGGAGAGAGAGAGAAAGAGATGAAGGGAGAAAGGGAGGCAAGGGAGAAAGAGGAAATATGAAAGAAAAGGAAAGAGAAGGAAGGAAGAAACGAAGGAAGAAAGAAAGAAGAAAAGAAAAGGAGAAAGGAAAGGAGGAAGGGAGGAAAGAGATAAAGGCAGGAAAGGAAGGAAGGAATGCAAAAGAAAGAAAGAAAAAAAGATTCGAAATCTTGTAAGAATTGGTTTTGTGAGTATCTAAGTAATTTTGGACTGCTATAAAGAATACCACAGACTGAGTTGCTTAAACTACATTTATTTATTTCTCACAGTTCTGAAGGCTGGAAAGTTCAAGATCAAGGTGCTGGTGGATCAGGTTTCTGCTGAGGGCTCTCTTCCTGGTTTGCAGATGGCTGCCTTCTTGCTGTGTTCTCACATGGCACAGGGAGAGAAATCACGTCTCTTCCTCCTTTTATAAAGGCATTAATTCCATTAGGAGGGCCCATTCACAAAGATTAGTCTATAGCAGTGAGGTTGTAAGGCCACCATAATCACTTCATTATGTATCAAGCAGCTGGACTTCCATTTAACTGGTTCTGATGCTTGAATATTAATTTTTTATATTGAGTTTGCCGAAATGTATTTTTCTCTAATTTGGGAACTGCTGGTGATTAGGCAAGCAATAAGGCTAAGGCCTAATTGTGGATTATTTTGACTACTTTTTTCTGCATGTTCCTAAACTCTTTCCGCCTTTTCCCTTCTATTATTGACTGTTTAAAAAGAATTGACATAATCTACTCTCCCCCTTCTGAAAAATATTTCATCATATTCTTTTACTACTTATCCTTTTCATTGTTGAAGGGTTAGGCAGGTTTTAACGGTTTAATTTTCACCAGAAATTTATCTTCTGTGTTACAGAAAATTCATATTGTAAAATGAGCCTCTTCTTTTCTTTTCTTTTTTTTTTTTTTGAGACAAAGTCTCGCTCTGTTGCCCAGGCTGGAGTGCAGTGGCCGGATCTCAGCTCACTGCAAGCTCGGTCTCCCGGGTTTACGCCATTCTCTTGCCTCAGCCTCCTGAGTAGCCGGGACTACAGGCGCCCGCCACCTCACCCGGCTAGTTTTTTTGTATTTTTTAGTAGAGACAGGGTTTCACCGTGTTAGCCAGGATGGTCTCAATCTCCTGACCTCGTGATCCGCCCGTCTCAGCCTCCCAAAGTGCTGGGATTACAGGCTTGAGCCACCGCGCCCGGCAAGCCTCTTCTTTTCAAGGGTAAATACGAAGAGAGAAAGGAACAGAAGTTCCCAGAAAAGGCTGTGTCTATAGGTCCAAATTTCTAGACTTTGTTTAGAGATAGAGTATTTCATATGCCATTCTCTGGTAGAGGGTGGATTATTTGTAACTGTATTTTCCCCAAAGGATATGAGAAGCATAATGTCACAATTTCTCCCCTCTAAGGTGAGTTCTCTGATTTGGGATTTAAATTCATAAGCCTTGGATAACCTGGAAGAGACTGGCTTTCATTCTAATGACAATCAAACAAGGATGACTTTCTCCTTTTTCTTTTCTGCTTTTTGTCTGCCCACTTTCCTCAGGTAACACAGCTGACAATAGCAATGTAAGTCTAAATATGGACCAGGTTCTGCAAACTCTGGTTTTGCTTAGAAAGAAGGAACAAAGCTTAGATTAGCAGCTGCTGCAATGGGTAAGGGTTGTGTGTGTCTAAATTTTGTGGGTGTTGGTGGATTTTTTCAGTATTCTTGGGTACCATATTGACTCTACAATTTTGGGGAAGTATGATACATGAGACAGAGAAGTCTGCATTAACCAAAGTTTGGGACAGGTTTTGTATACTTTTGTATTATTTGGACTCTGAACGTTTTCCTGGTTGTTCAAAGCTGGAGCAGACAATGTAGCTGGCACCATTTGACAATGGCCTTGCAGTTGACTAGAGACCTATCTTGACTGATGTCAGAAAGTCCTGAGAGTGACCTCTGAATTGGTCCCAGGTAGGTAAGGTGCACAGAAGCTGTGAAAGTACCCAGGAAGGCACACACAATGTTCAGGCAGGACTTTCTGAAGCTCCACAGATCTCTGTCCTCACCAAAAACAGCTGTGGCTATGCACATCCATTGACTTGGCTGAAACACTCAACAGGTTAAAAGAGGGAAGTCTAAGGTGGGAATAAAGTGGAAAAAGTGAAAACTCTCCCTTTCCACTGCTTTTCTAACATCAGTTTCCTGGTCCGAATGGAGGGAGGAGGAGTCGCTAAACTGGTTGGTCAGATTCCCAGTGTGGACTGGGCCATGTTCGACAGAGAGCAGAGTCCTCTGTTTTCAAAGGTGGTACCTTTCTGCCACCTCTTTATTACAAGGGAAAGGTAGATAGGTCAGTTGACTCTGTTATCTTCCTGTGGCTGACCCGGAGACCATCTGGCCCCCTCCCTCTGCCCATATTTCCCTGTCTCTTCATCTAGCAGGGAAACTCAACGTTTTAGGCTCAGGGGCATCTATGGGAAAGAGAAGATGTAATGGCTGCTGTCCCTGAGCATAAGTCTCATGCTTCCTGCACTGGAATACTGAGCACCAGCTTCATTCATTCATTAAATAATTGAATACATACTTATTAAGCCCTCTAAGGGGAAATGCTACTAGCAATAAAACACTCTTCTAAAGTGTTATCTAGGTGTTGAAATTATAGATGACTTTTGCTTTGATCTTTTCCTCGAATTTTCTGTAGGGAATAAGTAATACTTTTATAAATGCATACACAAATGGAATCCATCCATACGTAACAAATGTACCAAAACGGGGGTGATTTTGGATTTACATGTGAGGAAGTGATTGAAATCCTGTGTAGCCTTTTCTTTTAATGTGACTTTCTCTACAGCTTTTTATAGGAGGCACACTGAGCTCCCCATTGTGATCATCTGGATATGAGGAAGGCTGCACACTAACCATCTTGACCTTCCTTCCAGATCTCCGTTTTGGCAGAGTGTGATAGTCCAGTGATGGCTGTGTTTGCTGATGCCCCCACATTTCCCTGCCTATCACACCAGGGAGGTAAAACCCCCAGGAATGACTCCTACTTCAAAGTTCTATCCAGTGGATAAGCCAGTACTGCAGCTCTCCATGGGACCAGAATTTTGCACCAATCCTCTACCTTAGTCATGGGACCCCTACTGGCCTACTTCAGTCTTATCAGGACATCACAGTGGCTAAAGAGCAGTCTCTGAAGGCAGGCTGCCTTGGTTCCCATCCCAGTCCTATCACTTGTTTGTTACCTGTGACTATTGGACCGGTTGCATTATATTCCTCTGCCTCAGGTTTCTCATTAAAGGGAAAATAAAAATATCTGCCACCTAGGGTTCCATAAAGATTAAATGAGACAATATATTTAAGGTTCTCAGCATGATGCCAGGTACATCAGGAGGGCTCAGAGAAGTTTAGCTGTTGGTATTATTAGTGTTATTCCTCTACTCAGCACAGTAGCCTTACCCCCGACAACAGCCCAGGGGTCAGACCTTGCAGCGCATGTACTGTTCCCCAGGGATGAGCACAGGCCACACTCCTGAAATGACCGCAGCCACCTTTACTCCCATCTGCTGCGTCTGTCTGTGTAATTGGACACCGTGGTGATCAGCCTGCCATGCCCTTCAGACACTGCCTCACCCACCTGGCTGCAGGTCCAGACACAGAATCTTAGTTGGGTCAGTGTCCCTTGTCTGTCCCACATTCTTGCCTGCCAAATTTGGCCTTTCGCCACACCCACCTGCCACAGGCCTTTAGAGCAGGGCCCCATTTCGAGAATGTGGCCTGTGCGCATGCCTGGGGATCTGTACCCACCTCATAGAGATCAAAACAGGCTAACAGTCCCTTCCTTGGGTTGTTGAAGCTTTTAGAGGGACACAGTAGCCCGGGTTGAGGTTCCAGCTCTGTGTGTCTGTGATTTTGAGTAAAAGAGATTCATTTTGTGTGTAGAGCGGCTTTGAGGGGGAAGAGGAGAAGCTATAAATAAATAGCTTACTATTATTATATTATTTTTGTAGCGTTCCAATTTCACTCTACCACATCTGTGTAGATGAAAATCACTCCTGAATTCTTCCAATTTCTTCTTCTTATTTCCCTTCTTGTTAGGAAAGCGGGCACTGTAGAGTGGTCAGCAGAAACACATTTCTTCCTGTCTCTTTGTTCCCATCCTGCATCTGCCACCAGCCTCACCCACATTTCTGGTTATCCCACCCCTAGCCAGTCGAGAGCTTCTAGGAAAGGCCTGTCCCATAACTGTTCTCTGGGTCTTGTTGCCTTCTGACTCCTCATGGCCTTCAATCTATCAAACTGCCCTTCAATGTCCTACATCTCTGACATTCCCGTGGGCTCTGCCATGGTGCTGAAGCACAACAGATAATCCTGAGCTCAAATCCCAGCTCCACCACCTACCACTCTGAACCTTAGGCAAGCTGCCATGATGCTCAGAGAATAAGATTTCTCACTGGATACAACAGTGATGACGTACACCTCACGGTGTAACATCCTTGCCAAGAACATTGATACCTGTAAGCACTAAGTTAATGAGAGGCTCTATTTTTATGGCCTATTCCACTCAGTCTATAAACATGTGCAAGCCCACCCTGATCTTTTTTTTTTTTTTTTTTTTTTTTTTGAGATGGAGTCTCGCTCTGTTGCCCCAGCTGGAGTGCAGTGGCATGATCTCGGCTCACTGCAAGCTCTGCCTCCCGGGTTCACGCCATTTCTCCTACCTCAGCCTCCCGAGTAGCTGGGACTACAGGTGCCTGCCACCACGCCTGGCTAATTTTTTGTATGTTTTTAGTAGAGACAGGATTTCACCATGTTAACCAGGATGGTCTTGATCTCCTGACCTCGTGATCCACCAGCCTCGGCCTCCCAAAGTGCTGGGATTACAAGCGTGAGCCACCATGCCTGGCCCCACCCTGATCTTTAAAAGACCTCCCTTTGGTTTTATTCCTCATCCAGCTACCTTCTCAGAGCCACTCTCATTGCCAGTGTCCCATAGGACTGCTGTATTCCCCTGGCCTCTTCTTTATCAGTGCAGATTCACCAGAGGGTCACCAACCACTCCAGCATGTCCAGGCTGAGCTTTTTCCTGGGACACAGAACTATTAGGGCCCAAACCAGGAGAGTTCCAGCAAACCAGGATGAACTGATCACTCTGCTCTTTGGCCTACAGTCTTTCTTACCACCTCCTTGAATTATTTAGACAAAGTCCACAGCCCTCACATGGCCACCCTCCACAGGTGACTTCTGTATCTTCTGTGACTCTGTGGTGCTCAGCAGGTCATATTGATGACACCCTTGATGGTTTCTCCTCTCTTGACTTTCAGGGCCTTGTTCTTGATGGTTTCCCTGATGCTCCGGTTACTGTGGCTGTATAATCATCAAACCAAAAACTTGACAGTTTCAGCAGCACCCTCTTACTATCTCTCAAAGTTCTGTGAGGTATGGGCTCAGCATGGCAGCTCTCCTGCGGTTCTCACATGCTGTTGCCATTGACAGCAGCTAGGGCTAAACATCTGATGTGGTCTCTTGCCTGGTTGGGGATGGCTGGAAGCTCTGGGCCTGCCAGCATGCTCTTGTCACAGAGCCTTAATCATAGCTAGCCAGGGCTTCTCCCAGCCCAGCTGTCTCAGGGCTTTAAGAGTGAGTGTCTCAAAAGGGAGGAACTTCCAATATCTTGAGGCCTAGGATGGAAGTTGGCACTTTAGTTTGGAAATCAGTCCAGGTCACAGCACCCACCCAGGCTCCAGGGGAGGCGACATGGACCTCGCCTCTCAATAGGAGGAGCGTCAAGGAATTTATGGCCACCCTTAACCTGCCTAACTCCATGATCTCTCTTTCTGTTCTTCTTCCTCTTGCTCCTCGGTGGAATTCCATCCTCAGCTCTCCTCTTCTCACAGTCTGTATCAGTCATCTTCACATTTACAGGCACATCAGAACAGCATGGCATGCTTATTAAAAAGAAAGGCTCTTGCTTGTGGAATCTGCACTTCTAATAACCACCCTGGGTAAAGGACTCTCCTGCAATTTTCAGCAGGCTACACTTTGAGAAACACTACTTTACACTCCCCCTACACAAAGTCCTCACACCCTCACTTCACACAGCACTTGCTTGTTCCTTTCTCATCTCTGCTTCAAAGCCAGGTTCTTCTCCTGAGCACACCGTGTCCAGGCAACTGTGTGCTGCACCTTTCCAGCCCAGAGACACGTCAGCCTGAACTTGGCGTCTTCATTCCCCAAACTCACCCCCTTTCTGACCCCTCAGTCTTGGATGATGTGCTGTAGAGGCAGTTGATTCTTCTTCTGCCCCTTTCCTCTCCCCAGGCACACATCCAGTTCCTCACCAAGCCATGTTGATCTTACTTCCCAAGCCTCTTTCTGAATCAGCCTCTTCCATCTTTCTCATTCCAGGTGTTCTTTATTTCTCACCTGTTTTCACGCCATAGTTTCTTGGTGGTCTCAAGCCTCCAATATCAGCACCTTACAGTCGTCTCGCCACACTTCTGCCAGAAGGCAGTTTCTAGAATGCAAGTCTAATCGGAATGCTTTTTCTACTTAACGTATTTGCATAGCTCTGTGTGCTCTGCATGCATATGTCCAAATTGCCTAGAACCTCTGACCCTGGGCTCCTTCCCTGGAATGTTTCTTTTCCAATTCTGTCTCACCCACCCCAGCCTCACCCCTTCCTACCCCTGTACGCCACTTGACCCCGAGTCCAGACCTTCCTTCCCACTGGCCTAGTTCCTGTAACTTGGAGGTGATTAGGTATTAGCCAAGGTCAGGCTAGGGCTCCTCCTCATACTATTTCACACAAGGCACAAAAAGAAATACATGCTTGTCTCCCCAGTGTAATGCCAGAACCTCGGCATGCAGGGATGGAGCCTGCATGTCTAGATCTGAGCCCCTGGAGACCAGCACTGTCCCCAGCGGGCCTCCAGCACAATAGGGCTCAGAGAGGCAGCTGTATCTGTTATGTTCTCACACCGACTTGGCAACTCAAGGTTAATCCAGAAAAGTCTGACTTTGGGTTATAGGCCTTGACCCTTTATTTATGTCAATTGAGGGTTTTCTTCTCATTGGGAAGATCTGACATGTATCTGACTGGAAGCTGGCACCATCGTTTTGTATTGCTGCGAATCTGAATGGAATGTTCTGGTTATATCTTTCTGGCTGTTTTCTGTAATAATGCTCAGTCATGCTTTGTTATTTAAGCTGAAGGACTGAGACCTCCAAGGACTGCAGGTCAATTTTGATGTCCCCCAGATGCAATGGAATCCTTGATGTGCTAAGGAGGGACTGCATGCCTGCATCTTGTCTTCCCACGTGGATCGGGCCCTCCACTGCCACACGCCATTGTCTCATTGGCCGTGTTCAGTCAGATTGGCCTCTGGCAGCCCCATGCAGTTCAGACGGGGATCAGCCGCAACCGCAGCCCCTCTAGTTCTCTGCTTCTTCTGTGTCCCATGTTGCAAGCCTTGGCTGGGATTGCTGAAAGTGGATATGTTTCCCTGAAGTTGTCTTGCACGAATAGTCACAAACCCTTATCTATTTACTTATTTTTTTAAATTTGAGACAAGGTCTTGCTCCATAGCTCAGGTTAGACTGCAGACCTCTCCAGCTCAAGTGATTCTCCCACCTCAGCTTCCCAAGTAGCTAGGTCTACTGGTGCATGCCACCAAACAGAGCTAATATTTTTAAATTTTATTTTTTGTAGAGATGGGGTCTCACTTTGTTGCCCAGGCTGGTCTTGAGCTCCTGGGCTCTAGTGATCCTCCCACCTTTCTTCCTCCCAAAATGCTGCGATTATAGATGTGAGCCACTATGCCTGGCCCCAAATCCATTTTACCATGTCATCCTGAAACTAAAAAAAAGAGGAAAAAAAAAAAAAAAAATGGCTCATAGACTACATAAAGTCTAAGCTTTCCTGTACTTTCTTTCCTGTACTTCTCAGCTCCACCCTGCCGTGCCTTTAATCTTGCTCTTTAATCACTATTATGTTCTTTCTACATCCCATTAGCACACAGGATGTCTAATATCTAATATCACATGATGCATGATAACCTCAAAGGGACAAAATTATCACTGTATGAATATTTCCAGCCCTTTCACTCTGGGCTGCTAGAGAGTGCCTGATTATGGACTTGGTAGCTTGGACTCCTTCCTCTACCCAGGGGATGCCTCTCTAGCAAGATAAATTCTTTTGGGATTTTAAAGCAAAACTGGAGGGAAATAAGGAAGGAAACACCAACATGAGTATGAGGTATAACCAGAGGTAGGTTTATGGAGAAGTTTAGGTGGTAGGGACACCAGGGAGGGGAGTTAATTGTGCGGTGAAAGGACATAGGTGAAAGGAGAAAAAGAATCTCGGGAGTATCACTGTGAACTGTATATTCTTTTCCTACAATTTAAGAAACACAAGCAAGAATATAAGCAACACGAATTACTTCATGACTGTTACACAGTGCAATTTTAACCATGATTTCACTTTAGCATAGTGCTAAAGTGGGTGGGCAGTGGCGGGGGGAGTCTTGGTTTCCAGGGAGCTCTATAAAAAAATCAGATGGCACAACAATATAAATATGCCTATTATCTTGCAGATATGTATATGGAGTCATACTTTTTCCTAACAGAAAACCTGTGAAGCAGTGCAATGATCACACCTTTACGTTGCACAGATTGGGTTCAGTATCCCCATGCAGACTTAACCTTCTTAAGGGCTTAGCGCCTATGGCCCAAATATTTATTGTAGCACAAATTGAGACATCTCCTTGGAAATAACACAACAGTGATTGAAAATGGCAGCCCGCGGTGCAGTCCTTAGCCATGCTGGCTTTAAAGGCAGAGCAGTCCTGGTGAAAACATGCCCAAGTTCAAATAAAAGGCTCTAACAACATGTCACCTTAACCATCTGGACTGTAGCCTGATGAAGCCCCTGTATCTAATCTTGGTGCCGGTGCCTCTGGTCCCAGCGAGCTTGCTCTGGCTCTGGCTGCACCGCCGCAGGGAAACATTGCTCCAGAACGTCAAGGAAGAGAAGGCGGCCGGCTCCCCTGGAGCCCTGCTTTTCCTCCAGTGCCCTTTGGTCTCCAGCTTTGGCTGCAGGGGGTTTCCCCACAGAAGACTCTCAGCATAAAGCCATTCATGTCTCAATTCTCACCAAGGCACCAATATATCCATTTCCAGAGCAGAAATAAAAGCTGGATGTACGTTCCTGCCCTGTTTCCTCTCAGAGCGACACCTGTAATTCCTAATTCACAGCCCTCTGATTATGGCAGAGGGTCTGGTGTTGACTGAGCTCTTACTGGCCCAGATGCATGGCTGGGCACTTCTCCTGAGCTTTTTCAGTTCATCTTCACGGGGTCGCCTTGTGGGGGATGTGCATCACTTTCATCTTATAGATGAAGAAACAGAATCTCAGAGTCCAGAGGGCCTCCCTGGGTGTGGGGTTGAGCCCCAAGTCGCCGTGGCCATCATGCTACCTCTGGCTTAGAAGCCACTGTCTGAAGCCCAGAGTAAGGAGGCAGATCCCGACAGCTCCTACCTGTGTGAGACTCACCTCACCATGGTCGAGGGGGAGTCATTACAAACTGACAGTAAGGTCGCCTGCTTAGATTTTCTGTTATGTATAATCAGGAGCCCCTGTGTGTTTTTAAAATATGGGACGATGATTTAAATGGGATGAATGCCCTTGTAAGAGAGGTTGAAGTGGTGCGCCAGCCCCTTTGGCCCCTTTGCCCCTATGTAGACACAGCAAGAGGGCACCGTCTTTGAAGCTGAGCAGGCCCTCAGCAGAAGCGGAATCTGTTGGCACTGTGATCATGGACTTCCCAGCCTTTAGAAATGTGAGAAATAAATTTCTATTACTTATGAATTACCCAGTGTAAGGTATTTTGTTATAGTCCTGAATGGACTGAGACTGATGATGGCATATGGAAAAGGATTTTAAAATGATGTGCTAAAAAGGTTGAGGGGCGTTCTTCTGATGGGTGCAGGGAATGATGAGACCACAGCAGGCAGCAATCTAGGTATGCATTCAGCCAGGTTTCCACACGAGGGAGGGAGGGGAGAGATGGGCTGAGCCTGAGACTGACCGTGGAGGTGAGATGGGATCCGGGATGAGTGGTGCTGACTGGCGGGGGCAGGACACTAGGGCAAGGCACAGAGGTTGAAATTGACTCCAGATTTCTTGTTTATGCCTGGACAGCTGTGAGGAGGCGGTGCCCACGACAGTGACGACAACACAAGGGCGGGGGAGAAGGGCAGCCCCTTTGGCAGTGGTCTCTTTGCTGTAAGCAGAGGTCACTCCAGACACACTGCCCAGTTCTTCCTACTAAAATTGGATGAACAGGGAGGTACACAGAGCAGATCTGGACCAGAGATCAAGACAGGATACCCTCTTTTCAGGATCACCTCATCTCAGTGTTCTGGGGCAATCCAAGCCCTGATTTGGAAGGACTCTGACAAAGTACACAATGAACAATGACTGTGCTAGCTCCCTCTGAAGGTTTGAACGGGCCAGCGGAGCTCAAATGCACGTATTAAAAAACGATAATTGAGTTACTACAATAATACAGTATCATATGATTTTACAGGATGGGTCAACTTAAAATTTCACCAGTTCTGTCTTCTGTCAGTGTTGAAGTTTGTATCTTTACAGTTCTCATGTTATAGCCATTGATACTACGGTCAAATAGGCAGGTGCCCACTAGAGGAAAATTATGCCAGAGAATAAGAAACGATTCAGGTTTTTTTTCTTTAGTATTTTTATCAGGTATGTTACTCCTTGGAGAGTGTAGAAAATATTTGTTTAAAATATTCCTAATTTGATGGTACTTTCAAAATCTGATTTAGTCAGACCATTAAAAATTGTACAAATCAATAGCAATTACCTACTTCTAATTGAATCATTATCCCCAAAGAAAAGTGCTATTAGAACACTGTAGACTTCAGGTCATCTGCAATATACCTCCACTCTCATAAAAAAGAAATAACAAAAGGAAAAAATAAAGAGAAACATAAAAACCAAAATAAAAGGAACACCTCATTTTATTTTATTATGTTAATCTAATCCCCAGGTAGAAAGAATGACCTTCTGTTGTACTTCGATGTTTAAAATCTGGCCAATATTTAATGTTTACAAAATTATTTTTAATTTTAAGAGAGTATAATTTACCAATTAGATTAATTGTGTTTATTACTGCCGGGAGACTGCAAAGAGTCTTATTTTTAGTTCGTAACAGAAGCTTCTGTAACCCTTTGGATCATGGCTGGGATTCTGTATTTTTATTATAGCAAGAGCGCTTTGATGCTTGGATGTGTTAGGGAAGGATAGCCATATCAGAACTTTTCGTCGAGCCATCTCTCCCTACTTGTTAATTTGGCACCTCTCAATCATACATTTTTTAAAACACTCATTATTTCACATAACATATAAATTTATATAGCATCTTATATACAATTTTAATGCATTCAGAATCCTAAAGCTATAATTCATTATAGCATTTTATTTTATTTATATTAATATATGTGCCTTGAGTTAATACTCTAATCATTTGCAAACTCAAGCTTTGTCTTGATAAATTTTTACTTTTTGACAAATTATACTACATTAGTTTGATATATTTGCAAAATGTAAATACCTGCCTTTCCCATTTCACTTTCGTTGCTATTCCCAAAACACTGGGACATTGCTAGTCCAACAGGTATATTGAGGACCAGCATCTTCTCAAGTCTGCACAAAAACATTTCTGCAATGTCATTATCTAAAGTGTTCAATTTTTAGTTATTTGGAATATGCCTTCTGCAAGCCTTTTTTTTTTTTTTAGACAGAGTTTCACTCTTGTTGCCCAGGCTGGAGTGCAATGGCGTGATCTCGGCTCACTGCAACCTGCGACTCCCTGGTTCAAGTGATTCTCCTGCCTTAGCCTCCCGAGTAGCTGGGACTACAGGCACACACCACCATGCCTGGCTAATTTTTGTAGTTTTAGTAGAGACAGGGTTTCACCATGTTGGCCAGAGTGAAACGCTAGGTTGAACTTCTAACCTCAAGTGATCCGCCCGCCTGGGCCTCCCAAAGTGCTGGGATTACAGGCATGCATCATGGCTCACGGTCAAGCCATTTGTTTTTATAGGATGCTGCTACTTGACCAAGTTTGAATATGCTTTCATTCAATTATGCCGATATTTATGTACTATAAAGAGCTGATTTTATATTATAATGTATTTTTGTTGTTGTTGTTTTTGTTTTATGAGACAGGGTCTCACCCTGTCGCCCAGGCTGGAGTTTAGTGGTGCTATCATAGCTCACTGCAGCCTCAACTTCCTGGGTACAGGTGATGGTCCCACCTCAGCCTCCCAAGTAGCTGGGACTACAGGCACACATCATCAGATGTGGCTAATTTTTTGTAGAGATGGGGTTTTGCCATGTTTCCCAGGCTAGTCTTGAACTCCTGGGCTCAAGCAATCTGCCTGCCCTGGCCTCCCAAAGCTGGGATTACAGGTGTGAGCTACCATGCCCGGCCTATGATGTCTTTCTAATAATATTTAAAGTGTGTTTTCATACTGCCCATGAAGACAATTATGTGAAACGGTTATTTGGAATAAATATACAAGAAATGTTCTATATATGTTACAGAAATCTTTAAAAATTGCCTTGAAGGGAATGGCACTAGGGCTGGATTAATTTACAACACAAATTCCCCCTTTTTTAGTGTGTTGGCTCATGCAAATGAGGAGACAGTCAGGAGATCATATAGTATCAAAGTGTAGAAGGGATGTGGCTTTATGGGATGTGGTCACTGCCCCTTGAGACTGAGTCAGGTATGTTGAAATTACCATCCAGAGATTTCCTCTTCCTTAATATTTATCTTCCTGACTTAAAAAGATAAAAACTTGCAAGTTGTGTTTGTGCCAGCACCATTGAGAACTGCTACTTTACTGTGACCTTAAAATGGGTTCTTATGTCTATTTTTCAATTAATTAGAACCCAAAGGGAAAAAGTGGGTACCTAGTAAGAAAGAAAAACCTCTCTTACCAAACTTCCATTGTAGGTTTGTGCACACATTTGATTATTATGTCTAACAATCATTACTCACGCAAGTTTGTATCCTTTCCATTCTTATTGAAATTTAGGAGGTTTATATTAGGTACCACTTGCTGTAGCCATCTTTACACCCCAAACAAGCCCATATTTCCTAGGCTGAATGATGCTATTTGTTGGGTAATGGGAGAGGTCAGCATGACTAGGGTGAAGGGTGTCTGCTGGGGAGGATGGAGAAGTAGGGCTGTGGGCTGAGGGTGAGTTTATGTTGGGGCTTGCCAGCTGAGTAGAGAGATTGCAGCCGATGCAGTAGGAAAGAGGAGCCATGGAACTTTGGGGCAGATGGTAGCAGAACTGGGTTTAAGGGATTTTTCCTGGCATGGATTAGAGAGGAGAAAAGCCAGAGCCAGGGAGATAAGTAAAGAAAAGAAATTCTGGCCAGGTGCGGTGGCTCACGCCTGTAATCCCAGCACTTTGGGAGGCCGAGGCAGGTGGATTGCCTGAGGTCACGGGTTCGAGACCAGCCTGGCTAACATTCTGAAACCCTGTCTCTACTAAAAATACAAAAAATTGTGGCGGGTGCCTGTAATCCCAGCTACTCAGGAGGCTGAGTCAGGAGAATCCCTTGAACCTGGGAGGCAGAGGTTGCAGTGAGCCGAGATCGTGCCATTGCACTCCAGCCTGGGCCACAAGAACAGAACTCTGTCTCAAAAAAAAGAAAAGAAATTCTCTTGCTGGGAGTTTTATGACGCCAATCTCAAATATAAGAGCCAGAAACCGTATCTTCTAAAATCATGTTCCCTCTACACCCTGATAGCATAAAAATTTCCTCATTGTTTATTCATTCTGCATGAGCCAACACAAAAAAGAGCTATTGGTGTCATCGCTGGGAGCAGAGATACCATAAGTTTCTTCAAAGACAGACACCAGGACTTTCATCTTCACATCTGTAGTCCTTGGAATATAGTAGGTCTTACAAAAACATTTGTCAAGGGAGTGAATAAAAATAAAAGTGAATGAAAATGAAAGCAAAATATACTTGAGGATATAGTTTTTCTTGGACCACAAGTTAAATGCCAATGGATAACTTCAGATTCCTAGCCATGCATCTTTTCCTCTGAGAACTGGATAGCTGGAATAACAGACCACTCCATTTCCTTTCTGACATGCCACATTGAATGAACATCTGCTAAGAACCAGAAAGTGCATGAAGAAGTTTGTCCATGAAATCACTCCATACCCAAGTGGAGGAGAAGCAGCTGTGGACTGAAGGTAAGCTGTGCATTTCCTCAACTGGCAAATGTCAAGCCCATAATCTGAGCTTTGTATGTAGGAAATACCTATACATGAAGCCCATCTAGGTATTTCCTCATGCAATAAGAAATACACGAGTATGGGGACCCATGAAAAAAGCCTGCCATAACTCTGATAATGATTTATTTTCAAAGGCAGAAGAAAATTTTAGAAAACATATACATAAGATACATGACAGCAAGTTTATATATTCAGAAATGTCAGTAGATTAAAAATCAAAGAAATAGGATGGCAGTACCAATGTCTCACAGCCCTCCAGAGGAGCTGTGGCTACAGCCAAAAGTCAGAGCGAAATGTGGAAAATCACTGACAGACTGGGACCATGGGCAGGAAGCCTTGAAGGACTGGGTCAAGCAAAGGCAGAACTGGAGGGCAGGATGCCTGTTGAGAAGACCTGATCTAACTATGGCTACACTGGAGACGCCCCCGGAGGAGTTATGGAGTGAAAGTTAAGGGACCTGAGCCAAAGTGTCCCAAGTCCAGAGGCTTATGAATAGGAACCAACTCTTCCTTGGTATTAAAGGGGCAGCCCTCTGGGCTGGTTGGGTGACTTTTATCCAACTGCCCTAGACCTGACCACTTACTACTGAACATATTTTTCAGTATCTCTTTAAATCTATACCTCTTTTTTAGAGGGCCCATTTCCTAGTGGAGGCAGTGCAGCAGAACGAATAATGAAACAGTTGAATTCTGCTTCATCCATGCCTGCCAAGCCACAAGAATGATAAAGATACTCACGTTCCACAAAGTATGAGCTGGCATCGATCTTCCAGATGATCTGGCCCCGATGAGAACCATTGACTCCACGGTTCTTATAGTCCAGAAAGTTTTCGGACAAGACCTCATCTATATTCCCAGAGGAAGAAAGCAGAGCAGAGAAACATATCAGTCAACAGCATATTTAGGGAAATAAAAGAAAACAAGCAAAGGATACAAATGCTGCTTCCATCTCAACAGGAGAGAAAGCACCTGGAATCAGAGAGCAGGAAGCATCCCAAGATGCCATTGGGACCAAACGCTTTTTATGCAGGGATCTCCTCCCAACCCCATAGCACTTCTGGCAGGAGATCATCTAGCTGGTTCTGGAACACCTCCAGAAACAGAGAAATAATTACCGCTATTGCGGTTCACTTCACTTTTAAATAGCTCTTCCATGTGTGAAAGCTCAGTGTGAAAATCTTCCTTCTAAAGCTTCTACGAACCAATTTGAGACTGAGGGCGAGACATAAAGAAAGTCTCCATTTGGGGTCTGGTTCTCATGGACTCCATCTCGAATCGTCTCTCCTCCCACCTGGGCATCACCACCACCTTACACATGGTCGCACCCGTGAACTTATCCATCCATCCATCATGCACTCATGCATTCATTGTTCATTCAGCAGCTGAAATCCAACCATCTGCCAGATGCTGGGGAAGGTGCAAGGGCTGTGGTGTTGGGCAAAACCAGTATGGTCTCTTCTGAACCAAAGCTTACAAACAATTGAGAAGACAGACTGTAAACACTAAGCAAAGGAATAAATGTTTGATTGTAACTTGTGATAAGAGATGGAAAGGAGGCCGGGCACGGTGGCTTACACCTGTAATCCCAGCACTTTGAGAGGCCGAGGTGGGCAGATCACCTGAGGTCAGGAGTTTGAGACCAGCCTGGCCAACATGGTGAAACACCCGTTTCCAATAAAAAAAAAAAAAATTACAAAAATTAGCCAGGCGTGGTGGCAGGCAGCTGTAATCTCAGGTATTTGGGAGGTTGAGGCAGGAGAATTGCTTGAACCTGGGAGGTGGAGGTTGCAGTGAACTGAGATCATGTCCAGCCTGTTTACAGGGTGAGACTCTGTCTCGTCAAAATAAAAAGAAAAAAAAAAGAAAGAAAGAAAGGAAAAGAACAGGGTGCTGTGATAGAGAGTGACAAGGAAGGAGGCCAGAGGGTGGGGTGGGGGGTGGTCAGGAGAGCGCTGAGGGAGGAGACGAGGCCTGGGAGGAGCTCTGGGTGACTGTGCGCTTTCACCTCTTGCTGTTCTCTGCTCATCACTTTGCAACCCATCGATGTCCTCTTTAAAACCAGTGCCCAGAGAGAAATGCAGCATTCTTGGGGAGGACAGATCTGAGAATACCAAGCTGCCTGTCACCTTCTTGGTTCCAGACCCCACACTTTCAGTGCAGACTAAGACATGGATATGACTTTTACCCTGATCTTCTATGGAGCCCTTGTAGTTTCCACTTCACCAGAAATAATTTGAGCTAGATGGATCTGAGGCTATGGAGAAAACCAAGTTTTGAGAGTCCAAATCCACTGTAGGGGCTGGAGGGACAACCTGGGCAAGGGCACCCGAGGGCAGGCCCAGAGCCCCAGCTCTGCAGAGAGCCCTTTTCTCTCCTGATACCCTGTGGTTCACATGCTGCATCTGGCTGGACTGAGAAAACAGGCAGAGATGAAGTGCAAAAACCACTGAGCTTGAAGCCAAAGGGCCCAGCTCTTGAGGCCTTTTGTGCCATTTGCCAATAGTGTCACTTCTACAGTCTTTCCTCATCTGCAAAGTGGGGAGTAGTAATAACTTCAGTCTTACAGGGGAGCACTAAATGAGATAACTGTAAGCGTACTTGTAATCTGCTATGTGGATTGCACATTTTAGGCTGCCCCTTCTCTGGCAAAAAAAATGACTGGGCAAATGAACACTCATTACTGATAAGAACTGTTTGTATCCTTTGGAAAATCACTTGTTTGCAAAATTTGCCTGTCTTTTTATTCACAGTGTGTGCTCACAGCCCTGTTTGGGTTACCAAGAAGATTGCATAATACATCTTTTACAGTAATTGCCTCATTTCTGCAAAAAGGCGTAATATTTTGCTAGCTCCCTGGGTCTTCAGCACAGATATAACAAGTCTCACACCCAGGTAGAAATTTGCCTCATTATAGCAGTTCTCCAAGGGATGGTATTTCCCTGAATTTCTCTACTCTGACCACTGGATATTCCCTTTAATGGTCATGGTGGGATTTATAGACAATAACACCTGGAAGAAGGATGTTCATTCATGCATGAGATAATGGGTATTGGGTACTTTGTTCTGTTCCAGACATTGTGCTAAACCCTGGGGATACACTGGTGAACAAGACACGGTCTGTGTTCTCAGGGAGTTTCTAATATATTTGGAGATTTATTCAAGAAAACAGGTAATTTCATTAGAATATAGAATGTACAAAAGGGGATTAATTATCAAGGAACCACAGGAACATGAATGAGAAAAGGATGAAGGGGAGGTGGGAAGAATCAGAAAAGGATGATGAGGATGGCAAAACACACACACACACACACACACACACACACACATTAATGAGAAAAACATATTTTGCTGTAGACATTTAAACACAATACATTTTAAAGGACTGGCCACTAGTCTTGGTAAGCATCCCCTTCCCTCACACTAACAATAACATTTAATCACAAATATCATGCAAGAAAAATAGAATAGTCTGTATTCTTGCCTGGGCCATCTGGGCTGAGAGGTCAAACCCTTCCCCACAGGCATTTGTTACGAATTGTTAGAAAAGTTACTAGTCTTTGCTTAGGAATCAAAATGCATTGACAGGGTCAGTTGCAGAAATCCAAAATCAGTCTACATATTTTATGCAGAAAGGGATTTAATACAGGGAATTCAGGGCTGGAGAAGTGGACTCTAGGCAGGGCCTCTGGAATCAGGATAACTGCCTAACTGGCTCTCCAACGATGCTGATGCCTTTGTCTCACTCACAAGGGCTGCCCTGGGACCTGCTGAATATGACTGCTCAGTACAGTCACTGAAATCTGGAGAGCAGAAGGCTGCTGTCCAGGCCATGGCGGCTGCCTCTCCACCCGCGAAGACAGTGACCAGCCAGTGGCAAGCAGAGTAGGTCACTGCCTGCCCCCACCTCCACTGCCTGTTGGTGTCCAGGAAGCTAGAGAGTAGACTCGGGACACTGCTGCAGAAAAGCTCCATTTCTCAAGGCCATGCTTGTAGCAGCCACAGGCCCAAGAGCAGGATCCCCACATTTCACATATTCACCTTCCGGATCTTGCACGGGTGCAGCTAAATGAATCGAATTTGCATCCAGAACGTGGTTGCACAGGAGTCTGGGAAATGTAAATTTAGAGGATCAGATTCTGCACTAGGGGAAGGCACAGGAGATGAGAGGAGAGAGGAGGGAAGAGGGGAGGAGATGGGAGGGGAGAGGAGAGGAGGGGAGGGGAAGGAAGGGGAGGAAGGGAAAGGAAGGGGAGGGAAGGGGAGGGGAGAGGAGAGGAGAAGGGGGAGGAGAGGGGAGGAGAGAGGAGGGGAGAGGAGAACTGGAATGGATGCTGTGGCCAAGCCACACTCTCCACATCAGTGTGGAATGGGTGCTCTGAGCTCTCTACCAGGAGGCTGTTATTTTCTGCATTCTTGTCATGATGGAAGCCTCTTTGTGGGAGCAATATTACATCCCCTTTGAGGCAGGAAGCTTACATCTACCATTACTATGTGATCTTAGGCAGTTGATTTAATCATTCACTACAAAATGGGGATTAAATACTATAAGTACCTACCTCAAAATCTTGTTGCAAGGATTCCTTCAGTTAATACAGCTAGTGATCTTAGACCGGTGTCCAACATCTAATAAGCAGCTATTTCTGCTTAGAATCTGGGCTAAAAATAGGGCCCTCTATTGCAAATCCCTGTGATACTTACTATGTAAAACCATTAATAATAACTTGAAGCACTAGCTCACATCAGTACTGTTTAAGATTTTGTCATCGTACATTTTGTACAGAACATGTAGAGATCAGTTCCTCAAGAAAAGATTATATTTTCTGAGTGGTATGCATTTCCTCTGTTGTGTAGAATCCTACCACCTGCTCCTCATTTTATAATAGAGAAAGGAAAAGGATCTTTGTGGATTATTAAAATTTTAATCAGAAAGTTCTAATGAAGCTTACAGAAACAGACATGCTTAAGAAACAAGTAATATATTTTCTCTTGATTTGTCTTCAAAATAAAAATTGTAGCTATGGTTTCCATGCCACAATCTATAATAGAAGAGTGGATAACAAACACGCTATTGCTGTTAGGAGTGGAATAAGCAAGTGAGCCTATAACTGGTTAAAAGAGAGAATCAATATGCTACCCAGGTCTCCTACATCCATCAGAAAAAAGATATGGCTTCCATTTTTCAGAGTAATTCAGGCTTTCGGACAACCAAATCTTGGGAAAATATCTCTGAGTATTCTCCCACTGTGGCTGGACCATGACTTCACTAAATAATGGGACAGAGCTGGGTGCGGTGGCTCACTCCTTTAATCCCAGGAGTTTGCGAGGCTGAGGTGGGTGGATCACCTAAGGTCAGGAGTTTGAGACCAGCCTGGCCAACATGATGAAACCCCATCTCTACTAAAAGCAGAAAAATTAGCCAGGGGTGGTGGTGCATGCCTGTAATCCCAGCTACTTGAGAGGCTGAGTCAGAAGAATCGCTTGAACCTGGGAGGCGGAGGTTGCAGTGAGCTGGGATCATGCCATTGTACTCCAGCCTAGGCAACAGAGCGAGACTCCATCTCAAAATAATGATGATGATGATAATAATAATAATGGGACGGGAGATATGGGGAGAATCTACTTGTTTTTCTTACTACTAAGCCAATGATGTAGAAGCTCCATTCTCTTGTAGAAGCAGGGACTCTAAGCATAAAGTGATAGAGGAGCTCCTAAAAATCAATACCACTTTCTCCCCTTCTGTGGCCTTTCCTTCACATTGTTTCTTTGGACACACGAATTCTGTTTGTGCCTTAACTGAGAAATACAGCCACTGCTCTTTTAGATTCTAATAGGGTGCCTGATGTAAAGGAAAAACTTTAATTCTTCAAGAGTTGGGTTCCATAAATCAGCAGCCACACTTCACCCTCCACATCCAGGTATCTTCCCCCTCTTATGGCAGAACAGTCCTATTTGCTTTGAGAGCTCTAGAAGTCCTACCATACTGAAAGCATCACAACCCTGGCCTCTCCTGGACATTTGATGGCACATTGATGTGCCACGGCCCATACCCAACACTGCACCACAATGCTGTGCTAGTCCTGTGGCAGCGTGAGTCTTGAGCCAGGGGAGGCAGCTGTGCGATTGTGGGAGCCACTGACTTGACATCTCCTCATTCATGAAATGACAGATGAGATGAAATCACTGTCTCTACATTTCTCGGCCTAGATCTCTGATTTGATCTCTGGCAAAGCACGGCAAATGTGGAAGATAAGCTACTAAGGACTTACACATTATTGACTTTTAAGATTCACAGACAATTTCGGATTTGGAAGTTATTTTTGAAATGCTATGCCATTGAAAGTGTTGGCATTTTGCATTACATAACTTCACAGTTATATATGTGTAGCTACAATGAGAATAACAAACTGTCAAATTAAGGTTCTAGAATGATGAGTTGTGGTTACTTTTATCTCAGTCAAAATGTCATGTTAACACCAGATCTTATTCATTCATGGAGTTTCGTAATACCTGATACAGCTACCCACCCCCTCCTCTATCTCCCTCTTCTTTTGTTCTTTCCAGTCTCCTAGTTGTCCTGCCTCTTCACCACCTCCTCCTCTTCTGTTGGAGTTCCTTGTCTGCCTCTCCCCTGCCCCTCTCTCACTGTGACTATCTGGTGCTCTCTTTCTGTACACAGCACTAGAGTGAGCTTATCCACCCCCAAGATGTCTGTTACCCCAAATCTACAACCCTAGCTTGGATCCCTGGCTGAGCTTCAGACCCATTCATTCATTCACTGTGGATGCACGTCCCTCAGGTGTCCGACACTCAGTAATTCCATCTTGAGCTCATTACCTTCTCCCCAAACAGGCTTCTCTTCCAGTGGGTCCCTAACTTGAGGAATAGCATCGGCACTCATCAGCTGCAGGAAGATGCCCTTGTAAGGAGACGACTCAAAACTAGATCTGGGCTGGGCATGGTGGCTCATGCCTGTAATCTCAGCATTTTGGGAGGCTGAGGCTGAAGGATCACTTGAGCCCAGGAGTTTGAGCCTGGGCAATATAATGAGACTCCATCTCAATAAAAAACCAAACCAAAACAAACCAAAAAACAAACCAAAACCAAAACCAAATCAAACCAAACCAAAACCCTAGATTCAGAAGCTAAACCTAATTACCTCAAGTGCTAAACAAAAAACATTCATGATGAAGGTCAGAATGGGTGGGAGGGGACTGTGGCAACACTGAAGGTCACAGGCCAGCCTAGGGAGGGTCCAGAGGCTTAACTCCAGCTGATTAGAACCATATGGTATCACAGGCTTAGACTGCCAAATTGGAGGCTTTTGTGAAAGAAGCTAGAAAGTTGGGTTTCAACTTGAAACTTCTACATTTTAAGTGTGGATAATCAATCAAATTTAAAACAAAACAATGTAAATGAAACAAAATATGTGGCCGGGGGCAGTGGCTCACACCTGTAATCCCAGCACTATGGGAAGCTGAGGCAGGTGTATCACCTGAGGTCGGGAGTTTGAGACCAGCCTGACCAACATGGAGAAACCCCATCTACTAAAAATACAAAACTAGCCAGGTGTGGTGGCACATGCCTGTAATCCCAGCTACTTGGGAGGCTGAGGCAGGAGAATCACTTGAACCCGGGAGGCAGAGGTTGTGGTGAGCTGAGATCGTGCCATTGCACTCCAGCCTGGGCAACAGGAGTGAAACTCTGTCTCAAAAAAAAAAAAAAAAAAAAAAAAAAAAAATGCTCGTTGGGCTGTTATTTTGCAATCTCTGTTCTTGATGGATAGTATCTACTTTTATTCAAGAACGATTTTTGTTTTTCAGAAACAAATTGAATTTTAACTTTTGGAAATCTAGTTTAGCTAGTCACAGCTATTTGTGTAAAAATTTCAACAATGTATGCATCTCCATCTTTACATTAATGTGTGTATTATAAACACACTAACCAAGCTGATGGAAAAACCTTTAAGAGACCCAAGAATATTTCCCTGAGAACTAGTTAGTCAGATAAGATCCCCTTTATTTTATCAGAAAAACTGTCCAGGTTGTAAACTACTCATAACAATCCATTACTTTCTGTGATGTTAAATCCGGTGTTGTGTGTCTGAATGTGCAAATGTTGCACAGCCTGAAGACAGAAGGCCTGGCCTCGGATGGACCTGGTGTTGAATCTGTTGACTCTTGTGGCCTTCCAGCAATTATAACTTGACTTTTGGGTAAACACATCAATTTCCTTGACAGCTGATTCTATCACATAAAATAGATGAAATACATTTTTCATTTAAATTGGTTTTCATAATTACAAGATTTTCAAAACCAATCCATGAGAATGGTGAAACTTTCATAAAAATAATTGCCTCAGCATCCAACTTATTTGCATAACTTGTTTTGTTTGCAAAGACTTGAGAAAATTCACATAGAACAATTTCTTCTGGTGAACTTTCAACTTTGGCACTTTCAAAATTTTTAATAAATCTCCACCTAAAGTAAGGCAAGTCAGCTTTCTCCAGCACCATGCCTGTATGCCTGTATGTATAATCCCAGCTTGTCTGTTGAATACAAAGCAGTAAGAATGTTGGAAGAGCTGGTGAAGATTATGCTAGAAACTGAAGTGAAATGACCTCCATGTAGGTGTGCTTACATTGGTTGGGCATATGGTGTTACTTTGTCTTATAAGCACATAGATTTAAAAACAGGCTTTGATATTAACTTATTCATAAGTAGAAGAGCTTCTATAGTTGCAAATGATAATGTTTGTGTTTAACCACACCTCACTCTGCTATATCTCATGATTTTCTTTCATGGAATAGAGATGGCAAGAGAGGACTTATTATCCATTTTGCAGAAAAACAAGGTCATGCAATAGTGGTCTTCAGTGTGTTAGAATCTGGCATATAACACAGTTGCTTGTATATTTTAATTATATTGTAGGTTTATTAAAATGTGACAGCATACGTAAAAGTGAATTATGAATAATACACTTGGCACATTCTACTCACCAATGAGGTACATGCCAATCCAGTCCCCAGCGTCCACTTCCTCCTTTATGTCCCAGTGGATGACCAGGTCCTGAGAGTGCCCGATGGAGTAGTAGGAGCTGCTGACCATGAGTGTGGAGCGGCTGTCCGAGGTGACCAGGTCGGTGTCGCTGGTGGAGCGGGGAATGGTGACGCCATCATGGGGGCCGCCCCTGAGGTCCATGTTGTGGAACTGTTCAGGATTGTAGCTGTATCGGAGAGGCTCCTTGCACCGGCGTCGGCTCTGGGAGTTTCTAGAAGGAGACGCCATGGCGGCCAGGCCTAAAAACCTGTTCTGGTACAGATTCTGTGGGAGCAAAGAGACAGTGAGCAGGGTCAGGGCACGCCGGCCACTCAGTTGCTGTCATCACAGGAAAATGAAATATGTGCTGGGAGACACGCGCTGTGAGTGAGCTGCCCTGCTGGGCAGATCTGAAACATGGCATAGAGCATCTTCCTCGTGACAAAGGCTGCAGCTCTGGGTTCACACAGGGACAGCAAGAACAAAAACACGAGTGCACCAGGGTGTCCTGCGTTTCCATGCTCTGTTGGAGTCTCTGCCTCTCCTGGCTTTAACCCACTTGATACCAGAAGGACTGGGATGTGTAGAACGACCCGAAGGTGTGACTATTCCTCAACCAAACACCATCCCTCGAGTTCTCCAACGTCAATTACATTGGATCTGATTTGATCCTTCTTTAAGGCAAACGACGATTATCATTATTAACCTCTGAGTGATCCCTGCAGCATTCAGGTCCCTACACACAGCCCAGAATTAGAAGTGGTCCCTGCTGGGAGAGGCAGTCACTCCTCCATTTACAATCTTTCACTCTACAGAATGCCTTCGGGCTGTATGAAGTTTCTGTGAAGGATTTCAAACATCCTAGTACGCTTTGAACACCACGATTTTCAATAAATTCCAATCTCAGAGGACTGTATCTCCCTTGGAGCCGGTGTTAGTGTAGAAAACATTGATGAGAAAAAGATGCATTTTTGTATTGTTTACAACTTTGAGCACTTAAAATGAGCCAAGCTGATGCAGAGTAATAACTCGTTTTGGGCACAGATAACTCTGAAAACACAGAAGGACGGGCAGCAGATAGAACTCACGCAGAGGATTGGTTTTTGAAACAAGCAAGGGTGATTCTGACTTCATCAAAGTATACTAAAATTGCGTTTAAATGAACATTTTTGGGGGGTCCTGGTTATTGAAGTTCATGTTGTTCCATATGTAGTTTTCAAGAAGAAAAGATTAAGGCCTAAAAAAGTGTTGACTCATGAAGTTTAGATCCCAGGAACTGTAACTTATTATGCACCTAATCAAATGCAAATTATTGACTTTTTGTTTACCAGCCATGATGAGCAGACTACAGCAACAGTGTACTCTTTCACTTACATCAACATAGTTAGCAGTAATTTAGGCCTGCACTTTCTCCATCCTCTAAGACCAGGATGTTGTAAAAAGTCTATCGGCCTGAGAAAGCACAGTGTTGGCATTCGGAGTCTTGGTCCTCTATGGCCATGGGGCAGGCAGGCCCTTTCACTCATCTGTGTCTCCTGTTTGGAATTCCTTTGGCCCTACTGGTGGTTGCTGTAGAATTATGACGGGCAGGCAAGCCAGACTGCAAAAAGCATCTCATCACCCTACTGGGACCATGTTTCTTATTTTTTCAAAATGCCTGTCACTATAGCAGTATGAAAATAGATGGACCATGGTGTTGCCTGGAAACCGTCCCTCCTTTCAGGAACACAGGCAAAGCGCTGAAGACCAGGGAAGCAGGAACCACCCACCTATCTCAAGGCACCATGGCTATTCTGGGCAGTTCAGGGAGGATCTCAGTAAACTGACACCCCTCCAGGAGGCGCTGACCAGAGACCTTTGTAAAATCCCCAGAACAGAAAGGCTGCTGCAACAGCACAAGGTTTGTTTAGTTCCCTTAAAATAGTCTAATAAGCGGACTTATTAGTCCACTTAAAGTAGACTAATACCATCTTATAGTATTACGGAGATTCAAAATAATTATGAGTTAGACCATAATCAAAGCTGAGGCAACACCTCCCAGCTTCCCAGTTGTGGGTCTATCCCTGGACAATTTAATCTTTCTGGACCTCGGTTTCCTCCTCTGTAAATGGGCTGTTGTCAGAATTTAATGAGACAGTGCAAGTCAAGTTCTTAGTATAGTACGTGCTCAATAAATAAAAATCTCCTGCTAAGATACTACTGGTAATGCTTTAGGAAGGAAACCTCACTGAGACATAGGGCCTGGGCACTCAGCCAGGCTCCGTCACTGAACAGGCTTCCTTCACGCCACCCCAGAGTCCTCACTCTTAAGTTCATGCATTAAATTCAAGAAACCCTCAGGTTTTCTTACAAAATCAAAGTACCAAGGGTTAAACAGCCTAGTGTATTTGTAAAGGTGCTCCATAGACCGGTGTTCAGGGGAGAGGCTCCTTTATTTGTAAGGTTTACGACTGAGTAGGATATTTCTGCATTAATGATGAAGAGCCTAAGATAAAGATTTTTATGTATGTGGTTTCCATCAGGGCCTCAAAAGGATTATAGGGTGTTTCTCTTTTGCTGAAGACAACAATTCTGCTATTGCATTTTTACTAAAATCCCCTGGAAACTAGAGAACTCTCCTGAAACTGTCAAATTACGGCAGTGATCACTGTCCACACGGCGAGAGCAAAGGTAGAGAAGGGAACATTAGTCAAAGAAGACATTTGTCAGCAATTACTGGATTGGAATGATGACATTTGCCAGGGATAAGCAGGGCAGTCTCAAAGCTGTCCCTTGCACCCCACCCTCTCCCACCACCCTGTCTTTGCACACATCCTCCCCATTCCTACTTGCAGGCAGGATCTGCACTTCTGCGTCAGAATTATGCTCCAGCACCAACTCTGCTGTAACCGCTCCTTGCCTCCTTCTCATTCCCAAAAGTGGAACTTTCTGCTCCGTGATGCACAGGAATCCCATTCCCCTGCAGGGATTCTTAGGTACTGTTGCTAGTTGATCTGTCCACGTTCACTCCCACACTGTGAAGTTTTCTCCTCTGTATATCCCCTGTACCTTGCATAATTCCTGGCACGAAAAACCCCCAAAGCTTTAATTTATAGAAATTATTTTATTCAATGATATCCCTTCTCGTTCCAGAAAGGGTTTAAGATGGCTTATAAAAATAGATAAAAAGGCCGGGAGCGATGGTTCAGGCCTGTAATCCCAGCACTTTGGGAGGCTGAGGCAGGCGGATCACCTGAGGTCAGACGTTCAAGACCAGCCTGGCCAGCATGGTGAAACCCTGTCTCTACTAAAAGTACAAAAATTAGCCGGGCATGGTGATGGGTGCCTGTAATCACAGCTACTTGGGAAGTTGAAGCAGGAGAATCGCTGGAATCTGGGAGGCAGATGTTGCAGTGAGCCAAGATTGTGCCACTGCACTCCTGGGCAACAAGAGTGAGACCCTGTCTCAAAAAAAAAAAAAAAAAAAAAAAAAAAAATACAGAAAGGCATGATAATTTAGTAGTAGATGGTACATAGAGAGAAGAAAATAAAGATATGAACACAAAGTTATGTAGGAAGGAGGTGAACTTAAAATTATATTCCATCATGTCCAAAACAGGTTTTTATTAAAGACTCACAACAGTTGCTCCTTTTTATTTTTAATTTCCCAGCTTTATTGAGGTATAATTGACAAATAAAATTGCATGATTTTAAGGTGTACGATGTGAAGATTATATAGACAGAAATATATAATATATATTATATACAACATGTAAGTATATATATTTCACTGTATATAGTGAAATATATATTATATATATATGTAATATATATAGTGAAATGATTACCACAATCAGGTTAGTTAGCACATCCATCCCTCACCTAGTTACCCCATTTTTATTTTATTTTGTTTTGGTTTGTGGTGAGCACATTGAGCAAATGTCAACAGTTGCTTCTTGAACACAGCAGGTGGATAAAGCTGATTGCTTAACATGCAATTTCTTTGTGGCTATGTTTCTCCCAGGCATTCACAAGTGTTTCTAGCATATACTATAGACTCATCAGGCTGGAAGAAGCAATTTAATCATTCTCTCTTCACATCTGAACTGTGGGAGATAGATGAAGCTCTGTCCTGTTTTTAAATAGCCCTGGATAAAAGGCCACTCTCTTCCTAGACAGTGATTCCAATGTCTTACAACTCCGCCATTCTTCCTAACCTCTAAAGCAGATCTCCCCACCAGGAGACCTCCTTTCTTTTTCCTCTCTGCAAAGGGTGGCCCTCCCGATCTCTGTATGTATGGGAAATCAGTGGATATCACTAAATTTCTCCCAGCCTTTTCTCCAAGCCACTAATAACTCAAGTATCTTTCGTCTTCTTTTCCCTTTGGTGATAAACAATAGGAACTGATAGGAGGACCACAAGAATATCAGCAATAGTTTCAGTATCACTGTAATTTTCCAGTTATTGGTTGTAATCACGTGTCCCTAGTTACGGGCTATGTCAAGCATAGATTTTAGCTGACCCTTGAAAAAGTGGGTCTGATGAGTGAGCCTCTGAGAGCAATTTAAATACACTGTACAAACTGCCCTGCTTTATAGGGAGTAAATACCATCTGCTGGGTTTTTTTTTCTTCCTATTTGTAGCAGAGGACCCACCAATGTTGTGTTTATTTGTTTTACTTTCCAACTTAAACAACATCGTAATTGTTGAAATGTTTTGAATTAAGTGATATGCTCTTTGTTGTTTTTCTTTTTTTCTTAATCTTGGAACAGGCCTTATGGGTTTAATATGTTTTAAGATATTCTCATGGAGTATAGCACATTAACAAAAATAAAACCTGTAAAAAAACCCAGAATCTTAAAAGCAGAAAATCATCACTTCTAGGGATGGAACATGTTATTATGCATCGATTTTTTTTTTTTTAAGAACCTGGAGACAAAAGATTCTGCTCTGTCAGTTTCTATCTAAGTCATTAATAGCGTTTCTGTCTTGCAATATAAAGCCGTGAGTGAGTGCCATCTCAGAAATGAAAAGAAAGCAGACAAAGGCATGTCTATAATAGAGTAAATGACTCTTAAAAATTGCCTCTACACCAAGGAATCAAAAATTGTTAGTGAAATACACAGCCCTTGAAGGAAGCTTCATTAAAGTATATAAGATGAGGTTATAGAAACTGGCATTATTTAGTTGGAAGAAAGAACGTAATACTTTTTTAGTCCATGAGCAGATTTTACTTTGATCAAGAAGACGCCTGCAGCTTCTTGCTCAAAGCTATCCTGCACTCGGCTTTGTTATGACACCAGGAGGGTAATGGAACTTAAAAAAAAAAAAAAAAAAAAAAATCAAAACTTGTCTTTTTCTACAAAGGATTTGAGAAAATTTACAACCCAAGAAATATATAATAAAATAGGAAAATACAAAACAGACAGAGATCAGGAAGTAGTGATACGAAGGAAGACAAAAATAAAATAATTCTGAGCATTTGCTCTATGCAGTGAAATTTTGTATATCTCATTAAAACACTATCAAGGCCAGGCATGGTGACTTATGCCTGTAATCCCAGCACTTTGGGAGGCTGAGATGGGCAGATCACCTGAGGTCAGGAGTTCGAGACCAGCCTGGGCAACATGGCGAAACCCTGTCTCTACTAAAAATACAAAATTAGCCAGGCGTGGTGTCACATGCCTGTAATCCCAGCTACTTGGGTGGCTGAGGCAGGAGAATAACTTGAACCCAGGAGGCAGAGGTTGCAGTGAGCTGAGATCACGCCATTGAACTCCAGCCTGGGCAACAAGAGTTAAACTCCATCTCAAAAAAAAAAAAAAAAAAAAAAAAAGTTGGGCATGGTGATGGGCGCCTGTAATCGCAGCTGTTGAGGCTGAGGCAGGGAGAATTGCTTGAACCCGGGAGGCGGAGGTTGCAGTGAGCCGAGATCCTACACTGCACTCCGTGACAGAATGAGACTCTGTCCCCCCCAAAACAACAACAACAACAACAACAGTATCAAGTTTCACTATTCTCAGGTTGCTAGAAAACCCAGCTCAGAATGGTTAATAAAAATTCTGAGGTCATCCATGTGTGGCCGGAAATGGGGATTTGAGCCTGTGTATGGACGATTATAAGAGGGCACTTTTACCATTCTTAAGCATTCTCTCCAAATTATAAAACAGAAGGACAGAATTGCAGTAATTGAAATTCAGATACTTCTCTGAGCGTCTTGGCAGCCAAGAAGATAAAAGGAAAGCTTAGTTCTTATGATCAGAATACAAGGACGTTTTTCTTCCTCCAAGTTCTTAACAAAATGTTTCATCTTAGACTTTCTGTAGGAAACACAATGAAATGTGGTGAGTAAGATCTTAAGAGAGTTTTAATCACGATTATAGTGGCAGATTCCTGGTACAAGGCTTTGACAAAAGCCAAGGTCATCGCAGGAAGAGAGTTCATTAGGGACTTAGCGACTGTGCTGTGTTGCCTTCTGACCACATTCCGAAGTCTACCTGGCTTAGTCACTTCCAGGAGACGCTTATACCCTGAAGCTTCCACTCTGAACTCAGTGGCTGTTCTCAGTCCCGCAGCTTCCTCTCTGGCCTCAATGGAGATTTCCATCAGAGCCTGAATGAGATGTTCTGTCTAAAACTGCCTTACCTGTCAACTTATTTTCTGTCAGTCCCCTCTACTTAGACGGCAGGCACCAAGACAGCAGCCCGGCCTAGCAACTTCAGGTCTGCATTTCCAGCAAAAGTAGTGCCTGGTGGCCGGGCGCGGTGGCTCACGCCTGTAATCCCAGGACTTTGGGAGGCTGAGGCGGGTGGATCACGAGGTCAGGAGATCGAGACCATCCTGGCTAATACGGTGAAACCCTGTCTCTACTAAAAGTACAAAAAATTAGCCAGGCGCGGTGGCGGGCACCTGTAGTCCCAGCTACTTGGGAGGCTGAGGCAGGAGAATGGCATGAACCCGGGAGGCGGAGCTTTCAGTGAGCCGAGATTGGGCCACTGCACTCCAGCCTGGGCAACAGAAGGAGACTCCGTCTCAAAAAATAAAAATAAAAATAAAAAAAAGTAGTGCCTGGCAAGAACGCAGATGATGCTCAGTAAATACTCTGTTGAGGCTGGGTGCTGTGGCTCACACCTGTAATCCCAACACTTTGGGAGGCTGAGGCAGGCATATCACCTGAGGTCAGGAGTTCGAGACCAGCCTGGCCAACATGGTGAAACCCTGTCTCTACTAAAAATACAAAAAAAGTAGCCGTGTGTGGTGGTATGTGCCTGTAATCCCAGCTACCCCGGGAGGCTGAATCAGGAGAATTGCTTGAACCAGGGAGGCAGAGGCCGCGGTGAGCTAAGATTGCGCCACTGCACTCCAGCCTGGGTGACAGAGCAAGACTCCATATCAATAAATAAATAAATAAATAAATAAATAACTGTGTTGAATGAATGAATGCATGTGTGGGTAATGTGTGGGCTGGGGGGCACCTGGACATGGGGCTCTGCTCCTTGAGCTCAGGAACTCTTCTAAGCACTTCTTTTGCCTTAAGCACAAGGCTTGGTGCCCAGAATCGCTCGAGTTGAGTTCCTGGTTCCTGGACTGCATTGGGATGGGTCAGGTGTCCGGATACAGGACCAGCATAGAAGCACCAGGAATCCCTGAGGCAGCACAGGAGAAGTGGAGATGGCTTGGGCTGGAGGGTTCAGAGACAAGGCCAGGGCAGCTTTATCCAGAGCTCTACTCGCTGCTAGGCCCTGCTGGTCCTAACAGTCTAAAAGCAGAAACCTCCTACCCAACCCAATGGCAGGCACAAGAGATCACAAAAATCACTGCAGCCCACGCATTTCCGCTGAGTCACCACTGTTAAGGAAAACAATTTGTTAGGGTAAAAATAAGGGCTCCACCTCTCTGGGAATTGCCTTCATCACCTGTCAAAGAAGAAGAAAGTGTTGGGATGAGATTAAATACTGCCCCCGGGTCCCCCTCTCCCTCTCGCATCCTGAGATTTGAGTGCTGCTTACCCATTTGTACCTCTGCTTGGGAACTGCTGTGTATGAGGGATGTTGTGGGACAGGGGCGGGTGTAGGGGCTGTGAGGTGGTCCTGACCCGCTGTCAGGTGTAAGGGAGTAGGGTGGGAGGTGGCTGCTAAGCCACCATCTCTATCTAACTCTTCAGCTCCCAGACACCTGTTCCTGAAACCTGTGCCTAAATTTGTGTTTTCAGCCTCAAAGCCATGTGCTAAAAAAGCTTTCTTTCGTGCTGGCCATTGTGTGGAAGAATATAACAGAATTACATAAACTAAACTGTGTGGGCTTCTTTTCTTTGAAAAAGAAATAAAATCCCACTCGTTGCTGGCTGAAAGGGAACATTAGGGGGAGAAAATTTTAATAAGCAAATCAAGGCAAGCCAGATAATATCCACATAGGAAGTCATGATTTAAAATACAAGGAACTTGTTAAAATGACAGTCAGGCACATTATTTTAGGAACACATGATGCCTCATCGCACATCAAAAAAAGACCCACCAATAAGCGTGAGAGTTGGACATCCCCTCCCACTTTTGACTCTGCAGCCCTTTGATGGCAGGTGCGGGGGGTCGGGGAGTGGGGTGGTCTTGCTCCTTGTTGCTCACACGCCATTCTCACGCACACGTAAGAGAAACCAGGCTCCAGGAGGGGCGCGAACAGACCTTTCACTGCTTTGCTCAAGTCTGGAATTGCTTGGTGCAGCTCCGGGCTATTTGGGAGGTTTCTGTTTGGAGGTGTTCAGCAGCGAAGTTGCTGAAATCTGGGCGGTTTGTATGGGCAGAGGAATGGGCAGGCGGCTGTGGGCATGGGAGAGGGAGGAAGGTGGCAGGCAGGAGGGCCTCATCGGGTTAGCTGGGGCAAATTCCTGTTCATAATATTTAGCACTTCCTCTGGTTTACACAGAAAGGAAAGGTGAGAAGTGGTATTCCCGGGTGTGTGTGTGTGTGTGTGTGTGTGTGTGTGTGTGTGTGTGTAAGACACAGAGACAGAATGAATGGGAACTTACAGATGTGGGAAAGAGACCCACTTTCCCCTTCTCAATGTTAGGAAATACCGTTTCTTCCTCAGGAAAGCACTAGCCTGATTGAAAGAGGAAACGTTTCCTCTTTACCTACTGACACTGCAGAAGAAAAGGATATGTGTTCACCTCCCAGAACCATAGTGTGGCTCCAGGGGCCCAAGGTGCCCGACTCCAGGGGCCCTGTGGACCATACAGGAGAGACAGGGAGGTGGAGCTGCTGTGAGCCGGCCACATCATCCTCCCGGGGCGGCCCTGTGCCGGCATTTGTGAGGAGCCCCCATGATGACTTCAGCCTCACTCCACCCTAAGCCCAGCAGGGGGTGTGCTGTGCTGAGTGGGGTGACTGTGTCTCTTCCCATAACCAGGGCACCACCACCTGCTTGGCTGAAGTCTAGTCTCCAAAAGCCAACCCACAATACCGTGAATCACACAGGATCCCACAATGACACTCATGGGAGGGTTCTGAGCCAACCCCTCCTCTTATTCACTGGGAAGCTGAAGCCTGAGAAGGGCTGCCCTGACCATGCAGCAGGGGAGCAGCAGGGCCCCAAGTGGACCTTGAGACTCCCCGAGGCCTGTTAGCTGCCTCGTCCATTGCCTGAGCTGCCTGGCTCGGGAGGGAGCCTCAGGCTTGATGAGAGCGTAAGCCAGTGTGTGTTTTCCTCCTCCATTCATAGTCGTGTCCTCATTTGCCTGTTATGAGGTGATGGGACCAGACAGGGAGTACAGCTCTAAGAAATACACTTAGGAGGGTTTCAGATGCAGCACTGAGTTTGTATCCTCATTGAAATTAATGCTCGAAAGCATGTTATCATTTGTTGTGGAGGCTCAAGGTGCTGTAAAGATGCTCTTGTTTAAATTCTTATATCCCCTGGGTGGTTGGACCCAGCATAGTTGGGTTTATTTTTAAGTAAATCCTATCTTTGGTCTTCTTCCCTCCTTTTTTTTTTTGTTTTTTTTTTTTTGACAGAGTTTCCGCTCTTGTTGCCTAGGCTGAAGGCAATGGTGCGATCTCAGCTCACTGTAACCTCTGCCTCCCAGGTTCAAGAGATTCTCCTGCCTCAGTCTCCCAAGTAGCTGGGATTACAGGCGCGTGTCACCATGCCTGGCTAATTTTTTTGTATTTTTAGTAGAGATGAGGTTTCACCGTGTTGGCCAGGCTGGTCTTGAACTCCTGACCTCAAGTGATCCAACCGCCTTGGCCTCCCAAAGAGCTGGGATTACAGGTGTGAGCCACCGCACCTGACCTCTTCTTTCTTTCTTTAGCCCAGTCAATCAGGAAATGTAGATGGAGTCTTTAGTGTGTACTAGGCCTTGTGCTAAGTGCTGAGTACAGATACACAGAGGACTTAAACAGTGCTCATAGCCTTGGAGAGTTTGGTACAGGAGGCAGACATTTAAGCAGTCAACTGTGACACAATGGTGAGGGCAATGATGGGGTGGTGGGCACGGTCCCGCCTAGGAGGGACAGAGATGCTGGGACTACTTTCCCAGATGGGAGGACATGGAAGCTGGACCTGGAAGGAAGGGGCAAGAGCTGAAGCAAATCCAATCTAAGCAGAAGGAACTTCTCGTGTATAAGCATGTCTTTACTAAAAGCATGCCAAGCTTCCAGATTCAGCAGAGCTCCTCTTAGCTGCCTGCCAGACAGTGTTGAGGGCAGCTGGAAGTATGCGAAAGGGGTCTCCCATGGCACACCAAGAAATAAGACCTCCTCCATTGGAGAGGGGGGGCCATGGAGGTTTTGTTCACCTTAGAAACTTCACGCTGCAGCAATGAGGGGGACAGCAAGGCGGACAGAGCTGCTGTGTCTTGGGGAGCCCAAGTACAGCTCTCCTGAATGCCAAGGTCTACATGCAGGGAGAAGCTTTACTGATCAAGTGGACCCTCAAGTCTAAACAAGGGACACCTTGGCAGAAGTTACTGCCGAACTAGCAGGGGTGGCTCCTGGGCAGGTGCAGGGACAGTGTGCAGCTCTCACCTCAGTGTGGGAGGTCATCGTACCTGCTTTTCCAGATCACCCATCAGGCCAGAGGAAGGCCCCATCTTGGACTGCAGCTCTGATAAGTGTGCCAGTCATTGGGGTTATGAACCATAATGCCCATCATCAGTACCCAGTGGGGTTGAATCAGCAGCAGCAGCACTTTCCTATTGTGATCAAAGTGCCCCGGATGAACACGGCCATGTCTGATATAAATTCAGTGTTGAGGTCTCAGAGCATTTAGGAGAGCAACTTAGAGCAGTGATGAAGAGTAAAGCAGGCATGGCCATTAGCAATACAAAGGCATCTCTCTCTCCTACATTTCATACCTATACTGGCAATATAAAGGCATCTCTCGCTCCTTCCACGTTTCATACCTATTCCTCTTCCACCCTTGAAGGGAGACAAAGCCAGTTCGTATCTCAGATGGGGCCACAGGCAGCACGTTCCTTCCCAGGTTCCTTCCCGGTTATCACTCTGCCCACTCTTGTGCTCTTTCTAGCTCTGTCACTCAGTTCCAATTCTGACTGCCACACACCTTAGCCACACCAGGCTGCACCATCTCAGCACCAGGCTGAGAAAGGAGGACTGGCAGAGGTGGTTTACATCAAGAGATTCTTATTGGAAGAGGAAGGAAATAAGGAAGAACTGGCAATATGTGTATAGAATAGGCCTATCTGTAGTGATTTAGGATAGAATGGGGGAATTGAAAGGATAAGGAGATTTAAGGATAATTAACCCACCGAGCTCCATCAAGCTCTTAACATTGATGGAAGAAATAAATCACAAAGGAGCAAAGACAAAGCCTTGCTTTTCAAGTGAGCCACAGCAGAATGGACACTTGTCTAACAGAGTAAGAGCTCCATGGGGAAAAGTCCAACAGCATCAAGATATCCCTGTGATCAAAACCAGCAAATCAGGTGACCTAGATGAGTGTCATATTGCTTTATTAGCAATTATTCAGGGGAATGGTAAAAGAAAGGAACAACTCCATTTTGAAAACAAAACAAAAAAATGGGATATGATATTCAGCTCTGACAGCAATGGAGGAATGATCACTAAGACTCTGTGATGTGGGCTGGGAGTGTGGAGGAATTGCCTCAGTCCAAAGTTTCGCTGGGTTCTAGAAGAACGTTAAAAGAAAGGGGACACTTAGCTACTATGATCTCTTTTTTTTTTTTTTTTTTTTTTTTTTTTTGAGACGGAGTCTTGTTCTGTCGCCCAGGCAGGAGTGCCATGGCCGGATCTCAGCTCACTGCAAGCTCCGCCTCCCGAGTTTACGCCATTCTCCTGCCTCAGCCTCCCGAGTAGCTGGGACCACAGGCGCCCGCCATCACGCCCGGCTAGTTTTTTTTTTTTTTTTTTTTGTATTTTTTAGTAGAGACGGGGTTTCACCGTGTTAGCCAGGATGGTCTCGATCTCCTGACCTCGTGATCCGCCCGTCTCGGCCTCCCAAAGTGCTGGGATTACAGGCTTGAGCCACCACACCCGGCCGCTACTATGATCTCTTAAACGTCTCAGGTGACACTTACTGCTGAAATTCTTTAACATATTTAACAGAAAGTCTCTTCTGACATTTTCCACACAACTAACCTTTCTGATTTTTTAGAGCTAAAAGGAAGGGACAACAATTGAGGCAGCTTGGAAACTTTTTTTTTTTTTAAGTCTCTTTCTCTGTTATGCTGAAGGACTAAACTTGGAACCTTTGAACTCATGGACAGAAGCTACAGTCTGCTGTGGGATTTTGGACAGTATTTTCAATTTTACAGATGAGGGAAAAGGCATGGTTTTCATGCAGTCCATCTCTTTTGCTTGGATGCCTGTGACCATCTCCTGAACTTGTCTCTGATATGTCAAAGATGCACCAAAGATACACCAAAGATACCGGAAGGTACCAGCCCCACTGCCTCTCCCACCGATTCTGGCCTCGTGGAATCTTTGCTCAACAGTGTGATATAGGTTCACATTAAATTCCATGAGCTAAACAGTTTAATTGTTGCTACCTCCTTGACTCTCTGCAGCAATTATCAGATGGCAAACCAATGATTATCATCTCACTAAGACATTTTTCACTTGTAAGCTGATGCTTAGACATCTCTGGCCTCAAGGATACAGTAATGTATTCAAGGGCACTCACTGCCATTTCCACTAGTAACAAGACAAGTCGTCTATGTCCAGACTAATAGAAACTCAGAAGTCTCAATGATCTGGATATTTTAGAATTTCCTTTTTATTTGAGGCTTGAATAAATTATTCAGATAACATCTCTAATTTTCCATTTTACCTTGTATGCGGAAAACAGCAGAGATTAACGTGTGGTCTCGCTCCAGAGAATAAGAGTTGTGAAAGGAGCCTTGAGATGCAGGGGTGGCAGACAGAGCCTGCACCTCATGCACAGTGGTGGCGACGGAGACCAGCTCATTGCAGTGAGGCCCCTGGCTTGCCATTCACACGGCTCTGCTCAGGCTTTCTACAAAGCTCCAAGAGATGAAGTATTAAAAGGAAAGTGAGAAAATCAAAGTAATTTGGATTTTTCCAAGAGGAAACATCAGTTGTGAGGAAGCCAGAGCCACAGGTACATGCTAATGAGTCTTAATGCCCACATACTGCAAGACTTGGGCTTTGCTCTTTGCAAAGGACAGGTCTCATTGCCATCAGTCATCAGAGATAAAGTCATCATGTCAGTGCTTCAATTATGATCCCCAGTCGGAGACTGGCATATGACTACTACTTTATCAATACTACTTGGAGGCAGTTAGAAGCACATGTCAGGGGGACTATAAACTGCTAAGGGTGCATTTCCCAGCAGGGCTTCATTTATTTATTCAGTCAACAAATGTACATGCCAAACCCTGGAAAATGAACTGAAATAGAAATGATGGCATCTGCCCTGGAGAGTCAGGACTTATTCGTGTGAAAATTTAATAACTCCAAATATTCTGTGGAGTTTTCCATACCTAATTGCCAAAATGAGGTTATTAGAAGAAAGCACCATTGCCCAGAGAGAGTGGGGTGAATATTCTGGACAAGGAGAGAATGGTGCACTCTATTCCAACTAGAATATAAAGGTATCAGGGCACATACTCTAAGTCCTATCCAATCTAAATTTTTTTTTCCTATTTTTCCCCAGAGACAGGGTCTCACTCTGTCACCCTGGCTGGAGTTCAGTGGTGCCACTAAAGCTCACTGCAACCTCAAATTCCTGGCTCAAGCTATCCTTCTGCCTCAGCCTTTTGAGTAGTTGGGACCACAGTCATGTACTACCGTGCCTGGTTAATTAATAAAAATGTTTTTGTAGAGACAGGTCTCTCTATTTTGCCCAGATTGGTCTTCAACTCCTGGCCTCCAATAATCCTCCTGCTTTGGCCACCCAAAGTTCTGGGAGTAGAGGCATGAGCCATGATACCTGACCCAATTTAGGTTTTTTTTTTAGAAAAATCACTATGTTGTTTTCTAGTGACTCCACTGTATATGTGTTTAAATTGCCATCTTATAAACACACTGGAGAAGAATCCTTACAGCCAAACCCAATGCAGCTGTATTTCTCAGTCTTAGAGTGTCCATCAAAATCTGGGCAGTAATTTTCATCTCAATTACAGGAATAGAGGAGGCCTGATGGATCCTTGCTGTGACTGGTGCCTGGACATCCCTGCAAACCACCAAGGAGAATGGCTCCTTCTGAGTGTGCCTGAACCACTCCTCTCCTTGGCTACCACTCTGAGTACTATCCCTAGAGAATACTGGCTTTCTCCACAGAAGACATGTTCCACATAGTCTCTGCTTTGCAGCATGCAAAAACAATCTGAAAGATGATAAAAAGCAATTTTCATAATTAATAAATTTCCACCTGCTGATTAGGAAGTGTTAGAAATAAATAAACAAACAAGAGTAATTGTGGCATTTTGGCAAGGGTTCCAACTTAAGCACTGAAATGTGCCCTTGCTCTGATTGTATCTAATTCAGTTCAATTGAACAAACATCCATTGAGTATCTATTGTTTGTAAAGCTCTGGGCTAGCTGTTGTTCAGCATATGATCTCTGTTCTCAGGTCAAAACAACTGAGGCAGAAAAAGCTGAATGCATGAGATGAAAACAAAATTACAAATAAAACAGCCTTCCTCCCGGAGATTCTAATTCAATAGGCTGGGTGGGGCCCATGCAGCTATATTTTACCAAGCATCAGCTCAGCCTGGTTCTGACCAGCAGGCAAGCACTCAGAAGGAGGCCATCACTGTCTCTAATTGGCGGTTGTCACAAAAAGCTGCAAAAAGGAGGTACAGTCACCTTGAGATATTTCAACAACAACTGCATGTTAAGTGCCTTGAAGGCACAGGTCAGACTTGGGCAAGTGGAGGACAGAGAAGGGGGATGTTTCCAGCAAGGAGCAGAGCTGCAGAGGCCGCAAAGTGCACCCTGAACGGCTGGCCCTCTTGAGAGATGTCAAGAAGAACGTTGGAACAGTTCATTTCTAAATGAACTCATCAGCCTTATTTTTTTCCATTAGTTCACATTTGGCCTTATTTCTCAATCCAGAATGATGCAAAGGAACCATAAACCTGAACTGAGACAAACAAAAGTGACATGGATAAATTTTCGTTGGACATCAGAGCACCAGGGATGAGAGAGGAAAGAGGAGGGCTCATGTTTCAACTTGAGGCTTCCGCCGCCGCGTCCACAGCTGCGCTGGCAAGTTCAGAGTTGAACATGAGTGCGTGTTTGTCATGAACCAGGGGCCTCAGTGTCACCACTAGGAGGACACACCATAGCCCTTCCTGGGCATCAAGAAAGGCTGAGCCACACTCTGCAAATTCCAAAGGCCTGAGAGAAGTCCAGAGTCCGGACTTTTGAGGAAAACCAGTCCATGCTAAAAATTTGAAAAAATACAGAAAATTGGCCGGGCGCGGTGGCTCACGCCTGTAATCCCAGCACTTTGGGAGGCCGAGGCGGGCGGATCACAAGGTCAGGAGATCGAGACCACGGTGAAACACCATCTCTACTAAAAAATACAAAAAAAAATTAGCCGGGCGCTGTGGCGGGCGCCTGTAGTCCCAGCTACTCAGGAGGCTGAGGCAGGAGAATGGCGTGAACCCGGAAGGCGGAGCTTGCAGTGAGCCAAGATGGCGCCACTGCACTCCAGCCTGGGAGACAGAGCGAGACTCCTTCTCAACAAAAAAAAAAAAAAAAGAAAAAAAAAAGTACAGAAAATTAAGAAAAAACAGCAAGCCCCCATAACTACGTAACATAGAGACTACCAGAATAATTATGCAGAAATATTTCCTTCATTTTGCCTTCATGTGTTTTGCAAGATAGTTGGGACCACATATTTTTGTATTCTGCTTTTTTAAATCCTTAACTATTAGAGTAGAAGAATTCCTCTTATGTGATTAAAATATATCACAAAATTATTTCAATAACCATAACATTTTAACACATGGATATTTATAATAATAATTAGCAAGGTAATTCTATTTTTGTAAATTTAGGTTGCTCTAATTTTTCTCCATTATAAGTAATGCTAATTAAGCAGGCATGACCATGGGTCAATGAAAAATATCTAAGTCAAAAGCAGCAATTTGTCTATAGATCTGAGTTTTTAAAAAATGATTAAAAACAATATGTCAATGTCATAGATGCCATTACTTTTGGAAAACAGTCTATTGCATCTTTCTCTGTTTATCTGGTATGAGTATAAATGGGCTTACAATGAACAGGCTCCCTTACCAAAGTGATATAGGAATTACTGCTTAGAGCTATGAGACTGAGAGATAGTGGGATATAAACAAAGGTCTCTTTGAAGGTCTTTAAAGGAGCTGGAAAATACGGAGGTCATGTGGATGTTCCACCGCCGCCACCAGCCCTCCTCCACCACTCCTCCCCTCCCCCTTGGGCCTCCTGCCTCCCTGCCCTCTGGTCTTGTCTTCATTCTAGGGGAAGGCTCCCTCCACGAGCAGGCTAATCCAGGGCCCAGGGAGCGGGACCTTCTTCGTCTTCAATATTGGTGTCCACATCGAGGATGGCATGACAGTGGAACATCCCTGAACATAAAGATGGGGAGAGTGAAAGGAAAATCATCTCAGGACTTTAAAATCACTAAAGTCACAGGGAAAATTCATGCTGGGAATTGTCTTGGGCCAACCTGCCTCCTATTCTATTCCTAAATAAGATAGCTACAAAGATAAAAAAGCCATATACCTCCCTCACAATTACAAAAACGCTATATACCTCCCTCACAATTATAAAAATGATATATACCTCCCTCCCTCTCTCACAAAAGGAAATGCCTTGTGGACAAAAAACAGGCAGAACTCAAAGTCATCCCTCTGCTCACACGAGACAATGCATATCTGATGTTTTTTTTTTTTTGCCCTATTGTTTCACTAAGCCAGACTAAGGCATAAGTGACTATTCCTGTAAATTGTGTATTCAGTGAAAAGTTAATCAGAAACTCAAAAGAATGTAACTGTTTTTTTCTTATCTGCCTATGACCTGGAAGCCCCCTCCCCACTTGGAGTTGTCCTGCTTTCCGGACTGAATCAATGTACATCTTACATATTGTACAATGTACATTTTACATATATAGATTGAAGTCTCATGTCTCCCTAAAATGTATAAAACCAAGCTGTTCCCTGACCACCTGGGCTCATGTTGTCAGGACCTCCTGAGGCTGCGTCATGGGTGCATCCTTAACCTTGGCAAAATAAACTTTCTAAATTGATTGAGACCCATCTCAGATACTTTTTGGTTTATGGGGACAAAAGCCTTTGAAGTCAGACTGACCTGGGCTTAAACTCTCTTCTACCTGCTGCGCAATCCTGACCAATGACTAAGTTCTCCCAGTGTCAGCAGGTTCCATCAAGTAAGGCCTGACCCCTTCAGGAAATGTTGCTATAGCCACAAAACTGGAAGCTGGGACTACGATGGGGACCGCGGAGTCAAATATTAGCCAGGTGAATAATCTGCTTTTTTCTGACTGCATCCAGTGAGACTGGGGGGAGCTAGTTTTACAGCAACAGTGGCAGCTGATTCCCCAGGACTTCTGGAAGGCTCCTGGGAGGCTGAGTCACTTCGCCTCTCTCTGCGAAGAAAGCGCTATCTTACAAACACCCTCCCTCTCTCATCCTCCCCCCTCCCCCCACGGGAGCAGCTGGTTGCAGGACTATTGCCATTGTCTGGGAGATCTTCCCTGTTGTGGTCACCTGTGTGGATGTACATGTTGCTCTTAAAGCCAGTTAGTGGACATGCCAAAGGCACCAGAGGTCCTAGGAGATGTAGCACCATTTTTCCTTTTGGGAGCGAGCAGCTCAAAGTGCTTGGAAAACAGTGAATTTCACTGAGAGGTTTCCACTGCAATGCACATGAGACTGCCCCTGTAGCAGCAGTCCCCAAACTTTTTGGCACGAGGGATCGATTTCATGGAAGACAATTTTTCCAAGGACAGCGTGTGGTGAAGGGGGTGTTTTCAGGATGAAGCTGTTCCACCCCAGATCATCAGGCATTATTTATGTTCTCAAAAGGATCATGCAACCTAGATCCCTCAGATGTGCAGTTCACAATAGGGTTCATGCTGAAACCTAGTATGAAAATCTAATGTCGCCGCTTATGTGATGGGAGGTGGTGCTCACGTGGTAATGCTTGCTTGCTGCCACTCACCTCCTGCTGTGTGACCCAGTTTTTAACAGGCCATGGGCTGGTACCAGTCTGTGCCCTAGGGGTTGAGGACCCCTGCCCTAAGGGTTTAAAGGTTATATAATGCACTAAAATTAAAGTTTCTAATTAAAAAAAGAAAATCCTACCACCACACTAGAGGCTGTCTTCAGATCTGGAGCACTGAAGCTACAAGTAATGGCGTGTTATTTGATTCACGTATCTGAGGCAGCAGAATAGGGTCTGGAGCCAGGGAACCTAAGGTTGTTTCATGCCGACTTCCTAGAACTAAATTGAAAGGAAAACCCTAACTTTCCGGGCTTAAGTCATGAAAGGACCAGAGGCTATTCCCTTTGACCTTTTCTGTACTGCAGATGGGAAACTGGCTGTTCGCAGCCAGTCAGACTGATTGTAGGCTACCACTTCAGATACAGGAGGTGAGCATGAAGTGGCCAACGGGAAACCTCTAGGGGGTATCTGAACCCAAGAAGATTCTGTATTCGGGCCCTTGAACCGCTGCTCAGGTCCGTTCCCACACTATAGAGTGTTCTTTTGTTCTTTTCTTTTTCCTTTCCTTTCCTCCTCTCCTCTCCTCTCCTCTTTCTTTCTTTTCTCCTCTCTCTTCTCTTCTCTTTTTTCTTTTTCTTTTTCTTTTTTTTTTGAGACATAGTCTCACTCTGTCGCCCAGGCTGGAGTGCAGAGGCACAATCTCGGCTCACTGCAACCTCCACCTCCTGGGTTCAGGTGATTCTCCTGCCTCAGCCTCCTGAGTAGCTGGGACCACAGGCGCCCGCCACCACGCCCGGCTAATTGTATTTTTAGTAGACACAGGGTTTTTTCACCGTGTTAGCCAGGATGGTCTCAATCTCCTGAACTCGTGATCCACCCGCCTCGGCCTCCCAAAGTGCTGGGATTACAGGCGTGATGTATTTTCATTTTCAATAAATTCCAGCTTTTGTTCTTTTGTTGCTTCATTCTTTCTTTGCTTTTCTGGGCATTTTGTCCAGTTCTTTGTTCAAAATGCCAAGAACCTGGACAATTTGCAGTCACAACCCTCTACTGGTGACATATCCAGATTTTGCCTTTTACTATCATAGGAGCTGAGCTGAAGACAAAGCCCTCACACCCTGCTGGGAAAGTGTGCCTCACACGCATAACTTCAGAGAAGAGGTCCGGGTGCCAAGTGCTGGATGGAAGACGTGTATCACCAAAGGCCACCTTCCTAGCTCTGTTCCCAGCCTTCCTCTCCTCATGCCTTGCCACTTACTGCTCAGCTGTCCCCTGAGCTCCCTCTCAGGCTCTGGGCCACACTTGTGCTTAGTCCTTGGTGGGGAATTTCAGGTGACACAGCAAAAAATACAACTGGCTTCTATTCTACTCTGACTTTGTGACCCAAGGTATTAGTTGGGCTTCAGTTGTTCTTATAACTACACGTTTGTCCTGATGCCTTGTTATCAAGGCTGATTCCCAGGGGCCTTGTGATACAGAGAAGAGAGCATGTGCTTTAGGTCTGGACAGACCTTTGCACAAGTGCTGGCCTTAAAACTTACTAGCAATGTGCTCTTATGCAAGCTAGTTGGCCTCTCTGAGCCTCCGTTTCATCAGGTGAATAACCATCCTGGCTGGTTGTGATGGGGCTTAGGACACATTATCCTAAGATATGATTGTAGGAGACCAGAATACGCCACCCCAAAATATGCCTTTTTGGCATAAGGATTATTTTGAGCTGTTTATTTTGAGAAACTGCAGATGCAGAGAAGCTCTGAAACTGTTACCCTTTTGTAAGAGAAATTTACATCTATAAAGGAAATCTCCATTTGTAAGGGTTTCTCTCTCTCAGCCCCAGGAAGAGAAGGGTGACCCTGAATCACTAGAGACTGAATTAATGGAGAAGACAGGGACTTAAAACTGCATAAAAAGCCTTACCTTTGTTTAAAGTGCTTTTCCTGGCCACCTCTTCTTAACTGGGCCTTTCCCTAGACCCTTCTCTCTTTGTATTAGAGAACGATGGTATTTAAGCCTGACTTCTAAGATAATACTTTGAAATCTACTAGAGATTTACCCATTTCTCTGAGTTTTCCCCCATGTACAGATGAGATATACATTATTAAACTTCTGCTTGTTTTTCTCTTGCTAATGTTAATCTGTCTTTTGTTAGAGGGAGTCCCAGCTAAGAATTCATAAAGAATTGTGGAGAGTAAAAAGTTTCCTCTTCAAAGTTTCCTTTGTCATTGAAGAATAAATCGTGTTAGAAATAATCGTTTCTTTTAAAGACTAACTTCCTTCAAGCTTCCTTGCTTTGTGCTAATAATTCTTTGTTAAGCCCTATCCTATGTAGCTGTTAAATATAAAGGAATAAGTGCATTCTATGTCTTTGTACTTTAACCAAGATAGTTGTGCTGGACATGCTCACAGGCATGTTCCAGCTTGCCACCTATGCCCCTTCTCTACTTGGCATAAGCAACTTCCTCTTTTCCTTTGTTCTCCCTTGCCTTTACCTATTTTTAAAAAGTTTTAAACTGTTAGCCAATCAAATTCAGTTTAGATTGTGAAGTCTAGCTCCAGCCAATGGATGCAAGACACAGCAGTAAGGACAACCCAAATGCGTAAAGGATAAATATGTCTGCTTTTCCTTTGTTCAGTGTACTCTCGTAGCAAGAATGCTAGCAAGTGTACTCTTTCTGCAGAAAGTAAAAATTGCCTTGCTGAGAGAATTAAATTTACATTAGAGTGCTATTTCTTTGCAGCACCATGGAACAAGCATTTGAAAGGACACAAAGATAGATGTGTACCTGCCCCCCACCCGCTACACCCTTGTTCTGCTCTCTAATCTTTGCACATACCAGAGATTTCGTAAGTTCTGTGAGTACCTAGTTTTCTGCACGTACCAGAGATTTTGTTTTGCACATACCAGAGATTTTGTAAGTTCTGAGGCAAGGTCACAAGACGTGTTTAAGTAAGATAAACTCTTGCTGCCATAAACCTGCTCTGCCGCCTCAAAGTTTGAACCAAAATATCAGAAATGGCGGGAACCAATCATAGTTAGCCAAATCGCCTTGTTCAAACACTAGCCAATCATATATCTGATTTGTATAATAACTCTATGCCCACTTTTCTTAGACTATATAACACTGCTCGGAGCTCAGTGGGGGAGCTCTCCTGCCCGTCTCGTTTCACGAGCGAGGGAGAGTTCCAGGTTCAAACCTGTAATAAAGATCCTTGCTGCTTAGCTTTGACTCTGGACTCTGGTGGTCTTCTTCGGGGAATAAACGGTCTGGGCATAACAAATGGGGGTTCGTCCAGGATTTCCCCCAAGCCCACCAGACCCCCAAGTCAATGGATCTTAATCTGTAGGTAAGCCGGCTTTGTCACTGTCTCTGTCTTTGTCTCTGTCTGTCTCCCTGAAATTTCGCGAAATCCGTAATCTGTAATCTGTATTGGTCTGTTTTATAAGTGGCATGGTCTTGGCGGACACGCTAAAAGACAGCCACTCGGGACTGGTGGGAGACGTCCCCCAGTGTCCATCTGGGGGCCTCCATCCTTGGTTGCCCCGTCTGACTCAGGTCGGAAGTCCGACACGTGCTCGCGAAGGCTCATCGTTTCTCACCGTCTGTCCGTTATTGTTAAGTGTTAAGTGTAAGTCCAAAACGAAACATAAAACCTTTTCTTCCCCTTCCAGGACCGGACCTGTCGGATACTCCCCTCTGCTTCACACTCATTTTCGTCCCTCTTTCTCTTTGTAGGAGCAGTCCAAAGATGGGCAACAACCAGAGCACGCCGCTCTCACTCCTTGTTACCAATTTTAAGGATGTGAAGGCTTGGGGGCGTAACTTAAGCGTAGAACTAAAGAAGGGAAAGCTAGTTACTTTCTGCCGTTCAGAGTGGCCCTCTTTCGGCGTAGGGTGGCCCTCCGAAGGAACTTTCTGTCTCTCTATTATTACTAAGGTAAAAACTAAGATTTTCCTGCAAGGGCAGTCAGGACATCCTAATCAAATTCCTTATATTCTAGTGTGGCAAAATCTTGTGGAAGACCCACCGCCCTGGATAACTCCATTCATCCTTGAGCCTTGCAAGGTCCTAGTAATGCGACCTACAAGACAAAGGACTCCCTCTGCTCCCTCGGCCCCTGTGCTGCCAGACAGCCAGGACCCCCTAATGTTAGAACCCACACTTCCCCCACCATATCCGCACCTTATCCCGCAGGACCCAGTCCCCCAGGGTGGTGCTTCCGTAGAGGGAAACCGAGAAGCGGAAGCAGCCGAGAGCGAAAGTAACCCGGGGGGGCCGGCCGGCCGAACGCGAGGCCGCGTACTGCGGGACCAAGCTTCCCGACTCCCTGACTCCACCGTAGCCCTGCCTCTCAGAGAAATAGGATCGCTCGATGATACCGGGCTCTCCCATCTCATGTATTGGCCTTTTTCCACTAGTGATTTATACAATTGGAAGTCCCAAAATGCTCGGTTCTCCGATAATCCCAAAGATCTAACCTCGTTGTTAGACAATGTCATGTTTACTCACCAGCCAACCTGGGATGACTGTCAACAGCTCCTCCGAATCCTGTTCACAACGGAGGAGCGGGAAAGAATCCAAGTTGAGGCCAGAAAGCTGGTTCCAGGAGATGACGGCCAGCCAACTGCAAATCCTGACCTCATTAACCCGGCTTTTCCTTTGACCCGGCCCAGATAGGACTACAACACGGCAGAAGGTAGGGGACGACTGCTCATTTATCGCCAGACTCTAATGGCGGGTCTCCGGGCTGCAGCTCGCAAGCCCACCAATTTGGCTAAAGTATATTCTGTATTACAAGGTAAGACAGAAAGCCCCGCTGTGTATTTAGAAAGATTAATGGAAGCTTTCAGACAGTATACCCCTATGGACCCGGAAGCACCGGAAAATTAGGCTGCGGTAGTAATGTCCTTTGTAAACCAGGCAGCATCAGATATTAGAAGAAAACTCCAGAAATTAGAAGGTTTAGAGGGAAAGCAGATTCAGGACCTCCTTCAGATGGCCCAACGAGTTTATAATAATAGGGATACTCCAGAAGAAAAACAGTTCAAGGCAACCAAAGAAATGACCAAAGTTTTAGTAGCAACTTTCCCCCAGGCAGGGAATGGCCAAAGCAGAAAGCAGACAAAGCAAGGCTCTAGGCAAGGATTAGAAAAGAATCAGTGTGCTTATTGCAAGGAACGTGGTCACTGGATTAAATACTACCCAAAGAAACGGAGACCAGCTAACCCTACCTCCGTACTCATTACCCAGGACTCTAACTAGGGAAGACGGGGTTCGGACCCCCTCCCCGAACCCAGGGTAACTTTGCAAGTGGAGGGGTCCCCAGTTCGCTTCTTAGTCGATACTGGGGCAGAACGCTCAGTCCTAACCAAACCAATTGGAAAAATGTCTAAGAAAACATCCTAGGTGCACGGGGCCACAGGCATCAAAAAATACCCCTGGACAACCCAGAGGACTGTAGACTTAGGAACAGGAAAAGTCTCCCATTCCTTCCTAGTCATCCCAGAGAGCCCCTGCCCTCTATTAGGGAGGGACTTGCTGACAAAAATAAGGGCCCAAATCCACTTTGAGCCAGAAAGGCCCAAGATAACTGATTCCCAAAACAGGCCAATATCTATCCTGACTGTCACCTTAGAAGATGAGTACAGACTCCATCAAGAGCAAAAGCCCCCCAATCAGGAAATTGACTCTTGGCTCCAGCGTTTCCCTGAAGCGTGGGCAGAAACTGGGGGCTTAGGGCTAGCTAAACATCGACCTGCCATATTTGTGGAAGTTAAGCCAGGGACGGACCCGGTTCAGGTTCGGCAATATCCTATGCCCCTGGAGGCAAAAGAAGGAATTACGCCCCATATCCGCCGACTCCTAGACCAGGGAGTCCTACGGGCTTGCCACTCATCCTGGAATACTCCACTGTTACCTGTTCGTAAACCCAACAGTACGGACTACAGGCCAGTACAGGATTTAAAAGAAGTTAATAAAAAGGTCATGGACATACATCCCACTGTGCCCAATCCATACACCCTTCTGAGTGCTTTACATCCCGAAAAACAGTGGTATACCGTTCTTGATCTAAAAGATGCTTTCTTCAGCCTTCCTCTGGCTCCCAAAAGTCAAGGACTCTTTGCATTTCAATGGACGGATCCTAAGAGGGGCATCAACGGTCAGCTAACATGGACCAGGCTGCCACAAAGGTTCAAGAACTCGCCAACCCTGTTCGATGAAGCCCTTCATGAAGATCTGGGTGAGTACTGGCGGCAACACCCTGAAATAACTCTTTTGCAATATGTTGATGATCTCTTAATAGCAGCCAGATCCCCGGAAACTTGTGTTCAAAGGACTGAGGACCTCTTGAAGACTCTAGGGGAGCTAGGCTACCGAGCCTCAGCAACAAAGGCTCAGATCTGCAAGTCGGAGGTAACTTATCTGGGGTACCTATTAAAAGGGGGGCAACGCTGGCTAACCAAAGCCCGAAAGGAAACAGTCCTACGCATCCCTAGACCCCAGTCGACACGGCAAATGAGAGAATTCCTGAGGTCGGCAGGGTTCTGTAGGTTATGGATACCCGGATTTGCTGAGTTAGCCAAGCCCCTATACCAGGCAACAAAGGAACGGCAGCCCTTCAATTGGACGGAAGAGGCTGAGCTGGCCTTTCAACAAATCAAAACTGCCTTGTTATCAGCCCCCGCGCTGGGGCTCCCTGATGTCTCCAAGCCCTTCCACTTATACGTAGATGAAAGTAAGGGTGTTGCAAAAGCCGTGTTAACACAGTACCCAGGCCCCTGGCAGAGGCCAGTTGCCTATTTGTCAAAAAAATTAGATTCAGTGGCTGCTGGCTGGCCACCCTGCCTGCGGATAATCGTGGCGACCGCCCTAATGGTCCGAGACGCTGATAAACTTATCATGGGGCAAGAGTTGCGCGTTATAACCCCGCATGCCATTGAAGGCGTCCTCCGGCAGCCGCCGGACCGATGGATGAGTAACGCCCGGCTCACCCACTATCAAGGACTGCTGTTAAACCCCCTCAGAATAACTTTTCTGCCCCCAACCTCTTTAAACCCTGCTTCACTGCTGCCAAATCCAGACTTGGACGCCCCATTCCATGAGTGCACTGAGATACTGGCTCAGGTGCATAGGGTGCAGGAGGACCTGCAAGATCGTCCGCTCCCCAACACAGAACTCACCTGGTTCACTGATGGCAGCAGCTACGTCCTCCAAGGCCAGCGGTATGCAGGAGCGGCTGTAACATCAGAGACTGAGATACTTTTTCAGGATGTACAGAAGCGTTCCCAACTAAGAGAGAAACTGCTCAGGTTGTAGCAAAGAAAATTTTGGAAGAAATCCTCCCCAGGTATGGCTTTCCCATCCAAATAAGGTCAGACAATGGACCAGCCTTCGTTGCTAAGGTAAGTCAGGATTTGGCTTCCATTCTTAGGGCAAATTGGAAATTACATTGTGCTTATAGGCCCCAAAGCTCAGGACAGGTAGAAAGGATGAATCGGACTCTGAAGGAGACCTTAACTAAATTGACCATGGAGACTGGCGCTAATTAGGTAGTACTTCTCCCCTACGCTCTGTTCCGGGCCCGAAATACCCCTTACAGACTAGGCCTCACACCATATGAAATCATGTATGGCAGACCCCCACCCCTGGTCCCCAGTCTAAAAGATGACTTACTCAAACCTGAAACTGAAAATGTCTCTGAGCTCCTGTTCTCCTTACAAGCCTTACAGAAAATTCACCAGGAAATTTGACCCAGACTACGAGAACTGTACGAGGCAGGACCTCCGCCGACGCCTCATCCGTTCCAGCCGGGAGACTGGGTCCTAGTCAAGCGCCACCGGCAAGAAACTCTTCAACCCAGGTGGAAAGGACCACTGCAAGTACTCCTGACTACTCCCACCGCTCTCAAAGTAGAAGGCATCGCTTCGTGGATCCACTACACACACGTCAAACCAGTGGACCCAACATCCGACCTTCTCGAGCCGTCTGGAGGACCGGTTACATGGACTGTAGACAAAGCTAAGAACAATCCCTTAAAGCTAACCCTGCGCTGTCACCCACATAGCCGTAACCATGTCTAGCTTGCCTATGCTTTTATGCCTTATACATCTGACTCTACTAACTGCTGCACCGTCTAATTCCTATGTCTGGAGGTTCTGGCTCTATGAGAACAAAACTCACCCCGGGGAAACCCGCCAAGCGGGTAAACTGCTAGCTAATGCAGACTGCCCCCCCTCCGGGTGCAATACTCCAATTTACCTCAATTTCACTAATTTCCAAATTGCCCAACCGGGGATACCCATGATTTGTTTTGAATATGATCAGACTGAATATAATTGTAAGAATTATTGGTGGCACCAGAATGCAGGTTGCCCATACCACTATTGTAAAATGCACTCAGCCAAGGTATAGGACGAATACCCGAGAAAGTCTAACCTCCTCAAGACTCGCTACCCGACAGGGACTCCCAACATATTCACTTGGATAATAACAGATCCAGGGCACTCCCGGTGGACATCGCCCCAACATGGGGCAGTCTACTACGATGCCAGTAGTAGCTGGCCTAGTAGCCACCTGTACTTGTGGCGGAGTCTAGTCCAGATTCGACCCTTAATCCATACACAAATCCACAGACAGGAAACCAAGCTATCACAAGACTTGCAGCCCTTCTCCTGGCTAACCCTATTACAAGAAGGGCTAGCATTCGCCAACCTCACCGGTTTAGGCGACCTGTCCTCTTGCTTTATGTGTGCAACCTTAGGAAGACCACCATTAACCGCTGTTCCCTTTTCCTCCCCACCCACAAACTATATGCCAGATTCTAATTCATCAACAGTTGCAATACCTGATGTAGCCCTGTACCGTGACCCATACCAAGAGAAATACCCCTACTGTTATTCAGCATTTAGTAGCAGCCTCTGCAACCAGACGGCTACATACCCTAATAGCCCCATACGTGCTCCCCCTGGTGTGTTCTTCCGGTGTAATATGACTCTGTTAAAAACTCTGTCCAAAAGCATCTCTGACGGACAGTTGTGCATCCCTGTTACACTAGTTCCCCGACTGACCCTGCTGACCCCGGCAGAGTTCATAGGCTGGGCAAGGACTGCCCCAACTGAAACTGCGCGACATAGACGAGCAGTTTTTCTACCACTAATTGCCGGAATATCCTTAACCACCTCTGTCGTCGCAGTGGGGTTAGCAGGAGGGGCCCTACAACACTCCCTGATAGAAAACGACAAGCTGTTACAACAGTTCTCTGTTGCTATGGAAGACTCCGCCTATTCCCTAGCCTCCCTTCAGCGGCAGCTCACCTCCCTAGCACAGGTCACCCTTCAAAACCGCAGAGCCTTAGACTTACTCACGGCTGAGAAAGGAGGTACCTGTATGTTCCTCAAAGAAGAATGCTGTTTCTATATAAATGAGTCAGGGTTAGTTGAGGAAAGAGTCCAACGCCTACACGAACTAAGCTTAGAAATGAAAAAGCAACAATTCACTACAGCCGCTAACAATTGGTGGAGCTCTTCAATGTTTTCCCTTCTGGCACCCCTTTTAGGCCCCCTAATGTCTTTACTACTTCTATTCACTATAGGCCCCTATGTGGTAAATAAAATTTTACAATTTGTCAGAGAAAGGTTTGATACCATCCAACTAATGGTCCTCCGTAGCCATCACCAGTCTCTCCTGCACCCAGAAAGTGAGGCTATATTATAAGACTCTGGAAATCCAAGATTAGACATCCAGTTACTTATGAGAAGGGGGAAATGAAAGGACACAAAGATAGATGTGTACCCGCCCCCCACCCGCTACACCCTTGTTCTGCTCTCTAATCTTTGCACATACCAGAGATTTCGTAAGTTCTGTGAGTACCTGGTTTTCTGCACGTACCAGAGATTTTGTTTTGCACATACCAGAGATTTTGTAAGTTCTGAGGCAAGGTCACAAGACGTGTTTAAGTAAGATAAACTCTTGCTGCCATAAACCTGCTCTCCCGCCTCAAAGTTTGAACCAAAATATCAGAAATGGTGGGAACCAATCATAGTTAGCCAAATCGCCTTGTTCAAACACTAGCCAATCATATATCTGATTTGTATAATAACTCTATGCCCACTTTTCTTAGACTATATAACACTGCTCGGAGCTCAGTGGGGGAGCTCTCCTGCCCGTCTCGTTTCACGAGCGAGGGAGAGTTCCAGGTTCAAACCTGTAATAAAGATCCTTGCTGCTTAGCTTTGACTCTGGACTCTGGTGGTCTTCTTCGGGGAATAAACGGTCTGGGCATAACACATTCTGTTTCTAAATAAACATTGTACATATAACAGGGTGGAGGAGAAAACTATTTCCCCCCCCCGCAGATCTAAACAGTAAAGAGAACTGAGGTGGGAAGCCTGGCCCCAGCAGGCTCTTGGCAAAGGTTCATGTTACTACTGTGAGTATTCTCCATATGTAGTCTTCTCTTGATGGAAACTTCATCCTGGTTCCTCTGGGATGGGGTCTCTGCCTTGTCCTGCTATTCTCCCTGGACTGAAAACTGCTCCTGGAACTGGATCCCACCATGGCTGCTAGGTCTCTACCATGACAACAGCTGGCTTGGATCCCAAGCACCACCTCCCTGGGCCCCACCATGGGCACTCACGTGAGGGACTCCCTGTTGGTTTCAGAGACCCTCTGACTGCATGGACTATCACCTGCTACTTGTCACTGGGGCTCCGGACATTATGACCTCCCTGTCAAGCTCCTAGGGACTGTAAACCAAAAATAAAATTCAGACATCTTCTAACTGACGGAATGGACCCCTCTTGGCCAGGAGGACCCCAGAGAAACCTGAAAAATGGAATTCCCATCCGTGACAGGAAGGGAGGCCGGACATGCCTCGTTACACCCCCTCCCTTCTGGAGTTTAGGCACAGCTAACCAGCATTAAGGTTAAAATCACGAGACCTCTATTTTATAGACAAAACAGGCTCTTCATGGCAATAAGATACCAAATTATAAACAAAACCTAAAGCTATACAAGGCAAGTCACACCCTACAAATCATAAAATCTCATTAAACAGGTATTTAAAAATTGTTATTATCCTGGTGTCATGTGGCTTACTTTCCAACCTGACTGTGGTATAACATCACATGACAGATAGCAGACCATGGAGAAAATAAAAATATTTTACCCCCAAATATATTTCTTTGACATCTTTTGAAATGGCCCTGCAAAGCCGTCTTTCATCTTTCGAGGGGGAAATTTGCATCTGTAGAGAATCTCCATGAATGCAGATAGGCCTTCCCTTTCTAGACCTTTCTTAGATTTAGGAGATTAACTAAGAGTCTGACACCTTAAGTTCTGAAAAGAGACATTTACAATCTGCCTTTCTGAAGCCTTCTACCTATAAGACTTCATCTACATAACAAAGGCCTTGGCCTCCACAACCCCCTTTATCCTAATTCAAGCTTTCCTTTCTACTGACTTCAAGTCTTTAGACAAAGCTCAACTCTCTGAACCAATTGTCAACAAAAGAATCCCTAAAACCCATCTATGACTTGTAAGCCCCCACTTCAAGATGTCCTGCCTTTTCCTGCCTAACCAATGTATGCTTTCCATGTGCTGATTTATGTCCTTTCCTGTAACTCCTGTCTCCCTAAAATGTATAAAACCAAACTGTAACCCGACCTCCTGGGCCACATTTTCTCAGGACCTCTTGAGACTGTTTTCCAGGCAGTGGTCACTTATACTGGCTCAGAATAAACCTCTTTAAATATTTTACAGAGTTCTGTTCTTCCGTTAACAGGACCACCTATGGGCCAGGCCGATGGGCACATGCCTGATCTACCAATGGTGGCTGGATTACTGTCCCCAGGGTCCTCGTTCCTCCTCTTCTACACTAGCCCATGACCTCCTGAAGTCCAAGCTATCATTCAGACAAGTAAGAACATCAGGGAGGTCTCATAAAAAGGCTGGAACCCAGCCCCTGTAAGGGTAGAGCTGCCACTGCATTTAGGGACAGCATTAGAAAGTGCTGGAGGCCTGGTGCAGTGGCTCATGCCTGTAATCCCAGCACTTTGGGAGACTGAGGGGGGTGGATCACGAGGTCAGAAGATTGAGACCATCCTGGCCAACATGGTGAAACCCCGTCTCTACTAAAAATACAAATATTAGCTAGGCGTGGTGGCGTGTGCCTGTAGTCCCAGCTACTTGGGAGGCTAAGGCAGGAGATTCGCCTGAACCAGGGAGTTGGAGGTTGCAGTGAGCCGAGATTGCACCACTGCACTCCAGCCTGGCGACAAAGCGATCAATACTCCGTCCCAAAAAAAAAAAAAAAAAAAAGAGAGAAACTGTTGGAGATGGCATTCCATTCCTTCACTGGATGGGAATTGGGGAATGCCTAGTACCAGCCAGGCACTGTTGTAGGCCATGGGATAAATTGGTGAGTTAAAGAGACAAAAGGCCCTGCCTGTGTGAAGCTTGTATTTGACTGCATATAGCGCACCTGGATATGCCTGGAACTAAAATATAAGAATAAGGCAAGAGAGGTAGGCTGGGGCCAGGTCTGGGGAGCCTTGAATGTCAGCAGAAGAATTTGTCTTTGGGCTGAATTACCAACAGTGGGTGAGATGAACCACTGCACATTTGTCAGGAAGACTGGAGAGTAACAGGGCAAAAATGGACTTTTAGAAAAACGTCTCTGACAAGAGAGGGTGGGTGAATAACGACAACAAAACCTTTGCACAGCATTTTCCAATTTATAACAGGTTTTATCAGCTATCAGGGCTCACAATCCTCCCCCGGGCTCTGGGAGTCAAATAAACGCCCCATTCAGAGATAAGCCTGGGCACGGAGGGAGGGACTAGCCTGGGGCCACAGGGTGAGTGAAGAGCGGGGCCTCAAAGCTCTGCCTTGTGGCATCTTATCTGCTAGTCTGCGTATTTCCCTTTCCCAGCAAAGACTATATTTACCAAACACAGTGCACGTTTTCTCTTTAAGGAGGATATTCAACTTAAAATTATGGAAAGCTTTATTACAATGTTTGCAGAAAAATGTCAAGAGAGAGGAATACTATCAGTATTGCCTGGGGATTTTTTTTCAAATACACATGGCCACCTTCCTCCCTCCCTGCTCCCAGATTTTGACAGTGTCACTTAGATGTGTCTAATTTGCAAGAGCTCCTGTGACCCTGCTACCTACAGCCTTCACTGCAGCATGTCCAGCTAATTCCCCTCCTCATTGAGAAAGTTCAGTCCTGGTGGTTTGGGCTATGAGTTTAATTGCAAAAGCCCTAGAGAAAGAAGAGATGTCAATATAACACTCTTGATGAAACAAGACAAGGGGAATATGTTTCCCGTTTGTAACACACAGAAAATTGAACAATGAGTGCTGGTGAGTTGCTTTCCTCAACTATCTCCATCTACATGGATATCTAATATGCATCTCAAGCCCACCTCCAAAAACAAGTTCTTGGTTATCCCAGCTGTAAATGTGCTCTTCCCCATCTCTGTAGATGGTAACTCTACTCTTTCAGGTACCAGACTGAATACCTAGAGGCATCCTTGATGATTCTTCACACTCCTCAGGTACAATCCAGCCAATGCTGAAATGCAAACTGTCTAAATCGACAATGCTGGCTTCAAAATCTGCCCTGTCCTCTGATCACTTCTCAGTCTACCACTGCTGTCTTCCCAGCCTCAGCCACCAGTATCTCTTGCCTGGTCTATTAGGTCTCCCAACTTCTCTCCTACATTCTGCTCTCCACAGAGCAGCCAGAGAAACCTTTACAAAACCTAAATCAGGACTGCACATGGTGGCTTATGCCTGTAATCCCAGCAAGTTGGGAGGCTGAGGCAGGAGGATCACTCTAGGCCAGGAGTTGGAGACCAGCCTGGGCAATATAGTGAGACCCTGTCTCCAAACAAAGAAAAAAATGAAAACAACCCTAAATCAGATCACATCCCCTCTGACAAACATGACTTCCTTCTCCCACTATTGCCTCCTTTTCCCTTGGTTCCAGCAACCCTGGCCTCCTGGCTCTTCCTCCTGCCCGCCCATCACAACCCTGCCTCGGGGTCTCTGCACTCCCTACTCCTACTGCCAGGAATGTGCACTCCCAGACATCTCTGGGCCTCTGGCCCTCCCTTCATCAGGCCTCCACTCCAGCATCTCCACAGCACCTGCTCATCTACTCCTCCCTAATCTCCTGTGTAATATCCTTTGCCATGCTCATGCTCTTTCTCTATTCCCTGTATTATTTCTTCTTACAGAATTTAACACCACTGAAAACAAACATACATTCTGTTAGTTTATTGTTCATTTTCTCTCACAACAAGGTATATTCCATGAGGAATTTGTTATGTTCACTACTACATACCTCCCCACTACCCCCAACCATCCTTAAACAACTTCCCCCGACCCCCAACCATTGTTAAACAATGCCCAGGACACAGCAAATTACTCAACAACTTTTGAGTGGATGAATGAGAGAATGTCATTGCTACTATTGTATGCAAATCCTTCAAATCTATTGACTTTCACATTTCATTAGTATGGACAACTTAAATGATGACCCATGAAGTTCAGGGTACCTCAACAAAAGGCAGGCATTCCTGTAGCATATGGAGCTTCCTGAACTCTGTCCACAATTTTCAAAGTCTATGCAGGTCGAGACTATGACTTTTTAGTAGTTACAAGGTGTGATTCTGGATGAGGCCTTGGTTGGTGATATCCCTCCTCCCAAGCACCTTTGAGGGGTGGGTGGCAGTTTGAACTTTTACTGGGCACAAAAATCATTTAAAAAGTGGCAAACAAAAAGTGTGCATTTGCCAATAGAAGTAGTAAAGAAAAAATAATAGCTGCCATTTTTGAGAGTTTATCATTTGCCAACACTTTGCTAAATATTCCTTTAAATATTCACTATAATGAAACTGGCATTAAATTTACTTTCCCAGGGTAAAAACTGAGCAATGGTCAACTGAATGATCAGGAGAAAGGAGAATGCAGCAGCCAGCCTTCCTGCTTGCACTGCATCTCAGAAGGCTTGAGGACCCAAGCTAGCCTCAAAATCAAGGAAGTCTGTCATAGGGCTCCCCCTGTCATAGGCATCAGTATTGGTCAGTGTTGATGGCATCATCACTGGGCTGCATGCTCTGTGCTTCATGTGGTCCCAGTAGTTGGATCTCAGAGGCCTCTTTTCTTCAAGGCAAACTTGCCTGTTTGGACGGTGCTGATTTCTCATTATCTCTCTATTCAATTCATTTCTCTACTTGCCTTCCCTCCAAGTCATCTACCCTCTCAGGGTCCTGAGCTCCTCTCTTGAAAGCAAGGACAATAATGTACTTACCCTCTGGCTTGTCCTTTCCATCTGGACATGGCTCCAAGGTCTCTCTCATCTATCTCTGTGGTCTCTGATTTTTTTGCAAGCCATATGACTTACTGACATAGACTAAGATGTCCCTAACTAGTTCTTGTGGTTAGAATACTGGCCTTTGCCAACACTTGGATTCCTAGTACTTTCAGTATAATCTATCCCTTCATGTCTAAGCATTTTCCTGGATTAAAAAGAGTTAGTTTGCTATCTAGCTCATTGTCATTTATTTATTTTGCCCACTCAGGGTTCTTAATTTTATTTTATTTTTTGTTGAGATGGGGTCTGTCACTCAGGCTGGAGTGAAGCAGTGCAATCACAGCTCACTGAAGCCTTGACTTCCTGGGCTCAATAGATTCTCCCACCTCAGCCACCTGACTAGCTGGGGCTACAGGCACGAGCCACCACACCCAGCTATTTTTAAAATTTTTTTTTTGTAGAGATGGGGTCTTGCCATGTTGCCCAGGCTGGTCTCAAACTCCTAGGCTCAAGCAATCCACCTCCCTTGGCCTCCCAAAGTGCTGGGATTATAGGTGTGGGCCACTGCAGGTTCTTTATTTTTTTGACTTTGGGTGAGCTCATTCCTGACTGCACTCCTGGTGAATGGTTACAGTCCAAGTGGCATATGACTCATGAACTTCAGAGATCCTCATTGACCTCTGCAGGCCTGTTTTTTGATTTCCTAGTCCAGTGGTTGCCAACCTGGGATGCATGTTGAAATAGCTTGAAGAGCATTAACCAAGGCAGATGTTAATCCCCGCCAGGGATTCTGACTTAACTGGCCAGTGGTGTGGTCTGAGTATCAGGGATTTTCAGAGCTCCACAGGTGAGACCCTGATCCAGTTTGTCTACACACCTAATTCCAGAAAGCTCTCACAACAACCTGTTCCATTTTCCCCCCTTTGTCTTGAACTGCATTTTATTGTGTCTATAAATATTGTCCTAGCAGGACCCAGTTAGCAGTTAAGGCTTGCTCTTTTTAAAAAGAGCTGGTCCATTTTTTACCCGAAAATTGTAATAAGTTTGTATAACTACACTTAACAAATTCAAATATGAGAACCTTAAAGCGAAAAAAAATTCCATACAGAAAGCACATAAATGTGAATAAAGCACGAAGGGAATAAAATCAGAGCCTGTCGAAGTTTCAAATTACAAGACCTGGGGAAGTCCTGGCTCTGCCACTTGCCAGATCTGCAAACTTGGGTGTTTCTTAACCTTTTTCCTCCACAATTTCCTCATTAATAACATCAAATGTAAATTTCATGATTTCCCACCTTTGTTGTGGAAAGAAAATGGAATAAAACTTGTAAATGCACCTCATAAGGTTATTATTTTATTAAGAATAGAATAAATATTATTTCAGGGCAGGGAAAATGGGGAGATGTTGGTCAAAGGATACATTTCAGTTAGATAGAAAGAATGAGTAAGTTCAAGTGATCTATTGTACAACAGGGTGACTGTAGATAATAACAAGGTATTGTATTCTTGAAAATTGACAAAGGAATAGATCTTTCTTTCCTTCCTTCCTTCTCTTTCTGTCTTTATATATATATATATACATATATATATATATATATATATATATAGAGAGAGAGAGAGAGAGAGAGAGAGAGAGAGAGAGAAATGGGTCTCACTTTGTTGCCCAGGCTGGTCTCAAACTCCTGGTCTCAAGCCATCTGCTGGTCTTGACCTCCCAAAGTGCTAGGATTATAGGCATAAGCCACCGCACTTGGCCTCAAGACAATAGATTTTAAGTGCTCTCACCACAAAAAAATAAGAAGTATGTGAGATAATGCATATGTTACTTAGCTTGACTTAGTCATTCTACAGTGCATACATATTTCAAAACAACATGTACATGATAAAGAAATATGATTTTCATTTGTCAATTAAAAATGTTTAAAAAAGAAAATTATTTCAGATCTGGGAAAAACAGTCCTCTCATTTCCTATAAGATTACTTGTCACTAGGCAGCCTGCAGAGAACCGGGTGAGAAGGGTCCCGGCCCCACGGTCCTGCTTTAGAGAGTCACATATCTCAAACACAAGAGAGCCCTGCTGCTGGAGACCCCATTATTAGCCCAGGCCCCCGACTCACTGCCCCCCACCTCTACTCCCCTTGTCCTTGAATCAAAGGGCAGCAGCATCCCGGTGCTGGGAAGAGGTGTGGCTGTTCCACTCCTGAAGCTCAAGGCAGCCACAGCTGGGGGAAGATTTCAGCAATGACACGCTCAGGTAGGAGAAATGACAATTTAATTAACTTGTCAATTGTTTCTGTCAGAAAACATGGAGGAAATAGATTGCTGCATTAAAAAAGCATCCTTTCCCAGCTGTGTCCAGTCTTATGTTTTTTTTCCTCTTCCAATTCAAGGTCCTGCTTTTGCTCCTGACTTAGTGTGATGGAGGCTGAGCGACATTTTGCAAAATCTAACAATGTATGTTATTCTTACATCAGTACATCTGTAGGTCTAAATCAGTGCTTGGTAAATGTTTTGGTTTCAGGACTGACCAACAATCTTGAATATTATTGAGGATCCTAAAGAACTTTTATTTATGTGGCTTATATCTACTAGGATTTATTATGTTAGAAATTAAGGCAAAAAATGCAAGCTATATTGGTTCATTTGAGAACAATAAGAAACCCGTAACATTAACATGGATAACATATTTTATGCAAAATAAATACGTTTTCCAAAATTTAAAAAAGTGAGAATTATGGCATCATTTAACATTTTTGTAAATGTCTTTAAGAGCTGGCTTAACAGAACATAGCTGGATTCTCACACATACTTCTGACTTCAATGGGTTGTGATTATCACACTTCATGGAACTTCTGAAAAACTCTGGTGTTCAGTCATGAGATAATGAGAGTGAAAAGGTCAAATAAAATCTTAATATTGTGATGAAATTAGTTTTGATTAGTTTTGACCTTACAGACCTTACTGAAGGCTCTGGGGGTCCTCCAGGGGTCCCCAAACCGTACACTGAGAATTTCTTTCTTTCTTTCTCTTTCTTTTTTCTTTCTTTCTTTCTTTTCTTTTTTTTTTTTTGGAGATAGAGTCTTACTCTGTCACCCAGATTGGAGTGCAGTGACATGATCTCGGCTCACTGCAACCTCTGCCTCCCGGGTTCAAGCAATTCTCCTGCCTCAGCCTCCCGAGTAGCTGGGATTACAGGTGCTTGCCACTGTGCCCAGCTACTTTTTGTATTTTTAGTAGGGATGGGGTTTACCCATGTTGGCCAGGCTGGTCTCGACCTCTCGACCTCAGGTGATCTGCCTGCCTTGGCCTCCCAAAGTGCTGGTATTACAGGCGTGAGCCACCACACCCAGCCAACACTGAGAATTTCTGTTCAAGATATGCTGTGAATATTATGTTGTGAAGCATAATATTGATTCTATACATTGTCAATTAGATGACTATTGGATGCTAGAGAGGCAGATGGTCTTATAATAATATTTAATAAAATACAATTATTGAAAGTGTTTAAAATCAGCTTTACTAGTGACTTGCATTTAAATTTGGTATTTTATTTAACAATTTTAAAGATATATTTAATGATACCTATTTATTATATTTTCTTGAACAGTTTGTATCTCACTTTATAACTTCCAAATACTTAATCATATGTTGGGCCTCTTTTCTTACTCTTGCTCTGCTTTGGGCCTGGCACGTAGTGGAATTTGAGACAGCTTGTGAACATTGAACACTAGGCAAGAAACATGCCCATAGGGGCTGGAAACAACTTTATAGAAGGCAAATCTGACCTTTGTCGCCAGCTCCTGTCATCCTGATGGAATCAGAGGGAAGGAAGTTCTCAGCATTCGAGTGAAGTTAGCCAAAAAGAGTGTGATGCGGGGCCCTTGCCACAGCAGCCCTCGCCTTGTCCTGCCACCTGCCTTTCCTCCTGCTCTGTTCATTAAAGTGATGCACCAGCCACTGAACTGGGTTTGCCCATCAAGCATCCTGGCTGGAGGGACATGAGTGACCCATGCAAACAGCCATAAGAGGCACGTTCAATGATCTAAGCAGAGCAAGACATTGCTCCTGCTGTAAATACACATCCTTCAATCTAGCAGTAGAAATGAAACCTGTAACTACATAGCTGCACAACTAAAATCTGAGGCAGAGTACAATAAAGTCACATTGTTCTATGACAGCTGGAAAGGAAACACACTTAAGCTGGATGAGGAGGGACTGGAAGAAGGCTCATGGAGAGAGTGTCAGACATGTTGGGACTTAAAGGATGCAGGGCAGGACTTTGAGTTCTTGCACATGCAGGATGCCGTAAGAATCCAATTCTGAGCTCAGCATGGCATCTCACACCCATGATATTAAATCCCAACTACTCCAGAGGCTAAGGCAGGAAGATTACTTGAGGCCAGGAATACAATAGACTAGCCTGGGCAACACAGCTAGACCTTGTCTCTTAAAAAAAAAAAAAAAAAAAAAAGAGAGAGAGAGAAAGAAAAAGAGGAGGATCTACTTCTGAAGGCAGAGCTAGAGAGGCTTAGCAAGCAGTCTGGTTATTAGCTGCAGTGTGTTTGAGGGAGAGTGGACCGAGAGAAAGAAGAGCTGAGTTTGGAGAGGAGGCTACAGACTTCAAAGAGCTTGTGTTTGAAGTCAGGTCTGGGTTTAAACTCCAACTCTCCCCTTGCTATTGTGATATTGTACAATCTCTGAATAACAGGTTTTCTATCTGTAAATGAGGAATAATCGTATTGCCATGATAAAGTCGTTTGAAAATAAGGGCTAATGCATTTGTAGAGCTTGGCACACAGCAGGTGTCCACCCAATGTCAGCTATTGTTGGACACCAGCTGTGGAGAGCCTGGTGCAACAAGTCTCAGAGAGGGGCTCAGTCTGGAGGAAACAGGAGAGCAGGAGAGCAGGAGATGCCCTGTTGGAGCTGAGCCTGAGACGGTGATGGCCATGACGCAAATGATTCAGGCTGGGGCTTTCTGCAATGACAGGGCCAAAGGCTGCTGAAGGGACTCTCGGCGGTGCTCTTTGCCACTTGCCTGGGTGGGCAGTGAGGTGAGGGGTGCAGAACTGCTGTGACGAGAAGCAGCGGGTCAGAAATCACAACTCCACTCCCCCAGTCTGGCAGTGCAGGATCCGAGAATCCTAAGCCATCAAAAATCTTAAATGCCAATTTTCAGGGGGGAAAAACAGCCCCAAACAAAATGGGAAAAGAGAATACTGTGTTGGGAATGCATGAAAACCTCAGCATTTGGGTTACATTTCCAGTCTTCCCCTAACTGGAGACTTCCCCTCTCTTAACCGCCTGTTCCTCAAACTGCCCTGTTCCTCAAACCCATTTGCTCCTAGTGAACAAGAGCGTTATTGTCCACCTGGGGAAATAGTTGGCTCAGGTTCTTCCAACAAAGTTGTAAAGGGAATGAACTGAGATCCATTTCAGATCCCAGAAAGAGGGGTGCTGGCTTTCTCATTGTACTGGGATTATGATGAGTATTCATCCTCCTCTCAAAAGTCTTCCAAGTGTGCTATTGTGCTAGTTGCTTAAATTTGTAAAACTTTTCTCCTTGTATTTCTGCTCACCAGGAACTACAATTTGTCAAATAAAAGAGAAGCTGGCAAAACTTGTCTTATGTCTCAGTGGCCTGGAATTGAGGTAACTTAGGTTCTAGTTGTCATTCTGCAGTTAACTAGTTGTGTGACTCTGGACATGTGACTCGCCCTTTTTTGGAGTGGATTGCCATTTCCTAGAGTAAATTTGGACCAAATCCACAAGGTCCCGCCCCTCCCTGACACTGGACGGGTAAGGTTACAGGTGTTCAGTGGTGGAATGGCCGCTCCATCTTGTGACCCCCCTGCACTCCTGCATGACGCTATTTCCATAGCAACCTTGGATTAAACCTAAAGTGCAGATGGGTTCCGTCACCACTGCTGTTACCTAGAGGAGGCACTCTCTCCTTGGAGCATTTGACTCCTCTGGGAAAAGGTGATAAGAATTCCTAGTCCTGCATAGGCATGGGCAAGGACTTCATGTCTAAAACACCAAAAGCAATGGCAACAAAAGCCAAAATTGACAAATGGGATCTAATTAAACTAAAGAGCTTCTGCACAGCTAAAGAAGCTACCATCAGAGTGAACAGGCAACCTACAGAACGGGAGAAAATTTTTGCAATGTACTCATCTGACAAAGGGCTAATATCCAGAAGCTACAAAGAACTCAAACAAATTTACAAGAAAAAAGCAAACAACCCCATCAAAAAGTGGGCAAAGGATATGAACAGACACTTCTCAAAAGAAGACATTTATGCAGCCAACAGACACGTGAAAAAATGCTCATCATCACTAGCCATCAGAGAAATGCAAATCAAAATCACAATGAGATATCATCTCACACCAGTTAGAATGGCAATCATTAAAAAGGCAGGAAACAACAGGTGCTGGAGAGGATGTGGAGAAATAGGAACTTTTACACTGTTGGTGGGAGTGTAAACTAGTTCAGCCATTGTGGAAGACAGTGTGGCGATTCCTCAAGGATCTAGAACTAGAAATACCGTTTGACCCAGCCATCCCATTACTGGCTATATACCCAAAGGATTATAAATCATGCTGCTATAAAGACACATGCACATGTATGTTTATTGTGGCACTATTCACAACAGCAAAGACTTGAAACCAACCCAGATGCCCATCAATGACAGACTGGATTAAGAAAATGTGGCACATATACACCATGGAATACTATGCAGCCATAAAAAAGGATGAGTTCATGTCCTTTGTAGGGACATGGATGCAGCTGGAAACCATCATTCTCAGCAAACTATCGCAAGAACAGAAAACCAGACACTGCATGTTCTCACTCATAGGTGGGAATTGAACAATGAGAACACTTGGACACAGGAAGGGGAACATCACACACGGGGGCCTGTTGTGGGGTGGGGGAAGGGGGGAGGGATAACATTAGGAGATATACCTAATGTAAATGACGAGATAATGGGTGCACAACATGACACATGTATACATATGTAACAAACCTGCACGTTGTCCATATATACCCTAGAACTTAAAGTATAATTAAAAAAAAAAAAAAAAAAAACAGAATTCCTAGGCCTGACCAAGCATCTGGAACAGAGATTTATCACAGGATCCAGGGTCCCTTCACTCACCACTCCCTTTCCATGTCGAGACCACCCCAATCCCATTCTGACCTTCTCCTCTTCGGCCTTCCCAATGAGCTATGAAGACCGTCTGTCTTCAGCAGATGGTCTGTCTCAGAAGATGGTCTAACTCAGAAGAGTTCCCCCGTGGAGGGAGCTCTTGGTGATTCTTGACCAAGTGAAAGGCCCACTGACCATCCACTGTAATAGCCGCTGCACTGCTGTGGTTTAGACAAAACAAGCAATGGTCCCTGTTCTCAGGCAACTTAGAGTTTCAGGGAGACAGTCAAGGAAACAAATACACCAATAAAAATATACTTACAAATTACTATACCCCATGAAGGAAAAAAATCAGGTGCCATAAGAGAATCAAGGTGGGAGATATTTTGGAGAAGGTGGCAGAGGAGCTATCTGCAGAGGCAACACATCAGCTTCAGAACAAATGAAATGGGGACAAGGAGGGCGCGCATTCTAGCAGACGCACAGCCTGTGCAAAGGTATGAAGATGGGAATTCCCAACAGGTTCAAGGAACTACGTGAAGACTCATGAGGCCCCAGCATAGTAAAAAAGAAGAGCGTGGATGGTTGGGTAGGAGCCAGATGAGGCAGAACCTCGCAGCTCACCGAGAGGATTTGCAATTTGGTCTAAATGCCATGGGACACTTTTGAGGGCAACAGGATTCGATGGAAGCGCAGGGGCACTGGTTTATGAACAAATATTTTATTTAAAATGTTTCTTCTCACTCAATTGAAACTGTGAGGTAATCCCTCCCACACCCTAAAAAAAGACACAGAGGAGCATTTTGCTTTGTCTGCTACTTGTTTAAAATGAGTTCACAAAAATAAAACTTCTTCAGTCAGTTCATCATCACAGAGTCCCCTCAGCTGGAAGGAGAATGCCCTTACACATAGCACAAATTGAATACCCAACCTCAAGCCCATGCCAAATGTTGAATCTAAGATAAACGGGTAGGAAATACAACCTAACCCAGCTCAAAGGAATAACACCGTCCTTGTTCTCAATCACTGAAAACTGCTGGATGTATTCATTTATGCAACTGACTTCCTGTATGCCAGGCACCGTGCTAGGCACTCCAGATACAGCAGCAAACCATAGACAGAAATTTCTGTCCTCACAGAGCTTGAATCCTGATGGGGAGGAGACTACAAACAAGACAGGTAAATTATAATTTATATTAGAAAGGGACGAGGGCGTAGAGTGTGAGGCAGGGAAGGGAGTTAGGGAGCGTGGGTGGTTGCAACTTTAAATACGGTGGTCAGGAAAGACCTCCCAGGGGTGACGTAGGAGGAGGAGGAGAAGCGACGACTCACACCTCAGGGGAAAGACCACTGGGAGCAGAGGGGAGACTAAGCCTGATATCCTTAAGCAGGTGCATCTGGGGAGCGGCAGGGAGGCCATGTGACTGGAGCAGAGAGAGAAGAGGGGAAGGGGAAATAAGGCAAAAGGGGGACCAGATCACACAGGGCCTCAGAGGCAATGGTTGGGGCTCTGGGAGCCATCTGAGGCTCTGAACGGGGAAGTGACATGTTCCATGCTTTGAGAAGGCCCATGCTGGGGGTTGTGATGAGAACGGGCCGCATGTGTGGGAACAGGAGGAGCAGGTGGGAAGCCGCTGCAGTGATGGTGGAGCTGCCGCTTGCTAGAACCAGGGTGGAAACTGTGGATGTGCCGAGAGACGATCGGATTCCAGATCTATTTTTGAGGCTAGAGGTTTGGATGTGGGGTGCAGAGAAAGGATGAGTCAGGGATGACACCATAGGTTTTGGCCCGAGAAACAGGAAGGAGGGAATCGCTGTTCACTGACATGGGGAAGACTGAGATGGCTGATGATCAGATAAGGATTTTGGCTGGGATGTTTTAAGTTTGAGATGCTTATTAGACATCCCAATTGAAGACCTCAAGCAGGAGCTGAATATTCAGGGGAACATCCAGGGCCAGGGTCTGAAATGGGCATATACATTTGGGGGTCACCTGCCAATAGATGTTATTTCAAGTCACAAGAGTGGATGCGACCACCAGGAAGGGTATGGATAGCAGGAGAGGTCCAGGGTCTGAGCCCAGGAGCAGCCCACAGTTAAAGGTCTGGGGAAGTCAGGGAAGGAGCCCAAGAAGAAGCAGGAATTTGGAAAAAGAAAACAGGGAATGGTGATTTCTTGGAAGCAGAGCAAGCTGCATTTCCTGGGAGGTACTGTCAACTGTGTCCAGCACAGAAGGGGAGGGCTGAAAATGGGCCAGGGGAATTTCCAAAGTGGAGATCCTTGGTGGTTCTAACAAGAACAGCTTTACCGAGGGAGTGGGGAGGAACTGCAGGCAGTCCAGATGCTTCTTGGAAGAAGTTCTGCTGGAAGAGGGGAGAAGGCAATGTGTGGTAAGTGGAGAAGGAAGTGGGAGATGAGAAGATCTGGGAGAAATTGCTGGTGGATGCCTATGGAAATGGTCTAACTGAGGGAGAGAGGAGCTGCTGGAAAGACATCCTAGCAGGTGGCAAAGGGCAGGGCCTGGTGTGCAGGTGTGTCCCAGGGGGGTCCAAGGCAGAGAATACAGTCATGGGTTCTTAGTTTCTGTTTTTGTTCGGGCCAGTAAAGCCCCTTCCTCATCCCTCTTATCTGCTTATCAGTAGAGACAGAAACGAAAAACCATGGCTTCAGGCTGATAAACACATAAAACAAAACCAAACAGAAGAACAACAACAAGATAATATGGGTTGGACAGGCTTGGACATGCGGGCAGTTCACTTGTCATATAAGGCAAGGAGGCAGCATCCTGGCGGCAGGTGGCAGTGGGAGTCAGTGGACGCTCTTTTCTGATCCCTGCAATTGTCTCAACAAAGTGTGAAGTAGGGTCGTCCATTGCCCGAGTAGGAGGATGGGGAGGAGATGAGGGAGGTTTGTTCATCATCACATTTTACCTAATGAATGACTGATTTCTCTTTCATATATATTATAAAATCTGTTCTTACATTAGATGGAGAAAGAAGAGAAAGAGGACTAGAGAAAGGAGGAGAACAAAGAGCACTGAGCATCCTGAAAATCCAAGAGAAACCCTAAATGAGGCTTCTGGCCAACACTGAGAAGATCCAACAAATATTTTCTGAGTACAAATATAATCTGGCGAAGTGGGATTAGAGTCGTCTGTATTTCTGCTGAACGCACTTTCTAAACTCCATGAGTGAAGGAGGGTTGCAGAGCATTCTGCGTGGTTCAGGTGTTTGACTTCACTTCAGGAAAAGTAAAACTAAGAAAACAGAGAAGCTGGAGCATGTGCCAAATAAAGAACTTGTTCCTCAGGAGACAGGAAAGCTGAGCTAATTTTGTACGTACTATAAAACATTAGTCAGCTTCAGTTTTAGGTCTAGTTTCAAACCTGGAGTGTGTCAGTGGACAGGGAAGACTGCACTGGCCTAAAGCATTTAGCACTGCAAAAATAAATAGTATCATCAAATAAATAAAGCACACTTTATTGGGATTAGGCATAATTTATAATGACATAAAGATGATGGAATTCCACATAATACAGGAAAAGAACAGGCTACTTTTGATTTTTAAAAGTAATCGTAATGTGAATTTCTACCTGCATTTTATTTTGAATAGTATCTTATTACCTATATTTAAAAAAAACGTAGTCTCTACTTAAATTTTACAAACCACTGTATGAGAAACTTATCCTTTTAAAATCAATGCCATACTGACACCAGCATCACTGGAGGTCTCTAGTTACTTGCCAGGACATAAGGGGAATTCTCAGGGGAGCCCCACACAAAGAGCTTATGAGTCTTGACATGGAAATCAATGTCGCTGGCCTTTTAATAACTCTGAAGAACAGGCTATGCTAGCAGTCAGTCTGCTAGATTGATCCAAAATAAACCGTCCCTGGCACAGTTGTTACGTAACATCATTTCTTACCATTTCTGATATCCCTTACACAGACAAGAAAAAAAATGAAAAGGTCACATCTCCCCACTGGGCCTCCATCAACAGGAACTAGACCTGAGCCCTCTGATAAGGGACCTTCTGCACAATTGATTCTTTAAACTTCCTTATTCCTTAAACCTCTGCTTCTGTCTTCCAGTACAAGTATTGACTGCCACACCCCATAATAGATCTCAATGTATGAAACAATTTTAACCACAAAAATCTAGTAAGAAAATTCAATAAGAGCTGACACTATAAAATACCATAAATCACCAGAGGTGGCCTGTGGATCAATTAGCAGGATATTGGCAAAACTCTGTAAAGCGTTTGATTGAATAAACCTACAGCCACCTATCCAGCAAATGAACAATGACTGAAATTGTTGTGGGGAGTGAGTGGGGGAGCGTGGGAGGGTGGGGTGTGTGTGTGTGTGTGTGCGCGAGCATAAGAACAGACTATCTGGTGAGTAAATAGTGGAGGGAGATAGTGTGGGTGAATTAATGACCAGGCTTCAAGGCAGCTCCGTGATTTGGGGAGATGATTCCTGCACTCTCCCCCACCCTTACTTTGCTAAAACTTAATACAATTTTTTCCATATTCACAGTTTTTATGAGAAAAACAATGCTTGCTAATTATAGGTAGTTTATAACAAACTTTTTTTTTTTTTTTTTTTTTTTTTGAGGCGGAGTCTCGCTCTGTAGCCCGGGCTGGAGTGCAGTGGCCGGATCTCAGCTCACTGCAAGCTCCGCCTCCCAGGTTTACGCCATTCTCCTGCCTCAGCCTCCCGAGTAGCTGGGACTACAGGCGCCCGCCACCTCGCCCGGCTAGTTTTTTGTATTTTTTAGTAGAGACGGGGTTTCACGGTGTTCGCCAGGATGGTCTCGATCTTCTGACCTCGTGATCCACCCGTCTCGGCCTCCCAAAGTGCTGGGATTACAGGCTTGAGCCACCGCGCCCGGCTATAACAAACTTTTAAGAAGCATTCAGAGAAAACCAAAAACCACCTCAAGCGTCATCACCCCAAGAGAAGCACTATTATTATATTAGAGAGTTCCTTGCATTCTATTTTCAATGCATGCATGTGTATTTTTCAGCCAACAAATACTATACTGCATATACCATTAACGTTATGATTTACTTATGTAACATTACGTTATCAGAGATTTTTATTTTATTAAATAGTCTTAGGAGATTTCTTTCATAAAGGCTACACATTATTCCATAGTATGGTATTACTAAATAGGATTTCAAGTAATCTTTTTTGTTGGATTTTTAAAGGTAGTCCCAATTTTTCACTATTTTAAATATATATATAAAGCTGCAAACGAACATCTGTATAACTTATTCCTTGCACCAATTTCTGAGTACTTTGCTCTGTTATTCTCTGAGGACCCTGATAACTCAGTGACACCATGGATGCTGAGTGCCAAACTGCTTGCAAAGCACATGTAGAGACCCCTGGACACTTCCCTCTGCACTGAGTGCCCATCTCAGGACATCTTCAACAGCATTGCGTTGTACAGTTTTTAAAATTTTTAATAAGATAGGCAAAATGACAGTACTTTTCATTAATTTGTGGTTTGTTTTCTAGTATGAGTAAATATCTTCTCATTGATTTCATAGTCTTTTTAAGGTTTTTTACATGTCCTCACATGTGACTCACATCTACCACAGTGGCTGGTACACCATAGGTGCTCAATAAGTGTGTATCAAATAAAAAACAATAAATGGAGAGATGGTTTGTGTCTGCTTTTGTAATAGGATTTTACTGCTCTCTCTCTCTCTCGCACACCTGGGCGAGGATCCTGCACCTAGAAGATGTTGGGCCTCTTGGTGGTGAAGCATGGCCCCGCCGCACCTGTTGGCTGCGATCTCCTCCACCTTCATGATCTGGTTGCAGTGGGCCCGGGCGCGGTGCCGGCCCGTGGTGGTCAGGTCCTGGTATTCCCTGTATGTGTTGTGGGTGCAGATCCAGGAATCATAGAGCAGCCAGACACTGAAGTTCTTTACCCGCAGAGGGGCCTTCTCAAACACCTGTCCACAGTAGACAATCTAGCCTGAAGACATCTTCATCTTCTTTAACTGAGATACGAAGTACCAGAATGGGGACTTAGAGATGTCATGATTAGGCACAAAGATTCGCATGCGGTAGAGGGGCAGTGTGTGGCATTTGGGGGTGGGGAAGGAGAGACCATCACCTTGTACTCTTGTAGTGTGCCCGAGGCCTTCATGGCGTCCTCTCCGTGCCTGCCGCCACCCGCGCTTTTCTCCGGCACTTTGGGAGGCCAAGATGGGTGGATCAACTGAGGTCAGGAGTTCGAGACCAGCCTGGTCAACATGGCAAAACCCCGTCTCCACTAAAAATACAAAAATTAACTGCGTGTGGTCGTGCGGACCTGCAATCCCAGCTATTCGGGAGGCTGAGGTAGGAGAATCACTTGAACCCGGGAGGTGGAGATTGCAGTGAGCCGAGATTGTGCCACTGCACTCCAGCTTGGGTGACAGACTCCATCTCAAAAAAAAAAAAAAAAAAATCATATTTTACAACTTCTGTCATATATTAAAGGAAAATGGGAAACTATCCACCGTTTTCGTAAGTATGACACAATTTCTCCATATTTGCTATCTTCTTATTTTGCTTATTTTTTTTTAACTTACAAAACTTCAACATTTTATATTGTCAAATATCTTGATTTCTTTTGCATTGTTATCATTCTGTTATTTTAGGCTTAAAAGATTTCTGTCTCTAATTCAAGATATTTATCCATATTTTCTTTTGACTTTTTATGATTTCATACTTTATGTTTCACTCAAATCGATCAGGGATTGAGGTATGGGTAAGAGGAACTACATCTTAAAGTTTTTTTCAAAGTAGCTAGCTAATTGTATCAGTAATACTTATGGTTTAGTATATTCTTTACTCAAATATTTTTTATTCTATCACTATTGTTTCTAAAATTTATATTAGAGTCAATTTCTGTTCAATTTATATAGTTCCACTAATCTGTCATTATGTTGCTGCACTCATATCTACCATTTCAATTTATTTATTTATTTATCTTTAATTTTTTTCAACTTTTATATTCAGGGGTACATGTGGAACTTTGTTGCCTGGGTATATTGTGTGATTCTGAGGTTTGAGGTATACATGTTCCTTTCACCCAGGTACTGAGCATAGTACCCAACAATTAGTTTTTCAACCCCTGCCCCACTCCCTCCCTCCCCCTTCTAGTAGACCCCAGTTTCTACTGTTGCCATCTTTATGTCCATAAGTACCCAATGTTTAGCTCCCACTTATAGGTAAGAACATGTAGTATTTGGTTTTCTGTTTCAGCACTAATTTGCTTAGTATAATGGCCTCCCGCTGCATGCATGTTGCTGCAAAGGACATGATTCATTCTTTTTTATGGCTGCCCTAGTATTCCATGGTGTATATGTACCACATTTTCTTTATTCAGTCCACCATTGATGGACACCTAGGTTGAATCCATGTCTTTTCTATTGTGAACAGTGCTGCGATGATCATGCATTTGCCTGTGTCTTTTTGGTATAATGATTTGTTTTCTTTTGGAAATATACTCAGTAATGGGATTGCTGGGACAAATGATAGCTCTGTTTTAAGTTATTTTAGAAATCTCCAAACTGCTCTTCACAGTGGCTGAACTAATTTACATTCCCACCAGCAGTGTATAAATGTTCCCTTTTCTCCACAGCCTTGCCATCATCTGTTTTTTGACCTTAAAATAGCCATCCTGACTGATGTGAGATGGTATCTCACTCTGGTTTTGATTTGCATTTCTCTGATGATTAGTGACATGGAGCATTTCTTCATATGTTTGCTGGCTGCTTTTATGTCTTCTTTTGAGAAGTGTCTGTTCATGTCTTTTGCCTATTTTTTAATGAGGTTGTTTTTTGCTTGTTCAATTACATTTTTTTTTATAGATTTTGGATATTACACTTTTGTTGGATGCATAATTTGCAAATATTTTCTCCCATTCTGTAGGTTGTCTGTTCACTCTGTTGATAGTTTCTTTTGCTGTGCAGAAGCTCTTTAGTTTAATAGGCTCCACTTGTCAACTTTTGTTTTTGTTTCAATTGCTTTTGAGGACTTATAAATTATTTCCCAAGGCTGATGTCCAGAATGGTGTTTCCTAGGCTTTCTTCTAGGATTCTTACAGTTTGAGAATTAAATCTTTAATCCATCTTGAGTTAATTTTTGCATATGGTGAGAGACAGGGGTTCAGTTTCATTCTTCTGCTTGTGAGTAGCCAGTTTTTCCAGTATCATTTATTAGGATCTCCTTTCCCTATTGTTTATTTTTATCAATTTTGTTGGAGATTACATGGCTGTAGGGGGGTGGCCTTATTTCTGGGTGCCCTATTCTGTTGCATTGGTTTATGTGTCTGTTTTTGTACCAGGACTATGCTATTTTGGTGACTGTAGCCTTATAGTACAGTTTGAAGTCAGGTAATGTGATGCCTCCAGTGTTGTTCTTTTTGCTTAGGATTTCTTTGGCTATTCAAGCTCTTTTTGGTTCCATATGAATTTTAGCATAGTTTTTTCCAATTCTGTAAAAAATGACATTGGTAGTTTGATAAGAATGGTGTTGTATCTGTGGATTTTTTGGGAAACATGGCCATTTTAATAAAGCTGATTCTTTCAATCCATGAGCATGGGATGTTTTTTCTATTTGATTCCGTCATCCATGATTTCTTTTATCAGTGTTTTGTAGTTCTCCTTATACAAATATTTCACTTCTTTGGTTAGATGTATTCCTAGGTATCTCAATTTTTTTATCTATTGTAAATTGGATTGCATTCTTAATTTGGCTCTCAGTTTGAACATTATTGGTGTATAGAAATGCTACTGATTTTTGTCCATTAATTTTGTATCCTACAACCTTGCTAAAATCGTTTATCAGTTCTAATAGCCTTTTGACAGAGTCCTAAGGGTTTTCTAAGTATAGAATCATATCATTATGGAAGAAAGAGTTTGACTTCTTCTTTTCCTGTTTGGATGCCTTTCATTTCTTTCTCTTGCCTAATTGCTTTGGCTAGCACTTCCAGTACTATGTTGAATAGGTGAGAGTTGTGTTCTCATCTTGTTGCAATTCTCAAAGGGAATGCTTCCAGTTTTTGCTCATTCCATATGATGTTGTCAATTACTTTGTAACCATACATTAATGTTACATGGAACATCCACACTTCTTTCCCCAAAGTTTCTTGGTTATGTTTTCCATTCAATCTTAATTTGTGGAATTGTAGAATGAAATACATGTACATACAATTATATATATATACAACACATGTACATAAAATTATATAAATCTATCTCCTTGACATTTTTAGATTTGCATTCAGCCAGTATATTAATTTGTGGGGAAGTGAAGTTATCTAAAGCCCAGTGTTTCCATCCAGCCACATGATGTACCTCTCAATTTGTTCCTATCTTTTAGGTCCTTCAGTGAAATTTTATGGTTTTCTTCAGAGAGTTTCCATATACCTCTTTTTGAAGTTATCTCTAGGTACTTTATAACTAAGATTTTCTTACTTTTATATTTTCCAATTTGATATCACTGGTGTAAGTGAAATCTATTGATATCTACCATACTTATTTTGTATACTGCATATTATTTAATTCTTTTTAATCCTAATAATATTTCAGTTGAATCAGTGGAATTTTTTAGTTCAATAATTAAACATCTGCAAATGCTATATTGATTTCTTCTAATATGTTGGTTTGTTTTAGTAGAGTTTTTGCCAGCACCTGAGATGGTCTCAATTATCCTTACCACCTGATGTTCACACCATTATGAAGTGCCCTTCCACACTGAACCAGAACTTGTCAGTGTGACCAATAGAATTTAACAGGAGTGGCAATGTGTGACTTCTCAGGCTAAGTCATAAAGGCACTTCAGCTTCTACCTCGGTCTCCTGGCTCCCTTGTTTGTGGAGAGGCAGCTGCCATGCTTTGAGGATGCACATGCAGTCCTGTGGAGAGCCTGAGTTGCTAGCTGATACCTCCATCTGACAGTTTCCCTAGTTTGCCAGCAACACTAGTGAGCCACATTGGAAGTGGGTCCTCTTGCCCTAGTCAACCCTTCAGATGACTGCAGCCCCAGCTGACATCTGACTTACAACCTCCTGAGAGATCCCAAGTCTAAACCCGCCAGCCAAGCTGCTGCTGAATGACTGACCTGCAGAAACCACAAGAGACTATTAAATGATTGTTGTTTTGAGTCACTAAATTTTGGGGCTGATTTGTTATGATTTATTATTAAGCAATAGATAACACACAGAGTTTCAAAAGAATGTAAGTGAAAAAAAATCCAACAATTATTGAGCACTTACTATATTCTAGTAACAGGGCTTACAACAACCCTAATGTGGGCATTCCTGTTTCAGAGATGAAGCTATAGAGGCTGAGAAATATTAAGGTAAAGCAAGGCTTCTCAAACTTGTTTTACATTTTGAGCCAGATAATTCTTTGTTATGGCAGTTGTCCCATGCATGGCAGGGTTTCTAGCTTCTGCACATCAGATTTCAGTAGCAGTAACCCAATTGTAAAAACCAAAAAATGCCTCCAGACATTGCCAATTGTCTCCTCAAATGTAACCCCACCCTCAAACTTCCCGCCCCCAGCTTTGTTTTCTTGCATGCATTAGACTACTCGTGTGTTATCAGACAGGCTAGACTTTTGACAGTAGTTAAAAAGGCTCCAGGAATGCCCCAGTTTTCTACTTCCTGATTACTCCATAGACTCTGTGGTGGGGAACTCCCAGATGGATGGTCTTGTCTTTCAATTCATTTATTTCCTCCAGCACTCCAATTGTCCTCTCCAGCTTCCTTCACTCCTATATTGAAATTGTCTTCCTAACCCAAATATGTTTCAAGTGTGAATTTCACATGTGTCTTTCTGGTTCCTACAATACAGTGTTGTTCTATGTTAGGGAAATGCCATGGGCATCCATTTGAGGGGCTCCCAGGCCTTGTCTCATAGAAAACCTCCTAGAGGAATCAACTCATCCAGTGAAGTGTGTGTCAGGGAAAGGGATCGGGGGCAACTTCAAACTGTTGCAGACAAAAAGAGCAGAATATGTGAGGGTTCTGTGGCCAGCAGGAGCATGGCACATGCCAGCTGTGCTGAATTCAGTACAACTAAAACAGAGAATGTTTCCAGCATGCTTGCTATAGGAGGGGGCAGGGGATGTGGATGGCAAGCAAACTGCAGAAGTAAGTAGAAGCCTGACAAAGGAAAGCAGTAGATAGGTTCCAGAGATGTCAACAGGTAGATGGTCAGAACTTTATTAAATATTTCAGTGGTGAGGGAGAGGATGGCACTCTGAGCTCTGGCATGAAAGTGGGTAGAGGGTGGTGCTGTTTACTTAAAAAAAAAAATGAACACAAGCCTAGGCAACAAACCAAGACTCCATCTCTACAAAAAATAGAAAATAGAAAAATTAGCAGGGGATGGTGGTGCACACCGATAGTCCCAGTAGCTACTCAGGAGGCTGAAGTGGGAGGATCACTTGAGCCCAGGAGGTTGAAGCTGCAGTGAGCCATGATCACACTGCTGCACTCCAGCCTGGGTGACAGAGCAAGATCTTGTTAAACAAACAAACAAACAAACAACAACAACAAAAAAAAAAAACAGGTCGGGGAAGATGACACATTTTGAGTTTGTCATGCCTGAGGAACACGGAGTGGAAAAGCCCAGTGGACACTTAGAAATGTGGATCTGACTCTCAGGATCCCCCAGGGATTCATCATCCTACAGAGGAGTGTTTCTCAGTGTTGGCACTGGTAACATTTGGGGGCAGATACAGCTTTGCTGTGAGGCTGTCCAGGGCACAGTGGGATGTGTAGCTGCATCCCTGGCCTCTGCCCACTAGGTCCAGTAGCACGTCCAAGTCATGACAATGAAACATGTCTCCAGACATTGCTAAATGTCCCCGGGGGACAAAATCACCCCCAGGTGAGAGCCTCTGTGTTAAAGGTTTCACAGGGAATAAGGCCGCAGATCTTTGATTCAAATCCTGGTGGCCTGTCTCTAAACTACAGCCCTTCTCCACTGAGCCATGTGTAAGGATCCCTGCCACGCACTGTTACAGAACACTGCCAGCCTCCTTCTAGGATTTATCTCATTGGCTTACGGAACTAATTCTGTAGCTGAGTTGGAAATGTCTGTTTCCCCGAGGAGAAAGTAACCACCCTGAGGGCAGAGCCTCTGCACACACAGGATGCCTAGTAGAGTCTCTTGCACTTTAGAGAGACTCAATGAATATTTTAAAATAAAGGCATAAATTATAAGTTGTTGGTTTTGATTTACTAATAATTTAAAGGTATTTTAGCACCAATATGAAGTGGCAAGTGTTCTATCTTTATTTGTCTGTGATAACTATCAGGTGAATATCGTACTGCTTGAAAATTTCTCAATATTCATTTGTGAAATGGTGTGGTTCTGAAAACTTTATTAAAAATTATCTGGCAAGTTTTATAGTTACTTTGATAACTTCAGTGTTTTGAAATTTTCTACTTCTTAAGTATGGGAATTTTCTAAGGAAATTAACTCATCGAGTCTTTCAAATATATTATTAAAATTCTGAACATAAAAATTTCTATTAATATTTCTCTTTGAACTATACATAATTTTATATTCCTTTTCTGATTCTAATCATGAATATTTGTTTTCTCTTAATTAGCTACGCCAGAGTGTTTGGTCCCCCAAGTAAATATTTTTAGATTTATTTATCAATGCCACTGTTTCACTATACTTTGTTTTTAGTACATTAATTTCTTCTTATATTTTAGTTATTTAATTTTTCTTTCCCTAGGTTTCTTTGGCTGAAGGTTTCCTAATTTTTTTTTTACTTGAACACAGTTTTCTTTCATCTTAAATAATAAAAACATGTAAAACTGTGAAATTTTTCCCTGTAAATAATTTTAGTCACATCTGCTAAGTTTTAATGTATAATTATTATATTGACATTATTTCCTAAATAGTCAAAATTATGGCTTCAATTTCCCCTTTGGCCAATAGTTATTTTTCAATTTGAAAATGTTTGAAATTTTAAAAAACATTAATGTCTAATTGTATTGTGATGGGAAAATGTGCCTTCAATAATTTCTCCTTTTTGGAGTTTATCGAGGATGTTCTCATGCCCCAGCAGTATATTGCTAATTGTATAGATGCTGTATAGATCCTTGCAATGATGACATATTCTATTTCATGGCAAAATGGTCAGTACAAGTTTTATTGTAAATATTATTTGATTGTATGTAATATTATCTTTTTTATGTGCAAAATAATGAATTAAAACTCCCAACACAAGTGCATACTTTTCTGCTAACTTCTAGCAGTTTTTGCTTTGCCTATTTCGATTCTACACTATTAGGAGTGTAGAGGATCATGGCCCTTTGTCACTGTGGATTATAACTTCATCAATATAGAATTAACAACTTCATCCCATTAAATACTTGTCCTCTTCAGACCTCACTTGATTTCAGATTAAGCTGACATTTATTTATTTATTTTACTTTTATGGTTTTACTTTTAACCATTCCTTTTATGTGTCTCTTTTAAATAGAATATAGATGAATTTTTCTGTTGTTAGGTGATATTTATTTACATTTATTCTTGAATGAGGTATGTGGAATAATAAAAAATATATATTTTATTTGGTCTTCATTTGTTCCTAGTTCCTGGCATAGAAGTTCTTAAAATACTTCCTGAGGCCAGGCGTGGTGGCTCACACCTGTAATCCCAGCACTTTGGGAGGCCGAGGTGGGTGGATCACAAGGTCGGGAATTCAAGACCAGCCTGGCCAAGATGGTAAAACTCCGTCTCTACTAAAATACAAAAAATTAGCAAGGCGTGGTAGTGGATGCCTGTAATCCCAGCTACTCGGGAGGCTGAGGCAGAGAATTGCTTGAACCCGCGAGGCGGAGGATGCAGTGAGTGGAGATTACGCCACTGCACTCCAGCCTGGGTGACAGAGTGAGACTCTGTCAGAAAACAAAAACAAAAACAAAACAAACAAACAAAAAAACACTTCCTGAGTGAGGGAAGTGTCTTTTGTTACTCATAACCAGCCCCTTCACCCCTACCAGAGTTTTATGGTAATGAGGTAGCTCTTGGTCGGTCCCTAGACAGCTTCAGGATGGGGGGCTGTCACCAGAGGAACCAACCATGTGACAAGAGGGTGGGAAATTTCAGCCCACCCATTGACCTTGGGAGAATGGGAAGGGGTAGAGATTGATCCAACAACCAATGGCCAGTGATTTAATCAATCATGCCTACATAATGCAGCCTCCATAAAAAACCCTAAATGATGTGGTCCAGGGGTGCTCCTGAGCTGGTGAATACATCTGGGTGCCAGGAGGGTGGTGCACCCCACCCTCCAGAATCCCCACCCCCAGGTTCTTCTTCATCTGGCTGTTCATTTGTACCCTTGATGAGAAGCTGTCATAGTAAGTACAGTCCTTCCCTGTGTTTTATAAGTCACTCTAGCAGATCACTGAACCTGAAGGGGAAGTTTTGGGAACCTTCAAATTTGTAGTTGGTTGGGCAAAAGCATGGGAATCCTGGGAACCCTGTTTTCGGCTGATGCCTGAAGTGGGAGCAGCCTTGTGAGAATAAGCCTTTAACCTGTAGGGTTTGGGCTAACTCCAGGAGTGAGTGCCAGAATTGATTTGAATTGTTGGATATCCAGCTGGTGTCAGGGAATTGGAGAATTAGCGTGGAAGACCAGACATTTGGTGTCAGGAGTGGTGTCAGAAAAAAGACAACAAAAGGTGTTTTAAACTTATTAGCATGAGCCTTATGTAGGTCAAGATAGCAAAGTATGAACAATTTTATACATTTCAACATAAACTTATATTATCTGATATTATAGTTTCTCTTTTTATGTTTCTGTAATAAAATTCGTGCTCTTCCTATCCTGTCTGCTCTCAGCTACCCAGCACAGGGCAGGATGACACTTCCTGGCCCCCTGGGTTAGGATGGCCATGGGACCAATTCTGGCCAAGGAGTTGTAAGCAGAGTAAGTGTAGCTTCCACGCTGAGGTGTTTAAATAGCTGTGCAGAACCCCAGAATTCTCCTTCCCTCTGAGATGGAAACTGGCAACCTCAGAGATGGTGGCTGTCACCAGGACCAAGAGTGGCTAGAATGAGCAGAGCTACCCTGCGGACCCACAGACTAGGACAATGAGCAAAACATAGCCCCCTGTTTAAGGCACTAAAATATGAGGGTTGTTTGTTTCCATGATAGAAGCTAGTGCATCCTGACCTACTTTCTGTCCGTTTTGTTTTCCTAATTTCTTGACTACATGAATATATGCTTTTGCTTCCATATTATCACATCAAGTTTTCATGGTAAATAAGAAAAAATGGAGGAGCAAATTTAATATACCAAGTCATACAGACTAATTATCCTCAGATATTTTAGAAGGGGAAGCAGATTGCAAGAACTATTTCTTGACAATAGTAATTTTTTTTGTTTGTTTTGAAATGGAGTCTCACTCTGTCGCCCAGGCTGGAGTGCGATCTCCGCTCACTGCAAGCTCCCTCTCCCGGGTTCACGCCATTCTCCTGCCTCAGGCTCCCGAGTAGCTGGGACTACAGGCGCCCGCCACCGTGTATGGCTAACTTTTTGTACTTTTAGTAGAGACGGGTTTCACCGTGTTAGCCAGGATGGTCTCGATCTTCTGACTTTGTGATCCGCCCGCCTCGGCCTCCCAAAGTGCTGGGATTACAGGCGTGAGTCACCGCGCCCGGCCAACAATAGTATTTATTTTTTACAAAAGACAGATGCTATGTTGAAGAAAGCAAACATAAAAGCAAAATGTAGAGATTTATGGATAAAGTCAATGTGGTATATACATAGACAATGGAATACTATTCAATCTTTAAAAAGAATAAAATTCTATTATTTGCAATAACCTGGATGAACCTGGAGGATGTTCAGGTTATATGTTAAGTGACATAGCCAGGCACAGAAAGACATATACTGCATGATCTCACTTATATGTGGAATCTAAAAAAGTCGAATTCACAGAAGCAGAGAGTAGAATGGTAGTTACTAGAGGCTGGGGGGAGGGGGAGGGATGGGGAGATGTTGGTCAAAAGGTATAAAGTTTCCATCAGTTAGAATAAGTGTTAGAGATCTATTGCGCAGTATGGTGACTGTAGTTAATGATAAGGTATTGCATGTTTCAAAATTGCAAAAGCAGTAAATTTTAAATGTTCTCACCACAAAAAATAATTATGTGAGGATTGATATATTAAGTAGCTTGTCTGAATCATTCCACAATGTAAACATATATAAAAACATAACATTGTATCCCACAAATATATATTTGTTGGGATAATCCCACAGTTATTATTTGTCAAGTACAATTTTTAAAAATTAGAGATTTATGCATCTTTATCATTACTTTGTGATTTGTGAATGGTAAATAATACAATTAAGAGGTAAGGAGTGGAGAAACATGAACTTAAATAAAAACAATAATAATGCTAGAAAGAATACAACAAATCCTGCAGCCTCTTCTTTCTCTTTCTTTGGCCCCCTCTCTCTCTCTCCTTCCCTTCGTTGTCTCCTCCTCACCTTCCTCCCTCCCTTCTTCTCTGTTCCCTAGTATTTCTCCTTGTGTTTTCCTTCCTATTAACAGAGCTCAGGGCCGGGAGCAGTGGCTCACACCTGTAACCCCAGCACTTTGGGAGGCTGAGGCGGGCAGATCACAAGGTCAGGAGTTCGAGACCAGCTTGGCTAATATGGTGAAACCCCATCTCTACTGAAAATACAAAAATTAGCTGGGCATGGTGGCGCACGCCTGTAGTCCCAGCTACTTGGGAGGCTGAGGCATGAGAATTGCTTGAACCTAGGAGGCAGAGGTTACAGTGAACCAAGATCACACCACTGCACTCCAGCCTGGGAAACAGAGTGAAACTCCATCTCAAAACAGAAAAACAACAACAAACAAAACAAAACAAAACAAAAAAACAGAGCTCAGATTATTTTAGCAATTCCAGGGCTTGTTCTGCAGTGCTATGCTGCCAAGAATATTTGTAATTTTCTTTAATTCTTTTGTGTTTAATAAGTTAATGAAAACCCTCATCTCTATGTCCTTAAGAGGCAAAAATCTTTGAAGTTTTGAAGCTTTTAGATGCTTCAATTAAATTCCTGTTTCCTCTCTGAGAAAAATAACAATTTTTCTCTCTTTAGAATGTGGAAATTGAATTGTATTCTTTTCATTGCATCGGTAAGTAATCGCAAGAAATGCAGATGAGAAGAAATTATGCAAAATCCTACTAGCCATCATAACCACTCTTGTCATTTTGATATCAATTCTTTTAAATATAACTATTACATGCAGATGTGTAGCCTTCTGTTTTCAACAGACATGTGATGTGACTGTTCATAAATGGGTGAAGTGACCACCTTATACTCAGATCAAGCCATATATGTGTCATGTAAGAGTCCTGAGGATGTAATTGAATGGCAGGAGGGCCTGGGGACTGAGAAGTAGGGAGAAGGTGGAAATGCAAATGGACAAGGAAAATGGCCCAGGGCTGTATAATTTACTTATAGAGCATCTCTGATCTATTTATAGTAGCTGTTCAGAGGAAGCAAAGGAGGAAATGGCATTTTAAACTGTAAATTTATTAATTTTAATAGTTTGTTTTCCCCTAGGAATGCATGTTAACCTCATTACTGCATTGAAGACTCTTTGGAGGAGAAAACTACTTTTCATAGCTTAGTTTTTGTAAGGTAACTGCTAAGTAAGTAATTATAGATTCATTTGAAGGCATCCTAACACCAGGGAAATAACATATTTTTAAAATCATGAAGACTGGGTCTGAATCTGAGCTCTGCCTCCATAGCTATGGAGTCCTGGGAAAGCCCAGGACTTACCCTGCAGCTTCAGTTTCATCACATGTGAGATAGTATCATCAATACCTTGCAAGTTGCTGTGAATGTTAAATCAGATGAAATCTATAAAGTGGCTGATATACAGATATTATTCAATGAATTATAGCCATTGTTTTCTTTTTTCTTGTAGCCTCAATATTTACTGATTTCTTTAGGTTTGTTACATACACACACACATATATATTTTTTGAGACGGTGTCTCATTCTGTCACCCAGGCTGGAGTGCAGTGGTGCAATCCTGGCTCACTGCAGCCTCCGTCTCCTGGGTTCAAGCGATTCTTATGCCTCAGCCTCCCGAGTAGCTGGGACTACAGGTGTGCATAACCATGCCTGGCAAATTTTTGTATTTTTAGTAGAGACGGGGTTTCACCACATTGTTCAGGCTGGTCTTGAACTCCTGGCCTCAAGTGATTCTCCTGCCTTGGCCTCCCACAGAGCTGGGATTACAGGCGTGAGCCACTGCAGTGGACCAATTTGTAATTTTTTACTGACTAATTTGGTTAAGCAACAAATAAGTAATGCTGAAAAATTAAAAACAAACCAACAAAATCCACAACAAAACAAAACAAAACAAAAACCTGCCAGTTACTCTTTTGTTATGAGACAGAAGCACTCATTGATGGGCCCCTTACTGTCACAATAAAGATATGATTGATATGGCCAACATTCAGCAACCACTGAAATCTGAATGTTCACTTTGTCAGTAGCCACTTGCTAAAAAACATCACTGTCACAGAACAAAATGCTTTCTGGCTTATCCCCTGCTGCTGTGATTATCTCGTGTGTTTAACTGAAGGTACCATGTAATTGGGGTGGAGTCCGTGCCACATGTTCCTGGAGTTCAGAGCTGCCCGGTCCTCTACCAGGGTCAGCCAGGTCACTCTGCACCAGCTGCATTTACCCGCAAGGGTTTAAACTGCCTTGCACTTGGGGCAGCGCTTCCAAGGGCCACTAGGGGTCAGCAAACAGGTGAGAAAGAGCAAATAGAAGAGAACAAACCCGACGAGGAAGACATAGAAGTCATACTCCTTAGGAAAAAGGCTCTGCCCTCTTCAAAGAACAGGCTTGGGATGCTATGCACAGCACAGCATAGCACAGCACAGCAACAGAACTGGAGCTCTAGACATAAGGCTCCTGTTTAAGAAAAAAAAAAAAAAGGCAATTTCCTTTACATAAAGACAATCTACTTTTCCTATGCCAATCATTTTCAAATATTCATCGCTAGCCCTAACTTCTCTTCTCAGTTCCAGGTGCCTGTGGCCACTTGAATGCCTCAGTCTCCTGCGACTCATCCTCATTATACTTCCTTGTAAGCAACCTAGTGCAGCGCTCAAGAACTTGCTCCCTGGAGCCAGACTGCCTGGGTTCCAATCCTACTTCAGCACTTACCAATTAATGCTTTGGGCAGTTAATTAATTTCTTAATTTCCCCATCTGTAAAACTGGGGCAAAAACTGTACCAACCTCTCACTCTTGTGAAAGAGGTTAATGTTTGCAAACTGTCTTAGAACAGTGCTTGGCACACAATAGGCACTATGTGAGTGCTCGTTAAATAAAAATAAATAAGTCTTGCTCCTCTTCAGAATTTCCCTCATCAGTAAATGGCACCTTCATCCACCAAACTAGATGAAACCTACAAGTCAGTCTTGATACCTCTGTGTCCCTCATCTCCCACATCCAAGCAATGACTAAGTCCTATGACTTCTATCTACTAAATCAACATTAAATCAGTCCACCTCTCTCCATCTTCACAGATACCATCCATCACCTAGTCCAAGCTACCATCATTTCTCCCCTGAGCCACTCCTATGGCCTCCTGGTATCTCTTCAGCTACTCTGGTGTCTGTCTACTTTATCCAGAATTTTTCAAACACAAATTTGCTGCTTCATGACAGCAGAAGTGATCTGCACAGCTTGAAATACTCAAAAATCTTATTTTTCTTGGAATAAAAACAATAATCCACACTGTGTCCTATGATGGCTAGTGTGGCTCATCTCTTTTCCTTGGTCTCTATGTTCCACCTATCTTGGCACTTTTCAGTCTTTCCATGTGACATGTTTTCCTTTGCAATGGGGGCTTTGCATATACCTGGAACATCTTCCCTTCTCTGTGCCTACTTAACATCTCACCCTTCTGATCTTAGTTCAGATAGTCCTTTCTTAAGAAAGCCTTTCTTGATTCCTTAACTAGATTGTACCCTCTGTTATCTGTCGTCAGAGCATGGTGTACACTTCCTCCACAAATTCTTTCTCAACTGGGGATGACTTTCCATTGCCTTTAGGCATTCATTGCTCTGATAAGAAGTCAGCCATAATTTTTTGTCATTATTCCTCTATATGCAGCATATCGTTTTTTCCTGTGGTTGCTGTTCTATTTTCTTTATCTTTGGTTTTCAGAAGTTTGACCATGATGTACCTGGGTGTGGTTTTATTTGTATCTCCACTACTTAGAATTAACTGAGATTCTTGAATCTACAGATTGATATTTTCTCATTGTATCCCAAATATTTCAGCTGTTATTTCTTTAAATATGTTTTCTGGCCCATTTTCTCTCTCATTATTCTGGGATTGCAACTACTCACATTTTAGACCATTTAATAGGTCACTGATGATGGGTAAAGTGTTTTTAAATATTTTTTCCCTGTGCTTTAGTTTAAACAATTTTATTAACCATTCTTTAAGTTCACTAATCTTTTATTTCAGTTTCTGTTCTGCTGTTAAGCTTATTCAATCCATTCTTTACATCAGATGTTTCTTTTTTATTTTTACTCTAGAATGTTATTTGTTTCTTTTTTATGGCTTTCATTTCTCTGTTGTGATCCCCCATCTATTTATTCATTCTGGCCATCTTTTTCTGAACATTCTTGAACATATTTACAGTAGATGTTTTAAAGTCTTTCTCTGCTAGTTCCAATATCTGATTCATCTGTGGGTCTGCTTCTGTTGACAGTATTTTTCTATTTACTTATCATATTATCTTGCTTCTCTCCATGTTTTATAACTCTAAAAATTATATATTGAATGTTTTTTGTTTTTTTGTTTTTTTTGGATGGAGTCTCACTCTGTTGCCCAGGCTGGAGTGCAGTGGCATGATCTTGGCTCACTGCAACCTCCACCTGCTGAGTTCAAGTGATTTTCCTGCCTCAGCCTCCCAAGTAGCTGGGACTACAGGCATGCACCATCACACCCGGCTAATGTTTGTATTTTTAGTAGAGACAGGGTTTTGCCATGTCGGCCAGGCTGGTCTCGAAGTCCTGACCTTAGGTGATCCACCCTCCTTGGGCCAAATTGAACATTTTTTGTAGAAGAATAGTGCAGACTGAAGCATACTATTGTTTGTTTTGTTTTCCTTGAGAGTGCTGACTTTTTCCTGAATCTGGGGGCTAAGGTAAAAGTGATCACTCATATTTCACTAAGAGTTGAATTGGTAAAAACAAAAACAAAAAAAACTGGGGTGCACTTCCCACTGCTACATGTAGGGATTTTCTATCCAAGCTTTAACCTTACAGAAGCCATTCCCTACCATCAGCAATGTAACTGTTGCCCAAGTCAAGACATTTGCCTCTGTTAGCTCCAACAAATAAAAATATGTCTCTTTTTCCTGACCAAAAACAACAGGGCCAACAACAACTCTATAAGCACAGGCAATTTAACAAGTACGTTTTCAGTTAGTGCCATTTTTAATTCTAATTATCTTCTGTTAGGTCAAGTGGAGGATTTCTAGCCTTCCTGGGCCAATACATTAAAAAAAAATTCCGAGTCTGTCCTGGTTGTCTAGATTCCCATTCAATTACACTGGCTTAATCCAGTTTTGGAGACATTCTTGACCAAGATCTACCTGTAAATGAAGTGTATAATTAGTTCCATAATCTGGTATGAAAATGCCTCTCAGTTGCTTTATTGGCATACTACACTAGAAAAACATGGGGCTTGGGGTTAAACTAACATGGGTTTGAATGTTAGCTCCATTACTTTTTAATGTGTAATTCTTTTTTTTTTTTTTTTTTTGAGATGGAGTCTCACTCTTTCACCCAGGCTGAAGTGCAGTGGTACAATCTCAGCTAATTGCAACCTCCGCCTCCCAGATTCAAGCGATTCTCATGCCTTAGCCCCGAGTAGCTGCGACTACAGGCCATGCACCACCATGCCCGGCTAATTTTTTTGTACTTTTTTTTTTTTTTCCAACATATTGATTTCATTTTATTTGAATTTTTTTGTACTTTTAGTAGAGACGGGGTTTCACCATGTTGTCCAGGCTGGTCTCGAACTCCTGACCTCAGGTGATCCACTGGCCTTGGCCTCCCAAAGTGCTGAGATTACAGGCATAAGCCACCATGCCTGGCCTTTAATGTGTCATTCTAACATCGTATTAAACTTTTTCAATTTTATTGTCTATAAAATAGAGAAGACAATATCAGATTCATAGGATTGGGAGGACTAATGAGCATCTAATAATTAATGAGCACTTAATGAAAACTTGCCAAGTGCCAGGAATGTGAAGAGTGCTTCACCCATGTTATCTCACTGAATACCACTATTCTTTTTATTATTTCCAATTGCATATGAATAAATTAAGACATAGAGAGGCAAAATAACTTGCCTCAGGTCATCTAAGTCAGCAGTGGTAAAAGATGGATACAAACCTAAAATCTCAGCTGAGAGTCTATACTGTTTAGACCCTGTGCTAAAATTCCTGGTACTCTGTTGAGGGTCACCTCAACACACTGCTTTTACTAATAATAATTAATAGTATTAACATTAATAACACAAATAAAATAAATCCCCCATCAAGTCTGCTTGGTCTAGATGATGGTGCTTGGTTTTGGTTTTTCACCTCCTCTCCACTGGAGGTTTGCTGCTACCCCTCCATCAGAGTGGGAATCTAACCCACCCGAACCCCAAGCCTCTTGCTTTGGGCCCTAATCTGTCTTACTAATATCAATCTTCTTACCTTGAAGGCAGAACCCTGTTTTACTGCCTAGGTTAGTGATTCCCAGAGTGTACCCAAGTAATCATGAGTTACAAGATGATAAGTTAGAAAAATGTGATATTAATGTTGTGTTTCAAAATCCCCTTCTTGCCATATATTAGACTCAGAGAGGTCCTTCAGCAAATACATCAGATCATTTTGTTTAACTTGGGTGTTTCCCAAATTTACTTTACCACAGAACTCTTTCATGGCCAACTACTAATAGCTCACTTTGGAATATTAACATATACACTATATTTGTGTGAACATCTCTTTGTGTCTTGTTCATTCGGGTGGCCCCACAGCCCTTAGTACAATAATCAGTTAAGGCTCACAGAATGAATGAACGATGAAAAGGATGAGTGAGTATCTAACAACAATCATTGTGACACTGTTAATTTTGGAATGGAGAGAGAGTGGGCATTGTTCTTTGTGTTTCCTGATTTCTGTATCAATATTCTAAAATGCTTAGCTCTCAAGTTAAAATTAAGTCTTACTTGGCATAAATAGAATCGAATAAATGATTGTCAATACGTGGTCTATACACCTTACTTTCTTTCTTTTTTGGGGGGGATGTTGGGGGAGGGGAAGCCAGATGCAGAGAAGGGGGATGAAGAATAGCAGGTTCTGTTCTAGGAAATACTGCTTTTAGTGAAGTAGCTTTTACTTATCTTATCACTCCCTTGGCACACATTAAGCTAATGTACTACTTATTAATTATTGCAGTATTTCACCATGATATTATTAATCAGAAATTACTTTGATGTTCATCTTTTTTTTTTTTTTTTAGATGAAGTTTCGCTCTTTTTATCCAGGCTAGAGTGCAGTGGCACAATCTTGGCTCACTGCAACCTCTGCCTCCCAGGTTCAAATGATTCTCCTATTTCAGCCTCCCAAGTAGCTGGGATTACAGTCGCCTGCCACTATACCTGGCTAATTTTGTATTTTTAGTAGAGACAGGGTTTCACCATGTTGGCCAGGCTGGTCTCGAACTCCCGACCTCAGGTGATCCACCTGCCTTGGCCTCCCAAAGTGCTGGGATTACAGGTGTGAACCACAGTACCCAGCCGATGTTCATCTTCACTATGTTTTTACTTGGTTTGTACTATAACACTCCCTTTTCACAGTGGTCTGTGATATCTTCAATGCCAAACACAGTTTCAAGACCCACATACTAACTTTTCACATTTACTATTTTGGATTGTATGATAAAACAAATAGCCAATCATTATTCTTTGCCTTAAAGGCTCTCAAAACATTTACGAGGGCCTACTGTGGACCTAGAGCGTGAGTTACCTATCCAATAATAGGAGATGGCATGCAAGATGGTGAGCAGCACACTTTAAAGATTAAAAGGACAGTTTTAGTCATGACAAACTTGAGCTTGTTTTATTTTTCACACCTCTGCATATTAAATAATTAGGTCAGATTTTCTTGGAAGCAGATGACATCACTTTTTATAATAAGGAAAAGAAATCCTTCCTTCTCACCTAATTAACTACAACTCATATTTTAGTTCCTCAACTTCAGTCCAAATAAAGTCCTCCCTCCTCCCTCATGCACGCTCATAGAGCTGGGCTCCTTCCCCCTTCAGAATATCCACATTTCCTGTGAGTGGAATGGCTTTTCTCCTTCACTAAACTGGAAGCCTGTTAATAAGCTGGGGCTGGCTTGGCTCATCATGTCATCCCCTGCACCCAGCACAGTGCATGGCCCAGAAGAGCCACGCCCCAAATATTTATGAATAAATATGTTGCAAAATACATATTTATTGAATAAATCTTGTTTTTTGTTTTTGTTTTTTTTTAGACAGAGTTTCACTCGTCACCTAGGCTGGAGCGCAGTGGTGCGATCTTGGCTCACTGCAACCTCCACCTCCTGGGTTCAAACGATTCTCCTGCCTCAGCCTCCTGAGTAGCTGGGATTACAGGCATGCAACCATGCCCAACTAATTTTTGTATTTTTGGTAGAGACAGAGTTTCACCATGTTGGCCAGGCTGGTCTTGAACTCCTGACCTCAGGTGATCCACCCACCTCGGCCTCCCAAAGTGCTGGGATTACAGGCATGAGCCACCATGCCCGGCCTGAATAAATCTCATTTTATGCAATGGTGACTGAAGTTATCAAAATAAGGTAACATAGTACCTGGAACAGTACTTGACTCTCCAGCTATTTTTATTTCAAACTCTTTTGCTTGGAAGTAGAATTCTAGATGAGGAATTAGCATAGTTGGGTTAGCTCCTTGGATCACATTGGGCACACTTGTCAAGCTTTTAGATGCCCTAATTCTTAAATAACATAGAGTTTGTGTTCTAACCTCTAATTGTATTAATCGACTAGGGCATTGTGTTTCCTCTTCTAAACTTGTAATTATGGATCATTGGACTGAGTGTAAAGTAGCTATTGCCCAGCCCAGCGAGGAATGACAAAGTTATCCTTAGTCAACAATAGAAAACGTGATGAGGGGAGCAAACCAAGATGGCAGCCCCTAGTAGGGATGATTCAATATCCCTTCTTCTAGTGACATAGAAGAAGGGTAGGGTATATAAATGACTCTAGCAAAGACAAGTTTAGATAGATACAGTTACGGCTGGTTCTGTGGTTTTCAAAAGTAGAGAGTGGCCATCTCTCTGGGCATTAGGAACAGTGCTGGAAGTGAAGAGAGATGGTAATTAAACTGAGGTAGAGCTGAGAAATTCCTGGCTCCTCACACACTTTTGTATATCATATCCAAGAAAGCTGGAAGACTGAACTCTCTGCTGAGGGGAAACAATGGTTGGGGAGGTAAGGAGGCTTTTGTCGAGGTTCCTGCTAGTATGGTGTCAGCAGATTGTATATCGACTTAATGTTTGATTTGCGTGTTTTCCAGTACATTCTCCTGAACTCCTTGACATAACTTTCCAGTAAAAGTGCTTGTCTAGTAAGTCAGATATTTCCAGGAGGGCTGGGAAAGTGGAACCGTGCCACCTGGCACTATTTCATAAAATTAATTACCTGAACAAATTCATGAAAAATTGCAAATACAAGTGCTACAATATAGAGTTAGTGGGCCATGCCATATTTCTTCTCTCTAACAATTACCTGTGTTATTTTCACTTAAGTGGGGCTTCATTATTTTGCTCTCAGTGGCCATTGATTCTCTACTGGAAAAAAAAAAAAAGGATCTGTGTTTGGTCTCCTCGGGTTTGAAAAGACCTGAAGATAAGACTAAATTGGAGTCTGACTCAGGAAACAAAGACACTTCCCAGGCAATTGTTCATCTAATCTGGGGATATTCATTACCAGTCAATCAAGGAGATTTGCCTGGAAAATTTCTCTTAACATGAGCTTTAGATAGAAAGACCAGCAGTCAGCATAGACTCAGAGTCCAGAGATCTAAACCTCACTCCAGGTGGTACAGTGGGCAGCTTTAAGCAAGCCCCTCACTTCTCTAAGCCGGTTTCCTCAGCTATAAAATGAATGCATTCATGTGATATCTCTGCATCTCCCCCCCGACTTTTTTTTTTTTTTTTTTTTTTTTTTTTTTGAGACGGAGTCTCACTGTGTCTCCCAGGCTGGAGTGCAGTGGCGTGATCTCGGCTCACTGCAAGCTCCGCCTCCCGGGTTCACGCCATTCTCCCGCCTCAGCCTCCCAAGTAGCTGAGACTACAGGCGCCCGCCACCACGCCCGGCTAGTTTTTTGTATTTTTAGTAGAGACGGGGTTTCACCATGTTAGCCAGGATAGTCTCGATCTCCTGACCTCGTGATCCACCCGCCTCGGCCTCCCAAAGTGCTGGAATTACAGGGTTGAGCCACCGCGCCCGGCCTTTTTTTTTTTTTTTTTAGACGGAATTTCACTCTTGTTGTCCAGGCTGGAGTGCAATGGCGCGATCTCAGCTCCCTGCAACCTCCGCCTCCCAGGTTCAAGCAATTCTTCTGCCTCAGTTTCCCCAGTAGCTGGGATTACAGCCACCTGCCACAATGCCCAGCTAATATTTTTGCATTTTTAGTAGAGACAGGGTTTCACTATGTTGGCCAGGCTGGTCTTGAACTCCTGACCTCAGGTGATCCACCCCCACCCCCCTTGGCCTCCCAATGCACATCTCTTAACATCGGAGGGAATGTAAAAGTTGATGATGTATTTAAAGCCCTTGGAAAACTGAAGGCACTGAACAAACCTAAGTCAGAGTTATTAAAAGGTGGAATCAAGCTTAGAACAGAGCTACCAGCAGCCATAATAAAATGATAGGGTTTATTCTCACAATCTATGTTTGTGGGCTTCTAAACAGATGTGTATATAAAGTAAGGCTTGTATTTGAGAAATAAAGGAGGCTAGATTTGAGTTTATTCAGTGGGTGTGTAAATGGAGCCTGTCTCCTCACCATCACCACCACCATGGTCATCACTGTCATCATCACTACCAATGAGTGAGCAACAACTATGTGTAGGCACGTGGCAGGACCCTTCCTTCCCTTCATGCTACCATTCAATTCTCTCAAAAACTCAAGAAGCTTCTCTATTACTGTCCTCATTCCAGAAATGGGCAATGAGAGGCTCCAAGAGGTTGCCAGTGGTTCCCAAACCGGGCTGTGCATCAAAATGACCAAGAATTTTTTTTTTTTTTTAAGTGCAGCTGTTTGAGCCTTGACCAGCTACTGAACTAGGTAAATCCCAAGCAGCTGAAAATCCCTGTCCAAGCTCTACAGATGATTTTACTCAGCAGACAGACTTGCAAATGACTGGGCTAAATAATGCCCCCAAGGTTACGCAGCTGGAAGCAAAGCTGAACTCTAATCAAGGTTGGCCACTGGACTTCTGTGTCAGCTCTTAACCACTTTTCTGTCTTGTTCAATTGGCGGTTAACAGGCTATTTAACAACAACTGTCTTTTATTGACTTTAATTAGTTTTTCCACATTCTACATCTACTGTTAAACTATACTGCAAGATTGCTTTTCCCCAGTAACCATTTAGGTGTTTTATAATGAATGACTCAGCTCCCAAGGATCTTTTATAGTCTGGCCAACTGCTAGTGATATTTACTAATAGATGGAGAGTCTATCCATGATGAAGGTTACAAAATGCATGGGTATGACTGTGGGAACTCATAACCAATGATCAAATGACATCTCTACATTGGTGAAAGGAGTTTTTAATGAGAGACTGGGATCAATGGGCCCAGAGGTAGCTGTGAAAGCCTCTGCATGGCTTGGGCCATGGTATAAGCCAGTGTGTTCCCAACTTAAATGTCTACATGAATTACCTGGAAATCTTATTAAAGTGCGGAGATTGATTCAGCATTTCTGGAGTGGGCTCCGGAGTTTACTTTTCTGAGCTCCCAGGTGATGCTAAAGCTGCCGGTTCTTGGGTGTAAGTACACATGGCCCTAAGATAGCTATGAAGAGATCCACTCTCAGCAGAAGAACCAGAAGCCCTGGGAGTGAGCCTCAGACAGCTCCTCACTTACACGGATACTGACTGGGGGCAGAAAGTTGGAGAGGACACTCAGAGGTGAGCTACTGAAGTGAAGAAAGACCCACATAGCAGGGGAAGGCGTTGACCAGAGAAGAACCTATTATCTATCATGGAGCAAGGAAGGGTGATGAATGTAAGTGAAAAGCACACTTATATGTTGAGTAGAGGGCTTGCAGGTGTGTGGTTCTGATAATGGTGCACATTTGGAAATATTCTGTATGGTAAGGGAGTGAATTCTAGACCAACATTGGTTGAATCAATGGAGACAGGAGGAGGATACTGCTGGATGCTGAGATTCTTACAAGGTGAGCCAAGGACCCTGTGAAATGTACCCCCTAGAGCATTGGGTCCAGCTTGGATGAATGACACTGCCCCTTGCGATTACCTGACGCCTACCTGTCAGGTAATAGCATTCTACTCTGAACAGCTACATGGAAATAAACAGTAACTGGAGCAAAATAACATATGCTTAGGCTAATTCCATTTGGGGAAGAAAGAGTCTGAGAAGGACTTTGCGGGTAGAATTGTATAAGGGAGAAAAGATGAAGTAACCAGAGCATGGGCTGGGGTTTAATCAAGCAGGAGTGCAATGAACCCATAACTCCAAGAGCATCTTAGCCATTTAGACCTGTGAGTATAATGAGTACAAAGAAACTAGATTTTGTGGCCAGCCATGGTGGCTCATGCCTGTAATCCCAGCACTTTGGAAGGCCAAGGCGGGTGGATCACCTGAGATCAGGAGTTCGAGACCAGCCTGGCCAACATGGTGAAACCCCATCTCCATTAAAAACACAAAAATCAGCTGGGCGTGTTGGCAGGCACTGGTAATCCCAGCTACTCAGGAGGTTGAGGCTGGAGAATTGCTTGGGAGGCGGAGGTTGCAGTGAGCCGAGGCCACGCTATTGCACTCCAGTCTGGGTGATAGAGCAAGACTCGGTCTCAAAAAAATAAAAGAAAACAGAAAGGAACTAGATTTTTGTGCATCCACATTCGGTTCCCTGTCCCACTAGGCTAAGCAAAAGGCATCTGGAATTGCAGAAGGACAGGGCCCATTCTTCAACAGAGGCTTCTGCGACTTGGCCCGGGACTCCGACAGCATGGTACCTCCACAGCCCCTTGCAGCCCTCAAGGAGAGGTAAACCTCAATAAAATGACTGGGAGGGAAAGCCAGAGGAGGAAGCACCCACAGGGCCCATCCGGTAAGGGGGGTGGGGTGCTGACACCGGAAGCATTGCTGCCCTGGGAGAAGTAATGAATGACTGTAGGGCCAGCAACAAAATAGGCTAAAACACAGCTGCCTTCAGAGGAGGTGAGTTAAGTAGGAGCGGTGATGAGCTGAAGGTCATATGCCCTCCGGCCTAACAGGGCCCTCCTCACTCAGCTCTGTGGCCAAGCAGAGGGTGGGCCCAGGACTGTAGGAGCTTTTGATTTTTTTCAAGAGAAGCTAAGATTCTGAATTTTTATATAAATTGCCTATTTTTATTTAAAAAGCCATTAATAAAATCAAATAAAAAAACACCGGCAGCCAAATAAAATACACTTGCAAAGAAGCATGAGTTGGTGACCTCTGGGCTATTTTTTTACGCAAGTATAGAGAGACAGCATGGGTGTTTAGACTGAACCCAGAGGCGGAGGTACAAGGCAGGGCAGGTACACACAAGGCGTTCCTGGCGCTCCCTTCTCCACCTTCTTTCCCCTGGCCTCTCTTCTTAGCACTTCCCAGGGCTTTACATCGTGTTCTGCACTTGTGTGGGTTCTTCATTTTCTGACACCCCTCCTCTCAGCTAGAATAAAACCTCCAGGCGGCCAGAGACCTGTTTGCTAACAACTGTATCTCTCCTTCTTTGACCATATCTGGTACACAGTAGGCGCTCAATAAATAGTGGCCCAGTTGAAAAGGAATGACTGGTCCATGCTCCCATCTATAACATCCAAGCCAGGCTGAGCTGGTGTCACAGACCCCTCATTTCAGGGTCTGACATCGAATTCAGAATAGTTCATGAGGCTGCTGTGGACCAGAGTGACCCAGGATAATCCCTATCCAAAAATTTTAAGACGAATACAATGCTCCCAAATCCATTTTTAGTTTGTATTTCTGTGTGTGTGTGTTTTGGTTAAAATCTGCAAGAGAGGAAGAAAAACACACATCCATCCGTGGCGTATATTCAGCTGTGATCATGAAAATACTGAGTTATTGTTTGAAATCGTGTAAAGCAAGAACCTGCATTAAGAAAGCATAGCTAAGCAAAGAGGCCCGGGACCCATATCTGCTGACATACCGTGCTATCCTGAGACTGCCGCAGAACATTTGCAAAGCCGTGTTCTCTAAGAATTCTGCACAGTGCAAACAGGCATGAGGGGAAAAATACTACTAGGGAACTTCTAGTTCTTGCTGAAAAGGAAAATTTTGAGCTCTAAATCTAGCACTACCAAGCAAGAGAGGCATCTGTGGCTGCATATAAAGCTGGTACTCCTTTGCTTGAACAAAATCCCTCAGTATACAGTACTTAAAATAAACAAAGCTCAAAACAGTCAGCTACACACGCATGTTTTTTGGCCACATGCTGCCTGAAGAAAATAGCTATGCCGTGTGCATGCCCTAGTTTAAACCAAGCCTGAATACTGCACAGTCTCATTCCTCTCCCGGTCTCCTTTTCTAGACAGAAATACATTTCCCTTTAATGTACAAGTGAGAAAAAAATATGTTTAAAAGACAGTCCAGGCCCTTGATAAAAAGCACTTACTTTGAAAGAACAGGACAGACTACGTATTCAAAACAAGAGCGCCTTCTTAAAGTGCAGGCTCAGAAGTTGTTCAATGGCCAGGACCTTGATTTGTGCTGGCGGCTCTGGTCCTGCTGGGCATGGTTAAGGGCGAGGCTTGCAGCCCGCACGGCGTGGTCCTCCAGGGGTGCTGTGTCAGGCTGACGCTCCGGAACAGTTACTGGGACAGGCTGTGAGCGACTCAGCAGGACAGTTTTATTTCTGTGCTGAGCTTGCTGCTTCCTGCTGGGAAAATGGTGGTGGTGGAGTCACACCCGGGTACCTGGCAGCAGCCGAGGCTCTGCAGATGACCCGAGTTCTGATAGAGGTGGGGACGGGCGGCGCCCAGCACTTAGGGGGCAGAGGGCGAGCAGTCCCCGAAGAAGATTCACGCTAGGCGATTGGTCTCCTCACGGGAGCTCCTCGACCCTGCCAAGGGCATGACTCAGCTCACCCAGGGCAGTGCTGGACCACACTATTTATCTCCTAAGGTCCAGGAGAGCCGAGTTCAGGCAGTGACTGGAGAAGAGCTGGAAGGGAGGCAGGGCGGCCCCTCAGTCAGTGGGGTCTAGAGATCGTGGCCTCACATGCACACAGATTCAGCCCCTTTCTCTTTGGTAGCTATTGCAATAGAGTGGCTTAGGACTCCGACCCTGAAAACTATGAGGAGGGGGAGGGGAAACAGGAGGAGAACGGGGAGATGGGGGAAGACGGACAGGAGAAGGAGGAGGAAAAGGAGGAGGAGGAGGAGGAGGGCGAGGAAAGACGCCAGCCTTACAATGGAGGTCCCAAATCAATAAGTGCAGAGAATTAATGATGTCCTGATTTTCTGTTGGTGTCAGGATGACAAATTGCAGAGTTAGAAGAGAGGCTTCTCATGACTGTCAATTTATGTTTGCACAACATTATAACCAAAAGCAAGCCAGAGATATAGTGGAAGTTTAGGGAAGCTGGCTGTGGTTTCAGACGCCTGAGGATCTACACCTCTGTCTCCTGATACATTCTAGACCCAGGATGTGTCTAGATGAAGGACTTGGTGGGGCGGGGTATGGTATAGGGAACCTCAGGATCATTTTCAGTTTGGAAGATTTAAGCAAGAACATGAAAGTTCTGGAGCCACAGATTTTCTTTATTGTGTAGAGTTTGGAGTGAAGGAGAGTGATGTAACAAGGCCCATTCTGTGTCAGGAGAGGGGTGTGCTGTCAGGAGCTCTGGGGCTCCACCTCAGCCCTGCGGTCTCTGGGTGACCTCCGATGACACACAACCTCTCTGGGCTCTTCTCTTTCTTCTTCTTTCTCTCCTCTCCTCACTTCTCCTCCTCTCCTTTATCTTTCTCTTTCTTCCCTCCCTCCATTGTTTTCCCTCCCTCCCTCCCTCCCTCCCTCCCTCCCTTCCTTCCTTCCTTCCTTTCCTTCCTTCCTTCCTTCCTTCCTTCCTTCCTTCCTTCCTTCCTTCCTTCCTTCCTTCCTTCCTTCCTTCTTCTCTCCCTCCCTCCTTTCTTGTTTGCTTTCTTCTTTCTCTCTTTCTCTTTCTCATTCCTTCCTTTTTCTTTCTTTTTTTCTTTTCCTTCCTTCCCTTCTTCCTTTTTTTTCTCTCTTTTTTCCTCTCCTTCCTTCCTTCCCTCCTTCCTTTTACTTTTTTCTCTCTTTTTTCCTCTCTTTCCTTCTTCCTTCCCTCCTTCCTTTTTCTTTTTTTCTCCCTTTTTTCCTCTTTTCCTTCCTTCCTTTTTCTTTTTTTCTCTTTTTTCTTCTTTCCCTTCTTTCCTTCCTTACCCTCCCTCCCTCCCTCCCTCCCTCCCTCCCTCCCTCCCTCCCTCCCTTCCTTCCTTCCTTCCTTCCTTCCTTCCTTCCTTCCTTCCTTCCTTCCTTCCTTCTTCCCTCCCTCCCTCTCCCCTTCCTTCCTCTCTCTCTCTCTTTCTTTCTTTCCTTCCATAGCATCTCACTCTGTTGCCCAGGCTGGAGTGCAATGGCACGAATACAGCCCACTGCAGCCTCTAAATCCTGGGCTCAAGCAATTCTCCTGCCTCAACCACCAGAGTAGCTGCGACTACAGGCGCACTGCCATGCCTGGCTAAATTTTTAAATTTTTATTAGAGATGGGGTCTTACTATGTTGCCCAGGCTTATATAGACTGGTGTCAAGCTATCCTCCTGATATCCCCCTCCCAAAGTTCTGGGATTACAGGTGTGAGCCACTGTGCCTGGTCTGGGCTTCACTTTCAACATGAGAAGTTATTATGATCCCTCGAATTTTAGTGCCCTATTCTTCCATGTCCTGCCATCTAGCACATGCCCTAAACAGAAGGAAATCAAATGAACCAAGTTTTCCTGCTTGTTTCGTCCATTGTCCTCCCTTCATTCCTCTACCTTAAGGCAGTACATTCCACCAAAGGACCACACCTTGGCGTTGCAGTCAAAACAGAGCTAAACTCTGCACAGCCCAGAGAAGCTGATTTTCTGGTCTTTGGAGAGTACAGCAGACATGGAGCTGTGCTTTCTCTTTTAAAAACAGATTCATTGCCCAGTTGTCAGGATGCTATTAGCTGACAGCTTCCAGCCACCAACTCCTTCCACTCTACTTATGTTTGGAGGGGTTCTCTGGTTCTTTTTAGGGTGCCTTGGCCTAACACTAAGCTAGGTGGGAGTGCAAGGGCCTCGCCATTCCCACCCAACACTGGGTCTCTGAACAGGCTGTTTTTGCTCCTGAGAGTCCACTGGGCTGGCAGAGGCTCTGCCAAGCTGCAGCCCCCACACAATTCCACTTCTTCCCTTTCCCTGTCACAAGCGTTAGTTCTCTCTTGCCCTCTCAGGGGACCTAACAGACACAGAGATGCCAGTCATTTGCAATGCATGTTTTGTTTTTTCTCCGCAGAGGGCCTTTGATAGGCTTCAGAAAGCCATCTTTGGGTGACAAGATACTTGTTTTTGTAGCATAAAGATCTTCAGCACAGATTTCTTTCTCATTCTCTTATTCACAGAAGTGGACAGGCTTAGTTCCCATCAGGTCTAGCTAGTGTTTCTCAACCAGGAGTGCATACCAGAATCACCTAGAGACCTTTTCAGTGTGCAAGTAGGCGGGCTTCACATGCGAAGCTAGACTTGGTGGTTTGCGATGTACCCCTGGTTGAGAACCGGTGGTTATAGCATAAAATTCTCCCTTGTATGAGCCTCTTTCAGAGATGAGCATTCATCCTACTGAGGATCATTCCAGAAGCTGAAAATATACTGACATTAAGTGGTCAATTAAATGATGCCTAGTTTATTTCTTTTATTTTCTTTTTTTTTCTAGAGACAAGGTCTTGCTATGTCACCCAGGCTGGAATGCAGTGGTGCCATCATAGCTCACTGTAGCCTTGAACTTGTGGGCTCAAGCGATTCTCCCCGTTCAGCCTCCTCAGCAGCTGGGACTACAGGCACACACTACCATGCCCAATTAATTTTTTTTTAAATTTTTCGTAGACATGGGATCTCGCTATGTTGCTCAGGCTGGTCTCATACTCCTGGCCTCAAGCGATCCTCCCACCTTAGCCTCCAGAGCTTATTTCCAGATATTTTTATAAGTCCAGCTAGTAGTGCTGCAGACTCATTTCAGAGCATGATGAATCTTCTTATAAATTTAGGGGAAGGTGTCGGGAACTTTGGCATTATTTTTAATTTTGAAGATTTACATGAAAGCACAGAAGTTACGGAGCCATAGATTCCTTTTACCGAGTAAGGTTTGGTAAAGTGAAGAGCTTTGCATTTACCTTCCAGGGAACCTGGAAATAAGGCTGCTGCATCCTGTCCTTTCAGGTTCCCTGTGTCATTGCAGGAGGCTGTACTCATGCTCATGTTTTGTTTCACAAGCTAAGTCCTTGACAGCATCAGCTGGGATCCCAGTCTTCTCTCATGTTACCTGGTGAGAACTCACTCATATAAATGTCAGGGGAGAATACTTGGCCTTCGTGTTTCCTGGATCACTGAATAAAATCCCCTGTGATGATCTGTGTGCATATTTGGCTTTGCTGTTCGGTTCCAGGAGTTTTATTTCAAGGCAAAGCTTGTATCTGAAGATGCCATGAGCTGAGATTGTCTACGACTGAGAAGCCCTAACTTCCCAAGGACACTAATCCTGGAAAGAAGAAAGAGGGGGCATTTTTCCTGAATGTGAAATGCACCCAGAAGGAACTGCTTGGTATTTAAAAAATATTTCTCACTCTATCTTTAAAGCCAAAGAGAAAACACCGAAGTCCAAAGGGAATGCAGACAGACTGACTGCTATGAAAACTTTCTCTTAGCAAAAGTTACACCTTCCCTAAGGGACAGCTGGAGGGTGGAGTAAACTGAGTGAACTGGGGAAATCAAGGCTCTGCTGAGCTCTGAGGTGTGAAAATAGTACAGAGGAAGTGGCTCCTGAGCGCACACCAAGCTGGGATACTCAAGGAAACAAAGGGGAATTTAAGTGACTGTGCTGAGACTATTCCTGGATGTTTGGCAGCACAGGATTAAGTATTAATTTAATGCTTCCTGAATCCAACACATGCTGTGCTCATTCTTTAAGTGCATTAGGCAGAACTTGTGAATTAAGAGAGCTGCCCTCTGCATGAGTAGGCAGCAGGGCCCTGTGGCAGAGGAGAAGCTGCCTCTGCATGCGAGCGTGGCCTCACCCTTCCGCCCACTGACGCGTAGCAAGGCACGCACTGAACATCTCAGGGCGTCCCTCTTCTTCTTGCAGGGTTATTTCAAGGATTCGCTGAGTATGCATGTGGATATGCTTAATAAATTTGCAAAGTGCTATGCAAATGTGGGCTTTTATTTATTTTTTAGAGAAAAGCCTCACATCAGGATTGGCTGAGTATTACCCAAACAGCACAGGGCCCAGTGGATGGACTCCAGCTCAGACAGGCAGACCTCAGTTGGAATCAATGCTCCTCATTTACCTACTGGGAGACTTCAGAGCAATCAGTCAACCCTCTATGACGCAGTTCCTTTGTACATCAAATGGGGACAATGATCATACCTACCATGATGCATGGTGCCCAGTAAATGTGCGCTGTGATGACTGTAAACCGGGGCTGTCACCAAAAGTAAAACCATGACACAGAGGAAGGAGGAGCCTTGGCAGGAAGTCTTGGGGAGCTGGTGGAAAGTACTTTCAGGGAAAGGCACCCTGCTGCAAGGGCCCATCCTAATGAGCCATCAGCCTCCTAGAGGATGACCTGGCTCTGAGTCAGGAGGAGAAGCCGTTGCTCTTGTCTCAAGGCCTATTTCTGTCTGTCCATATCAACTGTACAGCAATTACCCCTAGACAGCAGAGCTCTCGGCTATAATTCTGGAAGTAGCATCATAGAGTGTTTCCAGGTACAAATTCACTTGTAACAACTGTACGTTCACATCACACAAGGAGGACTCGACATGCAAAAACATCATCTCAAAATGGAGCACAGTCGAATTCTGGGGTGGATGCAGGTGGTGGGGAGGGAGGGTGATGGATCTCAAATGTCCAGCCACACTTGAGATAATTCCTGGGCTGGGCAACAGCAATGGCCCTGGGCTGAGGCACATTCCATTATGAGTGGAGTGGGTTTATAATGGAATGACATGGATGGTTTCTTATAATCAGAAAAGCACACTGACCTTCACACTACACAGGTGCAGCAGCATAATGACCCACCACGTGTACGCGCATCAATTCCTGGGGAAAAGTCCAACGAGGTTAACTTAGCGTGTATCCCAAGCAAACAAAATCAGCAACATTACCCGCACAAACAACATTGTTCCCCCCACCCCTGCCAAGATACCTGGCCTGGGCAACCGACGTGCAAAAGGAAACATCACACAAGGACCACACTCATTTTGATAAAGTGGATAAAAAGTTGCAAGCAACATTATTCTGTGCCATAAGTAATTTGATTTGATTTTAAATTTTAATTTAAGGAATGAGACCCATGGGCCTAGAATTTTTTTTTCTTTTTCAAGAAACAAAGATTTGGTGTAGGTGTTTGTGGGGAAAGAGAAGTTCTGCTCTCCCAGCTGTCTGAGAAGGCCACCTAAAAGCATCCTCACATATGATCCACTCCTGAAGCTCCCTCGACCACAAAGGAAGGGGAATCTACAATTAAACTGCTGAAAATTCACTGCCTGTTTCAGTGCCCTTACTCCCTCAGGCATTTACTCAGATGGGAAAGACTCAAGAAGTGCTGTCCCCTTCCACTTGTTGTCCTGCAGAGTGACTGTCACCACAATCAACTTGGCATCACTGGTCTCACCACTGGCACTTTAGAGCTACCATGTCCAAAATTAGCATACAGGACTTGAGCAGAGATACCAGGCATGGGAAAGTTGCTGATGGCATCGTCTATCAGGGCCCTCTTAATCCAGGTACTGTTTTGGTTCATGAGTCTTTATTCTGATTTGATAACCTCATCTTCCTTTGGAGTTACAGTCACCATGAAAATAATCAATATGGCCTGATTCCAGAAAAAAAGCAGTCTATGATGTCAGCATTCCCAAACCCCGATGAAACCTGAAGCTTTGCTGACAAATGAATTCGTGTAAGAAACGAGTAGCAAGCTTGCATTCTGGGTGCAGAGATTATGTTCTCAACCCTGGTCCAAGTAGATCTGAATAGAAGAGGGAGAGAATTCAACATCCACGTACTGAGATCCTGCTCTGTGTCCAACGCGCTGGTGGATGCTACTGGACTTCTCAGTGGTGATGCACACCGTGCAGCACCCTTGCTCCTTCCTACTCCCTGCCACAGCCACCGGCTTCCCGGCTGGTTCTCAAGCTGCCCCAGCTCTGCCCCATCTGCAGGCTCCCCTGCACTGCCTTCCCCCTTGGAGAAGGGCCAACTAGGAAAAGATGCAAGAAGGAACACACTAGGGCCATGTCCCTGCCTCTGGCCTTAGTTACCATGTGAACATTGCCAACTCTCCAATTTCTGTGATAGGTCAGAGCACTCATCTGATGTCCAAATCCAGTCCCATCCACTGGAGCTTTGCGCAGCCACCCAAGCACCGTGCAAGAAAAACTCAGGGTCTTTATTCCTATGCCCACGCCTCCCTTAAAAGTCCAGCCTTAGTCATGGTTCCTTCACCGCTTAGAACTCCCTGTCAGGAACTTGGACAGCTTTCTTTCTCCAGTCCTCTTTCTCCATCCTTTTTGTCCAACCAAGCACTGAGTTCATCTGTTCCTGCCTCTTAATGGTTCTAGAATTTATCTGCCTCTCACCATTTCTGCCTCCTTCAGCATGGACCAAACCTCCCTCTCCCACTCAACTCCCATGGAGCCTAACCGGCCTCCTCGTCTGCACCTTTGCTCTTAATACAGTCTCCACAATGGACAGAACGCTTTATTGAAAAAGGAAACCTGATGTCGCCCTTCCTTGTTTTAGTGGCTTCACACTTCCTTTAGGCTAAAGCTTTAAATACCAGTTTGAGACTTACTTTATACAAACATGCAAAGTGGATCTGGCCCTCTTTCCTCCCCGGCCTCACTGCTACCTCCCTCCTCCTGACCTGTGACACTCTGGCCACTTGGGAATCCCACAGTCTCCAGAGGCACTTATTTTCCCCCTTCCTTGGAGATGCCAGTGTGCTGTCCAGCCAGATGCCAGCCAGCTGCCTGACCTGAGCTGCCCTCAGCCCTTCTTCCTCCACACCCCTCACTCCTTGGCCTTCCCTGTGCTTCCCCTTCCCCCACAACAGAGGCCTGGGAATAGTACCCTGTAGTTATTGTTTTTTGACAGTTTTAAAAAATAATTCTAATGAACTATTTATGTATGTATTTGTTTAACATCTATCTTGCAAAATTGACTCAGAATTCTCTGGGAGCTGGGGCTGCCATCCTCAGCACTTAGCACAGAGCCTGGTACAGGGCGTGCTCACTGTCCTAAGCCAGATGTTGATCCAATTAATTAAACACACACATGCATGCACATTAGGAGAGTAAAAAGAAGAGGAAAAAAGACCATTCAAATGGGCTGTTTAGACATTATCTATTTAGCACTTAGCACTGGGGATACTCGTGTATTTCACTTTACAGTTTACTGTAAATTGTTTCTTTACAGTTTACTAATTTTTTAACTGCAAAGCTTGACTCTGGAAATAAGAAAGGAATGAGAGCAGAAGTGGAGACTTTATAAAGAAAGTGAATGGGGAGCAAAAAGGATCCAGCTCCAGATCCTGGAAGTTTACCCCACTCCACCAAAGAGAACCTGGATGGAACCCTCTTCCATCAGGAATAAACTGGAGCCCAAAGAAATGAAGGAATCAGATGGGGACCAAGTGACCTGTCTACACAAAAGCCACCTGATGAGTACTTCTACTCCCTGCTCTCAGCCCACCTTCAGCTATACAGATCTGCATGGCCCCTTGCTTCTGCCATTTGGGATCCAGCCTGACAGCAGCAAATGAGTGCACAGATTTCAGGTAGAGGAAATCCCCAGGAAATGGCAAGGAAGAGTATAGGAATCAACAAAGTACTACTTTAAAATAACCTGAGATTAGATGATTCTTCCTTCAAAGGCACAACTAGTTTATACACAGCTATACACAGCCAGTTCCTCTGTTGGACTCAAGTGGCCATGACCCTCAGGAAAATCCTCTAGGAGTGCTCGGCACAGGGCAGCAGGAAGTCACGTGGGGAGGGTCCCTCTGCGACCCTTGCAGCACAGCAACAGGAGAGCAGAGCGGTGTTGGAGGCCCGGCCCTGCCTAAGGCCGCTCCTCCATAGGTCCTGGCTGCTGCACCCTGCTCATGCCCTGTAAACCCCTGGCACCTCTCTAGAGCCCTGTGAATCAACCATCCGACAGGGCCTGTCACTACTTATCAGCACTGACTGGCAGTGACACTACCTCCGAGGCCTGATGCTCTGCCACAGCCATTAGGTCAACTGAATAGAGTTAGGATTATTACAAATCAAAGGAGCCAAGCAGGATGTCACTCCTGGGTAAATATCGATCTGTCCCTACCCAAATGAACTAAGATTAAAAACCAAATATTAGAAAGCATGTTACCCTTCAGACCATACTGTGATTTACCATAGGCTAAAACAAATTGTTTCACTGTTTTGCTTCCCTCGTGTTTCATTCGGTCTGTCATCTGATAAGTGGAGGATTTTTTGAGGAAGAGGTCAAGATCATTCATGGGTGGAATACATAAAAGCTAGCAATATAAAAGATGATATTTATTTATTTATTTGAGATGGAGTCTTGCTCTGTCACCCAGGCTGGGGTGCAATGGCTGGATCTCCGCTCACTGCAAGCTCCGCCTCCCGGGTTCACATCATTCTCCTGCCTCAGCATCCTGAGTAGCTGCGACTACAGGCGCCTGCCACCACACCCGGCTAACTTTTTGTATTTTTAGTAGAGACGGGGTTTCACCGTGTTAGCCAGGATGGTCTCGATCTCCTGACCTCGTGATCCGCCCGCCTCGGCCTCCCAAAGTGCTGGGATTACAGGCGTGAGCCACCGCGCCTGGCGAAAGATGACATTTAAAAACAACTTTTTTTCCTAATTATAGAAACAAAGTACATTTGCTTTTGAAAAGCCACGCCATACGGACTACAAACAACAGGATGAACGGTCACTCTGAACCCCACACTGTAAGAAAGCCAGAAGTCCTAGTTCGGGTAAGGTTCTCTTTTTTTACGGGGCAGTTTGAGGGCGGCCCAGCCAGTGTGCCGCCTTCTGGGAGGGACATGTGCCTACAGGTCTGGGCCTCTAAGAGGGCATCACAGCTAAGAAGCCCGGGAGTGGCTGGTCCTCAAAGGGGGCTTGTGATATTTAAAAATAATTTACACTTATTTTAAGTGGGTGTATCTGATATCCCCAGAAATCTGGTCAGCTGGGGCAATTGCCCCTCACAAATCATTGTGACTATCAATTATTTTAAGTCGTCCTAAGTATAGACAATTGGCTTTTAGGATTTGTTGAGTTCCAGCAGGAGGTGCCAAGCTATAGAGATATTTAAAGACATACAATTCCTATTTCATTGACCCCAAACCCCTCAAGGAAATTTACGGCTCTCCTCTTCTATCAGGCAAAGACCCTAGCGCAGTGTTTGCCATCTGATAACTATTTGCCAACAGACCGACCAACCCCGTACACGAAGGAAGGAAGAGGCTGTGTGTGCATTCCCATATATGTGGTTAATTCCGGAAACGTCACACCAGACACCCTTGCAAAGACAAAGTAAGCTCAGTTGCACATATTTTGAAGGAGATTTTAAAAAATTTTCTTCTTCTTAGAGACCAGAAAATTACTTTTGCTAATTTAATAAAACTATGCTTTATGGCGAGAACCCAAGAGGGGGGATGAAGAGTTTCACTAGACCTTCTCCCTTTTGGCTGATGTCACAGCAAGTATTCATCAGCCATCAGCCAGCCTGGATAGCAGGCCAAAAAAGCGGCCGTCTGGTCTCATGTTGGAAGTTCTGTTTTGAACTTTGTGACCTTGATTCCATCAGCATGACTTGGGGTCTGAATGATTTTGTTTTGTCCCAATCTATTTTCTTTCAGTCCCTTGTTTTGATCCAACATCAATTTTCAGGAGATATAAAATGTACTGTGCTATAACATTATGGTGTTATTGTCACTGAATTCATTTTCCTGGGAGGAGGTCTCTTTATGATCCAACACCTAATAGCATCATTTCCTGTCAGCAATGACTTACGACACCTTCCAAATTCCCAGGCCCCTCCACTATGGCAGAACGTCCCTCTTACATTAGAGGGAAAAAAAGGCTTTGACAAATAGTCCAGGCTTTACTTGAAGAGCATGAACTTAGTGGTATAGCCAGTGGGCTACTCCTTTTTAAAGATATTTATTTTACTCATATATTTTTCATTTTCATTCATTCATATATTTATTCACTTCTCTAGCATATCCATGGCTAAACAATGACACACAGGGAGAAAATAAAGATTGCTTCACTTTAAACTTCCATGTTCCCTAACGTCCCATTTGGAACTTTCTTCCCAACCTGAGGGACCCATCCTTGTTCTTAGATACACTGGTCCAAAGGGATCCAGTTTGTCCCTAAAGGAACAGTTCTAACTCCATAACCAGGCAACATAAATATGACCACCTGTGGGGGTGGCCTCTTCCTCCCCAGGCCTTACTCCTCAGATTCTCATTCTGAGCACCAAAGAGAAAAGTCACATGAGAAGTCAAGGTGGGTCCTGGAGCCAAGGTGGTAAGAACAGGGTGGGGACAGCTTCTGGCCAGCACCCACTCTGGGGCCAGCGTCATGGCCATGAGCTGGGACCCCTCCCGACCAGTTCCATCCCTCCCAATGCAGCACTTTATTGCTGCTCAGCCCAGAACTGTTTCCTTTCTTCCCTAACCTTCACGTTTCATCCGAGGTACATCTGTGATTGGCAAACACACATAATAGAACTCCATCCTTGAATAACTCCACAACAGAGCTGTCTTCTAAGAATAATAGCTAATCTCAGGGTGTTTTCATTAAAAACAGATTTCAGTGACAGACTATCAAAACATTTTCCTTTTACAAAAAGCAATATGAAAGGGCAGAATTACGCAAAGGATACGGGCTTCACTCTGCCCTGAGCAACCAAGGGCCCTCTCCCATTGGCTTCAGTATCTCATTTAAATTTCCCGCCATGGGTATGCAAGCAGACTAAGTCCTACTCAGCGCTTTTGCAAGTGGGGGAAAAAGAAAAAGACTGATGAAGTGCACTTCTGCCTCTATTTTCAAAATCTGTCACCAGTTATCCTTGAGGGGTGGTTTGTTTGTGTTCTTAGGGAGTTGGAGAGGTATTATCTAGCAAAACAGGCTCAGAGTCACCCAACATGCATTGACTGTCTCCCACATAGCTGGCATTGTTTTGAGCACTGCAGATACAGTGGTAAACACTCATCTCTAATATTGATGTGACTTCCTATGTGCCAGGCACTGTTCTGAGTGCTTTACACATATTAACCCATTTGATCCTCACAATAATCTAGCGAGGCAGTTGCTATGACTGTCTACACTTTACAGAGGAGGAAACTGAGGCATGGAGAGTTGCTGTAATATGCCCAATGTCATGCAAGTAGTAAGGAGCAGAAGCAGATTCAGAGCCAGGCACCTGGTTCCAGAGTGCCCATACTCAGTGGCCCACCCTGCAAAGACTAGTGTGGTCCCTGCCCTTCAGGAAGGGAGACACACTGAACAGATGAGCTGAACACACAACAAGATGTCAGAGCATTCCATTTAAGAGCTGAGGAGGGCTCCAGGCAGGTCTTCTCCAGTGATTTACATTTTATTTTGGTCAGAAATACCTTTAAGACACTGAAGGCAATGTCCCTTTTCCCCAGAACCTCTGAAGCCCCAGCTTCCATTAGGCAAACAGTCACACTTTCCCTCCCCACTCCCTCCCTGCCTCCTTCCTTCCCTCCCTCCTTTCTTTCCTTCCTTCCTTCTTTCCTTCCCTCCTTGCTTCCTTCTTTTTCTTTCTTCCCTCCCTCCCATCCCCCCTTCCTTCCTCCCTTCTTCCCTCCCTCCCTCCCTCCTTCTCCTCTCTAGTTTTCACTTTACCTTTATAGTGTCTTCTTTCTGAACTTTATTGTTGGGTATAGTTAGTTTTTTTGTTTTATTTACTATTGTGAAAGGAAAATAAATCTTGGGACCCCCAAATCACTAAGCCAAAAGAAAAGTCGAGCTGGCAACTACGGCAGGCAAACCTGCTTCCCATTTTATTCCTAAATAAGGCAGTTAACAAAGATTTTTTAAAAGCTACATACCTCCCTCATAATGTGCCCACAAGGAAATTTCTTGTGGGCCTCAAGATCTTTACCCTCAAACAGTTCTGTTGAATTTCACCCTGGCAATGTAAACTGACAGCTGATCTTCACAGCTCACCTGAGACAAATGCATATTTGATTGCTTCCTCTGCCCTGTTGTTTATGTAAAAATGCAGATTCACCGAGCCAGACTACATTGAGTATTCAGCGAAAGGCTGATCAAGGACTCAGAAGAATGCAACCTTCTGTCTCTTATCTACCTATGACCTGGAAGTTCTTGCTTCAAGTTTTCCCACCTTTCTGGACCAAAGCAATGTACATCTTAAACATATTGATTGATGTCTCATGACTCCCTAAAATGTACAAAAGCAAGCTGTACCCCAACCACCTTGGGCCTCAGAGGACCTCCTGACACCGTCAGGAGTGCAGCCTTAAACTTGCCAAAAGAAACTTTCTAAATTGATTGAGATCTGTCTCAGACACTTTGAATTCACACTATTTCATTTTAGCTTTTCTCCCCATGAATGGTTTTCCAAATCACTTAATAATTTTAGTAATTACTTAAATAATGATATAGATTAAGTAATCACTTAATATATCATAATATATGAGATTTCTTATTAACTTGTGTCTATTTCAGGATTTTACTCCTATTGCTCTTTCTATTCATATGCCCACACATGAAGTTTTAGTGTTTGCATGTGTGTGTATACACGGACTAGCACATATAAACATATTTACTTTATATTTATTGCATGTATCACATTGGGTAGCACAGGTACCTCCATCATTAATTTTAATTTCTCATTTTTATAAAAGAGATGGAGTCTTTCTATGTTGCCCAGGCTGTTCTCAAACTCCTGGGCTCAAGTGATTCGCCCCTCTTGGCCTCCCAAAATGCTGGGATTACTGGTGTGAACCACCGTGCCCAGCCCTTCATTAATTTTTGAAATAAGTTATCTTAGCGGTGCTTGCATTTTTGTCCATCTAGAATCCAGAAAGCTGGTGACTGTGGGCCCAGGGGAGTGTGCTGGATGTGTAGGAGAATGCCACCCACACCCATGCCCACACTCAGGACTCCCCACCAAGGTGCCAGTAGAGCCCAATACTGAGACCCATTGGCCATCCTCCAGAACATAAAGACTCACATATCTTGTTAGTGGGATTAAATTAAACTAACAAATGAATAGGGAAAAGTTTTGCACGTTAAGTTATCCCATCCATGAGCACCATGTCTCTGTACGGATTACATTCCTGTTTTGATTCTTTAAATGAATCTTCATAGATTTCCTCATGTAGCTCATGCAAAGTCCTGGCTGCTTGGTAGTCCATGTTTTCTTTTTCTTGAGTTCAAAATGTTTTCTGAAATGATCATAGGCTTGGGCCAAGGATGCCTCTCTTATTCCACATTTTTAAAGAATAGTAGTCCCTGATTCCCCTCTGTTGTCTTTTATCAGCCTAGTATTTGTTCCCAAGTATTATCTTTAAACATGGTTCCTGGTCTGAAGTGCAGGCTGGGAGGGCAGAGGTCCCCAGTCAAGGGGTGCCAAACCTCCTCCCGCTGTGGCCACTCCTCAGAACAGGGGGAACTCTCTGCGGATTTCACCCCAAGTAAGGTGCTGGGTGTGGGGGTAGGGGGGCTCCACTTATTCCTGCACGGTCCCCAGGGACAGAGCTCTGGGCTCCCTTGGATATGGCTCTGCCAGTTCCAGGGGAGGCTCTCCTGACCTGACCAGCCCCAGGTGTGCTCTGGCTGGCTTCCAAGGGACTAGTGTTGTCAAGACTTGGGTCTGGACCATGGGTCTGGCAGAGGATTCGCGGGATTTGCTGGTGATTCACTCTTGTGGGGCAATGAGATAGGGAGGAGAAGCCTGCACAGGGACCCAGAGAGTCACAAAAGGCGACTTTATTCAGCACTTGTTTCATTTGCTGTGCACATATTTCCTTTCAGGTCCTCATGTGGAGGGGTCTTTTCATTCACAGATTCACTCAGTAAATGTCTGTGGTGGGCCAACTACATACCAGGCACTGTGGATCAGGCAATATGTCAGTGAGCAACACAGCCCACAGGCCCTGGCTGTAGAGCTCATGTTGAGGGGAAGAGAGCAACCAAAAACACAATAAATAAGTAAACTGCACATGTTAGAGATCATGCAATTTCAAGAAACAATGAGAAATGAAATGTTAAGATGTGGGTAGGAGATGAAGGTTTCCCTGGGTCTCCAGAAAAAGCTTCAAAGATAAGGAGGTTTTGAATAAAGACCTGAAGGAAGAAAAGGAAGTATCCATTCCTGCCCAAGGGAAGAATATTCCAGGTTAAAAGGCCTGAGGTGGGAGAGCATCTGCAGAGGCCAGTGTGGCCGGAACATGCGGAACAAAGGGGAGGACAGAAGGAAATAAAGCTGGGGATGTCACAAGGGGCCAGGTGGTGTTAGGCTTCGAGTTCACTGGAAGGACTCTGGTGTTCACACATTGCAAGGTGGGAAGTCACTGATGAACCCTGAGTGGGGAAGTGACATGATGTGGCTGGCATTGAGCAGGAGCTCTCCTGCTGCTGCTTTAGGAACACACTGGAAGGAAGAGGAGGGAGGAAGCTGGGAGACCTTGCAAAAATCTAGGCCAATCACGGTGGTGTGAACAGGGTGGGAGTGGTGTGGGTGGTGAGAATTTGGCAGAATTGTAGATAGAAGAGAGCTGTCACTGGCAGGATGGTATTGCATGTTAATTTGTAAAGCCTGTGGCTAACCTTTTGCTTGTTTAGCAACCTGTATATCCTACGCTGCTCTTGCAGACTGTGGAGAGAAGCTGGCTGCTCCTCACCTGCTCATCTCGCTACCTGCCATGAAGCTTATTTCTGGATATGAAGCATCTTGTCTTTCCCGTACCAGAAGCTATAATCTGTTTCCATGTCTCTCTCTCTGAATCTGCCTTTTTCTATTGTGGCTATCACAGCTTCTATTATGCCCATTGTGTCGCTATACCTACTTCCAACTTTGCTGCATTTTTGGGAACTGGAGAGCTCCAATAAACACAGGAAGAGAGGAGCAAGTGGAGAGGAGCAAGTGGAGACTGACTGGTGCAGGCCTGGAGCTACAGAGGGCAGGTGAAATGTGCAGGCAGGCAGAGGTCTGGGCTGATCTTCAGAGTCCAGTTGCACCTTTATCCTGGAAATCAGTTCTGGAGTCAGATATACCGATCCCTATTTCTAGCTTCTACAACAGTATTATTTTGTACTAGTTTGGAGGCTTTCATAAAACTATTTTTATGGAAATTACTTTTGCGGGGAAGGAGAGGCATCCAGGAAATCTATCATCGATCTGCTAAATGGATGGCACCACCACCTTTTCCAATTACATGTTTTTCTACTGGATAATATTTTCAGATTCTACAGACACACGAGTGTCTAAGACTTTGAAAAGCAAACAGCGCATCTTTCAACATAAAGATATTAAAACCCATAGGCATGCACTGACTTGGATATATGCGACTGTGTGTGGTCAACTCTTGTCTTTACCATAATAGAATCTAAAAACTCCTGGAGACTAAATAAATTATGTTAGTTGGTGATAAGATATTGAGGGCTAATGAGGCAAGAAAAATCATAATATCCAAATTGTGATTTTTTTTTTTTAGTAACTGTTGTTTCTACATTGAATACGTATGAAAACATTAAGAGTTTCCAGATGTGATATTGAACATAGAAATAGAGGTTCTGGGAGATAGTGTCAACCAGCTAGGGAGAAGGAGAGAAGTTAGATTTTTGGATCCAGTCTCTATATGTCAGCCAAAGGAGAACATGTGCCTACTGAGAACTATGAGCCACTCATTTCCACAACTCTGAAAACTGGGTCTCTACAATTAAACACAGTAATCAGAATATTAAAAAGCATGAGTGTCACGAAACAATGTTCCATGAATATTTTTATGTTTTTGGTGTTAATGATTTCTGAGCAAAGGCACATGGGTTAAAGGATGATTATTGGCTACCCTAAAAATAGAGACTTTTGGAGACATAAAATCTCTCTTCTGGAGATGGTGAAAGCCTAGAGTCCTTTGCCTCCTCTCACCAGAGAGGATTATTTTACATTCCAGAGCAGAGGTCTGGTGTTGGCCAATTAAATGTGATGTTCACTGTAAGCAAGAAGTTTTAAGAGGTATCATGAGTTTCACCATCCCTCTTGCTACTGCCTGCTTTCCCGCAAGAACACCATGTTCTAGTTCCAGATTGGGCTATGCCTTCAGCCTACACTTCAGAAGCACATCTGAGCCCAAACCACAAGGGGAAGGAAAGCTGCAGCTGACCCACAGCCAAATGTGATGTGAGTGAGAAATAAACCTTTGTTGTGGAAGCCATTGAGATTGTGTGGATGTTTATTTCACAGCATAACCAGCAAAAGCAAGCTAATGCAGCTGTACAGCCAGCCTCCATTTCTACTCCTCTTCGAATTAAATTCCACTGCTCAGGGCAAGACGGCATGTCCTGATTCTTTTATGCCACCAGCACTTGGCTTTTCCCTAAATTGACCTACTTTGAAGGAGGGGTCTTATAATTCACCAGTGGAGGAGAGGTTCTGGTACAAATAGAGATTTGTAAGGTTGCACTGAGGGGTGTCTTTCTTCTTTCCTGTGGCCTATTCAAACTATCCCAATCAACCAGGTCCTCTACTTTTTCTTTTTTTTTTTTTTATTATTTATTTATTTGTTTATTATTATTATACTTTAAGTTCTAGGGTACATGTGCATAATGTGCAGGTTACTTTTTCTTTTTGTATTCGCTGATTTCTTTCTTTCATTGAAATTCCAAGCTCTTTCCTTATGATCAGTTTTCCCCAATTACTGTCAACTCTGGGATCAAATTCCTCCCAGAGGTTGTTATGTCAGAATACATTTTGTGTGCCCTCCTCAATGCTGCCACCAGGACTTGGTTCCTGCTTACAGCAGCTGAGGAGCTATGTTACTGGTACAAGCCCACAGTTGAATTCCTGTATCTTCACTAGGTTTTCATCCCAAGCACTGAAAACCAGGGGAAGTATGTCTCTAGCACCATCCAAGGTCTACATATTCTCCTTGAATCTACTCTCTTGGGTCCTTTTCAATCTCTTTAGCTGGCAAGCAGTGAGTCCCCATGAAGGCACTCACATAATTATAATGTTGAATTTCACAGACCTAAATTGGGTCCTCCTGGAGGCATTTACATTTTAGAAGTGCCATCTTCCATCATAGCAGCCGGAACAGGGAGGGAGTAGGAGGAAGACCTGCCAAGGGAGGTTATCATCTTGGCTCCTTTCACTGTTTACCATGGCCCAGGAGGGACTTCTGACAAAACAGCACCCGGAGTATGCTGGAGATTGCTCATATTACGCCAAAGAGCTTAAAAGATCTCACATATATAGACTTAGTGAAATAGCCCACTGCTTCATGTTCCCTAACTGGCATCCAATAGTTTGAGGAATTCTAAGGTGGAACATGATTTAGCACACTGAGCAAAGCAAGATAACATGCCTTGGTGGAAATCAATTCAGTGAATCCACGTTATGTGAGAACACCAACAGGGATACTTTCAGACTTGTAAATGCCCAGAAAAAAAGACTTACATTCACGGGACTGTGATGGGAGGGACATATGATTCCCAGCTGTGGAAAGACAGAAGAGCAGAGGGAGGTAGAGAAGCCCCAGTTCAAGTCTCGTTCTGCTACTTTCTGGCTGTGGGATCTTATGCAAGTTACTTAGCCTCTGTAAATGTTAGTTTCTTACTTGTCAATTAGAATTAGAATTCTATCTACTTCATAGTGCTGTCAACAGATTTTGGAGGGAAAATATATGGAAAGGACTTAAGAATAGCACTAGACACATAGCATCTATTCCCTACAGGACAGAGAGAGGATTCAGTGTTGAAAAAGGCATGTCAAACTCAGGAACTGGAGGGCCCCGATGATGTGCTAATGCTTGGAAGAGCTGCAACCAACAGTCCCTTTCTGCTTTAATTTATTTTTTTAAATCTTGGCATACTTTCAGACTTACAGAGAACTTGCAAGAATATGACAATGAATTCCCTAATACATTTCACACAGATTCTCCAAATGTTCACATTTTGCTGTTTGTTTTTCCTTTTTCTCACTGTCTCTATGTGAGAGACATATAATTTATACATGTATACATATTTATATATACATATGTGTGTGTGTCATGTTTTTCTGAACCATTCAAGAGTAATCTGTAGACAGTATGCTCCCATACTCCTAAATACTATGATGCATATTTCCTAAAAACAAGACATTCTTTTATATACCTACAGTATAATTATAAAAATCAAGATATTAACCTCAACATGGTACTATTATCTAATCTACAGACCTTATTCAGATCTCATCAATTTTCTCAATAATATCCTTTATGAAAAAGAAAAATCCAAGATGCAAGATCTTGTGTTATATTCAGTTCAGTTGTTTTTCTTTGTATTTCATGACACTGGTTGTTTTTATTTATTTATTTTATTTATTTATTTATTTATTTATTTATTTATTTTTGAGACGGAGTCTTGCACTGTTGCCCAGGCTGAAATGCAGTGGCGTGATCTTGGCTCACTGCAAGCTCCACCTCCCGAGTTCACGCCATTCTCCTACCTCAGCCTCCTAAGTAGCTGGGACTACAGGCACCTGCCACCACGCTGGCTATTTTTTTTTTTTTTGTACTTTTTTAGTAGAGACAGGGTTTCCCTGTGTTAGCCAGGATGGTCTTGATCTGACCTCGTGATCCGCCCACCTTGGCCTCCCAAAGTGCTGAGATTACAGGCATGAGCCACCGCGCCCAGACTTATTGATTTATTTTTGAGACAGAATCTCTCTGTCACCCAGGCTGGAGTGCAACAGTGCAGTCTTGGCTCACTGCAACCTCTGCCTCCAGGGTTCAAGTGATTCTCTGGTCTCAGCCTCCTGAGTAGCTAGGACTATAGGTGCCCGCCACCATGCCCAGCTAATTTTTTGTATTTTTAGTAGAGATGGGGTTTCACCATGTTGGCCAGGCTGGTCTCAAACTCCTGACCTCAAGCAATCCTCCCACCTCGGCCTCCCAAAGTGCTGGGATTACAGGCATGAGCCACTGCCCTCAGCCCACTGATGGTTTCTAAGGGTATAGGCTAGTTACTTTGTAAAATACTGCCACTTTAAATTTGCCTGATGTTTCCTTGTGATCAGAGTCAGGCTCTGACTTCAGCAGGAGTCACAGACGCCACGTTGAGCCCTCAATGCCCTGTATCAGGAGGTGTTAGGCTGGTGCAAAAGTTATTGCAGTTTTTGCCATCAAAAGTAATGGCAATAAAACCCCACAATTACTTTTGAACCAACCCAATACAAGCTGCACTGGTGATGGCAACTCTTGGTTAGGGTGCTGTCTGTCAGATTTCTCCACTGTAAAGTCACTATTTTATCCTTTGTAAATAATAAGTATCTTGTGGAGAGACCCTTGGAAATTACATAAATACACTGTTACTTCTCAAACTTTCACCCATTTCCTTTACCACCCGTTAATTAGTTTTTGCTTGCATCAGAAGCCTTTTTATTTATTTATAGCCCATTAATGTATTTTTTTCTTTTTTTTTAACTTTTATTTTAGGTTCAGGGGTACCTGCGTAGATTTGTTGTACAGGTAAACTTGCATCACAGGGGATTGTGGTACAGATTATTTCATCACCCAGGTACTAAGCCTAGTACCCAACAGTTATCTTCTCTTCTCCTCTCCCTCCTCCCACTCGCCACCCTCAAGTAGACCCCAGTGTCTGTTGTTCCCTTCTTATGTGTTCATGAGTTCTCATCATTTAGCTCCCACGTGTAAGTGAGAACATGCTGTGTTTGTTTTTATTCTGTTTCTGCATTAGTTTGCTAATGATAATGGCAGAGGTCTCTTTTTAAACAGAGTTTTGAATTCTATCGTTTGAGAAATATTTTACATGGCAATGGATCTTATGAGACTCATCAAAGCCATTATGGTGTAAAGCATCTCTCCAAAAAAATGAACTCCTATTTGGTGTCAGTTGATTGCAAAGACTTCAATATAGGGAAGGAGGAGAGAGCTCAACACTGGAAATATATCTAATGTACCAGAAAGCAAATACAAATTAAATGTCTCTTGACCTTAAGTTACAGCAGCTATCTCACATCTGGTTTAAACATAGCATTAATAGTTATTCCTTTTTATTACAAAAATAATTCATTCGTACTGTGGAAAATCTGAAAACTTCATAAAAAGCAGAAAACAGAAGAAAAAAAGACACTCATGATGCAGAATCTACCACTGTTAACCAATTTGGTAGATTCTTTATTGTCATTTGTTTTTCCTTTTCTTTTATCTTAAGACCTATTGTATATACAATTTTGTATTCCAATTTTAATAACTGGAATTCATTGAAAATTCTAAGATAGTTTCATAAATTTTAACGGATGCCTTTTATGAACATACTACCATTTAGTTTTTTGATACCATTTTGAACACATAGATTGTTTATATTTTTGCTATTAAATAATGGTGAAGAAGCATCTTTGCACACACAGAAAATGTGTACTGCATTTTGCTTCATTTGTGTAAGAAATATTATGGCCTGAATGAGTATAGCTGAGTGAAAGGCTATGAATACATAGCCAAGTGAACTTACAAAAAGGCCTAATTTCTACCCAACTGGTGATTCACGCAAGTGTTCTTCTCCCCCAAAACTCAACAACACTGAGTGTTCCCATAGTTCTTTGCATCTCCTGACTGTACATTTTCAACCTTCTCTTAGCCAATTTATATTGCCCTGTTGTGAGTTGTCTGATCTTGTTCTTTAAAGCTTTATCTACTCAAGCTTGCTATTATTATTATTATTATTATTATTATTTTTTTTTTTTTTTGAGACGGAGTCTGGCTCTGTCACCCGGGCTGGAGTGCAGTGGCCGGATCTCAGCTCACTGCAAGCTCCGCCCCCCGGGTTTACGCCATTCTCCTGCCTCAGCCTCCCGAGTAGCTGGGACTACAGGCGCCCGCCACCTCGCCCGGCTAGTTTTTTGTATTTTTTTAGTAGAGACGGGGTTTCACCGTGTTCGCCAGGATGGTCTCGATCTCCTGACCTCGTGATCCGCCCGTCTCGGCCTCCCAAAGTGCTGGGATTACAGGCTTGAGCCACCGCGCCCGGCCGCTTGCTATTATTTTTTTACTTAAGTATATGAGCTCTGTGAATTCTAAAATATCAAACTGCTTTTTTTTTTTCTTTTGTAGAGATGAGGTCTCCCTATGTTGCCCAGGCTGGTCTTGAACTCCTAGACTCAAGCGATTCTCTTGCCTTGGCCTCCCAAAGTGCTGGGATTACAGCCGTGAGCCACTGTGCCTGGCCTACAAGATTTTGTCTGACATACTTGTTGCAAATATTTTCCCTGGGTATTATTTGCTTTTTAATTTTGTGTATCTGGCTGTCAATGGAAGATTTCCAATTTTATGTGTTAAAACTATTATTTCTGTTTCCTTCTAACACTTTAATTTTGGAAAGCTCTACTTACTCACCCTTCCCAGCCAAATAGAGGTAAACATTATTTCTACACCCATCTAGCATGTGATAGCACTATTTTGAAAACATCAGCTCTTAGATCCATTTGTAATTTATTTGGGTGCATGTGAATAACATACTTCTTTCTTACTGGTAACCTGCTTCCCCCTTATTATGTATCAGATTTTTCTGTGTGCCAGAATTTACTCTGAGTTATGCAGTTTCATGGACCTATTGCTTTTTCTGGAGTCAGGATCACATTTTGTTCATTATTGTAGCTTTAAAATACAGTCGTATTAATCTTATTTCATTCCTCTTCTTTGCCCTCTTGAAATGTACCTCTTCTGGACTATTCATTATTTGAGAATATTTTAAAATAATGTTAATAATTTCAATTAAGAAAAACTGTCAATTGAAAGAAAAATAGAGGATATTTTATTAATAACATCATAAACTAGATATGAATTAACATAAAATGTAACTTACAATATTCAGTTTCCTCATGAAAGAACATGGGATATTAGTAGATTAATTTAAATCTTTTATGTTTCTTAGTAAAGTTTTGTCTTCTATTACATTCTGCACTTAGTGATTAAAGTATGGATAGTTTATATTTTCATTATCATTGAAAATCAGATGCTTTTTAAATGACTTAAATTTTATATTTGAATGCTGTTAGCTTTGTAAACTCTTATTAATTCAAATAACTAGATATTTTCCTTACACTTTACAGGTATAAACTCACATCCCTAAAAAAAAATGACCATTTGTTCTTGTTAAAATAACCATCCCTGTAGCTTTTGCCTCACATTTTATTTGATTAGCCTGAACTTCAAGATCAATGTTAAATCATCACTAAAAATAATGGTTAATTTCACATTGTTTCTGCCAGTGACAGGAATGTATTTAACATAAAGCAGGACACTGGGCATTAAATAATGAAATAGTTAATGTTAATAATGAGACATTAATAATGAGAGAGGCATTGACTTCCAGATTATATTGTCTAGATGAATGTTTTTTTTTTAATATGTCATTTTGCTAAAAATAATGCAGCCATGGTCATCCAAATATGACAGGCAGTTTTCATGACATTGTGACAGCCATGAAAATGTAGTGCTTAGATTTCGGACGGCCGGAGATGGCCCCCGACCTGTACTCTAGAGCCCCCATGCCCAGGCCATCCTCTGCAGGCTGCCCTGACCAATGACTGCACACAGCAGGGATGCAGAGGGTGCCCATGTCTGGGAGATGCCAGGCTCTTCTGAGGGCAGCATTTTGGAAATGACGCTGCGGCCTGGGGGCTTCTGCTCCACCCTCCTCCCTTGCACTCTCTTTCAGGAAGCTCAGGCCCTCACAGTTCCCTGGCCTTTTCCCCTCACAGGCTCTTTCCTCATCCATCTCCTGCATGCCCCGTCCCACCCTGGCACCTGCTTCATCAAGGATCTGGAACGACACAGACCCTAATGGTTTGGTCTGTGAATAGAAAAGCCAGGCTGCTTTACTGTCCTTTTCCACCTGTCACTTGAGTGACAGTGTTATTTTGAAATCTCTTACTTCCAGGAGATGAAAAAAGTAAAGCATTTAGACAGTGAATTATTAGTAACAAGTGCTGGAGGGCACTTACACGTGGCAGAGCCCCTTTCCTGATGCCATCTCGGGATCCTCAACATCATCACCCCACTGGGGAGGCAGGGTAGATATTCCTGACTTGATTTTAAGACAAAACAACCAACAATAGACGTCTCAGGGTGTTTATAGGATATGAGCAAAGTTACGGAAATAAGAAGGACAGAGTCAAGGCTAGAGTTTATATCATTTGAATTTTTATCAAAATTATTTCCATTTTAACCCCAATGTTCCCTAAATTCATATAAAACATGATATTATTATTTGGTTTACAAAAGCAAATATGGTATTTAGTGGCATTTTGAATTTTCATGTAGGCATCTAAAAATAATATAATAAGATGCAAATCCAAATCAAAGGTCTATTCAACTGGCCAGGCATGGTGACACCTATAATCCCAGTACTTTAGGAGGCCAAAGCGGGAGGATTACTTGAGCCTAGGAGATCGAGACCAGCCTGGGCAACATACTGAGACCTCGTGTCTACTAAAAATAAAAAAAAAAGTTAGCCGGGTGTGGTGGCATGTGCCTGTGGTGCCAGCTACTCAGGAGGCTGAGGCAGGAAGACCTTGTCTCAAAAAAAAAAAAAAAAAAGGTCTATTCAATTAATAATCATGGCATCCTATGTAGATTCTATATTGATCTCATAGAAAATTAGCAGCATTTTCTATCATTATTCATGATTTTTAATAATCTTTTTGGTAGCATGAATAATTTCATAATCATAATTTTAAAAGTTCCTCACACTATAGGAATAAACTTCTTATTTGGGATATTTACCTACATAATACAGGCATCTCTGGTTTTCTGGTTTAATCATTCTATAATATTTCATTGATGTATATTCCAAAATTTATGTATCTATTCTCCTACAGATGAGCATTTAGATTGTTTCCAGTTTTGTTATTTTGCTATTTCAAGCAAATCGCTTTCTTACCTACAACTGGTTTTATACATATATGAGTGGTTCCCCAGGGTATGCACAAGCCCAGGTCTCTTGGTGCAGTAAGTCAACCCATCCTCCACGTTGCTAGGTAGGGCCATCGTGCTCACCAAATGGAAGGGACCAGTTGATTCTCCCACCATCTGTGCAGTTCACCTATTTTTACACTCTTTCCAGTACTTGCTATCACCAGCCTTCTTTGTTTTTAACTCGACGGTTGTAAAATGATTTAAGTCCCCAGTCATGGCTTCAACCATGAAAAACAGGCCAGCCACCATCTGATAGCTGGGTGAGTCCCTTGATCTGGCTCAGTCCATCTCCAGGCCCCCGACAAACCTCTAACGTGTCACCTGCTTCCCCCACACCTTTGCTAGAGGATTGACCTGCCATCAATCTAATCATGTCATTTCTTTGCTCAAAACACTCAATAGCTCCCCAACTACCTACAGGATGAATACAAACTCACCAGCACAGCAAACAGCCTGACAAGCTGGCCTCATCTCTGCCCTTTTGCCAGGCCTCTCCCAGCCAACCACTCCCATGCACCCACGTCCCTCCTGCTGCCCAGCAATCCCAGAGATACTTCCTACCTGGGTTCTTTTGCTTTTTTTGTTTTGTTTTGTTTTCGTTTGAGACAAGGCCTTACTCTATCACCCAGGCAGTGGTGCAATCATGGCTCACTGCAGTCTCAACCTCCTGGGCTCAAGTGATTCTCCCACTTCAGCTTCCTGAGTAGCTGGGACGGCAGGCATGAGCCACCATGGCCGGCTAACTTTTTATTGTTTGTAGAGACAGGGTCTTGCCATGTTGCCCAGGCTGGTCTTGAACTCCTGGGCTCAAGCAACTGCCCACCTCAGCCTCTCAAAGTGCTGTGATTACAGGCATGAGCCACTGTGCCTGGCCTTACCTGTGCCCCTTTTCACAGGGCACAGTCTTTGTCTAAGGCACATTCTTTTTCTTTGCCTGGGACTCCCATTCTGCACAAGTACAAATGACACATCCCCAAACTCAGCCAGGTTGTGAGTTGTGAGTGTCCCCCTGGGCTCCCAGGGCATCTGATTTTGAGCTACAAGTACACAGATCAATTATTATTGTGCTTGTTTGTACATCAGAGCCTCCACTAGGCTATGAACTTAGAGATGCAGCAATAATGTCTTACTGATCTTCCCCAACTCCTGGCACGGGCCTGGTAAGCACTGGGTGAGAAATGCATGATGTTTTACATTAAATGCAGTTCAATGTTCTTTAGAATCTCAAATGCATCTATTCATTCATTTTATGTGCCTTTTCTAGATGACAGAAGACAGCAGTGACTAAAATAATCAAAGCTCCTTTGTCCACCATCACAGAGCTTACATTCTAGAGTGAGAAGACAGAAAATGAATAAAACTAATGGAGTCCTGTAGTATAGTACAAAGTGATGTGAACTCTGAGGACGACGAAGCATGAATGTGGGAGAGGGAAGAGGGGATGGAAGGCTGTGAAAGGGTTGAATCTCAGAAAGGGCAATCAAAGGAGAGAGAAGGCGACATTTTTGCAGATTTGATAAGGAGGGAGGAAGTGAGACCTGGAGATTCACGGCCGGGGTAGGGGAGCTTTCAGGCAGAGGGGATGGCACAGGCAAAGGCCCTGAGGCAGGAGTGGCTGGAGTGGCCAGAGCAGAGACCTAGCAGGAGGGTCAGAGATGCAGACTGAGAAGTAAGGAGACAGCACATTAGGTGGCACCTTGTAAGTCACAGCAAGGACTCTGATTCTGCTCCCAAGGAATAGGAAGCCACTGATGGGATTTGGAGAAGTGACGTAACTTGACATATGCTTTTTTTTTTTTTTTTTTAAGATGGGGTTTCACTCTTGTTGCCCAAGCTGGAGTGCAATGGTGCAATCTCGGCTCACTTCAACCTCTGCCTCCCAGGTTCAAGAGATTCTCCTGCCTGAGCCTCCCGAGTAGCTGGGATTACAGGTGCACATCACCACACCTGAGTAATTTTTTGTATTTTTAGTAGAAACAGGGTTTCACCATGTTAGCCAGGCTGGTCTGGAACTCCTGACCTCAGGTGATCCGCCTGCCTCAGCCTCCCAAAATGCTGGGATTACAGGTGTGAGCCACAGCGCCCGGCCTTGGCAAATGTTTTAATGAGCTCTCTCCAGATGTCATGCCATGGATATCCTGAAGGTGACCAACAGCAAGCGCAAGAGACAGACTAGGAGCTTTGCAATAGGTCTGGTGAGAAATGGTGGTGGTCTGGACCAGGATGGTGGTGAGAAGCTGTTGTTGGATTCTAGATACACCTTGACGATAAAAGCAAAGGATCTGCTGCTAGATTGAATGTGGAGCAGGATAGAAAGAGACGGATGACTTCGTTTTTTAACCTGAGTGAATTAGAAGAATAGATTGGCCATGAACTGAGATGAGGAAGTGGGCAGGGCAGGTTTGGAGAAGAAAAACAAGAGTTTGGTTTTGGACATTTTCTGTTTGAAAGGCTCCTTAGACATTCAAGTGGTGATAGAAAAACAAGTCTGGCATTCAAGAAGGAGATGTGGGATGGAAATGAAAATTTGTGTCACCAGCACACAGGTGAAATTGGTCATAAGATGGGATGGGATGACCAGGGCAGCAAGTGGAGACAGGAGAGGACATCACAGCCCTGAGCCCTGAGACAGCCCAGTGGTAAGAGCTCAAGAAAAGGAGGAGCCTGCAAAGGAAACAGGCACCCACATGGCAGGGAAGGTCACCTGCAGCCATGGGAAGGTAGACTGAATGCTACAAATCTCACACATGTCAGGTTTCCAGATTAATTGCATAATTTGAAACTCCTGTGCTAGCAAGCTGCCCCCTACTGAACTTGGCTCTTCATGGAAGAAGAACAATTTCTTTAGACTCTAATTCAGCAGTAGCAGCTGAAAAAAATAGGATCAAAAGATCTCACCCCAGAAAGATGCATTGTACATTTCTTGTGCTCTTCCTCGAGACGCATCAATCCTCTTCAGAGTCAACATTTTGAAAACATCTGATCCTAGATTAAACATGCCCCAAATGCAATCCCTCTTATACAAAGTATCTTCTGGACATAGAATAGTCCATAATTTTCAAAGATTATTTGCATAATCTTTGAAACCTTCGAACCTGCCAAAAGAAGAAGCTGCATAGGGTGAGGTCTGGGAGCACCTAGAATGCTTCTTATGTCCTCTCCCTGCAGAGTCAGGATGCATTACCCTCCCAGCACAGAGTATTGCCAATAGGGACGCTCGCCTGAGTCTTCATGTCCAGAGTTGTTATTGGAGTTCCATATGAAGGCATAGTTGAGTGAATCATTGACCATGTGGCTGACCTCAATCATCAGCTCCTCTCCAGAGAGGAGGCTGATGTCACGTGATTTAGAGATACAACACTCTAATCACAGCCCTCAGCCTAAGTCATTTCTTAAGCATAAGCTAACTAGGAGCCCACCAGCTCTAGCATAAACTAAAGATCATTTGCATAATCTTTGAAAGATGTGCAAAATACAGAGATGGAACCAGACTTTATTGGAAGGAAAGCTGACTTGGTTCATGAGTATTTGGCTTCTTATTTTCAGAGCAAAAACAGCGCAGGTTCTCTGAATGGATCGAGGTTACTTCCTTGTGATTTGCAATGCTTACCTCAGTGGTTTTCCTGGAGAGCTTTACTAAGTACCAAAGCCTGGGTTCCAACCCCAGAAATTCTAACCTTATTGCTCTGAGATTCTAATGTGCCATGGCAGTTGAGGAACGCTGGTCTAAAAGAACGTTTAAACCTTAATGTCCGTATGAATGGCCTGCAGATCTGCTTAAAATGCAGATTCTGATTCAGTAGGTCTGAGACTAAGCATTTTCATTGAGCTCCCAGGTGAGGACACTCTGGTCCAAGGACTACATTTGAGCAACAAGGATCTGCATCTCATAATCGTCTCTGCAACAGTTATTTGGCATTGCCACCTATGATGATAAAATGCAGTCAGTTCAACAATTAAAAACTAATCCCTCTGACATTTAGTTTAGCAAATACTTATTGAGCACTTCCTATGCACGAGGCTTAGCATTAGGGGCTTTAAGAGATAGAGAGATTTAGAAAATGATCGTTCTGACCAGGGTTAGGAAGGGTAAATAGGCTTCATTTCAAGTTTCTTCTCTGATTGATTGGTACATATTTCATCCTTGGCCTAAAGAGATCAAAATATAAAATGACCCTGGAAACACAGTGTCAGAAACCACAGAATCTCCCTAATCCTCTAGATATGGTGCCAGGTACTATCACATTCTTCTATGTATGTGAAATGGGACCCCTGGCAACTGTTGACTCATAGCTGCCTACCTAAACTCTCTTAGCCCTAAAGCCCAGGTAATTAATCCTACTATTCAATAAGGGATCCAAGTAACAAAAGTATAATGTCCCCTTACCAAATAGTACTCAAGGTGCTTCCAGGTCACTAGAAGAAAGATTCTTTAAAACATTCATCAAGCCCACAGTGTCTTGCAGAGATGAGCACTAAATACTGAGCCCAAATGGTCCCTCTCCAGCAGTAGGAATCATGATCATGAATATGCATTTCTAATGGCTTCCTTCTGTGACACCAGCCACACCTGGACTGCACAGGGAGGCCTGTTAATTTCTGGCACAGCCCTGCCCATTTTTAAAGTCAAGGGGCACCATAATGGAAAGCTCACAAGAGGCTGGTCTCCCTTCTCTCCTTTGTTCTAGGGCAGGCCATGGGGGTGGAAGGGATTAGTGGCTGCCCTAAAGCTACTATCTGGTTGTCAGGCCCAGGCACCCACATGTCAACATTTTCCTTCATATGCCTGCTCAGCCAAAAATGATTGGGATTCCTGTGTTCTAGAGTTTGGCTGGACTTTGTTTCCAATTCCTGGGAGGTAGCCTCTAAATCCTTGGAATTTCTCGGATGATAATAATGCCTTTGTTATTCATGGTGGGCTCTAATAGTTTATGCTAGAGCTGGTGGGCTCCTAGTTAGCTTATGCCTAAGAGATGAGGGCTGTGATTAGAGTGCTGTATCTCTAAGTCATGTGACATCAGCCTGCTCTTCGGAGAGGAGCTGATGATTGAGGTCAGCACATGGTCAATGATTCAGTCAACTATGCCTTCATATGGAACTCCAATAACAACTCTGGATGTGAAGACTCAGGCGAGTGTTCCTATTGGCAATACTCTGTGCTGGGAGGGTAATGCATCCTGACTCCGCAGGGAGAGGACATAAGCAGCATTGCATTCTAGGTGCTCCCAGACCTCACCCTATGCAGCTTCTTCTTTTGGCAGGTTCTGATTTGTCTCCTTTTGCTTATACTTATAAAACTGTAATAATAAGTATACCACTTTCCTGTGTTCTGAAAGTCATTCTAGTAAATTAGCAAACCTAAGGGGTACTGGGAACCCTAAATTTGTAGCCAGCTGGTAGAAGTGTGGGTGGTCTGGGGCCCATGGCCTTGTGGCAGTGTGTGGGGGATAGTGTTGACTTGTGAAGTTTGGCCCAGCCCCAGGTAGTTGGTGTCAGAACTCACTGCAGGAGCCTTCCTGTTTCCTGAGCAGCACGGCGCTGGAGGGCTGGCCCAGCTGACTGAGACTGTGTCCATTTCCCGCCTGCAAAAGAATCTTTTGTGGTAGGAGTTATTAAGAAATTATTGGCCGAGCGCAGTGGCTCAAGCCTGTAATCCCAGCACTTTGGGAGGCCGAGACGGGCGGATCACGAGGTCAGGAGATCGAGACCATGCTGGTTAACACGGTGAAACCCCGTCTCTACTAAAAAATACAAAAAATTAGCCGGGTGAGGTGGCGGGCGCCTGTAGTCCCAGCTACTCGGGAGGCTGAGGCAGGAGAATGGTGTGAACCCGGGAGGTGGAGCTTGCAGTGAGCTGAGATCCGGCCACTGCACTCCAGCCTGGGTGACAGCGTGAGACTCCGTCTCAAAAAAAAAAAAAAAAATTATTTTAGGCAGATAGAGAGGAAAAGGGGTCCTTGGAATGTTTTCGTTTTTGAAGCAGCTCCAGAAACATTTATTGTCTAGCAGGAAAGCCCTGGCTCTTAGAGCCTGGCTGGCAACCTTTGATATGCAAATGCAGGCCATTAGAAACTGGGTCCACCCAACATGGTGATTCCACTGTTGTCCTCTTGCCCTTGCCCCTACATGTGCCTGGCAACATGGCCACTCCCACATATCCCCACGCGTGTAGAACATCATGGTGCACTGTATTTGCATATTAAAAGGCTAGGGTAGGAAGGCCAGTTTTTTCGTGGGCCACGTGAATGACATGCCTGGTCAAACCAATCCCTTGAGCCCTATGCAAATCAGACAACACCTCCTGCAGCCTCTTTATATACCTGGCTGGTGTCCCCTGAAAGGGAGTTTCCTCTCTTGGCTTTGGAGCCCTGCTCCCTCTGTCTCTGTACAGGGGAGCTTCTTCCTTCTTTCTTCTTCTTTCTTGTCTATTAAACTCTCTGCTCCTTAAAACCACTCTACGTGTGTCCATGTCATTTTATCTAAATCATGTGAGACAAGAGCCCTGGTACTCCTCCACTCCTTGTATTACTTTCTCTATACACCTTCCAACCGTGGCTGGGAACTTGCTCCAAATTAATGAACCTCTTAAACCATCACACGGTCTTTTCCCTTGGGTTTTGTTTATCAAGGACTGTCAATCCAGAAGATGAGGGTGGCTTTATCAGCCCACCAGTAAAGCACCCTAGGTATAAATGCTGCCCAAAGCCAGCTTTGCTGTGCCTTCCAAGACACTGTGATCTACACTGCCGGTCACAGGCACACTGTGGCCAGGTTCATTCCCTCTGCCCTGCCATACCACATTCCTTGCTTCCTTCCCTTCTCCACCAAAATGTGTTATCAGGACTCAGTTGCTTCTAAGATAAAGATGTGCATCCAAGATGTGATATCCTAAACCACTGCTGTGTTCAGATCCATGATACGTCTTGTCTTCTTGGTTGGAAAAAAGTACCCTGAGTTCTAAGAGGTTCAGATGAGCAGGTTCTCAAGGTGACGCAATGCTGCTGCAGGAGAAAGCAGTGAGGCCTCCTGCCTCCTCTCTCCTTCCCTCGGATCATATTGCTGCTCAGGATTAACAGTTCAATCCGTGATCTAAATATATCTTACACTGAATGGCCCAGCATTGTGGTATTGATTTTTTAAGTTAAAAATACAAGATGAACTATCAGTTTTCACCTACAAAATTCTGTTTCTAAAGCTTCAAAATCCTTTTTGACACAGACTTTGTTGGGCCATTTACACAGCTCTCCTCCAAAGGGGAATCTAAAACTCTTCCTAATACCTAGCTGGTGCTATGCCCCCATTCCCTCTAGTGGACCCCACAAGCCTCCCTGGGAGGCTTTTCTTCCAGGAAATCCTGCACTCTCCAGCCCCAGAAGGATCGGGTGCTGGTGGCCAGGCTTGTGCTAGATAACACTGCTCTTGGGCCAGAGATGGTCATGGCACCCAAAGGAGCTAATTAATTAGCTGCTCAGTGACCAAAAATAGTTCCTTTCCTGATAATTCTAAAAGACAAGAGTGGTAGGTGTAAATTCTGTGAAGTCCTCCAAACCGTACGCCAAGAGCTGTGTAAGGACATGGCCAAGAAATAGGATATAGTTCAGAAAGAGGAGAGGAGAGATGCCTAAGTCCCTCATCATTTTGCAAGTGAAGCTGTCTGCTGTATAATCTTATTACTCTGATCCTTCTCTCCTTTCCCCCCTTTTATGGTCATTTGAAATTAGCTCAAGTAGGTTTCACTTCCTTGCAATCAGTGATTCTGGAGGGAGTGAGACATTCCCTGCTTTCAAGGGTACCCCAATTCATCTACAGATGAAAAGCAGCAAAAGTATCTCTCTTTAATTTGATACAGACATTCAACTATAATCCAACACCTACCCTAGTTACCGGAACTCATGCCCTTGAAGTAGAGAGAAACATGTTTTTTTATTTCTTATCTGTATTCCCAGAAAGGCACTTCATTTAGCTGGAACCCAAAGCGTATTTTACATAGCTAACTGAGACTCAATTTTAATTTACAGTAGTGGGCTCAGGGTCAGAACTCAAGCATAAAGTGCCTATACAGCAAAATATGAAGATATGAGAAAGGTAAGTGAGCGTTTACATTTATTCCAGTATTAAAAAATTTTATTAGATAAAGGGCTCACTTTTTTCATGTACTTGGTAATAAGTTGCTGTCATTAAAATGTGTGCCTGGCCTAGGGATGGGACCCAAACAGGAGAATGTGATCAGAGAAGGAGCTATTAAAGTGGTGTTGGAAAGCACTCTAATGCTGCCACTATGACCAGACTGTGAGCCGCAGAACCCTTGAGAGCTGGTCCCTCTGGTGCAAGGACGCTTTCAGATTACACTGCAGCTGGGAGCGGTGGCTCACGCCTGTAATCCCAGCACTTTAGGAGGCTGAGGTGGGAGGATCACTTGAGGCCAGGGGTTCAAGGCCAGCCTGGGTAACATGGTGAAACCCCGTCTTTACTAAAAATACAAAAATTAGCCGGGCATGATGTGATGGGCGCCTGTAATCCCAACTACTTAGGAGGCTGACGCAGGAGAATCACTTGAACCTGGGAGGCAGAGGTTACAGTGAGCTGAGATCATATCACTGTACTCCAGCCTGGGGGGAAAGAGTAAAACTCTCAGAATAAATAAATACATAAATAAATAAATAAATAAATAAATAAATACAATTACACTGCATTTGCCACACTGCTAAAGGGAAGCAGGATATGGGCTAGTGAAGACCTTTTTCCGTAGGGCTAACACAGCATCTGGGGAGCAGTATCAGGCAACATCTTCAGCTTACTATGATCCATGAAAGAGAAAAACTCAACGGTGCTGATGGCTAAGGTGGACGGACTGCCTTCTGCCACAGCAGAAACCTTTAAGGCATTAAAAACCTGTGTCAGCTGGGCGTGGTGGCTCACGCCTGTAATCCCAGCACTTTGGGAGGCTGAGGCGGGTGGATCACGAGGTCAGGAGTTCAAGACCAGCCTGGCCAATATGATGAAAGCTCGTCTCTCCTAAAAATACAAAAATTAGCTGGGCATGGTGGCACACACCTGTAGTCTCAGCTACTCAGGAGGCTGAGGCTGATGAATCGCTTGAACCTGGAAGATGAAGGTTGCAGTGAGCCCAGATCACACAATTGCACTCCAGCCTGGGTCACAGAGCAAGACTCCATCTCAAAAAAAAAAAAACAAAAACAAAAAAAGACAAACCTGCTTCATCTCACCAGACTCAGCTTTCATCTTATAAACAAAGACCATATAAAATGACAGACTCATATGACTTCCTGTTCTGTCTTCTCCCTGACTCAGGGCCAGACACTACTTCCATAAACTGTACAACATCTCTCTGTCATGGGGTCAGACAGTTTGAAGAAACTACAGTGGTCTCTGTCTGCCCCATTCCTCTGCCTGGTCTCTGAACACTGGCCCTATACATCCCTGGAGACACAGCAGTGACCAGAACAAAGCTACAGAGGGAGGCACAGACATGGCAGAGGATGTTGACCTAACTCCTTCAGTATTTGACACACAAATTTGATAAAATATAACAGTATACAGGGACTCTGATTTAAATAATATCAGTTAAGTAGATGTCTTTCAAGATCTTAACAATCAAAGAATAGACTTTGTTTTCTAATATCCATGGACCATTTACCAAAAATTGATTACACATGGGCCTCAAAGAAAACCTTGATAAATTGGGCCGGGCGCGGTGGCTCACGCCTGTAATCCCAGCACTTTGGGAGGCCGAGGCGGGCGGATCACAAGGTCAGGAGATCGAGACCACGGTGAAACCCCGTCTCTACTAAAAATACAAAAAATTAGCCGGGCGCGGTTGTGGGCGCCTGTAGTCCCAGCTACTCGGGAGGCTGAGGCAGGAGAATGGCGTGAACCCGGGAGGCGGAGCTTGCAGTGAGCCGAGATAGCGCCACTGCACTCCAGCCTGGGCTGGGCGACAGAGCGAGACTCCGTCTCAAAAAAAAAAAAAAAAAAAAAAAAAAAAAAAAAAAAAAGAAAACCTTGATAAATTATGAAATGCATAAAGAGTGGTGATAACATTTTCTGACTGCAAAGCAACTAGGATAGGTACCGTATTAATAATACAAGTTTGAAGTTTAAAAATACCTTAACCATTTGTTAACAATTTAACCTTTGGTTAAAAAGGAATTTTAAATCCTGAGCAGCAATTACATACTGCTCAGAAATGAAAGACAATGAGAATGCCACAAAAGGAATACAAATAAAATTATGTGCAATAGTGGAATCCATAGCATTACATAGGATTGCCATCTAGCCAGCACTGGCTGGGTCAGCCATGCTGACCCACGTTAGGACAGGGCAATGCTTCTGTGAGGACTGGAAAACAGCACTGCTTTCAGCCTCTCTCGGGGCAACCGACCCTTGCAAGGTGCAGCAGCTAAAGGGTTAATGCAGGCACAGCAAGGGCTCTCCAGGAGTCCCAGGGCAGTGTGCATTCTGACTAGACACTGGTAATTAAATATTGTATAGTTTAGTTGCTATTGTTATAAAACAAGAAGAATGTAAATCAGGAACCTGAGAATTCAATCCTTACATTTCTTAAAATCAGGAGAAAAAGAGCAAAGCAAACCCAAGGAGAGCAGGAAGAGGAAGTGAATAAATACCCAAATGTGTAGGCTACCTTGCACCTGCCTCTTCTGTCCCTCTTTGCTCTTCCTGCCCTGGTCCTGGGAGGCTGAGTGGGAGGAGGCATTCATGAGCTCCCTCACTCGCTGCCTCCCAGTTGGGTTCAGCCAATGTGGAACACACAGAAGACTGGAAGGAGGGAGAAGTGAAGGTCAGAGCATGCCCCCACACAGTTCCCTCACTGTAGGCTGTGAGCTGGCCCCTCTCTGGGGGCTCCTCCTCCTTCTGGGCTAGTGCCCGTGCCCACCTGTGTCTGCTCATGCCTGCCCAGCCACCTTGCTGTCTCCTGTGCTCTGCCCATGCCTTGGTCAAGAGTCCTTTTATGAAAGGCTCCTTAAACTAGCCACCTTGAGTTCACCATAATTTCCTGATTGGATCCTGACTGACACACCAACAATCACCACCACCACACAGAACAATAAAAACAACAAAACAAAACAAAACAAAACAGGGGCAGGGGAAAGTAGCCACCTAAATTAAGTTGCCACCTAAATTAAGCAGCTATTTTTTCACAAGGATATATAGACGCATATAGACACACACATGAAACTCTAGTTTGTCTAGTTTTTTTATATCTATTACTCAGAAAAGTTATTTGAATATATATTTGAATGTATTATTTCCTAAGTTCTTTATTATGATATTTATTACTCTAGTCCTTTAGATGGCAATCTTTTATTCTTTAAAAGCTGTTTTCCCTGTCAAGGACAGTTATAATCTCCTTTCACATTTCTAATCTTATTTATTTGCTTTATTTTCTCTAATGTACATGTATGTACATCCACGTATAAAAACAGAAAAAAGGTATTTGAAAAAATGAAAAATAACTATAAAATTTAGAGAGAAATATATATGAAAAACTAGAAAAACTATAGAAATACATATGTGTAGTTCAATTAGAAAAGAAAAACTATAAGGAAAAAGCAAATAAACAATACCAGTAATATAGAAGATTAGAACTGCCACCAGTAGGGAAAACAGCTTTTAAAGAATTAAAATAAAGGTCTCTAAAGGTCTAATATAATAAATTCCAAAATCCTGATGAAATGTTTAATTTCCTGAAAAAATACATACTGATTTGATCACATAGAAACTTTATACCTTTTGTTTTTCTCATTGCAATGACATTCCCATTCTAACTCCCCAACATGATTTCATCCTAATGCTATAGTTATTTATGACATAAACTCTTTTATTAATTATAACATTCTTTTCTCTGATAAAAATATGTATAAAGATTTAAATTTAATTTAAAAAAAATTCTTGGCTGGGCGTGGTGGCTCACGCCTGTAATCCCAGCACTTTTGGAGGCTGAGGCAGGTGGATCACGAGGTCAGGAGACCGACACCATCCTGGCTAACACGCCACGGTGAAACCCCGTCTCTACTAAAAATACAAAAAATTAGCTGGGCATGGTGGCAGGCGCCTGTAGTCCCAGCTACTTGGGAGGCTGAGGCAGGAGAATGGCGTGAACCCAGGAGGCGGAGCTTGCAGTGAGCCAAGATCGCGCCACTGCACTACAGCCTGGGCAACAGAGCGAGACTCCATCTCAAAAAAAAAAAAAAATTCTTTTGATCCCCAGCTCTAAGTGTTAAACCATTTCTTCCAGGTTGAGTAATCAATTAGTATTGTTAGAGTTATCACTAGTAGCATACAGTTGATCCAAACAAAATAAGCACGTCACTTATGATAAAAGTCTCTTATCATGAAATCATCTTTAATGATTTACAAGTCAATAACTCAATCAAGTCAGTCCTGCTTCAGTTTGATGAACATAAAGAACTTGAAAACACCTCACTTGGGGCAAGATTTGTTACCCAGTCCCAGAGTAATGCACTTTCTGGGAAGTATATAAAAAAGACTTACCACGCCTTATCAGGTGATCGATAATTACACCTGCTATTCTTTAACTGAGAAGTACATTGATTAACTCATAAAAGGCAAGAAAATTGACATCTTACTAATTTCATTACTCTTTTACTGATATAATATTGTAATAAAATGATTTAATCTTAGCATGCTTTAAATATACTTTTGTCATAATCTTAGAGCTACAGATTTAGTTGTTTTGTTTGTGGAAAATATCTACCATATAATATAAATGGCAAAGCCAGTCCTCTTTGTCAAACCAATTAGCCAAATAAGATTTTTTTCAGAAAAATGTCTGACTTCATCTTAAAATCCAGATAAATGTGTTAATGTACATTTTAAAGAATATTAGAAATATGACTAGAAATAAAGTAAAAGATGCAATTTGTAAGAGTACTAAGACATTCCGATAAGAGAAAATAATGAAGATCTAATATATTTATCCATTTTAAAGTAAGTCTTATGAACAAGATAATAAATCACTCATTACTTAATTTGCTATAGTGCAATGTAATTTGCAGCTAAAATTACCAGCTACTTAAGAAGAGTGCAGCATAATAGCCGTGCCTCCCTTCTGTAATTGTGTGCATATGATTTGGTTTTGAGGGACAGTTAAATGAGTCTCATGTATAAATACCAGAAATAATTCCAATAGTCTTGTTAAACATAATTATAACATAATTTATATATTTTAAAAAGTGAAAAGAATATTTTGCTAAAAATTATCAGTCTAGCAGTTAGTCTATAATTTTGTTTTGTATTAATAGTAGGAAAAAATTATTGAATGTTTTACAAGATGGCAAATGACTATAAATAAACAAGGTATGATCTGATTTGATAAACCAGATTTTGACTACCTTAATTAATAATACAACCCTAATCTGAGAGAGATTGGGTACAAGTTTTATTCATGCATTTCATTTAATAGCCTTGAAAATATTGATAGTTCAGGAAACATCACAACTGTGTTTACAAGAATCAATGGCAAAAATCTCTTTGAAGAGACTGTTCTCTTAGCTGAGGGATGAGTGCTGAGGACAGGTGTAAAGAAATGCTTACATTTAAATACGGGTAGGGTTTGTTTCCAATATTCAGTCTTTCTTACAGTGCTCTCTTTGCCTTGTTCTCTAGTAAGTCTCCCTTAAGAACTCCTCGCATAGTAGATAGGCAGAGGCAAAGTCATTAAAATGAAACTTGTCATTACTCCACATACCATACATCTGAAGAATTCCGAACATCACAAACACGCAGGACAAAGCATCCCCTCCTAACACCACCCTTTATTCTTAACTGAGCTGTATAAGGCAGAAACAGAAGGGAAGCTCAAAGGGTTTATGAAGTCTTGATTTATTATTTTGAAAAAGGTTTTCCCTTTGTTCAATATCCTCAAAGTTTTATGCCCTGTGGGTAATGCACAGGCAAAATTTGAGGGGAGGCAAGGGGGAACGCCCCCTTTTATGAAGGGTTATTATGAACACAGGTTTATTCTAGCAGGTCAATTTTAGAAAAGAATAGATATAAGTTGAGGTTTTGAGTACAGGATTCCATAGAATCTCCATGCTTGAGTGCCCCTTGGAAAGTCTTTTACCCCTGGGAATCATGTCCTCTGGTGGGAGGACACTGTCCCATGAGACTGTGAGTTCCCTGAGGACAGAGATGATCAATCCTAACTCTCCCTGCATCCCCAGCACCCACACAGTGCCCGCACAGAGCATTCACACTTGGACACTTACAGAACCGGTTCATTCATTCACAGAGGAGAAAGGTGATGTGTTGGATGGAACTTAAACAATGGGAACTGCCTGAATAAGCCAAAAGCAGTTTTATTTACATAAAATGGTAAAGGTTGGAGTTTTTATCCTGATATCTAGCCTACCTGCCTCCATACTGATAGACAGGACTAGCTGGATTTCCTAGGCCGACTAAGAATCCCTAAGTCTAACTAGGAAGGTGACCGCATCCACCTTTAAACAGGGGGCTTGCAACTCAGCTCACACCTGACCAATCAGGTAGTAGAGAGAGCTCACTAAAATGCTAATTAGGCAAAACCAGGAGGTAAAGAAATAGCCAATCATCTACCGCCTGAGAGCACAGTGGGACGGACAATGATCAGGATATAAACCCAGGCATTCCAGCCAGCAATGGCTACCCTCTTTGGATACCCTCCCTTGGTATGGGAGCTCTGTTTTCACTCTATTAAATTTTGCAACTGTACACTCTTCTGGTCCGTGTTTGTTACCGCTCGAGTTGAGCTTTTGCTCGCTGTCCACCACTGCTGTTTGCCCCCGTCGCAGACCCACCACTGACTTCTACCCCTCCGGATCAGGCAGGGTGTCTGCTGCGCTCCTCATCCAGAGAGGCACCCATTGCCCGCTCTGGATTGGGCCAAAGGCTTGCCATTGTTCCTGCTCCGCTAAGTGCCCGGGTTCGTCCTAACTGAGTTGAACGCTAGTCGCTAGGTTCCACGGTTCTCTTCTGTGACCCATGGCTTTTAATAGAGCTATAACACTTACCACATGGCCCACGATTCCATTCCTTGGAGTCTGTGAGGCCAAAAACCCCAGGTCAGAGAGAATACGAGGCTTGCTGCCATCTTGGAAGCGGCCCGCCACCATCTTGGGAGCTCTGAGAGCAAGGACCCCCTGGTAACAATATCATACACACATACACACACACACACACACACACACACACACACACACATACATCTAATTGACCCTTCTTGAGTCTTCTATCAGTGGCCCAGGCGTGCAAAAATCCTGTCTCAGGATGACCTGAGCCCCTCTTAATCATGTTCTACCAGAGCCACCTAGGGCCTCATACTCTGAAAGTTTTCCTATTCTCACCTCATCACTATGCAACTTTTCAATACCTATCGCCACAATAAGTTCTTTTTGGGCAGTGATAATAGACACATCAACTTCTATGAAACCCCTCCCATTAAAAGAGTCCTTGGTCAGCAAGGTCTCCCCATCCAGGCAGTGGGACAGGCTGCAGGGATCCTTCTGTAGGAAGGAAGGCCCTGCTTGCACTCAGACCCCACGTATGGCTGGGTACACTCGGGCCTGAAAACTGCTAGTCCCCGGCTCTTGACTTAAAACCATCAAGAGCAGCTGATTTTAAGTTTCTCTCAACTCTGTCCGACCTTTGCTTTGGAGAAGAGCCCAAAGTTCGGAGTGGTGGCTGTGTTCCTTTGGTTAAAGTTCCGCTCTGACATACTGAGTACCTCACCTTAAGTAGAGATGCTGTGGGACCGGCACGGCAGATGACCTCGGGGTGAACGCCAGTGCCCAGCCCGTCTCATGACTTGCTCTATTAATGCTCCCTTCCCTCTTCTGGAATGCCCGCCACTCCTTTTGTTTCAGCTCCTTCCTGCCGGCATTCAGATATGTCCACTCTTCTCCACATTCCTCTCACTCAAATAACCAGTTTTCTTTTCTCCTTTCCAGCAGACTTGTGGAAAGACATTGATACTCCTGGCTTCGTGTCTGTACGTCTCCATCAAATCTTACCCAGTTGTAGCCTGGCTGCAAAATCACTCTCAATTGAAACTTTTTTCACAGAGAAAAAAATGGGCAAGGAGGCTCCTTCGTGCAAATTCTAATGTTTTCAAGACAGGAGAGAGAGAAGCTCCTTTGTTAATTTGACAGTGCTTTACAGAGGAGACAGGAGCCCCCAAGATACCCCTGAGAATTAAAATAATAGTCATTGGCCTAAAAAAGCAGAGAACCGGATCCAGAGTAAGCGGCTCAGGAAGCAGAGTGATGCCTGGTGCCTGGAGAGTGTCACACGCCCGCAGGCCCTGGCTGAGGACACTTGCCTGCGAGGCGTCATCAGCTCTGGTTCTGATCAGCAGGAGTGACAGGGGACAGGTGAGCGTGGGTCTTCAGGGGGCCAGCGTGCCATATCTGGTCTTGTCTGGAAACCATTCACCACGATGGCAATCATGGGCAAGACTGTGAGGGGCTCAGTGGGTCTGATGCCACTGTTATGCTGGCTTCATAAAACAATTTGGGGCCTCATACCACAGGGCAAGCGGAGCTGGCATGAAAGGCTGCCCGCCTCCCACTTCTAACTGCCTCAAATACATAAAAATGCTAAATAAGAGGTAATGCTTTGTGCATATATCCAAGTTCAATATCAAAAGAGGTGCCAGGAATGAAGCAAAATCTAAAAGCCAGGGCGACGTGGCTAAAATGGAAGCCAGAGGTAGGCACAGGTATTTTGGAGACAGACCCAGGCCTCAGTCTCCAGGAGTGTGTGGCTTCTGATGCTCTTGCAGGGAGATGAATCCAGACCCCCGGTTACATGCTGGAAACCAGACACCTCAGAGGGCTGGCTTATTGCTTCAGTGGAAAGAAACAGCACTGCCAACCAGCCCTAGGAAGCAGTGGCTCCAAAGAGGCCAAGAGGGATAGGAATTGCCTAAGAGGAGCATGTCCTAGACCCAAACCCCCAATAAGAATGAAGCCAGAACTCACACTGTGTGGGTAGTGAAGACACACACATTACCCTAAACTGCTGAATCCTACGAGGCCCAGAAGAGGTTAATGTGAGCTGTCCCCTGGAGATACTGCCCGACCCAGACCCCGGGGACTCTCAGTGATAGAAAACCGCCAGGAGAGGCAGCAGGTGAAACACCAGGAGACTTTAACCCCAATAACTCAGGATAATAAAACAGCCCAAGAGAACACTTAAAATAAGAATGTCACCTTTCATTGTTTCAAGGTAAAGGAAGATATGGGAGTCATAAGACTGTAACAGGACCCTGCGGGAAAAGACCAAGTTGATTTGCAAAAGAAGCAAAGGAATTCTACAATGAAACGTCTAGCCATTGAAATAGAGAAATCAATAGAAGGTTGAAAGAGCAGACTTCAGAGAATTAGTCTATTGGAGAAAAGATTTGAGAAAATCACTCAGATGTCACCCGAAGATCTGGAAAATATGAGGGTTTCAATAATAGGGAAGAGAAATGAAAATGTCCATTATCTATTAAAAGGAGTTCCAAAAACAGAAAAAGAATATGGGAGAGGAGGGATGTTTGAAGGGATGATGGTGAAGTTTCCAGATATAAAGAAATATGGAATTTCTAATTGAGGCAACACCACAACTCCTAATCTGAATAAATTAAATAAATCTACACATAGGTACAGCTTAGTAAATCTGCAGACCATAAAAAGACAACTACTTTAATTACCAGGAGAAGAAAGATTATCTCAAAAGTAATGTTAGGGTTCATTTCTGCAATGCACCTGTCAGAATTGGAACAGTAAGAGAAAATAAGCATGGCTCCCCCATGAGACGACATGCCAAACTGTGAAGCATTCCATGTTTTTTAAAGTACAATAAGCCAGGAATAGAAAGTTATATACCACATGTTCTCATTCATACCTAGAAACTAAAAATGTTGATCTCATAAAGTTTAAAAGTAGAGCAGAGGATACTAGAAGCTGACAAGGGAATGGGGAGGGAAGGATAGGGAGAGGTATGTTAAACGACATAAAATTTCAGCTAGACAAGAGGGATCAGTTCTAGGTTCTATAGCATGGTAAGATGACTACAGTTAACAGTAATATATTATATAGTTTCAAATAGCTATTAAATAGAAGGAGGGCATTGAATGTTTCCAAGACAAAGAAATGATGAATGTTTGAGACAGCAAATATGCTAATTACCTTGATTGCATCACTATCCACCACTTTGTACACCATGAATATGTACAATATTATTTGTCAATTTAAAAATAGAATTTTAGGCTGGGCACAGTGGCTCACGCCTGTAATCCCAGCACTTTGGGGGCCAAGGCGGGCGGATCACTTGAGGTCAAGAGTTCGAGACTAGCTTGGCCTACGAGGTGAAACCCTGTCTCTACTAAAAATACAAAAATTAGCCGGGCATGGTGGCATGCCCCTGTAATCCCAGCTACTCTGTAGGCTGAGGCAGGATAATTGCTTGAACCTGGGAGGCGGAGGTTGCAGTGAGCTGAGATCGCACCACTGGACTCCAGCCTGGGTGACAGAGCGAGACTCTGTCTCAAAAATAAAAAAATAAAATTTTAAAAAGTAATGGAAATTAGACAAAAGCACCTTTTTACAAAGCAGCAAAGGACTTCGGAAGATAATGCAATAATCAAAGTGCCACATGAAAATACAACAGCTATCCTAGAATTATATATTTAGCAAGTCTGTCTTTCAAGAATAAGGGTTAACTCAGCTATAACAAAGACCGAGAGAGTTTTTCATTCTAAATAGCTTAAAGATTATTTCAGCACAAAGAATACTGAATCTAGAAGTGAGTTGGATTTAAGAAACCATCTGAAGAGATGAAACTGGCAAACACTTTGATTCACTTAAATATGAACTGAGTGTAAAAATAATGATAAATGACCAGACCTAGAAGTTTACAAAAAGAAGGAAATAAAAGCAGCCCCAAGTATGGGAGGTGGGGGAGGGAAGCTGGGCATTGTAAGGCTTTTGTGGTGTTAGAGTACAATACAGAGATTAATGAGCTTCAGTGTTCACAAAGTTAATTATGCCTCTTAAAAAATGAAAGTTAACCACTAAAGAATTGAAGTAGAACACATTACTTCCAAGTCAGTGGGGGACTGAGGGGAGGAAAGAAAGCTATAAAACAAAACGTATTTGATCCAATGGAGAGCAGAAGAGACAAAAAATAAAAGACCAAAAAAAAAAAAAAAAAAGCGTGGTAGACCTTTTTGGCCAATGCTTATCTTCACACTCCATTTCCCTGTCCTCTCCCCTGTCTTCCTAACCCCTTGATTTACAGAATGACAAAGCCTCCCGGAAGATCCTCTTGACTCCGTGGCAGATCGGCTGCTGTGTTCCTGGTGTCTGTTCCCAGAGCTCTCAGAACTCCATCATCAGAACCCTTAAAATGCTCCCTTGTGAGTGCACATGGTGGAGGCTCATCTAAAAGTATTAATTCATGTGTTTCCTCTGTACATTAATTTGCTCTCCAGTTCCAAAAGATGGGTTTTCTCCCCTAGTCCAATGCAAAGAGGAAACAAAGAGGAGAAAGAGAGCCACAGCCTGAGCGCCAGATGATGTCTGCTTATGGAGAATTTTAGTGTCCAGGGGGAAGAAGTGGCAGGGGAGAGAGGGTGTCCTGGATGGGGAGGGATAACACATACCTTCTCCTTGGAGGGCTACAGGAAAGGCTGGAAGGAAGATGGTGCCCAGCTGTGCTCAGTGTAGGAGGCCCCCAGCCCCCTGCACTGTGGACCACAAATCATCCAACAGCCCTGAGCACTTATAACTCCCCCGTCATCTTGCCCTGAAATGAGAGTAAGGGACCTGAAGACCTTGGGTAGGGGTAGGACAGAAGGGACCTTGTCCACTGACCAGGATGAAACTGAGGAGAACCGATTATAAATTTTCTGAACAGCTGAAGCAGCTGTGGTCACGAGACCACTGCACATGGCCAGGCATGCTGTGGAGTGTACAACCTGCACGACATTCTTACTGCAGACACAGTGAGCTTTGTTTTAACTGCCAATGTTGGGACAAAGACTCTCCTTGACCAGACTTATTCAGAGTTCTCAAGCAGGCCTTGACCTTGGCCTAGAAGAACTACAACTTGCAGCGCAGGTGATTTCATCCACCCCACTACGGGAAAAGTCTTGAATGAACACCAGCATAGTTCCTATCAGTTCCAGGCTGTGTTCCTAGGATGACAATTCCAGCCCCCTTAAAATGCCTGCCTGAGAAAACTCAATGCTGCCAAAAGAATTTATTGTTTGTTTGGGAGGCCGAGGCAGGCAGATCACAAGGTCAGGAGTTTGAGACCAGCCTGGCCAACATAGTGAAACCCAGTCTCTACTAAAAATACAAAAAATTAGCTGGGCATGGTGGCAGGCGCCTGTAATTCCAGCTACTTGGGAGGCTGAGGCAGGAGAATCTCTTGAATCCAGGAAGTGAAGGTTGCAGTGAGCCAAGATTGCACCACTGCACTCCAGCCTGAGCGACAGTGCAAGACTCCGTCTCAAAAAAAAAAAAAAAAAAATTTACTGTTTGTTTCAGACAACACCTGATGATAGGCCTCCGAGCTCACTTTTCTTAGAACATTTACTTTAGAAAGCTTGCAATTATATATTCTTTTTGTGCCCCTTTGAGACAGAAACCTTCTACCACCCAGAAATGTCCTCTCAAGTATGTGGGAGCCATCTCTTCGAAATGCAAACATTCAGTAAGATAGCTCTCTTGTCTCCCAGTTCCTGAGGGAGAGTAAGATCCTAACTTTGTGGGGCCCTGATCCAGTTGGCAAAACTATGTCCTGTCCTAAAGATAGAGACTTTTGTTTCTCCTCCAGGTAAGTGTCAATTAACAAACCCAGATGGCCTAAACCCATAGACTACCCCCTTACCTTCCTTTAGTCCCTTTCCTTTAGCACATACCACCTTTGTCTCAGGGGAGCTAAGCTGAGGTTTCACTGAGGTCTCTTCCTTACTGCAGTAGTACTGACTAGAATCTGTCTGGTCTTCTTAATTAGTGTCCAGCTTTGTGTTTCTTTGACAATTCCAAGCTGGGGCCAAAAGTTCCATGAGGGCAGGGTCATGCCTGTCTTGTGTAATTGGCCACCAGCAGAGTCAAGGTGCTCAGTAGATATTCACATAATGGATAAATGAACGTAAGATATTTTTTTCACTTAATTTGCACTATGATAGTGAGTTGCATCCCTTAACTGCCATCTTGCAAAAAATACGGTGCTGGACAAATGAATGCACCAAGAAAATGACTTAGGGTTTCTTGAACAAACTCTACCGCCAACTAATCATGGAGTGATTTCACTGCCATGGGTTTATTTTGTTTATTCAACAACCTTTACATCAGTCATGTAAAATGGTCTTCAGTTTCAAGCTTTCTTTCGAAATTTCCTCAGGATAAGAATGAACTAACACAATGATGGAGCAACAAAATTAGCTGCTTTGACACCTACTGTTGTAGAAGGCAAAAATATTTATTTATTATGGTGCTGAGGTATAAGATCTCTAACCATAATCTGGCAAGAACTGCAGGAATTATTGATATCTTGAGCTAAATGTCACAATCAGCATTCTTGCTAAGCAACAATTCATTTGTTATTACAAGTTCAAAATAAATTATTCAGGTAAGACAAAGACAGTCCATTTATAATTCAATTTGTGCTTTTTTCAGCAATATACATCTAAACATAGTGAATACAAGACATTACATAATAGCAAGTATTGTCAGCTATTAAATACATATAATTTAAGAAAGTGGGGTATAGAACAGCAAAAGGATTATAACATTAAAATACAATAATACTTGTGATATGTTACTGATGACAATATACAATTACCCATTAAAAAGTGATGTGGCTTGGCCGGGAGTGGTGGCTAATGCCTGTAATCCCAGCACTTTGGGAGGCTGAGCCGGGTGGATCATTTGAGGTCAGGGGTTCAAGACCACCCTGGCCAATATGGTGAAACCCCATCTCTACTAAAAATACAAAAATTAGCCAGGTGTGGTGGCGGGCACCTGTAATCTGTAATCCCAGCTATTTAGGAGGCTGAGGCAGGAGAATCGCTTGAACCCGGAAGGCAGAGGTTGCAGTGAGCCAAGATTGTGCCACTGCACTCCAGCCTGGAGGACAGAGTGAGACTCTGTTTCCAAAAAAAAAGAAAAGGAAAGGAGAAAAATTTTATGTTTATAATCTTATAATAATTAGTATGCATATGAATGTGGAAAACAATATGGAAAAGGAAGGATACTTTTCTTTTTGGTCCTGTAATTATTGTCATTATTGATGTCATGGTTTTAGTGCCCAAAACCTGCACACACAATTTTTTGATGAGAGAGAGATCCTAGAAAGTACAGAACTTGACCAAAACAAATGAGAAACCTGTTGGGACAGGACAGTGTGCATTGTGCAGACTCTAGCACAAGACTCTGTGTTCAAATTCTGGCTCTGCCACTGACTAGCTAGGTATCCTTCAGCAAGTTAGTCAACCTCCGTAGACCTTGGCTTTCCCATCTACTTGTATTTCATAGGGTTACTCTGAGGATTAAATGAGTAAGTGCTTAAAACAGTATCTGGAGCATCACTGAACTTAAAACAGTTCAGTGTTGGCTAAGTATTATTTTTATTATCAAGTAACCTGTTTACATAGAAGGCTCCTTGTTATGAATGTTTCTGAAGCTCTCACAGATAAAATGTACTTTGATTCTACCCAAGGGTCATAAGTCATACTCATTTCACATGAACCATTATTTTAGTCAGTCCTTTATCTATATTTGAACATTTAGGCATTTTTCTTTTTGCTTTTATGTTCTAATTTTTTTTTTTTTTTTGAGACGGAATCTTGCTCTGTCGCCCAGGCTGGAGTGTAGTGGTGTGATCTCGGTTCACTGCAAGCTCCATCTGGGTTCACGCCATTCTCCTGCCTCAGCCTCCAGAGTAGCTGGGACTACAGGCGCCCGCCACCATGCCCGGCTAATTTTTTGTAGTTTGTTTAGTAGAGACAGGTTTCACTGTGTTAGCTAGGACGGTCTCAATCTCCTGACCTTGTGATCCACCCACCTCGGCCTGCCAAAGTGCTGGGATTACAGGCGTGAGCCACCACGCCTGGCCAATGTCCCAATGTTAATGAAATCTTCAAGCATATACTTTTTTCATTTAGTTGTAAGAATTCAGCGTAGATATTTCTCTCCACACAAGACCATTCTCTGGACATAAGTCATTGCAAGACAAATTCTCTAAGATTCCCTAGTCTAGAGTTTAGGAGAATTGCTGATTTTCTTTGGTGACTTTGTGCAGGAAAAAGACTTGGAAAGTGGAATTGTGAAGAAAACCTCAGCTTTACCACTGGTGTTCCTTAAGTCACAAATCTACCATGGGGAATGTAAAGATGAATTAACACTGGCTATTCCACTCCTGTTTTTCTCATCATAATTACCCTAAAAATATTATAGGTTTACAGAAAAGCCCCGTAGCATCCCATCGAATGTGGATTCTCAATTTGACTTCTGGGCATCCTTCCTCCTTTTGTGTTAACACAGCATGCTTCCCCATGAACACACACAGAGGTAATTCTCTGTACATCCTGCCTCTACAGGCTCATGGACTTCCACAGCCTCAACTCTAGAAGAAAGACTCAAAAATCTGCATTTCTAGCATTTCCAGCTTCCAAATCCCCTTCTCTGGAGCTCTGTGATTGGGACTGCCTCTTTCATTGGAGTGTCCTCTAATTCACCATGCCCAGAGAGCAGGAGGGACTCGGGCAGGCCAGTCAAGGGACATTTTGATGAAAAGGAACATCAAGGGCCAGTGTGTGATGGATTTGAGTCCACCCTAGAGCAAGTCTGTTACTTTCTGTCCATGGTCTTCAAGCTAGATAACACACACACACTTCCCCTATCACAAATGTCCTTCTACCATGTTTCAAAATAACAGAGGTATATCTTCGCCACTGTGAATCTTACATAGACTCTGGAAATAAAAACCTTCTGGGAAATGAAGAAAGGGTTAATGAGATCATGTCCTTGTGAAGCTTCCTTCCGTCGAGGCACTTTGGTAAGGTTTCCATCTTGCTGGCTTTGTAACTATTTTTGTTTAGGGTAAAGCATGGAAACAGAGTCAGAGGTGAGCATGCTGGGCCATGTTGCTATGTTTGATAATAAGACTTACTACCCAACAGGGAGGCAGAAGTGGTAATAAGTTTTTAAGACCCTGTTTCTTCTATTTCCCAGCTGAAGCCAAATTCCTCCTGCATACTGGCCATAAGAGCAGAGCAATGAGCCCAGGACAAAACATTGGCAGCAGAAGAGCTTTATTTCATTAGACAAGAGAACATGGCAAAGCTCTGTGTCTCACCTGTGTATTTATCTTAGAAGGCAACCTCAGAAGTGGGATGGCCATCTCAGCACACACATTAACACAAAGGGTTTGAATCTAAAAAATTGGAAGGTAGGATTTCCCAACAGAGAAGAAATCTGACTTGGTTGCTGGATTTGCTGAAGAGGACTGGCTTTGCAGATTTTGTTAAAAGGTGACCATTTTACTAATTGAGTGACATGAATGAGCCAAAATTTGCCATTCTCAAGTTTTTGACAAAAGTATTTTAAAAGAAGATTTAAAAATACTGCATCATATTACAAAGGTGTACTAACTGAACAATATTTCAATCTTACTTCTTCTAACAGTATTAATCAATTATAGAAGGTATCTGTAATAAAATAGGTATAATTAATGTCATTTAGGAAAGCTTTTTTTTGGTAGATGTTCCAGAAACTGAGACAATGACTTTAATTTGGGCCAATGAAATCTGTTTGAAAGTTAGCTGGTTTCTAGTACCTTTAAAAAATAAAGGAGAACCTAATCAAATTGTCAGATAATAGGACCTAAAAAATAATTTTTTTGTGATTTTTGGCACGAGCCCTGGAAGGAGTTATAAAAATTGAGTGACGCTTAGTGACTTCCTCCATTCCTATGTACTTATTCACAGATTATTACCATAACCATGGCCCTAAATACAAACAGAATTGAATCTAAAAATTGCCCTAACTACTTACAAGAGTGAAATTAAAAAACAACCACAACAACAAACCAAACATATATATATATAGAATTGATGCCAAAACTGTCTCATTTTAACAGGAAATAGCCCTCAGTCGTGGGTACTGGAACACCAGAGAAATAAAAGCCCCTTCCTACTCAGTAAGAGATACATTTCGGATAAAATTCTATATTTTTTCTACTAAAAATGTATAACGTGCAATCAACTGTGTACGAATCACAACTGTAAAATATATTAATCTAGATATTTCTCATATATAAAAACTCTATGTTTACAAAGAATTAAAAAAATCTAATTCTCCCTATGTACTTATTTTTGTTGACAGGACATATGACATAGTGATGAGGAAGACTTCCTGTCAGAGGGATATACTGTATTAGGATAAAATGCAGTGGGGTTGGTGAAATAGAAATGTAAGTTCCAGGGGGAAAAGAATAATGTAAATATTCAACTGTTAATGAAGAGCTTTACATGTCTTTTATAAACTGATCATGGAAACTCTCAAAGTCTATAATATTCAGATTCAGTTACACAGATAACTTTATTGTAAAATGTCGATATTTAAGTAAATACAGATAATATACTTTGATACTGATTAGACTTATGAAACACATTTTTTAAATGTCAACATTAAAAGTGCAAAACTCGTGAGTTGAAGGGAGAGCTAAAGACAGGCAGGCAAACTGTAACCATAAGAGACCAGGTGTGCAAAAGGGAAGCACAGAGGCTGCTCCCTGAGCGGGAGCTCTCAGCTTGCCTGGAGAAAACCGTGGAGAAAGACAGTGGGCAATGAGGGTCTGGAGGGTTCTCCGTGTGGAGGCAGGATATTTTGACTCTCTTATATTGGATTTGAGGTCATTCCAGGCTTTGGAACTGGGAAGGGAAATGGTTTAGCTTAGCATTATTGAACAAATACAAGGTAGGAAGCAGGCTGTGAGAGCCTTCAGAGGAACAATAGACAGCCAGCTCTTGATGATGAGAATGCTGGAGAGGGTGCTTCCTACTTCACCAGTTCTCTGGGGAGAAGAACATGGCCAGCCCAAAGGGGTCTCAGGAGGACTGCGGGTGTGCGAGGATGTGTGTGTGCACGTAAGTGTGGAGTGTGTGAGAGAGTGTGCAAATCTATAGTATGTGTGAGAGTGTGCAAATCTGTATTGTGTGTGAGAGTGTGGGGTGTGTAAATATGGTGTGTGTGGTGTGTGTGAGTGTGGGGGGTGTGTGTGAGATAGAGTGTGGGGTGTGTAACTATGGTGTGTGAATGAGTGTGTATGACTGTGGGGTGTGTATGGTGTGTGTGGTATGTGAGTGTAACTGAAGGGTGCATGTGAGATAGAGTGTGGAGTGTGAGTGTGGGGTGAGTGTGGTGTGGTGACTATGGTGAGTGTAGGAGAGAGTGTGGGGTGTGTGACTACGGTGGGTGTGTTAGGGTGGGTGAGTGTGTGAATGTGAGTATGAGTGTATGTAAGAGAAGTACAAGTGTGTGACTGGTGTGTGTAGGATGTGCTTGTGTGTGAGTGTGGAGTGTATGACTATGATAGGTGTATGTAGGGTGTGTGTGTGTGTGTGACAGAGTATAGGGTGAGCGTGCGAATATGTGTGGTAAGTGTGTGGGGTGTGTGAGTGGGTGTGTGAGAGACTGTGGGATGTGTGACTATGGTGGGTGTGTATAGGGGGAGTATGCAAATGTGTGTGGTGTGTAACAGGGGTGTGTGTGAGTGTGAGTGTGTGAGTGGGTGTGTGAGAGACTGAGGGATGTGCGACTATGGTGGGTGTGTATAGGGTGAGTGTGTGGATGTGTGTGGTGTGTGTGAATGTGGGGGGTGTGTGTGTGAGAGAGAGAGTGTGGGGTATGTGACTATGGTGGGTATGTGTAGGGTGAATGTGTGAATGTGTGTGGTTGTGTGTGTGAGAGAGTGTGGGGTGTGTGACTATGGTGTGTGTGTGTGTGTGTGTAGGGTGTTGGAGTGTGTGCGTTGAGGGTCGAGATGACTTAGGGGCAATGGCAGGAAAGACATGGGTTGTCATTGCTCAGACTGAACGGGGCAGCCACAGCTGACAGAATCAGGGACCCAGTGCCAGCTCCAGGGGCCTGTGAACCGGCGCCTCCACTGAGAACCCTGTGCTGGGTTTAATGCTCTGCTGTCGCCATCTTGAAATCCTTAATAATTTTTGCACAACCTGTCCCGCATTTTCCTTTGTCACTGGGGCCACGGTTATGTTGCCAGTCCTGGAAGCGGTCTCCCTTCGTCAGAGGCCCCCACCTGCCCAGCATACTGACATCCCCTTCACCTTACCACTCCTCTCCCAGTGGGCAGAGTCCTGCTGATCCTTGTCTTACCATGTGCCACACCTGTTCTTCATGCAGCAGTGCCTGATACAGATTTAGGGGCTCAGAAAATGGAGAAATCGTTCAGGGCTGGGGGAGCTATAGAAGTTTATTTAGCAGAGGCAGCGATTGCTCTGTGCCAAAAGGCAGGTCCCACCCTCTCCTTGCGCCACTGTGCACGGTCCTGGGCATCTGTCCACCCAGGACGCATCGCTTTGCAGGGGGCTAATCAATGCCTCTCCACAGGTGGCAGGAAGGCGTTCTAGGGCAACGGAGCCTTTCTCTGATTTACATAAAGTCATCATCTGGAAACGTTGTTTCTCTGTGTGAGTGTGTGGGGGTGGGTGGGGGGATTCCGCTCCCTCTTCCACTGAATGAGTGAGTTCCTACCATGGTAAGACTGTGACCCCCACCCATGCCCCCAAAAGAAGAGATTTTCCTTTTTCTTTTTGTTCTCATCTTTCCTAATTTTCTTGAGTGTACACAAAACAAGAACTATTTTTTTTTTCCTCCATAAGTTCTCCTTTGGATTACATCACACTAGAGAAAGGTGCCCTGGGACCAGGGATGGGGGCTTTTGTGTTCCAGTTAATAGGCGTTTTTTCCTTTCTTTAAGAATTTAATTTATTGGACAATATGAATGAGTTTGAGAGATATGTGCCTGTCCTTTAGCTCACCGATCTCCTACAACCATCGGTGCTTTTATGAAATGAATATGATGCACACACTACCATGTATATACTTAAAAATGACTCAAGGGCAGGGGGAAAATAAAACTCAATTTAAAACATAGTTCAATTTTTTTTCTCACTTTCTGATGTACATGAATGTAAAATATTACAAATTCTCCTTCATATGAGTTTTAAAACTACCATAGATTTAAATTTAATAAATAAAGTATGTAATGTAACTTCAAACTTAATTAAAAACTTGCCGAGCTGACTTCGTAGCCGTGCATACTGTGGAAGAAACTATCAAAACACACTCCTAGCGCCTCTCCCCGGAGCCCGGCCCATCTCCCACTCAGGGCAGAAGTGTGCAGAGAGAGCGGCCCACTGCACTTCTTCTGAGGGCGTTAAATCAATGAGGCAGGAGATTCATGCATATGCAGTTACCCTCTGAGAGCCGAGACCTGTGGCAAACTACCCTGGACTCGAATGCTGAATGAGATCATCATAGAGGTGTTGGCTGTTTGTCATCAAAGCAGGGTTCACTTATGCAAAACTGAACAATCGAATGCAACAAACCCTAGACACTGATTAAAATAGTTGTCTTAGAAACAATAAGACCTATTTGGGTTCAGATAAAATCAGGTAAAGATAGAGGCAGTGCCTACTTTTTAAAATTAAAATACCTGCAAAATACTAAACTCTTTAGAATACCGAAATATCAAAATCCCATAATGTGTCAAAATTAGGAAACAAACACATATCTCCTAACAGTATTGGAGAGGAAGGAGAACAGTCAATCATTTGCCGATAGGAGGGATTTCACCCGCTATAGCACACTGATGGTAAGATAAGAATAATACAAAGTGGTTGCAGGAGATGTGGAAAATTCCAGGCGGCAGTTTCACATGACTAGCAAAAGGACACTTGAAATAGCTGCAGAAGCTGTGAGCTTATAAAATCCTGAAAAACCAGGGTGTGGACCAAGTTGGCTAAGACCGACTGGACCCAACGTGGTGCCGGATTTGGCCTGGGTTTCTCCTAGAACCTCATTATATGCTCATTAACATCCTCAATCACACACCCACCACCTCGTGACAGTTCTGGGAATACCTATATTTGGTGTAAAAACGGGTGGCACCACAGTTCCGAGAAATTTCTACCTTCTTCCAGGAATTTTCATGAATATTCCACCCCTTGGTTAAAGAAACCCATAAAGGTAGCAGCTCAAATCCACGGAGCAAACTCACTCTTTAGTATGCCTGCACTTCCTTTTTTTGAGTATGTACTTTTTGTTTTGCAAATAAATCTCCCAACTTTCACGATGTTTGGATTCATCCTCAAGTTCCTTCTCACAATTGGTGTAAAAAGTCTGGACATAGGCTTGAGTCCAGGTCCTACCGGTATCTGGGGATGACTCCAGCCCACCAGTATCAATGGTGCCAGCCTAAGATGGAAGTGATGATGCCCGTGGGCTCTGCTTTCTGGGGCAGTAACATAAGAAGTATGGCTACCAAGCGGGGAGGGCTAGTGGTTGTTCAAGTTACCAGGCAGATCTGCTGCCCTGTGGCTGTGTGGGCAACTTCCTGAGGCAGCTAGCCTTGCCCAGGGCCTGGCCCCCAGGGGACGCCTTTGTGTGTGGATGGAAGTTGAGAGCTCCTTTAGGAAGCCTGACAAGGTGACACAGGGCTTCCCAGACTGTGTGACCTCACATACAGTGCAGTGCACAGCCCTGTGAAGTTTATATTCCCCTTTTAAGACTGAAGCCCCAGTAACGAACACCATACCATTAACACTTCTTTCTTTTTCTTGGGAAATAAATAGAATTAGCAATATGTGACAGTTATCTATTGCTATTAAGTCATTCTTAGGATCTGGGAATCCTGCTATGTAAAAAGTAAATCACACTTGTGGCAGTAAGTAAGGGGAACACAATGATTGCCAAAGTCTTGGGAAAAAAAATCTCCCTCATTAAAAAGCAGTCCTTCAGAGAAACCTGCATTGGGCCTGCCTCAGATGAGGTAGCAGGGTGCCGAATGCTGGTTGCCACAGCACAGTTATTTTGGCTCAAGGAAGGTAATAAAAGGTGAAGAGTGGCCGGGCGCAGTGGCTCATGCCTGTAATCCCAGCACTTTGGGAGGCCAAGAAGGGTGGATTCCAGAGGTCAGGAGTTCGAGACCAGACTGACCAACGTGGTGAAACCCTGTCTCTACTAAAAATACAAAAACTAGCCAGGCTGGTGGCAGGTGCCTGTAATCCCAGCTACTTGGGAGGCTGAGGCAGGAGAATTGCTTGAACCCGGGAGGCGGAGGGTGCAGTGACCCGAGATCATGCCATTGCACTTCAGCCTGGGTGACAGAGTGAGAAAGGGTGAAGAGCATCCCCTTCCCCTTCTGTTGAAGCATTTGCCTGGTTGAAACTACAGAGCTTGGCCATCTTAAAGGATTTCAGAGAAAGGACAGGCAGGGACTAGCCAAGAAAAGAAGGTCCTTGTCTCTGATTTGAGCAAAGTTTTGCAGAAAAGAAGGGTCCAGGGAGCACACACACAGGTTTATGGTTTTTCTTTCTTTTTTAAGGTTAGGGTGGCTTTCCAGTAAAGACCGGAAAACCTGCTAGACAAATTCTCAAATAGCTGTAATACTAGCTTTATAGTTTTTCATGCACTGCATCTGAACTGATCAGAGAATGAATGAGAATCCCAGATTTTTAAGGAAGAGAAAATCTCACTTTAGTTCAGCATTTAAAAAAATGCCTACTAAGATTAAGATTTAGTGATTAAATGCTGACTAAATACAGAAATTACCATGGCCTTATAAACCAAAAAATAGAATTCCAAGTCCCTCAACTGACTGAACAGATCCTCCTCTTGGCCAAGAGGACCCAAAGAAACCTGAAAAACCAGTTCAGGCCATACGGGACATGCCCCATGATACCCTCCTCCCTTTGGAGTTCAGGCACAATTGACCAGCATTAACATTAAAATAGAGATCCCAAGACTGACAGAACAGACTCTTTGTAACAATAAGTTACCAAATTCCAAACATGTTTGCATAGCATCACATAACACATAGCCAGTGCTGAAGGGAATCAAAGTATTTAACTCCAAAATACATTTTTTGACATATTTTGAAATGGCCCTGCAAAGCCGTCTCTTGTCGGGGGCATTCACAGTCTGCAGAGAATCTCCTTCCCTTACTAGGTCTTTCTGTTAGAGTACACAGTTAGGCAGACAGGAACAGAGCAGTAGAGGCCACCCAGGAATGTCAACCTGTATGTAACCTTCAGGCAAAGGTCAGGCAGTTGTTAACTGTCTCTCTAAAATAATAATTGGTTGCAGCCAGTGCCAGGGAAAGGCAGTCTCTCACTAGATAGAAAATATGTGAAGTGGTCAGGTGCAGTGGCTCATGCTTGTAATTCCGGCAATTTGGGAGGCTGAGGCGGGTGGATCACTTGTCAGGAGTTCAAGACCAGCCTGGCGATGGTGAAACTCTCTACTAAAATTACAAAAATTAGCTGGGTGTAGTGGCGGGCGCCTATAATCCCAGCTACTTAGGAGGCTGAGGCAGGAGAATTGCTTGAAACCGGGAGGCAGAGGGTGCAGTAAGCCAAGATTGCGCCATTGCACTCCAGCCTGGGTAACAGAGCAAGACTCCATCTCAAAAAAAAGACAAAAGAAAACACGTGAAGATAGGAAGATACAATACATATAAAATTTTGGAAAAAGGGCATAAGATAGGAGTTCGGCAAGACTGGTTTCTCAAGATACAGGTCACGAAGATCCTGCTGATGAAACAGGATGCAGTCAAGGGGCCGGCCAAAACCTGCCGAAGACAAGATGGCTAAAAATGAAACTGTAGTAGTCCTCACTGCTCATTATTCGCTAATTATAATGCATTAGCATGCTAAAAGACACTCTCACCAGTGCCATGACAGTTTACAAATGCCATAGCAATGTCCAGAAGTTACCTTATATGGCGTGAAAGGGAGGGAGACCATCGGTTGCAGGAATTCCCCTCCCCTTTCCTGGAAAACTCATGAATAATGCACCCATTATTTAGCATATAATGAAGAAACAGCCATAAAAACAGCCAGCCGGCAGCCGTTGGGGCTGCTCTGCCTATGGAGTAGCCACCCTTTTATTACTTTACTTTCTTAATAAACTTGCTTTCACTTGACCCTGTCAGCCGGCTCCTGAATTCCTTCCTGTGTAAAGCCAAGAGCCCAGGTGGCCTTCCAGGCTGAATCCCAATTTTGGGGTTTGCCCTGTGACAGCAAGGATATAGAAATGTATATACAACCTAAACAGATGGGGAAAGATACCTATTAAAATAAGATCTAAAAAATAAAGTATACCAAAATGTTGACATTGATTGTTACCAGCTGGTAGCATTAAGGACAATTTTTTTTTCTTTATACTTTTCTATATTTTCCAATGTCCTAAAATAAGCATGCATAAGTTATTACTATAATTAGGAGATTTAGTTGAATTTATTAAAAGAATCTTCAATAATGTATCATTTTTTTCTTTTTATGATGTTTATCTTTACTTATTTAGTCATTTTTATTGATACATATTAGATATATGTATATTCAATGTACATGTCATATTAGGTTCGTGTGAAAGTAATAATAATTTGATACATTCATATAATCAAATCAGGGTAACTGGAATATCCATCAACTTAAATATTTATCTTTTCTTTATGCCAGGAACATTCAAGTTATTCTCTACTAGCTATTTTGAAATGTACACCCAATTAATGTTAGTGATAGTCACCCTAGTGATCTATTAATACTAGGTCTTATTTATTCTAAATGAATCATGTGTCACTTTTTAAAGGAGCACTAATTATTGGCTAAGCCATCAAAAATGTATTTTGTACTTTGTGTTTTCCATCAGTCCTCCTATTCTACTGCATAATATGAGTTTGCTGTATTATTTGAGATTATTTGATTCTGCTGAAGAAGACAAGAAAAGCAAATTAAGTGGATGAAATACATAAGCAATGTAAAAGCATAGATAGCGAGTTAGCAAGTGGTTTGTATGCCACAGGAGAATCTCGTAGTCTGTGTTAAGTCCCGACAGTGAGTAAGCAAATGGCCTGTGAGGCCTGGGCAGAATTAATCATATATGCTAAATGCTGACAGTAAATTAGAAACCTGAAATGCTAAACGTAGAAAATGGAATATATGACAGCAAAAATGTGTTACTTAGATCTAGAAAAGAATGGGTAGACCGAGTTATGAGCACACACCTGTGGGTGACAGCTGGGTCACGCCTGACATTGATGATCCACTGGTGACACCTAGTATGTCCCCATTCTGGCTCTGCATGTGTTTTGTCCAAGAGGTGCAATTAGAAAGCATGGCAGTTTCACAGCTAACTGGCAAGCTACAGCTATAGGCTGGCTACATCGCTGTAATAGAGCTAAGGTATGTCAGTGGCCTCACTTACCTTCTAGTCTGGGAGTACTCTTGCTCAAACTCAACTCTGGCATCTTAATGACACCATCATTGGACAAGGCTCCTGTGGCAGACAGACAGGACACATGAATCCTACTAGCCTAAATCCTACTAGCCCAGGATTTAGGTAGCGTGGACCTTCCTCCTACACATATATATATATATATATGTATATATATATATATATATATATCCATCCCAAGTGTGTTAATCTACCCCATAGTTTTCGATTGTTTGTGTTTTATATTCATTTAGTAAACTGTGGGATTCAAGCATCTTAATTTGGTCTATGAGCCTTTTTGTTTTGTGATTTCTGGGATACCTTGCTTGGTGAGTACTTGCCCACGGTCCTTCACTACACAGCTGTGGAAGGGGGAGAATATTCTTGTCTTTCACAGAATGGTATTAATACTTGAGACAGACTCCAGTTTGGAATTTGACATGAAGTCACGCAGTGACCTATTAGCAGTCAGAAACAAGACTGGGTCTAAATCAGGAAGGAATAGTTTACACAGAACAATCCCTTATAAACTTAGAGGCCTTGAATAAGGGAGGAGATGAGTTTGGAACATGGAGGGAGAGCATTCTGGGAAGTGGATCTGTGTGCAGATGGGTCTGTTTGGAAACCTTAAGACTGCCCCATTTGGGATGGTTGGAGCATTTCTCAATCTTTCCTTTAGCAGCAAGCTCTCTGGCCCTTGGAGACAGCGTAGAAAGATGAGGACTGAAATTATTCCACAAATGTATCACTGATCGACTGAATATGAGAAATAGTTCTCAATCCATGGCTCCCCTATATCAATGTATTTCATTGTCATTTTTCCTTTGAAAATCCCTCAAGCTTATCCGGATTTAGTTGTACAATGAAGAATTACATTATCCCTCCCCACCCCCACTGTGACTATAAAACACATTCCGGCCAGGCGCGGTGGCTCACGCCTGTAACCCCAGCACTTTGGGAGGCCGAGGCGGGTGGATCATGAGGTCAGGAGTTCAAGACCAGCCTGACCAATATGGTGAAACCCCGTCTCTACTAAAAACACAAAAATTAGCCAGGCATGGTGCTGCACGCCTGTAATCCCCTAGCTACTCAGGAGGCTGAGGCAGGAGAATCGCTTGAACCTAGGAGGTGGAGGTTGCAGTGGGCTGAGATCGCACCACTGCACTCCAACCTGGGTGACAGAGTGTGACTTTGTCTCAACAAACAAACAAACAAAACAAACAAACAACAACAACAAAAATTTCCACAGCTGTGACCATGGGTGTGTGAAAGAAATATCAGACGTAAAGAGCATTTATTTGCTTTGAATATACCTAGCAAGTTTTTCTCTCTCCCAATATTGGCTCCTGAAATATTGAATGTTACTAACCTTCCCCTTCTTAGAAAACAAAACAACACACCAAAAGCCCCGAGATTCAAAATATGTTGCAGGTCTGCTTGTGTATTCTATGTACCAGGCACTTTTGGAGCTGGGCAGTGAGGTGAGTTTGACTGACATTTTATGAGACGTATCTGCTTAAAGTTTGGTTAATTGCCAAAAGTCTTGTTATCAACTTCCATTGGTAATTGTGCATTTAATACAATATGACAGAAACTCTCTTCTCCAGTGCAAAAAGTTTTCTTAAGTAATGGATCACTTAAAAACAATAAAATGCCTCCAGAAACTTTTAACCCCATGTATTTATTTTTCATAATAAGGTCAAGTTCTCTCTCTCTTCTTTTTTAAAATGTGTTTTACTAAATGGTATTCACATTATCTTTACAAGAAGCAGCAGCTTCATGATATCCAGGTCTAGGTTTTCCAAAGTGGTGTGAGCTCTTGGATAACTTAAAGTACTAGCAAAGCGACCTGCAGGCAATCTCTTTTTGTATTTTAATGATTTTCCAATAAGCTTTTGTAACAGTCTCATATTTTGCTATTCCCTGCGTCATCTGTGGACCAGCAGTGTCCCTATCGCCTGGGAGCTAATTAGAAATGTGAAGTCTCAGGCCCTATCCTCCCCTACTGAATCAGAATCTGCCCTTTACCAAGCTCTCTGGGTGGTCTGTGTGCACATTAAAATCTGAGTAGCTATGATATGGCCTATTCAGTTCCTATTTCAGTAGCAATTTTAAAAGAGATTCGTTCTTTCTTTCTGTCCTCATATTTTATAATATTATGTACTATTTAACTAAATTATGTCATTGTAAAAGTAAGTATTACTGGCATAAACAAGCTTGGGCAAACACACAACTGCCTCTGTAAGCATTCAGCTCGACTGTGAGAAAGGAAGCGAATGAGTGTAGGATTAGCCAAGTGCGCCTCACCCTGTGGGCATCACTCAGGATGCATGACAGAGGGAAGAGAGTTTCTAGGAATCCAGAGATTGGCTTAAGTGTGGGCTGTTTAAAAGAACCAGCCCTATAATTGTAATTGATATTCACTGATGACTTTTCATGAATTGTTTCTAACTCCCATGACAAGATGGCAGGAGGGTGTTAGCAGAAGGCAGTGTACTGCTGGCCAAGTATCCCCAGTTCTTCCCCCTCCAGCCACTCACAGAATTGCTCTTTCTGGCCAGATGTGGCATGGGGGCAGGAGGCTCATCTGGTCAATGAATTGTGAGCCAAAGTAACATGTGTTATTTCCAGCCAGTACATTTAATTTTTAGTGAACTCCTCCTAGCCCTTAATTTCCCTTGGGCCCAGCAATATCAGAGGTGCCAGCCACGAGCCAGCAAGGAAACACCGTCAACATTTTAGTTGCCTGTGGTTCTGGAGTTTCTCACAGCAGAACCTAGTCAGTGCTGACCGAGACAGTATTCTCACTTAGAGGGTACAGCCTGAGGTTAGTGATTACACTCAAGCACACCATCTATCAGGAGTTAGCTTTAAAATGCCTTCATATGGATGGTGTGCTTGAGTTTAACCATTAACCTAGGATTGGGTAAATAACACTGAATTTCCTTGAGTTAAAATCCCCACACACCAATCGTAGGAGAAGTTATTTAGCTCCTACAGGAGTGTTCAGTTCAGAATGTGGCTTTCCTTCAAAAAACTCAATCTAAATCTGTATCAGAGGAGGCTGCTAGTTGATCTATGGGATTTGGAAATAACTTTTCATCAACCAGAGTATTGTACAGGCATCTCCAACTTGGAATGAATGGGGCTGAAGAAACTGGTGAGCCAAGAAAACAATCCCTTTGAAGAGATATCCTCAGTCTAGAACCACATTCTGCCCTGTGCCCAGAGAACATCCCTCACCTGATCCCATCACAAGGTAAGCCGCTCCTGTCATCAAGATATTTGCTTTTTTTTTTTTTTCTCTTGAGACGGAGTTCACTCTTGTCACCCAGGTTGGTGTGCAATGGTGCAATTTTGGCTCACTGCAACCACCTTCCAGTTTCAAGCGATTCTCCTGCCTCAGCCTCCTGGGCAGCTGGGATTACAGGCACCCACCACCACGCCCAGCTAATTTTTGTATTTTTAGTAGAGACGGGGTTTCACCATGTTGACCAGGCTGGCCTCAAACTCCTGACCTCATGATCTACCAGCCTCGGCCTTCCAAAGTCCTGGGATTACAGGCGTGAGCCACCGTGCCCGGCCAGGATATTTGTTATGTTTGTGCTGGAATTAGTCCTTCCTACAAGGTATGTGCTACGGTGCCAAAAAGGCAGTGGTAGGGTCTTCACAGAGTCCATGGATAGGACAGTCAGCCGTTTAGTGCTTGCTTGCTAACAGGTGACCAAATTCAGTCTGCGACTGGCTTGTGCTGTAGCACATCACTTTTTAGTGTAGTTTTGGGGTAGGAGATACAGAGCTCCCACCTGCCTCTAAATGTCGGAGCTTGCCTATAATTACCAAAAGAATCTGATGATTATCAAAAGAACCTATTTGGTCAAATTGGGTGAGAAGGCAGACGAATAGACAAGAAAGGCAAGCTTGAAGGACTTGGAAATAAATCCAACTATTAAAGATTATCATTGTTAATATAGAAAAAGCAAATTATACTATCAATGAAAAGCCCAAATTCAATCACATAAAATCAAAATTTCAAACAACATTAATTAGGCATATTAGTAATAGAAGTCACAAAAACGACTTTAGAATGAGTAAAAGGTAATAGTGTCTAAAGGAATAAAATATAGATAATATAAGGAACTATTACAAAGTAAAATAAAAACCCTAAAATTTGAAAGCATGAATCAAAATAACAAAATGAGCTAAAGTTTACCTAAAATTATGGTATGTGTGGTGGTTCAAAATATGTCCACAGATTCCTTGACACTACCTTCAGCAGGTGGAGCCTGAGAGGCTGCACTTCGTGACTCACTCCTAGTGAAGAGAATAGAGCAGAAGTGATGTGCGACTTCTGAGACCAGGTCTTAAAAGACATCATGACTTGTGACTTGCTCTCCTCTGTGACCATTTGCTCTGGAAGAGGCATCTGCCATGTTGTGAGGACGATTGAGCAGCCCTATGGAGAGGTCCGCGTAGCAAGGAAAACAGCCATGTGGTGAGTCCTCATAGGAGCAGGACCCGGCAGACCAGTCAAGCCCTCAGACACTGTAGTTTTGACTGACATCTTGACTGCAACCTCATGAGAGACTGAGGCAGAGCCTTCCAGATAAGCCACTCTAGACACCTGCCCTCAGAAACTGTGAGAAAATCAATGCGGTCATGTCCCTTAATGGCTGGGATATGTCCTGGGAAATGTATCATTGTGTGAACATCCTAGAGTGTACTTAAACAAATCTAGATGGTTCAGCCTAAGACACACCTAGACTATACAATATAACCTATATAACCTATAGCTCTTAGGCTGAAAATCTGCATAGCATGTTACTGTTCTGAATACTGTAGGCAATTGTAATGCAATGGTAAGTATTTGTGCATCTAAGCATATCTAAATGTACAAAAGGCACAATCAAATTATGGTATAATCTTTTTTTTTTTTTTTTTTTTTTTTTTTTTTGAGACCGAGTCTCTCTCTGTCGCCCAGGCTGGAGTGCAGTGGTGCAATCACGGCTCACTGCAAGCTCCGCTTCCCGGGTTCACGCCATTCTCGTGCCTCAGCCTCTTGAGTAGCTGGGACTACAAGTGCCCGCCACCATGCCTGGCTAATTTTTCTGTATTTTTAGTAGAGACAGGGTTTCGCTGTGCTAGCCAGGATGGTTTGATCTCCTGACCTCATGATCCGCCTGCCTCGGCCTCCCAAAGTGCTGGGATTACAGGCGTGAGCCACCGCGCCCGGCCATGGTATCATAATCTTAACGGGACCACTAGCATACATAATGTTCATCTTTGACTGAAACATTATTATGTGGTATAGGTGTGTAATTGTTACTTTAAGCTACGAACTTTTAGGTAATTTATAAAGCACAAACAGATAATGAGCACAAACTGCCAGAGCTATGTTTTATAAATAAGCAAATAAATCATCTAGGGGTTAGAAATGAATCAGAGAAGGCGTGTTCTAATAGAATCCTCCCGTTTAAGAGAGGTGACTTCTGAGCATGAAATTCCCAAAGAAGCTCTGTGAGGATTATCTTGCTCTTGATCTTCGAGCAAGTGAGCCCTGGAAACCACCCGTTATCCAGGACCTACCAAGTAATATAGGCCCATCCTCTCCTGCAATACATCTAAGGGTTCTTCAACATACAATCTAACCCATATCCCATTCCAGCTTGCTGGAGCCAGCTGACACTGCCTTGTGAGAGAAGATTGTTAAATTTTCAGAAATTCTGCATGTCAATTGTTAAATAAAACCATGAAATCATTATTACAAATTAGATTATGTAACTTAAAATTAAATTATATTAAAGGAAAATGTAATAAATACCAAAACCTCATCATATCCTAATGATTTTACTACATTATACAGTCATCTGTGCTTTTGAAGTACTTCTGTGTGCACTGAATCTATAATGATGGAAATTCTACTATTAAATATAGAAAAAAACAAGCCAAAGTGCTCTTTCCTACTCTCACACAATAATCAGCAAAGAATACTTCTGTGACCCTTGGCCACCAAAATGTGTGGGGATTTTTCCCCGCCAAGCAGTCTTTCAGGGTATTCTCTAGTGGACAGTAGCTGAGTGTCCTCTGATTCAATTCTGATACTCTGTACCTGGAGACAGCATCAGATCTCACAGGTTGAGGGCTCAGTCCCACAAGATTGGCCCCACTTCAGATGCTAGTTGCAAGAAGTAGGTTGTCACCTATAATTCTGAGCCAGTTCCCACCATTTACCCCTCAAGTTTGATTAATTTGCTGGGAGCTTACAGAACTCAGTGAAACACTTTAGTTATGTTTATCAGTTTATCATAAGGGATATTGCAGAAGATACAGGTGAACAGCTAGATGGAGGAGACACACAGAGCAAGCTCTGGGGCATGGGGATTGGACCTTCCGTGCCCTCTCTAGGTGTGCTACCCTTCAGGAATCTCCCCATGTGTTCAGCCATCACGAAGCCAGCCCCTTCCCCCCCCACTATCTCTGTCCTTTTGGGTTTTTAACAGAAACTTCACTGCACGGGCATTGATATGGTTTGCATCTGCATCCCCACACAAATCTCATGTTAAAGTATAATCCCCAGTGTTGGAGGTGGGGCCTGGTGGGGGTGGGGTGTGACTGGATCATGGGGGTGGTTCTAATGGTTTAACACCATGCTCCCTTGGTACTGTATAGTGAGTGAGTTCCCCTGAGATCTCATTGTTTAAGGGTGTGTGGTACCTCCCCGCATCTGTTCCTCTTGCTCCAGCCATTTACCTTCCCCTTTACCTTCTGCTATCACTGTAAGTTTTCTGAGGCCTCCCCAAGCAGATGCCACTGTCATGTTTCCTGGACAGCTTGCAGAACCATGAGCCAACTAAACCTCTTTTCTTTGTAAATTACCCAGTCTCAGATATTTCTTTATAGCAACATGAGAACAGATGAATACAGGCATGATTGGTTAAATCATTGGCCATTGGTGATCAACTCAACCTTGAGCCCCTCTCCCTTCCCCAGAAGTTGAGGGGTAGTGCTGAAAATCCCAATCCACTAATGTTCTTTCTTATGACCAGCCCCTATCTTGAAGCTATCTAGGGACGTCCAGCAACCAGTCATTTCTTTAGCACGAAAAAAAAAGCACTCTTATTTCTCCAGAGATTCTAAGGATTTTAGAAACTCTATCTCAGGAAATTGGGATGAAGACCAAATACATATTTCATAGTATCACAGCTATATAATGGTTTGCTACTGGGCATCTCTTCCCAACTCAATGTTCAGTAGCATCACACTGATAGCTTGAAATTGGACATGGTGAGAATATAATGTAAGAATTGGTGGGGCAGTGGCTGACACCTGTAATCCCAGCACTTTGGGAAGCGAAGGTGGGCAGATCACGAGGTCAGGAGATTGAGACCATCCTGACTAACACAGTGAAACCCTGTCTCTACTAAAAATACAAAAAATTAGCCAGGCGTGGTGGTGGGCGCCTGTAGTCCCAGCTACTCAGGAGGCTGAGGCAGGAGAATGGCATGAACTCAGGAGGCGGAGCTTGCAGTGAGCCAAGATCTAGCCACTGCACTCCAGCCTGGGCGACAGAGTGAAACTCCGTCTCAAAAAAAAAAAAAAAAAAATTAAATTAAAAAAAAAAAAGAATTGGCAAATGCTACAAATCACGTCTTGATTTATTGTTTTTTTTTTAATTGTGTAGTCTTAAAACAGTGATGAAGAAAATGTTAATAGCATAGATTAAACTTAAAAGTGTGCCTACACTTGTTACATTGTAAGTAGCAAAAAACATTGATGATATATTCTTCCAGTATTCAGAAAAATTCTATCCTTAGCAAAATAGTTACTCACATTCCAGAAGAATAAGTGAAGTTCCAATATATGTCTTACTAGTTAAGATAAATGAAAGTATCAAACAGCATTCAATTTGAATTATACTCATCCATCTGTTGTAACCATAGATTGACTATGGATCGTCAGAAATTTGGCAAAAATCAAGGTAAACATTGTATGAAAATCAACTGACTTCACAGAATTTATATAAAGAAGATTTTACATTTTATTATTATTTGTAAACTGTGCGCTACACATCCTTTATATTAGCAATATTTTAAAATAAGTGTATGTGTATATATATTCTTCATTTTTCAAAAATTGTCAGGTTTTAAATGTTTACCAGCATACCAATGACACTAACTCATGCTGACTATAGTAGATAAATTACTTTACTTAATAATGAGTCTCCATTGTGTATTGGGGGCGGAGGATGTTTGCAGTATCTTTACCTGCGGGCAGGAGCAGGAAAACTAGGAATAAGGGAGGAAAACCAGGTATCTATTCTCCAGCCTGGCTCCACCTACCAGGTCGACAAGGAAGTGAGACTTGTGGTAGAAGTGGAAGAGCTGTTTTCCCAGGGGAAAGGTTTATGAGACTGATGTTACCGTAACTCAATTATAACCTAAGTAGTGAGGTCAACTGCAAATGGTAGATGAGTACCCACGCAAAAGACTATCTTATATGCCTTTTTCCCCACAACTCTGTACTTACCTTCACAGAGCACTGAGCTTAGGAGATGCTCAAAAATATTTGATAAAAACTTGCACTAAAATAAAGATATAGTGATAAAAATCAACATATAAAAATCAGTAGTACTTCTATGTACTAATAGTGAACTATCTGAAAAAGTAATCAAGAAAACAATCCCATTTAGAGTAGCTACCGAAAAAAAAAATCTATTTCTAGGAAAAATTTAACCAAGGAAGTGAAAGATCTCTACATTTAAAATCATAAAACACTGATGAAAGAAATTGAAGAGGACACAAATACATAGAAAAATATTCCATGTTCATTGATTCGAAGAATTAATATTGTGAAAATGATCATACTACCAAAAGTGACCATACTACCACAAGTGATCTACATATTAATACACTCCCTATCAAAACACCAATGCCATTTGTCACATAAATAGAAAGAAAAAAATCCTAAAATTTGTATGAAACCACAAAATGCCTCAAATAGGCAAAGCAATCTTCAGAAAAAAGAACAAAGTTGGAGGTATCATACTACTTGACTTCAAAATATACTGCAAAGCTATAGTAACCAAAACGGCATGGTACTGGCATAAAAACAGATATATAGACCAATGGAACAAAATAGAGAGCCCAGAAATAAATCCACATATCTACAGCCAACTGATTTTTCCATGAAGGGACCAAAAACACACATTAGGGAAAGGACAATCTTTTCAGTAAATGGAGCTGAGAAAACTGGATGTCCATAGACAGAAGAATAAAACTTAACACTTACCTCTTACCATATACCAAAACCAACTCAAAATGGAGTAAAGACTTAAATATAAGACCAGAAACTATAAAATTACTAGAAGAAAACATTGGGGAAATGTTTCATGACTTTGGACTGGTTAAACATTTTCTTAAATAAGGCACAGGCAACAAATGTAAAAATAGACGAATGGAAATATATCAAATGAAAACACTTCTACACAGCAAATGAAATAATCAACAGAGTTAAGAGAGAATTTAAAGAAAATGAGAGGCCGGGTGTGGTGGCTCATGTCTGTAATCACAGCACTTTGGGAGGCCAAGGCAGACAGATCACAAGGTCAGGAGATCGAGACCATCCTGGCTAACACGGTGAAACCCCGTCTCTACTAAAAATACAAAAGACTAGCCAGGTGTGGTGGTGGGCACCTGTAGTCCCAGCTACTTGGGAGGCTGAGGCAGGAGAATGGCGTGAACCTGGGAGGTGGAGCTTGCAGTGAGCCGGGATCACACCACTGCACTCCAGCCTGGGTGACAGAGTGCAACTCTGTCTCAAAAAAAAAAAAAAAAAAAGTGTATGATGAAACATTAGGAAACTATACATCTGACAAAGAGTTAATATCCAGAATATATTAGGAACTCAAACAACTCAACAGCAAAGAACCCAAATAATTCAATTTTAAAATGAGCAAAAGATCTGAATAGACATTTCTCAAAAGAAGAAATATAGTCAACAAGTATGTCAAAAAATACTCAACATCACTAATCATCAGAGAAATGTAAATCAAAATGAGATATTGTCTCACTCCAGTTAGAATGACTATTATCAAAAAGATAAAACAAGTGCTGGTGGGGTGTGGAGAAAAAGAAACCCTTATGCAATGTTGCAGGAAATGTAAATTTGTACAGCCATTATAAAAAACAGTATTGAGGTTTCTCAAAAAATTTAAAATAGAACTACCATATGATCCAGCAATCCCACTGCTGAATATTTATCCAAAGGAAATGAATCAATGTGTCCAAGAGATCTGCACTCTCTTATTTATTGCAGCACTATTTACAACAGCCAAGCCATGGAAAAAACCTAAGTATCCATCAAGAGATGAATGGATAAAGTATGGTATATGTACACAGTAGAATACTATTCAGCCATAAAAAAGAATGAAATTGTGTCATTTGCCACAACATGTATGAACCTGGAGGACATTATGTTAAGTGAAATTAGCCAGGCACAGAAAGACAAATACCACATGAACTCCCTCATATGTGGAATCTTAAAAAGTTGATCTCATAGAAGAAGAGAGTAGAATAGTGGTTATCACAGGCTGGGAGGTCAGGGGAGAGAGAGGAATGAGGAGAGGTTGGTCAATGTGTTACAAAGTTACAATTAGATAGGAGGAATAAGTTCAGCTATTCTATTGCACAGTAGGGTGACTATGGTTAACAATAATGTATTGCATATTTCAAAATAGCTACAAGAAAGGATTATAAATATTCTCACTACAAAGAAATTATGTATGTTTGAGGTGATGGATTTGCTAATTACCCTGATTTGATCATTACACAATGTGCACATGTATTGAAACATCACATTGTACTTCATAAATATGTACAATTATTATGTGTCGATTAAAAACAAAATAAAACTTAGAAAACAATAAAAAATACAAGTCAATTTGATTACTCAAAATCCTCAAGTTCTTTATGTACCCTCCAACCATTAGAGGGGGTGGGAGCTGGATGACTCTACCTACACAGCTTGTCCCAGGAGCCACAGTGCAGTGAAAGTAATCCTGGGCAAACATTTATTACCTGCAAGCTCAAACACAGTCACACAACCTGTGCTATAAGTTGGTGATGTCCCCATCTTTTGTTCTTTTAGGCTCTGCAAAGTGCATCTTGCATACAAGTGAATGTTACCAACTCTGCTAAGGGCAGGATAAGGTAAACTGGCAAGTGCAGTTGTGAGAGCCCTCTACTGATTTGGGGGTCACAGGATCAGAGTGTCAGATCTAAGGTTGCTGGAGATGTCTGATTATTTTACCCTCCACAGACAAAGCAAAGTTTCCTGTATAACATCTAATAAATGCACCTTTCAGGGTCGATTTAGATGGTGATAAGTAAATCTCAATCATGTTTTTGAAAATGAACTCTCCCTTAGGCTCTTTTATGTAACACCGAGATACGGGCTACTATTGGGAAAATTTGGATGTTAACTAACGTTCCATAGGTGTAAATTAAGGCAGTCATATTCTATGCTGCAGTATTTAATAGAGACAATAAGCAATACTAAATGTATTTAAAACACTTCTTTGTAGTCATTTGTTCTTAAAACTAAAAAGTACAAACCTTGCATTTAGAGGTTTTTTTGCTATCTCAGCAAAAACAAAACAACAACAACAAACTTAGCAAATATACAATTCTCCCAAATAACCAATGGTATTTCTTTTAATGGGTGAACATAGCCATGTTAAGACGTTCAGGTACCAGTAAAATATAAAGCCATTCCATTTTAGTACCATACCTAGCTCTTAAGCACAAAGAACTTCTACTGAAGCATGGCATAATTCAAGCAAAGGTTGCCATTTTTACCACACTTGGAACTCTCAGACTTGGGAGTAAGAGGCTTCTATTAATATTACAGTCTCCTTTGCTCTCAATGCTGTAGACTTCAGCTTCACTTTGATGCTGCACAAATAATACAGCTCGATTCAAGTTGGAGCCCTTGGGTGCTGCTGTCAGCCACTCTCTCCAGCATCTTGGTTTGGCTATTTTCCATTTATTATTTTCTGTGGAAAGCAAGAACCTGTGTCTTTTGAGTGTCAACAACTTTGATGGTTCCTCACTTCAGAGGAAAGGAGATGAATTATTCTGGAGAAAATGCTTTCTTTTTCCTCGGTATTACTTGTGAAGGGCCTGGCACTTCTAAGAAAGTAGTTGATATTCTCCAAGGCTTTTTTCTGTAGACAATATTATTTTCAGTGCTTGGTGAATATGAATCAGGTATCATGCTCCATAAAAAATATGTTTTCAGGAAGTGTTCTGAAATGGCTGCTTTTGCAGTTGAGCTTTCCATTTTAACAAGCCATCCTTAATTTAAAGAATCTACAATGAAAGGATCTTTGTAAGACTTGAAGGTCCAAGTGGGCTGGAGTTGAGGAACGCCACAGCGGCTTTGGTAGCGAACCACAGTGATTCAAAGCATATAGTCCCCCTTGCTGCCCAACCTCTAGCTGTGGCACCTTGGACATGTTTCTTTCCATCTTTCAACCTCCACTTTCTCACCTTTAAATTAGGGATGTGAGAGAACCCAAGTCAAGGGGAGAGTGTGAGGAGGCAGTGCTCTGCACAGTGACCAGTGCCTAATAACCATGAAGGAGCTCAACACATGTGAGCTATCATAGAAAGCAGCAGCTTTGCAGAAAGCTCTCTGGAGGCCAAGCTGGAGGATCACTTGATATTTGGCACTTTCATGTTATGAAGTGGTAGCTTATTTAATCCAGTAAATTCTTGGGTAACATGGAATACATCTTACACTAAATTCCTCTCTATCATGAATAGCATTAAAACCAAGTTCCAATGTGCAAGAAAGCTTGTGGCTGGGTTCATGGGGATAGTTAGATAAGGACCCTGCAGACCAGGTGCAGTGGCTCACGCCTGTAATCCCAGCACTTTGGGAGGCCAAGACAGGCAGATCATTTGAGTTCAGGAGTTTGAGACCAGCCTGGTCAACATGGTGAAACCTCATCTCTACTAAAATACAAAAATTAGTCAGTCATGGTGGCGGGCACCTGTAGACCCAGTTACTTGGGAGGCTGAAGCAGAATTGCTTGAACCTGGGAGGCAGAGTTTGCAGTGAGTCGAGATCATGACACTGCACTCCAGCCTGGGTGACAGAGTGAGACTCTGTCTCAAAAACCAAACCAAACCAAAAAAACCCTGCCCACAGAGGCAGGGGAGATCAAAAAGATGCCTGAAAAGTTCACAAAGTCAGGATTGGTTAAGTGCTAAAGAAAGATGAAAATAATGTGTTACCAGTATTCAGAAGAGGGAGACAGTGCCTCCTGCAGGGGAGTAAAGGGAAGAACTGAGAAGACTTCAGGAGGAGATGGATAGTTTGGGATCTGTAGAGAAGGGGAGAAGGCAGTGAGATGGGAGGAAGGGTGCCAGCCAAAGTGTTTGTGCCAGACGCTGTGCTAAGCTTCATGTTCACACAGACTCATTTAACCTTTGCAAAATGGGTTGAAGTAGGTGCTATTTTTCTTCTATTATTAAGGATGAAATGAAGGCTCAGAGTGATTAAGTCACTTGGCTAGACTCACACAGCTGACGAGTAGCGGGGCCAGGGCTAGAGCTCAAGTTGTCTGAATCCACAGTCTTTTTTAAAACCACAATACATGGAGAATAAAAGGGTGACTGGCTCAAACCCTGGCTGGAAGACAGCACGGGAAAGATGACTGTGGAGAATACACTGAAAAACTTGATGAGGGACAAACTCAGTCTAGACTGCCCTAGGGTCAGGCTCAGATCCTGGGGTTCTGGCCATTAGGTACTGGGGATCACATGACCTTTTTGAAAGAAGGGTGACATGATCAGACCTGTGTACTGGTAGATTCACTGTGGAAGGCCCCACCACCAATGATTAGAGAGGAGAGTGCTGGGACTCTCCCAGAAAGTTCTCATTAAGCCTCTCTGGGCATCATTTCCCACAGAAGCTGAACCACTCAATCCCAAATGTGTGAGAGAGCAGTATTCTTCCAGGGTCCAAGCTTCTGTTTTCTAGATTAATAGTTCCAAATATGCTGAATGCCACAGAAAAAAAGTTAGTATGCAAATCGCAAACATGTTTGCCTACAATTTCAGGCAGCTTTCAACCCTGAAACTCTATAGAGAAGTAGTTCTCAAACTATAACATACATAAAGTAATAGCCAGAGAGCTTGTTATAATGCAAATTTTCAAACTCCAGCCCCAAAAACAGTAATCTAAGGGATCTCAGGAAGAGGCCTAGGAGCCTGCAAGAGAACAGACACTGCCTCGTATTTGCAATGCAGGTGGCCTCTAGACAAACTTCTAGAAACTCAGACCTAGGGGCCCCCAGTCCCTAGAGAAAGAGCCCCTATTCTAGAACATCACGAAGTGGTACGATTTGAGTGTATCCCCAAAAGTTAATGTGTTGGAAACTTAGTCTGCCATGCAGCAGTGTTGAGAAGTGAGACTTTCGGGAGATGATTGGGTCAAGAGGACTCTGCCTTCATGCATGGATTAATCTATTTATGATTTAGTAGATTAATGGATTAATGGGTTATTGAGCGAGGGGTTTAGTTATCACAAAAGCGGGTCTGTTGTAAAGCCAGTTTGGCCATCTGTTGTGAGCCCCCCACTGTGTGAAGGCCCCTGCCACCTCAGGCCTCTGTAGAGTCCCCGACAGTAAGAAGGCCCGCACCAGATGCAGCCCCTCGACTCTGGACTTCCCAACCTACAGGATTCAAATAAAGAATATTTTTTTCTTTATAAGTTACCCAGTCTTATATGTTCAGTTACAGCCACAGAAAATTGACTGAGACACAGAAGCATAATGAAAATGGCTCTAAAATACAAAATGAGGACTGCTTCACGAACTCTTCTTGAAGCTCTATTGTATACTCCTTCTGACTGAAGCCCCTTTCTGCTTTCTGAAAAAAATATGGCAGAGCAAAAGGAGACGTTGAGGGTTTCTTTCACAGTTCACCCACAGAGCCCTCTGTACACAGCAATGGACTCCAGAATCGAATGCGGGGGTACAAATGTCTACCATTATTTACCAAATAAATTGCCCATATTTGCCACTTTTATTTGCAGATCCCATCTACTGTATCAGGAAATCCATTTTTCCTCCTCAGGTAGCACTTGCAAAATAGGTAAACATTATGCTGAGAAAACACTCCATGGCTCACTGAGAAGAATTATCCAAAAGGTTATCCAAATCTGAGCTGGGCATTAGGCACTGTGAGCATTAAGAGGAAGTGTGCTCTGGTGGGTAAGGGAAATTTAAGACTTGAGATATAATTAGGTATTGAAAAGGTGGCAGAACTGAGAGGGTGTTAACATGAGGTGAGCCTGTGAGAAGGAAAACGTGACCAGAACAACCAAAAGCCGTCATGAAGGCTGCATGTATCAAAGCAGGCAGTTTGCACAAGCCTGGAGTGAAACGTTAGCTCCGTGTGTTCATGACTTGTTCGTTACACAAAGGCTTCGTGCTTTTCCCAAAACACTTCATCTTACATCCACGGACAAGGTCTAGCAAAGATTAGATTTACTCTATTTGCCTTCACATGGGTTGCATTTTTGACAGTTATTTGCGGTGCTTATAAAGAGCCTTTCATCTGGAAATTCACAATCTGCACCGTGAGGGAAACTCATAACTCACTTAGCACTGATGTTCATGAAATGGTCTTCAAAAATCCCCAAAGAAATTCTCACTTTAAAAATAATGACAATGTTCACAGCAAAATTCTTTTAATCTTCCTGTATGCTGGGACATTTTCATAACAAGAGATGGAAAAGATGTTGGTCGAAGGATACAAAATGCCACTTAAGAAGAATAAGTTCAGACCTATTGTACAACATGGTGACTGTAGCTATAACAATGTATTATATACTTACAGATTGCTGAGGGTGGATTCTGAATGTTCTCATGACAAGAAAATGGTAAGTGTGTGAGGAAATGAATGTTAATCAGCTTGATTTAGCCATGTCACTGTGTGTGTGTATGTGTATGTGTACACACACGTCATGTTGTACACCAAAAAACCACAAAATCCAACAAAAATGTATACTCCTCATCTTAAAAAAAGAAAAAAATTTCATAATAAAATGTTGGTAAAAGGGTATCAGGAAATCAGTGGGATGGGATTGGGGAGCACATAGGTACCTCGAGCTGTTCTGATTCTTGAGTTGGGAGATGTGTTTGTTTTATTAATATGCCTCGCTTATACATATACCTATAATATCTATTCCTTTTGTTCAAATATTATATAATAAAATTTTAAATAGAACAAAACAGAGATGAGTAAGTATATTCCATCCGAGTCGCTGTTAGGGGCACAGCAAAATGTCAACTACTTTAAACCATTCTTTTTTGCTTACTATCCACACATGGCAAGGGAAGGGACACTGTGACAATGTTCTCTAGTATGTCAATGAGTTGGTTAAAATAAAAACTTTGTGCATCTCCCAAAAAGGAAACAAAATTCCCTGGAGCTGTTTTTGTTATTGTGAGCTGACAACCTTTTTTCATAAGGAAAGAGAAAAAAGCAACTAAGATTGAGTGTAAAGGAGAGAAACAGTGAAGCTTTGATATAGTGGCCAGGGAGTTCATCTGAGCTCATTCAATCCCAGGAGACAAGAACCTTCGTCCAGGGCTAGTCCAGAGAATTATTCTTGATCTGGATTGACACTGGGAGAAGATCAAGGAAGCAGAGAAGGAATAAGGGTTATCTCTGAATGACATCAATAGTAAGCAGAACAAGACACACCTTTGGATCAAGGAGTAGAATAGTTGCAGAAACTAAGAAAGAAACAGCATTTGCAAAGTTGGCTGGGAGAAGGGTTGGCTCTGAGACCCACTATGTATGACCTAGAAAACCCAGGCTGATAAGGGTCCAGCCTCCCTCATAAGGGATCTCCATGGATCGTCCAGTAGCAATGATGATGTTTCAGAAACTGAGGCTTTGTCAGGAACTGGGGGACAAACCCCTTTCTAATGTAGTAGGATATTTAGGACATCTTCCCAATATGCTCTGATATTCCACCTATCAAGATTCATTTAAGGCTAGGCACTGTGGCTCATGCTTGTAATCCCAGCATGTAGGAAGGCCGAGGTGGGAGGGCTGCTTGAGGCCAGGAGTTCAAGACGAGCCTGGCCAATAAAGCAAGACATTGTGTCTACAAGAACATTTTAAAGATCAGCCAGGTGTGATGGTGCATGCCTGTAGTCCCAGCTACTGGGGAGGCTGAGGTGGGAGGATCACGTGAGCCAGGAGTTGGAGTCTGCAGTGAGCTTTGATCACCCCACCCCACTCCAGCCTTACAGAGTGATACCCTGTCTCCAAAAAATAAATAAATAAATAAATAAAAATCATTTAAAACAATAGTCACATGGGTGGTGGAGGTGAAACTGTTAGTCTTTCACACCCTAGAACTGAGGTCCCCAAATCCTGGACCATAGACCAATACTGGTCCTTGGCCTGTTTGGAACTGGGCTGCACAGCAGGAGGTGAGTGGCAGGTGAGGCAGCATTACTGTCCGAGCTCTGCCTCCTGTCAGATCAGTGGCTGTGTTAGATTCTCATAGGAGGGTGAACCCTACTGTGAACTGCGCATGCGAGGAATCTAGGTTGCGTGTTCCTTATGAGAATCTAACTAACTAATGCCTGATGATCCGAAATAGAACAGTTTCATCCCCAAACCAATCCCCAACCCCGTGGAAAAATGGTCTTCCATGAGACCAGTCCCTGGTACCCAAAATATTGGGGACTGCTGCCCTAGAGAACTTGATTTAATCAGATGGTTTTCCTAACACATGGGGAGGAGTGGACAGCCACTGAAGGCAACATATGGTCACTGGATACTCAGAAGAAACCCAAACTTTCTATTGACTGGCCCCAAGGAAACCAAACCATTCTTTCCAGAAACCAGATAGCAAAACCATTCTCCCCTGCTTAGCCATGCAAAGTGGCCCTTTAATTTCCTCTGCGTCTTTTTTAGTCACCATTGGCAGGTGGTTCAGAGGTGACTGGAATGGTATCATACATCTGAAACCTGGATCTGCTGTCTTTGTTTTAATTTTCCTCAGAGAACCCCAGTTAGATTAAATTTTACATAGAACCAGAATATGTAAAATAGAGAATCAGAGCAACTCTAGCTGTAAGGAGTGGGGTGTCTGAACGCGGAGGCTTCTGTCAATGTGGTGTGAAACCACTGCTTTGGAGAGACTCAGGATTAGGAACCACAGACAGTGGGTGCTTAAAGGCACATTCAAGTGCTAGACAAAGGCAAATGAATGTGAAGTGGTCTAGCTGTATGTGTCCTTCTGGCTGCTTGTTTGTTCTATCCTGAGTAAAAAAGTGTCCCTGCTCCCACACACGAGTTCTTCATGCTGTGTCCAAGGATCACTTACAATGCCACTCAGAAAATAAGAGTATTTCCCAATATCAGGTATTCCTGTGAGCCTCTTATAATTAGGGCAGACTTCTAATTGTCACATTTGTTCCCTTTAGGGATCTGTGCCAATTAAGAAGATTCTGAGTTCTGGGGAAGGGACATAGGGCAGAAAGGGCTGAACCCTAATTGTTTCATGTCTTTTTTGTTTATTTTCCTCACACGTAAAGCATGTTTATAAAAGTGACATTAAACATTAGGTAACACATTACATTTAATGCATATAGTAATAGTTAAATTAGTAAACATGGGTGTAATTCAACCCTGCCTTAGATGTATATATGGATTTGATGTATAAACATGGGCATGTGTGAAACAATTTATTGAAAAAAAAAATCGTAGAAATCTCTAGGATTTCTAGAGATTTGTAGAAAATACTAAAAATTTTCTAAAACTAGACATTTTTTTTCTATTTTTTCCAATAATGAAAATATTAAGAGTTGTAGTTTATATTTTATTTTATTTATTTATTTAGAGACAGAGTCTCACCCTGTCCACCAGGCTGGAGTGCAGTGACTCAATCTTGGCTCACTCCAGCCTCCACCTCCTGGGTTCAAGTGATTCTTGTGCCTCAGCCTCCTGAGTAGCTGAGATTACACATCCCCCTCCAACTGTGCCTGGCTAATATATATATATTTTTTTGGTGTTTTTAGTAGAGACAGGGTCTCATCACGTTGGCCAGGCTGGTTTCGAACGGCAGACCTCAAGTTATCCACCTGCCTCAGCCTCCCAAAGTGCTGGGATTACAGACGTGAGCCACCGTGCCTGGCCTTTTATTTTATTTTTTTTACCTATAAGGAATCTACATAACACTGAGCAACTGTAAAAATCTTTTATCTGCTTGAAGATTCAGCTCATCAAAACTTAAAGCTCACAGCGTACAAGTAACATTAAACTAATCTCAAAAACTGTCAAAAGAAAGACCCCAAAAGCATTTTACTTTTGTTATCTACAAATGCCATCTTACTGCAAAAGAGTCCTTGCAATGAAGCCAACAACAGGGAGAAGGGATAAGAATGCCCAATCCATTGAGGAAGATTCTGTATTAAATACTTTCAAGTCTGATAGCTTTTCGTTCTCAGACAATTCTTCAAAATCTCAGGCTTAGAGATTTTTCTAGGATATGAACTAAACACCGCTTTTTTCCTTTCATTGTACCACATGCATCTGTTAAAACCTGTTGTATTGAATTGGTCTTTATGAGGCTGATTCCCACTTGTATGCGCACATGGAGCTCCTGAGGGTCGTCCTTTCCTTGGAGCCCCTGAGGGTTGTCCTTTTCTTGGAGCCTGGCCAGCACGCAGTGGTTGACCAAAAGTGTGATGCCCAAACTTTTCAACGTTCATTCAAGCTTTGAGCAAGACCTAAAGATATAGCAGACTTACAGGTTGGAAAATACAACTGTGAAAAATGAGATTTTATAAAAGCAGCACACAAAATCTTAACCATCTGAGTGTGTGTGCGTGGTGTATGCACGTGCATGTTTCACTAGTGACTTTGGACAGTTCAACATTTAGTGGAATCGCATTTCCCAGCACTCAGAATATATGGAACTCCTTGACTGTAAAGGCATAATCTTCATTCCGCATAAGAAAGTCAAGCATTTTATTTTTTCTAAACTCACACACTTATTTTCATGTTTAAGTTAAAATTTGAGCAGACTCAAATACCAAGTCCATGGATTTTCATGCTTGTGCACTCCCATCTGACCTACCACAGTGTACCCCTGTTGAGCTTTGTAAGCAAGCAAAAATGCGGCTGATCCACAATAGTGTCACTTTCTCTAGCTCGAGGACGCTGGTTTCATTCATGTTTCCCCTGGCTGCCTAACCTTTTGCACAAATGTTTTTCTTTTCCTCCCTGTGTGGGAGAGGACACTCACTCTGCACATGTGCTGCTCCGCCCTACTTTCAGCTCAGATGACTCTGATTTCCTTGGGGTCTATGTACTCACTCTACCCCTACCTTTGCATGGTCAGCTGGGCCACTTTCATCTCTCACTGGACAGTTGGCATCCACTTAATAAGTCCTTCCTGAACTCACTCTCACTTCCCATCCCATCCTCCAGGCCTGGATGATCTGTGAATTCGCTTTCTGTTAATGCAAACCATGCACCTTTGACAAGGCCCTTTCAAATGTAACCCCTGCTACCACTATTTTCCAGGCACCCTGACCTCTGCCAGAGAGAGTGCGCTCTCCCTTCAGGGTCTGTTCGCGGGCTGCAACCTTATGGTGACTAACCCCTTCTTTTGGCCTAAGCTAATTTGCATGGGTTTCTGCTATTACCAAGAGTCCCAACTCAGATGTGTCTGGGAGCCAAGGGTGTCCATGAAACCAGTGGTCTCCAACCTTTTTGGGACCAGGGACTTGTTTTATGAAAAACAATTTTTCCACAGACAGGGCCTGGGGGAGGATGATTTTGAGCTGATTCAAGAACATTACATTTATTGTGCACTTTATTTCTACTATTGTTACACTGTAATATATAAGGTATATACATGTATTTATTATTACATATAATATATACAGTGACAGATCATCAGGCATTAGATTCTCATGAAGAGCCTGCAACCTAGATCCCTCGCATGTGCAGTCCACAATAGGGTTCGCGCTCCTATAAGAATCTTGTCACCACTGATCTGACAGGTGGCGGAGCTCAGGTGGTAATGCTTGCTCACCTCCTGCTGTCAGACCAAGTTCCCAACAGGCCATGGACCAGTACCAGCCCCATGGCCCGTGGGTTGAGGACCCCTGCATTAAATGATCTGTCCAGTGGTTCTGATAAAGACGATGTTGGCAGACAAAGTAATCACTTACTCTCTATACATGTGGCTCTGTGCTACCCAAGAGGCTCAAAATCAGTCAGCCTCACCAGGTAGGGAATTGTCCCCTGGGGGTGGGGAATTGGCATCATGAGGAGGGAGATAAGATGTGTCTAAGATACAAAGATAAGAAAAGCAATATAATGTAATTTATTTTAAGGAGCTTATAACACTGGTCATTTTAGGCAAGAGCAAAGTACTAGCATATGATAATGAAGCCCATTATTTTTACTCTCATAGAAGTGAAATTGGGCTGAGTTGGGATGCTTAAGTTCTTTTTCTGAGCTTTTCCTCGACACCAGTGGTTCTCTGTGGAGAAAAGGGTGTATCTCCCAGGAGTATCCATCAATGTCTGGAGAAAATTTTTGGTTGTTACAACTTACAGTAGAGAGGGTAGGGGGTGGGTTGCTACTGGCATCTGGCGGACAGAGGCCAGGATGCTGCTGCACACCCTGCCATGCACAGGACAGCCCCTATGACAACAAAGTGTCCAGCCCCTGGGAAACACAGCTCTAGGCTCTACATTTCACCTCCATACTGGTGTTTCCTGAACTTCCAGATCTCATCTAACTTATCATCAAAATGTAGTGGAAAGATGACAGAATTGGGAATGCAAGGTCCTCTTTCGGCTATGGGAGTAGCAATGAATAGTATATGATTCCTTGTAATTACCCAGTAATGTAAATTGAGGGGGAGCATTTGATTTCTTTCCCTGCTAATTTCAAATATACAAGTAATGCATGAATGTATTTTCCTGGTAAAACAATTTAAATATTACAGATGAAAGTGAAGTCCTCCAAGAAATCACCCCTGACCCGAGTGCTCGGAAGTCACCATTTCAGTTTATTATCAGTTTGGTGCATATCTTTCTGTAGTGGACAATGGCAAATTTCCTGCCCCCCTTAAATGTTTTATTTCACCAATCTGGTTGGAGTAGAATCATATCTTGTTAGTGTTTTAACATGCATATTGCTAATTGCAAGTAAAACTGAGTATCCTTGCATATACTTATGATTTCCTCTGTGAATTGCCTGTTCACCTCCTTCACTGATTTGTGTCTGTCTATGGATGTGTCTCTTATCCCTATTAATTAATACATGCTATTATTATTATTATTATTATTTTGGAGATAGGGTTTGGCTGTGTCACCCAGGCTGAAGTGTAGTGGTGCAATCACAGCTTACTGCAGCCTCAGAATCCTAGACTCAAGCGATCCCCCTCAGTCTCCTGAGTAGCTGAGACCTCAGGCACATACCACCAAGCCTGGCTAATTTTTAAAAAAAATTTTGAGAAGACAGAGTCTCGGTATGTTGCCCAGGTTGGTCTCAAACTCCTGGCCTCAAGGGGTCCTCCCACTTTAGCTTCCCAAATTGTTGAGATTACAAGCGTGAGCCACCATGCCCAGCTGGCACATACATATGAGGTGCATCCCAAGCTCTCTGTGTGTTCACCTGTATCCCTGCACACTACATACTGTATAATAGCGGTATGTTTCCTTGTCTCTCTCTCTCTCACATAGGCTGAACATATAATTGTGGTCTGAATTAATGACACCATTCTATGATTCAACAAACACTCATAAACATGATCTTGGTGCAATGCAGGTGCAAGATATTGGGGACATCACACAAAAGTAAAACAGGCCCAGTCCCTCTCTTCATGACATGTATTCTAATCTATTTGTAAAAATAAACTAGTTAGTAATTGAACACATGCCGAAAGAGAAGTTTAGACCACCAGCTATGGGGATTCAAAGAAGGGAGGGACAATTTTACTTGGTAGTGCGGTGTTGGTGAGGGGTATGTGTGATGTGTGAGTATTCAGGAGTGCTGGGTTTAGAGTATGGTTATCTAACTCCAGAATTTATTTACTAGCAAGCCACCTAACCTCTCCAAGCCTCAGTTTGTTTCATCTTTAAAACAGGGTGTGTTAGAGTTTGAGTGATCATAATAGTACTGTTTAAGAATTAAATGAGGTGATCCTAGTAACTCTCTCCATTACAGGAGAGAGGGTGGTACTTGAACTAGGACTTAATGCTAGAAGACACCTGCATGGGCGGAAAGCAAATCTGTGAAGGTTTGGCTTTTACTCCACAATCTCTCATTCTTCTTTTTTACCCTTTCCTCCCTTATTCTTCCTGAACACACATTTCCTGAAACCTGCCCCAGTATTCCAACTACGCATGCTCTTTCTCTCCTTGCAGGTTCCTCTGTAATGTCCTCCCAGGTCCTGCTAGATCTCATCCTCTGAACCTCTTCCAACCTCCCCCCATCTGGAGTCAGCAGAATAGTGGACCCTTTAAATTCATATCCATCCTTCTAGAACTTCAGAATGTGACTTTATTTGGAAAGAGGGTGTTTGCAGAGGTGATTAGGCAAGGATCTTGAGAAAAGAAATCATCCTAGATTTAGGGTGGACTCTAAGTGCAACGACTGGTGTTCCTCGAATAGAAGAGAAGACACAGAGACATAGGGGAAGGAGGCCATGGGGAGATGAAGGCAGGGATTGGAGTTATGTGGCCACAAACCGAGAAAAGTCAAGCACCACCAGGAGCTGGAAGAGGATAGGGGAGGATCCTCCTCTAGGGCCTGGGAGGGAGCATGGCCCTTCCCATACCTAATATGAAACTTCTGGCTTCCAGAACTGAGAGAATAAATTCCTGTTGCTTTAGTCCACAAAGTTTATGATAATTTGTTATAGCAATGGGAAGCGAATCCACCATCTCGTCAGAAAGGTGTATTTTGGAAACACCCCACTCTGGTCATGCCTCTTGCCTGCCTTGCGTCATTCAGTGCCTGCCCACAGCCTGAGAGGTGAGGTTCCCTGGGGCCTGGCACGCAGGGTCATCCACATGTGGCCACCGTCACTGAACTCTCCAGGTGCACTTGTCATCACCCATGGCCAGCCATGGCCTGTGCCTGTGCTGCCCTCCCTGGCCCCACCCTCAGTCCTGTGCTGGTAATTAATTAAGATCAATAATTCAAATGGGCCCTTTCCACCTGACCAACAGAATGCTTGGAGCACTCACCTCAGTGTCTTATTACTCTTTAGTGGACAGAGATTCCTATTATACTTTCTCTCAAGTTATGAATCACTTATAATCATCAATAAAATGTAATTTGAAGGATAATGTACACTGTGTAATGTGAAATAAACAAAACATCTTTTAGTAAAGAAAAGCATTTACTTGTAATGTGACTAACCCCTATCCTTTCTTAAAATATCAGTAATAATAAGAGTTGGCTCAGGAGTCAGCCTTCCCTTATCCATCTCCACCCTGCAGCTGGCCTGGGTGCTTCTTCTAGATCCTAATAGTGTTATAGCTTGGGCAGGCTACTAGCTTATCATTCACCATTTCAAAGTCATGTCAATCTCCTTCAGCAGGCTGGGCGCGGTGGCTCATGCCTGTAATCCTAGCACTTTGGGAGGCCAAGGTAGATGGAACACACCTGAGGTCAGGAGTTCGTGACCAACCTGGCCAACATGGCAAAACCCTATCTTTACTAAAAATACAAAAAGTAGCTGGCCGTGGTGGCGGATGCCTACAATCCCAGCTACTTGGGAGGCTGAGGCAAGAGAATCACTTGCACCCAGGGGGTGGAGGTTGCAGTGAGCCGAGATAGCGCCACTTCACTCCAGCCTGGGAGAAAAAAGTGAAACTCCGTCCCAAGAAAAAACACAAACAAACAAACAAACAAAAACATCTTCACCAGAGAGGAAGGAAGACTTTTAACATGTCCACTTCATCTTTGTGACCCAGACACTCCAACTGTGCTTGAACTACACAGGAGGTCATAGACACTGGCTGAATAACTGAATGAATGGATGGGTATATTAATAGGCAAGGAGTTAGAGGGAAACTCTTCTTTTAAATCTAAATTGGAACTCAGAATCTCAACACATGCGAATGGCTGATGGCATGGTTTTATATCTCTGGCATGACTGATTGAAATAAGAAATAGAAAGGAAGTTGTTTATTTCTGCTGGAGACACAGCATCTCAACTTTATTTGTCTTAATATAAACTCATAGCATATTTTCACAACTGCTGTTATGATTGATTGTAAGGAAACTATTACTAAAAAAAAACCCTAAGTGATTAGAGTGGGCTTACAATGCCTGCGTATGGATAAAAAGCATCATACAACCGGAAACCAAAAACCCTATATAGGAGAGCTGTATCCTTTTCAAATGCTCAAAAAGCAAAAATAAAACCACTCTTATGTTCTCAAATCTATCTAAACTGCACAGAATAAGCATCTTACACCTTCATGGATAATTGATTGAATTATTACTAATGTCTTTTGATGTCATTAGAGGCTGCTGTATTCAAACACACACACACACACACACACACACACACACATCTGTGTGCACACACACAAACACCGCCCACCAAAAAGCCCAGTGTCCTTTGCATTATTTTCTAACCTCATGATACGTATACTGTAACGTAATTCATACACAGTGTTCTAAAGTTGGAAATTGTACGCACATGGCTGCCAATGTGTTCTGGAAATCTCCAACTCTGGACACAAAAGTGAAAACAGAGGAAAAGAAAAAGGGAAATTGATACATTTCAATAAACATTACAAACAATCAGTGCACTGTAATAATACTTGAAATAGATGCCAGGGAAAATTAAAATCCCTTTTATTTCCATTCTTTTATTATTTCCATCATTTAGGGATTGAGAAGCCCTTACCATTGAAACCACATTTCAAGCCAGACTAACTTACAGCATTTCTACAAAAGTGGGAAGGTTCTGAAACAAGTGAGAAGTTACAAATAAAGACAAAGGGGCATTCCCTGACTCACAGAGGGAGGAACCTTTAGAAACCACGGATTCATCCTTCTGCCTTCAGCCACGACTCTTCACTCTTAAGACACTCCCTGGTGAATGAGCTTGTGTTATCATGACCTGCAGATATTCTAAATCGTACACCATGGAAGTGTGGCTCCGTGCTCGGCATCTCCTTTCTAATTCTGGAAGAGTGTGCACTTGCCTCACACGCACCATCCGTCCTGGAGATCTGACCCCAGGACGTGGCGCTCTCTGTCTTCGCCTTTTTCTCCATCGGTTCTCCCTCTCTCCACACCAAAAGGAAAGTCCAGTCCAGTTTGGCCCTGAAACACACCCACTATACACCAAGGACTGTGCCAGGGCTGCTGGCCCTGCAGGGGCCTGACCCTCAGGAGGCCTGACAAGGGAAGGAGGCAGGGGTGCGTCCTCCTGTGGGGAGCACAGGAGGGGTGCACTGAGGGGAGTCCGGGCACACAGCACGGATGCCAAGCAGCCCCCTCCACTCAAGGCTCAATCCAGAGGACACGCTGGTGCCCTCTTGATTTCCCAATGTTGCTGAATCTTCCCCCAGGAGGCCCCACCGGCACCTTCAACTCAACTTATACAAAACACTGTTTCAATACGTGCTAACGTTTTATTGGTTGTACACTTTTTATTAGTTGCTTTAATTTTTTGAAAGTAATTGAGGCATAAATAAATCATAAAAATAACTAATAAGTGCCAATGGCTGAGCCCTTCATCCTCCTGCCTTCCCTGCTGCCTCCCTGTCTCCAGCCCACACAGACCAGATGCCTCGGGCCAACTCTGACTTCTCTCTGGCCATTCCTCTCCCCAGTCTGGTCCTCAGCTGCTCTTTGACTTCCCCCATGTATTGGCTCCCTTTCATTCCCGCTACCTCCACCCAAGCCTGGGCCTCCAACCGCACTCTTCGCTGCCTGCCCTGGCTCTTCTCCCTGTGTGAAATCTGCCAGCCAGGGCAAGATGAACCCCTGCCCACCTCCTGCCACCCAAGGCCCAGTTTCTTCTCTTAGATTCTAGAAATGCTAAATAAATTACTTGCTCTCGCCAGAACAGGACAATAACTTCCTTCTTTACAGTTGTACTCAACTGTTTGAGTCACCTGCAATATCCTCGTCTTTGCTTGTCCAAATCCTTCCTTCAAATCCAAACATCTCCACCATTTATCAGGAGTTAGACCCAAGATGTGAGGGTTCTGGGAAGCCACATGTAGCAGGCAGGGAGGGAATGAACAGGATTAGGAAGAATTAAAGCAGAGCCATTTGGGGGAGATCAGTTGATCGAACCTGGGGCAACTCTTTCCCAGGGGTCATAACTGGTCACTGAATCTGGGTTCTGGCTGATGGCTAGGGATAGAAGACTGGGAGCCTGAGGGTGACTTGTAGCAAGCTCCCCAGATGACTGGCGTATGGTCTGTGACTTGGCCTGGACCTTCAAATGGAAGGTCAGGGAGCCTAGTGGGGTGGGTTGAGGAATCCAGCCAGAAGCAGAACCTGCCTCCATCTCCCCAGTCTTCGCAGCACCTCCCTCCAGACAGAACAAGGGAGGTGTTTGGCACACCAAGAGCACTTCTGTCACTGCACGCAGTGGGGGTGTGTATGTGTGTGTGCATACACACTGATCAACATGGTGTCCTTTCCATATATGGTTCACAATCCAACCCAAGGTGAAATGTATTTGCAATCCTCAAACTAGTAATGAATCTGATGGGATTTACGTTATTTTCTTCCAATAGCTTGGCAATGGGGAGACATTGTTCAAGAAACTTGGTGTTTGTTTGTTTGTCTGTTTGTTTATTGGGACTGGTTTGCACAGATGGGAGAGAGCAAAAGTCTTTAGGATTGTTCTTGTCTGTGCCGTGTGCTCCTGGTCAACTCCCTTGCCTTTGCCTGCACAGGTCCGAAGGAACTGGGTTGTTTCAGTTAATGAGTTTCATAGTCACACAGGCTTTGGAGTTTAATAAAGGTAAGCAACTCCTCTGCCCATTGCTCATGTGACCTTAGGCAATTTCTTTGACTTCTCTAAGACTCATGTTCTTCATCTACAAAACAACAGTAACAATAGTTGCTTCTTTATAGAGTTGTTGAGAGATTAGCTCAGATGATGCTTGTAAAGGTAGTTAGAACAATGCCTGGCACAGAACAAGTGCTCTATAAATTACTGCTGCTATTATTAGAATGTTATTATTACAGTAATATGGGAGCTTTGTTTATAGGGACCACTAACTCAGTATTAAAAGGCATTCCCAGGATCTCCAAGTGAGATCTCACCCAGTTTTTCTCCATACAGAATCTCCTGGCTTACTGCCTTTAATAAGATGAATGGTGGGCCTCCAAAAGATATGTCCACATCCTAATGCCTGGCAACTGTGAATATGACCTTATTTGGGAAAAGGGTGCATATGTAATTAAGTCAAGTATCTTGAGATAAAAAGTTCATCCTGGATTATTCGGGTGGATCCTAAATCCAATGACAAGTGTCCTTGTGAGGGACACACAGAGGAGAGACAGAGAGAAGAGGAGGCAGACCATGGAGACAGAGGTTGGAGTGATGCAGTCATAGCCACCAAGCAATCAGAGCCCCCAGAAGCTGGGAGAGGAAAGGCACTGATTGGGTCCTGGAGCCTCTAGGAGGGAGTGCAGCCCTGAAAATGCCTGGATCTCAGACTTCTGGCCTCCAGAACTTTGAGAAAATACATTTCTATTGTTTTAAGCCACCAAGCTTGTAGTAATTTATTATGGCAGCCCAAGGAAACTGATCCACCAACAAGTAAGTTCTAAATATCATCTTGCTTTCTTTTTCAATTCCTTACAAAACACAAGGAAACAAACAAAAATAACCAAGAGTGGTAAGACACACTAATGGGTAGATCTTGATGTTCACTCAAATGGACATACAATTGTTTATGGTGTTCATTAACGTGAAATCATTTTTTTCTTCCACCAGTTATGAGAGAAGAGCAATCATAGAGCAAGTGACAGATGCCACCATCACATCTGCATGTTCAATAAAGACAAGTGGGCGGCAAAAGGCGCAAGCCCATGAAAAGCACAAGCACCACCTCCCCCATGGGCATTCATGGGAAACGGATCATGTTGCAGTTATAGCACAGAGGACACAGATGCACACAAGTGACACCACGACGAGCACACTTTGTAGAGAAGTGTATATGGGAATTAGGGACCGGAGAAAAAGCAAAAGGAAAAAGGCTAAAACATAAGCTTAATTAGCCAGGAATAACAGAATCACCCAGTCTTAGTGACACGGGGACCATAGAAGTTCACCCTCCAAAATAATGGAAGCAGTCATCACCTCTCCAACCTTAGCTTGAATACTTCCAGGAATGGGGAGTTCACTATCTCACAAGCCTGCATTATCTGAAAGCATTGTTTGAAGTATCTTCCTCAGTCAGAGCCAGAGAAAATGTATCTCGCAGTATGATGCACTACTGGTGCTGTTTCTGATTTAAGAACTGTACACAATCCTTACATTTGTTTACTCAACAGATACTGCCTAGGCCTGTGCTGTGCACCAAGCACTGTAATTACACAAGGGATCTAGAGGCTTAGGAGCCCTCTGCTCTCAGGACAAGGCCACACTTCAGAGAGGTTGCTATGGGATCTCTAACTTCCCTCCACCAGCTCTTCTCATTCTCAGATGGAATCTAAAACATTACCAATAGGAATACCATTAAACAACATAATGAAAAATAATTGTACCAACAGCATTAAAAAAATCCAAAGCAATCTCAAAAACCATATCATAGAAACCAATGGGCAACTATAAAAGGGAGCCCTCTTGAAAAAGTGGCACTAATTCAGATTCTTTTGTCATCCTTCATTCCCAATCAGTCATGACACACAGTTCCATCTGTGGATCTGGCAGGAGACACCACTCCCTGGACTCTGAGTTTTCAAAGGTCCCAGCCCTGCCTCACCCCACAGGACCCAGGGAACTCACACACCCAGGGCCAACATCCCCTCAAGAAAGTTGATGGTTTAGAAGGAGAAAAAAACCTGTAGAAATGGAGATATGTCCTAAAATTTAAATAAGGAAAGTAAATTGAATAAGGTAAAAATAAATAAGTAAATAAACCAATAAATAAATATGACATCAACTGTAAAAGGCACAGCACAGTGGGCCGGAACATAGAAGTGCTGAGACTCATGAACAAAAGAGCTTGTCCCTGAGGTGAAATTTGACACAATTTTATTGGCCTTTGTGAAAGAAAGAGGAGAAATAACATTTTATTTATTTTATTTATAAGCCATTATAAGTGCTAAAGAAATTTTGACAAAAAAAGATGAATAAGATGAATTAAAAGTATAGTAAATGACAATAATTAACAGTGTGGTTCTGGAACAGAACCACAGATCAATGGAACGAAAGCAACTCCAAAAACAAACACTGATATGTTGAAGACTTTGCGATGAGTAAAAGTGACGTTTCCAAACCAAGGGAGAATGGATGAATTACTCAACGCGTGGCTCTAGGACATTTATGGAGGGAAAACATTATATCTCTCTTTTATCAAAATAAAGTTGAAGCATTGAAATGTAAGAAGAAAGAAACCCATAAAAGTATTAGAAAATCCAAGTGGATAGTAACATACTGCTGGGGTGAAGGCAGTTCTCATTTTTCCAACCACAAGACAACCACGACACCACAAGTGAAGCATTGAGAGCTCTGATCATAGAATGAAAAAAAGTATTTGCATAAAAAAATAAACAAAAATCCAAAGGCAAACAATAAATTGTGGGGAAATATCGAAAATATGTATAAAAGGCAATTCTTTACATATAAAGGATATATTAAATTATAAAACAAATGACAAATAGACCCACAGAAAAATGGGCAAAGATCATGAAGATGCCATCCACAATCAGTAAGTGCAAAGGAACAAAAGTATCTACAAAACTGTTTAATCGCACTAGTTATCACAATAGTATGAAGTGAAACAATAGTTTAATTGGATCATTTATCAATTGGTGAGGATTTTAATAAACAAGAAAATAGTGTATGTACTATATTTGTAAAGATACAAGGAAATGCTTTCATAGATTTGTAAAGATGTAACGAAATGCTTTTTGTATGTTAGTAGAATCATAAATTCATAAAAACTATCTGATGGACAATTTGGCAATCTCAAAATCTTTAAAAATATGCGTATACCCGTGCCCAAGTTCTACTTTTTAGAAATTTTTTTGAAGGAAACAAACATATCAATGTATAAAGATTTAGCTAAAAGGATATAAAAGCCAGAGTTACTTGCATAAGAGATAAATGGTTAAATAAACTGTCACATTCATGCAACGGTGTGAATGCTTAGTGCAGCAGTTCTCAGGCTGTGGTCCCTAGACCAGCAACTCCAGCACCATCTGGGAACTTGTTAAAAATGCAAATTATCTGGCCCTTTCCCACCTACGGAATCAGAACCTCTGGAGAGTGATGCCCAGCAATCTGTGTTTTAACAAACCTTCTGCATGATTCTGATGCACACTACAGTTTGAGAACCTCTCTCGGTGTGTAAGTCAGGGTCCCAGGAGGAACTAGATGAGACACTTGAATTGGGTATTTGAAGCCTTTTGAACTATTCACAAAAAGAAAGTAAACTACAAGCATGGTGCAGTTATCATTGTCTGGAGGGTATGGTAACTGGAGAGGTTGCTGGGTGGGAATGACTGCCTGATGGAGCAGGCAAGATGGAAAGGGGAGGGGATGGGATTGGAGGGGCAGATGGGAGATGTGTGGCAGGTGTTTATGAAATATCCAATTTTTAAAAAGCAGTACCCAGTTCCTTTTTCATTCAGAAATATATATCATACATATTTTGTATGCACCCACCATATGCATGAAAATATGCTTGTAGGATATATGCCAAAGTATTAGCAGTAGTTATGTCCAGATCTTGAGATAATGGGTAAGTTCTTGTTACTTGATCCTTTTTGCTTATCTATGTTTTCTAAAAGTTCTACAGTAAACATGCAAGAAAAAAATTTAATGCATTCCCGTAAGCAAAATCATGAATATAAGAATCTCAAAGAAAAGTGGAAAATTGGTATGTTTCCCCAATATCTTTAATTTTTATGGTTTATGTATAATAACCACCCATATTGGCCAACCTCTCTTGCCTTTTACCTTGACAAGTTTTTGGAAGCAATGTGGTTATAAGAAGAGAAAATGTAATAAGTAATAGTTAGTACTATTTAGCAAACATTTCTTCAGTGACTACTCCAAATAAAACACTGCACAAAGTGCTTCTTGAATTATCTCAATCAATACAAGAAGCTTAAAAGCCTTATTATTATACTTACTGTATTGATAAGGAAATTAAAGCTAAGATACACGAGTTACCTGTACAAGACTACATCTTCACTTTTCATCTTAGGGGACCAAGGACTCATACCAGGACTGTTTAAGGCCTAAATCTGTGCTCTACATTTCTGTGGATGTGAGGGAATATTATTTTGAAAATAATGTATCGGCTGGGCATGGTGGTTCATGCCTATAGTCCCAGCACTTTGGGAGGCCAAGACGGGCGCACCGCTTGAGCTCAGGAGATTGAGACCGGCTTGGGCAATGTGGCGAAATCCCACCACTACAAAAACTAGAAAAATTAGCCAGGTTTGGTGGCATGTGCCTGTAGTACCAGCTACTTGGCAGGCTAAGGTGGGAAGATTGCTTAAGCCTGGGAAGCAGAGGTTGCAGTGAGCTGAGATTGCACCACCTCACTCCAGACAGTGACAGAGTGAGACCCTGTCTCAAAAAAAAAAAAAAAAAAAAAGAAGAAGAAAAGAAAAGAATATATCAGTTTTATCCTTATAAATGTAAACCCTGTGACAGCACAATTCACTGCATAATTTCACATGGTAATTTATTATTCTATGAGTACAGCAATGGTTTTCATATAAGTATCTGAATATCACGGTCAAAATTATTATTTTAATAGGCTACTCAGAAATGATTTAATATATCAAATGTAAAAACATGTTTTTTTCACTCTGGACTTGAATAATGCAGCCAGAGGAATGAATCTACTGATAACATTTTTTAGGGTGTTTGATAGAACCTACTGGAAAGAATCCATTTTCAACTATGAAAACTCTGGAGTTTCCTAAAGATTAATTCAAGCCATTATACCTGAAGCAACACTTCCCACAATGTTTAATGTGTCCCATAAATGTTTGACTTTGTGCTTCCAGGCTGAGTGGCACTTTTTTATATGCATGCCTCTCCTATTGAATGTAAATTCCTCTGAAATAAAGATGCATATTTTATTAGTATTGACTTCCACTATGCCTAACACAAATCCCAGGTTTGTGACTGAACATGTGTCACTCAGGACAGGCTAAATTATGCTGTGGTAACAAGTAGCCCCTCAAATCTCATTGACTTAATCTGATAAAAGTTTCTTTTCTCATTCACACTACGTGTCTAATCTAGGTGGGTAAGGAAGGCCTGCTTATAAGAAACAGATGCTGATGGATGCTTCAGCTTGACCCATGCTTTTCTGATCACTTTGGTGTGGGAAGATAATGTGGTGAATGGCCTCATAAACTTCAACCTAGAGGTAACACACATCACTTCCACTTATTCCATTGGCCAGCACAGGTCACATGACCACGCCTAACTTGGGCAGCGCTACCACATGCCTGAAAGATGGAGAACCAGAAATGTCTGGTGACAATATTAAGGACTGACATAAAAAGATTTTGGGAATGAATCATGAAATTGTTAATTAGCACTTGTTAATTCATTTACTCACTAGTGACAGCCTACTATCTGAGGTTATCTTTTCTGAGACGAATCAAGCCAAACATGGAAATAGATAGCATTATACATTGTTTTGATATATAATGTATAATGCAGTTGTGTTACTGCTGAAATATTAATTTTATTTCATGTGTGCCAAAATTCATATTAATTCTACATTTAGTCACTAGTTTTATCTTTCCAGAGGTACTAAGATAAGAGAAATACCATTGATTAGTAATGACCAATAAGAAAAGTGAGAGAAGAAAGATTGGCATGGGCACACCCCATAATTCATTCACTTAATTCAGTAAACATCTACTGGGGGCCTGCTCTGTCCCAGATACCTCAGAGACTCTGTGAGTATGAAGCTGACGAACACTTAATGCACACCAAAATCTTAAAGTATTGCAAAGAATATGTTTTTCTTTATATGGTAGTCTTTCATGTACAAGATATTGGTCTTGTGTTTCTTTTATAATTTTATTAAAAAGTCATTTTTAAAAAACTTCTAATTATTGATCCTTTATCACAGTTTAGAATTGGTAGAACTTATTTCTCCCAGTTAAGCGTTCTTAAGTATTTAACTGCAGTGCTAATTTTCTTCCTGTATCACTGTCACTGGATTCATTCTGGATTTAGTGTTTTAAACAAACAAGGAAAGACACCAGTGAAATGTAGACTGTTGCCAGTCCAAGTGGTTCTGTCCATGAATAAAAGACCTTTGTGAGCAAAGCCCTTTTGTGTTCACTCATGAATCTGCTGTTACACCTGTGAGATCGTTGTACTGGACCCAGGAAGGTGGCACGACCTCTCTGAGCTCAGCACGCTTGTGAGCACAAGGGTTTCTCTGAAGTCAATTTCATAAAATCAGTGTCCATTGTATACCGTGATAAATGCTCGCCAGCTTTTATTATCTTAGAGACAATCGCCACAGAGAAAAGGCAAAACAGTAATACTCACTGAGTAGAGAAGTACACACTCGACAAATTTATCAAATAGCCTGTTTTACATCAACCTCCCCATGTTTACTATACAAAGCATTTCAATAATACATATATATATATATAAAATTCTTTTGCCAAAGTAAAATACAAATTTCTGTAAAGATGTTATAATAATTTTTAGTAAACTCAGATTCCTTATAAGATGAATTTGTTTTCCTCTGTTCACTTGTTCTTCCTATTCTCATCTTGGATTGTAACCAAAAAATGCCTTTGAAGAGTTATGAACCCTTTTTGTCCCCAAAGTCTCCTTTTTTCCCCTCCAACTTCCAGTTGCCATGTATTCTAGCCCTCTTGGTATATTCTCTGTTTACTGTTTATTTTTAAGAATTTATTTCTTTGAGGACATTTTAGAAAGTTGTTAAATTTGATAGCAGTATATTATGTTTCATAAGGACATTTACATGTGTGTACAATTTCATAATTTCCAAGAACTTTCCTACATGTGGTCTCACTTGGTAGAGCAAAGCACAAAGTTTGTTAGTTTGAAAGTCATGCTACAAGTTAGCCAGCCACTTGAGGATGTTCCTCAGGAGGTGCATGAATTTACTCCATGATTTGAAAGCAAAAGGTGGGCTCCCTAAGTCACCTGAGCCGCAGCCTTGTGTTCCAGTCTGTACCCCTCACAGAAGGTCATGCTAAATACAAAGTTCAGGACTGGGGAGGAGCAACCAGGTAGATGAAGCAGTTTCAGTAATGTTCCAGTTTTGAGGTTACAGATCTCTGTACATATCAAATGTTACATAATTTTAAAAACAAAACAAAAATATAACACCTAACCTTTCCAGAACATTATACCTATTTCACTATGGAAGAAACATCACTCTAAAAATGCATCTTAGAACCTACCAATGAAGGAAGGTTTGAGAGCAGGGAGATTTCTCCAGCAGAAACAGTGCAGTGTGGCTTAAGACATTCCTGCTTCCTGTGCTGGAATACAGGGCTTTCTTGAAATTTCCTCTTTAAGATGCTAGGGGTAAAAATTTCATTTCAAATGCATACTAATGTTTCCTAGTATACACTATTTACCTCCTCAAACAAATACACCTAAGGCGTAAAGGAGAACAATACAAATGCTTGTGAAAACCACTGAGTACTACAACGAGAAGATAATTCACTGGAGAATGGAGGGAACTTTCACTAACCTAGAAATGCAAAGGGGACAAATAAAAACTAAACTGGGGATATTTTAGCATAATTTATTTTGTCTTTGACAGATAAAGCAGGTGAACGAATGAATGAGTGAGTGAGTGAATGAGTGAATGAAATTGATCTTCTGATATTTAACTAACAAGGAAAAACTAATAGTACATATCAAACTTGTACCGACTAAACAGGAAGTACATCTTCCTTGTAAATGGAACATGCTCAAATATATCAATATATTTGATAAACCACATCACTAGACCACAATGCAGAAATGTTAGAAATTATTAATAAAATTTTAGACACAGACATGCAAACACATGACTACTTGGAAAGATTTTTGACTATTGTAAATAAGTATTTTGCCAGAGAGGAAATCAATACCACATTTACAGAACCTTAAGAAAATGGAGGCAGTCATTCATTATTTGCAAATCCAAGAAATGATTTTACAATACTATTAGAATTGACATGGAATTTGAGTAAGAAGATTAAGACTATATCTCCAAAGAGAAATTGCTTTTCTAACAACTACCAAAAAAAATTGCAATCTTCAAAAAGCAAACATCTCATTTATCTCATCAACAAAAAGCATAAAATACATAGGCATGTACCTAGAAGTGCCTTGTTCTAATAAAATAGTAAATATTATCTCAATCCTGTACATTTCACATGAACTCTTTCTGATTCTCAAACCTCCACAAGCGGGCTTACTGTCTCCATGTTTACTATACAAAGCATTTCAACAATACATATAAAAATCCATTTTCCTCAGTCGGACCTCAGGAAAATGAGGTCTGGACAACTGAGTAAATTGTCAGATGTCACATAGCTCTTGGAGAGGCAGGCTGGAAAACTCTTTCTTCAAAGCCTCTTCAAAGTCTTTCCACTCCCCACTGTCCCTTGATCAGCTTCATGACCAATACAAAGAAAACAGATGCTGACAAGAGGGCTCTGAACTGAATGTAGAGACATCGACGTCCCCAGATGGGAAAACTAGACATGAGAAAGATTTTTTCCCCTTAAAATAATGTATGGGTTTAATGTAATTCCAACCAAAATCTCTATGAGACTTCCTTTTTGTGGGGGGAGACACTTTTGTGGAAATGTTACCCCAAAGTTCACGGACATACATCGACAGCAATATGCCCATCTCCACTCCCTTTTTCCAATGCTGTCCAGACAGCAGAAGAACACTGGAAAAGCAGTAATTTCACAAGGACAAGAAAATTCAAGAAATAATGACAATGAATGAGAAACAATCTACATATTTTTTTAACAATGGGCTTGACGGAGATCAGTAGTTTTTTTAAAAAATGCAAAGACCAAAAACTAGTGCCCAAAAAAAGGAAGTCAGCAGGAAACGAGCCAATTCACATCACAGAATCATAGAAAGTTCTAGAACTCGAGAGAAGCCAACATAAGAGAAGGTGTATATAGGGAAAATTGGCTCTCGCATCCTCTTACCCACCGCAGCAATCAACAGAAAGTTTATTCTCAGAGAAATTTTTTTAAAAGAAGCTCCAGACTAAGAGGCACCAGGCACAGAAGAAGAGTGATGGACATTACTAAACTGCACCATGCTGACTTGAGCTTTCTCCAGCTCCCAAACTCGCAGTCAAACTCACATCCACAGGAAGAAGTCTGGAGCCTTCTCTGAAGAAAACAACCAGCTCAGGGGGAAACACCTATAGATGTGAAGACCCGAGGGCCCCCGGAATGAAGTGAGTTCCACCAACTGATAGACTAAATCTCATTCCTAAATGCGACGACACGGTCAAGGATTGCCAGATAGTTGAAGAAAGCTTCTAACAGGAAATACAGAGACCAAAACAAACAGGCAGGTAAAAAGAACTTGGAAGAAACAGAGATATTAAGGAACAGAAGAAAACTAACAAAAACAACAACAAAAAAGCAATATCGTACCCTTATATGAGAGAGCTCATCCATGGAACAGAAACATGAGTCTATAAAAAAGAATAAAGAGTAATAATAATGCTCTGAAAAATTAAATACTTCTATCCAGCATATTTTAAAAAACCATTTGAAACTTTAGTTCTGGATTGTTATGATGTTATTAATTTATGACTCTTATTATTAGGACTTTTTTGTTCACAGTTGTATTCCCAAAATATATAGTTTCAAAATATATTTTGGCTTATCTGTGGGATTACTGCTTTCAATGCTTATAACTGTCTCACATATGCACTATCTTTCCCTTGTATTCGTTTTGTATTCTGATGGGTTTTAATGAGTGGTATAGGTCACTGAACTTTTTTTGCCAGAAATAATGCATTAATAGAATATTTCCTCAGTATTTTCATGTCTCAAAGTATATACACATACTAGTTTGTCTACACAAAGGAATCCAGGTTCACAATCTTGGTGAATCGTGCTCCTTTGTCATCAGGAAATTAGTGTGGTAAATGAGCTATTCGATGACACTTTTGGTTGATTTCTACCCCCACCCTCTGCTTTTTTTTTGTTTAGAGATGTAAAGAATTTATCTTTTTACCCATGAAATTAGAACATATTATTAGGATATGTATATGTGTGTGTCTTTTTCAATATCTTATATGGGCTTGGGAGAAATTTTCACCAGCAACCTCAAATCTTTCTTTAGCCTAGGAAAATTTTCTCTTGTATATCTTTAAATATTAACCCTTCTCCATCTGTTTCAATTAAAGAGAATAAACATATGTTGGATACACTAAATCAATCCTCTCAGTCACTTCCATCTTGTAATTCCTATTTATATTTTCATTCTATGTTCTGTGAAAATCCCTCAAGTTAGTTTCTAAATCCCTAATTCAAATTTAGCAGTGTTTATTTGGTATTTGTTGCCAATATCAGTGGGGCTCCTTCAGCAATCACATTTTAAATTTCCTTTTTCACAGCAGCCTACATTTTTGGCACAATATCCCCCACAACTCTCCTTGAGATTGCTAATTGAGATGTTCTTCAATTTTTATTTTAAAAATTAATTCTGTTTTATGCATTTTCCCAAACACTTCACATCTTCCCCCCACCCACCTGACCTGCTGCTTTTCTTAAAGTGTCTTCAGTTAAAATCCTTCATTGTCTGTCCATGTTTATCAAAGAAAAGTGTAAATCCATCATTTTTACAAGGTTTATTAAGTACTTTCTGTGCCCTAGGCAGAATAGTAAAGAATAGTAAAGAATGGAAACTCTAAGTCAAACAAAATAATCCTATGAGAGCATGTTATCCTCCCTGAGTGTCACATGGAGAAGAAAAGGGGTAGCCAGCTGCACCCAGTTGGAAATTTTTTCCAAATTACTGATATCTTTCTGCCTCTTGGCTCTACTCACTTCTGCAGCCTCTGTCTTGGGACCACAGGACCATCTCTGCAGTCAGAGCTGTAGGTGCCAAGAGAAGTCAGGAAAGGGCACATGAACTGATTTTTCTGTTTCTTTTTTTCCTGTATTTGCTGTGCAAGCCTGGAGTTAGCTGGAGGCCTGGCCAGGTAGGAGCCAGCCATGGTCCACCCCCCACTTTACTTAGCAAGTTGTCCGTGCCAAGTGAATCCTGGGGACTGGGCCACAGCTGTGGGGGTGTGGGGGGCGCTGATACAGATGCTGAAGTCCTTCATCACCTGCTCCCCGGCCCACGGACCTTCCCAACCACAGCTGTTCTGAGCCAAGAATTTGGCAGGGATCAACCTGGGACCCCTATCTTTTCTGGAAGCCCTACTGTGCCTGTACTGGGTGGAGGATCACAAAACACCGACTGGTTTCTTTGCCATTGTGACGCCATCTTTAAAATGCTGATTCAGGCTGGATGCAGTGGCTTATGCCGGTAATCCCAGTACTTTGGGAGGCCAAGGCAGGTGGATCACTTGAAGTCAGGAGTTCAAGACCAGCCTGGCCAGAACAGTGAAACCCTGTCTTTAATGAAAATATAAAAATTAGCAAGGCATGATGGCAGGTGCCTATAATCCCAGCTACTCCGGAGGCTGAGGCATGAGAATCACTTGAACCTGGGAAGCAGAGGTTGCAGTGAGCTGACGTCATGCCACTGCACTTCTGCCTGGGTGGCACAACAAGACTTGATCTAAAATAAAATAAAATAAAATAATCTAAAATAAAATAAAAAATAAAATAAAATGCTGGTTCAGTGATGGTAGCCTTCCATGTTAAAGCAAATCTATCTGAAATAAATTGGTCAGATGACTCCACGGTGTTATAGACAGCGTAACTAAAAGCTTTCTTAGAAAGTTAAGTAACCTTGGTTCAAATCCTGGTTTTGCAAATTGCTATGTGAAGTTGAGCAAGTTATTTTACTTCTCTATTTCCTTTTCTGTAAAGTAGTGATAATAATAGGGTTATTGGGCAGAATGATGAAGTAAGGCACTAAAAACAATTCAGCACAGTGCCTCATTTGCAGTAAGCACAATAAATGTTAGTTATCTCATTATTTTTAACCATAACATATCTTGCAATGCAAGAAGATACCGTGAGATAACAGACAAACCCAAAATAATGGACATTCTACAAAATAGAATTGCATTGCATTCAGCAATGCCGAAAGGTATCTATGACCACTACAGTAATTCAAAATTGTCTGAGTTTTACTTTTTTTTGATGAAAAAAGAGGTAAAAATAGTAGAAAATTAAAAGCAAAATCATAATTTGCAAATCATGCAATACATAAAGTCAAAATAAACTCTATTGTATGAGTGTGTTTGTCTATAAAATATGTCTGAAAAAAATTTTTAAGAATATATTTGTAAATATTTTTACTTTTTTTACTTTTTGTTTTTGAATAATTTTAGGCTTATAGAAAAGTTGCAAAATAAAGCAGAGTTACCATTTATCTTCCACCAAGCATCCTCTTATGTTAACATCTAATCTTACATTATCATGATACATTTGTCAGAATTAAGTATTGGTACAATACTATAAACTACTGACATTTGCATGCTTTACCAACATCCCTTTTCTGTTCCAAGATTCAATCCAAGATCCCACATTATACTGTTATGTCTCCTTGCTCTCCTCTCATCTTTGACATTTCCTCAGCCTTTCCTTGTCTTTCAGGATGTGGACATTTCAAAATATTCTGGACAGTTATTTTGTAGCATGATCCCTATTTTGGGTTTGTCTAATATTCTCTTATGATTAGACTGAGGTTGTGTGTTCTGGATAAGAATACACAAAAGTGATGCGTCCTTCTCAGTGCATCATATATGGAGGTGATGTAGATATGTCAATATGATGACAACATGTTTTATTACTGGTGATAATTGACTTTGATCACATGGTTGAGGGGGGTCTCTGCTCTAACCTTGTTTTTCTTCTTTGTAATCAATAAGTATTTAAGGGGGAGATACATTGATACTATGCAAATATTGTATTTCTCCTAAAACTTTTAGCTTCTAATGTTAGCATCCATCTGTGGATTTTATCTGCCACAATTATTACAGGGGTGTTCTAGTGATAATTTTGTATTTTCTTAATTTCTTCTATGTTTATCAATTGGAATTCTTCTGTAGGGAAGAACTGTCCCTACATTTCTGAGACTCATTGACTTGAGGGGCTGAAGAAGACTTTGGAGTCTTCTGAGATTTTAGTTTGCCAGCAGTGTAGACATCACCTGAGAGCTTCTTAGACATGCAAAATCTCAGGCCCTATCCCAGACCTACTAGATCAGAATCTGTATTTTAGCAAGATCCTTGAGGTACTCATGTTCTTCAAAAGTCACTTTAATTCCATGTTATCAAGGGACTTGATCAATTGAGTCTAAACTTGAAGTTAGCAGCAGAGCCAGACCACACCTCAGTCTCCTGACTCCCAATGCGCTCTTCTTTTCTTATTTAATTGATCCATTCTCTAGAGAAATCCAAAGAGTACAGGCTTTGGACTCAGACCCCAATTTAAATATCTAACATTGTTTACCTAGCAAGCTACTTAACCTCTCTGAACCTGAGTTTCTGCATATGTAAAGTGGGGGGGGGAAATATTAGCTAACTTTAAGGATCACAGTGAAGACAAGAGCCACCAGGTGGAAAGCATCTGGCAGAATGGCTTGGGCATGAGGACACAGAGACATGCAGGCACATCCTCTTCCAGGAGGGACTGCAGCCAGGTGCTGGGAGTGCTGTCAGCATATGCCTTCAGCTGCCAGCCTCTTCAAGCCTCACCCAAGGTCATGTCTTTTCAGTGGTGACTCACATCCAAAGACAGGGATGTGGAGGCCCAGCCATTTTGGCCAGACACAGAATGGAACAACCCTGATGACCATTTCAGCTCCAGAACTCTATGAGGTCTGCTGGCCTTCTTTGTGCTCTGTCCTGTTTTATACCTCACCTCTCCCTTGGCTCATTCCCCTTTCTGCCCCCTTCCTTCACAGATGTTGAATTCAAGGGCACTCCCTACACGCAAGTCCATTTCAGGGTTCATTTCCAGGAGAACCCAAACTGCCACATGGCACAAAACAGATTCTCAAGAATTGGGAACAACTGTTATAAATACCATTATTATGCCTTTGGGGGATGAGCTTTGCAAATTGCCCACTATCACTAAATACAAAGTGACCCAGATACGTAGTAAGTTTTTATTATACACCTGGCCTAGTGCTCAGCTTACGGATATAGAATTTAGCAAAACAATGCTAAGTGCTGTCTAGCAGGGAAGACTGAAAATAAAACTAGACGGTGCAATTAACCAAATCATCATTTTGGCAAGACTACTGTGGCCAATGGCCAGTCCCTTTGCAGCTGAAACTCTCCTGATATACACAACTTGAAACAGCGCCATCAAGGGCCATTACTGGAAAACCCTAGTTGGGAGATGGAAGATGAATCATCACTCCTTTTTTAATTAAAAAAGGGAACATGACCTGATTTTAAACTAAAGACATTTATTGTTTTCTTAAAAACTCTTTGTCTACCCTTGATACAAAAAAGTCCACAGATAGATGTAAGCAAGTTCTGGACATCCAAGCCATGATGAATATGGAACTGAGTTTTATAGCTCTGCTTTCAAAAGTACCTCTTACACGTTTATTTATGCTTTCATTTCAGCTGTTCTGCAATAACAAAAGAGAAACTACATTGTGCTTCAATTGCAAAGGAATGTGCACTGAAAGCTGAACAAAATCATGTTTCTTCAAGCAAAGGGCAAAATGTACTCTATGTCACTACTTCAATTGGCTGAAATGGTGTAAAGCTCAATTCTCAATTATTTACTGTAATGCAAGATCCTTAGCCTGGAGTGCTGTTAAAAAAAAAAAAAAACAACCTACATTCTTTCATGATTAAATGCATACTACCATTAGATAAATCAGAATAGACACATTAAAATATTTGCCTGGGCACTACCTATTATTCTTTCTTTAGCTCTGGCTTTGAAAGCCTAGTAAAAGTTTCCTTGGATAATAGACAACTTTAATAGTCTTTCACAATAAAATTTAAAAGTACAAAATTTTCATTACCCACTGCTGGCCACAGGCAGGTTCCTCAAGGGGTACACAAATGCATTGGCACATAAAGCAGCCATAAAATAGTCTTTAGAAGCAATATGGCGCCCCCAAAGTGGCAAATAACCTAGTTCCTGTATCCCAGTTTGATGATCTTCACCACCTACTCAAGTCCTCCATCTTCATTTCTTCGTGTCCACATATTCTGGGGTAAGTACCATACACTAATGGGCCATGAGCTGCCTGTACATGGACATCAGGCTTGGCCAGTACCCTGCTGCCACTGGCTCCTGATTACCCTGGTGCATCTTCCTTGTCTGCATGGAGTGGGCATCCCCAAAGAAGCCTTGTCCATCATACATCCTCTATTTCTCCCCTTCAGAAGCTTCTCTCTTTAAAGACATGATACTTCAGTGAAATTCCATCTAAGAACCACCAGGTGAATAGACAAGCAGTGGTTCAGAATTGTTATAGTAATGCTTGGGCAACGTAGTAAGACTCTAATTTCCAGGTCCAATTATAAATGTTCCACTCCCTTTCTCCCCTTTCCACCAGGTAAGACTTATTCATTTCCTTATTATTAATTTAAAATTTTATAACTGCCTTATAACCAAAATATTTCAGTGATGGCATTGATATAATCTAGTGGTTCTCAACCAGAGGCAATTTTTGTCCCCATGGGACATTTGGAGAACTCTGGAGATATTTTTGATTGTTACAACTGGAGAGGGTGGGGTGGGTGCAGCTGCCACTAGCAAGCAGAGGCCAGAGATGCTGCCAAATATCCTACAAAGCAAAGGGCAGCCTCCAATAAGAAAGAATCATCGGACCCAGAATGTCAATAGTGCCAAGGTGCAGAAACCCTAAATCCAATACCACGGAAAATTAAATGGAAAAGGAAATTAGGACAAAGCAAAATTGGAAGCAAGACAGTAAAATTCGGTCAAAGGCAAACATTTTGCTGTAAATGGGGATAGATTTGGCTTTGAGTTTCCTATCAGCCAAACCAAAGAGGAGACACTGGTAGTGGAGAGAATCACATCTTCCATTGTAAGGGCCCCAAATGATATATCCAGGTGTGATTTAACTGTGGCTACTTCTCATTGCATACCACTGTGCAAGGAAGGAGCAAAAACCAACACCGTTTAGCAAGAGCGGTTCTACAGAGGACCCAAACTGGTAGACCCAAGTCAACTTCCACTCTGTTATTTATTTATTTATTTATTTATTACCCTGGAGGTGACACACAGAAGATACAGAGTGTCAAGTAGCCTACAGATCTTTCATAAAATGATTTAGTGCTCTGTTTCTTACAACCATGCTCTGGATAACACTTGGGCAACAGAGAGTTTGAAGTTTTCTCTGTGGCAATACATGAGAGCATATAGACTTTTCAATTAAGGGCAGAAACATATTCTCTAGACTTCTACAGCAGGAAGACACCTCTGCCTTCAGAAGCTCTTCATGAAGATGTAAGAAAGACATGCCTGTACTCCCAACACATTGGGAGGCCAAAGCAGGAGGATTGCTTGAGCCCAGGAGTTCAAGAACCAGTCTGGGCAACATGGCAAAACCCCGTCTCTACAAAAAAATATAAAAATTAGCCAGGCGTGGTGGCACGTATCTGTGGTCTCACCTACTCAGGAAGCTGAGGTGGGAGGATTGCCTGAGCCCAGGAGGTGGATGTTGCAGTGAGGTGAGATCACACCACTGCACTCCAGCCTGGGCAACACAGTGAGACCCTGTCTCAAATATATATATCTATAAAAGAAGGAAAGGGCAAAGCAATGCTGATTTTACCAGGGAAATACACTCCATCAATCATATTAAGGGGCCTGCAGACTACATTGAGTTCATACAGCTTAACCCATAATCCAATCAACCCATATCTCGAGATTCAAAATACAAGGAAAAAATAACTTAAAAAGTATAAAATGATTTCTGTTGAGAGAATTGGTAATTTATTTTGGGAATAAAGTTGTAAAACATCTACACCATGTACCAAAAGTATAGCGCATATATTTAAAGATTCAAATGTTAAAAAAAATGAAAGGGCATATATGCAGATTATTTACATCTAAATTCATATAATTATCCACCTATTTGTCTTTAGAAAGAAGGAATTTTAAAAGCAAGTGAGAAAATAGAATGTAAAAGGTTGATAGATTTTGCTACATAAAATTTAATTGTATGAGTTTTTGAACATCGAAAATACCATAAAACCAGCACCCACATCTTGATGTCTGATTCTATTCCCCATTAAAAGAAAACAGGGCACCTTTAAGAAATGGCTGATTCTAGGACTAAAACAAGAAATAGACAAGATAAGTCTGGAGTATTTTGTGGTGCCAGGAAGTAAGAAAGTGCTCCAGAAAATAAAGCAACAGATAAAGACATAAGAAAACTCCACAATATGCAGCATATCAAAGGGACACACAAGTCAATAAAAGAGCTCCCAGACAAGTTCAACAACAAAATAATGTATTACTGGATTATAATTGAAATAATAAAAAAAATACTCCTGAGTTCATACTGATAAAAATAAGTGAGTAAACTAATCAATGGGGGAGAAGAGCCCAGTCTCCCTTGGAGAAAAATTCCATAGGTAGGTAGGTACCTGCTCTCAAGGAGGAAGAACAAACTTCCTACTCCTTCAGTGTGAGCTCTGCATAGTGACTTCCTTCCAAAGAGCTCTGCATGGGGAAGGGGAAAAAGAGAAACTTCAGAGAGGAGAAACCCAACAAACACTACCTCAGCCAAGTGATTAAGGTCAACAGTGATGAGTCATATCGATAGAGTATACCCTTAATATAATGGGATGAAATGGTATCTTACTCTTCAAACCACATAGCCCCAGTATAATTGTGAGAAAAAAGTCCCAACAAAGGAACATTCTATAAAATACCTGACCAACATTCTTCAAAACTGTCAAGGTCATCGAAAACAAGGAACGTCCGAGAAGCTCTTAGAACCAACAGGTGTCTAGGAAGACATGATGACTCAATGTCATTTGGCATCAGGAATGGGATCCTGGAACACACTGGACTTGCTGACTGTGAGTGCAGCAATATCATCATCTATGGCAAAGTGGCAAGAAGCCTGCTGGCCATTGGCTGACAAACGCAGTCTTAGCAGGTCAAATCTTGACCAGGAAGGTTATGAGTTGTACTCCGGAGTATGCAGAGAAAAACTACCTGGTTCCCTCTAGACTTTTGAGTTGGGAAAATTCCTAACTTAATCAATGTCTTGTACCCATCCCAAGCGGCCATAAAGTAAGGCAAATAACTCAGTCTCCCCAGTGAGTGTACATGGAATGACCACATTTTGCAGGTTGAACAAGCGGTTGGTAGCAGGGAGGATCTTCTCCAAAGTCCTTTGGGCAGTTGAAGCAGCAGCTGCATAAGGGTTCTAGGGCTAGACTCCTACAATTATGCCCATAGCTTCAACCTGGGGAGTGACAGCTGACATCTAAAGGAGGCGTCCAGCTGGGCACCATGGCTCACACCTGTAATCCCAATACTTTGGGAGGCTCAGGCGGGAGGATTGCTTGAGCCCAGGAGTTCAAGACGAGCCTGGGTAGCATGGTGAGACCCTGTCTCTAACAAAAAAATAAAAAAATTAGCCAGGCATGGTGGTGCATCCCTGTAGCCCCAGATATTCAGGAGGCTGAGGCGGGAAGATTGCCTGAATCCAGGAAGTTGAGGCTGCAGTTAGCTGTGATCAAGCCCTGGCACTTCAGCGTCAGTGACAGAGGGAGACCTTGTCTCAAAAAAATGTATAAAAAAATAAAGGCAGCCTTGGCCGGGCACAGTGGCTCACCCCTGTAATCCCAGCACTTTGGGAGGCTGAGGTGGGTGGATCATCTGAGTTCAGGAGTTCAAGACCAGTCTGGCCAAAATGGTAAAACTCCGTCTCTACTAAAACTACAAAAATTAGCTGGGTGAGGTGGCATGCACCTATGATCCCAGCTACTCGGGAGGTGGCGGTTTCAGTGAGCCGAGATCACGCCACTGTCCTCTGGCCTGGGCAACAGAGCAAGACTCTGTCCAGATAAAATAAAATAAAATAAAATAAATAAAATAAAATAAAATAGGCAGCCTGCCACTCTCCGGTCTGAAGTGTTACATGGCCAAGCCCAGCTTTGGCTACCACAGCACCCACCACCCTGAGCCAGCCTTAAGCTCTGGGACCTGTCGATTTTACACCCTGTGCTCCTCACAGACAGGAGTGGGTGCAAGACAAGCCAGAATTCCCGCTTCTGAGCATGAGGCACAGGAAGCTATCAAGTGGATGCTGAAACTGGAGTGCTAAAAGAACCAATGTGTATACATGCTAGATCCTCCAGGAACTGTTGTCAAATTCCAGAGGTAAAACAAAAAATTAGAAGCCACATATGATGGACAGAGGGGCCAGGCCTCTGGGGAAACAGATGTGAGAGGATGGGGAGCCAGTCTGCTGTCACTTTGAGCTGAAACCTAGCAGGATATTGGCTTTGTGTGGGGAGGGAGCTGAACCAGAGTCAGGACTGGTGGGCACAGCAGCCCACCTTCGACCCTCAGCAGGGAGGAGGTAACTTCCCCTAGCTTGGTCTCCAGTGCTACCCTTCAGCATGCTAGATTCTGTGCATGAATACATTTCTAAGAATTTTCTGTTTGGGTGACAAAGCTGCCCTAGAGGAACACTAGAGTGAGAGTAAGAATTATCTCGGGAACTTGTTTAAAAGTGCTGATTTTAGGCAATATCCACAGTGTTGTCCAAGTCCCAGGGGCCTGATTCCATGGGCCCCCTCCTGGGAGCTCAGAATCTGCAGGTTTAATTGGCATCCCCAAATTAATTGGCATACCCCCATCCCCTGGATGCAGGGTATCCAGGCCAGGTGTTCACAACAAAAACAGGCATCCCACACCTCCATCAGACCCAGACCTCAATCTAGTTTTCAAGTCCTCAGAGAATTTTCTCTATCATAGAGAATGTGGAATGCAGGAAAATAAATGGAGAAATAAACACAGACTCCAGTGCAAGCACAGCGTGTGTAGGTTTTCGGGAGGAATAAAACTTTGAGGTCAGTTGCACCCAAACTCTCAAAGCCTAAAGTAGAGCCAGCGGGAGGAATCCTGCGGTAGGACTTGAGGTGTCCGGCTCAAAGACTCCAAGTCGCCAGTACAACCATGCTGTTAGGAGGGATTTGTATTTCTTTGGTTCCTTATAAACTGAGAAATTAGTTTTCTAAAATCCAAATATCTTGCTGGGCACGGTGGCTCACACCTGTAATCCCAGCACTTTGGGAGGCTGAGGCAGGAGGATCACCTGAGGTCAGGAATTCAAGACTAGCCTGACCAACATGGAGAAACCCCGTCTCTACTAAAAATACAAAATTAGCCAGGGTGGTGGTGCATGCCTGTAATCCCAGCTAACTCGGGAGGCTGAGGCAGGAGAATCACTTGAACCCGGAAGGCAGAGGTTGCGGTGAACCGAGATTGCGCCATTGTACTCCAGCCTGGGCAACAAGAGCGAAACTCCGTCTAAAAAAAAAAAAAAAAATCCAAATGCCTCACAAAAATATATTAAAACCCAAGAGAAATATCAACACTCTTGGCTACATTCCAAGAAAAGCACACTCTAAGAAAACCACTAGCTTCAAAGGGCTCGGCCCCAGATGCAGCAGTTCTCTCAGGTAAGCACTGTGACCCAGCAGGGGGTCAGTGTGCCTGTGTCTGGGCAATTCCTGGACAGGTGGCTTCGGTGAGATTCCAGGGCTGTGTGGGTGGGTGCACTGGTGAGGCAACTGAATAGAGTTTCCCAATGACCCCAGTCAGTGGAATCAGGTAAAGAATGTCACAGCCAGAGGGAGCCAGCTTTCAGCCAGGAGTGGGTGGTGAGAAATGTCACCTCACAGTGCTGGCAGACCAGGCCATTGGTCAGCTTTCTCCATACCAAAGATGGGTGTTATGAACTGAATGTCTGTGTCTCTCCACAATTCACCTGTTGATGTCCTAACCTACCACATGGCTGTATTAAGACACAGAGCTTCTAGGGAAGTAATTATGATTAAATGAGGTCAGAAGGGTGGGGCTCTGATCCAATAGGACTGATGTCCTAGGAAGAAGAAGGGACCCCTAGGAGCTCTGTCTCTCTCTGCTCCTGTCTCTGTCTCGCTCTGCACACATGATGGAGAAGGTCACGTGAGCAGAGTGAGGTGGTGGCCACCTGGAAGCCAGAAAGCAAGCCCTCGCCAGGAATGGACGCAGTGGGAACCTTGATCTCAGATTTCCAGCCTTCAGAGCTGTGAGAAAATAAATTTCTGCTGAAGATGCCCAGTCTGTGGCATCACTTACAGCAGCCCGAGCTGATACCGCAAAAAGGGAGCATTTGCATTATGTTGGGTTCTCCTAATCTCGTGGGAGAATACTGAGCACGATATATGGAATCACATTATAATCTAAGACTAGAGGATCTATCAGGATGCCATTTAGAAACTACCTTCGAAAAGTAACAAAAGAAGATAAAGGAGAGACCATGAAACCCAGAAACGATGGATTCGATGTGTGGTTCTTCATGGTTGATGAGTGTGACGGACCAGCATTACTTCAGCACTTAGATGCGCCCTTAACCAATGGGAAATAGCTCACAGTAGGATTTTTCTGGAGAACTGACAAGAAAAGAGACAGGAGAATTACGAGTGGGTGCAGTCACTCATCAGTCAAGAAGTGCCTCTGTGGCCTGGGACCTCCCTGCTAGCCCTGTGAGTCCACTAACTTCAGCTTTCCCTTCGTCTCTGCTTCATGTACTGTATAAAGATGTCAGCATAAAAATAACCAAATTCAGAAGAAATGGAATAAATTAATGAGGAGAAATATAGGTGAAACAGAACTGAAAAAGGATGTCAGAATCCAAAATTCCAAAGATTAAAGGTGAATAGGGAAAAAAATAAGAAACAAATAATCAAAAATATTAAATAAGTATAAATTTAACAATAAAAAGATGACAAAACAACTTAAAATGTAATAATATTCACATTATAAGTAACCTTTATTAGACATTTCTTATCTAGCTAGGCACTGGGCTAAGAACTTTGGATGCATTTTCTCATTTAATACTTACAACAACTTATCACGAAGTCCATTTCACAGACTGGAAAACTGAGGCTTTGAGAATGGTTAAACAACTCACTTAAGACACCCAGGCAGGTACTGGTTGGGAAGGTAGTCAAAACCATATAATCTGATCCCCAAATTTGCCCCTTTTTCCAAAGATGAAAGCCTCCAAATGAATAATGAAATAAAGCAATTAAGAGAAATGCAACCAAACTTGGATTAAGAAAGTAAATTAAAAGATTAGAAGCCGAGAACAATATACAATTGTGTTAAATTTTTGAATGAAAAGAAATAAGGGAAAACTAAAAAGCAGAAAAATTAGGAATAAAGAAGGTATTATAATAAAATGGAGATGGAAACAAAAGGAACACCAATTAAAATGGCACGAATTATGTGAAAACGCTTTGTTAAAACAATGCTAAAATACTAAATGTTATAGAAGAGAAAATGTGACATTAATTAAAAAGGAAAACAGGAGTCTCTAAGGAGGAAATGGATTCGCAGCATGGTCTTCCCAGCAGCACAAAGGAATAGTTGCATGTTGAGTCTTTGACTCATCCTCTATGCAGGGGTTCTTTTGAACATTTCTGAGCCAAGCCGGTAGCATTTTAGCGGCCAGACAAGCTGTGTGGCAAAACTTCAATTTTACTCTGATTACAGGATTTGCAATGGCCCAGGCTGAAGTTTGCCACGGTGCTCCCCATTAAACGCTAGGCCTGAAAGATGTTCTTTGAAGAACAAGAGTTTCATGCCAAATGCTTCAGGTCACTATTTCCCTCCTAGAGGCACCATTCACATCAGAGCTGCTCATTAAGAACAAAGAAGATATCATAATAAAATGGAGATGGAAACAAAAAGAACACCAATTAAAATGGCACGAAGGATGTGAAAACGCCTTGTTAAAACAATGCTAAAATACTAAATGTTATTAAAAAAAAAAAAAAAAACTGTCTGCACAGCTGCACATGGAAACCTGGCCCTGGTGAAGCTTTACCATGCACAGCAGCCTGCCAAAGGCCTTGAGAAGTCCTGCAGCAAAGAAGCAAAGAAATCTGTTTCTCTTTGTTGAGGCCACTTTATCTGACATTTAAAATGTCTCCCCCACCCTTCCCCCGACCCCCACCCCGGAATAAGCTCTATTTTCATCCTAAAACAGTTTTATGGAAAGCACTTTGGAATACTCTGACTTAAAACCATTGCTTGAGGTTTTAGGTCACTTGGTCTAAAAGAGAGAGAGGGTTTTACTAAGGCGCAGAACACTATCCTAATTGTCCAACTCATGCAAAAGCAAATGTAGTAGACATAGTTTGAGAAGATGATGATTCTATAGGGGTGGTAAATAGACCAGGCAGGCAAGTACATATCCAGACAGAAAAGCAAGATGTTTTATAACAACACTTGAAAAATGTGGAAGAAAGGACACGACAATGAACTCCCCCAAAGCGACCCTCAACTCCTACTCCCAGAATAAAACTACCTGGTGGTTCCTAATTAATTTACTGGCGGTGCTGGAGCGATCTGTGCTTTAGGAACTAAAAAGGAAAAATAGACACAAAAACAAAACAAAAAACTCATGTTTTTAATAAAGAGATATTTAATCATCAGCATAGATTAAACCATTGACTACATAAGCCGAGAAAATGTAAAGTTGAAATGATATCTTCACCAGTATCCAATAGTTCCTGAACAACTGGGTTATGCCAGTACAGGCAGCAGCAATTCCAACCACTGAGAAAACATCTTCTTTCATTACCTCTCCAAGTTGGAGGGTTATTATTCTGACTTTTATAGCTAGAGAAAATAATTCGAGGGTTATTATTCTGACTTTTATAGCATCTATTTATTGAACATTATTTTGAGGAATCACACACGTAAATGAGAGAGATGCAAAAGAAGTTACAAACAAAGCCATTGAAATCATTTCCAAATGTGTATGTCTCTTATTCAGTATATAATGGCCAGAATCTTAAAAAAAAAAAAAAAAAGTGTTGGTCAGAATAATATGACGTCTGGATTTGAGCTGCATCTTTGGGAGGGAGTAAGATCTAAATGGGTGATCAAGAAAGCAGAAAGTGGCTGGGCATGATTACTCATGCCTGTAATCCCAGCATTTTGGGAGGCCAAAGCAGGCAGATCACTTGAGCTCAGGAGTTCGAGACCAGCCTGAGCAACACGGTGAAACCCTATCTCTACTAAAAATACAAAAATGAGCTGGGCATGGTGGCACATGCCTGTAGTCCCAGCTACTTGGGAGGCTGAGGTGGGAGGATCACCTGAGCCCAGGAGGTAGGGGATTGCAGTGAGCTGTGGTTGTGCCACTGCACTCCAGCCTGGATAACAGAGCAAGACCATGTCTCAAATAAAAAATAAAATAAAATAAAAATAAAAGAAAGAAAGAAAAGAAGGCAGAAAGCATTCCAGGCAGAAAAGATATCATTTTTTAAAAAGTCTAAGGGTTGAGGATAAATATAGAATGGAATGTGTGGAATCTACTGATGAGATGAGTATCCATTTTAGAGAGGCAGGAAGGAATACTGGATGGATGATGAATGTGGGCCACAACTCTGGAGGGCCTAGGCCATTCAATCATGGTCTTGGAACCCGATGCCACAGATCACAGGGAAGAGACAGCAGCTCCTCAGCTAAGGGTAGCATGACTGAGGCTCTGCTGAAAGCATCACCCTGGGATTGACATGCCTGCTGGGAGGAAGCAGAGAGGAGATGCAGAGGAGACGAGCAGGAGTGCTCCTTTGGTGATTCAGACATGAAGTGATGGAACCCCCCACACATGTGGCAAAAGTAAGAATGGAAAGGAGAGAAAGTGGAATTCTGGATTACCTTAAGGGTATTTGGGTGATAACATCTGTGTCTTATTGCTTAACTCTAACAGGTTGACTTGGACAGTGGGTCTAGTTGCTTAACTACAAGTTTTAAGGGCAAGGAGAATTAAAATGTCATTACCAGGAAAAGTCATACATTTGGCTTTGGGCATATTAAACTTGAGCTAATAAAAGGTTTCTCAGTTGAAATGCCTTGAAAGCAGTGGGATCAGACTTAGGTTGGAAACATCCTGGGCTAGGGTGGGCCACCACCAGAACAGGTGAGAGTGGACTGTACATTGACTGTAATGCTCCCTAAGGCACAGCACTGAGAATTGCTAATGCTAACCAATGTTTTGCAGCTCCCTGGGAGAAAGTTCTCTTATCTGCAGTGTGGATGGGCTGGATTGCAGAACTGTGATCTGTTGAGGGGGTAATTTAGAAGAAAACGGGCTGGAAATCTTCCACCTGTAGCCTACCACCCTATTTCAGATATGAGGCTGAGACCACAGCCACACACTGCCAGAAAATGGGTTGTCATTTCTCCATTGTGGAGGCAGTGCTTCCAGAGGTGATCCGTTTCTGCCAGCTCTCCTTCCTAAGCAGTCTCGTTCTACACCCTTTGGGAGATGAGAGAACCTCCCTGTAATTTCAACCCAGCTGAGGAAGGAGCATGCTCTCTCAGCCCTGGGGCTGGAATTGGCCCCCTTTGGGAATGAAGAGCTAAAGAGCCCTGCAAGTGCATCCTCTTATATTATTACCCAGGAAACAACCCCTGCTCCAGTCATGAGAGAAACACATATAACAGCTTTGAGTATCTACTCATTCAAAATAAGCCCTAGGAGATGTGCCTCAATAGATAAGTGCCAACTAAGCATTAAAATTTGGCAGGGTCTAGAGTCCTCATCCTGTCTATAGTAGTATCAGGCGCCTCTGATTCTGGCAGAACCCACATAGAGACAGGACTAGGTTCCTCTAATAATTTAGTAAATATCAGCCTGGATTGTTTTACTGTCCAAAGGTGAATAAACTGAAAAAAAAAAAAAAAAGTTTAATACAGATAGGGGAGTGCAATTCTAAGGATTCGGGGAAAATCACAGTTTGAAAAGGAGCTACCAGTGAATAGTAAAAAAAAGTATAAATGGTATCTATTTTGCATCCTGAATAAAATGTCATAAAAGCATAAAAGGCCTTGTGAAATCAGGTGAGAAATGATGTGAAAAATAACTTAATAATCTTGATTTTAGAAAAAACTTAAATTCAGAAATCAAACAAAATGAAACACAAGTTGAAATGGAAAAAGATATAACTCAAATAGGGGATTAGAGCTATTATCTTTCCAGCATGAAAATTAAAAGTAATAGAAACAAAATCTGCTTTGGAGTGAAAATGCAAATTAGAGGTATCAAAAAGGAATAAAAAGCTCTTTAAGAATATGAAAGAATGGGTCAAAGGAAAAAGCTATGCATGAAAAGATGATAGGTGTAGATGGATAATTTACCTTTATTAGTTTATAAGAGAAGTTGTTTTGTTCAGACATTGACCAAACAAACCATGAGCATTTCCTTAGTCAAGAGAAATATTTATTTTCTCTTGTGTGGTAAGAAGTCCAGAGATGGACAGATCTGGGATGGTAGGGCAGCTACGTGATGTTCTAAAAACCCCAGGCTATTTTTTTTTTTAGCCCTAACTCCATCAAATTTAGTGTGTGGCCCTCCTCCCCAACTTCCAATGTGGCTGCTGGCACTCCAGCCATCACAATCACATTCCAGACCTAACAGAGGAAGAGTCAGAGGTGGATGTAGCATGTCAGATGAGTCATTCCCTGCTTAAAGAGCATTCTCAGGAGCTTCACCTGGCAGCTTCCAAATTTATCTCATTAGATTCAAATATGTCATATAACTACCCCCTCCCTGTAAGGAAGACTGGGAGATAAAGCTGTTAAGAAGAGACCATTCCCAAATTAAGTCATGGTCCTGTTAGTAAGTGAAAAAAGAGAGAGAAGATATTGGTAGATAGACAACAGCCTGTAACAACATCCCTGAGATAAATACAGTACCATAGGGGGAAGAATCAATATGCAAAAATATAATAAGTAAAGATTTTCCTTCGCTGAGTACGCAAATCAGAATTCTTCATGTTTCAGGTAAAGTTAATAAAAGCAAAAACCTATATACCTAGACATTTTAGCAAAATGCTCTGATACATTTTTTAAAACTCTTAAATGTACCCAAGTAGAAAAACAATCCAGATTATCTACAAAGCATTTAAATTTAGGCTGCCCTCAGACTTCTCCATGATCACCAAAGGTAAAATAATATGTCAAGAATCTTGGGGAAAAAGTCACAACACAAAAATGATAGTCACAGACAAAACACTATTTATTAAAGTAAGAAAAAAATTCCCCCAAATATTGAAAGATATGCCACTTAAAAACCTGCAGAAGCACAGTATGGTGGTGCATGCCTGTAGTCCTAACTACTTAGGAGGCTGAGGCAGGAGGATTGCTTGAACCCAGGAGTTCAAAGCTGCAGTGAGTTTTGACTGCCCCACTGCATTCCAGCCTTGGGGACAGAGCAAGACCCTGTCTTTAAAAAAATTAAATTTAAATTTAAATAGAAAAACACTTAAACATAGACTTTCCCAAAAATCTATAGGTGGGAAGCTCATTCCATTCATATTTTAAAACAAATTTATTCTTTTTTTTTTTTTCTTCTGAGACAGAGTCTCACTCCATCACCCAGGCTGGAGTGCAATGGCACAATCTCGGCTCATTGCAACCCCCGCCTCCCGGGTTCAAGCGATTCTTCTGCTTCAACCTCCAGAGTAGCTGGGATTACAGGCATGCACCACCATGCCCAGCTAAGTTTTGCATTTTTAGTAGAGACAGGGTTTTGTCATGTTGGCCAGGCTGGTCTCAAACTCCTGACCTCAGGTGATCCACCCACCTTGGCCTCCCAAAGTGCTGGAATTACAGGCTTGAGCCACTGTGCTCGGCCACAAATTTATTCTTACAATTTAAGAATGAGACACTTGGGCTATAAAAAAGCATAGTTTAGGTAAGTTTGAACAAGTTAGAGAGGCCTTGTGACTAATTATATTTGCCAAAGATGGACACAGCTATATCTCCTAGCCTACATGTGACAATGTACAGCTCTCTGTTGAGAAGAATTCTTAAGCTAAATCTAGACTTAGCAGAAAAGAATGGCTTAAAATTATTAACAATAAAATAGACACATTTACAACTAATCTTATTTGAAAAACAGGGAGCAAGAGAGGGAAAGAGTAAGGAAAGGAGTAAGGAAGGAACAGAGAAAGAGAGAGAAATGTAAAATGTAAAAACAACAATGAAAGAAATTAAAGCTACTAATAAACAGGAAACTATAAAAGGAAAATGGTCAAAAACTTGAATTTAGAAAAATAGATAATTTTCTAGGAAAAGATAATTTATTTGTCTCAACTAGAAATAAAAACTAAAGACACCAATAACCATAAGATTAATGAATTAATTTATCAGATTGATACAGAAAAAGGCATAAAGCCCAAGGAGATTTTCCAGGGAATAATAATCACAACATGCTATTCATTTCCCAGGAGAATTTAAAAAGTTTACCAATTCATTTTATAAATTTTAAATACATAGTATAATAAAAACGCAGACCAATCTTATTTATTCATTTATATATAAATGTGTATATGGTTCATATGTAAGTATATCTATATATATGTAACTAAACATATTGAGTCATCACAGAATTGAAAAAATAGTGTTCAGGTTGGGTGTATTTGAAGACTGTAAATATAGTTTAATTCTAGGAAACTTATTAATGTAATTGATCATTTCATTAGATCAAAGGAAAAAACACACTAGTTAACTTCAGTAAATTCCCCCAAATTCAATGTTTAGACATGATTTAAAACACCAACAAAACTAGAAATAGAACCATCTTTCTTTCTTATTAAAAAAACTGAAACAAATAGCCCTTATTATTTAATAATGAAAAACTCAATCCAGCTTAATTAAAGACAAGAGCTAAATAGAAGTCTTCTTTCACCACTAGTATTTATTATCATTCTAATTTTAGCCAATGTTATAAGCACCTCCCACCTCCAACTGAAGAAGAAAAGAAGGGAGGAAGGAAGGAAGGAACAGAGGAAGGGGAAGAGAGCAGGAGGGTGGAAAGAAGGAAGCAAGAAGAGTCAAGAATTAAAGAAAAATGTAAGCACTCAATTTCTTGTGTTAGAGATAATATAAAAGGCACTCACTGGGCAAAATTGGGTTAATTTGAGCACCAGAAAGAATAATGATTGTAAATGATTATATCACGCTGAGTAAGTAAAAATCCTTAAGAACCCAGTGACTCTCTTCCCCCAAAGGGAGGGGTGGGGGAAAGGAGAGAGAGAAAGAGAGAGAGAGAGAAGGAAAACTCTTGTTTACAGAAGAATGACTGCTAATGAATGTGAAGGGAATTATATGATTGTAGAGTTACCATTTTGCAACCCCCAATGTAGATTCAGGGGAGATCCATTCGATGATAAGACAATTAAGTGCAAGATTATGGAGGAATAGGAATTTGTCCCTGTTAGTAACTGTGAAGATAAATTGTACTTTTTGATAGAGACATCTGAAGCTCACTATTTTAACCAATAAGTCATCATAAATAAAACTAAAAGACACATCTTAAACTGCATCAAAAATGATAGTTAATATCTATAATATATAGACTTAATTCAAATTGGCAAGAGAAATACCAAAACCTTACTTTGGAGGGGGCACTGTGAGGGGCCGTGTGGAAATGCAAAGTACCAGTACAGAGAATTTGCAGAAAATGAGATACAAACATGATCCTTTCACTAGGAGTCAGAGAAAACAGCAGTGGATAGGATTGCATTTGCCTTTGCACCTGAACCTAACAACAGAGGTTTCACTAAACTGGGTATTTTCCCCACTTGATGCCCTTGTAACCCAGGCTCCCAGGCCACCTTTCCCTCCATGTGGAGTCCTCAGCATGCAGCTTTCAATCCTCGATCACAAGACAGCAGGAGGACACAGAAAGACACAAGGTGAACACTTGTGACAACTGAAAATGTCCCTTCTTATCAGGAAAACAACGTCTTTCCCAGACGCCACTCTCAGGAGTCACCTGGCTGCACCTACCTGCAAAGAGCCCACCTCCAGTATCCCTCTTCCCTCGGCAAAAGAGTAAAACTAAAAGGGTTTAAATCATAGTACTCAGCACTGAAGGTACTCTGGCACCTTCATAGAGGGTTAGAATACAATATATGTTGTTACAACTTTCCTAAAAAGCCACATTCTTCAGTATGTTTGAGGAAACCCCAGTGTACCTTTTGATTCATCAGTTCTGCTTTTGAGAATCATTTCTATGGAAATACTAAAAAAAATGCTGTCAATGATTTGTGTACACTGTATTAATCAATTCAATGTTTCTAATATCCACTCCTCTCAAAAAAAAAACAAAAAACAAAAAAAAGGTACATTTAGCTTCAGTGTCCAGTAATAAGTGAAAGGCTGAAAATGCAGGGTTGGTCATTGGAAAGCCCAGCTATGTGAGCTGGTCAAGCCATAGAAACACTTCAGGTCTCAGTACTCCCATCTGTAAATTGAAGTTAATAATACTTCCCACACAAACTTGGAAGGATTAAATAAAAGAAAAAAATTTTTATTTTGAGACAGAGTCTCACTCTGTTGCCCAGAGTGCAACAGACTGGAGTGCAGTGGCGAGATCTCGGCTCACCACAACCTCCTCTCCTGGGTTCAAGCAATTCTCCTGCCTTAGCCTCCCAAGTAGCTGGGATTACAGGCGTGTGCCACCACGCCCATATAATTTTTGTATTTTTAGTAGAGATGGGGTTTCACCATATTGGCCAGACTGGTCTTGAACTCCTGATCTCAAGTGATTCACCCTCCTTGGCCTCCCAAAATGCTAGGATTACAGGCGTGAGCCACCATGCCTGGCCAAATAAAATTTTATATATAAAACATACAGTAAAGTGCCACACTAAATAATCAATGCATAATAGATACACACATATACACAAAGTACTAAGTAGATTATTATATACCCAGTTATTAATAAAATACAGGTTGAGCATTTCTAATCCACAAATCAGAAGTCTGAAATACTGCAACATTTGAAACGTTTTAAACGCTGACATAATGCTACAAGTGGAAAATTCCACAGTGGCCCTAATGTGCCAGGTCACAGTCAAAATGCAGGCGCACCACACACAATTGATCCAGCCCGCTCCTGCTTGTTGTCGCTGTCTAACAGCTGATACAGGTATTCTGGTGATGTTACTGTGTTGCTTGGTTACCTGGAACACATTGCTTATCACTATATTAATGATACACCATATTGTTTTACTGTTGAGTACTGAAGTACGAATATATGTAAGAAAATGATTACTTATCATTTTATTTGTAGCATACAAATTCTGAGTCAGGAATGATGGTGATGTCAAACACCCACAGATTGTCCACATGGGTGCCTGAGATGGTGACACCCTTGATTTCTGACGGTTCAATGTGCACAGACTGTTTCATGTATAAAATTACCAAAAATATTGTATAAATTACCTTCAGGATATGTGTATAAGGTGTACATGAAACATAAATGAATTTCATGTTTAGATTTGGGTTCCAGCCTCAAGATACCTCATTGTGTATATGCAACTATTTCAAAATTTGAAACACTCTAAGCCCAGGTACTTTGGTAAGGGATACTCAACCTGTAATATATACATATACAATGTCAAAAAATCTCTGGGAAGAAAATGCATCTAATAGTTTGCTAAATGAACATAGGTGTTTTGGAGTGTAAAATCACACCTAGAATTATCTAAGTCAAAGTTTTAAAAAATTGTATTTATGGTGTGATTTCAATATTGCAATGGATACAATCAGCCTTTCTTATCCAAAAGTTCTGCATTTGTAGATTCAACCAACTGCAGATTGAAAATATTTGAGAAGAGGCCGGGCGTGGTGGCTCACGCCTGTAATCCCAGCACTTTAGGAGGCCAAGGCGGGCGGATCACGAGGTCAGGAGATCGAGACTATCCTGGCTAACACAGTGAAACCCCGTCTCTCCTAAAGAATACAAAAAATTAGCCAGGTGTAGTGGCGGGCGCCTGTAGTCCCAGCTACTCAGGAGGCTGAGGCAGGAGAATGGTGTGAACCTAGGAGGCGGAGGTTGCGGTGAGCCGAGATTGCACCACTGCACTCCAGCCTGGGACAGAGCAAGACTCCATCTCAAAAAAAAAAAAAAGAAAATATTTGAGAAGAAATTGTATCTACATGAACATGTACAGACTTTTTCTTCTCATTACTCCCTAAATAATATAACACCTGTTTACATAGCATGCACATTATATTAGGTATTATAAGTAATCTCGAAATGATTTGAAGTATACGGGAGGATGTATGTAGCTTATGGGCAAATACTACACCATCGTATACCAGGGACTTGAGCATCTATAGATTTTGGTATTCACAGGAGGTCCTGGAACCAATCCCCCATGGATACCAAGGGACAACTGTATAAGGTTAGAGGAAATTAAGACACCAGTGGTTTGTCCAGCTAGTCATTGCATTACAGATGGTTATTTTATCCTTTATCCTTTTTGTTTTTGTTTTTCAATTACCTGTTTAATATAAGCATACCTCAGAGATATTGCAGGTTCAGTTCCAGACCACTACAATAAAGTGACTATCTCAACAAAATGGATCATACAAATTTTTTGCTTTCCTGGTGCATATAAAAGTTATGTTTACACTATAGTATAGTCTATTAGCAGTGCAATAGCATTATGTCTAGAAAAATAATGCACACACCTTAATTTCAAAAATATGCTAAGATATCTGAACAATTATCTGAGCCTTCAGCAAGTCACAGTCTTTTTTCTGGTGGAGGGTCTTGCCTCAGTGTTGATGGCTGCTGACTGATCAGGGTAGTGATTGCTGAAGGTTGGGTGGCTGTGGTAATTTCTTAGAATAAAACAACAATGAAGTCTGCCCCATCGACTGAATCTTCCTTTCACAAAAGATTCCTCTGTAGCATGTGATGCTGTTTGATAGCATTTTACCCATAATAGAACTTCTTTCAAAATTGGAGTCAATCCTCTTAAACCCTGCTGCTGCTTTATCAACTAAGTTTATGTAATATTCTAAATCCTTCGTTGTCATTTCAACAATGTTCACAGTATCTTCACCAGGAATAGATTTCATCTCAAGAAATCACTTTCCTTGCTCATCCAAAAGAAGCAACTCCTCATCTGTTAAAGTTTTATCACGATATTGCAGCAATTCAGTCACATCATCAGGTTCCATTTCCAATTCTAGTTCTGTTGTTATTTCCATTCCATCTGCAGTGACCTCCTCCACTGAGATCTTGAACCCTTCAAAATCATCCATGAAGGTTGGAACCAGCGTCTTCCAAAGTCCTGTTAATGTTGATATTCTGACCTCTTCTCATGAACCTCAAGTGTTCTTAATGGCACCTAGAATGGTGAATCCTTTCCAGAAGGTTTTCGATGGACTCTGCCCAGATCCAGCAGAAGAATCACTATCTACAGCAGCTATAGCATCAAGAAGTGTATTTCTTAAATAATAAGACTTGAAAGTCAATATTACTCCTAGATCCATGGGCTGCGGAATGGGTTATCTTAGCAGGCATGAAAACAACATTCACCTTGTATATCTTCATCAGTGCTCTTGGGTGACCAGGTGCATTGTCAATGAGCAGTAATATTTTGAACGGAATCTTTTTTCTAAGTGGGTTTAAATATTTAGTAAACCATGCTATAAACAGATGTGCTGCCACTCAAGCTTCATTGTTCCATTTATAGAGCACAGGCAAAATAGATTTAGCATAATTCTTAAGGGCCCTAGGATTTTTCAAATGGTAAATGAGCATTGGCTTCAACTTAGTCACCAGCTGCATTGGCCCCTAACAAGCAAGTCAATATATGTTTTGGAGATTTGAAGCCAGGCACTGACTTTTCTCTAGCTATGAAAATCCTATGTGGCAGCTTTTTCCAATAGAAAGTTGTTTTATCTGCACTGAAAAATCTATTTTTGGCCAGGTGTGGTGGCTCATGCCTGTAATCCCAACAATTTGGGAGGCTGAGGTGGGAGGATTGCTTGAACCCGGGAGTTCAAGCCCAGCCTGGGTAACATAGTGAAACCTCATCTCTACAAAAAAATAAAAAAATTAGCCCAATGTGGTGGTGCGCACCTGTGGTTCCTGCTACTCAGGAAGCTGAAGCAGTAGGATCACTTGAACCCAGGAAGCCGAGGTTGCAGTGAGCTCTGATCACACTACCACCTGTTAGCCTGAGTAACACAGCAAGACCCTGTCTTTAAAAAAAAAAAAGGAAAATCTATGTTTAATGTAGCCACCTTCATCAATGATCTCACCTGGATCTTCTGGACAATTTGCTGCAGCTTCTCCATCAGCACTTGTTGCTTCATCTTGCACTTTTATATTTGAAGATAGTGTCTTTCCTTAAACCTAATGAACCAACCTCTGCTAGCTTCAGACTTTTCTTCTGCAGCTTGCTCATGTCTCTCAGCCTTCACAGAATTGGAGAGAATTAGGGACTTGCTCTGGATTAAGCTTTAGCTTAAAGGAATGCTGTGTGGCTGGTTTAATCTTCTATCCAAGACCACGAAAACTTTCTTTATATCAGCAAGAAGGGTGTTTGTTTTCCCTTTTTTTTTTTTTTTTTTTTGAGATGGAGTTTTGCTCTTGTTGCCCAGGCTGGAGTGCAATGGTGCAATCTCGGCTCACCACAACCTCCAGTTCCCGGGTTCAAGCAATTCTCCTGCCTCAGCTTCCCAATTAGCTGGGATTACAGGTATGCACCACCACACCTGGCTAATTCTGTATTTTTAGTAGAGACGGGATTTCTCCATGTTGATTAGGCTGGCCTCGAACCCCCAACCTCAGGTGATCTGTCTGCCTTGGCCTCCCAAAGTGCTGGGATTACAGGCATGAGCTACCTTGCCCAGCTGGCTGTTTGTTTTCTTACCATTCATGAGTTCATTGGAGTAGCACTTTTAATTTCCTTAAGAACTTTTCCTTTGCATTCACAACTTGGCTAACTGGTGCAAGAGGCTTAGCTTTTGACTTGTCTGGCTTTTGACATGCCTTCCTCACTAAGCTTAATGACTTCTAGCTTTTGATATCAAGTGAGAGACATGGGACTCTCCCTTCCACTTGAACACTTAAGTTATTTATTGGCCTAATTTCAATATTGTTGTGTCTTAGGGAATAGGGTGGCCTGAGGCAAGGAAGAGGGATGAGGGCATGGCCGATGGGTGGAACAGTCAGAACACACACCACATTTACTGATTGAGTTCGCCATGTTATATGTGTGTAGTTCCTGGTGCCCCAAAGCAATTACATTAGTAACATCAAAGATCACTGATCAGAGATCACCATAACAGATATAATAATAAAGAAGCTTAAAATATTATAAGAATTGCCAAAATGTGAAACACGGAAACTAAGTGAGTACATGCTGTTGGAAGAAACAGCACCGACAGACTTGCTGGACTCAGGGTTGCCATAAATCCTCAATTTGTAAGAAAAATGCAATGTCTGTGGAAGTGCAATAAAGTGAAATGCAATAAAACGAGGTATGCCTGTATATTTGTTTTCATATAAATCAGCGGTTAGGTCCATTTTTTCTTAAAGGGCTAGTTAGCAAACATGTCAAGTTTTGTGGGTCTTACGGTCTCTGTCTTAACTAGTCAGCTCTGCCACTGTAGCGTGGCAGTAGCTTTAATCACGTTGTAAATGACTGGCATGACTGTGTTCTAATAAAACCTTGTCTACGAAAACAGGAGGCCCGCCAATTCGGTTTGCAGACCCTTACTTTGGACAATGATATATACGAGTTATATTTTCAAAATAACATTTTTAAGGTGTTGTAGCAAAAATAAAGTAAAGAGAGGAATTTTTCTAGTGGTGGGGAAGAGATGTAGAAGATGAAGAAGGTTTGCACTATGCTTTATGGACAAGAGAAAATAGAACAATTATAGAAGAAGGGAAGGAGCAATCCCTCAGAATCCAAGGAGACTCAAGCTGGTAGCGTTTCATTTAAATAATAATGAAACTGTACGTGTCAGTACAGTGGTGAGTAAAAACAAAACAAAACAAACAAAAAAAGTGAGAACAAACTCACATATATGCATAACTTGCATTTAAATGGATTTTGTCCCCCAAAGCTTTTGGACCATTTCCCACAGCATGTTGAGGCAGCTGGAGGTTTTCAGAATGACTGCAAAGCCAGGTTAGAAAGCAAGTTCTCCTGCAGCTTAGACTGAGGAAGTTATGGGTTCACCTCTCCAGGATGGGACAGGACCAGCCTTCATCCAGCAGAGACCTTTCCAGCTTCCCCTACAACGGCTGCTTGGCTCCACTCAATGGCAACTTACATATTAATGCCTCACTCTTCTTGAATAAGTCTGAGTAATAGAAAATATATATTGTTATTGAGTCAAAATCTTCTACCCGCTACTTTTCATTCTGGACTCAGAGCAAGTCAGGATGTGCCAAGCCCCTCTGCCACATTCAGGTTTTAGTTATTCGAAGCCATGATCATGGTCTTTTTCCATTCATAGAAATCCTTTGTTAGGGACTGAATGTTTGCACCCCTCAAATTCGCAGGTTGGAATCCTAACTCCCAGTGTGATGATACTTGGAGGAGAAACCTTTGAAGGTAATTAGGTCATTAGGCTAGAGACCTCACAAATGGCATTAGTTCCCTTATAAAAGAAGCCCCAGAACGCTCTCTAGCCCTCTTTCCACCAAGCGAAGGTGCAAGAGTCAGCAGCCTGCAACCCAGAAGGGGGCTCTTACAGAACCGGACTACACTGGCACCCCAGTCTTGGACTTCCAGTCTCCAGAACTGTAAGAAATAGATTTCTGTTGTTTATAAGCCACTCAGTCTATGGTATTTGGTATAATACCCCAAACTAAGGCATTCTGAAAGCACAGTTTTCCTGTAGCAGAGGTTGCAAATTGGAGACTTACAGTTATACTTGGTTTGGCCCACTGAGTATTTATTGTAAAATCATTAAATCCAATGAGAAAAAAATCTTAAAACTATAAAATTATCTTAAAAACCCAATCTTTTGGTTTTCTCAGAAAAATCTGAAGAACTAGCAATACTGTTAATAATGGGCTTGAAGATAAGGAGCAACCAGCGTGAGCTCCTGGCTACTCCCAGTCCCCTACCCCAGCGCTGATTTTGCACCTCGATCGTTGACGCCACCGGCCTGCACCCGGAGGACAGCTCCTGAAGAGAGCTAGCAAAAGGTGCTGCAGAGCATGAGACCGCAAGCTCAGAGGCAGGTTCCTCTTTTAGGTTTAACAAATGCAAGTTCTGTGGCCCTGGGAGATGGGTGCTCACAACGTGTTTCACTGTGTGGAAAATGAGTGGGTTGAATGGGACCGTGGCTTAGGTTCTTTACCCAGACAGCATCCTATGAATCTATAAATGGCTTAGCTAATTTTCAAATCTCACTGAGCTCATTGCCTGAAAACTGCCTGAAGTCATGAGTTCCACCTGCTAATAGCACTTTGAAAAAACAGATTTGAAAAATAAAATACCTGGATCCCTCAAAAGCCATTTGCAAATTTATACCAACATGTGCTAAATGTAAAAGCAAAGCCGTTCACTCTCTTTTGCCTCTAAAATGAAATTTCAAAGGCAGGAGTTCTAACAATGAAGAAAAAAATATCTACCACAAAGTTTCATATTTCTATAAAAATAGCACGTTGATTACATCGTTTAGTAGACACAAATGAACACTTGAAAGAGTCAGGAGCACAGACTGAAGGTTTTCTATCTTAGAGCTTGATGCTTCCCTCCAGTTCCTATCCACCCCCAATCACTCCCACACCTGTAGATACAATTTGGGTTTAGATTTGTTTTATCTCTTGCCATAATCCCCCAGCTATCTCTATATAGCTTAAATGGTTCATTCAATGCTTTCTCCAAGAAACTAAAACACATTCTAGAATAAGGCAATATGTGCCATTTAACTGAGAGCAGGACACAGACTTCTGGAGAGGAGGGCCTGGTCTTCCAGCCTCCCCTCCCAGCCCACAGCCCACCCCGTTGGAAGGGCTATGGTACCACTACTCCATAGCATCAGGCAGGCAAGAGGGCCTGGGGCTCCTGTCCAGTGTGGTCTAGAAACATCTGCCACCCTGGCCTCATCCACCTGCTAATTATGTGCACCAAGCCAGTTCATTCATTCTGTGCATGGGTCCTGACCAGGCAAAACCACAGAAACTTGACTTTCAGGCCAAATCTGAACCTCAGAATGTCCCTTGACACAGCTGTTCATTAAAGTCCATATGGAATATTTAGACAGAAAATGCTCCCTGCTCCAGAAGATTCTCTAGATCCCCTGGAAAAAGGCAACTTATGTCAAAGCCCAGGGTCACAGGGGAGCAGGTTCCTACACCGGTGGTCTGTTGGGAAGTGGACCTGGTGCCTTGGCCCTAAGGGACCCAAGGTCAACGGCAGGCACACTCAGTTTTAGTAAAATTAAGTTTAAGCCAAGATTGTCACGATGATTTCTAAGCTCCTGACAAGGGCAATGTTCTGTTTAATGACCGAACTGTGAGTAGCTCCTCCGGAAGCAATATTGTAAAATTGAGGAGCTCACCCTGTAAAGACAAGAAATGCGCTGTGGATTCATTCATCGTGGTAACGGCCCCCAGCCCAGCGTCTGGTACAAAATAGCTTCTCCATGAATAGTGCGAAAAATAAAATAATCACCCTTAAAGGCTACAAGTTTTTCTTTTCTTTTTTTGAGACGGAGTCTCGCTCTGCCGCCCAGACTGGAGTGCAGTGGCCGGATCTCAGCTCACTGCAAGCTCCGCCTCCCGGGTTTACGCCATTCTCCTGCCTCAGCCTCCCGAGTAGCTGGGACTACAGGCGCCCGCCACCTCGCCCGGCTAGTTTTTTTGTATTTTTTTTAGTAGAGACAGGGTTTCACCGTGTTAGCCAGGATGGTCTCGATCTCCTGACCTCGTGATCCGCCCGTCTCGGCCTCCCAAAGTGCTGGGATTACAGGCTTGAGCCACCGCGCCCGGCCAAGGCTACAAGTTTTTCAATTTGCCTTCTCAAATTAGATGTTTCTGCATGGGAGGGATTTAATTCTGCTTTGTCTTTGGACATTTTCACCTTTAACCATAAGCAGATTTTTGTCTAGATGGAAAAATCTCAAACACAAAAGAACCTAAATGCTTTTCACATAATAGCTCAAGAAATGTTTTTGGAATAAATAAGTAACTGAAAATTACTTGAAAATAATTAACCAGCATTTTAAAAATTCTATGCATGTGTTTATATATGTTACGTATATGTGTAGGTAGATTTATACATATTTTTGTATAGATATACAGGACTTTTTTTTTAGATTTGTGATTTAGTAGTCCCTTGGTCAAATTTCTCTTTAGAATCTTGAAGCTTAACATTTATTATACATATAGTGATATTTTTCCCCTTTCCTGGGAAAAAGGAGAAAATAACAGTTTGTGAATTTCCACTATTTTTCCCAAGGATGTCACACCACGATCTGAATGTATGTTTCTAAGAAAGATAAATTTTACTTCATTGAGACAACAGGGTGGAGAGTGCTTGCAAAGTTCCTATGAGAGAGGTCTCATCAAAAAGTTTGCTACTTGCTGTTAAAAGCTGTTCCTAAAGCAGGAGAGGAGCACTGCCAATAAACCCCCCTTTCTGGGTCTCTGAGTCCTTTGAAATTCTGCAGTTTCTACTCTTGCTTCTTTCAGATGATCTAAAAATTAGACCTTGCCTAAAGAAGGAAGCTTCTCAGATATTGGTAAGAAACTAACACTAGTGAGCATCACCTGGAAAGAGTTATTGGGGCAATTCTTACTCAGGTCTGACACTATTCATGGCAGGGGTGGCGATCAGGAGAAAGACGGGATTCACGCTGTGGAAAACCGGGCTCTACCTCTGACCCTGTGAACCTGGGAAAGCTCTGCAGTCCTCGGCTTTGCTCATTTATAGAACAAGGGTATTAGAAATTTAAGATGCCAGCTATGTACTTCATTCATTCTTTAAATGGTTACTGAGTGAAGAGCACTGTTCTTTGTCCTTAGAGAATCAACAAACAAATACAAATCTGTCCTTGTGGAGTGCACCTCTTCTAACTTTCTACTTACGTTTGTGGTACGCATTTTGTGGATACATACATGGCGTACAGCATTCTAGAAGCAACGAAATGCAGCCCTTCTCAACTGTTAGGTTGCTCCTTGAGCTCATTTCACATTCGGAGAAAGAAGTACCTGCTGAGGCAGATACTGGGACAAGTATTTTCAGGAATACTAAGAGAAGTGTGACACAGCCCTTAATCTAGAGGTGCTCAGCATTTAGTAGGGAGGCTGAAAGACAGGAGAGTGAAGAATAAGCAAATAATGATATTCATTCCAGGAGAATTCTGTAGGGAGATAAATCATATCCTATTAGGAAACTGAGTGATGGACTCTGCTAGGAGGTAAGGTTTAAGCTAGATCTTAAAAATGGTTACATTTACAGAGGGGTGGGGAGTCTAAGAGCAGAAAACAGCATCATTTATTACACATATAGTGATATTTTACATATCACTATATGTTTACATATCACTATATGTTTACACAATTACAGAAAAGCACAGAACATGTTTGGAGAAATGGGAAAGTGATTCGCTTGGCTGCCACAGAGGGTCAAAAGAGTGTATGGGGACATGGGCTGGCCAAGGCCTACAGCCCGACGATGCCAGCCTAGGGAATTGTGAGTACTTTGGCCACTCCTGAGAGCTTTGAACACAGGACTGACATGCTCACATTCAAGATGACAAAGTCAGTGTGGCCCAGAGGAAGCAGAAATCGGAGGGCAAAGAACAGTTTTTATGAAGTCCCAGCAGCAACAATAGCAACAACTAAGTGATTCAACTCAACAATAATTGAGTTGCTGGGTGCTACTTGCTGGGTGCTGAGGAAGCAAAGACAAGCTCAAGCTAGCCACTCTCTTTAACTGTTAGAGAACACCAGCCAGGAGAAAAACACGGAGGTTCAAGACCAACAAAATGTCCAGGCAGGCAGGAAGACCCCCCAGCCCCCTCCTTGTAGGGGAGGGAAAAATAGTGTATGGAAAAGGAAAGATATATACTCAGAGGATCCCAAGACCTGAAAATATCATCCAAACTCTAATCCAGCAGCTTTTAAGGGGGTTTTATGTGCCCAGGCATGGTGGCTTGCACCTGTAATCCCAGCACTTTGGGAGGCCAAGGTGGGCAGATCACTCAAGGCCAGGAGTTCCAGACCAGCCTGGCCAAAATGGTGAAACCCCATCTCTGCACAAAATACAAAAATCAGCCAGGTGTGGTGGTGTGCACCTGTATTCCCAGCTACTCAGGAGGCTGAGGCAGAAAAATCACTTAAGCCTGGGAGGCAGAAGTTGTAGTGAGCCAAGATCATGCCACTGCACTTCAGCCTGGGTTCCAGAGTGAAACCCTGTCTCAAAAAATAAAACATAAATAAATAAATAAATAAATAAATAAATAAAGGGGATTTATCCAATATAATGTGGACATAGAGAAAGTTCTGAGATTGGATTTTGGTTAAGGAAAGCACCTGTTACATCATTCATTCAGTCAGCAAACATTCAGTGTGGTGTCTAATATGTTACAGACACTCTTCCAGGCACTGGGTAAACAACTAGGTTCCTGCTCTAAAGGAGATTACAAGTTCAAGGGGAGACAGATAATAGCACATAAGCAAGAAACTATATAACAAATTGCATGGTGCACAGTGGTATGAAGAAAAAGAAAGCAAGCAAGCAGATGGAAGAAAGCACATTGTGTGTGGTCAGAATAAGTCTTTCTGAGGACGTGATATCTGATAAAGGGGGTCAGGATGCGGGTGGCTAGGGGACCATCCCTCCAGGTCAAGGGAATAGTATTTGTACCTGGTATGTTCTAGGAAGAGCAAGGACAACTGGGGACTGGGAGAGTGGCAAGGCAAGCCCTGTAGGCAAAGTAAGGAGTTTGGGTTTCATCCTGAACAGGGCAATGTGCAAAGAAGTAACACAATGTCCACTCCAGGAGGACAGGGACTTGTGACTCTTTTGCACTGTGATACTGCTACATCCCAGCACCTAAACCAATGCCTGGCACACAGCAGATGTCTAGACAGTATTTGTTGAATGAATGAATGAATGAATGAATGAATGAGAAGACTTCCATTTTTAAAGGCTCGTTTGGGCTGCTACATAGAGAACAGACTGCAGATGGGCAAGGACTACAGAAAGACAGTTAGGAAAGCTTACTGGGGCTTAGACAGGGATGAGTGTGCTGGATGGAGAGGGAGAGAGAAAGGAGAGAGATTTACTAAAAGCTAGATCTGGGTGAGAAAAACATCAGGAGGACTCACAGGTATTTGACCTGAACAACTGAAAGGACAGAGTCTCTGTCCCTGACAGAGATGGAGGACACCAGAAGAGAAGCACGTTTGGGGAGCAAAAATCGGGGGTTGTGTTTTGCACATGTTAATTTTAAGCTTACGTGCCATTCAAGAAGAAATGCTGGGCAGTTGCATTTTCAAGTCTGGAGTTCTGGGAATGAGTCAGGGCTGACGAAATAAACTTGGAACCATAAGCATGAAGACAGTGTTGAGAGAAGAAATTTAAGTAAGAAGGAAAGAAATCTGAGAGCCAAGGCCTGGGGAATCCCCATACCCGCATTTAGAGGTCAAAATTCAGTTGAAGTCAATAGGTGCAGGAACTCAGTGGCCATCCAAAGAGCCTGAAAGAGAAGAGCCAGAGAGGCTGCAGGAATACCAGGAGAATCTGGTATCCTGGAAGAAGCCAGGTGCTTAAGAAAGAAAGAGTGGTCCCCCATGGAAAATGCTGCTGAGATCAGCAAAGCTGTGCCCTTGTACTTCACCAGGTAGAGATCGTTGGTGACCCTAATGACAACAGGGAGTGGAGTGACAGGAACGAGTGCCTGATACCTGATCGAAGTGCTCTCAAGACAGGCAAAAGGTGAGAGGGGGCAGAAACACAAAAGTAGCTTCAAATAAGACGGTAATCTTCTGGTCTCAGGCTGCATGGTGTGTGTGTGTTGTATTTTGCTTCATGCATTTCATGTATGTTCAATGTGTTGTTTGTCTAAATCAAATATGTCACAATAAAATATGTCTTTAGAGGCTGAGATGGAGGGAGTGAAGAAGGCCAGTGGGACAACGTTTTTTGAAGCATATTCTTTAAAAGGGAACAGAAAATCAATCATGGGGGATGTGGAGTCAGGGAGGGGTTTTGTAAATGTCATATATCACAGTACCATTTGTATGCCAATTATTTCCTTATCATCGTCCTCTTTATATGTGGGTCCTACGCCTGGTCATGTAGAGGGGACACCAAAGACAATGCTGGGGTGGGCAGGGGGAAACAAAGCTGGCAACAATCCTCAAAATGATTTTTTTTTTTCAATTTCAAAAAACTCATTTCTACAAAAATAATTTGTATTCAAAATAGAGGGAAAACGTCATTAAGTAGTTTTAAGTTTTGATGGTAAAAGGAATTATGAATAACGGTAAAGAAAAAAAGAAGTCCTTTTGAGGATAAAAACTTATTGACTGCATCCTGTGGTTTCTTCAGCTCATCTGTGTGTTACAGGAAAGAGGATGAGGAATCACTTGCTGATTGATTTCATCAGCTCTGGTACTGATGGCACTGATGGCAAGGTCTTATATGTTAAATTTTATTCTCCCCATCTTTTTCCCCCTTAACCTAGGTCTCTGAATTTTAACAACGTGTAGGGCTGAGATTTCTGTTTCTCAAACTGCTCTGACTTGAACTTCCAAAGCAAAAGCAAAAGCAAAAGCAGGGAACATCCATGCACGTTAAATGGGTGTCAGTTTCAGGACAAAATGATTGAATTACAATCCCTGGCCATGGATGTGAATTTTGATCTTTTTTTTCTTTCACACACATGATATTTCCCTGACATCTGTGCAATACAAATATATCTGGAAAGTGTGAAATGGAAAATCTGCTTCACTAAATATATAAAAGGGACCCCGAATGAAGTCTCCATGATGGCATTTGTCATCATGGGCACAGATGGCGTCCTTTCCCAGCTCTTCCCCCACCCCGCTCGTACCGGCTTAAGTTCCATCCACCAAATTCTCCCTGCACATCACATGTATAGATGCCTGATAACACCAGGAGAGCCTGTCTGTATGCCACATCCTTATTTTTCAGGCCTCCATATGCATCACGCTTCAGACCAATAAATCAGAGAAAGTACGGGTTCTGAACGAATAATGCAAACAGTGTATACCACTTGTTGCTGTGGGAATCCAGATGACCTAGGAGCTTAGTGATCTTTGTCATATGTTGCCAGTAAGTGATGGCATTATTATCATTCTCCTTACAGTGCCCATGTCACAGAACAATACAACTATTTACCAATACCCACACATCTAAACACTATGAGATGGGATACATACAATCACTAATATGCTGCTTTGCTTCCTAAAATATTTAAAGAGGCTTTAAGACACCTAAATGCATGGCATTGAGGTTCCAAATGGTGGTCAGAAAGTCTGTGAGAAAAAGACTAAAACTATAAACGAAATTGTTAAAAAACTAGATCTGCTTCTATATCTCATTGTGTCTTAACTTGGAAAAGCAATGGTAATGAATAAACCTCAGAAAGTAGAAAAGCTTGAGCTGAGTAAGGAGGTTGTGAAGCTCTGACTCCTGCCTTTGGTGGGGTGGCTGGGGGGTGGCAGTGTACTACTGGCATATGGCTTATGCATGTGGGGGATGTTATAGGAAGTTGGGTGGAGCTAGAGAAGTGGAAAAAAAGAGCAAAATGAGGAACCAGAGAGAAATTGAAAGGGGAATTTGTTGGATGAATTGCAGGGAACACTTTGACCATAAGAGTTATTCAGCTGTGAAACATACTCAGTGGTGAGAATAAAAATGCTTGGAACCTTGGCTATTAAACCCCCAAATTCTAAACATTTTGTACATTTTGGAGACTGCATATGTTTTCCACCACTGCATTCCTCACTGGGAAAAAGAAATGCCACAAATCTTTCCCCTCAGTATAGTAAATTTAGTTTTACAAATAAGAAAGGATTACTATAGAAATGTATAAAGAATAGCTTTAACAGAAGTCTCCAAGTAGTTATTAGATAACCCACAGGCTGACCCATGTAGCCTTAATTATTTCTTCTCTACATATTGCCAAGTTAAATTATTTCTAATCCTTTTCTCCCTTCAATTTGCTCAACTGAATAAACCAACAAAAATAATCACAGAATGATGATGTTAGCAGTGACCTTTGGGATTACTTGGTTCAGCTTTCCACTTTTAAAGAAGAAGAAACTAACCCTCAAAGAGGAAAAGTGACTTGAAGAAAACCCTACACAGCATTTCATACTGTTTTCTCTAAAAGTCCGTGAACATCAAATGTGCCAACAATTGCTTTACAGAAAGGACATGTGGGTATTGCAACTTCCTGGTTTCCTAATGTAGCTTGTCCTGTTTTTTCAGATGGAAAAGGAAGCAGGTAAATGGGAGAGAAGCAGGTGTCTTGATGTCTGTAAGTCACACCTGTTAGTCTAGAAACCTGACTATTGGGAGACTCAGTCAAGCTTGGCTGGCCCAGGAAGGATGGTTGTCTCTGGTCTAACTGTAGGTCATTTCAGAAGCATTTACAGTGGTTCAATGTTGCTTGAGCAAATAATGAGTAGACATTCCCTAGACATGTCCATCATCCTAGCAAGCTCTAGTTGATAGAATCAGGACTTAGAGAGACAGTGGGCAGAAGGGTGCTCACGTCTTCTGTTTAAGTGTGGATTAGAGGACAGAGTGCTTGGGTCATGTTTCCTTCTAAGGCCAGAGCAAGACAGAACAGAGCAGTTATCAGATAAATTTTGTCAAAATGGATAATCCAGATCATTCAAGGAAAAAATAAATAACCAAAACCTACAGCATAGGAACTCATTCTCTACAGGTTTTTTTGTTCACTGAGGGTGGGTGGAGCCTCTCTCAGAGGCAGCGTGGTAGAAGGCCTGGATTTGAGTCCTGGCTCTCGGTTCCCCCTTAAGCATCTTACATAACCTCTCTGATTCCCCCAGCTGACTCACAAAGTGAAGGATTCCCACCTACCTCCTGCCTATACAATTAGAGGGCATTTTTATGACCTGAAATCCACTCAATAAACATTTCTGAGAACACATGATGTACCAGGCAAACTGCTAGGTGCTGGAGAGATGAATATAAACATATCCTTGTTCTGAAGAAGCTCATCCCATATTTAGATAAGGAGACTGTGGCACATTTACAACTCAGATAACTTCAATATTGAAATGCTATCTTGGCTCTATGAACAAAAAGGCTATAGGAAAATAGGAGAAGTAGTTAATTATGCCTTGCAGGGAATGTAATTTCAGGATGTTATTTTGATTGTAACTTAAAACAAATGAGTGCACAACTACAGAAAATTGTGTGGCTAAGCATGAATCAACAAATACCTTGACTATACCTAAATTATAAAAATTACCATAGCGCATGAAAACACTGCCTGCCTGCCTGCCTATTTAGGCCAATCATTGCTTCACCATTTTTATAACAACCAACAGCACTAGCAAGTTTTGTGAGCAACACCAAATTACATCAGAGAAAGTAAGTCTCATGCCATTGTCAATTACTGCATAGGATGAAACAGCTATCTGGAGTCTCTCATTAGAAACAAACAAAAACCAATTATTGGAAAAAGCAAATTCCTAATTATCTAAGATGGGGTTGGAACGAATAACTCCACAAAAGGAGAAAACCTGTTATCCAATTAATTCAATTTTCTTCTCTTTTCCCCAACCCCCACCAAATGTTTTGCTATAGTGGACAAAAAAAAAAAAAAAAAAAAAGACCTGTTTGAGTTGGTGAGTAATTTCACTTATGGGGAAAATGCAGACGCTTGGGTTTTAAAAGCTGCAAGGTATAAAAATAAGCCAAAGATTCTATAATCAATCCTTGGTTTGCTTGCATGGTTCACGTTATAATTATTTGCCTTTCCAACACTGGGTAACTTTTCTTACTCCTCTGTCAGTTACCACAGAATGCTGGAACCAGAAAGAACGATAGAAAACAACCAGTCCAACTTCCTTTACCATATGGAATAAGACTCAGGCTTGTTTTTCAATATCACACCTGGCCTTTTAATATTTCTTTTGTTAACAATCATATCAGATGGAAGCATAATAGAAGGTAAAGCTCAAAGTGATCTTGTAATACATCCATCTTTACAAGCCAGAGTGTAAAAGGAATCAAGTCAAAATATACAAATAACAGAGCTGCAGTCCCTCTGTATTGATGCATTGATGGGCTGTTCCAGCTCAGGATGTGGCCTCCCTACCAAGTCAATAATGTCACAATCTAAACAAACTTAGGCAATTTGCCTTCAGGAAAAAACTGCCCCAGACAAAAAAAGAGAACTGTCATTCCACAAAGCAGCCAACTGCACTAGACTGGGATTATAGTGTGGAATTAGTCAGAACGTGGTTTATTAAATAAAACACTATAACGGCCAATTTGCCTGGAGGTCTAGGAATTAAAATAGTGCTTTGTTTTTCCAATGCCACATTCCAGAGGAGGCAGCAAGCGGAGGGAACGGGCAACAGGGAATTCTACCACAATCTATCTCTCTACCAAACAGGCACACACATTCATATCAGGGTGGGCATGTGGACTCTAATCCCTTCTTAGTGGAAAACACACATTTTAAAATGAATCCCCAATCTAGAATGAATTACCGTAATAGCCACAGCCGGAGCGAGTCCGCTGATGAGAAACGCAGATCTGGCCACCTGCTTTGAGACGCCTTGGACCACAACACTGCCGGGGTCTTTAAAGGTTGGCCTTTTCGGGTAGGGCATCTGCCCTCCTAAATAGCGTTTAAATCCCAGGAAAAGAGAGAAGATGCCTCCCTCAATTTTTGAACTATGTTGCTCTTGCTGTATCCATTTCTGCTGAACATAGCATTGATATCTTTTCAAAGAGAAGGGGGAAAAAACAAGGGGAGAATTGCACCACTGCAGATTCCAAGAGAAGTAAGCACAAAACTACAGCAACGTCAAATAATATCTTCTTCGGCAACTAGGAAAATCCCCACATGCTATCTGTTGTCAGCCCAATGCAGACTGAGGCGCGCTGTGCCCGGAACCACAGGAAGCCGGGCATCTCTGCAGCCTGTGTCCCTGCCAGCTCCCCCCACGCGCTGAAATTCGGCAGGGAAGAAGTTATGGTGCCCAGCCTCTGTGTGCAAGACAGAGACACGGCGCATCATGGCTCTGAAAATCAGCCAACTGGCCGGGACGTCAGAGCGGCAGAGCAATCAGAATGCCCTGGAGCCGGGGATGGAGGGGCCACATTGTTTGAGCCCTCGGATTTTGCTGCATTGTCACCGCCCGGGAACGTAGGGGTAGCAGGAAGCGCACCTCCAGCCAAAAATGGACCGGACGCATTTTTTCCCCCGGTGGCTCCCTCCCTGCCTGTATGCAAGTCGCAATACGGTAGGCGACATGACGGGCTGCTCCCGCTAAAACTCAGGTGGCAGGCCCGGCTGAGCGGCGCAGCCGGCGGGGAACAGGGAGGCGCTGGGGGAGCACCTACACCGCGCCTCCTCCCCTCCTGCACCATCCATGGGAGCAAGGGCCGGACCTGGCCACGCGCCCCTCGAGCGAGCACCGGCGAGCCCGTGCGGAGGCTCCGGGCGCTCGCTGGGCTAACCACCGGCATTGCATGGGACACAATTGTTCAAAAGCGAGCCCAAGGCGAAGCGCAAATCCAGAGCTTTGGTTCACAAGGGGTGGGTGTGGGCTGGGAAGGGGGATTACGTAGGTCTCTCCGCCCCCTCCCCTGACACCTCCTCGCCTCTGGGAGGGCGCTGAGGAGCGGGCGAGGCGCTGCGAACCCGCTTGGGGGCTTCTTTGTTTCTTTCCGTGCCCCGCAGGAGGGCCGGGTGCGCCTGCCGTACCCAAGCCGGGGTCGCCACCCGGGGATGCCGGCCCAGCCCGGGCGGCGGCGCGTCCCAGGCTGACAATTGAACCTCGCGGGAGAAGCGAGAGGGTGGGGAGGAGGGTGGATCTCGTCCCCGGGAAGGGAGGGCGCTGCCGGGGCCTCGCGTACGGCGGGGAAGCCGCCCAGAGAAGGGCGGGGGGAAGGGGCGGCAGGCAGTGTCCCCGCGCGACGCCCGCTTACCTTGGCAGCCCTGGCCTGGGCACAGATCATGCTCCTGTCAGCGCGCAGGTTAGAGCTGGGGGGCGCACGTGCCCCGCATAGTGCACCGGGCGCCTGGGACTGGCTGGGGAGGGGACCCTGGCGACCGCCCGCTCTCGCCTCGCTCTGGCTGCCGGGTGCCCCGAGCGAGCGGCGGCCACGGCCACTGTCACGGCGGAGGGGCGCGCGCGGCTCGACGAGTGTGTGCGCGTGGAGGGGGCCGATTCGGTCAGAGTCGCACGGTGTTCCGGCTCCAACAACAGCGCCTGATGCGCGGTAACGCAGCACACTTCATCGCTTTATCCTCCCGCTTGCATCCCCTCCCTCCCTGCCTGCTCCTCTGTGGGTACCAGACTCCAGAACCAACCACAAGCCGGGCTTGCTCTCATTAGCGCTGCCCCGCCCTGCAGCCTCCGCGCACCCCCACCCCCGCCCCCGCGGTAAATATATATTGATTCTTGTTACCGCCGGCCCCATCCTTCCAACACCCAGCACGCGTTCTGGGCAGATTCAACACCAGCCCCGGCTCCTCGGCCCTTTTGTGTGTGTGCAAACAGTGTAGCAGAAAGGATGCAGTACAGACACTCTAGGCGGGTACCCTGTGACAGGTGTTCTTGGCCTCTGTCTTACACACTTTCCTGACTTACCTTACACACAGTTAAGAATGCTCAGAGACACATTTCAGGAACCGTCCTGTATCTGCACAAGCACACAAAACAAACATCGTAATGACAAATGCAAAGGATGAAAATCACCCCAGAATATCCATTGTTGGGCAAACCTAACTCCCAAACCGGGTTTTCTGTTTCGCTGCACACAGTGTCAGAATGCTAGAACTAGAAGGAGGCAAAGTCTAGACCCTTACAGGTACAGCCAACTGAGATGCAAAGAGAAGCGAAATGCTGGTTACTATTGGTGGCTGACTGTTCCATGTATGCACATTTTTGTGCATTTGGTCGACATTTGGTTTGTGTGTGTTCACATAAAATGCAGAGGCTTTGAGCACATAATCTCTATAGCCTGGGATTTTATGATCCAACCACATTCTCTACAATGCTGATTTATTCCTTCCCATTATTTTGTCCAGCACCCTTTACATGAGCTTTTTTCACTTTTTGAGAAGTTATCTTCTTTCCCAGACTCCAAACCCCGCCTCCTCTAGAATAAACAAAGGCTTCACCCTGACTTCAGAACTCCTTACTGAAGACCTGAGTACAGACTTCCCAAAATCAAATCTCCTTCCCCTTCCACCCACTGTGGCTAGTTTCTCAGTGGCCCTCATTCCACTGACCTGCCTCTTGGCATTGATTTCACTCTTACAGCTGGAACTTTCCAGAACTGGAAACTTTGGACGATGTGAAGGCAGCTTCACCAGCTGTGCCCCTCTCGAAAGGAGGCACAGCCCTTCTCTTTCCGTATTGCACTTGGGGTGCCCAGTCCTTTCCTGACAGACCCTTTTCTTTGCCCGGCAGCAGTCAGATCTTCTGGTCAGATGAGCTCAAAGCAGACCACTTTTCAAACCTCAGCTAAGAATCCACACAGAAAGCTGTGCACACATTTTTCCGGATTTTACACTTGGATTAGTATCAATTCCTATATGAAGAAAACTCTCCGAGAATAGACTTGAACAGGCTGTGGCAGTAAACAGCAACAGCAACCAACCATGTGATGTTTCCAACCAGAGACTTGAAAGAAAACAAAAACTCTCACATAAACCAGCATCCATGGTTTCTAAATTAGCACAATGTCACCAAACCACAATAAAGGATAATTTTTTTACCTCAACTAATTGCCAGGATGTTCACCTCATTATTTTCAATGAATCAGCATCAACTTGGCTCAGAGATGTTTGCTCTCTGTTCTATCCATCATGGAGATGACAAGTCAACATCTCTCACAGAGGTTATTGATGTAGCAATCCTTGTGGTGTGCTTTATTCTCCCGAGGAGTTGCTTTTTTTTTTTAATGTGGAAGACAAAATATATTAAAGTAGCAGTACACAAAGTTTCGCATCCTGAGTAGATAAAGAAACCTCATAGAGCAGCTTCTACAGGCCAGGGACAATGGCAACATATACAGACTCCTGTGTATTGTCCTTTTTTATTTTTATTTTCTTGTGACAGGATCTCACGCCAATGCCCAGGGCGGAGTACAGTGGTACAATCTCCATTTACTGCAACCTCCGCCTCCCAGGCTCAAGCAACTCTCTCCTCTCAGCCTCCTGAGTACCTGGGAGTACAGGTGTGTGCCACCATGCTTGGCTAATTTGTTTTTTGTATTTTTAGTAGAGATGGGTTTTTGCCAAGTTGCCCAGTCTGGTATTGAACTCCTGAGCTCAAGCAATCCTCTTGCCTCAGCCTCCCAAAGTGCTAGGATTACAGATGTGAACCACCATGCCTGGCCTGTTTTGTTTTTCATTCCTAACAGTTCCCCTGTAGTCTGGGTAGCATGATCCTATTTTACAGAAGAAAGCAAAAAGGCTATGTTAGTTCCGTAATTTCCTTAAGGTCTTGTTTGAAGCACAAGACCTTGAATCTAGAGTTTGCAGATGTCAGCTGCCCTAACCTTAAAGAGAAGCGTATTCGGTGGAGAAAGGAAAAGACATGGCATGAATCTTAAAGCCATCCTAGTAGTCATATTTATTAAGTTTCTAATGTACTCAAAATACTGTTATAAATACAATAATAAGTCACAGTCCCAATGTGTCCCTCCTAATACTAACCTTATACAATGGCGTAAGGTGATGAAGGTTTTGAGATGCACATACAAACACCTGTATTATCATAATGCCCATGCAACTGTGTTTTCCACCTTTTGTAACTCGAGGCCCAGGAGGACCCAGGGAGGGGCTGACATGCCTGCTCACCTGCTCATCTCAGGCCACATGCAGATAAAGATTAGCAAACAGAGTGCAATTCACAAATGGTCCCTACAATGCTGAGAAAACGATAACTTGAATCGATCCGAGGCTTTATCTTTGGGGACAGGCCTTCAACATAATGTCAGAAGTGAATGCACTATAACGAGGGGAGGAAAAGGACCGAGCTGTTGAAGCTATCTCACACAGTCTCTGCACAGGAACAAATTGTAGCCAATAATACAAGATTGTCATTTGGACTTTCCTAGTGACTAATGATGGTGAGCATCTACTTTTGTGCTTCTCTTCTATCCGTCTATCATTTGTAGTAAAGTGCTCAAAATTTTTGCTCATTTTTAAATGGTTTGTTTGCTTTTATATTGTTCAGTTTTGAGAGTTCTTTCAATGTTCTAGATACAATGTCTTTGTCAGATAAGTTTTCTGAATATTTCCTCCCCATCTATGGCTTGTCTTTTCATTCTCTTAGTAGTTTCTGTCACAGAGTAAATGTCTTTGAAGTTTGTGGAGTTTAATTTATCAACTTTTTCTTTTAGAGATCATGTTTTTGGTATATCTAAGAACTCTTTTGACTAGCCAAGTTTACAAAGAATTGTGTTTTGCTTTATAAGTTTTAAGGTTTTACATTTTACACTTAAGTATTTGGTTCATTTTGAATTCTTATTATTTTTTAGGTGGGAGCTATGTATGGTGACTTTTTTATTCGTTGGCTTATTGGTTTTTGCACATGGGATGTCCAATTCTTCTAACACCATTTATTGAAAAGACAATCCTTTCTTGATTGAATTGCTTTTGCAACTTTTCAGTAATCACTTGGCTATATTTGTAGGAGTCTCTTTCTATATTCTCTGTTTTGTGCCTCTGATCTTTCTATTGTTTTACAAATACTACACTATTTTGTAGACATATACTGCCTTAAAATCAGGTAGTGTGAACCCTCCAGTTCTTTCCTTTTTAAACATTATTTTGGTTATTTTCATTTCTTTGCCTTTTTATATTAATTTAGGAATGTTTGTCAATATCTACAAAAAAAAAAAAAAAAAAGCCTACTAGGATTTTGATTGCAATTTTGTTAAATTTACAGATGAATATCAGAAGAATTGACATTTTAACAATTTTCCAATTTCTGAATATCTTTCAACCCACAAACTTAGCATTTCTCTGCATTTATTTAGGTTTCCTTTGATTTATTTCATCAGTAGTTGAAGTTTTCAGCACGTAAATTCTACACAGATTCTAAGAGTTTCCACGTAGATTCTAAGAGTTTCATTTTTTTTGGTACTATTGTAAAAGGTATTGATTTTAATTCTGAATTTCACTTTGTATTAAAGTGTAACTGGGATTTGTTTTACATACAGACACGGAAACGCTTCTTCTGAAGGGAGAAGTTATACTCACAGATCCCTAGAAACAGGAGGCATGGCATACCGCACAGGGCCACAGGGGGAGCTCCTGGGTCAGTCAGCAGGCAGAAGCCGCCCGGGACAGCATGGCTCAGAGCCTTTATTTTGTATCCTGTGGGAAGGAATGACCAGGCAGGGCAGGCCAGTTTGAGCAAGTCTAGGATTTGATAGTTCCAATAATTTCAGTGGCTGTGGGCTATAGAGGTGGTCTCTAGTTGTCCTGTACTTGTCCCTGGGGAGATTTAGGGCAAGGGAAATTGGCTTGCTATGTGAGTTGGATAAAGGAGGTGGTTGTGGGCATGGACTCTGGATTGGTTGGTTTACATATGAATGCTGGGCTCTCAGGCAAGTTATTTGCTAACTCTAGGAATTAGCTAGCCCTGGGAGGGGCAGTTTCTTCTAAACCTGCAAAGCCGCTAACATGTCAAGGCACCACAAAATATGGAAAATAAAAAACATAACTAAAACTCATTCACTGGTAGAATAGAAAAAAACACCAAATAATTAGTGTGTGTGTGTGGGTGTGTGTATTATGTATCCCATAACCTTGCTAAACTTATTTATTTGTTCTAGGAGCTTTTGTATAGATGTCTTGGAATTTTCAATGTAGATAATTATGTGAATACAGGATGTTTTATTTCTTGCTTTCCAATCTGTATGCCTTTTGTTTCTTTTTTTTCCACCTTATTTCACCAGGTATCCTTTCTATTTATTGCATATACGTTTTATTTTATTAATTAATTTATTACTGAGATTTTACTTTATGATAGGCAGTGTAAATATCAATCACACTAAACTTGTGGTCAAGTTAAACATGTAAGTACAATATGATGTAAGTGCTAAGAGAGAGATGTGTTGTCAGTGTGAGAGGAGCAATCACGCTAATATGGCTAGGGAGGCTAGAAACGCCTCTATTAATAGAGCTTTGAATGAAGAACAGAAGTTTGTTGGGTGACCAACAGACATCTGAAGAAGAAAGAAAAGCATACATGAAAAAGCAGAAGACAGGAGGAACAGAATGTACTTGGGAATGCACTTGGTGAAGAGTTCAATTTGACTGGAGCAAAGAGAGTGGTGTCAGAGAGAAGACTACAAGCAAAGGTTTGAGACATATTGTGATAGGCCAAACATGCCCTGCTCCAACTCTTAGAATTCACTTGGCAAGTAATGGAGAACCCTAAAGATTTTTAAAGCCAGGAACGGAAACAACAAGATTTGTCATTTAAATATATAGCAAAAGCCATGTGCGGTGGCATGTATCTATAGTTCTAGCTACTTGAGAGGCTGAGACAGAAGGATCATTTGAGCCCAGGAGTTCAAGTCCAGCCTGGGCAACATCATGAGACCTTGTCTCTATTTTTTTTAATTAAATATAAATAAATGAAAAACATATTGTGAAGCAAAATTTACAGTGTATAAATTGTATAAATTATTATTTGTAATAGTTTTGGATTATTAAGATATGTTGATCAAAAATTAAAGGTAAAAATTTAAAAAAAGAGAGAGATGTTGATAACAAGTGTCAGATGAGGATGTCAGCTGGCTAATTTGCCCTCACCCACCTTTCCATCAAAACACTTATTAAAAAGCTTGAGACAAAGAAAAGTGACACACAAGTATGAACTATGCATGCTTATCAACAATTTATCACATGCCAGAAAGATTCTCACTAATCTAATCAAAGTGTGTTTAGGCATTAAAACACAGCCAGACCAAAAAAAAAGAAAAAGAAAAAGAAAAAAATTAGAAACAAATACCTTTAGAAAGGTGAAGCCTTCATTTAGGAACAGCAATAGAGGGTGATGATGAAGAGTATAGACACAAGACAAATCACCTGGGTTTAAAACTTGGATAGATTATATTTACTTGTTTGTACTCTTCTGCAATTTATTTAAATTCAATTTCCTCATCTATAAAACTACTTATGAATATTTTTACTTTAAAAATTGTTGGCTGGGCACGGTAGCTCACACCTGTAATCCCAGCACTTTGGGAGGCTGAGGCGGGTGGATCACAAGGTCAAGAGATCGAGATCATCCTGGTTAACACAGTGAAACCCAGTCTCTACTAAAAAATACAAAAAATTAGCCAGGCGTGGTGGCAGGCACCTGTAGTCCCAGATACTCGGGAGGCTGAGGCAGGAGAATGGTGTGAACCCGGGAGGCGGGGCTTGCAGTGAGCCGAGATTGCGCCACTGCACTTCAGCCTGAGTGACAGAGCAAGACTCCGTCTCAAAAAGAAAAAAAAAATTGTTGAGATTTAAGTGAGATAACAAATGTAAAGTTTATAACATGCTGATTAATACATGGTAGCTTTCAGTATTCCTTAGCTCATTCCATCAGTAATGTTCTTTTCAAGTCCATTTGGAGATTTCAACAGGCTGTAACGTACATGACTAAGTTTAAAAGTGTTTTGAGGAAAGTGAGATATTGAAAAATTTTTTAAATTTTAACCAAAAAAAAATTTAAAAACCAAATTACATGAAAGTAAAGTGGGAAAACGGCACCAAAAAACTTTGATGGACAATTTTAAAATCTGCAATGAATGCATGAAAAATTCTTAAATAGCCCTATGACTCAATTAAGTGCAAATTAAATTGAGATACCTTTTTCCTCATTTTAGGACTTTAGGGCTTGTATTTTTCCTGGTAGGAAAGTGAACACTGGAGCAGGAGTATAGACTTAAATGAAGTATACTCTTAAATCATTCCAACATATCTGAAGTATAATTTGCATTTATGTCAAGGATCTTTAAACAGCTCCTGTGATTAAATGTAATGCATCAGTTAGCTATTGCTGCCTAACAAACCATCCCAAAATTTAGGTAACAACCATGTACTATTTCTCCTGAGTCTATAAATCCACTACAAATTGCTGATCTAGTCCAGACTAAGCTGATCTCAGCTGGGTTCCTTTGTGTGGGCAGTTGGCAGGTTTCCTGGGAGCTAGCTGATCTAGGACAACTTCATCTGGGACAACTTGGCTCTGTTCCATGTGGTCACTCATCCTGTAACAGGCTTTTCCCGTCTTGTTTCCATAGCAGTAGCTGGAGTGAGTGAGAGAGAGAGAGAGAAGTATACAAGGCTTCTGAGGTCTGGTCTCAGAACTGGCACACTGTCACTTCTACCATATTCTGCTGGCCAAAGCCCATCACGAGGCCAGCCCGGATTCAAGTGATAGGGAAAGAGACTCCACTCATTGATGGCAGGAACTGCCAGGCCACAGGGTAAAGAGTATGAATACAGAGAGGATGGAGAATAGGGGCCAGAAAAAAACAACAGTATTGTCAGAAATAAAAGAGATAAGAAAACCACAGTGGCCAAAATCTGAGCAGGATTCTAACAAATGCACCCTTAAAATGAAGGACTGAGATTGTATTCTTGGACTATATATCACATGATCTCACCTCTGGAATCTAGCATGGATCATACAACACCAAATGAGGAAGGATAAAATTTTGAGCCCTCCTCCCACCACATTGTCTTTGACCAACTCTGAGGCATTCACCTTAACACACCAGGGGTCATCCTTCTACTGTGTGACATTTATCTTTTGAGCTGGCTAAAAATGGTCTTGCAATTGTCCCTCTATTTTTTTTTTCTATGCATCCCTTAGATCTATATCTCACAGAATAGACATGACAGAGAACATAAGGGCCAGGAAGAGCTGCACTGCTCTCTGGAATGCTTAGTCACCCATGATGAAAGCTTTATGAGCTAAAGTGGATCCAGGATGAACTATGGAAGGAGTGAACACTGGAGCAGGAGTATAGACTTAAATGAAGTACACTCTTCAGAAACATTGCAAACTGGGTTTCCAGTTTAAATAACATAGCCTACCAAAGGATGTATACACCCAACCACCATCCTGTAGACCCCTGTTGCCTGCAAGGCACTGAAAGTTAAAGGAAAGCACTTAAGTCAGCAGTGAGGAGGCTAAGAATGTTCCTCGCATCACACACTCCAAGAACCTGGAGAATTCTCTGGCCATTTGAGGAATCATAAAATAATTCAAAAACAAAAATGGGAGCACTAGAAGTATACCTTATTAAAGAGATAATATTGTTCTGAGAAATTAAAAAAAGATATAGATGAAATAACTTTATGCCATTTTTTAAATTTAGAAGGTATATCCTAGATAACTTTAAAAAGTTGACAAAGAAAATATAAAAATTTTTAAAAAGTGATGAAGGTAGTGATACAAAAAGGAGAGAGAGGAACAACAAAAATGTAAGAAAATTCTAAATGCAAATACAAACTAAAAATCAATATTGGAGACTGACAGGGAAGAAAAGGCACTATAGAAAATAAAGGATTGATACAAAAAATAACACTGAGGAGACTACCAAATTCCAGAGGAATGACAATAAGATGGATAAGAGAATAAATGCAAGCTATATAGTGCAGATAAAGGAGCCCCAACCTTAAAACTCTGTTTTTCTCAGAGGAAAGAGGGAAAACTTGAACCAAAAGTAAAATAAAACAATCAAAAACCTTACAGAAGCAAAGCTTCCTGAGTTGATGTAATCCTTGGGTCTATAAATCTAAATAATTCTTGGTATTCCAAAAATAAATAAATAAATAAAAATCTTACATCTAAATATATACTAAATTTTAGCTTATTATCAACACTGAAAAAATTATACAAGTGACATCAAACATATAGAAAAAAACAAAAGAACAAAAGAGGGGCTGAACTGATTTCTATTCTCCATCATCAAATGCGAACATACATTAAAACAACATTTGAAAGTGCAAAATATTTTGTCAATAAAAATTTTATACCTTACTAAGTTATTCAGATGTAAAAGCAATAGAAAGATTGCTCAAGATATCGAGGAATTCAGAAACATACTACTTTTGTACCTTCCTAAAAAAATCTCCTCTAAATATACATCAAGACAGCAAGATAGAAATAAAAATGCAGAAATGTGGGACTACAACTTACATGTTTTGACTTTGTGTCCCCACGCAAATCTCATGTTGAATTATAATCCCCACGTGTCACGGGAGGGACCTGGTGGCAGGGAACTGGATCCTGGGGACAGATTTCTCCCATGCTGTTCTCCTGATAGTGAGTGAGTTCTCAAGTTTGTCACTTTCCGCCTTGCTCTCTCTCTGCTGTCACCATATAAGATATGCCTTGCTTCTCCTTTGCCTTCCTACATGATTGTAAGTTTCCTGAGGCCTCCCTAGCCATGCAGAACTGTGAGTCAATTAGACCTCTTTTCTTGGCTGGGTGTGGTGGCTCATGCAATCCCAGCACTTTGGGAGGCCATGGCAGGAGGATCACTTGAGGTCAGAAGTTCAAGACCAGCCCAGTGAAACTCTCTCTACTAAAATACAAAAATTAGCCAGGCATGGTGGCTGGTGTCTGTAATCCCAGTACTCAGGAGGCTGAGGCAGGAGAATCGCTTGAACCCAGAATGCAGAGGCTGCAGGGAGTTGAGATCACACCACTGCACTCCAGCCTGGGCAACAGAGTGAGACTCCCGCTCGAAAAAAATAAAAAATAAAAATAAAAAATAAGTCTCTTTTCTTTATAAATTAGCCAGTCTTAGGTAGTTATTTATAGCACTGGGAAAATGGATTAATATAACAACTGAACATTGAAACCAATTAAATATAAATTTCATTAGAACTTTGGTAATAGAGTGACAAAATCAAATGAAAAAATGCTCTTGTTGAAGTAGAAGTTATATGTGGAAAAATCATGATAAAGTACAACTGTAATTGTGTGTTGATACACTGGGTGGATAAGGACAAGAAAATTGATGGTTGGGTGGGAGGTAAGGATACACAATAGTCCTTGTTCTGATTTTGATAATTTAAAAATATATAAGTACTTAGTTGATTAAGAAAACTTTTTTGGAAAGCAGTTGTGGAGTATTTATTAAAATATGAAATATGCAAATACCCAGCAGTTTTACTTATGAGTCTATTCTTAGACAAAGCAATAGTTAAACAGATAAGTAAAAATAGTTATGCACAAGGATAGCTATTGGAGTAATGTTTGTAATACAAAATGAAGCAAAAAAATGGGAAGGACTTAAATGTCCATTAATAAGGAAATGATACATATAGTCAAAGAAATTCTATATAGCCATTATAGAAGAGTGGAGGAGAGCTATATGTGCTGGTCTGGACAGTTGTCCATGTTTTATTGGTAAGAAAGAATGAAAAATTATAATATGATCCCATTTTTGTAAATAAAACATATGTTATTGCATATTAATAGCTAAACATCTCTATACTGATTCATGCCAATATAAATATATTTTATGTCTATGAAATCATAGGGAAAATACAGGAAGGACAAAAACCAAACTGTTAATAGTGCTTTCCTCTGAGGATTAGGCATGGGAGAGCTTGAGCTCATTTAAACAATTTAAATAGCAGAATATAAAACAAGATTTCAACATCTTTTCAATCCACAAAATAGAAGCAAACAACTCATAAACCATATTCATAGAGACAGAGAAAGATAAAGCAATAATAGAATTAAGGTTGAACATACCATTTGGGTCTGATAATTGTTACCCTATTTAAAATAAATGGCTTACATTCCTCTTCTAAAACCCCTGACGTTAACCAAGCATGGTGGCACCCACCTGTGGTCCCAGCTACTCAGGAGACTGAGGTGGGAGGATTGCTTGAACCTTAGAGGTCAAGGCTGCAGTGAGCCATGATTGCACCACTGTACTCCAGCCTGGGTGACAAAGCAAGACTCTGTTTCAAAAACACGCACACACACAAAACCCTGAAGTAAGTTTTAAAACAAATATAACAAGTTGATTCACACATATGTATCATATATACATATATTAAAAGTGTAAAGTAAATATAAGGAGATTGAAAAGGAAAAGTAGGCAGAATAGGCAAAATAATACATTAAAATAGCATTTCCAACTCTACTGACAAATTTAAGCCTTAAACATACCAACAAATTGCATAATGAATAATTTTATATTGATATTATTTATTTAAAAAAAAAAAAAGCTCTTAAGATTGGGTGCAGTGGCCCACACCTGTCATCTCAGGACTTTGGGGAGGCTGAGGTGGGAGGATCACTCGAGCCCAGAAGTTCAAGACCAACCTGGATAACATAGCAAGACCAAGTCTTTACAAAAAATAAAAATAAAAAATTAGCCAGTGATTATGGCTCAGGCCTGTAGTCCCAGCTACTAAGGAGGCTGAGGTGGGAGAATCACTTGATCCCAGGAGGTTGAAGCTGCTGTGAGCCATGTTCATACCACTGCACTCCAGCCTGGGTGACAGAGTGAGACCCTGTCTCAAACAAACAAACAAACAAAAGCGAAAGAAAGAAAAAGAAATAGAAAACAAAACAAAACAAAAAAGAGTTTGTAAAGTCAGAATGTGTAGAGTAACCTTGAATCAAGATGTGAACAAGTGTTAAGCCAGAGAAATTGTTCACAAAATCTTTTTTGGGGAGACTTCAGTAAATCTGAACCAATTAATACCATATTGCACAGAGAAATGTAAATTGCATACTTAGAATAACATTGTAGAAGAAAATAGTAGACACATACCACATGTTTTTAAAAATCAAACAGATATGTTTGATTTAATCAGCCAAGAAACATTTATAAAAATGGACTACATACAAGGCTACAAAGTAAACCTCCTGAATATCTAAAATAAAACATTGAATACTTCATATATTATATTAATAGGTTAAAACATCTTTGTCTTCTCTCATATTTTCCTCCATAGTATAAATATTCTTTGACTCTTTCTTTCTAGTTCTTAACTGCAAAATCCTGGAACTTGCTGGTACACATTAACCAGGTCCTGCAAACCCTGCAGTGTGAATCCTATTTTCTCTATCTTGGAAAATAGACAGTAATCACCAGTCGTTATGCTGAGACCTGACCCTAATTTAACAGGATAGAGATAATGACAGGAAATCAGGGCAAATTTGACAGAGGACAAGATTCATCTTGTAAGATTCCTGCCTCACATGTTCCTCTACAAGGCCTCCAAGCAAGGAAAACTCTTCTAGCAAAGGAGAGAGAGCTGCTTCTGCTGGACTATGGTTTTCAGGAAAATCAACCATATGTCCCACCCTCAGGTCTTAGGTCCCATTTTTTTCCTACCAGGGACCTAACTTTGATATAGGCAACCTATCAGGGCTGTGCATTCAGCCTCTTTTGCAGCTTTACCACTCTCTGACAATAAGATCCTTGGCCTGATTTTCAGCAGTCTTCCCTGTCACTAAAAGATGTAAGGATTTCCCACAGTCCTGTTACAAAGACCTTCTGGCTTTTATAACATGCTGGAAGTGCATAGTTAGCTGATCTAAGTCTGCCATTTTCTTTGCTAAAGGATTCCAAAGCAATTAAGAAAACCCACTCAGGATGTTACTCCCTGTGCATCTACAAAGATAGGGTTATAAATTATTTTGTTCTATTGCCAATAACACACATCCAAAAAGGCATCCTTTTGCAGTGACTGGATGTTTACTCAAATAATGGTAGGTATTGAATATTTGAATAAACATCTAGTCACTGAAAAAAGACGCCTTTTTGGATGTGCGTTGTTGGAGATAAAAGGTCATCAGGGACCTTTCCATACAGTGGTTCTTGATATCTTTATGATCAGCTCAAACATTCTAATTCCACACTCTGGGGAAAGTCCTAAACCTGCTAGAGAGTTATCCAAATTCCTGGTGTGCCCATATTCTCACAGTCATCTCTGACCCTGGACAACCTCTGCTTGCTATCATAATGGACTGCACTGACACAGATGTGATGCTGTAGGATGCCCCAGTTACCCCTGTTTTCTTTCTTTGTCCTGACCAAAAATGACAGGGTACTTTGACTGCTCTGTGACCCAGCCAGCTGCATGATTTCCCCTGCAGGCTTGAATCAAAGAAGGGGCCTTGACTATTCCTAGGCACCGATAAAGTTGTCTGGGTTTTTGCTCAAAACACTGAAAGACCAACCATGTTGCTAAACTTGTAGAAACTAGCCCCAGCCTTGAGCCAAATTCCTTAAACCGTCAAATAAACTCCATCATCTGACCCCTACCCCAGCCCATTACTGACACACTTGGATAGGACATCTTTTGTCTCACTGTCCATTGGAGAATGCTGCAGCCCTTTTGATGTAAGTTATCCTAATACTAATTCTTTGGACTGAGCACCCTGGCATTTAGTGCTTTTGTCTTTGCAATCACAAAGGGCCCCATCTTGGGATGGTTTGGGGCAGTTACTTGAGGGAAAACTTCACTGTCACTGCTTTTGGGATGAATCAGGCTGCAGGGTCAGCCAGACAGAACAGAGGCTGTTCTTCACCTACTCAAAGAGGAAAAAAAAAAAAAAAAAAAAAAAAAAAACTACACACGGAGGTATTTCTGGATGTTTGGGAATAGGTTGTGGGGGAGGGGAGGTGGCATAGCAAATGTTTACTGACTCAAAATCTAACAATCTTTTGTTCAAATTCTCTCCATCATCTTGCTACTGGAGCTTTGCCCCACCTCACAGGTTCTTCCCTTTCCTCTGGTCCTAACTTCCTTCCACCAAGATTGCCTTGGAAACCAGAATCGTTTTTCCTCCTTATCTTCATGAAGAGATAAGCTTCCCTCTAACTCCTCTCCCAAACTTTCCCACACAAACCCTTCAGCCCAGCAGAAAGGTGCTGCTGTTCAACTCGTCACTTTTGTTATCAGACATACAAATCATAAATAATAAAATTAGTTATTCTCTTATACTTTCTTAACGTTGACTCATTGTTATCCCCTTATAGTCTCAGAGTGCATAATGCTAATGCTTTTACAAAGATACAAGAATACACATCTACCATCAAGATCTATTTATCCCAAGGTAAACATTTCTACTCACATTCTGCCATGCTTTATTGCCTTATGTAGTCCTAAAGTTCAGTTCCTTCTTTTTCTAATTATTCTCAGTAGGAGTGGCTCATATATGTACAGGTGTGTTTTTCACCTTCTTTTTCTCAGTTTCCCTCATTTGAAAATGGGTACAATAACGTCTTCGTAAGTTTATTATGAGGATTAAACAAATAAATACATGTAGACACTTAGTGTGTGCTTACCACAAATAAGTTTCTGATATATATTAATCATTCTATTTTCATTATAATTAGCACATGCTGGACCCAAGAGTTCTCTAGTTGCCAAAAAAGTATAATGTAATGCAGCAGAATGTCACTGATGTCAACAAGGGGCAGAACAGGAGCTGTTTGGGAAACTCCACTGCCAGTTTAAAATAGCACTTATTACAAAGTACTCCCCCACCCTTCAGTTCCATGTTTTTTTTTTTTTTTTTTTTTTTTTTTTTTTTTTGAGGTGGAGTCTCACTCTGTCACCCAGGCAGGAGTGCAGTGGCATGATCTTGGCTCACTGCAACCTCTGCCTCCTGGGTTCAGGCGATTCTCCTGCCTCAGCCTCCCAGGTAGCTGGGATTATAGGCATGCAACACCACGCTGAGCTAATTTTTGTATTTTCAGTAGAGACAGTTTCACCATATTGGCCAGGCTGGTCTCAAACTCCTGATCTCAGGTGGTTCATCTGCCTTGGCCTCCCAAATTGCTGGGCTGTGTTTTTTCATATAAGACTCTATCCCATTCTTAATGTATTACCTCTCCAACTAAAGACTAGCAAAATAGACTGAATCTCATGTTTTTCTACACACACACACACACACACACACACACACACGAGATCCATGTGACATATTTTCCAGCCATGCCTGCACAGCATCCAGATTTCAGAGCTTCCTGTTGGACATAAAGCTCATTTGTGAAATTCCATTTCTGTACATGTTGAAGAGTGCGTTCTCTCCCCCAGGAATATTGGGAGCATGTGGCTGCCAACACCCTCGTAGAGTTGTAATGGGAGGCCATTCTCCTCTTTTTCTTTCGCTCCAAGAAGAGACTTACACTCAACATTTGCCTTATTCAAATGGGTAAGACAAGCAATGTGTCTTAAATAGCATTCTTATAATTAGAAATAAGCATGCAAAGATGAATTCTGGAATTTATGCCTTTTTTTCCCTGAAGAGCATAATTTTCTAAAATCTGGGGGAAAATAGTAATGTTCACACGACCTTTTTGAAAAAGACAAAAGAAGTCTCAACAAGCCTTCTTGTTTTCTTAATTTTCACTTTGCAACCTGAATTTTATAAGTACAAAATGTAAATGGTAAGAAAAACTAGGCAAATTTTTTGTCACCCGTATAATGGAGATATTAATAATGCTTAAAGAACAATGACAAACCAAAAAGTAAAATGAGTAATCCATTAGAGAAAGAAATAAAAAGGACAAACTAGTTATGAAAGAAGAATTAAAACATTTTAAAAAGTTATACTAGTAATCTAAGGTAGCAAATTTAAGATAATGATGGGTCTTAAAAAACGTTTTAAGACTAGTGTATTAGTCTGTTCACACATTGCTATAAAGAACTCCTTGAGATTGGGTAATTTATAAAGAAAAGAGGTTTCATTGACTCACAGTTCCACAGGTTGTACAGGAAGCATGGCTGGGGAGACCTCAGGAAACCTACAATCATGGCCGAAGGGCGAGGGGAAGGAGGCATGTTCTACATGGCTGGAGCAGGAGGAAGTGAGAGCCAAGTGGGAGGTGCTATACACTTTTAAACAACCAGATCTCATGAGAACTGTATCATGAGACAGCCCTAGGAGGATGGTGCTAAACTATTAGAAACCACTCCCATGATCCAATGACCTCCATCACCAACATTGCGAATTACAATTCAACATAAGATTTGGGTGGCTACACAGAGCCAAACCATATCAACTAGTCAAGTGCAGTAGTGATAAGGGGTGAAAGTGTAGAGCAAGCAGTTTGCTCTATAACTGACTATGAACAATCAATTGAGATAACCTGCTACCTTCAGACCAGCCGGATCTTTCTGTCTAAGAAATTTGTGGATACTAATGATAAAGTAAACAAAACTACCTGATTTTGGTGATGGTGCTGGAATACTACTACTCTCTTACAGCACAGAAAATGAGGATGAGTTGATTCAAACTTTGTAGAAGTTTGAATCTGGAAATGCTTTTAAAACATTATCCTTTGACTCAAAAATTACTCTTACAGGAATTTATCTTAGAAAGTTATCTAAGAAATATTTAGATATTTATCTCTGGTGATGCTTAGGGGGTAATTTTTGTAATTGAAAAAAATTACAAATTACCCACAAATCCAAAATAGTACATTTGTTCAATGTAATATGGCATATTCTTCAAATGGACTATTATACAGAAATTGACAGTGATACTGTAGAAAGATTATGGATGATATGGAAAAATATTTATGGCATTTTAAGACATAAAGAAGGTTAGAAAACTCTCTAGCTATGCGTTCTTTTCTTAACACAATTCAAACATTCATAATCCTTCAAATTTCTCATCCAACACACTTTCTTTATTCACACATTCTCGACTTTTACTTAAAAGGAAAAAAAATCTTTCCTTTAAAGCAAGCTTGTCTAACCCATGGCCTGTGGGCCCCATGCAGCCCAGGATGGCTTTGAACGCAGCCCAACACAATTTTGTAAACTTTCTTAAAACATTATGAGATTGTTTTCTGACTTTTAATTTTTTTCAGCTCATCAGCTATCGTTGATGTTAGTGTATTTTATGTGTGACCCAAGACAATGTGGCCCAGGGAAGCCAAAAGATTGGAAATGTCTGTTTTAAAGTAAAGATAGGACTTCTCTCAATTTCTATCATGACACCTACAAGGTTCTTGATTTACAGCCATGGATGTTTCATATTCTCATTCATTCTCTCTCTCTCTCTCTCTCTCTCTCTCTCTGACAGTAAGAAGGTACTCCCTTATCTATTCCAAGCTCATTCTATCACCTGGGCTTTTGGCAGCAATCTGGCCCCCCTTGTAATAAATTAAGTGCAGGACAGACTTCAAATGGAGACTCACATATTGTGTGCATAAACAATGTAAAGTTAGAATTCAAGCTGTTATGTAAAATATGTTTAATCCTCCTGATGAACAAATATGCCTTCCTAAGACTTAGAAAACCAAGTTGGAAATCAAATTCTTGGGAAGTTCTGAGCTGAACAAGGTGGGTGCAGGAATGGCTGGCCCTGGTTTCACTCTCAGCCTGCCCTCCTTCTCTTCTGGCCTCAGGCTCCATCCCACACTGAAGGGACCTCTCTTGCAGGTCCAAGCTCTGTGCAACCCCCAAACAGCCACCTTTGACCTCCCTTCCACCTTAAGGGTGGCTCAGAACTATTGAGCCCACTCACAGAAGGAAGGACTCTGGGAAGAGGCCACTCGGACCCAGAGGGGGCTGTGTAGGGTCTTGTAAACAGAGAGTGGGCTTCCAGTGGGCACCAGACTGGTCCCAGGTCGACACATCTCCCACAGACGGTCACTTTCCTTCAGAGAGGGGCATCTTCTGAGAAGGGACAGAATGACCCGGGACCTGGTTTCTGTCTTCTGTCATCACAGGGAGACCACCACTATGTGGGAGAGAGAAAAGTTGCTCTTCTTGGAAAAGGTAAGATTTACTTTTTGTTTTGAATAAGACTTGAATACAGTGTTTGGCAATGCTGAAGAACAAATAACAATGTAATGGTTTTACAATTAAATGAGTCTTCTTTTATATATTTTGAACAGCCCTATGTTAATTATAAGCGGGGCCACCAACAGTCTCAGGAAACTTATTCCATGTAAAATTCCTCTTCCCAGTGGGCTCTTTCCATTGTCATTCACCTGCATACGTCTAAGTCTCTTAAGTCTCATCTTTAAAAAAATCTTACTAGTAAACATGTTGATTCTTAGACTGCTTATGTGGTATAAATATTTTCCCAGTTTATCGTATTTGGATGTCTTACATATCATCATTTTAAAATGTGTATATACTTCCAGAAATCTTTTTGCTTTTCAGTGTTGTGCACTGAGGATCGTATGTCAAATGACCTTCAATTTCTCATCTTCTTCCTGCTCCCCAAGGTTGTATGTTCTCCCATATTTTCTTCTTGAACTTTAAATTGTGCTATTTTTTCCATTTAATTATTTAGCTTATTGGAATTTATTTTACTATATGGCATGAAATGCTATTAATATCTAACCTTTCCTCTAGAATGGAACCAGATATTATAACTTAATCTTACTATATGGTGTGAAATCGTATCTAACATTTTCTGCTAGAACTTAACCAAATTTTATAACTTAATCTGTTGACCAATCACTTTCCTGCTTTTTCATAAATGATGCCGTTCAGTGAATTATCACCACGTGAACACATTCATAAAAACACCATCCAGCCCAAGAAATAAAACATTGCCAGCATCTGGGATGCCCCCACCAAGTCTTTTTCAGGCACTGTATATCAGCAGTGACCAGTTTGTGCTAGAATGGAAAAATAATAATAATTACTGTACGTTTACTAGTCCTGATAGTATCACATAGGTAGTAATATAGGTCTATACTACTAAATATAGTGGAAAGTATCTTTCTTCTATTTGTGATAGTTTCCATTTCCATGTAAATTAAAGAATCCTCTTCAACCTCCTCTCCCCCAAACATTTAAATATTGATTGGGATTACATTGTATCTTATATTAGTTGCAGGGCACACTGAAATTTTTGCTATATTGAATGTTCATATACCTCTTCTTAAAGTATTTAATTCCTACAATAGTGCTTCAGATTCTGTGAAGAACTTTTCATTATCTTTTGTTAGTTTTATTTTTATGTATCAGATGTTTAGACATTATTTTAAAAATTTTAATTTATATTTGTTTGTTGCTGGTATATAGAAATAAAGTTGATTTTTTAAAATCTGGTTTCCATAGACCTTGGTAATTCATGTATTAATTATAATGATTTATCAGTATTTTTTAAGGTAATTACAAATACACAATCTTACCATCTGAGAACAGTGAGAGTTTTCTTTCTACCGTTTTAATCCTTTATCTCTTATTTCTTTTTCTTGTCTAATTACCCTAAGACCTCCAGTACAATATTGAATAAAAGTCAAATAGGCAGAAATCTTTATCTGGTTCCCAGTCTCAGAAAGCTTCCAACATTTTACCATTTGACTGTTCAGAGATCTGCTATAGGTTTTTGCAGATACTCTACGTTAAGGAGTTAATTCTCCTCTCTCCCTAATATACTGAGAGTCTTTTCCCCCTCAATAAATGGATGATGAATTTTATCAAATGCTTTCTCTATTTCATTGAGGTTATTATACAAGGTTTTCCCTTTTTTATTTTTGCTAATTTGGTAGTTTACAGTTATTTATTTTTGAATGCTAAATCAGCCTTATGTTCTAAGAATAAATCAAAAGGTTAGGGATGTATTATTTCTTTTTACATATTACTAGCATGTAGTAAGATTTTATTTTTTTTATTAGATTGCAGTATCAAAGTTTGGCTGACTTTACAATATGAATCTGGCAATGTTCCCCTTGTTGATAATATTTTTGTTCTGTCATTTTAATATTTGTGAGATGTCCCTTTGTTCATTCCTTATATGAATGATGTATGTTTTCTTCCGCTCTGGTTCTTGATCAGCTTGCCAGAAGTTTATCAATTTCAGTAGTATTTTCTTTTTTTTTTTTGAGACGGAGTCTTGCTCTGTTGCCCAGGCTGGAGTGCAGTGGCCGGATCTCAGCTCACTGCAAGCTCTGCCTCCCGGGTTCAGGCCATTCTCCTGCCTCAGCCTCCCGAGTAGCTGGGACTACAGGCGCCCGCCGCCTCACCCGGCTAGTTTTTTGTATTTTTTAGTAGAGACGGGGTTTCACCGTTTTAGCCAGGATGGTCTCGATCTCCTGACCTTGTGATCCGCCCATCTCGGCCTCCCAAAGTGCTGGGATTACAGGCCTGAGCCACCGCACCCGGCCTCAGTAGTATTTTCAAGGAACCAACTTTTGGAATTGATAATCCTTCACATTTTTCTACATGATAATGATAATGATGATGATGTCATACTTTTTATACTGACGTATTTTATTTCATTTTTTTCTGCTTATGGGTTTAATTTGCTGTTCTTTCACTAATTTTTAGATGGATGCTTAGATTATTGTTTTTCAGTCTTTCTTCTTTTCTAATATATGCATTTAATGCTATAAATTTCATGTAAGTATGGCTGTAGTTGCATTTGACAAATGTATTATGTTACAATTTCATATGTTGGTTAGATGGAGAAACACTTTTTTGTGCTACGTTGTAATTGCTATATTCTATGCACACTTGATTCTGTTTCTGAACTTTCTTTTCTGTTCTATTATTTTTCTGTTTATTCTGGGTCACATTCCCACCTTGTTTTACTCTTCCTAGCTTTATAAGATGATGTGATAGCTCACAGAGCAAGCCCTCTTCATTGTGTAAGATTCTCTTGGCTCTTATTGGGCACTCGTTCACAGTTATGAATTTGAAAATAGTTTTGTCAGGTTCTCCAAAAAATATCTCATCCCACTCATGTTCTCACTAGAATTTAAAATACAGATTAGAAAGAAATGGCATGTTTACGATATTAAATTTTACATCCATGGATATGTCTTGTTATTTATTCAACAATTTTCAATAAATATCAATAATTATTTACATTGTTTCTCAAGTTTACATTTATATATTACAGGTTTGTAGATTTTAATATAGATCTTATATATATATTTCCCAACAACAGTATTTGTAGGAATTATCTTCTAGGAAATATTTCTGGGTATTATTTTTCCATTCTAGCACAAACTGGTCACTGATGATGTATAGAAAAATTCATTGACTTGGCCAGGCACGGTGGCTCACGCCTGTAATCCCAGCACTTTGGGAGGCCAAGGCGGATGGATCACTTGAGGTCAGGAGTTGCAGACCAGCCTGGCCAACATGGTGAAACCCCGTCTCTACTAAAAATACAAAAATTAGCTGGGCCTGGTGGCAGGCGCCTGTAATCCCAGCTACGTGGGAGGCTAAGGCAGGAGAATCATTTGAATCCGGCAGGCAGAGGTTGCAGTGAGCCAAGATTGTGCCACTGCGCTCCAGCCTGGGGGACAAGAGCGAGACTTAACCCCCCGGAAGAAAAAGAAAAAAAAAAAAAAGAAAGAAAAATTCATTGACTTGTTACTACTAACTTTTTAACAGGTTAATGTTTTTAACTATCTGTATGATCTTATGAGTTTTTAGTTAATTTTGTTGGCTTTTCCAGATAAAATCATATCACCTGCAAATAATGATGACTTTCTTTTCCTTTTCAGTATTCCCATTATTTTCTCTTTATTTCTTATTGCATTGGTTCCCTCAAACATGTTAACAACTGCACTGACAGCAGCCATGGTCTTTGCCCTGATTTTAATAGAACTATTTTTAGTGTTTCACTATCAAGTAGAATATATGTGGCAGGTATGTATTGCATCAAGCAAGCCACTTTTTATTTTTGTTTTTTTAAAAGTTTACTTTTATTTGTTTATTTTTAAATTTAAGAAGGCTAATTAATTTTACCAGATCCCCTTTCAGCCTCTATGATTCAAGGATCTCAATTTCAAGTGAAAGAACTGACTAGCAGATCTAATCAGAAAGGGAATTTGTAAACTGGAACCTGGGGGGCCCAGACCATTCCCATGGAAGATGAGGAATCAGGCTGGCAAAGTCCTCAGAAGTGGGGAGACATCAATCAGGATGACGGCCAAATCATCCATGAAACCTGTGAGATCACTTCTGCATACCAGATGACCCTGGATTCGTCTGGGGGCACAGCTGTGCTGCCACCCAAGAGCCTGGACATGATGCTGCTGCTGCCCTGACTTCTTTGCTTACCTTTTTAATTTTTATTCAAATCTGGTGTCAGTATGATTGGCCAAACCTAGGAGATGTACTCATGCCCTGGATGCAGAAGAAGCTGAAAGAATAGATAATTTCTACTTCCATCTTCTCTCTCACACCATACAGTACTCACAAGGTATGGAATTCCCTAGACATAAGAAGAGGTTCTGATGCAGAACAGTCACCTACACACAATCACAGAGGCAGCTTCCCTACTTTAATTGAAATTATGTAATGGGTTGCCTCCTTTAACCTATTAATGTAAAAACACATGTTCTATTAGAGTCCCTGCTGCTGCACACCTGGAAAGACAGTTGTACTTGGCCATAGTGCATTATTCTTTTAATATGGTATTGGTTCAACTTGTTCATACTTGCCTATTTATAATCAAGGGTGGCCAAGTAGTTTTCTTTTCTGTGCTCTGTGAGGGTTTTCAAAGCTATACAAAATGTGTTGAGAGGATTTCCAATTTTATCTAGGCCCCCAGGCAATTCATGTGAACCAAAGCATCATCTGTTCTTGGAGAGATTGGTCTAAATGATCAATAAAATAACCTAGTCCAGTATATTTTGGGACAGACGTTATTTGACGATATTCCCAAACTTTTCCACAATTATTGGTCTATTCAGGTTTGTCTCTGCTGGAATCAATGTCTTAGAAAATGTCAAAGTCTGAAGTAAGTATGTTGAAGTCTGTGAGAAAGCAGCAAGAACTGGTTTCTGGTTCCTGAATACGGGTGGCAGGGATTGCAAATGGGCTATTTTTAGAAGAGGTCATTTCAGCTCAGTACGGCTGTTAGACTGTTATCTATGAAAGGGATATTGAGAAGGGGTCTGTTCAGAGGTTGAAAACTGGAGGTGTCTGGTTGGACATACAGAGTGAATTTCTTTTTAATGGAATTGGTTTGTTCCTGTTTGCTACAGTTCTCCAAAATCCCAGACTTTGTCACACATCGATATCTTCCTAAGGCCTGAAGGCATTTAAGTCTATTTCCCTTTACGGTATCATTTTAAAAATTCTTTTTTATGTTTTGAAAATTATAACAATAATACATGCATATTATATAATAAGTCAAACAGTGCATTATAAATAGGTATAATGACACAGCGAATCCTCTCTAACCAGTGCTAACAGCATGCTGTGTGCCAGCCCTCCTATCCCTCACATACACATTTAAGTGTATCTGCTTTCTCTCTATAATTGTTTTTTCTGAAGTGGAATCATACTATACTCCATCTACAATTGATTTTCTTTTAGTGTTTCATTGTGAAAAATCTTGAACATGTACAGGGGTAGAGAGAAAAGCATAATGAATTCCTATGCATTCACCACAGAGCTTTGGCAAGTACCCACTCATTTTAATGCTACCCTCACCTATCCACCTCCCCCGCATCTTGGATTAATGTTATTTCTTTAATACGTGGCATCCCCCACCCCTCTCTAACATTTTAGTTTTTAAAATTTCAAACCTATGAAAGACATTGGAAGGCTAGCACAATCCATTTACCCATCACTTAGCTTCATCGGTTATTTTTCACTGTTGAAAATATTTTATAGACACCCTTATATTTACGGCAGGAGTTTGCTGAGAGGCTTAAAGCAAGCTGGCCAAGTTCACCCAAACAGATGGATTGAACCAAAATAGCTGCTGAAGACAAAGCAAAGAAGGAGTCTTCCATGTAATGATTGTTGAGGCAGGCAAGCTCTCATGCTTAGCTGGGAGAATTCCAAAAACCTCTTTTGCCAAAGCACTTGCAGACACTTAGCATTGGGCCAAGGCAGCTGTGTATTTGAGGTAGGTGCACCCCTGGAGGAAGAGCGGCCTCTGGGAGCACTGGGTCCTGGCCTTGGACTCAGCCGACTTCTTCAGTGGTCAAACCTCTAGGCAATGTTTCATTTAATAAACTGTTGGAACAGCAAGTAATTCCAAGTCCAACTATTTGTAGATCATTCCAGTTGCCTTTTGAATTGGGCAAAGTTTATACTAATATTGTATTTTTTCCCAATTCTCCATATATTTCTAAAAGATTGTGCTTTATGTACTTTTTCAAAGCATTTTTGTTATATCGGAGCTCATGACATTGATAGCTTGATTTTAAATGTTAGTTTTTACAAAAAAAAAAATGATACATTTTGCCCCTAGCTAGTAATAAGTAGCACACCTTTACCTAGCCTTCTCTGTACTCATGTCCCTTCTTACCCTGGAGCAGCAGTAAGCAAGTCCAGAGAAATTTGAATATCAGCCCATTTTCTCCATATAAATGTTTCCATCTTGGGCTATGATGAATTATACCTAACATCTGCCCACATAGTGGTGTTTAAATCTCTCCAGATTCAGATATGAAAGGAAGTTTGGTAGACTTGAAGTCTATATCAACTAGTATCAACATCATGATCCCAATAATATTTTGTCTGCATCTCCTTGCTATGCTGTTAGGCATTCTAAGAGGTTTAGCATATCATTTTGTTTGAGATTTTAACTTCTTATTTACTATCTAAACTACATAACAAATTGCCCCAAAACTTAGTGGTTTAAAATAAGTAATAAACATTTATTATTTCATGATTTCAGTGTGTCAGGAATCTAGGGATGGCTTATTGGATGGTTCTAACTCAAGGCATCTCATGATCATGGTTACAGTTAAGATGTTACCCAGAGCTGAAGTCATCTGAAGACTGTGCTGGGCTGAATAATCTGCTTTCAAGATGGCTCCCTCACATACTTGATGAGTCAGTGCTGGTTGCTGTCAGAATGTCTCAGTCCCTTGCCATGCGGACCTCTCTGTAGGAGTGCTTAAGTGTGTCATCATGACATGTCAGGTGACTCCTACTCAAGGGATGGATCCAAGAGAGTGAGAAAGGAGGAGACCATAATGCCTTTTATAATCTTGTTTTGAAAGTTATACATCATCACTCCTGCCGCATTTTATTCATTAGAAACAAGTCATTAAGTACTCACTTAAAGGGAGGGAAATAAGGCTACCTTTTTTTGTTTTTGTTTTTGAGTCTGGATCTTGCTTTGTCACCCAGGCTGGAGTGAAGTGGTGTGATCACAGCTCACCGCAGCCTCAAGCTCCTGGGTCAGGTAATCCTCCCACCTCAGTTTCCTGATTAGCTAGGACTACAGGTATGTGTCCCTATGCCCAGCTAATTTTTGTGTTTTTTGTAAAGATGGGGTTTTGGCATGTTGTCCAGGCTGGTCTCAAACTCCTGGGCTCAAGTTATCCTCTCACCTCAGCCTCCCAAAGTCTTAGGATTACTGGTGTGAGCCACTGCACCTGACCAGGCTACATCTTTTGGGGAGGAATATTCAGTAATTAATTTGTTGACCTCTTTTTAAACCATGACAAAGTCTCCTAAACAACACTAGTTGAACTTTGTTTGGGGACACGATTCAAAACTCTTTGTCATCTAATCGTGATGTTTAAGCCATTTACATGAACGTTCTATTCCTTCCAATTTTATGCCCTCTAACGGCTTCCTTCATTTTTTGTAGTGTAGGTCTATTGTTGATGAGTTCTTTCAGACTTTGTATGACCGAAAGACTCTTTATTTCACCGCTGTTGTTGTTTTTTTTTTTTCTTTTTATAAATTTAGAGGATACAAGTGTAGTTTTGTTACATGGATATATTGCATAGCAGTGAAGTCTGGGCTTTCAGTGGACCCATCACCTGAATAGTGTACATTGTACCCATTAGGTAATTTCCATCCCTCACCCACCTCCCACCCTCTCACCTTTCTAAGTCTCCTACATCTATTGTTCTACTCTCTATGTTCATGTGTGCACATTATTCAGCTTCTACTTGCAAGTGAGAACGTGTGATATGTGACTTTCTGTTTCCGAGTATTTTACTTAAGACAATGGACTCCAGTTCCACCCATGTTGCTACAAAAGACATGATTTCATTCTTTTTATGGCTGGGTAGCATTCCATGATGTGTGTGTGTGTGTGTGTGTGTGTGTGTGTGTGTATCACTTTTTCTTTATCTAATCATCCATTGATGGACACTTACATTGGTCCTATATCTTTGTTATTGTGAATAGTGCTGCAATGAATATGCAAGTGCAAGAATCTTTTTGATATAGTGATTTCTTTTCTTTTGGTTAGATACCCAGTAGTGGGATTGCTGGATCAGATGATAGTTCTATTTTCAGTTATTTGAGGCATCTCCAACCTCCACAGAGATTGTACTAGTTTACATTCCCACTAAGAGTGTATAAGTGTTCCCTTTTCTCTGCATCTTCACTAACATCTGTTATTTTTTGACTTTTAAATAATAGCCATTCTGATCGGTATAAAATGGTATCTCATTGTGGTTTTAATTTGCATCTCTCTGATGATTAGTGATGTTGAACATTTTTTCACATGCTCATTGACCATTTGTATGTTTTCTTTTGCAAAATGTCTGTTTATGTCCTTTGCCCACTTTTAAATGGAGTTATTTCTTTGTTTTTTCTTCTTCTTGAGTTGTTAGAGTTCCTTTTAGTCCTTTGTTGGATGTATAGTTTGCAAATATTTTCTCCCATTCCCTAGGTTGTCTGTTTACTCTGTCGATTATTTCTTTTGCTGTGAAGAAGCTTTTTAGTTTAATCAAGTCTGATTTGTCTACTTTTGTTTTAATTGCATTTGCTTTTGAGGTCTTAGTCATGACTTCTTTGCCTAAGCCAATGTCCAGAAAGTTTTTTGTAGATTTTCTTCTAGAATTTTCATAGTTTCAGGTCTCCCATTTAAGTCTTTAATCCATTTTTAGTTAATTTTTGTATATGAGGAGAGATATGGGTCAGTTTCATTCTGCATATGGCTATCCAACTTTCCCAGCACAATTTATTGAATAGGGTCTCCTTTCCCCAGTGTATGTTTTTTTCAACTTGTCAAAGATCAGTTGACTCTAAGTATGTGGCTTTATTTCTGGGTTCTCTATTCTGTTCCATTGATCTATGTGTCTGTTTTTATATCAGTACCATGTTGTTTTGGTTACTATGGCCTTGTAGTATAACTTGAAGTTGGGTAAGATGCCTGTAGCTTTGTTGTTTTGCTTCGGTTTGCTTTCATCTGTGTTTGTGAAAGATATTTTTGCCAGGCATAAAATTCTAGGTTGACAGGTTATTTTTTTTTTTCTGTCAGTATTTTAAAGATATTGTTCCACTGTCTTATAATAGTTCGTATTATTTCAAACAAGAAGTTGGCTGTCACTCTTAATTTTATTTCTCTGTACACAGTGTGTCTTTTGTCCTCTGGCTGCTTCAAGATTTTTTCCTTTATCACTGGTTTTGAGCAATTTGATTATATGTTGTTCTTTGGTAAAGATTTTTTCATGTTTCTTGTGTTTGAATAATTGAACTTTATGGATCTGTGGGTTTACATTTTCACCAAAGTTGGGAAGATTGAAGCCATTGTTTCTTCAAATATAAGTCCCCAGTCCTCCATGGGACTTCAGTTTCATGTAAATCAGCCAGCTGTGTAGCATAACTATGTTCCATAGGTCACCAATGTTTCACTTTTTTTCCTAAACTTTTTTCTCTGGTGTATAGCTTTTAATGCTGTGTTTTCAATTGGTGACTGCAATCTTCTTCTGTAGTCTCCAAGTTTCTTTTAATCCCATCATATATATTTTTCAACTCAGACATTAATATTTCATGTTCAGGAGCTTAATTTGGATCTTTTTCATACCCCCAATGTCTCTTCTTAGCATGCTCACTCTCTCCTCTGCCTACTTGGGCATATTAAATATAGTTGTTTCACTCTTGATGGTAAAAATACAAACTATTCTTGGCCCTGTGTGAGTTCCTAGGATTTTTCTGCTAATCCGCTTGGGTAGTTCTTTCACCAGCCTGGGGTAGTTCCTCACACACATGCACTGATTAGTACTCAGCTGAAAGTTTGAGGGGAACCCTCTGTGGATCTCCAAGGTTCTCCCTGCTCAGCTTCCTCCTCTGAGCAGTTCCCTCCTCTCTGTGCTTTGTGCTGTGACTTCCAGCCTCTGCGGCCTCACTGATTCTCATCCTATCACCCCACTGCAGGGAGATTGCCAGGCTCTGTTTCTTTGGGTTTCCCTTTCCCCCACGGCAGCCCAAAAAGTCTCTCTAGGCACTAAGCTGAAACAATCACAGGGCTTACTTGGTTTGTTTCTCTCCTCTCAGGGATCACTGACCTGTGTTACCTGTTGTCTCATGTTTGAAAGTTTTTGTTTCATATATTTTGTCAGGCTTTGTACATAGTTAAGGAGGGAGAATAAATCTGATCCCTGTTACTCCATCGTGATTGGCAACAGAAGACCCTCTAGAAACTGGCTTTGAAAGCATGATTACATAGCTATTTCTATCAGGTATCTATTGCTGTACAAGAAACCTCCCCAAAACTTGTGGTTTAATATTATAACCATTTGTTTCTTTTTTCACAATCTTATGTGTTGGCAATTTGGGTTGGGCTCGACTGGATAATTCTTCCTTTCCTTATGGTATCAACTGTGCTAACTCATGCATTTCAAGTCAATTGATAATTTGGCTGTTTGCTGGTCCAGGAAAGCCTCACTCATCTGTCTGGCTGTTGGTGTGTGGTTTCTGCTGGGTTGTTCCCTCTTCATGGTCACCTGCCCTTTAGTAGGCTAAACTAGACTTGTGTTGCATAATTGCAGAACATACCATTCTCTTTATTTCCTACCTTTGGCTATATGGGCTATACTTTTTCTTTTCTTTCTTTTTTTTTTTTTTTTTGAGATGTAATTTTGCTCTTGTTGCCCAGGGTGGTATGCAATGACGTGATCTCGGCTCACTGCAACCTCCGCCTCCTGGGTTCAAGTGATTCTCCTGTCTCAACCTCCCGAGTAGCTGGGATTACAGGTGTGTGCCACCATGCCTAGCTAATTTTTTTTTTTTTTTTTTTTTTTTTTTTTAGTAGAGACGGGGTCTCTCTATGTTGGTCAGGCTGGTCTTGAACTCTGACCTCAGGTGATTGACCTGTGTCAGTCTCCCAAAGTGCTGGGATTACAGGCGTGAGCCACCACACCTGGCCATGCCATACTTTCTTTACCTTTATCCTTGCAAGTATTTTGGAAGGCAAATATGTATGTATTGATTATTGTGACAAAAACAGCCACTATTCATTTCCCTCCTGGGCTCAAAAACTAAGCTACCTTTCCCAGCAACTGGCTCTTCCCCACTTGGCCTCCAATGGTGATCTCGTGACACAGAATGTCAGCCCTGGTCATGAAATAGCACAGTCTTCCTCATGCACACTCTTTCTTCCTCCATATGGCTGGAAGTGAAAGTCTCCCAGATGGTAGAGCCATATGTTAGAAGAAGCACAGTTCTTGAGAAGAATCATCCAACCAGAAGATCCACACTGGTCTTAAACCTCTGCTGTGCTAAGCCACTGTGATTTTGCTACCGCCACTTATTCTTTACTCAGGCTTACATTTACCTGCAAATTCCAAAGTGTTCTATCATCAGTTTCTCTAATGTCATAGTGAGAAGTGAATGACATTGCTTTAAGATGAAGAATCTATGGATTTTCAACAGTTTCTTCCTTCCCTTCCCATCTTGTTATTTCATAATATAATATAAATTGATTAACATATTATACAGTATAATTTATTAGTGATATTATATAGATTAAATGGTTTTAGATACAGACCTAGGTTATTGCTAATATGTGAATTTTTTTTTTTTTTACCACATAGATTCTTTCTCAGGACTTTGGATCTGGGCATTCAGTTTTGTGATCAGAACACAAAAACCATAGCTATGCAGAGCTATCTCAGCATTTCACTTGTGTCAGTGTTATTTATCATTTGTCTTTTTAGAACATGACTTTCTCTGTATGAGTTCTGAATTCTGCTTTCTCTTTCCAGTTAGCTACAGTACATCTTTTTTTTTTCTTTTTTTCTTTTTTTTTGAGACAGAGTCTTACTCTGTTGCCCAGGCTGGAGTACAGTGGCATGATTTCGGCTCACTACAATCTGTGCCTCCTGGGTTCAAGTATTTCTCCTGCCTCAGGCTCCCAAGTAGCTAGTATTGCAGGTGCATCCACCATGCTCGGCTAATTTTTGTATTTTCAGTAGAGAAGGGGTTTCAACTCCGTCTGGTCTCGAACTCCTGACCTTATGATCCACCCGCCTTGGCCTCCCAAAGTGCTGAGATTACAGGCATGAGCCACCACACCTGGCTACCGTACATCTTAACTCCAATTTTTCACAATCAAACATTTTTTTGTTCTGTTGCCTAGACAATTATTTTTATGATTCAGAGTTTTGGTTAGAAAGGGTCTAGATGTATATCACTTTTGTTTATTGTTTTTCTTGAAACATTGTGGAGCTTTTCCTTCTGCATAATCTGATGTTTTGTCAGCTAAAGAAAGTTTTCTTAAATTATGCCTTTAATTTTCACTGCTAAGTTCATTTGTCTGTTTCCTGATTTAGAGATTCCATGATTCTTTGGTTGGATCTCCATTCTCTGCTTATCATGCGTAGACTCTACAGTCTCTTGTAACTTTCATATTTTTGCCCTTTTGTCCTGGGAGACTTTTACACTTTGGGAGATTTAGCCAGGTTTGTTGCTCCTATCACTTACTATTTGGGGGCAAATTTTATTTGTCATTTTCCGCCATCATTTGTGTTTTAACTCTTCTGTTGTATTTTGGGTTTCCTTGTGTGACTTTCCTAATTTAGAAATCTCATTCTGCATCTTTAAAATTTTCTCAACCTGTTCTCTCCTTATGGATATTTATTCAAAGACCATGTCTGCAATTTGATGTGGGGATACAGAAGTTAAAAAAAAAATTCTCCTGATCTCACTAAAAGAGAGTTTCAGTCATCTGTTCCTCTTCTGAGACTTGGTGATCTCATTCCACTTCCCTGATTCTGTCTACTTTTTCCTTAGTGCCCTGCCTCTGAGCCCATGATGTTTTGGACTCATCTTTGAGTAAGGGGCTATTTGCAAACCTGGTGTTTGTGAACCAATTCTTGCATTCTGACCCCTTTTACTGTCAATGGGTGTTATTGCCAGATTTTCAAATAAAAACAATAGATGAAATATTTATATGGTTATACAATCTATTCTTATGATTCATAGTAGTTAGAATAAAGTCACCTTGAACACAGAATTAGTGAAGACTGAACCATTGCTCCTAGGGTAAATACAGAGTTAGGTTCCTGCAAGCCCCTGGTCACAACATTTTTGTCAACTGACTGATATATAACCTTGTATTACGTGTGTTTCTCTTTAAAGATACCTTATAATTGCTGATTCATTAACACCAAACTCATGGCCAACAGCACTACCAGCTTATCTAACATGTATTTTCTCCATAAGGCAGAAACTTGGTGCTTAGGAACACTAGACAGCATGTCAGTACTATCCCTGAGGGGCATTTTAAGCAGAGAAATTACCATCAAAAGGCTGGGCATGATGGCTCATGCCTGTAATCCCAGCACTTTGGCAGGCTGAGGTGGGTGGATCACCTGAGGTCAGGAGTTTGAGACCATCCTGGCCAACATAGTGAAACCCTGTCTCTACTAAAAACACAAAAACAAAACAAAACAACACACACACACACACACACACACAAAACTAGCTGGGTGTGGTGGCGGGCACCTGTAATCCCAGCTACTTGGGAGGCTGAGGCAGGAGAATCACTTGAACCCAGGAGGTAGAGGTTGCAGTGAGCTGAGATCATGCCACTGTAGTCCAACCTGGACAACAAGAGTGAAACTCCATCTCAAACAAAAAACAAAAAACAAAAAAACAAGAAATTACCATCAAAACGCATAAACCCATAAAAAATGTGGCATTAAATAGCTTGTGAACAGGACACTTGTTTACAGTATGAGAGCTGAAACAAGAAGGCAGAGTGTTGGCTTGCTCAGCCTTGGTGGAGAATGTGTATGCTGAGTGACTCAAATTTTTTGCTGCTCTGTGCATGCCCACAGATGGCCTCAAAATGCTGCAAGTATTGATTCTGGGGCTGCAAATAAATGTTAGCTAGAGGTAAAACTCATTTTTTTTTTAATCAGAAAGTAATGAGGATTGACTATAAATGTTAAAAGATTTTCTGCTCTTTCTGCTTCTACTATCTACCACATCAAGTCCCTCCACCTGGTGAGTGATTTTGATGAAGCATAGGTATAATCTTATCATTTCCCTACATTTTTACCACCCATTGATATCTACATCCTACAGAATGTACACAGCAAATATGTATTCAGTGCTGACCAAGTGTCAAACATGATGCCATAGAGTGGGATCACACGAGATACTGTACCTGAAATGTACTTTTGGATCTATTGATGTATTGATGTGCTTTGATGTCTGCCCTGATGTATAGTCAGAGGCTGAGTGATGGGCTGCACCTGTGAGGAGCTGGATTAAGATGTAATTTTCCCCAGTGTCCCCTGTTCTTAAGCATTAAAGCCACAGACAAGAATCTGGTAGAATGACTTTTTATATAAAACTGTAATATAGGTAGCATGCAATACTACCAAAGGGCATTTTTAACTTGTGGACACTATGGCCACCTAGATCCAACCTGCCACCATCACCATGCTTCTCTTATTCCCTGTACTGTATCGTTTCTGGTGGCTGTGATCTCTGAATGCATGTAGTGTTTGAGGAATAGCAGATAGGTTGGAAGAGGCTAATGTGGGAAGAGTGTCTCTAAGGAGAAGGAAAAGAATGGGAGTGAGTTCTTTCTCTTACAATATGAGCTGGAGAGAGGAGGGTTGCTCAGGCCTCAGAAGGGACTAGCATTTGGGGTGCTGGGGGGACAAATCAGTAAATACCAAAGTGCCCAGTCTGTGGGAAGACCTTTTAGTGCTGTACCATTGACAAAAGATCATGGAGCTTTGAATAACAGCATATCTCTGGTTACTGGTGTGACTTAAAGATTATAATAAGTATTTTGGAGCTATTTTTAAAAATTGGTTCATAATAGTTATAGATATTTATGGGGTACATATGATATTTTGGGGTGTGCATACAGTGGGTAGTGACCAAATCAGGGTAATTGCGGTATTTATCGACTCAAACATTTATCATTTCTCTGTGTTAAGAGCATCCCAAATCTTCTCTTCTAGCTAATTTGAAATATACAATAAGTTATTGGTAACTACGGTCATTCTACCATGCTACTGAACACGAGAATTTATTCCTTCCATCTAACTGTGTTTGCTTACTCACTCAAACTCTCTTCATTTCTCCCTCCTCTCTCCCTTTTCCAGCCTTTGGTGTCTATCATTTTACTCTGTATCTCCATGAGATCAACTTTTATAGTTCTGATATTAGTGCTATTTTGAATGACATGATTCTCTTGAGACTTCTGTAGGAACCGGGCCAGTGAGGGAGCCCAAGTAGTGTCAGAGACTGAATCCTCTGCCAGTAATTCAATTAAACTTGATTTAGAAAGTAAGAAGAGATTATATTTCTTACATCCTGTGTGATGGTATAAAATTCATAAGACTTGCTATGAAGTCTTAGGTGTTTTACTTTGCCTTTTTAATTCTCAAATTTTCTCATCTGTAACAGAAGTACAGTAATTCTTACCTTATAGGGTATTTTTGGAGCTTAGTGATTGTACGTGTAATGTACCTGGGAGTTAATAGCAGGTCTCAGCACACAATGCTCATACAGTAGGGCTCTCTCCTTCCAGCTGCTCTCTGAGTTCTGTCTTTTTAAGGTTTTCACTAGCTGTCAAGTGTTTTGTTCTGTCCTCTTTTAGGTGATGGTCAGTCAGGTGCAGCCACAAGAGGGAACACAGGAGAGGCACAAGAAAACAAAGTTTGTTATATTCCCAGGTTCTAGAGCAGGGGTCACAGTAAATCATCAGGGTCACAGGGGAAGTGCCGGGTTTTGGTCAAGTGGCTGAGGAAAGTCAAAGCCAGTATTTTTATTCTGGATTTTGCAGAAAAGGAAAGGCAAGGCAGCGTAGGCAGTGTAGGGTTGGCTAGTTTGAATCATTTTGGTGGGCTCTAAATCAGAAAGGTGGTTCCTAGTTGCCTGGAACCTGGCCTGGGGTAATAAGGCAGATAATGTTGCCTCCTGGGGTGGTAGAGGAGGTATGGCTCTGGCTGGTTAGTTTGCATATCAAAGCCATGCTCCAAGCTGAGTTCTCTGTTACCTCCAGGAGCTGGCTAGCCCCAGGAGAGTCAGTCTGTACTCAAGAGTTTTTTAAGATATCAAAACGTTGTAATACACAGAAAATGAAAAAATATGTACACGATACACATTTATATTTTCCTATGTTCATTTTTGTGAAAGTTTGCAGCCATGCATTTATGCAGGTACACCAATATTTTGATGAGGTTGTGTCATCATTTTATACACCAGTCAGTCTAGGGTCCCATGGGTTGGCTGGTTTGCCATCCCATTTACCTCAACTACACCTGGAAATTTATTCCCACTCTGATCCAAGAATGAGCAGGAATCCCCTTTCCTTAGCTGAAATAATTGCCCACTTTAAATACTTTTAGTTTCTGATTTAAAAGATATATATTGACATAGGTATAGGTATTATAGTGTAAACTAAAAATAAAATCCCAAGCTCCCTACTGACTGAACGGACTGGATCCCCTCTTGGCCAAGAGTACCCCAGAGAAACCTTAAAAATTGAATCCCCAGCCATAACAGGAAGGGAGGTGGAACAGGCCTTGTTACACCCCCTCCCTTTTGGAGTTCAGGCACAACCGATTGGCATTAATGCTAAAATAGAGATCATAACATTAACAGAAAGAATTGTTTGTGACAATAAGACATCAAATCATAAACCAAACCTAAGGCCATGCCAGACAATGGTTAAGTCACACACCCCTATAGGTCACTCTGACCCAGGTTAACAGAATTTCTTATCTTAAACATTCCTTTCTGCTGACGGAGTATTCTTCCTTTAGCCATTTGCAAATTGAAGAATCTCTGCATCCATCTATAACCTGTAAGCCCCTACTTGAAGATATCCCACCTTTTGGGGCTGAATCAATGTATATCTTCCATGTATTTGAGACAGCCAGGTGAGAGGAGGTTCCTAGAGAAACTCCAACGTGTCTGCACACTGGGGCGGAACCACAGAAGTCTGCACCCTTTGCAGCGGGGAGGAGCTGGCTCCTCCTCTTCCTGTGTGGAACCCGGAATTGAAGCTGCTGGGCGGGAAGCGCTCTGGCAGGGAGTCTGGCCTTGTGGAGGATCCCTGTTTCCCCCGTTTTTCCCATTTCACCCAATAAAACCCTGTGTTACCCTTCAAACTGTCTGTGAGCCTAAATTTTCATGGCTGTGGAACGGACAAGGACCCCCATCTTTAGCTGAACTAAAAAGTCCTGCAACATTTTTGGCTCCCAATGTGGGGCTTGAGAAGCGGGGAGTGAAACGGGGACTCAAAAACTCTCACTGTTGCTTCTAAGCCTTTTCATCCTCAGACTTCTGAGGGGGCGGGGGGGGGGAAACCATTTCCCCACCCCGCGCCGTCACTCTTGGGCCTTTTCATTCCTTTTTTTTTTTTTTTTGGGGGGACGGAGTCTCGCTCTGTTTCCCAGGCTGAAGCGAGGTGGCGCGTTCTCGGCTCACTACAAGCTCCGCCTCCCGGGTTCACGCCATTCTCCTGCCTCCGCCTCCGAGTAGCTGGGACTACAGGCGCCGCCCGCCACCTCACCCCCCTAATTTTTTGTATTTTTGGTAGAGACTGGGTTTCACAGTGTTAGCCAGGATAGTCTCGATCTCCTGACCTCGTGAGCCGCCCGCCTCAGCCTCCCAAAGTCCTGGGATTACAGGCGTGAGCCACCGCGCCCAGCTTTTCTTTCTTTTTCTGGGAGGGACCGGTGAGCAGCAGCTCCCCTCCACCGGCTATTCCCTGCCCGGCCTAGGATGCATGGCCCAAGGGTCCTGGCTGTCTGCTTCCCAGCCACACACTGCTGCCACAGCGTTCCCCTTCCCTGGCCAAGGGGTTTAACTCTATTAGATAGTAATTAAATTTAAGCTTTTTACCCTGGTGGAGGAACCAGTTGCATAAGAAGAAGAAGTTCTTCTCCAGGCATTTTAAAACTCTTTTTTGCTTCCCCTTCTCTACCCCGTCAGCAGTTAACCTTTAAAGGATTTTTTTTTTTTTTGGAAGATGTTTTTTAACTAGGCCAGTTCCCCCAACTATCACTGTTTGTAGTCTGTAAAGTTTTGCTTGTAAAAAAGGATCTTGTGAAGACTGGGTTTTGTTCTGCGTCTCTCTGTGTGTATTGTGTGTAATGTCTGTAAAAAGAGCTCTAATTAATTTGGCCTAAAGGAAAACAAGTGCTTGGATCAAATATTTTTTTAAGGAAAGTTAAAAGCTGTGGTACCTTTCAGTTCACGTGACTTTAATCTTTGAGAAATGAAAACAGCCTTAAAGATTACTGGTAAAATGCAGGTCAGATGTGAGACAAGAAGTCTTCCTGTCAAAGGTTTTTCTCCATGGAAGGGTTTGTGGTCTCGCGGGTTTCAAGGAATGAAGCTGTGCACCGCAGCAGCGAGTGTTACAGCTCGATTAGAGAAAGGCGCACACCCGATGAGTGTGTGGCAGCAAGATTTATTAAAGCAAAAGTAAAGCTTCCACGCGGGTGGAAGGGAACCTGGAAAGGTTGCCATTTTTGGTTTGGGTATATTATGCTTATATCCCCTTATGACCCCTCCTCTTTTCCTTTTTCTGGCCTATAGAATTAGCTTCTGTTCTATCCACCTGTGGGTTGGCGGGCCTGATTGGTTAAAAACATCAGGCTGCAGCTAGACCTTAAACTCCTGTATGATTGGTTGAAGTTTAAATTCCTTAGCTTGCAGCTGTGACTCATTTTGGCTTAGGGGAAAGTCCCCTTTGATTGGTAGAAGTTTCAAGCCCTTAGCTTGCAGCTATGACTTAGTTTGGCTTAGGGGAAAGTCCCCTTATGGAAGTCCCTGTGAACCCAAGAAGTCTAGCCAACTTAGTTACTTAGTCCCTCAAAGTGCAAGGTTTGCTAAGTGTTTTGAGGTTACAAACTGACTTTGGGGTTTTGAGAACTATTTGACTTTCTGGCTCCACAACTGGTAAGACCTGGGGACATATGGAACTAACCATGCCCTTAACTAAGAAGGCAAAGCTTAGCTGCAGTTAGCACACGATTAGCAACTTACCAAGTTTTACCTTAAAGTTAAAAATTGCTAGGAGTTAATTGAAACTACTAGAAATAGATTTGCATGCAATGTGTGTAAGAACAGTAAAATGTATTTTTTAGTAAAAGGTTATAAGAAGGCATGGAAATGTAAACTTTTGCCTAAAGTTTTTAAGGATTAAAGGATTTTTTAAGTTAAATTAGGAAAAAGCTGAAGGTTCAAAGAAGTGGTAGAAGAATTATGGAAATCAATCTTGCAGAAGAGGTTCTGTTTGTGAACGTATTGACTAAATTCAAAAAAGGGTATTATATGTTTTTTTCCTGCAAATTGAGCATTGAAATAAAAGCATAACAAGGTTTTCCTAAGGTGCTAATCTGCTCTTGGGCAAAATTTTTAAAGGATTATAAAAGGTTTTTGCTTATTTAAAATTCCGGAGTCATCTGTTTGGCAAAATAAATAATTTACGGTTATCTGGAATTCTATTCCATAATATCAAGTGTTTTAAAGATATTTAAAAGGCTTCCCAAAATCAACCTTAAGTTTCAAAATTGTCTTTCCTGACACCTGGCTTTTTGAATACTTCAGAAGGCCCATGAAGTGTCCAGAAAAGAGGTAAAAGGAATTATTTAACATATTTAGGTACATGGGATTGCCAAAATGATGCTCAATCTTCTTTAGGTTATGTTTTGGTGAATAATGCTAATAGATGTTCCAAAATTGAATGGGATTTCTAAAATTCTAATGTGAGAGTATATGCTATCCAACATAATTAAGATTATTATGTCAGGTTATTGTAAACCATGGAAATAACCAAACTTCTTTGTCAATCGTGTTTCTAACTGTAACTATCCTGGACATTTTGCTGTTCACAGACAATTGTTGTCTTGTTTTAATCCTTTTCAAAGATGGTTTATAATGAGCTATAGAACTTTAACAAGTGCTCTCAAAGGCAGGCTTCTGATAACTTTAGAGGTTGTAACATTGGAATAAAGGAAAATGTATAGGACTCATAAAGAGCTGAAATGTTCATGAATATCAAGCACAACAAGAGTTAACTAACTGGACTGAACTCAGGAAGCTGAAGCAAATCTTTCTGATCTTTGCTTGGAATATATCTGATCCTCGTTTTGTTTTTTCAGAGTCAAGGAAAACTTATTTTGAACCATTCACAGCCTTTAATAACTAAGTTATACACTCCTATGATCAAAATTTGGTGCTTGTTTCTCTCTGCCTGAATCCTCTAGAATTTGGAAACTATTTTGTGAATATTCTTATGGCAATATAGTTGTTTGCATCAGTGCAATAAGAATCCATTTTTCTTTTGCAACAGGACACAACTAGAGAAAGTGGTTATTTTACCAAGGATTTGACTGGAAGGGTATGCTTCCGTTTAAGGAGTCAGTCTCGACTTGTAGAGCCAATAAAAGCCCAGTGAGGAAACTGGTCTCATACCCTTGTCTACGCAGTCCCTGTACAGGGTTCCTGACCTGTGGTTAGTAAAGAATGTCACTTTCTAACAGGTCCAGGAGCTCCAAGTTTATTATGGGACCTTAAGAGGAAAGAATCACCTAACTCACAGGGTTTTGAGGATACAAACCCATGATTGGGCTCAGTTTTAAAAGGTCTTATCTGAGATTTCTTGTGGAACAAACTTCCATCAAAGCCAATCTAAAAGGCCTAATTAGAAATAATTATTCTTGCTGCACTTTGTGCAATCAGGCCAAGTATAAGGCTAAAATTTATTTCATAAACTATTCAGTCCTATGATGATTTTTTTTTTTTAACAAAAATGAGAACTGGAGAGAGAAACCATGTCTCAAAACTTATACATTTGTCACTAAATTCTTTTTTTATTATACTTTAAGTTCTGGGGTACATAGGGAGAACATGCAGGTTTGTTACATAGATATACACATGGTAGTTTGCTGCACCCATCAACCCGTCACCTATATTAGGTATTTCCCCTAAAGCTATCCCTCCCCTACCCCTCCACCCACTGACAGGCCCCGGGGTGTGATATTCCCCTCCCTGTGTCCATGTGTTCTCATTGTTCAATTCCCACTTACGAGTGAGAACATGCGGTGTTTGGTTTTCTTTTCTTGTGTTAGTTTGCTGAGAATGACGGTTTCCAGCTTCATCCATGTCCCAGCAAAGGACATGAACTTATCCTTTTCTGTAGCTGCATAGTATTCCATGGTATATATGTGCCACATTTTCTTTATCCAGTCTATTGTTGGTGGACATTTGGGTTGGTTCCAAGTCTTTGCCATTGTGAATAGTGCCGCAATAAACATGCATGTGCATGTGTCTTTATAGTAAAATGATTCATAATCCTTGGGGTATACATCCAGTAATGGCATTGCTGGGTCAACATTTGTCATTAAATTCTAAACTCATTAGTTGTTTTTAAGTTTTTGCCTACATTTTAGACTAACCCTGCTTGCTCCTATGAACCAACCAGCAATCCCTGGCTGCAGTTCAGAAAGAACAAAGGGGATAGGTAATTAGAAATCCAGACCAATATGCTAGTTCTGAGCAATTATCCTCCAAATCCTGCCAGGTAATGGAATAAATAGGATGCCCATCACTTGGAGGTTTCCTTTTGGGAAAGTAAGACCATGGGAGCTAACCAAAGCCAAGCACCATGCACCCAAATTCTATCAAGCATAAATATAGCTACCAGTTATCTGGATGTGTCGCAAGACATCCTTCCATAGCTTCACTTTTGCATTTGGCTTATGATAAGAAGTCCATGCAACCCCCCAGCTGAGACACATTTTTGTCCCAAACTCAATTCCAAGCATTGGGTCAAAACCCTAGGAAGGAAAACTGGATCTGAGGGATCCAGAGGCAGACAATAACAGAAATTAAAAGGCACAACACAGGTAAGCATGGCTGATTCCTGCCGATTAAGTCAACCCCAAGCTTCCTGTTTCATGGAGAAAGACCGCGTTGGTATCTGTGGCATAAATGAGGTCTAGGGAATCCAAGGCTGCTGGCAGCATGTAAGACAGAGCATATGTGGATAAGAGCGGATGATTCTCACCCACTAGGCCCCCTGCTTCATGGGTGCAAGCCACTCTTACACCCAAGGTGGCACCACCAAGGTTGCTGGGACCCAGGGATGCAAGGATGGAAAAGGAAAGAGGATGCTTTTCCCTCTCTCCCTCATGTACCTCTGAAGAAGGAATTAATGAATTTTACAAGTATAATCAAAGACAACCAAAAATTTTTACTTTTTCCTTCAAAAGCTAAATGTAGTGTAGCCCCACCCTGTAGGTAAGTTAGAGAAAAATACTAACTGCCTGTTTTTCCTTCTATGCTCAGCGAGCCTTATCTGTACTTGCTAGTTTCACATTCCTTGAGGCTCAGCAAGTTCCTGCTTCATCTCCCTAGCACAGCTGCAAAGTTACAAGGTTAATACAGAAATGGTTTATACAGTTAATGGTTTCCCAAGGATGTGAAACATGTAATATAAATAAATGTAAAAGACTGATCAACTGTCTTTGTTCTCACTTCTGTAAGCACACTCCTGCATCACATAGCTCCCGGCCACTGGCTACTTAAAAAGTGGCTGCTTTTACTTTCCTGGACGCTAGTCCTACTGAGCCAGGCTGCTCAGACTTTCCTGGACGCTAGTCCTACTAAGCCAGGTGATCACCTTTTAATAAAGACCTTTCCTGGACTCACTCTGTTCAGTCTCTCCCATCTTTGATTGTCCCGCAACACCTCGGGTATCTGCTAGGAAGAGAAGGGATCCAGGGATGCCTGCCCCCGTCTTTCTAGATGGGTAGGCATTCATCTTCAGTCTGTACCCCTGTTGAATACATCCTGAACCTCTGGGACTCCTTTAAAAAAAAAAAAAAAAAAAAAAAAAGAACAACACCTTCTTTTTTTCCTTTTTCTTCCTCTGTCCTCTTCACTGATAGGTAATTGTGTCTTCATACTATGGGACACTCCCCTCAGAAACATCCTCCAAACCGGAAAGAATTAATTTCCCAAACCTTAAACTGTCTGGCTTTGGAATGGGCTCAAGGGAAGGGAACCCAGAAGCCTGACATGCTGGCAAAAGGGTAAAGTTTTTTTTTAACCAGTTGGGCTGTTGGCCTCCCTCTCCCTGTGCAAACTGGTAAAAGGTCTTGGAATTTTTGAGCTATTTTTACCCCTCCCCTTGTTTTGTTTTGATACATGTTGTCTATTCTTGCCTTCAGGCCATCAAACTGCAAACAGTCATGCAACCGGAGCCTCTGATGGCGATCCTTTCTGCTGGGAACCCTTAAATAGGCCTCTGAGGGAGCTCTGACTGCGGTTTCCCCAAAACAGCGCCCCCTGTCAGCAGGTGACAGTTAAGATCACTCTTCGTCCTTACGCTTATTCTAATAGCAGTTAGATATACTTCTCTAGCGCGGGGAATGAGACACCCAGGTGGGAGGGGATCCTCAGAGAAACTCCAGCTGACCTGCACACTGGGGTGGAGCCACAAGAGTTCACACACTTTGCAGCAGGAAGGAGGCAGCTCCTCCTCTTCCTATGTGGAACCTGGAATTCAAGCTGCTGACGGCAAGCACTCTAGCAGAGACTCTGACTTGTGGAGGTGCCCTGTTTTCCCCTTTTTCTCCCCACTTTTCACCCAATAAAACCTTGTCTTACCCACCCTTCAAACCGTCTTTGAGCCTAAATTTTAATGGCCGTGGGACAGACAAGGATCCCATCTTTAACTGAACTAAGGAACAGACCTGCAAAATATTGATTGATGTCTTTGCCTGTAACTCTTGCCTCCCTGAAAGGTATAATACTCAACTGTAACCCAGCTGCCTCTATTTTTAAAATCTTTATTGTAAAAAAATCTTATTTTAAGAAAATGGAATGTGCAAGGGAAATGGTAATCATGTTCCCAAAGCATCAATAATTTCAAAAAGAGAATGCAAGGGAAGATTGTTTTCCATAGTTTTAACACAGAAAGTTTAATACTCTATCAAAAAGAAGGCACCCTCTCCCTGTAGTCCTCTGAAGCTTTCAGAGCACACTGTAATACAGTTTCAAAAGGAAACCACTTTTATAAATTGGTACCCACCCTAGTGTGCAACTGAGAAAAATGAAAAAGTAAAATCCACTTCCTCAGGATCTCTTGAGACTGTGTTACGCCTGCCATGGTCACTCATATTGGCTCAGAATAACCCTCTTTAAAATATTTTGCAGAGCTGGTTTTTCTGTTAACAATAGTATATTTTATCAGTTATTTTATTCATTTACACCTGAAATCTTAAAACGAACTTAGGGAAATTCACAAATACCAATAGATAAGATAAAGCTACATTAACAATAAGTAAGGAAAGAAATATGGGCAAAAGAAAAATAAAGCAGAGAGCTGGGATACCAGATCGCTTGAATGTCAAACATGTATAAATAAAAAGCATTAATAATCTTCTTAATTATATTCTATGTTATATTTTATTTCAGATAATGGAGCTACTTTTTTCTTTTATTGCTCAAGTGGAAGATGTTAAAAAAAGAAACCCTCAACGGGAATGCAGTTTATACCAACTTCACACAATCTGTTACACTCATTGATCCGTGGAATAATCATGACACTCAAATGAATTTGTATGCTGGTATTTACTATGGGAATGTAAAACGAATATTACAGTAGGCTTTGACAGATTTGGGCTAACAGGTAAATCTTTATTGTAAAAGATTTTATTTTAAGAAATGGGATGTGCAAGGGAAATGGTAATTATGTTCCCAAAGCATCAATAATTTCTAAAAGAGAATGTAGAGGAAGATTGTTTTCCGCAGTTTTAACACAGAAAATTTAATACTCTATCAAAAAGAAGGCACCTTCTCCTTGTAGCCTCTGGAGCTTTCAGTGCACACTGTAATACAGTTTCAAAAGGAAGCCACTTCTATAAATTCATAGCCACCCTGTTGTGCAACTGACAGCTTCAGAGGCAACATTATTGACTGCTTAAACAAGAAAAGAATCTTTATGCAATGCAAATTTAAATTTCCAAGTATTTAATATTTTTTGGAGATATTTTAGAACCAAATATTAGTAAATATTTGTTAAAGTCCAGCACCCTTTTTAAAAAGAATAAATCTTCTTATTTACTGTCTTGCTTTTATCATATAATAGTTGAATCTGTGTAATATTTTCTTAAGTGATAAGCATAATAACAAAATGAATACCTGTGAATCCGCTACTCAAATTGTGAACTAAGATCTTCCCAGTCTTACTGGAGTTACCTGAGTGTTACAACCCTACCACCTGCCCCACCAGAGGTAGCCATAGCTTAAAAATCCATAGCTTTCCATGTATGCATAGATCTCTAAACATTATGTTGTTCACGTTTACTTGTACTTGAGTCTTAGAAAAAGGCACAATATTTTATTTAGTTCTCTGTAATTTGATTTTATTTATTTACCCTTTTAAACTGAATAATTACTTCTAAGATTCATCCATTTTGTTCCATTTAGCTACAATTTATTATACACTAGTGAGATGAGTATTTTGCATACTAAATAAACATTCTACAATAAATAATAATTCATTCTCTTGTCAATCAATATTAGGTTTTTTCAATATTTTAAAATATCAAATAATGCTACTATGAGTATATTTGTATGTAGGACTTCTAGAACACGTATTCATGAAAATATACTTGAGAATGGAATTTCTGAATCACAGGAAACTCAAATATTTAACTTTTTCAAAGTAATGCCAAGTCAGTACTCATAGATAGCGTGCATTTTCTTCTTTTGCATTCTGACACTTGGTATTGTTAGAGTTCTTATGTATTTACCCATTTAACAAAAATATGTTCTTGTTTTATATTTCCCTGACTGCTAAGCATCTACTAAACATACTTCCCTATCACTGTATCTATCTATCTATCTATCTATCTATCTATCTATCTATCTATCTATCTATCTATCTATCATCTCCCAGTCATTTTTGTTTTCTATAGAATCCTGGTTCATGTTTTACTCCTTTTCCCAGTGGATTATCTTTTATGATTAAATCATAAGAATTTTTATATTTCTGGATATTACTCTTTGTTGTAAGTTCTCTCAGATTATGGCTTATCTTTTTATTTTCATTATGGTGTCTTTTGAAGAACAGTAAGTCTTAGTTTTAATTTCTTTAATTTTATTAGTCTTTTAACGTTGGTGGCTTTTGGGTCTTATTTAAGAAAACATTTCTTAAAGTCAGAAAGATAGTGTCCTATATTTTCCACCAAGTGTTTAAGTATGACTTTTATGTACCTTTTAAGTCACTAATCTGTCAAATTTTCTGTATGGCATGAGAGAGAAATTCAATTGCATTTTTTTCCATGTGGATAAGCCAATTACCTCTGCATCATTTATCGACAAATCTGCCCTCCTCCCCCTGATGGGCAATCGCACTGCTGTCACATATCAAGTCTCCTTCTATGTATTTGTTTGTTTCCGGGTTCATTGTTTTGTTGCCTTGGTCAGTATGTTTAATTCTGCATTAAAAACATATTTTAAAACTTACCATTTTCAAAAAGTTAAAACTGTAGAGACAGAAGGAAGATCAGAGGTTGCTGGGGATAGGAGTGGGGAAAGGGATTGGCCACAAGAAGACATGAGGAGATTTGAGGGAGGAGGTCATAGAAATAAAGTGTAACTTGATTGTGGGGAGGATTATATGGCTACATATATTGGTCAACACTCAGAGCTGAACAAATTTTACTGTGACTTAGAAACATTTCCAAAACAGTAATTTTATATTTTGTTATTTTTCTTCCTAAACGGCTTCACTCTTCCTGGGGTTTTGCTTCTCTGTATCAATTTTAAAATCCTATTTTGACAAGTTTCACCAAAAATAAACCTGTGGGAATTTTGATTGAAATTGTCTTGAATATAGATAAATTTTGGAATGTGGCATCTTATCCATGAAAACAGTATATTTCTCCTGTTAAGACTTTTTAAATGTCATTTAATAATTAAATATTAAAAATATTTTAGAGCCAGGTTTGGTGGCACAAGCCTGTAGTCCCACCTATTCGGGAGGCTGAGGCAGGAGGATGGGTTAAGCCCAGGAGTTGGAATGTAGCCTGGCCAATAAAATTAGACCCATCTCTAAAAAAAAAAAAAAAAAAAAAAAATTCTAAATATTAAATATTAAAATATTCTATACACATATGGCTGGATTATTAAACTATTGTCTCTTGTTTCAAGCCCAGCCTTCTATACCTTGCCGTGGATACTGGGCTAAGTCTCTGTAAACTGTATTTCTGCCAAATGGCTCCCTTTTGGGTTCCACGATGAGGGATGCTGGGGAAGAATGGAAGGCAGGAAGGGAGACCAGCCTTGTGTTTACTAAAGCAATGGATTTTTTGCCGTGGCAGGAACATTTGGTTCCAGAATAATTGGTTCCAGTTTCCAGTTCTTTTTTCTCATTCTCAGACCCGACTTAATCGACTTAATTATATCACCTTAAAGGTATAATCATCACCTGGGTAATTTCTGTTTCTCGGAAAACTAAGCCCTATTCTCTGGGTCCCCTCTTCAAAGATTCTGAAGCACCAACGCATGTCAAGCAGTCCTTTCTGACTGGTGTACAAAAGTGCAGTTGACAGCTGGGAGTGGTGTCCAACTCCTGTAATCCCAGCACTTTGGGAGGCCTAGGCTGGTGGATCGCTTGAGCCTAGGAGTTCAAGATCAGCCTCGTCTGCATGGTAAAACCTCATTTCTACAAAAATTGCAAAAATTAGCCTGGCATGGTGGTGTGTGACTGTAGTCCCAGCTACTCAGGAGGCTGAGGCAGGAGGATCACCTGAGCCTGGGGGGTCAAGGCTGCAGTGAGCTGTGATCACACCACTGTATTCCAGCCTTGGTGACAAGAACGAGATCCTGTCTCTTAAAAAAATAGCAATTGATAAATCTAATAAGCTTACATCTGGATACCTTGCTATACTCTCACATTTATCATGATTTATATGCAGATTCTTTGAGATTTTCTATATAGACAATCATATTATATATAAATAATGGCAGTTTTGTTTATTCCTTTCTATTCCTATGCCTTTGCCTCTCTTTTCTTTCTTCTTCCTTTCCTCTTACTCTGCTGAATAAGATCTCCAGCATAATGAGGGATAGAGGATATCTATTATGGCCACAGTACATATCCTTGTTTTATTCCTGGCTTTCAAGGGGAGACTTCTAATGTTAAACCATTAATAATATTTATTATTTCCTGTAAGTTTTTTTGTGGACATCATTTATCATGTTAAGGAAATACCAGCCTGGCCAACATGGTGAAAACCCATCTCTACTAAAGATACAAAAATTAGCTAGGTGTGGTGGTGTGTGCCTATAATCCCAGCTACTCGGGAGGCTAAGGCAGGAGAATTGCTTGAACCCAGGGGGCGGAGGTTGCAGTGAGCTGAGATTGCATAACTGCACTGGGCAAAAGAGCGAGACTGTCTCAAAAAAAAAAAAAGGAAAAGAAAATAATACACTTATATTCATGATTTGCCAATTTTTTTTATCATATACAAGTGCTGAATTTTTTCAAAAGCTTTTTAAAAATGTATTGAGATGATTATATTTTCTTAAATTTTCTTCTTCTTGAGGAGAATTATATTTATAGATTGCTTTAATGTTAATCCATCTTTGCATTTCTGTGGTTTGTTTATCTCTCTTGGCTGTGTTGTGTTATTCATTCTTGTACATGACTAGATCATATTTACTATTATGTTGTTTAGGATTTTTTAATCTCATTTATGGATAATTAATTTTTTTCCTTTCTCACAGTACCATTTTCTGGTATTGGTATTAAAATAAATTAGAAAGTGTTCTCTCTTTTAGATTGACTGAAAAAAATTTGCATAATATTGGAAAGATCTGTTCTTTGAAAATTTCCTAGAACTTGACTGTAAAACCATCTGAGCTTGATATTTTTGTGGGAAGACTATTGGTTTCTTTAATGGTTAGAGAAGCATTCAAGCTATTTCACCTTGAGTTAGTTTTTTTATAAGCTATATTATTCTCAAATTTTAATCTTATTTTTTTATTTTTGAGACAGCATCTTACTCTGTCACCCAGGCTGGAGTGCAGGGGCACTCTGCAGTGAGGGAGTGCAGTGGCTCACTGCGGCCTTGACCTTCTGGCCTCAGGCTGTCCTCCTGCCTCAGCCTCTCAAGTAGCTAGGACCACAGGCATTCACCACCATGGCTGGCCAATTATTTTTATTATTTGTAGAGATAGGGTCTCCCTATGTTGCCAAGGCTACTCTTGAACTCCTGGGCTCAAGTGATCTGCCCACCTTGGCCTCCCTAAGTGCTGGGATTGCAGGTGTGAACCACTGTGCCCTGCCTAGGATTTTATTTTGTCTACATTTTAAAATGTGTTGGTATTAAGTTGTTCACAGTATTTTCCCCTCTTATCTTTCATTCCTAATTTATTTATTTGTGCATCTGTCTCCCTCTCTTCCTTTTTTTTCTCTTTTCTTTATTCATCTTGGCAGAAATTTGTCATTTTTATAGCGATGTTCTGAAATTCAGCTTCCACCTCCGTATTTGGCCAAAATATAACATTAAATTTCTGCTTCAGTCAAACCTTTAGAAATCCAAATAGCCAAATGGCTATTTAAATATCATCTGTACAGCCCTGAATGGTGTGCCATCGGTGATTATTTAATTGCATGGATTAATTACCATAAGAATAATATAGCAAGTATTTATAAAGTTTTCATTATTTTATCGCATCTTAAAAGACAGACATAATGAACCTAGGTCATCTTAGATCAGTAGAAGCCCAAAATGTACCAACTTCCAACAAACAAGACCATTTCCATTATTGTATTATCTTACTCCTGAGGCTTGGGAGTCTAAAAGAACGGACATTTCAGGAAAATCCCCAGCCCTCAGTCCATTTAGCAAGCAAATTTGACTTTCTAAAGCTTCTTGCTTCTACTTCTTTCATAGGTGGTTTGTTTTTATTTTTGGTTTTGGACATATTAGCCAGATCTTCCTTTTCCCTAATCTGCATCTTAGACGCTTATATTCTGAAGCCTTCCCTCTCATTCTTTCTTTTCTTTTCTTTTCTTTTCTTTTCTTTTCTTTTCTTTTCTTTTCTTTTCTTTTCTTTTCTTTTCTTTCTTTCTTTCTTTCTCTCTCTCTCTTTCTTTCTCTCTTTCTCTTTCTCTCTCTCTTTCTTTTCCTCTCTTTTTTCCTTATTTTCTTTTCTTTTTGAGTGCGCTGGCACCGTCGTGGCTCACTGAAGCCTCGATCTCTAGGGCTTAAGCAATCCTTCCACCTCAGACTCCCTAGTAGCTGGGACCACCAGCACATGGCACCATGTCCAGCTAATTTTATTTTTTGTAGAGATGAGGTCTCATTATGTTGCCTGGGTTGGTCTCAGACTCCTGGGTGCAGGCGATCCTCCCATTTTGGCCTCCCAAAGTGCTGGGATTACAGACTTGAACCACTATGCTTGGTCCTATCTTTATAATAATAATAAATGATGCAGAGATGTGAGAATCACTTGAAGCTAGGCATTTGAGATAAGCCTGGACAACATAGCAAGACTCTACAAAAATAAAAACAATTAGCCCAGCATGGTGTTGCGTGCCTATAGTCCCAGCTACTCAGGAGGCTGAGGTGAGAGGATCGCTTGAGCCCAGGAGTTCAAGGCTGCAATGAGCTAGGATCATGCCACTGCACCCTAGCCTGGGCAACAGAGTGAGACCTGTCTCTAAAATAAATAAGTAGTAAGTGGTTATTTCTCATATGGCATTTACTATGTAATAGGCACTGTTCTAAGCACTTTGAAATCATTAAATCATTTTATTCTTATAAAAATATATAAGGTAGTTGTCATCATTATTCCAGTTTTTAGATGAGTAAACAGAGGCACAAAAAAGTAAAATAACTGACTCAAAGGTGATGTGTGAATAAGTAGTGGAGTTGGCATTTGAACCCAGGCAGCCTTCTTCTGGAGTTCTTGTTCTTGACAGTGTCCCCTGATTTTTGTCACCTGGTACCTCTGACCCAGGCACCTGTGGCACCTGAGGCCAATGTGCTCAAAAAGGGTTGAGAATTGCTTGCAGTGATCATATGTTTATAGACCATATTCTTGGGCAAACATGTATATACTTTCAGTCAGAAATGGATTTTCACTGTTTCCAGGAGTCTGTGTTAGAGAAAGGGAAGGGCTGGTTACTCTGCTGTTTGTTCAATACATCTGTAAATGGCCCTTCTGCAGATGAGCTCAAAGCAAATGGGGGTTTCAGAGGACCATTTGTATCAAAGAATGTAAGACAGAAGTGAAACTCTACTGAGAGCTCAACTCTTGAAATCTCCCTGTAGAACAGACTAAGGAGTGGTAAGGAATGCCCACACACTGAGTCCCAAAAGAACCCCACGTGTCACCAAAATGCTGGCTACTCCAATGGAGCCAATAACCTTCCGGGGTTCTTCAAGGGCATGGCAGTCTGCATAGGGAACTGAAGGTTGACATGGGTGGGCTGCCAAGTTTCCTTCCCACAGCAACCTATAAGGTAGGTGGATTAACCATGAGACAAGGTCTATGACTTCATGAGGTGCTAGAAGGGGTTGGATGTCTTGTAATTCTTATCTGAAATGTTTTGGGAGGAGCAGAGGGAGGAGACAGATGAGACTGTCGGGAAAGTGTAAGGATAGCATCCAATTGTTAAGGTTCTAGTCTTTTGGAACTCTGGGACCATTAGTATACAGACCTTCTTGAGAAACATTTTTCTAGTCCCACACATCCCCTCCCTTTAAATATGGAGAGAAATAGCTGGAATAGCTGATCTGACCTAAACAGGCTCCTATCTACAAGAATGTGGAGACGTGTGCACACACGTGCACATGCGCACACTCACTGCTTTCCTTACTTTTAGCCAGAGAGGAGTCACTGAGGGCACTCCATTGACACTGCTTCCTTCCATTAAACACCTAAATCTTAGGCCAGGCATGGTGGCTCACACCTGTAAGCCCAGCACTTTGGGAGGCCGAGGCGGGTGGATCACCTGAGGTCAGGAGTTCGAGACCAGCCTGGCCAACATGGTGAAACCCCGTCTCTACTAAAAATACAAAAACTAGCCAGGCGTGGTGGCATGTGCCTATAATCCCAGCTACTCGGGAGGCTGAGGCAGGAGAATTGCTTGAACCTTGGAGGTGGAGGTTGCAGTGAGTTAAGATTGTGCCACTGCACTCTAACCTGGGCAATAAGAATGAGACTCTGTGTCAAAACAAAACACAAAAACAAAAAAAGTAAGTCTTGGGGTTCAGATTTTTATATAAGTAGGATAGGTGAGGTGGCATGCCTCATGCCTGTCACCCCAAAGCTTTGGGAGGTCGAAGTGGGAGGATCACTTGAGGCCAGGAATTCAAGACAATCCTGCACAACACAATGGGACCCCCATCTCTACAAAACAAACAAACTAACAAACAAAAGTATCTGGATGAAGTTTGTGTGTGCTTGTAGTCCCAGCTACTTGGGAGGCCAAGGTGGTAGGATTGCTTGAGCTCAGTAGGTCAAGGCTGCAGCAAGCCAAGATTGTACCACTGCACCCCAGCCTGGGTGACAGAGTGAGACCCTGTGCCAAGACAACAACAAAAAAGACAAATAGAAAGCAGGGGAAAGTGGTATTGCAGAAGCCAGGGAAATACAGAACTGTAGAATGTATAAGAGGCTGTCCGAAATTCAATGTAACCAAGTTTCTGCTGGATGGGACCTGAAAATGAGGTGCTGATTTGGAGGGAGAACATTGCTGGTAACTTCTGATCCAGGAATACTAAGGGCAAAACAAAATGGTAATGGATTGAAGAGCAAAACCAATGGATCTACTGAATGTAGATTTTATTTAGTTCAGTCAAAACCTCGAGTAAGATTTTAATAGGAAACCAATAAGAAAGAAGGGAATTCCAGCACATGAACGAAGACAGGCATAAAGGCATAGGAAGGGCTTTTTCATCGTTTCATTTTTTAAAGTGAAGTTTTATGTCATGTACTCAATGTGAATTTAATATTCATTCTCTTTTGAAAATAATTGTTTTTAAACTTTGTCTTTAATTGTGGAATAAAGGGTAAGAGTACAGGAAAAGAATTAGAGCCCCTGGAGTGTATCCTTTGCCGGTCACTTATTTGGCTAACCCTGACCTCAGGGGCCGTTGTTATGAATTATTTTAGCCTGGCATAGAGAAACAACATTTTGCAGTAAAGAAATGCTTGAATCATTAACATTTAATATAAATAAGGGCATATTGTACATCGTCCTTTTTGCTTTCGAGAACATTTTGGGTTAGGCTGTACTCGTGAGCTATAGTCCATCTTTGTCCAAATAGCAATTCAGAGGGTAAAAAAGAAAAATGGGAGGAAGCATTAACTCCCTTCCCCTGGCCACCTGTTCTAAACCCTTCTGGAAGCAGCAAAGGACAGAAAGAGCTATCAAAGTATCAGGCTTTCTAAATTGCTAGCAAAGACAGTTCACAAATATCATCTCACCAGAAAAGCTCCAGCATCTTCCCATCCTAGGTTTTCTTCAGTGAAGCAGCAACCACCACAGGAAGCATCTGGAGCGTGGCTGTGGGGTACACAGCAGGTCCGCGTTTTTCAAGGCTTGCTCCACTGTTTTTATTTATTTATTTATTTTAGACAGGGTCTCACTTTGTCACCCAGGCTGGAGTGCAGTGGCATGATCTGGGCTCACTGCAAACTCCACCTCCCAGGTTCAAGTGATTCTCATGCCTCCTGAGTAGCTGGGAACACAGGCTTGCACCACCATGCCCAGCTAATGTTTGTATTTTTATTAGGTTGGTGCAAAAGCAATTGCGTTTTTTTGCCATTACTTTTAATGGTAAAAAAATCACAATTGCTTTTGCACCAACCTGATAGTAGAGACAGGGTTTTGCCACGTTGGCCAGGCTGATCTTGAACTCCTGGCCTCAAGCAATCCGCCCACCCCGGCCTCCCAAAGTGCTGGGATTATAGGCATGAGCCGCCACACCCAGCCCATTGTTTTTATTTATAACCCTAAGACTATCCCTCAAACCCTTCCCAAGCTCTGCCGCTACCCTATTTAGAATCTCTTCATTTCTGTGTGGCTGTCTTAACGAGGCTAGAATCTGTAACGAAGACATTTGTGAGGGAAACAGGCAGAGCTTAAATATTATGGAGACTTTCCATCATTTGGATGCATTCTAGCCATATCTTTAATTACTTGTAAATATAATTGGGAGTTATTTTTTGCCCCTGATTCTGTCAGTCAGCCATATAGCTCTCTATTCATCTTGTCGACCAAGATGCTTAAAACTTTTTGAGTATGGCTGGGTGCGGTGGCTCACGCCTGTAATCCGAACAGTATGGGAGGTCAAGATGGGTGCATCACCTGAGTTCAGGAGTTCGAGACCAGCTTGGCCAACATGGCGAAACCCATCTCTACTAAAAATACAAAAATTTGCCAGGTGTGGTGGCACACGCCTGTAGTCCCAGCTACTCGGGAGGCTGAGGCAGGAGAATCACTTGAACCCGGGAGGTGGAGATTGCAGTGAGCCGAGATTGCGCCATTGCACTCTAGCCTGGTGACAGAGCAAGACTCCATCTCAAACAACAACAACAAAAAGAAAACCAACCAAACAACAACAACAACAAAAAAAAACGTTTTGAGTATGTATGACATGGACCTTCTTCCTGTTTTTAAAGCTTCTTACTACATACAAATGTAGCTTTCATGAGTATATATACATTTTGCTACAAATGACTATTGGTTTTATTCTAACACAATAGATTTCCTTTTACAAGATGCCTACCTCTTCATTTTCTTATACTCTCCTCATTTTTCAGACCCAGAATCTCCACAAAATGCCTTACTCTACTATTCAGTAGGAAAGTAGTAACGTTTAACCCCTATGAAACATCTCCGGGTCAGATTTCAGTCCCAGTGATGCCAGAACCACGGAGCGAAGGTGGTTACAACTGAGTGATGTAATTCCCTAGAGACGTGGGTTTTCTTTGTCTCAAGTCTAGCAGCCTAATTAATATGCTGAGAACACCTTAACTCTACCTGGGCTTGAGACATTCACAGAAGATGACTTTCAGCTCCCTGCAAGAGCAGCTGAAGGAGCCCGGGCCTTGCTTTTTACCAATCTTGACATCATCTCTCAGTCTGCAGACCATCTTTCCATTTTATCACACTGTTGACATCCTCCTTCAAGAGCTTCACTTCACAAAAAAATGTGGTGCTCGCTTTTGTCTTCTTAGTCTCATGAAGCATTGGGATAAAAGCCTGAAAGCATTGCATCTAAAGAGTTAAAATAATTTGCATGGCAGAATCTCAAATCTCGATGCTTCTCTCTGCCAAACAGGGAGAAAAAAAGAAAGCAATAAGGAGGAAGGGAAAGCGGGAACATCACTATTAGAAAATCAATCAGTTCCTGGAAAATAATCCTCTTAAATCCTTTCCTAAAGGTGGGGAGAGCCCTCTTATCAGGGTTTTCAGTGAAATCTATAGCAAGGTCTGGCAACTCTCTCATGGTTGATAGTCCACATTTAGTCCTATTTATCTGGATTTCAGGATCATCCTATGGAAATGATCCACTAGTACAATTATGGGAGCACTTAGTAATTTTATCCCTTTACTCATTAATATTAATTAGTGCTTGGAGGGGAAAGAGGACAGGGAGCAGCTTCTCATATCCAAACTAATTAACTTCGTCTAGCTTGTATGAAAGTGAGAAAGCACTTTATTAAAAACCATAAGGTAAGCTCTCAAGGGACTTTTATTTTCTGCTTAGGCTAAACTATGATAACATTTGGCTCTTAGTGAGCTCCCTAAAATTGCCAGAAAGGATACAAAAAATTGTGACCAGGAGATTAAAGGCTCCTGCATGGTTTCCAAGACACCCACTGTATTGGTGGTAACGTACATTTGATGTTTTTATGCTATTCTAGAAAATGAAGGGTAGTTTCCAAGCCACCTATTTAGGACATAATAATGCTAGAAATGACAAGGAAGATTAAGGCAACAGTAGTCATTGTTATTTCTTTTTAGTAATAGATATTGATATATCATCTATTGACACTGAAGTGGTGAGTTAAAATCCTTTTTAATCTAATGCCTAAAAAATATATTTGTCTCCCAGTTAGAATTGGGAACATTTAAAATTATTTATTTATTTTTTGAGACTGAGTCTCACTCTGCAACCCAGGCTGGAGTGCAGTGGTGCAATCTCGGCTCACTGCAACCTCTGCCTCCCAGGTTCAAGTGATTCTCCTGCCTTAGCCTCCTGAGTAGCTGGGCTACCACGCCAGGCTAATTTTGTATTTTTAGTAGAGACGGGGTTTCACCATATTGGCCAGGCTGGTCTCAAACTGCTGACCTCAGGTGATCCACCCACCTCGGCCTCCCAAAGTGCTGCAATTACAGGCATGAGCCACCACACCTGACTGGAATATTTTTTAAATCAAAGATTTCATTAGACATCTGCTGAATCCCACATTCTCTGACTTTTTTTTCCAATTTTTCTTTTTCTTTTTTTTGTTTTTTTTTGAGACAGTGTCTCATTCTGTCACCCAGGCTGAAGTGCAGAGGCGCAATCATGGGCTCACTGTAGCCTTGACTTCTCAGGCTCCCATGATTCTCCCACCTCAGCTTCCCAAGTAGCTGGGACCACAGGCATGCATACCACCATTAGCCTGGCTAATTTAATTTTTTTTTTTTTTGAGACAGAGTTTTGCTCTTGTTGCCCAGGCTGGAGTGCAATGGTACAATCTTGGCTCACTGCAACCTCTGCCTCCTGGGTTCAAGTGATGCTCCTGCCTCAGCCTCCTGAGTAAATGGGATTACAGGCATGCACCACCACGCCTGGCTAATTTTTTGTATTTTTAGTAGAGACAGGGTTTCACCACGTTGGCCAGGCTGGTCACAAACTCCTGACCTCGGGTGATCCACCCACCTTGGCCTCCCAAAGTGCTAGGATTACAGGTGTGAGCCACCGCACTGGGCCGTGCCTGGCTAATTTTTGCATTTTGGGTACAGATGGGGTTTCACCATGTACTGTTGGTCTCAAACTCCTGAGCTCAAGTGATACATCTGCCTTGGCCTTCCAAATTGCTGGGATTTTTAATTTTTGTGCATACATAGTAGGTATATATATTTATGGGGTAAGTGTTAGGCCATTCTCGCATTGCTATAAAAGAATACCCGAGACTGGCTAATTTATAAAGAAAAAATATTCAATTGGCTATGGTTCTGTAGGCTAACAGGAAGCATAGCACCAACATCTGCTTCTGGTGGGGCCTCAGGAAGCTTACAATCATGGTGGAAGGCCAAGGGGGAACAAGTATCTCACGTGGCAGGAGTGGGAACAAGAGAGAGTTGGGGAGATAGGACACACTTTAAACAACCAGATCTCCTGAGAACTCCCTCAGTACCTTGAGGACAGCACCAAGACATCAGGGATCCATCCTTATGACTCAGACACCTCCCACCAGGGACCACCTCCAACACTGGGATTATATTCCAACAAGAGATTTGGGCAGGGGCATATATCCAAACTATATCAGGGTACATGAGATATTTTGATACAGGCATACAATGCATAATAATCACATCAGGGTAAATGGGGTATTTATCCACCTCAAGCATTTATCCTTTCTTTGTATTACAAACAATGCAATTATACTCTTTCAGTTATTTTTAAATGTATAATAAATTATTGTAGACTGTAGTCACTCTGTTGTACTGTGTCTTATTTGTCTATTTATAGTTTTGTACCCATTAACAATCCTCCCTTCACCCTACTATACTTTCCAGTCTTTGATAACCATCATTCTGCTCTCTATCTCCATGAGTTCAGTTGTTTTAATTTTTAGCTCCTACAAATAAGTGAGAACATATGAAGTTTGTCTTTCTGTACCTGGCTTATTTTACTTAACATAATGACCTTCAGTTCTATCCATGTTATTGCAAATGACAAGTTCTCATTGTTTTCTGTGGCTGAATAGTGCTCCATTGTGTGTGTATACCACATTTTCTTTATCCACTCATCTGTTGATGGACACTTAGGTTGCTTCCAAATCTTGGCTATTGTGAATAACGCTGCAATAAACATGAAAGTGCAGATATCTCTTTGATATACTGATCTCTTTTCTTTTGGGTAGATGCCTAGCAATGGGATTGCTGGATAAGTGGTAGCTCTATTTTTAGGTTTTTGAGGAACCTCCAAACTGGTCTCCTAGGGTTGTACTAATTTACATTCCCACCAACAGTGTATGAGGGTTCCCTTTTCTCCATATCCTCACCAGTGTTTGTTATTGCCTGTCTTTTGGATAAAAATCATTTTAACTGGGGTGTGATAATATATCATTGTAGTTTTATTTGTATTTCTCTGATTATCAGTGATGTTATGTACCTTTTCATATGTCTGTTTGCCATTTGTATGTCTTCTTTTGAGAAATGTCTATTCAGATCTTTTGCCCATTTTTAAATCCGATTACTAGATTTTTTTCCTATAGAGTTGTTTGAGCTTCTTATATATTCTGTTTATTAATCCCTTGTCAGATGAGTAGTTTGCAAATATTTTCTTCCATTACATGGGTTGTCTCTTCACTTTGTTCATTGTTTACTTTGCAGTGCAGAAGGTGCTTAATTTGATGTAATCCTATTTATCCATTTTTCCTTTGGTTTCCTGTGCTTATGGGGTATTATTCAAGAAATCTTTGCCCTATCCAAAGTCCTGGAGAATTTCCCTGATGTTTTCATACTTTGAATTTAGTAGTTTTATAGTTTGTAGTCCTAGATTTAAGTCTTTAACCCATTTTGACTTGATCTTTGTATATGGTGAGAGATAAAGGTCTAGTTTCATTCTCTTGCCTGTGGATGTCTAGTTTTCCCAGCACCATTTAATGAAGAAAGAGTCCTTTCTCCATTGTATGCTCTTGGCACCTTTGTTGAAAATGAATTCATTGTAGATGTATGGATTTCTTTTGGTGTTCTCTTTTCTGTTCTGTTGGTCTATGTGTCTGTTTGTATGCCAGTACCATGCTGTTTTGGTTACTTTAGCTCTGTAGTATAATTTGAAGTCAGGCAATGTGATTCCTCCAGTTTTTTTTTTTTTTTCCTCAATATAGCTTTGATTATTCTGGGTCTTCTGTGTTTCCATATAAATTTTAGGATTGTTTTTTCTATTTCTGTGAAGAATGTCATTTTTTTTTAGTAGGAATTGCATTGAATCTATAGATTGCTTTGGACATTTTAACAATCTTTCAAACCATGAACATGGAATACCTTTCAAATTTTTTGTGTGTCCTTTTTAATTTCTTTCATCAATGTTTTATAGTTTTCATTGTAAAACTCTTTCACTTCTTTGGTTAATTCCTAGGTATTTAATTTTATTTGTAGCTATTGTAAATGGAATTACTTTTTAAATTTCTTTTTCAGATTGTTTGCTGTTGACATATAGAAATGCTACAGATTTTTCTATGTTAATTGTGTATCCTGCAAATTTGCTTAATTTGTTTATCGGTTCTAATAGTTTTTTGGTGGATCCTTTAGGTTTTTCCAAATACAAGATCATATCATCAGCAAACAAGGAAAATTTGATTTTTTCCTTTCCAAGTTAGATAAATGCCCTTTTTCTCTTTCTCTTGTCTGATTGCTCTAGCTAGGACTTTCAGTACCATGTTAAATAACAGTAATGAAAGTGGGCATCCTTGTAATGGTTCAGACCTTAGAGGAAAGACTTTCAGTTTTTCCCCACTCAGTATCATACTAGCTGTGGGTCTGTTGTATATGATTTTTTTTATGTTGAAGTATATTCCTTCTATAACCAGTTTTTTGAGGGCTTTTATCATGAAGGGTTACTGAATTTTAATCAAACACTTTTTTGCATCAATTGAAATGATCATATGGTTTTGTCATTCATTCTGTTGATATGATGTGATCATTGATCCGAATATGCTGAACCATCCTTGCATTCCACAAATAAATCCCAGTTGTGCATGATGAATGATCTTTTTAATGTGTTGTTGAATTTGGTTTGCTAGTATTTTGTTGAGGATTTTTGCATCAGCTCTCATCAGGGATATTGGCTTGTAGTATTTTTGTTTTTGTTTTTGCTTTTGTTTTTTGATGTGTCTTTAGTTTTGATATCAGGGTAAAACTGGCCTCATAGAATGAGTTTGGAAGAATTCTCTCCTCTCTATTTTTCAGAATAAGTTGAGTAGGATTGGTATTAGTTCTTGTTTGGTGAAATTCAGCAGTGAAGCTATCAGGTCCTAGGCTTTTCTTTGCTGGAAGTCTTTATTGTGGCTTCCATCTCATTACTTGTTATTGGTCTGTTCAGGTTTTGAATTTCTTCATGGTTTAATCTTGCTAGGTTGCATATATCTAGGAATTACCCATTTCTTCTAGTTTTCCAATTTATTAGCATATAGTTGCTTGTGGTAACCTCTAATGATCCTTTGAATTTCTGCAGCATTGGTTGTAATGTCTCCTTTTTCATCTTTGATTTTGTTTATTTGGGTGTTCTCTATTTTTTTTTCTAAGTCTGGCTAAATATTTTTCTATTGTGTTTATTTTTTCAAAAACCAACTTTTCATTTTATTGATCTTTTGAACTGTTTTCTTTGTTTCAATTTCATTTATTTCTGCTCTAATCATTATTATTTCTTTTCTTTTACAAATTTTGGCCCATTTGGTCTGTAGTGCAGATTAAGTTCAAAGTTTCTTTGTTGATTTTCTGTCTGGATGATCTGTCCAATGCTGAAAGTGCGGTGTTGAAGTCTTTAGCTATTATTGTATTGGGGTCTAGAGCTCTCTTTAGCTCTGATAATATTTGCTTAATATGTCTGGGTGCTCCAGTGTTGAGTGCATATATACTCACAATTCTTATTATCTCTTCCTGAATTGACCCCTTTATTGTTATAAAGAGACCTCTTTGTCTCTTTTTATGGTTTTTGTCTTGATGTCTACTTTGTCTGATGTAAGTATAACTACTGCTGCTCTTTTTTGGTTTCTATTTGCTTGGAATGTGTTTTTCCATCCCTTTATTTTCAGTCTATGTGTGTCTTTATAGGTGAAGTATGTTTCTTGTAGGCAACAGGTCTTTGGTTGTTTTTTTTTTTTTTAATCCATTCAGAAACTCTGTGTCTTTTGAATGGAGAGTTTAGTCCATTTACATACAATGTTATTATTAATAAGTAAGAATTTACTCCTGCCATTTGTGTTATTTTCTAGTTGTTTTGTGGTCTTCTCTTACTTTTTTCCTCCCTTCCTGTCTTCCTTTTAATGAAAGGAATTTTCTGGTGATATATTTTAGTATCTTGTTTTTTAGTTTTTGTATATTCATTGTATTTTTTTATTTGAGGTTACTATGAGGCTTGCAAATAATATCTTATAACCCATTATTTTAAACTGATGACAATTTAACTGTGTATTTTCAAATAGCCTATCTTCAAGCTCACTAATTCTTTCTTCTGCTTGATCAGTTCTGTTGTTAAGAAACTCTGATGCATTCTTCAATATATCAATTGCATTTGGTAACCCCAGAATTTTTGCTTGATTCTTTTAAATCATTTCAATCTCTTTATTAAATTTATCAATAGGATTTTGAGTTCCTTCTCTGTGTTATCTTAAATTTCACTGAGTTTCCTCAAAACAGCTATTTCAAATTCTCTGTCTAAAAGTTCACATATCTCTGTCTCTCCAGGATTGGTTTCTGGTGCCTTTTTTAGTTTATTTGGTGAGGTTTTGTTTTCCTGAATGGTCTTGATGCTTGTGGGTGTTTATCAGTGTCTGAGCACTGAAGAGTTAGGTATTGTAGTATTCACAGTCTGAGTTTGTTTGTACATGTCCTTCTTGGAAAGGCTCTCTAGGTATTTAAAGGTACTTGGGTATTGTGATCTATGTTTTTGGTCACTGCAGTCATATCTGCATTAAGGGGCACCCCAAGCCCAGTAATGCTGTGGCTCTTTCAGACTCATAGGAGTACTGCCTTAGTGGTCTTGGATAAGATCCAGAAGAATTCTCTGGATGCCCAGGCTGAAACTCTCATTCTCTTCCCTTACTTTGTCTCAAATAGGTGGAGTCTCTTTCTGTGCTGAGCTGCCTGGAGCTGGGAGAAGGGTGACAGAAGCACCCCTGTGGCCACCACCACTGGGACTGCATTGGTTTGGACCTGAAACCAGCATAGCTCTGGGTCTCACCCAAGGCCCACTGTAACCACTACCTTACTCCTGCCTATGTTTGCTCAAGGCCCTAGGGCTCTATAGTCAGCTTCAGGTAAAGCCAGCCAGGCTTGCATCCTTTCCTTTAGGGTAGTGAGTTCCTCCTAGTCCTCGGCAGGTTTAGAGATGCCATCTGGGAACAAGGGCCTGGAGTCGGAAACCTTAGGAATCTACCTGGTGCTTTATCTTACTGTGGCTGAGCTGCCACCAAAATCACGAGACAAAGTCCTTCCCACTCTTCCCTCCCCTTTCGACAAGCAGAGGAGTATCTTCCCATGGCCACCACCACAAACCCATGGGGAGTCCTGCTAGGCTACTACAAGTGTTCACTCAAGGCCCAAAAGCTCTTCAGTCAGCTTGTGGTGAATGCTTCCAGGCTTTGGACTCACCTTTCAGAATAGTGGACTCCCTTTTGGCCCACGGCAGGTCCAAAAATGACACCCAAGAGCCAAGGACTGGAATCAGTGATTTCAAGAGCCTGCTTGGTACTCTACCTCACTGTGGCCAAACTGGTACCTGAACTGCAAGAAAAAGTTCCCTTTACTCTTCCCTCTTCTTTTCTCTAGAAGAAGGAGTATTTCTCCATAGCCACCACAACTGGGAATGTACTGGGTCACATCTGAAGCCATCATGTCTCAGAGTCTCTCTCAAGGCCCATGATGTGTACTACCTCATTATTGCTGCTGATTATTTAGGGCCCAAGGGCTCTTTAGTCAGCAGGTTATGAATCCTGCCAGTACTGGGTTCTTTCCTTCAAGGCAGAAGTTTCCCTTCTGGCCCAGGGAATGTCTAGAAATGTATCTGGGAGCTAGGGCCTGGAATGAGTGCCTCAGGTCCCTGCCCAGTGCCAGATCCTACTGTGGCTGAGCTGGAATCCAAGTTGCAAGACAAAGCCCTCTTTATTCTTTCTTTTCATTAAGCCAAAGGAAGGAGTGTCTTTTGAAGCTGCAAGCTGTGCTACCTGGGGTTGTGGATGGGGAGGCACAAGCACTCCCTTGGCCACCCTGGCTGGTGTCTCACTAGGTCACATGCCCCACAAGTTCACTGGGTCTGAGCCCAGCACAGCACTAGGACTTGCCTAGGAGTTGCAGTCCTTGTGGCCTAGACTGCCTTTCAAATTTATTTATGTCCCCACAGCACTTTAGCCTGTGGTGGCGAGGCTCACTGAAACTCAAGTTCAGACCATTGGGATGGACTATTCCCCTTTGGTTAGCGCCGGTGTAAATGCTACCTCCGAGGGTGTCGGCTGAGTTCTGCCTGGTGTTGTTTTCTGTTGTGACTGGGCAGCACTGAGTTCCAACGCAAAGTCCCACAGTCACCGCGCTGTCACTTCCCCAAGCACACAGATTCTGTTTCTGTACCATGCAGCCACTGCTGGGGGATGGGGAGGGATAGTGCCAGTGATTCAAGACTGTCTTTCCTACCCTCTTCAATGCCTCTTTCTGTGATATGAAATTAAAACCAGGTACTGTGATCACTCACCTGATTTTTGGTTCTTACAAAGGTGCTTTTTTTGTGTGTGAATAGTTGATCAATTTGGTGTTCCTATGGGGAGAATGACTAGTGAAGGCTTCTATTCAGCTGTCTCCAATCTTAGATGTATATCTAATACTCTATGAATAAAATGTCATAAAAAAGGACGATCACAAATATGTAAAATTTGGTGTGCAATTGGAAGCTACATATTTCACACATTTTTTACTGTGATATTCATTGATTAAATGAATATCCTTTTTTTACCAGTTCGATTGAGTACTATGTAAAAGGAGCTAAATTAAGCTCTAAAACTTCAGAAATAAATACAAAATTCCAGAAAATAAGTTATCGCAGTTTTTACTTTTATTTATGTTTGATGTGAATGTATGTCTTTTGAGAAGCAGACACCAAGAAAGGATTAAACATGCAAGGATTTTATTGAGTTATAAAATAGGAAGTGGAGAGAGAGCTGGGAAAAGCTGAAAGAGCTGTCAGACTGCATTGCAATCCTGGCCCTGAATGAAGGAGAGAGGGAAGAATGACTGGATGGGAGACATTCTAGACCCCATGTGGTAATAATGAAGGTTCAGCAAGACTCAAGGGGTCCTTGAGGCACAGTTGGCTGTCAGAGGAGTCCTATGTCTCCCCAAAATGGGGCTGTCCCTGCCGTACTCAGCTGCTGGCTGGAAACAGCCCATGGGAAGTGTTGCTTTGGGTCAAACATGGCAATTAATTTAAAAATGAGTGATTGGGCTCTTGCTCAAATGTGTTCCATGTACTTAAGGCTGCAAAATGAATTTTCATGGCTGCCATACACTTTGTTCACTTTTTAATTGAAACATTACCCAGTGTAATTCATCTTCCTTACTGATAATAAAAATTAAACCTTATTTATGCCCAAATCATAAGATAAAATGTTGATTTTCTGTTTTGTAAAATTAGATTCAGGGAACGTGACTGTGAAATCCCTGAAATATCAAATTCTTCAGTCCAACGTCTAAACATATTTGTGATTTGTGTAGTTGGTAGTTGATTCCAACCTGAAGGCAATAAAATGTGTTTGTAAAACAAGAGCAAAGCTTTAAAATCCTTCACAGGAAAATAACCTGCAAAATACAGGCTACAGAGCAAAACTTTGGTGATATCCTATTACTTTTATTTCTTCTACATTCTGAGTTGGTATCTTTGAATTGGTAACAAAGTTGGTGTCTTTCCATTGTTGAAATCAATGTTATTGTGAATGCAAAACATTTTCAAGCCTCCCTGGTATTTTTTACTTCGTGTATCAGTCTAGTTTGAGGCCATTGAGTTTTATTGACTTCTTGACAGTTTGGTGCTCAATTTTTTGTTGTTCTTTGCTTGCAAGAATTCTCAAGTCTCAGATGGCTTTGCTAGCTTAAGTATTTGTTTATGTTTTAAATACTTTTGAAATAGAAGTTTTGAAGGATATGTCATTTGGTGGAAAGACCACAGTCTTTGAGGTCAAACAGATTGCATTGTGTTCTCACTTCTACAACTTATTTTTTTTTTCTTTTTAAAGATCAGATTTGGAGAAAACAAAAAACCCACAACCCAAAAGGATGGGATTTTACAACTCAAGACATCTCCCAGGTAATAAGTCTACAGATTACAAATCATTTTCGTAGAAGATAATTTTGTACAAATTTTACATGCATTCAGGAGCAGGATATTAATGCCAATTTCTGTTTTAACGGGGGGCAAGGTAGGGGAGAGGGAAAAACATTTTGGATATAACTATTTGGAAGGTGAGTAGAAATGAAGAGGGCAAACCCTAGCTTTTCAGTATCTACAATCAATGTTTTGTTTTGTTTTGTTTTTCAAGAAAAAAAATTTAAAAAACCTTTCAATCTTTAGTATCTCTTTAAAAGCCCACTTCTTAGCTATTAGTCAATCCACACCAATTATTTAAATTCACTTGGTACACACCTTTGTCCACTGGGTAAATTATATTCATTATGTCCACTGCTGCAGCATGCATAAACCAACATCTCTACATGGCCTAATCTAGGACTGATGGGAGAAGTGCTTGCAAACCAAGATCAAGGTGTCATTTCTCTGCTATTACTGTCTACCAAGCTGATCCCTACAAAAATGCACATAAAATCAGGCAGATTTAGCTACTGTGTTGCAAGATAAACCAGGACCTTGTTAAATAGTTCTCTCCATTGCCATTTATTCTCTCAAGGGAAACTTAAAAGAAAAGAAAAAAAGAAAAAGGAAAAAAAACAACACATTAGTCTGGCCACCTCATAAATCCAACAAGCATTGGTGTGGCATTTCAGTAGAAAAGGAAACTTGTTGGGGGAAAAAAACCCATCAAGGTTGTAAGAAAGGCTCCCAATTTAACCGTCTCTGCCCCTATTTATCCACCTTAATTCACCACCCAAGACCATCTATTATTCTAGAGCACCCTGATCTATAAAAGGGGTGAAAGGATCAGGAGAAGGCAAGGAATGAGAACCAAAAGACATCAAGGAACTGATTTGCTTGAGAAAAGCAGTGATTCTTCCTTTTCCAGTTCTCCATGGCTGAGAGAGACAATGCCCAAGAGATTATCCGTGTGACTTAGAGACTGCTTATTTATTGCATTACTTTAGACAAGCTGACAAATCTTTCTGAACTTGCTTCCTCCTCTGCAGTTTAGGGACAGCAATTTCTACTTTGTAGGTTGCTGTGTGACAGAGGTGAGGCAGCATACACAAGTTAATCCTGAGGCTCCCCATCCAGACTGTTGTGTTACCCAGTGTTTTGCCTTCCTCTCACTTGGGGTCACTGGAAACATGCAGATCCCAAGCTTGGCCAGAAGAATTGCCCAGGTGCCAAGAACAGTCCCTTAGCAGCTTGCTGCACAATGCCTGAGCTGAGAGGGCCATAGCCTATTGGCCTCCTGGGGTCTTGCTGTGCTCTTGTAATCCTTCCTTCAGCCCATGTGTCAAATGCTACTCCATGCTCTTGTTTCCACAGTGATCCTGTAATTATAGTGGTGGGAGGGAATATAGTCCAGAAAGGACCAGGAGGGTGAGAAGCAAGGCCCTCAATGGCCCCATTCACCTGGACCTTTAGCAGTCAGTGGTCTACTGTCAGTGGGTTCTAGCCACCAGGGGTCTACCATGAGGCAAGACCCCTCTTCTTGTCCTACTGCCAATTCATCTTCTCCTGTAAGTGCTCCCTCAGTCAAGGCTCTCATATCCATCAGATTCTGCTCTTACAATCTTGCCCACTCCACTCTATTAACCATGCATTCTGAAATTTCCACTTCCCCCATTCCCTCAATTACATACCCTCAGAGGCAGAGGGTCCCAACAGTGCTGGGCACATGCAGCTTAGAAGCTGAGTAAATGCCCCTTCGCCTGTCCCCTTGTGTCCCAGAAGCTAGGTGGTCTGTGTAGTTGGAGTGCCATGTCAGCTCTGTGGTGTTCATCATACTGCCCCGTGTGAGATTCTCCTGCAAGTTGGTCTCTGAGAGACTAGCTGAGTTGGATATTTCTTCAAGACTCTAAAAAATAGGACATTTACTGAAATAATTTTTTAATCCTTTTTACTGAATATGTAGAGGTGCAGTATTTGTTTGTGTGCTTAGTCCTCAATTTGTTTGCATTTTCATGAATAAAGTCGTAGAAAGAAATACATAGCTGAGCCATGCAATGCTTCCGGGTTGTGGGAATTATGCATTCTTTAGACCATGGGGAATCTGAAGGGAGAGGCATTTGTTACTTGTGTGCTGCTGGTTTGGCTCCCTCAGTGTCTTGTATCTAACAGAACACAGTTTCAGTTGCAACAAGGGGCCCTGGTGGGTAGACGGGCTCTCAAAGGGCTGTTAACATATCCAAGTACATGATGACCTGAACAACCCAAAGGTTATTTCTGATGTAAGTGTCCAGGGATGGAGATTGTGTGTTGAGAGCTAGGGCCAGGATGACGGTGAGGTGAGTAGGCACCTGGCTTGGGTGCAAAATTTGTAAAGAATATTTTAATGCAATATTTTTTTAAAACTCAAATGAAAAAAATTCATGTTGGACAAAATATAAAAATTCTAAATAAAGAGGATCAGTAATGGTGCTATGTTGAGCCATATTTGAGCCTGTAGTGAAAGGAAAAATCAGTTATACCTATCCAGTTTTCACTTAAAAATTTTATATTTGATTCATCATGAATTTTTTGCATTCATTTGATTTTCCAGATCACATTAAAATATTATTTTTCATGAAAACAAAAAAAAATTAAAATTAAAAAACCAAAAAAAAGAAAATATAAGAACGAAAATATATGATAATAATATTAAATTATTAGTTCTGACCCTTCTGAGAGCCATTGAATTTAAAAAGCATTCCTTTTGCTTCCTTTAAATCTTTCATTTTGTTTTCTTTAATCTTCTCCTGACTGGTAAAAGGCGATTACGGCCCAAGGGCCACAAAACTTCTATATATCAGAAACCATATTGACAATATTTAATATTAATTTGCATGTGATTTATTTTTGGTTTTGTAAATCAATCTTTTTCTGTACCAGAAATCCTTCAGGGGAAAGTCGAATACTACTAGAGTAGATTAATAATGAAAACAATAAATGATTTTTAAAAATAGAGTTTTAAGTACTCTAAACCTTCTGGGTATTTTTAAATAATGGCCTTATTTTTCACTTCAACACATTTTCCAAGTGGAGTGGTACGCACCTTGTCTATGAGATTATCACCTGGCATATTTCAGACTCCCACCACTGGAAGCCATCATAAGTCTGTAACCTGTGGGGGTGCGGCAGCTGTTAGGAAGAGCGATCTTCACCCCACACCTCATATCATAAGGAGGGTGTGATATGTTGGGAAGTGCACAGGATTCATGAGCAGAAGACATCAATTCTTCCCTTATTTATAACTCATTACCTGGCTGGGCTTCAACTTCTCTAAGCTTGATTAGCCCATCCTTGCAATGGGAATAACAACAGCTTTTTTTCCAGGGTTGTTGGAAGGGGAAAAAGAGGAATTATAGGAGAAAGAGCTTTGCAAACTGCCAAAACGCTCTCCAAATTAAGCAAGCTCTGTCTTGATCAATGCCCACCCACAGGGATGGCTCCTCTTGGCTGGAAACTAAAGCTGACTTCTCTGCTAGAGAGATTATCTGTCATCTAGGTTGCATTATCAGCTGTAGTATGCTATTCTAAAACACACTAAACCTATAAAGGAAATGAAAGGAAATCCTGAGAGGTCTTCATGGAAAAGTTCTTGCTTATAAAGTGCAAAGTAATCATAGAGTGTGACCTCCAACAAAGCTTCCTGAGAAAGGTATAATGACTTCAAATGAACTCTAGTTAATTCTACAAAACTTTCCTTAATTGGCAGTGTGAAAAAGTGAACAAAGAAGTGGATTATGCCCCATGAAGAAGATAATTGCTTCTTCAGGAAATGCAAAGGTTGTACCAATTCCTGGAACTAAGCCAATGCATCTTCAACTAATTGGACTTGCAGTTGGTCATCTCAACTTTAAGTGTCCTAGCTTTTGCAGACTGAAATAATCCCTTAATATGTCTAACTGAAGCACAAAAAAGATAAAATTATCCTTTAAGATTTTCATCTGTCATAGTCTGGGCATGGTGGCTCACTCCTGTAATCCCAATACTTTGGGAGGCCAAGGCAGAAAGATCACTTGAGGCCAGGAGTTTGAGACCAGCCTGGGCAACATAGAGAGACCCTGTCTCTACATAAATAATTTATTTTTTATAGACATATTTTTATCTGTCATATATAGACATCATTTTTGAAGAGTGATTATTTTTCAAAACAAACAAAAACAGCCGAATTCAGAGACTGCCAGTTTCATTGATTTCACAGCCCTTACCTGGTCAGTGAGCAGGTGGTATAAGAAGATCTGGTCTTTGGTTAAGCTGATGGCAATGCTGTGTGGCAAGGGAAAAATATTCATTCTTCACTGACTGCACCATAGGATGTGCTATGTTTGAATCTGAAGCTAGAAGTGGATCAACTCCTATCTGACAGTGCTGTGGATTGGCATTAGTTTGATCTTTGGAAAACCTTGAAGCTTTTGAGGAACTCTCTAAGGAATATACCACTACCGCTAAGGAGAAAATAGCCAAGGGATGTATTTCTACTATGCACTTAACCCAGATCCCAGAAATGCAGTTCTCTGAAGTGAAAGATTTACTTGGTCTTACGTAGTAGTCAGGTCTCCTAAAATACTTGCTGATAGTAAACTAAGATATCTTGGTGGGATGAGGCTATTTTTCAGCAAACACCAATGGCATTTGGCATCCCACCAAATAATCCGACAACATTTAAGAACTTGAGTTTTGTGTAGAACTTATTAAAGGAAAGTAACAAACATCTGTTATTTATTTAAATGATTTTTATTTTACTGTTATTTAAAATACATCAAACACGGTGATACACGAAGTAGAATCATCATGCTTGCATGCTGCGTTGCCTGGGCAATGAGCAAACAGGGACCAGGGATCCTCCTTTCCCTTGGGACCAGCAGCTTCCTTCCCCTGATGGCAGGGCCTGAGCTGTCCTTTCCAGACCACCCCTGCAAATAGCTGACATCCATATACCAGCTGCTGGCACCCTGCTGGGGTTATCTCCCCATTGACAAGACAACATTTGCATACTTGTTCTGTAAGGAGGAACTTCTGCATGGGAAAGGGCCCCTGCACTGGGACACAAGCTCCATCGTGTGTCCATCATGTTCTGGCTGGCCCTGGGACTCCTGTCTATGGAGTGATGGGAACATGGGTGATCTCATTGCCTTTTCTTGTCTTAATCCAACCTTGTTACTTTTTTTTTCTTCTCAGTAATGCCTATTCCTTATGACTTTCCTTGTAGTATTTGTCCCAAATTCTGGTAAATAACAGATAGAGACCTGTTAGGACTCAGTTTTTATGACAAACATTAAACTAGGTATAAATGCTCTTATAAGCATGGCTCTTAACCACAAAACTAAAACAAAACTTAAATATAAGTATAAAAAAATCACATTAATGACCCTAATGTAATATAATAATTGATGTTATTTTGGTGAAACTCAATCATTCAATTTGGGCTTAATGAAATAAAGAGCCTTAGTTTCAACTCTTTATTTAATCCATTTCTATATTTTAACTTGAAAGAAATTTTTAGAGAATGCCTATTTGGATAAGTTTGATGGGCAAAGTGATATGAATAACTACAAGGCTTTTTCAGTTCAGGATAAACAGACTTCATATTTAACCCAAATTCTGCTGGCAAGCAATCATTGAATGCCTTTTTTGAAGAGGCGTCATGTAGTAACTTGTAAGGCTGACTGGTTCATCTGAAAATAAGATTGGCAATGTGATATTATTGAATCTGTAATAAATGGGTATTTAATCCAATTATTTCTGGAATTGAAAAGATAAAAAAATCTTCATTGTAATTCCGATAGTTGCTGCTTTTGAATTTTTGCAAGTGACTACGGAGCAGGAGGGGCTGGCTGGATACGGTGCCATGTGCCTGCCTGAAATGGAAACCTGGCTCGATTGTTGTCTGGTGCAGACCTTTGAGTTTTATAAACCTTGGCTCCATGCACTGTGTGAGAACCACATGGCCCACAACTGTTATCTATTTAAAGCATGATGAAAGTTTCCTTTAAGCAGTGAGCTATGCATGATTCATTCTATTCTGCATTTTATTCAGTCACTCACTCACTTGCTCACTCATTCAAGCACGTGCCATGTGCCAAGCAGGCTCTAGGCAATTACATACACTGGTGGACAAAATGGAAAACCTCCTTGTCTTCATGAAACTCCTATTCCAGCAGGAGGAGACAGAAAACAAAAGTTATTTTAATAAGTAAATTGTATAGTGTGTTTAAAAACAATTTTTTTTTTTTTTGAGACGGAGTCTCGCTCTGTCGCCCAGGCTGGAGTGCAGTGGCGCGATCTCGGCTCACTGCAAGCTCCACCTCCCGGGTTCCCGCCATTCTCCTGCCTCAGCCTCCCGAGTAGCTGGGACTACAGGCGCCCACAACCGCGCCCGGCTAATTTTTTGTATTTTTAGTAGAGACGGGGTTTCACCGTGGTCTCGATCTCCTGACCTTGTGATCCGCCCGCCTCGGCCTCCCACAGTTTTTTTTCTTTTAAAGAAAAAAAGAGTAGGACAGGGCTTTAGGGACTGCTGGGGCTGGAGTGGAGCAGGTTGCAATTTGAAACAGGGGTCAGTATAGGCTTCATTGGAAAAGTGTGATGAGGGAAAACATTTGCGAAAGGTGAGGGTGTGAGCCAAGGGGCTGTGTAGGAGAAGTGAGCAGTTCAGGCCGAAGGACCAGGTAGGGCAGATTCTTGAGGTGGGGATATACCTGATGTGTTCAGGACAGAGCTGAAAAGTCAATGTGGCTGTATGTCAGTGAGCTGGGAGTGGAGGAGTAAGAGAGAAGGTTGAAGAAGTAAAGGTTATCTTAGTCTGTTTTCTGTTGCTTATAACAGAATACCTAAAACTAGGTAATTTATAAAGGAAAGGAACTTATTTCTTATAGTTCTGGAGGCTGGGACCAGCTTCAAGGTTGAGGCAGCATCTGGTGAGGGCCTTCTTGCTGTGGGCGACTCTCTGCAGAGTCCCAGGGTTGCTCCAGGCAACACATGGTGAGGGAGCTGAGCGTGCTAGCTCAGATCTCTCTTTGTCTTCTTATAAAGCTGCCAGCCCCACTCTTGTGGTAACACATTAATCCATTAATCCATGAAAGCCCTCATGACCCAATCATCTCTTAAAGGCCCCACCTCCCAATACTGCCACATTGGAGATAAGTTTCTACATGAGTTTCAGAAGGGACAAACATTCAAAGCATAGCAGCAGGGAAGAATGTGAAAACTCCAGGAAATCATGGTAAGCACTTTGGCTTTTTCTTTGAGTGAAATGGGGAGCCATTTCAGTGCTTGGAGCAGAGTCATTGCATGATCTCACTCACAGTTTAGAAGTGTCACTCAGGTGGCTGGGCTCAGTGGCTCACGCCTGTAATCCTAGCACTTTGGGAAGCCGAGTCAGGTGGATCACCTGAGGTCAGGAGTTGGAGACCGGCCTGGCCAACATGGCGAAACCCCATCTCTACTAAAAATACAAAAATTAGCCAGGCGTCGTGGCAGGCGCCTATAATCCCAGCTACTCGGGAGGCTGAGGCAGGAGAATTGCTTGAACCCGGGGGGTGGAGGTTGCAGTGAGCCAAGATCATGCCACTTCACTCCAGCCTGGGTGAAAGAGTGAAACTCCGTCTCGGAAAAAAAATAAAATAAAATAAAGAAGTGTCACCCAGGAAGGATGGAGCTGCCTTCACCAGAGGTGGGGAAGCTGGGGATAGAGCAGGTTCCAAAGTGGAAAGAAATAACAAGCTCAGTTCTGACTCAATTAACTTTGGCACCTCTGGTAGGCATCCAAGTGGGGTATAAGTTGGGTTCTAGCATCTGAAGTTTGGGAGAGAGGTCTGAGCTGGAGATTTACAGTTAAGAGTCAGGGAGTAGATGGATGGCATTGAAGCCAAGGCACTGAATGAAGAAGATGCAAGGGAGTGAATGTGGCTGGAGAAACAAAGAGGTTCAAGGAGTTAGACCTGGGGCCTCCATAACACAGAGGACACCAAAATCCTACAGGAGGTCTCCAGATAGAGTTTTCATCCAGATGCTGCAGTCTACACTAAAGTTACATTGTTTCCAAGTTATCATTACAGTGAAAGCATAATTTATAGGTTATGTGGAGAACTCACAGACCTTGGTGATGCATCTGGAACCCTCCTTTGAGAAATTTTGCTTCACAGACCTCAATCATAGGCAAGATAGTTCTTCAAGTTGAGACAGAATGATATGATTCTAAAATCATGTTCATCACTGTCTTGCTCCACAGGGGAGATTTTCACATTTACACCCTTGTTCTACTTTATCAATGTATTAGAAATTATACCCAAAATATTCTTCACCACAGAAAAGGTAGAAAATTTAGAAGTGAGAGTTTAAAAAGTAAAGTTTTAATGGTTTCATTTCACCCCCAACTGGGATATATCCATATCCCACTTGCCCTTGGAGACTGTTTTCCTTAACTTGTCATTGGAGACTGTTTTCCTTAAGCAGATGTACATTGAAGTTCACTTCCCTGGGCTTGGACGAAGTCTTCCTAGGGCAATCAGTTTTCGGGCCGTCAAGGTTCATAAGTACTCTTTTCTCACTTGGAACCACATGAGAGCTCATCTGCCACATTAATGCTTTCTCAAATTTCCTACCAGGACTTCCTTTCATGCACCTTACAAAAGATTTACCCAACTGAAATCCAATTCCGGTACAGTGACTCAAGTTGCAAAAGTGTTTGGGGCTGTAAGCAAAAGAACAATTGTCAATATCACTCAAGAAAGTCACCTTCAGCAAAGACCTCATAGAATTCCTCCCCCAATCTATTTTAGTAACAGCTTCATTTCCAATAAAATTTTCTTTTTATGGTTAAAAATAATTTATCAAAATGTATTATATGTTTAAGGTGTTTTGGTTTATAATAATTAAACTAAAATGAAAATTTTAAGTTTAGAGAATTTTAATCAAAAAATAAAAAATAAATTTTAATTTATGGACATGTTTTTTTTCAAAGAAATTTGACAGCATAAAGAATAAAAGTTGCACTAGGACAACTTGATGGAGGAAGTGTGATGGAAATGTGATTTAAGTCAGAAGTGAATGATGTACATTTTCTCCCTGTTAAATAACAAATGTTCATGTATTTAAAAAATGGATATTGCATATCAAATTGCAATAGTATTTATATTTCATTTTCAGAACACATTTTATATTTATCAGAGCAATGTAACAGTTTTATTTGAAAATGTTAACATTTACAATATGCCAGAAATCACATATTTTGCCTCTATTTAAGATGAAAAGTTTTAGATATCATCTTTAAAATATAGAAGGAAATACTCATTTTCCAAACTCCATTCAATGAGCAACACAGGTTTCAAATTCCACAGTGACTTAAACTACACCAAAGACAATCTCAGCAAGATCTGTATCAAAAGATCTCAACAGCAATGGAAAACTTCATTTTTCAGAAGCAGACCAATCAATTTTGAGCTAGCAATTTCTTTCTTTTGTAAGATTCATTCCTACTGTGCTGACCCCAAAACTTTATCTTCCTTCTTGACCATAGATTACACCAGGACATATCGATCATGTTAAGCTGTCAACACCCACAATGATATGCCCCAGACACATTTCTTACAGTGAGCAGAGGGTTCTGTGTGTTGGATATAGGTCAATCACTGAAGGTAGCAGTAATTCAGTGGCTCTCTGCACTTCACCTTCATAAGGCCACTGCACTCACGTACTAGGTGGTGTCCCAGTGGAGGACAGTTGCATACAAAGTCTCTTCCATCTTGACATCTTGCTACTGCAGCGGCCTCCTGTTCCATTTCTCACTTCTCCCGCCCTTAGTTTTCTAGCTCTGGGGAACATGGCTGCCTCAGCAACCATCTTTTCTGCTCCCTCTACTTCACCGTTTTGCAAGAAGGAAGAGGCATTTGTTTCTTTCTCACACTCCACTACCTCCTCCCCTTTCCTTTACCATTTTTTCATTTCCTCTTCTTCCAGTCGCCCTTACGATCTTCTTCCTCTCTTTCTGGCCAGCCTCTGACTTCTGCAGAGTGGTTCCCTCCACCCAGACAAAACCCTGGACTGATGCCAGGCACAGGGTATGTGACCTATGCTTCCATCTCCTCTTCTGTCCCTGGCACTGTGACCGTAGACATTCACCTCCATCAGGTGCCACTGATAAAGGAGAAGGAGAGGACACACTTCATAGAAAAGGAAGCTCTGGCCAAACTGGAAGCCACCAACCCAGGGTGTGGCTCCTAGGGTATTGCCGTCTTTCAGGAGCTTCCCAAGGCTTATCCTGTAACGCCTCCACTCTTCTTAGCATCTCTCTTCTTACTCTTTATTGTTTTTCTTTTTATTGTGACAAAATATACATAACCATAAAATTCATTATTTTAATAATTTTTAAGTGTACAGTTCAGTGGCTTCAATTACATTTATATGTTGTACAAACATTAGCACTATCAATTTCCAGAACTTTCTCATCATCCCAAATGGAAATTCTTTACCCATTAAACATTATTTCCTTTTCCTTTCTCACTCCAGTCCTTGGCAACTGCATTCTACTTTCTGTCTCTATGAACTTGACAATTCTTGGTACCTCATATAAATACAAATAAAAATACAGCATTTGTCCTTTTGTGACTGGCTTGTTTCACTTGACATAATGTCTTCAAGGTTCATCCATATTGTAGCATGTGACAAAATTGCCTTCCTTTTTAAGGCTGAATGATATTCCATTGTGTATATATCCACACTTTGTGTATATATTTATCCCTGCCTGGGCACATGGGTTTCTTCCTACTCTCAGCTATTATGAATAATACTGCTAGGAACATGAGTTTATAAATATATGTTCAAGTCCCTTCTTTTACTTCTTTTCAGTATAAACCCAGAAGTGAAATTGGTGGATCATATAGTAATTCTGTATTTAATTTTTTGAGGAACCACCATACTGTTTTTTATAGTGTCTACACCATTTTACATTTCTACCAGGAATGCACAAAAGTTCCAATTTCTTTACTTTCTCACTGATCTAGTTTGAATACATGAGCCCACCATATCTCATGTGGAATTGTAATCCTCAATGATAGAGGTGGGGCCTGGTGGGAGGTGACTGGGCCATGGGGGCAGATCCCTCATGGCTTGGTGCTGTCATCAAGATACTGAGTGAGTTCTCACAAGATCTGGATATTTAAGTATGTGGCACTTCCCCTCTACTCTCTCTCTCTTGCTCCCTCTCCCACTATGTGAGATGCCTGCTCCCCCTTTGCCTTCTTTCATGATTGTGAACTCCTTGAGGCTTCCTAGAGGCAGAAGAGGAGGTATGCTTCCTGTACAGCCTGTAGAAGCACTAGCCAATTAAACCTCTTTTCTTTATAAATTACCCAGCCTCAAGTATTTCTTTATAGCAATGCAAGAATGGACTACCACACTCACCAACACTTGTTATTTGTTTAATTATTGATTTTTATAGTAGCCATCCTAATGGGTGAGAAGGGATATCTTCTTGTGGTTTTGCTTTGCATTTTGCTAATGACTAGCGACACTAAACACACTTTCATGTATTGGCCATTTGTGTATCTTCTTCAGAGAAATACCTATTCAAGTCATTTGGTCATTTTAAATTGGGTTGTTAGTTTTGTCTTTGTTGTTATCGAGTTTATTAATTGTAATTATTTTTTCTCTTAAAAATATTAATGCTCATTTTAGAAAATTAAATTAAGAATTGAGAAAGCATTGAGACAAATAAAAATGATTCATGTTACAAATAAAGAATATATTTTCTCAATTTATGTTAAGTGTTTATAAAATTTATTTAGTTCATATTCTTTGAGTGCAATATGAAGAAGCTAGGATTCATTACTTAGGAATTAAAAGTAGGCATTACTAAATAAGTCTTGGATAAAAGAGAAAAATTAAATTTAAAGCAAGTCACAGTTTATAAGACTAGTAGGTAACACACTACTACCCAAACTAATTAAATATGTTCAGAGCTATACTTAAAATAAAATTCCTGACTTTAAATATTCTTATTACAAATCCAAAAAAATTTTAGTTAAGCATTCAATAAAATACAAATTTTTGAAAATACAAATGCATAAAAGAGGCTATAATAGCTGGTAAAGAATTATTTCTGGATGTGTCTGTCAGGGTGGTCTGGAAGAGATTAGCATTTGAATCCATAGACTGAGAGAAGATCACCGCCTCCAATGTAAGCAGGCATCATCCATTCTCTCAAGGGTTCTGAATAGAGCCAAAAAGCAAAGGAAGGGGGAATTTGCTCCCTCTGAACTAGTGCATCTGTCCTCTTTTTTGTTTTGTTTTGCTTTTTTTGAGATGGAGTCTTGCTCTGTTGCCCAGGCTGCAGTGCAGTGGCGCGATCTCAGCGCACCGCAACCTCTGCCTCCCAGGTTTAAGCAATTCCCCTGTCTCAGCCTCCCCAGTAGCTGGGACTACATGCGCAAACCACCACACCCAGCTAATTTTTGTATTTTTAGTAGAGGCGGGGTTTCACCATATTGGTCAGTCTGGTCTCAAACTCCTGAGGTCAGGTGATCCACCTGCCTCAGCTTCCCAAAGTGCTGGGATTACAGGCGCTAAGCCACGAGGCCCGGCCCACATCTGTCTTCTGATGTTAGACGTGGGCACTCCTGGTTCTCAGGTCATTGGACTGAATCACACTACTGGCTTTTCATGGTTCACCAGTTGCAGACAGGAAATTGTGCAACTTAGCCTCTATGAGCCAATTTCTACAATACATCAATCTCTTTCTCAAGTATATGTAGATGTAGAGAAAGTGATATATATATGTTCTATACGTATCCTGTTTCTGTGAAGAACCCTAATACAAACATTAATAAATTGTTTTAAAACTCACAAAATAATAAAGAGCAGGTAACCCCCCACCGTGTTTTCAGTTTGCATATTCTAAGGTCATTACTAAGAACATTGGTTTCATTTCTCTGGATGCTGTTCTTTTGTTGGTCCCTTAATTATTCATGACCATTATATCTTCATTTTGGATTATGTATTTTATTTATAAAGTCTCAATTGTTCAAGTGATTTTTTTCTTAATTCTAGTTGGTCTAGTATTAATATTCTTATTTGTTTTATATTTGCATTCATCTGGTGTGTCTTTGTCCACCTCTTCAAAAAATATTTCTGCTTCAATTTGTTTTATATATTTTTTTGAAAATAACTTTTAGCTAGATTTTGTTTTGCTGACCCAATTTACAAATTATTATCTTTTAAAGATGAAATTTGATCAACTTACATTTATCTTAGTTGATGCAGTTGTGTTTCATGCTTTTCTATTGCTTTGTTCTTTACTTATGCTGTTTTTTTGTTTGTTTATTTTAGTGTATTGTATTTTATATTTCTACTGATTTGGAAAATATACATTCTACTGTTAGAGAACATCTTTCATTAAAAGCATGTAAGCCTTTACTTCTCTGTTATAAAAACAATAAAGCCTCAATGCTTCAAATAAGATGAGGAATTCAGCTTGCTTTAAAAAGTTTCTTCTTTTTTCTCTGTCTCCCAGATTATGTTAGCATTATCTCAGATTTTAAAACCAGGATATTACAAGTAGGTTTTTTACTCTGCAATTTCTCTTTCAAAAACCATTTGGACATTTTAAGTATATTTCATAACCACAGAAACAGCAATTATTCACTGGGATACTTTGTTTCATTGGTATTACTATTGTTTACCTCTTTCACCTTCTTCCTGGATATTTTTACTATAACATGGGTAATTCGCTCTTGGAATACTTGCCTATCTCAAAATACGTTTGTCATTTTCTGATGCTATGATGATAAATTGTCCTGGTTTACAAGTCCTGAGCCACATCCTTTCCCCTCTAAACTCTGTGGATCTTATTCCATGATTTTTGGCATGATTATATTGCAGAGAAGCCTGGAGACAAATCCTATAGTTAACCCGGTTTTACTGTCTATGTCTTTTGGGAATTTTCCTTTATCTTTGATAATCTGAAATTTCATCGGGATAAATATAGGTATGTCTTTTCATTTTCTAAGGTAAAAAGACAAAACAAAGCACAACCTGACATACTGAGAGCATCTTTAACCTGAAGTGTCAAGCATTTCTGTGATTTCTTTAATTTTATGCTTGTTCCTCCACTTGCTCTGTTTCTTCACTCTTAATCTTCATCTTCCATGACCTCAACCTTACTGCCTTTATGGATATTCTAGTTTCCATCAAAATCTCTTTTTCCAGCACATTGGAGAAGGTAAAAAGGCTGGGAAGGAAGCCAGGAGAATGGTGAGTGCCATTAGCTGCCTTGCAAATTAACCCTTCCCTGGGGCTGGTGTAGCTTCTTGGCCCCCCAGGGTGCTAAGATGGTGCTCATTGGCTCCAGTGGAATCTCTCTTCATCACTGGCACACGTGGGCCGTCTGCAGACTCCCAGATAGATTTCTCTGTGGCACCTGAGCCCCTGTATCATGGATAAGATCTCCTTTGTGATGAGATTAAGCTGCTGAAATTTGCTTGCTGGAAACAGCCCTCATCGTGGCCCAGCCTTTTTCTTTCTGCAGCCCACGAAGAAGTCTATTCCAGTTTTCTTTCCATCCGGGTTCCAGGGGCTTCTCCTGCCTGCATGTTCTTTTCCACCAATGGCTTCTGCCATTCTAGCTTTCACTTTCTCCTGGAGGTGTTGGCCAGAACATTTCACTTGGAAGGTTTTGGTATGGACATTTCCCTCCTTACTTCCCACAGAACATCCCAGTGAAATATTAATATTTGCAGTTTCTTGACCAGAGATTCCTACAACGGTGATAGGAAGATTGGCAGAGGTCATGTTGTTGATTTTAGATTTGTTTGTTGTTGTTGTTTATTTTAATCACTTAGCTAAGAACTCCAGAAATGGCCTTTGGATATAGCCTCCAAAATATTCCAAATAGCTTCAAGAAACATGAATGGTACTCGCATGCATAGCCTGTGCTCAGAAATAGTCCCAGCAGGAAAGAAAATGGGTTACAGAATGAGTTTGCATTCCCTTTGGCTGGGAACCTCAGCACTGGCCCAGGGCGCCTTCATGAAGCAAGAGCCTTTCCCAGGTCCGGGAGTCCTTGATGATTCTTCTTCTTCTTCTTCTTCTTCTTCTTCTTCTTCTTCTTCTTCTTCTTCTTCTTCTTCTTTCTCCTTCTCCTTCTCCTTCTCCTCCTTCTCCTTCTTCTTCTCCTCCTCCTTCTCCTCCTCCTCCTCCTCCTCCTCCTCCTCCTCCTCCTCCTTCTCCTCCTCCTCCTCCTCCTCCTCCTCCTTCCTCTTATTCCTCTTTTTCTTCTCCGGCTTCTCCTCCTCCTCCCTTCTCCCTTCTCTTCTTCTTCTTCTTCTTTTTTTTCTGGAGACCAAGTCTTGCTCTGTCGCCAGGCTGGAGTGCAGTGGTGCTATCTTGGCTCACTGCAACCTCGCCTCCCGGGTTCAAGCGATTGTCCTGCCTCAGCCTCCTGAGTAGCTGGGAACACAGATGTGTGCCACCATGCCCAACTAATTTTTATATTTTTAGTAAAGATGGGATTTCACCATGTTGGCCAGGATGGTCTTGATCTCTTGACCTCATGATCCACCCGTCTCGGGCTCCCAAAGTGCCAGCATTACAGGCGTGAGCCACCGTGCCCAGCCAGTTCTCTGTTCTTTTAGACACCTCTGGGATCACACTGTGAGAAGCAAAATCTTAAGAGACTGTCATGTATTCCTTAATTCACATGGGGATGAAAGGGCTGGCGCCCAAGCTCCAGCTCTCAAATCCCGCTTTTGATTCCCCCACCTCATTCTCCACCTCAGCCACACTCTCTTATGAAGGATTTAACAAGTTTGGCCCCAAATCCACGTGGTGAAGTGCTTCTCTTCTGCCCATCTACTGAGCTTTCTGCTGTTGATGGATAATTTCTCTTGGATGTCTTAATTGACCCCTTCTCCTTTTTGTCTGCGTTTTACACATGGGTCTCCAACCATTGCACCAAGAGATGAAGATTCACCTGGGATGACTAAATTCCACTGTAGAATCTAGAAACCCTCTCACAGCTCCTGTCTTTCCAACAGGTATTACAGTTTACAGCTGTGTCCTACCTCCTAGACTTGCAAAACTGGTGTCTGTTTTTGTTTTTTGTGTTTTTTTGGAGATGGAGTCTTGCTCTGTCACCAGGCTGGAGTGCAGTGGCACCATCTTGGCTCACTGCAACCTCCACCTCCCAGGTTTAAGCCACTCCCCTGCCTCAGCCCCTCAGCCTCCCGGGTAGCTAAGACAGCAGGCACGCGCCACCATGCCCAGATAATTTTTTGTATTTTAGTAGAGATGGGGTTTCACCATGTTGGCCAGGATGGTCTCGATCTCCTGACCTTGTGATCCACCCATCTCAGCCTCCCAAAGTGCTGGGATTACAGGCGTGAGCCACCGCGCCCGGCCTGGTATCTGGTTTATATGAACGAAAGGTCTGGCTGGAATAGCAAATGTCTGCAAGGGAGGCTGGCCTAGATATCACCAGGGCCTGGAACACTTCTCACATTCTTTCCTCCAGTAACCTCCAGTTGTCTAAGAGGATTATGACTCTTCTTTCTCTCTTGTCCTCAGAATGTCTCTCTGGCCTCCTCTCCTCCCAGGGACCCAATTTGGAACTGAAACCCTGAGGTGAGATAATTGAGGTGAGATAATTGCAATAATGGAACAATTCTTACCAAGTCACTGTGGTAACTCAGTGACTACCCCTTTTGTGTTGATGCTACACAAGGCTAAGTTCTGAATCTATAGCTATTTGTGGTACTATTTCTTTAAAAACCTAGATATCAACAAAAGAAACTACATTAATCCAATGTGGCAATCAGGTGCCGTGAACTATCCTAGTACTTTAATTCTAAAAGCTGAACCTTCTTGGCAAAAGAAAATGATAGAATTTCTCTTCCCAAGACATTTCATTTAGCCACCTCTATTTGTCTTCTATTTTCTTCCAAGATTTCCCACTACCAAGCATAGTAGTTTTTCTCTGAACCACTCGCCATAGCCTAAGGTAGTCTAATTAAAGCAATGGATCATTCACGCTGCTTTTCAGTAATCCTACAGTGACTTAATGAACAGAGTGCAGCAATTCAACACATGGATTCTTACTCATTGCATCCTAATTGTATGTAAGTACCACACAATTCTATTGAGACTCACAGACATTTCTTTCTTCTCCTCTTCAATGAAAAAGCAAACATTAATTGAGTCATACCACGATTTGGGAAATAAACATTTCATGTAAATTGAAAAAAATGCTTCTCTACTTGTAATATACACCATTTTTGTTTCTTTGAATTTTCTTAATTTTCTACAATGAGCACGTACTAGTTTTGTGAAGAGAAAAAAATAAAAAATTTTTTTTTAATCTTTAGGTCCAGAGTCTGCCTATTGAAAATAGTATTGTGGTACCTTTATCTTTAGAGATAAATGTCTTTACTTTTGATAGAAAAGATGAGAAGTGTTTCAACAAAAGAAATAGTACATTATGGTTTCAAACCTCAAAGCGTGGTGACAACCTGGGATGTTAATGAAGGAAACCTGAATTCCGAGATCTATTTGCTAAAGGGAGGCTGGAAGTCTTGGAAGAAGATTCTGATTGTGTAATCGAGTTATTAATATCAGAAATGCTTTTCCATAGGCCTTTACTTTGAATTCATTTTTTGAATGAGATAGCTGGTCTTTAAAAACAACTTACTTTTTACTGCTACAGCACTACACGTGTACGGTAAAAATAATTCAAATGGTAAAAAGAAAGAGGTACTGTGAAAAAAATGAAAAACTCCTGACATCCCAATTATGCAGTCCTCAGAGATAATGATCATTTCTTGTGCCCCTTTTTAGAAATTTTCTCTGGGTGTATACTCCCTCTATGTCTCTATTCCTTTAAATCTATATTCTATTGCTTTATATCTCCATATCTATATATTAATATGTAGGTATTACAGTTGCTATACACTTACACCATTAAAACAGTTATTTGACTTTTTATATTTCACATTCTGGGGCTTCCAGCTGGCACCGTGACTCCAAGCATCCCTCTGCTGGGACATGAGAGACAAGGCATCAGTCAGGATGACAGAACTTGACTGATGCATGTGCCCGAGCCACACTAGTGATCTTTGAGTGCAGGCTGGAGTCCAGGTCATCTGGCTGGGCCTCCTTATTCATGGCAATCTCTGGGCAGAGATCTTAGGAAATTCTCCTCCCTTCTCAAGACTCAGCCATCTCATTGGTAATATGAAGGATTGGGAATACCCGAGATACAGTCTAACGTTCTCTTGTCTGTGATGTCATAACTGTGGCACTTGGGGACACTTCCAAACGACCAATATTCCGCAAAGATCCATATCACGTTCTTCAAGACCCGTGCCTGTCAGAGCTGTCAGACACTGGCTGGGGCCCTGCAAACATGCACGTTTTCTCATAGCTTTGCCTGGTGCTTTGAATTCCTGCCACACTCATTGGGTAGCTGTAGCTCACTGATGTGCATTTAACTGGCAGGGAGTGGGAGACAGAAACAGAGGAATGGGAGAGTGGAGTCTTGTGAGAATCAAATGTATTTACTAAATACTGTCTATACTTCTGCAATTTGCCACACAAGTACAGGGTGAAAATCTGAGGACAGCAAGATGAGTCCTTAGACCATGTGCTCAAAGAGGTCTAAGTTCAGGTGGGGAAAGAGAAACGTACACAGATAAACTGGAACGCAGCACTGACAACGTCAGATGAAAACGGGGAAGCTCTGCAGAGAAGGGGGACCTTGGGCTAAGAAATGGAGGCCAAAGTGGGGTCCACCAGGTTCAGGAGGTAGAAAGCACTCCAGGAAGCAGTGAAGTGGAGTAGCAAGGCACAGGGACATATATGACGGTGGCATGTTCAGGGGATGACAAGCTATTCTGGATGCCTGGTGTGTAGGGTGCCCACGGGGAAGGACCAGGTGAATGCGTCTAGAAAAGTAGGCAGAGCTCCGACGATACAGGGTTTGGATAATGAGCTAAATAAAAAGTGTAGATTTTTCTCTGAATAGCAGCAACTCCCAACCCTACCACATCCAATAGCCCTTTTTATAACAAGTATTTTGTAATGTCATCTATATATCCTGAAATGAAATTCATATTACCGTATATCCTACCTACATACACAGTGAAAAATTAAATGAAAAATGAAAATCACTATAATGGCCTGACATGAAGAACATCAAAGGAAAATATGTATTTCATGTAAATGCTTGAATCTGACTCAAAAAAAAGAGAAAACGTACTGAAGTGGTTGGATGTTTATGACTATACACAGAAGCACCAAGATGTGACAGCTACAAATACAAACAATACAGGGACATGGAACTAGCGAGTCACGGACCTTGTCATTTGACGTGATTTTCTGAAATGTTAACTTTGGAGAAATGCTGAACACAAAAAGTACAATCATCTCTTGATTCACTTAGTATTTTCACTTTTAGATCATTGAATATATTAGAAATGATGCAAAAATACTTTGTGTGTCTATGCAAATTGGAATTCATTCTAGGTTTATACAATTATAAAAAGCATTTTCAATTATAGGCATGTTTAATAAAACATTCAGAGTCACATTAAGAGTGGGACAGTTTCTTCTTTGAAAGGATAGTTTTGTGTGCGTCTGGATGACCTAGACATATATGTTTGGTTGCAAAGGTCAGGGACGTGGAAGTGGCTGTGAAGATGAGGCACTGCCACATGGCCATGGGAGTTGCAGCTGCAGGTGTCCAGCAAGGGAATTCCTGAGAAGCCCATAAAAGTGCCCTAGAGAAAGAGTCAGTCTGAAGCCACTGCTGTGGTCAGAGGAAACCAACAACAGATTATGTCAATTGTATCTTGTATCAGAACCAGTCACGTAAGGGTTCTCTTGACTCTTAAGTCTCACCTTTGGCCCTGCTTCAACTCTGGGAAGCCAGAAGCAGCCTAGTGAGTAGGGAAAAAGAAATAGAAAGTTTTGTTGAGGCCTGGCGCGGTGGCTCAAGCCTGTAATCCCAGCACTTTGGGAGGCTGAGGCGGGCGGATCACAAGGTCAGGAGTTTGAGACCAGCCTGGCCAATATAGTGAAACCCCGTCTCTACTAAAAATACAAAAATTAGCCGGGAGTGGTGGCGGACACCTGTAGTCCCAGCTACTCGGGAGGCTGAGGCAGGAGAATCACTTGAACCCAGGAGGCAGAGGTTGTAGTGAGCTGAGATCGGGCCACTGCACTCCAACCTGGGAGACAGAGCGAGACTCCATTTCAAAAAAAAAAAAAAAAAAAGAAATTTTAGTTGAAGCGTTAGAAAAATTCATTGTTCACTTGGGGAAAAAAACCTAAAGTGTTAGACCACTTCATCACACTGTACATAAAATTAACTCCAAGAGGATTAAACATCTACAGCTAAAAAACAAAATTGTAAAGAACCAATAGAATATATTGTTAAACATCTTTAGAATCATGAGTTAGGTAAGACCTTCTTAGAAGAAGAGAATCAATTCTTTAGAAAAATCTGAAAAAATGAATGGGCAGTTCCCCAGAGAAGAAATACAAACACTCCAAAATCATGAACAGATACTTGACTCAACTTCACCAGTAACTGGGGAAACGCAAATCACATCAAGTATCTATTACCAGAGTGGCAGCATACCGAATTGATAATATTCAGTGTTGTCAAGGAATTTGGTAGTATCTATCAACATTTTAAAAGTGTGTACCATAAATCTGGCTAGTCTATCCGTAGAGATCTATCCTTGGGAATAAGTATACACAAAGTGTGTGCAAAAATTTTTACTATGGCATTGTTTTAATTGTGAAAACATGAAACATTGCATATGTTTATCAATAGGAGTGTGCTTGAATGGATTATGGTGCCTCCGTGCTGTAGGGTAATCTGTGCAAGTTAAAGAAAAATGACATGAATTTATACATATTGACATGAGGAAAAACCACTCCATGACACATTAAGTATGGAAAGAAATTTCACACACTATGAATAAATGATCCCATTTATATAAAGAGTAAAAATTATGCACACACACACACACGCGCGCGCGCACACACACACACGTATATATACACACAAAAATACATGAATATGTATGCATCCCCCCATACACACACACAAACACATGCACATAAAATTGAGGAAATTAACTGGGAAATATATACAATGAATAGTTTAAAAAGGTTTACTTCTATGCTAGAAAATAAGATTGGACCATGATGAGGACCTTTACTTTGTGCTCTTTCTGTACATTTATTTTTTAAGTGTTATGTGAGAACATGCTGATATATTTCTGGTGCAGATTTTTACCAAGCGTTTAAAACTTGGCAATCACAGATTTTATGTGGAAGCTATACTGACTTCAGGAACACCACACTCTTGGTTTTACTGTCCTCATTGGCTGCCCCTTCTTTGGGTTGTACAGTGTCCTCCTCATCTCACTGACCTCTAAATATTAGAGTGCCCCAGGGCCCAGTCTTGCAAGCTATGCTTTCTCAGCCAACAGTTATTTCCTACACATTGACAATCAATTCCATGACTTTTTGGCAGGTTAAATTTTAGCTCCAACCTCCAGCTTTGCCGCTTTGCCCTGACTTGCGGAGTCTTATAAACAATTGGGTACTCAATATCTGCAATGAGATATCTGAGAATATCTACACCTTAACTTCTCAAAAACACAACTACTTGTTTAGCATTTTTTCTTCAAACCTGCTCCTCCCACAGTCTTCCCCACTCAGGAAATGGCATCTCCATTCAAGTTGATTGGACAAAAATCCTTAGGGCCATTATTTACTTTACAACTAGACCCAAATAGAGCTGCTTCTCACTGCTCCAATTGCTTTGACTCTAGTCCAAGCCACATCATCTCTCACCTTGACTATTAGAATAGCTTCCAAAAAACCCATCTTTGTCCTTCCATTCCTGCCTAGTCTGCAGTCCATTTTTCACTCTGCAGTCAAGGAATCCTTCTAAAATGTGAATTAGAGCCAGGCTGAGTGGCACATGCCTGTAATCCCAGTGCTTTGGGAGCTGGAGGTGGGAGCATGGCTTGAGGCCAGGAGTTTGAGGCCAGCCTGGACAACATAGTGAGACCACGTCTCTAAAAAAAATTAAAAATAGATAAATAAAAGCTGAATTAGGGCCTGGCACAGTGGCTCATGCCTGTAATCCCAGCACTTTGGGAGGCTGAGGTGGGCAGATCACGAGGTCAGGAGATCGAAACCATCCTGGCTAACATGGTGAAACCCCGTCTCTGCTAAAAATACAAAAAATTAGCCAGGCATGGTGGCACATGCCTGTAATCCCAGCTACTCGGGAGGCTGAGGCAGGAGAATCGCTTGAACCCGGGAGGCAGAGGTTGCAGTGAGCCGAGACTGCACTCCAGCCTGTGTGACACAGCGAAACTCCGTCTCAAAAAAAAAAAAAGCTGAACTAGGTCATGTATTATGCCACTTTTCTACTCAAAACCCTGCAATTACTTTACATTACAATAACAATTTCACATCACACTAACAATTTCAAATCCCTTGTCACAGCTGATCACATCTACCAAGGTCCATTCCCCCCAAGGGAGCTCCCCCATCGACTTCAGCTTCCACCACTCTCCTCTTACTTATTACCTGTGAGTCCACCTGCACTGGCAAACTAGCTGGTCCTCATGTACCCTAGACAGTATGCTGTCTTAGCACACCTGTTCTGCTCTTGGCCTGACGCTTTTTCCCCAGATATTTGCATGCATCCTTTTCTTGCTTCATTCAAGAGTTTGCTCTAAATTCAACTCCTCAGAGTGCATTTTAACACCCTCATAACTACTAAACTATCCCCCATCCTTCTGTTTGCCTATCCTCCACATAAGGGGCTTTCCTCATATGTATGGCCATTCTTGATGGCATGGTCAAGATAAAGAGTGGGAGGAAAGAAAGTCACGTGGAAGCTCTAAACCCATGCTGGTGTGGTGGGGCTCGTCAACTCTGAGCTTCACTTTAAGATATTTTGGGTGTGCCACTGGTCGGGCTGCCTTGATGTCAGTATTTTCAGATCTGTTCCTTTGGTCTGAGCACATTCCCCAGAGAGGCATCTTGCCTGTTAGGTTAAGGTCTGACTGCCGGTTTTCTGAGAGCAAAGACAAGACATGAGGCTGGGAAGAGGTGTCTTGGGAGCCGGCATTCTGTATGCCAGCAGTCTACTTAATTTCCCTGATTTTGATAAGATCCAAAGGCTCTCAACTGTACTCCCAGTCCAGAGAACCTGTTTTTACAGTCTCTAGGGGAAAAAAAAACCTTCAGAAATCTAGGAGAGAGGATGAGGGAGCAGCAGTGAGGGGCAGTTGCCTCATGTATAGAGTAAGGAGTCGGGAGATGTAGGTGCTTCCCAAACAACTTGTGTGATTCTCCTTAATTTAGCAGCTTTCTATGCCCCATGAGCCAGAGATTTAGAGATTTAGTGCTGACAGTTCTCAAGCATTTTGAGGATTCTGAGTGTAAATTGGGTTGAACTCTCAGGAGAGCCCCCACTGAGGTATATGGATAAGAATGCTCTTCTAGACAAAGGCAGTTGCTGAACCCACAATGGCTTTGAATGAATTAGCAAAGGCACCCCTTCTTCAGAGCAAACATAGCCCCATGTCAGGGTGCATGCTTGGCTGGAGAAATGGGTGGCCAGGATTTCAGCTCCAACTCAGCCTTCAGAGTGAGCACCTTTTTGCCATGACCAAGCCACACATAGCTGTGGGCTCTCAGCTTCCTCCACGACTGGCCTGTTTACACCTAATCTGTTTCCTTGCATCCATTTTCAAGAAATGTGTTACTGTTGTCTTCTCCCATATTCTCAATGTTCTTGTGGATTTAAGTGCTCTTTGTAAATGTCTTTTTTTTAATGGGATTTTAGCAGGGTTTTGGGAAATAATAAAATTAAATGAATGAATTTAATCTATTAACTCAGAACGGTGCTCCCTCTTCTGAACTCCTGCCTTTTTCCATGTTGTCCTATATCCTGTTTGTTCGTCGTTATGTGGAAGACATTTGTGTTTGTTCCATACACAATTTGGCCATTTTTTGACAGAATGGTCAAAAAATGGTCTCATCTTGGTCCCTTACTTCAAGCCAAGATGAAGGAATAAGTGGAAATTTATGCTTCTAGCTATTAAAAGGAATGCTCCAATGACCATCTTTGAAGCTGTCTATTTTAGTGCACTTTAGCCTTCACCTATTCTTTTAATAAGAGAATTAAATATATTTATACGTTTTTGGTGTAAATTTCACACCAAACTTAATGTTGTTACCTTAGATTTGCTTTCCCTTTCTTTTATTCCCCTCTCCCCCTTTTTATTCTGTTATATATTCTGTACACTTTAATTTCCCTAAAGACTTTTTACTTAGAATGGTTTTTGATATGTGCACTGGTTTTAAATTCTATATTTAGGTGTTAATATTAACCTGCAATTTATTTATATGATAATTTTCTTTTTCTTTTTATTAATTAACTGGAAATGCTTTTGATACATTTTATAGAAAGATTATATATGAGGTTTATTTCAGAATTATTTAATATGGAATAGTACTTCTTTTGCCTTGATGATTATATATCATTTAATATTGTGAAGGTGAGGTCTGAAGTCTGATCTTTTTTTCTTTAGAATTAACTTAGGTGAAATTTTTCCTATTGTTGAGACAGAACAGGGAGCTCTCTTAGCAACCTGTGACCCACCCCCAACCCTTGGCAAGCATGGAAATAAAGAAAAATCTTGAGTTTTGTCAAGGGAAATTCCAGGCACATAGGTAGGCCTGAGAAGTAAATAAGCAACTTAATAAGTAAGAAGGTAATAGCAGCCTAAAACAATAGCCAAGGAAGCTAGACTCAGGAGACTCATTCCCTATAGAAACTAAAGATAGCATCTTAACATATGTTTCATATCTTAAGACATACATACATTCTTCAGAAACCCAGACCCCCACCAAACGAATCGGCTGGCACAGACCTCAAATGAGGGGGTAGCTGAGGACTGAACCTTGACTGCCATGTTTTGTTCTAAATTTCTTCCTGAGGGGCCTAGAGGAGGTCACGTTCATGAGCCAGAGCTAGCATTCTTTTCTGACAACCCAAAATTTTTAGACAAAGCTTCACCTCCTTAAGCAATCACAAAGCAGAAAAGCTTTGAATCCACCTATGACTCATGGCCCCTGCTTTGAGATGTCCTGCCTTTTAAACTCAAACCAATATAGAGCCTCCATTACTGATTTATGACTTTTCCTGTAGCTTCCACCTTCCCACCATTAAAAACCCTTACCTGTAAGCCATTGGAGAGGTCAGGGCTGAAGCAAGAGCTGCCGGAGTCTCCATACTTGGTGACCTGCAAAGAAACACCCTAGTTTCTCCTGCTGCAAATCTCAGTGTGGATGTTTGCCTTACTGCACCGGCCAGTGGACCCCAATTTGGTTTAATAACATGGTGAAGTAGACTTTGTATTGCATTTATATGTAAGATATGTGTGTGTGTGTGTGTGTGTGTGTATGCCTTGCTGAATTCTTTCTTTAACTTTGAAAATCTAAATTTTACTATGCTAGGTTGAAGTCTCTTTTCATCTATGTATGGAATGGAAATACTGACGACCAACAAAATAAAAAAGGTGCACAGACACAGAAGTAATCAGGGAAACTCAAAGCATCTGTAACAAGATACTTTATTAAAATTGTCAAGCATTTTTACTGAAGTCTAGTGTGTATACAGAGAAGTACACATAATTGTACAACTTGATGAATTTCCACAAACTGAACCCCTGTGTGTAACCAGCTGCCAGACCAAGAGCAGAACTGTGCCAGCTCCCAGGAATCCTCCCCTGTGCTTCTGTCCAGCTATTGCCTACCCGCCCAGCAACCGGGATCCTGACTTGTAAAAGCCTAGTTTAATTTCGAATTTGGCAAACAATTTAAAGTTTTGATGATACGCAAGTGATAATAAGATTGAGGGAAGAGTATATAAATGCTCTTTATATTTATATATAAATTTTTGCAGATGTTTGGAGAACAGCTAGGCAATGCCCATATTCTTAATTTTTTTTTTAAGATGGAGTCTCGGCCGGGCGCGGTGGCTTACGCCTGTAATTCCAGCACTTTGGGAGGCCGAGGCGGGCGGATCACAAGGTCAGGAGATCGAGACCATCCTGGCTAACAGTGAAACCCCGTCTCTACTAAAAACATGCAAAAAAATTAGCAAGGCGTGGTGGCGAGCACCTGTAGTCCCAGCTACTTGGGAGACTGAGGCAGGAGAATGGCAGGAACCCGGGAGGCGGAGCTTGCAGTGAGCCGAGATCTTGCCACTGCACTCCAGCCTGGGCGACACAGCGAGACTCTGTCTCAAAAAAAAAAAAAAGATGGAGTCTCACTCTGTTGCCCAGGCTGAAGTGCAGTGGCATGGTTTTGGCTCACCACAACCTCTGCCTCCCGGGTTCAAGCGATTCTTGTGCCTCAGCCTCCTGAGTGGCTGGGATTACAGGCATGTGCTACCATGCCCGGTTAATTTTTGTATTTTTAGTAGAGACCCGGTTTTGCCATGGTTGGCCAGGCTGGTCTCGAACCCCTGACCTCAGGTGATCCACCCGCCTTGGCCTCCCAAAGTGCTCGGATTACAGGCGTGAGCCACCATGCCTGGCTCATATTCTTAATTTCTTCAGTTTTCCTTTCAGTTCATTCATTTCTTACTCTCCTTGTCCTCTTTAATATAGGTTTAATTGTTTCCTCTTACCTAATTATGATTCATCCAACCAACATTTGCCATTGTACTTCCTCAGAAAACAGCCTTGCTCTTAGAGATGACTATGAATGTTTTGGCCTCTGGTGTCTCTCAGACTCCTCAATTCCATGCCAGCTGCCAAATATACTTTGGCTTAAAATAGCTCTTTCAATGCCACCTTGTCCTTCCAGTCATCCTCAATTCCTTTTATTATTTCCCTAATGAAAATTGAAATTTCTGCCAATTGCAAATATAATTAAGGCTTCTCACAAATGAAATAGAATGGGAATGATGTCTATGAAGCATCTACTACAGCATCTACACATAGCATGTTGTTTGAAATGTTCGTTTCCTTTCCTTTCTTCCTTTTCCTTTTATTCAGAAAGCCTCATTTACCCTCAAAACAGCTGTATACAGCATGAAAACCACTCTGAAGCACTTGCACCGTGTCTAAAGAATCCTTTTCTCTTTCAGAGAAATGTTTACTGGTGCGCCAATTTTTTTAAAGTAATATTTTTGCTTATTCTTTTAACAGTGATAAACGCCATCTGTAAACTTGGAGTTTCCTACAGACTAATTATATTGGGGTGTTTTCCAATTAGTAAAATCCTCATGGTGTTTTATACTCTGGGACAAGAATAGTATAGACAAGAAATGAACCTGCAGGGACTGAAAGCAAGCAACATGAAACATTTAGACACAGGACACAGCGTACAGCACTCACATGCGTGGAACACACAATTATATACATAGAAGTCAGAACAGGCTTCCCGTACAGAGCCTCCTGGGCTACACCCAGCATTTAAATGTAGTGGCATTTAGCCTCATTCTTCCCATTTCCGTATTCCTCTGATATGGCTTCCCTGCGGGATGCTGTGACTTAATTTGTCTGACAACCAAAATTTTGCTACGGTGCCCCCAAAAAAATATTTACTCTGTTAGTGGCCTAATTTTCTGGGATCTAGAGAAGTAGGCAAGAAGACTAAAAAACTGACATAATTCTTCAAAACTGAGCTGCAAAAGGATTTAAAGAAATAGTTGTGGATTCCAGGAGGATCATTAGTCGCTCAGACACCAAAATAAAATACCATCTTGCACTCAGAGCAGGCTGTTTTCTTTCTGTAGGTTGAGGAGACATGCTGAATATCCATGCAAAGACTTACACTTTGAGGTGTCTACTTATTTTCTGGTTGAAATGGATTTGTACTAAACTCCTTCATCTGCCTCTTGTTGTAGTATTCCATGTGACTTTTAATTTATGTATTTGCTTATTTATTTATTACCTAAAGCTTGGAAAATAATCTGCAAATAAATATCCCTTTTAGAGATCAATTCCCTAACTCGGGTTTCATTAGCACCTCTGTCCCCCATTTTCTTCGCAGGAATGCAAGACTTTATATGACAAAGTTAGTAACTGACAAGTTCTTGGTCTTTCAGTTTTAACAGGCTTTATTTGTTTTACCATCATCACTAATGTCAATTGAACGCCTTCTTGGCTCTCAATCTTCTGAGCCTCTCAGACACTTGGTGACTTTACAGATAGTAGTAGTACTCTATGACTATTTAGAATGTAAGGGAAATTAGAAGCTCAGCTTGGAAACAACTCTTTTTGTTTTTCCAACTTCTCTCCTGCATTTTCCTTTCTTTCTAACCACAGTCCTGATCTGCCGCTCTATTCCAGGGCATCTGTTTTTCTATCACTAAATTGGCTGCTCAGGAACCTTGTTCATTTCCTTGTTTTCTTTGATCACTGTATCCTGATATAGTACATACAAACTTGTGATCTCCAAACTTCTATTTTCAGCTGTTTCTGGGATATTACCATTCAAATGTTCCCATTCTCTCACTTCAAAATAAGCACACCTGAAACTCAACTGCTTCTCTCCTGTCTCCTAAAACCAGCTTCTTGTTCCCATTTCCAGCATTATTCTCATTAAATTTCCCAAAAGACTGGTGATCTGAACTGGAATCAGAAAGGGACTGAGTATTTATTTTCTTTTTCATTGGTTGGAACAAGAGATTATTAGTTTCTTGAAGGTAGGAATTACTTTTTATGACGTGTATCCCTACAGTGCCTTGTAAAGTTATCTCAGTGAATACCTGTTAAGCGGGTGATAGATTAAAATGCTGTGCTAAGTGAGGCAAAACATTATGCTCCCCAATTGCAATCATCCGTTAGCTAAAATCAGTAAGATAATGTGAATATATAAAGACCTACCCGTGCCGGGCGTGGTGCCTCACGCCTGTAATCCCAGCACTTTGGGAGGCCAAGGTGGGCAGATCACGAGGTCAGGAGATTGAGACCATCCTGGCCAACGTGGTGAAACCTCATCTCTACTAAAAGTACAAAAATTAGCTGGGCATGGTGGCGCATGCCTGTAATCCCAGCTACGCGGGAGGCTAAAGCAGAGAGTCGCTTGAACCAGGGAGTCGGACGTTGCAGTGAGCCAAGATGAAGCCACTGCACTCCAGGCTGGTGACAGAGTGAGACTCCATCTTAAAAAAAAAAAAAAAAAAGGCCGGGCGCGGTGGCTCAAGCCTGTAATCCCAGCACTTTGGGAGGCCGAGGTGGGCGGATCACGAGGTCAGGAGATCGAGACCATCCTGGCTAACACGGTGAAACCCCGTCTCTACTAAAAAAATACAAAAAACTAGCCGGGCGAGGTGGCGGGCGCCTGTAGTCCCAGCTATTCGGGAGGCTGAGGCAGGAGAATGGCGGGAACCCGGGAGGCGGAGCTTGCAGTGAGCTGAGATCCGGCCACTGCACTCCAGCCTGGGCGACAGAGCAAGACTCCGTCTCAAAAAAAAAAAAAAAAAAAAAAAAAGACCTACTCATTTCTGCTACTACCAAAATAATTCCATGTACCTGCCTTACTAATGGTGGGTGGGTGGCAAACTTCCTGGTTTCTAATTACTAGCTTTGGTCCTGTTTAACCAAACTTGTTGGGTGGACAGAAATGGAAATAAATTAAGTTTTATTAACCTAATTGTAACTGGCTCTTTGGGAGTAAAAAAATAAAAAATTAACAAATTAACCCTAAGACTATCTTCAGTCATGAGATGAACATAATAGTACCGGAAGCTACCAAGAACAAAATAAAACAAAGCAAAACAAAAACCAACAGCCCTCATTTCAAAAGTGTTTAAACTTCCTTATAAATGTAATGATTCTGTGTGCATAATTACTTTGTGCAATGCACCATTAATGGGACTGTGTATAGCCTAAATTCTTCAAAGGCGTTTTTTTCTGAGATGGAATAGATCTTCAGAGATTGTACCCTATAATGATACATGAACTTTTTACTTTGATGCAAGAAAAACATCAGGAGAGGCTTGCTGAGGGGTGCCTGGGAATTAACACCCTCTCCTTTAAGAATTACCCTGGAGTCCTAAATAATTAGTCAACTATGCATGTTTTTCTCTAGCTTTACAAACTAACTATATTGCCATATAAGATTAGAAGGTAGGCAGGCAGGATTAAGGGCTTTGCTATTAGATGACAATGACTTGAATACCTCCGATGCCTTTGTTAGAAGGAGCCATGGCTCCCTTGTGTGAAGTCCTTAATGGAAGTGATCAAATGTGAACTGCTTGGGAAAATGACTGCCTTTTCAAATGATTGTTGTAAAACCTGTTGGCGATATTCCTGTTTATTGTATTTTCTTCTTCTAAGCCCAGAATTAACAATTAAATGTGTTTTACTGGCTATCATCTAACATTTTTTTCATTAAAAGAAGTTCTGTCTCTAACAATAATAAAAAATCTGTAAATGAATCTACTTTATGAAAACAGCTTGGTGTTAAGGCTATTTTTACCAGGTAGTTCTTCTGTGTAGATCTATGTTATTCATTCATTTAATTATTTGTTGCCAAAATTTTTATTATTCAGCAATTATCAAGCACCCACAAAACAAAGAACAATGCTTGTGCTAAGTTGGGGGAGCGGGCTTTAAAACAATACATAAGAAAGTATACAAGGAGTTCAGAATGTAATAGCATAGCAAATTAGTACATGTAGCAGGTCACCAAAATGCAGAGTATTAGAAATCTCACTCCCGCCACCACCCACCTAACTTACAGCAGTTTACTCCATCCACATCAGCCGCAGCCACACTGTACATGATGGAAGTTTTTCACTTCCCCAGACTACCTGGCACCTGCATCTCGGCCTCATTTTGAGCCTTGAAGAGCATTGTTCTAAGTCTTTGTCTCTAAGTGTACATGCCCTCGTTCTTCTCTCTCATACTCTTCACCCATGGATAGATCTTACAGATGGGTCTTTCTAATAAAGCACCTTTACTGCCGCACATCTGACAGGCTTCGTTTATAATGGGTCCACCTACCCTTCCATTGCACAGAATGGGGTTTAACAGCTCATTGTACTCTTTACCCACAGCACCATTTCATAGCAACTATGACCCCTCCCACTGCTTTTAGCATTCCTGATCACCACCATGACACCCTCTGGAATGCCAAGTATAGCAAAACACAAATGCAAACAGGAAAAGAATTCAGGGGAGACAATCTGAGTCGAAGACCTGGCTGGTTTTCCTCCTGACAACTGTGCCTAACCCACTGTTTCTGAAATCAAGAAAACTACTACTAGGGAAAATATAACTTCATGGAAAGCATAAGATGTATCAAATTTGCAGCATTCTACCTTCGGCTGTCAGCACCATGGGATTCTGTCCTTTTTTCTACAGCTTTCTCCAGGGCTCCTCCACAAAGAGCCCAATGTGAAACCCCAACACCCCATTCCAACTTCCCACACCAAGCACGTGAAAGGAAGAAATAATTGGGCACATGGGAGAGAAAGATGGGACTTTGGCCAGCACTGCACTCAGTTCTACTGCCAGTGGTGATTGAAAGGATATGGGGTGGAAAACTGTTAATGAATCTTCTTGCCAGCTTAAGAGTGGCTTAAAGTGCATCAAAGCAGCCCACTGAGACATCCCAGCACTGGGGGAAATGTGAGGGGATGGGAGTAGAGGTGATTTCTTCTCCATCAAGGACGTTTAATGTGAACTTAACAAAGTAATCAGGATTCACTTTCCCACCCTACACCATGCCCAGATCCGCCAGGTTTAATTCTCCTACCCTTAGTAGTTTTGAGCCCTAGGTCCTAAATTCTTGGCTCCTTGCTTCACATATGATCTGGACCTTTACAGCTTTGTTGCTGTTTCTGTCTTTCCTCCAGCTTTTGTAGTCTGTGTTGTTTCTACTGTTTCTGAGTCTTCTGGCACTAGAGTCTTTGAACTCATGCTGTCTCAGGGTGGACTCCCAGCCCTGGCTCCTTCTTCCCCAGATCCTCTTGCCCCTTCTCCCCATCGGGGTTAGGAGATTCAGACAGACAGACAGCAGGGAATAAGGAGCTTGTCATTTAAAAGTGTGAGATTAGAATTGTCAAATCAAGGCAATGCTAGGCCAAGATGAACTAAGATGCTTTAGTTTTTGCAACAGTGAGAAACAGCTCCAAGAAATCTGGATGGCTTACAATGAGAACAGTATTTCTTGCTAAAGATACATGAGGGTTGTAGATGTCTGGCACCCAGGTTGAACAAAAAGTTTCCATAGGAGAACTGCTGTTTTCATGGCAGAGGGCAGGAATGCAGAAGACCCTGGGCTATCTTTACATCACATTTGCCATGTGATGTGAAGCTTCTGGTAAAATAAAACTTATGTCATGGACATTTATAACCCACTGGCTAAAGCACAGTGGGCCAAGTCCATCAATGAGGTGATCTCATGTGCTCCTTCCCTAGCATATGGACAGATCACCACACAGGGTGGGGATATATAATCCTACTATAGAGAAAGAGCAAATACTTGGAAACAATATTATGGGAAACAGAGTTCAAGCATGAAAGATCTATGCTCAAAAATGCTGTCCCTAGGAATTGCTTTTTCTGTGTTTCAGGCAGCCTCTTTCATACAGTTTCAAAATGGCCTCAGGAAGCTCCAGGCTTCCAGTTCACTGACTCAGCAACCCCAGTGGAAAGAAAAATGCTTATTTACCAATAGCTCTAAAACTATCCTCAGGTTGACGTTCTGATCATCTGACTTGATTCACGTACCCAGCACTGGTTCATCTGTCAAGAGGGATGTGATAGTTGCATAGGCCAGAGCCATGTGTTCACACTTAGAAATGAGAGCAAAGTCAGTAATGCCTGGAAACACGTGCATTGGGACTATGGATGAGTTCTCCCAAGAGAATTCAAGGTGCTTTTTCCAGAAGGAAATGCCAAAAGTCCCACAAGGCCATTAGGGGATAATTGGTTGGTTGAGTTAAATTTACTCTTGCTAGGCAAGGGAAAACACTCACAAATGCAGTCTCATCAATAAGGAAAGTATGCAGGATTTTTACAGGACTAGCACTGAGGAGGTCAGGTAGAACTCCAATGATGTCAGAGTGGGATTTTGGAAGTGGAGAATGAGTGGGCAGGTGGAAGGAGCTTTCAGAAGGTTGATAGTGAAAGACAGTGTGGGGATTGCTCAAATACCTAAAGAGAGAAATACCATTCGACCCAGCAATCCCATTACTGGGTATATACTAAAAGGAATATAAATTGCACTATTATGAAGACACATGCACGTTTGTTCATTGCAACACTATTCACAATAGCAAAGACATGGAATCAGCCTAAATGCCCATCAATGATAGGCTGCATAACGAAAATGTGGTACATATACACCATGGAATACTATACAGCCATAAAAAAGAATAAAATCATGTCCTTTGCAGGGACATGGATGGAGCTGGAGGTCATTATCCTTAGCAAACTAACACGGGAACAGAAACCAAATAATGCACGTTCTCACTTATAAGTGGGAGCTAAATGTTGAGAACACATGGACACATAGCGGGAAGCAACACACACTGGGACCTCTTAGAGGGGAGATGGTGGGAGAAGGGAGAGGATCAGGAAAAATAATGAATGGGTACTAGGCTTCATACTTGGGTGATGAAATAATCTTTCCAACAAATGTCCATAAGTTTACTATGTAACAAACCTGCACTTGTACCCTTGAATTTAAAATAAAAGTTAAAAAAAAAAAAAAAAGGTTGGAAGACATGAAGTGGAGCTTCTGCAGTAAATATTCAGTGGAACATCTCAGTCCTCCCCAGAGACTAATTTTTGCAAATCAGTAATAGTAGTTTCCCCTAGTTCAGCACTTGCTTGTTGCAAGTGGCAATCTTAGTAAATGTCTATTTCTTAGTAGGGAATAGATGTCTGGCTGATAAAAAGGGCAGATGTCCACTACAGCCATGAAGTGACCTGTTTGACTAAACCCTTAATAGCCTTCATACCTGAGGACGGGTTAGGTCAGGAACTGGGTCATTACTGGCGGAGTTGAGAGGCAGCCTCTGAGTGGGTTGTTTCTCAGAGCTGCTCCATTGGTCACTGTAATTTCCTCAGAAGCTTCCAATTTTGTATTTTTTCTCTGGGCACTATAGACAGGCATTGACAGAATTGCATTTCAGAGGGACCAGGAAGAAGGTTCAGAATGTTAGAGAATCAGACAGACAATGGATGGTGGTAGACAGGAAATACAAGAGAGAATGTGATTAAGGAGAGAGCCAAATCTTTCCTTTTAAAATAACCTGGGTTGGGCATGGTGGCTCAAGCCTGTAATCCCAGTATTTTGGGAGGCCAAGGCGGGCAGATCATTGCAGCCCAGGAATTTGAAACCAGCCTGGCCAACATGGTGAAACCCCGTCTCTACTAAAAATACAAAAATGAGCCAAGCGTGGTGGCACATGCCTGTAATGCCAGCTACTTGGGAGGTTGAGGCAGGGTAATCGCTTGAACCTAGGAGGCAGAGTTGCAGCGAACTGAGATTGCGCCACTGCACTGCAGCCTGGGCCACAGAGCAAGATGCCATCTCAAAAAAAAAAAAAAAAAAAAAAAACCAAAAAACAAATTTAAAAAACCCCTGAGACTACTATAAGAAGAAGGCTGGGAGCCAGCAGATTTGAATGATAAATAAATAAATAAATAAATAAACAAATAAATAAATAAATAAAATACCACACCCATTGCTTCCAGTGAGCACCAAATAATAATTTCTTCCTTTTTTGCTATGTTAATGATTCTTTTCCCTTAAGCAGACTCACAAATTTTGAGAAACTTGAAAAGGTCTCATTAATTACTGTGAGCTCAGAAAAATTCTCCATTTTAATGTTCAGTGTTGCTGCCCCAAATAATTTTTGCATGATGGAAAAAAAATTGTTTTTATTTCTTATCTGACTAGCATAAAGTCTTATCAAACAGTGCTGAGAAATAGGACTCAGGCCACTCCTGTGAGGTAGATAAGACTGGGGACCTTGACAACCAGCGAATGATGTAATCAGCCTCTAAAGGGTGCCCTTTCCTGTCTGTGGGGTCTTGGACCTCACTTCCAAACTCCTTTGTTTCTTAAATCGTTCCTTCCTTTCTCATGCTTTTGGAAAACAACACAATTAAATTAAGGGGCTATTGGCAGAAGCAAGGAGAGTCTTTTCTCCATTTTTCCAATGTCTCTCTGGAAGGGACCCCATGTGGGCCATTGCATGCCTTGACTGTTGACAGTTATGATTTGGTGAATTCCACCAGCAAGGCCGATCCGGATTGAAAGCATTCTTCTAAAGACAGATGAATTTTTAGAGAGTATTTTCCTGGTGTTTAATGATAGGGTTATGTATGTTTGAATAAATGAAGTTCAAATTTGCAAAACTAAAAAAAAAGAAAAAAATATGTAGCACATAGTGCTTCAGTCCTCCTCATGCTCTGGGACTAGGAGTCTTTGTAATGGTCCTGCTCTCACTTTGTCTCCATCAGCACAATAGGCTGAGCCAGCAACTTGCATTCAGTGTATTCTGCTAATGCTTACACAGTGTGGCACCTGCTCACTTTCTAATAAGGGCACAATGAGAAGCCTAACAGCTCCCCTGAGCACTGTGCACAGCATATCTTGTTTGATAAGGCAGAGTTTGGGCGCTACTGCCCTTTTTCACATCTGCAATTGACCAGAGAAATAATATTCCCATTCCACTGCGGGCATCAGTGACACTGACTGACTGTTTTTTAAAGCTGAAAGATGAACGGACATCTGTTGAAAGAAGTAGCAAGATTCCTGATTTTATTTCTCAAAAAAAAAAATAGAGACATAGATGTTGGAGACACATATTTGGTTTGGAGTGTTATTAGGCTGGGCTTTCTGTCTTGTGACCTCTCAACCGATACCTATTGCACAGCCAACCTTCCAGTTCTGCAGGTGTCTCTTCTGCCATTTTGAGGATGCATTGGAGCACGAATTGCCTAGACTCTGCTGGACAAAGGAAATAGGAAAAGATAGAGGGAAAAATCAGTGAAAATAGTGGAATTACCACCTACCAGGTCTATTTTATATATGATAGATACTTCTCATAATAAGTCCACTTATTATTACTGTTAGAAACTACTTTTATTAACTATGGGTGAAATTAGAGGAAGGTTTGCAAGACTGAATTGGAATATCTTGAAGTTGACGAGGAATCTACAACCCTAGAAGGGAGACATGATGCTTCTCTCCTCCCACATCAGGCAGAGAGGAAAAAATGCCTAAGGTGGTGGTTGTGGAAAAGAGTCTGGACCACCCTGCAATTAACTCATTGTCAGAACATAGACAAGTCTTTTTCTTTAAGCCTGGGTCTCTTCCTCTATTGAATGAGCAGGTTCTCCTGGGTGATCTCTAAAAGCTCTTCTAGTTCTAAAATTTGATTATTATTTTATCTAGAGACTTGCCCTCTAAAATAACTCATGAAATTTATTATTTTTAAATACCCCATGAGAAATCAGGGACAATTATTTTTAACCCCACACCCCAAGGATGATTAATAAAGGAGAATAAATTAATTTTGTACTTTACACATAACATAACATTAATGAAATAATCAGAAATATCTGGGAGGATCTGCTTTTTTAAAACAAGGAAGAAAGATCCAGAAATAGAATAGAATACAAATTCACAGACGACCTGACTTCCAGTCACTTCAGCATCTGGCTTCAGCAAAGTGCATGTTGTAAAAATGAGAGCAGACTGGAGTCTGGTGAACAGGAATCCAAATTCCACTTCCACATCCATGTGGCCCCAACTTACTTTCCTCCTTGTTTGGGAAATGGGTGACCCCACACAACCCCAGGAGTTGTTGCAGGATGGACGTGATTAAGCTATGTGACTACTGTAGCTTGATGCTTGATATGAAGTAGGCCTTCAACAAATCTTTGTTTCTCTCATACCCACCCTCTCTTCTTTCTGTTTATTTCCATTTCATTCACTTTTCTAGGGGCCTTCCCAGTAAAGCTTTTGAACAAATGTAGGGTAACAGCCCCTGCCTATTACTATGCTCTGATTATGTGCCTAACACCATGCTAAACCCTTTACCTGCATTTCCTTTATTTATTTATTTATTTATTTATGAGACAGGGTCTTGCTCTGTTGCCCAGGCTGGAGTGCAGTGACTCAATTTCAGCTCACTGCAACCTCTGCCTCCTGGGTTCAAGCGATTCTCTAACCTCAGCCTTCTGAGTAGCTGGGATTACAGGCGCCCACCATCATGCCTGGCTAATTTTCATATTTTTGGTAGAGATGGGGTTTCACCATGATGGCCAGGCTGATCTCAAAATCCAGATCTCAAGTGATCCGCCCACCTTGGCTTCCCAAAGTGCTGGGATTACAGGTGTTAGACACTGCACCAACCTCTATTTCCTCTTTTAATATTTACAAAAACTCCATGAAGTAGACACAGTTCTTATCATCCTCATTATCCAAGGAACCTCTCTGTTTAGGGATGTAGACTTCCTCAAGATAATGCAACTAGTACGTCCCAGATTTGAACAAAGCTCAGTCAAGTCCTAAAGTCCATGCAATCAGCCACCACTCTATAATTTCTTCTTTCTTAAGAGGCATAGCAGAAGAAATGATCAGTCTTTTTCTTAGTGTAAAAAGTAATCGAATTAATATTCAATCAACTGTATTGCCAGACATGTAACCTAAAACCAAGAAGATATAGTTTTGACTGTGAATCTTCATGGATGACAAATGTTCAGATAATTCTCTGGTATTTGACTTTTAGGTGATATTTCCAGGGGCTTCTGCCAAAGCACATAAATTCTAAGGGTTATGTGTCACTACTGTGCTTTCTCAGATGACATTGACATTTACTAAAAGAAATGTACATCAAAGAGAGAGAGAGAGAGACTGCAGTGTAATTAGTTATTTCGTAAGTTGTAGACTCTTTGAAAATTTGATACATATTGCATTTAATAAACAGATTTGTACTTTCTATTATTGCTATTGTTAATATTTTGATCGCTAAATTCTTACATGCCACAGTGAATCCGGGCAACACAAGAGTTGAAAGATTAATTCCTGAGATATGCATAATTACTTAAGAACTTTGAAGTAAGTTTCCTTCTTTACTAGAAAAAAAAATTAAAATGTTTTTATTTTGCCTAGGACTTCTCTACATTAAATTAATATATTTTTTAAGCATAAACTTTGTTTAACTACAGCAGAAGGCATAACATGAGGGTGAGTATATGCTGGTGTAGCATGAGAGCACATGCTCCGGCATCAGACAGATTTGTGCTCCAAACCCAGCCTCGCCACCTCCTGAGTGACCATGACACTTTATCTTTAAAATTAGCACAAGTAGCCGGGCGTGGTGGCTCACGCCTGTAATCCCAGCACTTTGGGAGGCCGAAGCGGGAGGATCACCTGAGGTCAGGAGTTGGAAACCACCCTGGCCAAGATGGCAAAACCCTGCCTCTACTAAAAATACAAAAATTAGCCGCCTCATGGTGGTGGTCGTCTGAACCCCGGCTACCCGGGAAGCTGAGGCATGAGAATCACTTAAAACTGGGAGGCGGAGGTTGCAGTGAGCCAAGATCCTGCCCCTGTACTCCAGCTTGGGCAACAGAGCAAGAGTCCGTCTCAAAGAAATAAAAAAAGAAAGAAAGAAAGAAAGAAAGAAAATTAGCACACGTATTCTTAGTGTTGTTGAGAGAATTGAGAGGAAATTAAACTTTGGGAACCCAAACTCAGTTAGCCAAAGGGAAAAGTCAAGCTAGAAACTGGGTCACGCAAACCTGCCTCCACCTTCTGGCCCCTAAATGAAATGGCTACAAGGTGAAAAGCTACCCACCTTCCCCATAGTTTGCCAACAAGGAAATACCTGGTAAGCTGTTAAAACTTCACCATGGCAATGTTAATTGATAGCTTTACAGGCAGTCACCCCGGCCTGCCAGACACAAATGCATATCCGATTGTTCCTCTACCCCATTTTGTCTGTGTTATCTTACGTAAAATGCAGATTCTCCACACTTTTCTTTGCCCTTTTGTTTAAGTAAAAACTGTGTGCTTCTCAATATCCCGCCCTTTCCCTTTTAAATTTGGAGCCCTCAAAATCATCTTGGGAGAAAGACATATACCTGTCTCCCGGGCAGGTCTTAACTTTGTCCTTAACTTTGGCAAATAAATCTCCAAAAAATGATTGAGATTTGTCTCGTCATTTTCTTGATTGACAGAATTAAATGGGCTTCTGGTAGACCTGGGGACTTAAACGCATATTATCACCAGTCCCTCCTGCAACCCCATCAAAGTGGCAGCATTGAGATAAAAGCATATACATTCTTCAGGGAAAACAGAATAGGAAAGAAAAGGACAGCTGATGGCCGATATCAGCACTTGTTCTGGAAGATGAAAAGTGAAATAAAAGTGGAAACTGACCTAGTAGAGAAAGTAAGATCCCATGTGTTTAAAGAAAGGATGACTGACAAGAAGCAAGGACTGTGCCACAGAATTCCAGAAAGGCCCAGGAGCTGGAGGCATGGCTGGGGAGCAGGCTAAGTACAGGAAGCTCTGAGAAGAGGCTTTATAAGGAATGCCTAGGTCTGTAAATCACCTTCTACTCCCACGCATCCACGTGATTAGCTCTCTCCTACCCCAGCAAGAAAAGAGAAATGTATTTTCTGCGGGAATTGGGCACACATAGCACAGAACTCAGGGCAGCAGGTGTGGCAGAGGTAAGTTGAGGGGACATGCTGAGGCAGGAAGAGTAAGCGAAAGTCTACTTGCTGGAGGGTGATGCCTCTGTGAACGATATGAAGATGGACAGAATGGAAGAAAATATTGGCAAATCACATATCTATAAGAAATTAATATCCAGAATATATAAAGAGCTCCTGACACTCAACAACAAAAACCCAAACAACCCAATTCAAAAATGGACAAAGGATTTGAATAGACATTTCCCCAAAGAAGATAACACAAATGGCCAATAAGCACATGAGAAGGTACTCAACATCTCTAACCATTAGGGAAATGCAAATAAAAACCATGATGAGATACCACCTCATACTCATTAGGATGGTTGTTATTAAAACAAACAAAGATCCCAGACAAATGGAGCCCTTGCTGATGGGAATACAAAATAGTGCAGATGCTGTGGAAAACAATATGGCGGTGTTATGCCCAGACCGTTTGTTCCCCAAAGAAGACCACCAGAGTCCAGAGTCAAAGCCAAGCGGCAAGGATCTTTACTACAAGTTCGAACTTGGTCCCTCCTTTCCACAGCATACAAGAGGGCCCCGAACAATGCGAGTGCTTGCTTTTTATAGCCCGATGTAAACAGGATATGTAAAGTTACAGGGAACAAGGTAATTCTCTCGGTTACAGCATTACAATTGGTTAACATTATACATTTAGCATTCCTTATCGGAGATCTCCCAGATGATGTTTTTCTGAAGTTTGAAAGAAATATGGAGGAATGTGTTTGTGCTGGGCTCAGGAAGTTGGGAGATATATGGGGGATGTGCCTCATTCCTTTCATTGGCTTCCTCAAAAAATTAATGTAAAAGTACCATATGATCCAGATCTACTTCTGAGTACATAGCTAAAAGAATTGAAAGAAAGGACTTCAGGACCGGGCGCGGTGGCTCACGCCTGTAATCCCAGCACTTTGGGAGGCTGAGGCAGGTGGATCACGAGGTCAGGAGTTCAAGACCAGCCTGGCCAAGATGGTGAAACCCCATCTCTACTAAAAGTAGAAAGAAAATTAGTTGGGCATGGTGGCAGCCGCCTGTAATTCCAGCTACTTGGGAGGCTGAGGCAGAGAATTGCTTGAACCTGGGAGGCGGAGCTTGCAGTGAGCCGAGATGGCGCTACTGCACTTCAGCCTGGGCGACAGAGTGAGACTCCGTCTCAACCAAAACAAAAAAAAAAAAAGGAAAGAGGACTTCAGCAGATATTATTTGTATACCCATGTTCATAGCAGCATTACCCACAATAGCCAAAAGGTGGAAGAAATGCATGCGTTTATCCAGGGAGGAATAGATAAACAAAATGTGGTATTTGTGGTATTTGTGTGTATATATATGAGTGTGTGTTTGTATGTGTGTGTGTATATATGTATACATAAATACATGTGTGTGTATATATATGTATATATAACTTAGCCTTAAAAGGAAGAGAATTCTGACACATGTTATAATATGGATGGACCTTAAAGACACTATGCTAAGTGAAATAAGCCAGACACACTGTCATGCGCGTCTGTGTGAAGAGACCACCAAACAGGTTTTGTGTGAGCAATAAAGCTTTTTAATTACCTGAGTGCAGGCGGGCTGAGTCCAAAAAGAGAGTCAGCGAAGGGAGATAAGGGTGGGGCCGTTTTATAGGATTTGGGTAGGTAAAGGAAAATTACAGTCAAAGGCGGGTTGTTCTCTGGCAGGCAGGAGTGGGGGTCACGAGGTGCTCAGTCAGTGAGGGAGCTTTTTGAGCCAGGATGAGCCAGGAAAAGGACTTTCACAAGGTAATGTTATCACTTAAGGCAAGGACCGGCCATTTTCACTTCTTTTGTGGTGGAATGTCATCGGTCAAGGCGGGGCAGGGCGTTTTCACTTCTTTTGTGATTCTTCGTTACTTCAGGCCATCTGGGCATATGCATGCAAGTCACAGGGGATGCGATGGCTTGGCTTGGGCTCAGAAGCCTGACACACACAAGGACAAGTATAGTATGATTCCAATTACATAAGCCACATACCTACAATAGTCAGATTCATGAAGACAGGAAGTAGAATAGTGGTTATCAGAGAGTGAAGGGGAGGAGAAGCTGGGGGAGGGGGATGGGAATTGCTTGTCTAATGGGTACAGAGTTTCAGTTTGAGATGGTGAAAAAGTTATGCAAATGGATAGTGGTGATGGTTTTATAACAATGTGAATGTACTTAATGCCACTGAGCTGTACGGTTAAAAATGGTCACAATAGTACATTTTATGCTATGTATACTACCACACTAAATAAATCTGCTTTGTTGACTAGGAGGTAAAAATTACTAAGACAAAGCTGAGAAAAGGCGGCAACAACAACAACAACAAAACAAGGCAAAACAAAAAGTGAAACCAAAAAAAAAAGAGAGAAGCCTAATATTTGAGACATCTTTCTGTCCAGGGACAGTTGCCAACCCAGACGAGGTGGCTGAGAGAAATCGGTATTTATCAGAGTGTGGAGTTCCGGAGAAGAGAGGAAGAGCTCAAAAGCACCAAGGGTACGGTCCCTGGAAAACCCTGTGTGCTCCAGGTGTGGGTTCTAAAGGACGGTGCCTTAGGAGTAGAGGAGAATTGGGAGTAAGCTGGTGCTCATTCCCACTGAATCCCAGCTTACCATCACCTGAGCAGCCCTGGAAATGTCAAAAGCTGAAAAGGAATCAACATGAGCCCGATGTCTCAGACCCCACAGGGATGTGGCAAGAGCAGATGAAAAGCATCTTTGGAGGAAAATGTCACAATTCTAGGCTTCAAGTTACATCTATAATTTTCATTTACATTTATACATTTCATTTCATTTACAAAATGTGTTTATGTCCTAAACATAAACACATTTTCAAATACAATTCCTGGAAGCTGATACAAAGTAAATCAGTCAGAATAGGAGTCAATACTACACGGAAGAGAACAAGCAGAAAGAGATTTACATGGCTCCAGACGCTGGAATTATTAGTCCTAAACTTTAAAAAACTCCTTTCATTATGGTCAAGTAGTTAAAAACACAGGATTGAATATTTCCACATAGAATACAAAACATGGAAAATAATATGTGTTGAAAAAGAACAATATTCAAATAATAGAAATAAAAATATAGTAAAATTAAGAACTCAACGATCAGGGTTTATGGCAGATTAGACAAATTTGAAGAGAAAATTAGTGAATTTGATAAAAGGTCAGAAGAAAAATATTCAAAAAGTCAAAAAATATTTAAGATAAAGGAAGAGGAAACACAAGAGAGAGGATAGGGGATACAGTTAAAAATCCTAATATACATCATGGCTTCGAACTCTCTAAGACTAATGAAAAGCATCAATTACAGATTCAAGAAATTAAAAGCAAAAAACAAAAAGCCCAAGCCAGAAAAACAGAAATGTACATCTAAAAACATCAGAGTAAAACTGTGGTGGTGGTGGAGGAGGGGAAACTAAAAAGAAAATCATCAGAGCAGAAAGAAAGATTACTTCCAAAAGAATAACAAAGCAGACTAGGCACTATGGGTCATGCCTGCAATCCCAGCACTTTGGCAGGCCAAGGCGAGCAGATCACTTGTGCCCAGGAGTTTGAGACCAGCCTGGCCAACATGGCGAGACCTCATCTCTACAAAAAATGAAAAATAATTAGTTGTGTATGGTGGCATGTGCCTGTAGTCCCAGGTACCAGGGAGGCGGAGGCAGGATGATTGTTTGAGCTCAGGAGGTTGATGCTACAGTGAGCTGTGATCGCACCACTGTACTGCAGCTGGGCAATAGAGTGACATTGTCTCAAAAAAAAAAAAGCCGAAAATCAGTGGCACAATATCTTCAGTGTTCTGACTTCTAGTTCCCAGCAAATATATTCTAGAAAAAAATGGTGAATTAAATATATTTTCCAACAAACAAAACCTGAAGTAATTCACTAGCAGACCTGATCTACAAGGAAAACTATAGGATATATTTCAAGCAGAAGAGAGCTTATCCCAGATAAAAAGTTTGAGAAACAGGAAAGAATAAAAATGATATATAGATTAATCAGAATGAATATTGACTGTATATTATTTTCAAAAGGTTTATATTGTTGTTAGAACTAAAATTGGATAACAGGAAGTGATTAAACTTAATTAAAATGTTCCCATATCCTTGCATTGCTCAGGAAGAAAGTAGAAGTGCAAAGTAACGTCAAACTCTGATGAGTCAGATGCATGCTGTGATCTCAGGGATAAACTACTGAAAAATATTAAAGAGTGCAGATCTTCCAAACTGCCAAAAAACTAATCATTTTTTAAATTCAAAAAAAGTTAAGAAAAGAGAATATAGAATAAAAAATTAGAAATCATGTAGTAAAATTATAACTTTACATTGAAATATACACATATTGTATTCAATAGAATTAAAAACCAGAAGAATTATAACTCAGAATAAAAAACTTACAAGAATGATAAAAACCTATATGCAATTTAAGAAAGACATACCTTAAACAAATATACAGAGACTGAAAACAAAAGGATTGACACTTTGGGAAGCCAAAGCAGGAGGATTGCTTGAGCAGAGGAGTTCAAGACCAACCTGGGCAAGACTGGGAGAAAAAAATTAAAAATTAGCTGGGCATGGTGGTGCATGCCTGTAGTCTCAGCCACTGCAAAGGCTGAGGCAGGAGGATCACTTGAGCCTGGGAGATTGAGGCTGCAGTGAGCTTTGATTGTGCCACTGCACTCCAGCTTGGGCAACAGAGTGAGAACCTGTCTCAATAAATTAATTGATTAAATAATAGAAGAATCCAAAAAATGTATCATACAAACACCAAAAAAAAGCTGAAATAGCAATATTAATATTAAAGTACATTTTGAGGCAACAAAAATTACTAGATAAGGGAAGAGACACATCAAAATTATAAAATATTTCATTCCCATAGAAGATATAATTCTAAACATGTACACATTTAATAACATAGTCTTACATAAAATGAAAAATTAGACAAATATAAGGATAAATACACAATTAGTAGCAAATAATAAAACAAATAGGCAAAATATCAGTAAGGATTTAGGTTTGAATAAGATAATTACAAATTAGACCTAAAAGACATATATAGAATTACTGCATCCAAGAGCTGCAGAATGAGCACTATTTTCAAAAGTAAATGGACCACTTATAAATATTGATCATATACTGAATCATTAAGCTAGTCTCTACCAATTATAAAAGATTAAAAGCATACAAGATCTTCTCTGACCACAATGCAATAGATAAATATAGTTCATAAAACATCATATGTTTTAAAGTTAAGAAAATATTTATAAGTCATCTAAAGGTGAAAAGAAAAGCAGTAAGAAATGAAAGTTAGACTGAAATTACAATTAAATCAAAATGAAAAAGAAAAAAAATGGAAATTAGAAAATATTTCAAGCCAAATGATAATGAAATAATCCATATCAAAACTTGTTAGATATACCTAAAACTGTGTATAAAAAGAAGTATTTTAGCTTTCAATGCTAAAAAGCATAAATATCTATCTCAATAAATCAGAAAGATAACAATAAAATACCAAAGTAGAAGAAAGTGAATAATAGACAAGAACAAAAATAAATGAAATAGAAAGGAAATATACAAATAGAATTGACAACCCAACAGTTGTCTTTCAAATTGATTTTTACTGAAGTGTATCATACATACAAAAAGGTCACACATCATTTAGCATATAGCTCAACAAATTTTCACAAAGCGAACATTTTTGTAAGCAACATCCAGATCAACAAAAAGAGCACCCCAAGCACTCCTGATGCCCCATCCTCATCCCTGCCTGATACTATGACTCTCCCAATGAAACTACTAGCCTGGCTTCTAATTCCATAGACTGATTTGTCTTATTTTTATTTTTATTAATGAACAAAAATTCATTTTTAAAAGGTGAATGAAATCGATAAACTCCTGGTGGGGGTTTCTTATCAAATGGAAAAAGAGAGCAAGCACAGGCATGCCTCACTTTATTGCACTGTGCAGATACTGCATTTTTTACCAAATGAAGGTTTGTGGCAACCTTGAGTTCAGCAAGTCTATTGGTACCATTTTTCCAACAGTGTGAGCTCACTTTGTGTCTCTGTGTCACATTTTGGTAATACTCAAAATATTTGAAATTTTTCATTATTATTATATCTGTTATGATGATCTGCAGTCAGTGATCTTTGATGTTACTATGGTAATTGTTTTGGAATACCATGAGCCACACCCATGTAAGATGAAGAGCTTACTCACTAAAGGTGTGTGTTTGACTTCTCCACAGATTGGCAATTCCTCCATCTCTCTCCCTCTTCTTGGGCCTATTTCCTGAGACATAACAATATGGAAATTAGGCCTATTAATAACCCTACAGGACCTCCAAATATTCAAGTGAAAGGAGGTGTCACACATCTCTTACTTGAGATCAAAAGCTAGAGATGGTTACGCTTAGAAAGGAGGGCATGTCAAAAGCCAAGCTAGGCTTCTTGTGCCTAACAGTTTGCCAAGCTGTGAATGCAAAGGAAAGGTTCTTAAAGAAAATTAGAAGTGCTACTCCAGTGACCACATGGATGATAAGAAAGTAAGACAGCCTGATTCTTGATAGGAAGAAAGTTTTACTTGTCTGGATAGAAGATCAAAGCTGCCAAAACACTCCCTTAAAGCCCAGTCCAGAGCAAGCCCCTAACACTCTTTAATTCCATGAAAGCTGAGAGAGGTGAGGAAGAAGGGCTGGAAGCTATCAGAGGTTGGTGTGTGAAGCTTAAGGAAAGAAGCCAGCTCCATAACATAATGGCGCAAGGTGAAGCAACAAGTAGTGAAGTAGAAGCTACAGTAAGTTTTCTATAAGACCTAGCTAAGATCATTGATGAAGGTGGCTATACTCAACAACAGATTTTCAGTGTAGACAAAACAGACTTCTACTGGAAGAAGATGCTATCTAGGACTTTCATAGCTAAAGAGAAGAAGTCAATGACTGGCTTCAAAGCTTCAAAGGACAGGATGACTCTTTTGTAAGGGGCTAATGCAGCTGATGACTTTAAGGTGAAGCTAATGCTCACTTACCATTCTGAAAATCTTAGGCCCTTAAGAATTATGCTAGAGGGTGGAGCAAGATGGCCAAATAGGAACAGCTCCAGTCTCCAGCTCCCAGCGTGAGTGACACAGAAAATGGGTGATTTCTGCATTTTCAACTGAGGTACCGGGTTCATCTCACTAGGGAGTGCCAGACAATCGGTGCTAGTCAGCTGCTGCAGCCCGACCAGCAAGAGCTGAAGCAGGGTGAGCCATCGCCTCACTTGGGAAGTGCAAGGGGGAAGGGAATCCCTTTTCCTAGCCAGGGGAACTGAGACACACAACACCTGGAAAATCCGGTAACTCCTACCCCAATACTGCGCTTTACTAAGGGTCTTAGCAAACAGCACACGAGGAGATTATATCCCACACCTGGCCGGGAGGGTCCCATGCCCACGGAGCCTCCCTCATTGCTAGCACAGCAGTCTGCCATCTAACGGCAAGGCAGCAGTGAGGCTGGGGAGGGGCGCCCGCTATTGCTGAGGCTTAAGTAGGTAAACAAAGCCGCTGGGAAGCTCCAACTGGGTGGAGCCCACAGCAGCTCAAGGAGGCCTGCCTGTCTCTGTAGACTCTACCTCTGGGGACAGGGCGCAGCTAAACAAACAAACAAAAAAAAGCAGCAGAAACCTCTGCAGATGAAAACGACTCTGTCTGACAGTTTTGAAGAGAGCAGTGGATCTCCCAACATGGAGGTTGAGATCTGAGAATGGACAGACTGTCTGCTCAAGTGGGTCTCTGATCCCTGAGTAGCCTAACTGGGAGACATCCCTCACTAGGAGCAGACTGACACCCCACACCTCACATGGTGGGGTACACCCCTGAGACAAAGCTTCCAAAGCAAGAATCAGACAGGTGCACTCGCTGTTCAGCAATATTCTATCTTCTGCAGCCTCTGCTGCTGATACCCAAGCAAACAGGGTCTGGAGTGGACCTCAAGCAATCTCCAATAGACCTACAGCTGAGGGTCTTGACTGTTAGAAGGAAAACTAACGAACAGGAAGGACACCCACACCAAAACCCCATCAGTATGTTACCATCATCAAACACCAGAGGCAGATAAAACCACAAAGATGGGGAAAAAGCAGGGCAGAAAATCTGGAAATTCAAAAAATAAGAGCGCAACTACCCCTCCAAAGGAACGCAGCTCATCACCAGCAATGGATCAAAGCTGGATGGAGAATGACTTTGATGAGTTGAGAGAAGAAGGCTTCAATCCATCAAACTTCTCAGAGCTAAAGGAGGAATTACAGACCCAACGCAAAGAAACTAAAAATCTTGAAAAAAGAATGGAAGAATGGATAACTAGAATAATCAATGCAGAGAAGGCCATAAATGAACTGACAGAGATAAAAACCATGACACGAAAAATACGTGACAAATGCACAAGCTTCAGTAACTGACTCGATCAACTGGAAGAAAAAGTATCAGCGATTGAGGATCAAATGAATGAAATGAAGTGAGAAGAGAAGTCTAAAGAAAAAAGAGGAAAAAGAAATGAACAAAGCCTTCAAGAAGTATGGGATTATGTGAAAAGACCAAATCTACGTCTGACTGGAGTGCGTGATAGTGAGGGGGAGAATGGAACCAAGTTGGAAAACACTCTTCAGGATATCATCCAGGAGAACTTCCCCAACCTAGTAAGGCAGGCCAACATTCAAATTCAGGAAATACAGAGAACGCCACAAAGATACTCCTCGAGAAGAGCAACTCTAAGACACATAATTGTCAGATTCACCAAAGTTGAAATGAAGGAAAAAATGTTAAGGGCAGCCAGAGAGAAAGATTGGGTTACCCACAAAGGGAGGCCCATCAGACTAAGAGCAGATCTCTCGGCAGAAACTCTACAAGCCAGAAGAGAGTGGGGGCCAATATTCAACATTCTTAAAAAGAGAATTTTCAACCCAGAATTTCATATCCAGCCAAACTAAATTTCATCAGTGAAGGAGAAATAAAATCCTTTACAGATAAGCAAATGCTTAGAGATTTTGTCACCACCAGGCCTGCCTTACAAGAGACCCTGAAGGAAGCACTAAACATGGAAAGGAACAACTGGTACCAGCTATTGCAAAAACATGCCAAAATGTAAAGACCATCAATGCTAGGAAGAAACTGCATCAACTAACGAGCAAAATAACCAGTTAATATCATAATGACAGGATCAAGTTCACACATAACAATATTAACCTTAAATGTAAATGGACTAAATGATTCAATTAAAAGACACAGACTGGAAAACTGGATAAAGAGTCAAAACCCATCAGTTTGCTGTATTCAGGAGACCCATTCTTACATGCAGAGACACACATTGACTCAAAATAAAGGGATGGAGGAAGATCTACCAAGCAAATGGAGAACAAAAAAAAGCAGGGATTGCAATACTAGTCTCTGATAAAACAGACTTTAAACCATCAAAGATCAAAAGAGACAAAGAAGGCCATTACATAATGGTAAAGGGATCAATTCATCAGGAAGAGCTAACTATCCTAAATATATATGCACCCAATACAGGAGCACCCAGATTCATAAAGCAAGTCCTTAGAGACTTACAAAGAGACTTAGACTACCATACAATAATAATGGGAGACTTCAACACCCCACTGTCTACATTAGACAGATCAATGAGACAGAAAGTTAACAAGGATATCCAGGAATTGAACTCATCTCTGCATCAAGAGGACCTAATAGACAACTACAGAACTCTCCACCCCAAATTAACAGAATATACATTCTTCTCAGCACCACATTGCACTTATGCCAAAATTGACCACATAATTGGAACTAAAGCACTCCTCAGCAAATGTAAAAGAACAGAAATTATAACAAACTGTCTCTCAGACCACAGTGCAATCAAACTAGAACTCAGGACTAAGAAACTCAATCAAAACCACTCAACTACATGGAAACTGAACAACCTGCTCCTGAGTGACTACTGGGTACAAAACAAAATGAAGGCAGAAATAAAGATGTTCTTTGAAACCAATGAGAACAAAGATACAACATACCAGAATCTCTGGGACACATTTAAAGCAGTGTGTAGAGGGAAATTTATAGCACTAAATGCCCACAAGAGAAAGCTGGAAAGATCTAAAATTGACACTCTAACATCACAATTAAAAGAACTAGAGAAGCAAGAGCAAACACATTCAAAAGCTAGCAGAAGGCAAGAAATAACTAAGATCAGAGCAGAACTGAAGGAGATAGAGACACAAAAAACCCTCCAAAAAATCAATGAATCCAGGAGTTGGTTTTTTGAAAAGATCAACAAAATTGATAGACTGCTAGCAAGACTAATAAAGAAGAAAAGAGAGAAGAATCAAATAGACGCAATAAAAAAACGATAAAGGGGATATCACCACCGACCTCACAGAAATACAAACTACCATCAGAGAATACTATAAACACCTCTACGCAAATAAACTAGAAAATCTAGAAGAAATGGATAATTTACTGGACACTTACACTCTCCCAAGACTAAACAAGGAAGAAGTTGAATCCCTGAATAGATCAATAGCAGGCTCTGAAATTGAGGCAATAGTTAATAGCCTACCAACCAAAAAAAGTCCAGGACCAGATGGATTCACAGCTGAATTCTACCAGAGGTACAAGGAGGAGCTGGTACCATTCCTTCTGAAACTTTTCCAATCAATAGAAAAAGAGGGAATCCTCCCTAACTCATTTTATGAGGCCAACATCATCCTGATACCAAAGCCTGGCAGAGACACAACAAAAAAGGAGAATTTTAGACCAATATCCCTGATGAACATTGATGCAAAAATCCTCAATAAAATACTGGCAAACTGAATCCAGTAGCACATCAAAAAGCTTATCCACCATGATGAAGTGGGCTTCATCCCTGGGATGCAAGGCTGGTTCAACATACACAAATCAATAAATGTAATCCAGCATATAAACAGAATCAAAGACAGAAACCACATGATTATCTCAATAGATGCAGAAAAGGCCTTTGACAAAATTCAACAGTCCTTCATGCTAAAAACGCTCAATAAATTCGGTATTGATGGAACGTATCTCAAAATAATAAGAACTATTTATGACAAACCCACAGCCAATATCATACTGAATGGGCAAAAACTGGAAGCATTCCCTTTGAAAACTGGCACAAGACAGGGATGCTCTCTCTTACCACTCCTATTCAACACGGTGTTGGCAGTTCTAGCTAGGGCAATCAGGCAAGAGAAAGAAATAAAGGGTATTCAGTTAGGAAAAGAAGAAGTCAAATTGTCCCTGTTTGCAGATGACATGATTGTATATTTAGAAAACCCCATCAACTCAGCCCAAAATCTCCTTAAGCTGAAAAGCAACTTCAGCAAAGTCTCAGGATGCAAAATTAATGTGCAAAAATCACAAGCATTCTTATATATGAGTAACAGACAAACAGAGAGCCAAATCAGGAATGAACTTCCATTCACAATTGCTTCAAAGAGAATAAAATACCTAGGAATCCAACTTACAAGGGATGTAAAGGACCTCTTCAAGGAGAACTACAAACCACTGCTCAGTGAAATAAAAGAGGACACAAACAAATGGAAGAACATACCATGCTCATGGATAGGAAGAATCAATATCGTGAAAATGGCCATACTGCCCAAGGTAATTTATAGATTCAATGCCATCCCCATCAAGCTACCAACAAGTTTCTTCACAGAACTGGAAAAAACTGCTTTAAAGTTCATATGGAACCAAAAAAGAGCCCACATTGCCAAGACAATCCTAAGTCAAAAGAACAAAGCTGGAGGCATCACACTACCTGACTTCAAACTATACCACAAGGCTACAGTAACCAAAACAGCATGGTACTGGTACCAAAACAGAGATATAGACCAATGGAACAGAACAGAGCCCTCAGAAATAATACCACACATCTACAGCCATCTGATCTTTGACAAGCCTGAGAAAAACAAGAAATGGGGAAAGGATTCCCTATTTAATAAATGGTGCTGGGAAAATTGGCTAGCCATAAGTAGAAAGCTGAAACTGGATCCTTTCCTTACTCCTTATACGAAAATTAATTCAAGATGGGTTAGAGACTTAAATGTTAGACCTAATAGCATAGAAACCCTAGAAGAAAACCTAGGTAATACCATTCAGGACATAGGCATGGGCAAGGACTTCATGTCTAAAACACCAAAAGCAACGGCAATGAAAGCCAAAATTGACAAATGGAATCTAATTAAACTAAAGAGCTTCTGCACAGCAAAAGAAACTACCATCACAGTGAACAGGCAACCTACAGTATGGGAGGAAATTTTTGCAATCTACTCATCTGACAAAGGGCTAATATCCGGAACCTACAAAGAACTCAAACAAATTTACAAGAAAAAACCAAACAGCCCCATCAAAAAGTGGGCAAAGGATATGAACAGACATTTCTCAAAAGAAGACATGCATACAGCTGACAGACACATGAAAAAATGCTCATCATCACTGGCCATCAGAGAAATGCAAATCAAAACCACAATGAGATACCATCTCACACCAGTTAGAATGGCAATCATTAGAAAGTCAGGAAACAACAGGTGCTGGAGAGGATGTGGAGAAACAGGAACACTTTTACACTGTTGGTGGGACTGTAAACTAGTTCAACCATTATGGAAAACAGTATGGCAATTCCTCAAGGATCTAGAACTAGAAGTACCATATGACCCAGCCATCCCATTACTGGGTATATACCCAAAGGATTATAAATCATGCTGCTATAAAGACACATGCACACGTATGTTTATTGTGGCACTATTCACAATAGCAAAGACTTGGAATCAACCCAATGTCCATTGGTGACAGACTGGATTAAGAAAATGTGCACATATACACCATGGAATACTATGCAGCCATAAAAAAGGATGAGTTTGTGTCCTTTGTAGGGACATGGATGCAGCTGGAAACCATCATTCTCAGCAAACTATCGCAAGAACAGAAAACCAAACACCACATGTTCTCACTCATGGGTGGGAACTGAACAATGAGATCACTTGGACTCGGGAAGGGGAACATCACACACTGGGGCCTGTTGTGGGGAGGGGGGAGGGGGGAGGGATTGCATTGGGAGTTATACCCGATTTAAATGACGAGTTGATGGGTGCTGACAAGTTGATGGGTGCAGCACACCAACATGGCACAAGTATACATATGTAACAAACCTGCACGTTGTGCACATGTACCCTAGAACTTAAAGTATAATAATAAAAAAAAGAAAAAAAAAGAAAAATTAAAAAAAAAGAATTATGCTAAATCTACTCTGTCTGTGCTCCATAAATGGCACAATAAAGAGTGAATGATGGCACATCTGTTTACAGCATGGGTTACTAAATATTTTAAGCCCACTGTTTAGATCTACTGCTCAGAACAAAGATTACCTTCAAAATATTGCTGCTCATTAGCAATACACCTGGTCACCCAAGAACTCCGATGGAGACGTACAAGGAGAGGAATGTCACTTTTATGCCTGCTAACACAACATCCATTCTGTAGCCCATGGATCAAAGAGTAATTTTGACTTTTAAGTCTTACTATTTAAGAAGTACATTTCCTAAAGCTATAGCTGCCATCAATAGTGATCCCTCTGATGGATCTGAGCAGAGTACATTGAAAACCTTCTGGAAAGGATTCACCATTCTAGATGCCATTAACAGCATTCATGATTCATAGGAAGAGGTCACAATATCAACATTAATAGAAGCTTGGAAGAAGTTGATTTCACCCTCATGGATGACTTTGATGAGTTCAATACTTTAATGGAGGAAGTCACTGTAGATGTGGTGGAAATAGCAAGAGAACTGGAATTAGAAGTGGAGCCTGGAGATACGACTGACTTGCTGCAGTCTCAGGATTAAACTTGAATGGATGAGGAGTTGCTTCTTATGGATGAGCAAAGAAAGTGATTTCTTGAGGTGGGATCTACTCCTGGTGAAGATGCCGTGAACATTGTTGAAATAACAGGATTTAAAATGCTACATAATTTTAGTTGATAAAGCAGTGGCAGGATTTGCGAAGATTGACTCCAATTTTGAAAGAAGTTCTACTATGTGTAGAATGCTATCAAAGAGCATTGCACACTACAGGTGGATCTTTCACAAAAGAAAGAGTCCATCAGTGCAGCAAGTGATGCTTGTATATTTTAAGAAATTTCCAAAGCCACCCCAGTGTTCAGAACCACCACCCTGATTAGTCAGCAGTCATTGACATTAAGGAAAGACTCTCCACCAGCAAAAATACTGCAACTCACTGAAGCCTCAGATGATTAATAGCATTTTTTTTTTAAGCAAGAACGTGTTTATTAATTAAAGTTTGTACATTGTTTAGAATGCTATTTCACACTTAGTAGACTACAGTGTAGTGTAAATAGAACCTTTTTTTTTTTTTTTTTTTTTTTTTTTTGAGACGGAGTCTCGCTGTGTCACCCAGGCTGGAGTGCAGTGGCGCGATCTCGGCTCACTGCAAGCTCCGCCTCCCGGGTTTACGCCATTCTCCTGCCTCAGCCTCCGAGTAGCTGGGACTACAGGCGCCCGCCACCATGCCCGGCTAGTTTTTTTTGTATTTTTAGTAGAGACGGGGTTTCACCATGTTAGCCAGGATGGTCTCGATCTCCTGACTTCGTGATCCACCCGCCTCGGCCTCCCAAAGTACTGGGATTACAGGCTTGAGCCACCGCGCCCGGCCGTAAATAGAACTTTTAAATCCACTGGACAACTGAAAATCTGTGTGATTTGCTTTATTGCAATACTCACTTTATTGTGGTGATCTGGAACAAAACCTGCAATACCTCTGAGGTATGCCTGTACATAGATTTAGTGCAAACCCAAACCCAATAAAAACTCCCAGATATTGCTTTTTTTATTTTTTATTTTTATTTTTTTGCAGAGACAGTTTCTTACTCTGTTTCCCAGGCTGGAGTGCAGCAGCAAAACCATAGCTCACTGCAGCCTTGAACTCCTGGGCTCACGTAATTCTCACACTTCAGCCTCCCAAACAGTTGGGACTGCAGGTACACACAACCATACTCAGCTAATTTTTAATTTTTTTTGTAGAAAAGGGGTCTCACTCTGTTGCCCAGGCTGGCAAACTCCTGGACCCAAGTGATCCCTGTACTTTGCTCTCCCAAAGTGCTGGAACTACAGGCATGAGCCACCACGCCTGGCCCTACTTTTGTATGTACATATGAGTGGGTGAAACTTGACAAGCTGATTTCAAAATTGATATAAAATTGCAAGAAGAATTTAGGAATACTTGCTTTACTGAATTTCATAACAAAATAAAGTTATGGTAATTAAGATAGTGTGAAATTGGTGGATAGAAAAACAAATAGACCAGTGTAACAGGATGAAAATCCCAGAAACAGAAGCACGTGCGCATGAACACTTGATTTATAGTGAAAGCAGCACCACAAAGCAGAAAACCATAGATTTCATTGAATTGTGCTGAGACAATCTGATATGTACCATATCAATTCTTGGTGGATTTTAAGTCTAAATAAATAAAAATAAATAAATAAGCATCTTTGTTCATCAGGAAAGTAAATATTCAAAGCACACCCAGTCACCATTTCACACTCCTAGAATGGCTAAAATTAAAGAAGACAGACAAAACTAAGAGTTGGTGAAGGGCAACTGCTTCTCACACATACTGCTGGTTGGAGTGTAGATGGGTGTACCATATTGGCAAACATTTTCACATTTTCTACTGAAATTATGATATGCCTACATTGTGACCCAGAAAGCCCACTTCTATGTAAACGTTTTACATAAATCTCTATCAAAAGTAAAAAGGATTAACACATTGTAACGTATACATATAATAGACTGCCATAAAGAACGAACATGAATATACAAAATTATGTGTAACATGGATGAATTTCTCAAACCTGAAGTTCAGCAAAAGACGAAACATAATGTATATAGTATAATTCCAGTTATATGTTTTTAGAAAAGGCAAAACTAAGGTTTCTTTTAAAAGTTATTATTATTTTTTGAGACACAGTCTCATTCTGTCACCTAGGCTGGAGAACGGTGGTATAATCAAAGCTCACTGCAGCCTTGACCTGTGGGCTCAAACGATCCTTCCACCTCAGTCTCCTGAGTAGCTGGGACCACAGGTGCCACCATGCCCAGATAATCTTTATTTTTATTTTTATTTTTTGTGGAGTTGGGGGTCTTGCCATGTTACTTAAACTGGTCTTAAGCTCCTGGGCTCAAGCAATCCTCCTGTCTTGGCTTCCCAAAATGCTGAGATTATAGGTATGAGCCACCATGTCTGGCCCATGTATCAAGTGTTTAGGAATGCATGATTAGATGATATAAGTTCTGTAACAAAAGCAAGCATATGGGCTGCTATAACACTCAGAATAGTAGCTCCATCTTGGGGCTATCACAAGACTGTTTGGAGAGGGCCCTGTGTGAGGCCGCTTTGGGGTGGTTGGCAATCTTCTGTTTCTGCTGAGACTGGTGGTTACAGGGGGTTCATTTTATAGTCATTCATTAAGGTGTACATTTGTTACATATAACTTAATCTCATGTGCTCTTTTACAATTTTTAAAAAAGGAAAAATCATAGAATAAAAACATTTCTTAAGAAATAAAAATGTGATTTTCAGAATTTAAAAAAATAATAAATTCAAGAAGATAAACTCCAGGACATTGTCTGTAAAGACAAAGAAATAGAAAACAGAAAATAAATGAGCTAGATGATCAGCCTTGAAGGTGTTATTATACTCATTGGTTAGTAGATTCAATAATGAAAAAGAGAAGGTGGATGGGAGCATATTGTCAAAGAAACAAAATAACGTTTTCCAGAACGAGATAACACCATTTTTAAGGGCCCCCACAAAATAGCACCACACCAAGGCTCACGACTGTGAACCCTGCATTTTAGAACGAGAGGTGAAGACAGGATCCTAAAGTTTCCTGAAAACAAACAAACAACAAATTCAAACAAACAAAATGTGCTTATATAAAAGATCAGGGATCAGAATCACATTGTGCTTAGCAATAGTCATACTGGAAACCTTGGAATTTCCTAAAAATTATTACCGACTTCTAATTCTGCAACAGCCAAATTATCAGTCAAGTGTGAGGGTAGAATCAAGAAACTCATGATGTCTCCATTTGCTTCCCTTGCTTTCTTTCTGAGAAAGAAACCTACCTGTGGTTCTCAAATGAACTGCTAAGAAAGCTAGTCATCTGACACAGTGCTGGGATGACAGGCACCAGCCATCACATCCAGTCTTATAAATTTCATAATTTCATAATCAGATGTTTAAGAATCATCATGGCAAGAGGAGGTTCAACCTAGCACAGCAAAAAAAAATTCAGGAAAAGAGTGGAGAGACGTGCCTGGCCATTCATTGTGCAGTGAGAGAGCAAAGACCAGAGGAACAGGAGGTGATTGAAAGGCCCAGGGATTGTGTCTAAAAAAAAAAAATAATAAGAAGAAAGCAGTAGATTTCCTGACATGTGATTGGTGAACATGTTGAAGTTTAGAGTTCTTTAGGTGAACTTGGGCAGGATTTAACAATAGTATATAGAAAATTAAGCAAATGAGGCAGGGCGTGGTGGCTCATACCTGTAAGCCCAGCACTTTGGGAGGCCAAGAAAGGCAGATCACTTGAGGTCAGGAGTTGGAGACCAGCCTGGCCAACATGGTGAAACCCCATCTCTACCAAAAATACAAAAATTCACTGGATATGCTGGCTTGAATCCAGGAGGCAGAGGTTGCAGTGAGCTGAGTTTGTGCCACTGCACTCCAGCCTGGGTGACAGAGCAAGACTCTGTCAAAATAAATAAAAAAAAAAAAAGAGCCTGTAATCCCAAAACTTTGGGAGGCTGAGGCAGGCGGATCACAAGGTCAAGAGATCGAGACCATCCTGGCTAACATGGTGAAACCCTGTCTCTACTAAAAGTACAAAAAATTAGCCAGGCATGGTGGCGGGCGCCTGTAGTCCCAGCTACTCGGGAGGCTGAGGCAGGAGAATGGCGTGAACCTGGGAGGGAGCTGGCAGTGAGCCGAGGTCGCACCACTGCACTCTAACCTGGGCAACAGAGCAAGACTCCATCTCAAAAACAAACAAAAAAAGAAAAGAAAAGAAAAGAAAATTAAGCAAATGAGACTGTCTCAAAAAAAGAAAAAAAAAATTCAGCAGATGAAAAAACAAGGTAGTTATTAGCTCCAGAAAAAGCAAACATATACATGAAAAGAAGTATAAGCATGGGCCGGGTATGTTGGCTTACGCCTGTAATCCCAGCACTTTGGGAGGCTAGGGAGAATTGCTTGAAACCGGAAGGCGGAGGTTGCAGTGAGCTGAGATCGCACCACTGCACTCCAGGTTGGGTGACAGAGCAAGACTCCATCTTGGGGGGAAAAAAAAAGTGTAAGCATGGTGCATGGCTCAACTGTGAAAGGAAAATAATTGATACAGATTGAACCAGATATAGTATGATGCTATATTAAGAGATGGAGGGAGGGAAGTGAATGTGGGGACAGTGGGGAGGGTCAGAGGACTAGAGGTCTAAAATTCGATATTAGGAAGTCAGTCAATAATGACTCAACTTGTAAAGTTAAGAAGTATGTTATTTAAACACAAGAGCTATAGAACTTCTAAAAGAAAACACAAGAGGACATCTTGGCAAATTTGGGATAGGCAAAGATTTCTCAGCTAGGACATAAAAAGTACAAACTGTAATAGAAAAGAATTGATAAGTTGGATTTCAGTAAAATTGCCAAATTCACAGTGTCTTGATTACTGCAGCTTTAGAGCAATTCATGACATCAGGTTGTCAGTCCTCCAATTTTGTTCTTCAAGATTTCTTTGGCTATTCTAGCTCCTTTGCCTTTCCATAGTCATTCTGGCAGCTTATTAATTTCTACAAAATAAGCCTGTTGAGGTTTTGACAATCAATTCATTTGACTAAAAATATTAATATATAAAAACTTGTGATCATTAGTCATAAAACCTGGATCCCATGTGTGAGTTCCGCTTGTAACACGGTAAGTAATGCATTTTTGAATCAGGGGTGTAGCTTATCAGTCAGGATTGTGCATACCACAGCAAGCTGGCCTGGGTCTAAATCCTGGCTCTGACACTTACTAGCTGTGCGCACAAGGTTTTTCACTCTCTGTGCCTCATCTATACAAGTAGGGGTCATAACAGCATGCAGTTCATGAGGTGGTTGAAATGTGAATGAGTTAATATACAGAAAATTCTTAGGTTGATATCCGGCCTGTATCAAGTCCTCTTGCTCTTATAATTTTACTGATTTTTTTTCTTACCTTATCCCCAAATCTATTTAAGGTGGCTTACAAGGACACACAAAATATATCAGTGTAGATTAAATTAAAAGTCAAAACAAAAGCAAAGAAAAAATAATTCTAGAACTTCTACCAACAGATTTTGTATTTTCAGTATTTTCCAAAAATTCTCATTAAAAATGTTTTTCTCTCTTACCAGGAATTTTACATGTCTAGTTAGATACACAGATAAAAGAAAAAATAAACCGGAAAGAAAGTCCATACTGAGTCCACAAGGAGGCCTGCTGGAAGAGCAAAGCCAGCAGAACAGCGAGCTGAAAGGTGCCCTGGGAGTGATGGAAGGGGACTGGGAGCGCCCTGCGGATCACTTCTTAAACAGCTTGAAAGCCACTCTGAAGAATTCCATCCAGGCATGAGAGAGTAAAGGCTTTAGAGAAAGGAGATTGCATCACTCAAGTGATGCTTCAAAAGGGTGATCGCTCTTTGGCCTTTATTAATTTCTTTTTTTTTTTTTTTTTTTTTTTTTTTTTGAGACGGAGTCTTGCTCTGTAGCCCGGGCTGGAGTGCAGTGGCCGGATCTCAGCTCACTGCAAGCTCCGCCTCCCGGGTTTACCCCATTCTCCTGCCTCAGCCTCCTGAGTAGCTGGGACTACAGGCGCCCGCCACCTCGCCCGGCTAGTTTTTTGTATTTTTAGTAGAGACGGGGTTTCATGGTGTTAGCCAGGATGGTCTCGATCTCCTGACCTCGTGATCCGCCCGTCTCGGCCTCCCAAAGTGCTGGGATTACAGGCTTGAGCCACCGCGCCCGGCCGGCCTTTATTAATTTCATGATCAGGTGTTTAAGAGTTATCACGGCAAGATCTAAGAAACCCGTTTTAGTTTAAGGAAACACTTAACTAAACTAAAACGAAGGTAAGAAAGTAGAGTTCTTTTTTATTAGGATCGGCCATTCACAGCAGACTGGCTATCACTCATTTTTGGAAATCTAGGTCTGAAATAAATACGTCCCTTGGGTAACACATGTTGAGAATCAAAGAGTAATATTTTAGGGCCCGAGAACTCCAGACTTTTTTAGGTTTTCAAATGATCTCCCGTGGTACAAATACGTTTATGGAAAGAGAGAGAGCCAGTGTTCCTGAAATATTGCTTTTCTTTTTTATCCTTTTCTGCAATCAAGGTTGAAGTAACCTGGGAAACGTTAAACTTGTAGGTTCTTTTGGTCTGAAGTTTTCTCATTAGCCTGGGCAGCTAGATCTGTTTGCAACTTTGCTATAATATGTACCCTGTACTGAAACAGTAAACCCCTAGAGACAAGGAAGCATTTATCACCCTAAGAACTGATTTGCACTTTCTCTAGTTTTCTAGGGGTAACAAGGAGGTGATGGCAGTTTAACCCGCAGCGTAGAGCAGTCATGCTCTCTTGGTTGGGCATTGCAGTCCCCTGGGAAACAGTGCAGATGCATGAGTTGTATTTCAGGCTCCCTGAGTCGGAATCTCTACAGGTGAAGGGAAAGCATCTATAGGCATGGGCAAAGCCCACAAGGAGGCCTGCTGGAGACTCCAAGCCGGCAGAACCAGCACAAATGTGCTCCGGAAGTAGCGGAAGGAGACAGGGAGGACGCGGAAGGAGACAGGGAGGACACGGTGGAATCACTTCTTAAACACCTCATTCACTTCACACATGATTTTCATGAGCAGCCACCCTTGGTAAGCATGAGCACCGAGAGACCTGGCACTTGAAGAAGATTCCCTGGGGGAATTCATGCAGTGCCCTCCCGCCCCGCCCTGGGTGGCTCTCCCCTGCTGTTCCTGCTGCCCAGTGGCAGACACGGTAGGGGCACAGTAGCAGGTGGCGGGAAGGGGGCTCCGTGGTTCTCTGTCCTAGAGATAATAGAGCGTACAGTTAAATTTGTTTTGTGTTAAGGGGGTCTTTTTGTCGCATTATCTCAGGGTCAGCTGAGAACAACCTAATGATCATATTTCATTTTCAGGCTCTAAAAGCCTGTTTTGTTTTTAACCAATACTTTGTCCTGCTCTTCTCCCTAAGTTATAAAAGGAATCAGATTTTCCTCTCTCAAATTTCATCTGAATGTTATTCAAAAGCAAATAAACGCTGAGGTACTAGAGAAGATTGAACACAAGAAATTTCAGGAAATGTGTTTTATAAGGTTAATGTTAAATTCAAAGTAAGATCTAGGGGGAGAATAAAAAACGTTTCCTGTCCAGTGAAAGCATTGTAAATAGAAGTTTCAACCCAGATCATTATAAATTCATGTTGCATCTTTTGGTAATATGTTAAAAAAATAAAGTAGTAAAGAAATAAAAGAGAAACCGTGTTTGTCATCTGCCTTCTGTACCAAACAAGGTGGGACTTTGAGGGAAAATGGCTCAAGTAGCAAATGCATTGAGGTTGGAAAGCTATTACTAATTCAGGAGCAAATGCATTAGGTGGTGCAGTATGGTCAGATTCTATTAAAGAGCAGCACATGGAGACAGCCTCTTCATAATTCATGGGGCAATTTCTCTTGCTTTTGGGGGAGAAGCATTCTTATCAATACAAATTCGTCCTTGTGAGTGAATTGTTAGGGTTGTCAATTATGTGTTTGACTATTTAATTCCACGGATACTCTTAGTTAAGTTGTGAAAGTGTGTAGCTGATCAGAAGCTGATTTCAGCATCTTTTTACAGTGTTGTTTTTTAACTGTTCCAGTCTTGTAATATGTTGGTTGATTAAAAGCAAAGTTTATTAAGAATTTGTTCTTTGGTGTTTAAATAGTTCTAAGGCTGAACCCACCTTCGACAAAAAACAAAAAACAAAAACAAACAGAAACAGAAACACACACACAAAAAACACTTCTAACTTTGATGTAAGAAAAGTAATATATTTTTATTCAGGGTTTAATGTTGTCTTCTATTGACTTACAAATTTTAAAAAATCCAGTTGACTCTATGGATGAAAACAAATGGCTTCGTTTATACTCAGTTCCAAAATATTTAACTTTTTTTTTTTTTTTAAGATAGAGTCTCACTCTGTCACCCAGGCTGGAGTGGAGTGCTGCAGTCTTGGCTCACTGCAACCTTCGCCTCCTGGGGTCAAGCGATCCTCCCACCCCAGCCTCCCTGGTAGCTGGGACTACAGAAACATGCTACCACTGCTAGCTATTTTTCTTTTTTTATCTTTTGTGGAGATGAGGTTTTGTCACATTGTCCAGGCTGGTCTTGAACTCCTAAGCTCAAGCAATCCTCCCACTTTGGCATCCCAAAGTGCTGGGATTACAGGAGTGAGCCACTGGATCTGGCCAATTCCTATGTATTTAAAGATGTGAAACAAAAATAAAAACAAAAAAAAGAAGAAGAAGAAGTTGGGGTTTGGGTTGGGATTTCTTGTCCGTAAGTATATTTTAATGGCTCTGTTAAAAAAAAAATTATTTCCCATTTACTACTAAGAATTACTGATTTTTAAGTGTGTGTTTGCTAAAATTCAGCCAAGAATATGTAGCATCTCAGTACATATTTTCTTTCTTTCTTTTTTTTTAAGACGGAGTCTTGCTGTGTGGCCCAGGCTGGAGTGCAGTGGCCCGATCTCGGCTCACTGCAAGCTCCGCCTCCCAGGTTCATGCCATTCTCCTGCCTCAGCCTCCTGAGTAGCTGGGACTACAGGCGCCCACCACCATGCCTGGCTAATTTTTTGTATTTATTTAGCAGAGATGAGGTTTCACTGTGCTAGCCAGGATGGTCTCAATCTCCTGACCTCGTGATTCGCCCTCCTTGGCCTCCCAAAGTACTGGGATTACAGGCGTGAGCCACCGTGCTAGGCCCTCAGTGCATATTTTCATGTAACATTAGTTAAGTTCACAACCAGATAGGACAAAAAAGTAAAATTTTTAAAATGGAAAACAGTAAAAATTATACTTAATGTCTGAGATTAGAGAAACATAAATATTTGGTTTTGTCCCAATAACCTGTTATTACTCACAATGTAAAAATAATCCTAGGAAAACAAAAATAACCTCAACAGAGAGATAATTAGAGAAAGTACTTGTTCATCCCAAAATGTCTATTTGGGAATATTTCACTGAAACATGTCCGATACCCCTACCTTTTTTTTGTTTCCAAGGATATGTATTTTGAAATTCTGTTTTTGAAATAGACATGAAAATTAATGAATACAATATAAAGCCCTTGGAAAGTTGAGCTTTCCAGGATTCATATATACTCTGAGAATTTAAAAGTAGGCATGTCATGGGGAGTTTGGGCCATGGCTTTTCCTTGGAGGCCACCAGTGGTGTGACTTAGAAATGGCCACACAGCAAGAGATCTGTGGATTTATGAAAGAATCTCCCAAGTAGACTAAAACTGGCTCCTTTTACCAACAGTGTGAAAGGAGTCAAGATTCTGGTGTTATGCAAAAGGGCAGATGTCAGCATCCAGGAAGAAACAGGGTGGTTTTAGTTAGATATTCCCAACCGTAAACAGTGAATTTGGTGTGCCATCCAAGCACAAAAAGCAATTGTAAAAGTTGAACTGGAGTTCAGGAGAGTGTCTGATCTAAAGATGGAGATCTGCAAAGATTTGGTTGCTGAAACCACAGTAGTAGACTAGAACCCTAGGTGGGTTGCTTTGATGATAGGACTGGAGATTTGAAACAGATCTGGGATATATTCAAATTTAGTGTACGGGAGGGGAGAAAGAAACCAGTGTTGGAGGCTTCCCTATGGCTCTTAGCTCAACACACATTTAATTTTCAGTATACAGATTGATTTACAAAGTTGAATTATTTTCTTGATATTGGATAGGAAGAGTCCCTAAGGGCTTATATTAATCACTGTTTCTCTATGTTTTATTAAAAAAAAACAAAACAAAAAACAACGTTTCACACATACTCCCACCACCTGTACACAGTATCATAAATAATTTAACCAGTCTTTCAGTCAGGCAGTATTTTTTCCCTCTGCTTATTACCACATTCCATGTTGAGCCACAGTTTCTTAACAAGGCAAGGTTACTCCCTATTTCTTTATCTTCCCCACAGATCTTGAGAACAGAATTTTAAAAAATTAAACAGTTGAGAAAGCTTGCAGATCTAATGCAGTTTTGCATGTTTGAGTTATCTTGATATTGATATCGAGTTATATTGATGTTGGCTCCTCCAAAAGACATTTTCTGTATCTGGTGTAGAATTAGCTCATTATCTCAGCTAATGCTACCACATTCCAATTAGAATCCTTTTGAAAATCTGAAGCACTCAATACACAATGAGCATTTCAAATCACTTCTTTAAGTCTTGGTTATGGAAATGGAAGCATTCAAATCCCTGATATGATGATTACACTTGAGGCTTCATACCTGTACAGCCAAGGCAGACTATACAAAAGCAAATCGTGATTTGAAATTGAAGCCTATCTTTTGCTCTATTGTACCTAAGACTTTGAATCTCCTACTTTTAATCACTGGAATGGGTTGCTCCCTCTGTGGTAGCTGGATTAAGTGGCCAAAGTGAGGTTGGGTTTCTCAGGTTGGGGGTGGGGGAAGGACACTGCTACCTCAGAAAAAGGGGGAAATCAGAGAGTGAAGCTGTGGGATAATCTAGGGCCCATAAAGGAAGTTTGAGGATCTAATGTTTAGAGGAATAAAGATGGAATGAGATTAAAGATAAAAACTGAAGTCTGAGCTTAGGTTTGATTTTGGGAGGCAAGAGAATGTGAATGAAAAGATCAGACAGGGTCCCTGAGCTACTTTCTGGAATCTTGCTGTGTTTGAAACTCACCTTTTAGAATGTTATGTGGTTTGCTGTACCTATTTTAAAGGACTAGGAGTGGAGCAAACAAAACCCTAGTCAGGCAGAAAAATCTCCCAGTTAGGCTTATTGACATTTGACCTGAGCCCCATCTTGGGCAATCTTAGGTGGGAGATAAAAGATGGAGGTGGGGAAATCAAGATTTTAACCTTGCCCTCCTTTCAAGTCCAGGATGGAGCACTGACCACGATGCTGACAGGAGTCCTGTACTTCATGTGTTTACCCTGTTCTTGTGTTGCTATAAAGAAATAACAGGTTAGGTAATTTATAAAGAAAAGGGGTTTATTTGGCTCACAGTTAATTAAAGGCTGTACAAGAAGCATGGTGCTGGCACCTATTGGCTTCTGGTGAGTCCTTAGGAAGCTTCTACTGATGGCGGAAGGTGAAACAGGAGCAGCAACTCACATGGCAGAATGGGAGCAAGATAGTGGGGGAAGGGGAGGTGCTACACTCTTTTAAACAACCAGACTGCCATGAACTCACTCATTACCACAAGTATGGCACCAAGCCATTCATGAGGGATCCACACCCATGATCCAAACACCTCCCTGCAGGCCCTGCCTCCAACGTTGGAGATTACATCTCAAAATGAATTTTGGAGGGGAAAAACATCCAAACCATATCACTTCATTACAGACTGCTTGTCACAGCTGATGAAGAAGGCAGCTTCCAGGTGGGTGTTCTATAACACAGAGGTTGAACCTGAGCTGAATTCTTGTAGAGAGTGGTGCATGAAAATAAAGAATTTATTGTTTCTATGACCTTAAATGATTTAAATTTCAATAAAAATTTTCTAGTTTTCCAGTAGGAATCATGGGCCAAAATTGATCTTCCATCTTGTTAATGTGACCTCTACATAATGTTTCTTTATTCTTTTTCTACTCTTTGACTCACCAAAGGGTGTCCTCCCCAACTTTACATTCATGTATAATCCAGAGAAGAGCCAATGAGCCTCTGGACCATCCCACAACCAGTATCAAAACAATGGGTTTAATTCGGTGAGAAACTCAGTCTCCTGTTGAGCCTTGACTCCCTCATATCCCATATTCAATGAAAAACAAAATCAAGCCCATTTAAAACATGTTTTCTTCAGCTTTGTTTTTGTATCTCAGATGCAGAGAGTTGGGCAAACCATTTTCTTCCTTCCTGACACGTGGATATCAGTGGTCCATTCAAGGCCTTGCTTTTGTTTTAGTTATTTATTTTTATTCTCCTTTATCCCCTACCACACTCCTCTTTATCTCTCTAATTATATATGTCCTACTTCTATAACATCTCTTCTTTTCCACTTTAAGCCTTTGATATTGATCAGACAGACCATTAGAATAGTATATTAGCTGGTTTACCTCATTTCACCCTAAACTTCTCAACTCATTCTTTGCCGTTCTGACATCCTGAAAATATGGTTATAATCATCCAATGTCCCACCTTTGGTTCTACAAGATAAAGCTCAAACTTTTTCACACAAGGTGAAATACTCCCCAATACCATGCTCTCTGTACTCTCACCAGTCTTATCTTTCTTTCCACAGCCATACCTACACCCTTTCCTCTTTTCTCTTTTCTCCTATCCTGCACCTTCAGGTCTGTTTGGTAAACCCATATTTATGCTCCAAGGCTCTGATGATGGTTCCTTTATGAAGACTTCTTAATTGCCTGTCCATCAGACAGAACTGACTATATATATATTTTTCTACCATATCCTGTTCTTAATTCTATAAAATAACTCCAGCACTCCATTGCATTTATAGTTTACAGATTTGACTCCTCTGGAGGGAGTGACCATGTCTATCAGTCCTGGCGTCATTTTGAAAGTGCTTGGCAGGGACAAGGTCTTCGTTAGATGTTTTATGTTGAATGAACAATGAAATCTCATGATTAAGCAAAATCGTCCCAACAATTACGTCAAACTTGTGCTGGGTATCTATGGCTGATTATTATTCAGGAAGGAGGAAAATGTGTGTGGAGAGGGAGTAGGGTGGGGAGTGTCAGCCTGACCTAGAGCATTGTTCTGATCACATAACTTTCTCCGGTCAAACACGTCAATGGCTTTATTAAAGATATGGCAGCCAAGCCCAACTCTTAAGCCTGATGTGCAAGTCCCTTCATGGTCTGACTTAGACTTATCTTTGCAGGCTTGTCTCTCATGACTCTCTTTTATGTATTTTATGTTCCATCCAAAATGGGTCACCCATGATTACCCAAACCTGCCTATACCTGCCCATCTCTGCCCCTTCGGTTTGCTGTCCTTTTTCCCTGTTAAGTCCAACCCCACCTCTCTTGGCTTTGGCTCCTAATATTCCATCAGTCCTTCAAGGTACCATTTGAATGCGACCTGTTCTAGGAAGATTTCCTTGAGTCCTCTAGCAAATATCTCCTTTTGAAAATCTTCCTTGCAGGCCAGGTATGGTGGCTCACACCTGTAATCCCAGCACTTTGGGAGGCTGAGGCCCACAGATCACCTGAGGTGAAGAGTTCAAGATCAGCCTGGTCAACATGGTGAAATCTCGTCCCTACTAAAAATACAAAAATTAGATGGATGTGGTGGCACACACCTGTAATCCCAGCTACTCAGGAGCCTGAGGTAGGAGAATAGCTTGAACCCAGAAAGGCAGAGGTTGCAGTGCTCTGAGATCATGCCACTGCACTCCAGCCTGGGACACAGAGTGAAACTCCATCTGTCTGTCTATCTATCTATCTATCTATCTATCTATCTATCTATCTATCTATCTATGTTCATGAGGTTTAAGGAATATATATAATATATGTATTATATATATAGAGAGAGATTTTTATATATATATATGTATAATCTTCCTTTTAGTGTATCTTTATGGCACAAATACTAGTGTGCTTTGTTATTTGGGGATGTATTTATTTCACCAAATCTACCGGGAAGAGATTAAAACACACCTCATTTTATTGTACTTCACTTTATTACACTTCACAAATATTACACTTTTTACAAATTGAAGGTTTGTGGTAACTCCAAGTCCAGCAAATCTTTCGGGGCCATTTTTCCAACAGCATGTGCTCACCTCATCTCTGTGTCACATTTTGGTACTTCTTCCAATATTTCAAACTTTTTCATTAGCATTATATCTGTTAGGGTGATCTTTGATGTTACTATTGCAATTTTTGGGAGTGCCACAAAGTGCCTTCATGTAAGGCAGTGAACTTAATCAATAAATGTGTGTTCTGACTGTTTTACTGACCAACCAATCCTCCATTTATCTCCTTCTCCTCAGGCCTCCCTATTCTCTGAGACACAAAATGAAAATTAGTTCAATTAATATCCCTATAATGGCCTCTAAATGTTCAAATGAAGGAAGGAGTTGCATGTCTCTCACTTTAAATCAAATGCTAGAAATGATGAAGTTTAGTGAGAAAGGCATATTAAAAGCTGAGCTAGGCCAAACGCCAGGGCTCTTATGCCAAACAGTTAACTAAGTAGTGAAAGCAAAGGAAAAGTTCTTGAAGGAAATTAGAGGTGCTATTCCAGTGAGCACATGAGTGATAAGAAAGTGAAACAGCCTGATTGTTGACGTGGAGAAAGTTTGAGTGGTCTGGATAGAAGACTGAGCCAGAAACAATGTTACCTTAAACCAAAGCCCAATCCAGAGTGAGGCCCTAACTCTCTTCAATTCTATGAAGGCCGGGAGAAGTGAGAAAGCTGCAGAAGAAAAGTTGGAAGCCAGCATAGGTTCGTTCATGAGGTTTAAGGAAAGAAGCCAGCTCTATAACATAAAAGTACAAGGTGGAGCAGCAAGTGCTGATGTAGAAGCTGCAGTAAGTTTTCTAGAAGATCTAGCTAAGATCACTGATGAAGGTGGCTACACTAAACAACAGATTTTCAATGTAGACAAGACAGCCTTCTATTGGAAGAAGATGCCATCTAGGACTTTCCTAGCTAGCGAGAAGTCCATGCTTGCCTTCAAAGCTTCAAAAAACAGGCATACTCTTGTTATGAGCTAATACAGCTGGTAACTTTAAGCTTAAGCTAATGCTCATTTACCATTCAAAAAAATCCTAAGCCCTTAAGAATTATACTGAATCTATTCTGCCTGTGCTGTACAAATAGAACTACGAGGCCTAGATGACAACACATCTATTTACAGAATGGTTTACTGAATATTTTAAGCCCACTGTTGAGACCTACTGCTCATTAAGAATCCTTTCAAATTATTCCTGCTTATTGACAATGCACCTGGTCACCCAAGAGCTCTAATGGAGATGTATAAGGAGAGAAATGTCATTTTCATGCCTGCTAACATAATATCCATTCAGCTGCCCACAGATCAGGGAGTAATTTTGACTTTTAAATTATATTATTTAAGAAATACATTGCATAAGGCTATAGCTATCAAAATGATTCTTCTGAAAGATCTCAGCAGAGTATGTTGAAAATATTCTGGAAAGGATTCACCATTCTAGATGCCATTAAGATCATTCATGATTCATGGGAGGAGGTCAAAATATAGACATCAACAGGTTTTGGAAGAAGCTGATTCTACCTTCATGGATGACTCTGAAGATTTTAAGACTCAGTGGAGGAAGTCACTGCAGATGTGGCGAAAATAGCAAGAGAGCTAGAATTAGAAGTAGAGCTTGGAGATGTGACTGAATTGCTGTAATCTCAGGATCAAACTTGAGTGTATGAAGAGTTGCTTCTTACAGATGATCAAAGTGATTTCCTGGAATGAAATCTACTCCTGGTGAAGATGCTATGAACATTGTTAAAAATGACAACAAAAGATTTAGAATATTATACAAAGTTAGTGGCAGGAGTTGAGAGAATTGACTCCAATTTTTTAAAAAGTTGTGCTATGAGTAAAATGCTATCAAAGAACATTGCATACTACAGAGAAATCTTCCATGAAAAAAAGAGTTCGTTGATGCAGCAAGCTTCATTGTTGTTTTGTTTTAAAAAATCTCCACAGCCAACCCAGCCTTCAGAACCACCACCCTGATCAATCAGCAAGATCCTCCACCAACAAAAACATTACAACTTGCTGAGGGCTCAGATGATCGTTAGCATTTTTTACCAAAAATGTATTTTTTAATTAAGGTATGTACATAGTTTTTCTAGACATAATGCTATTGCACAGTTAATAGACTGCAATATAGTGTTAACATAACTTCTGTATGCCCTGAGAAACTACAAAACTTGTATGGCTTGTTTTATAGTGATATTCAATTTATTACAGCAGTCTAGAACCAAATCCACAATATCTGAGGTATGCCTGTATGTATTGTTGATTTTAATGCAGCATTCTTCCTGCATCTCAGTACAAGTAAAAGGGAACTTAAAAAGTTAGCATTTCCTGAGAATCTGCTATGCAGTAGGCACCAGTTGAGGTACATTTATACATTATGTCATTGTCCACTTTGACAGATGACAAAGTGAACGATTTGCTCATAATCACTGAACTAACAAGTGAGAGGCCGGGACGTGGACTCAGATTGCCTCTCCCACCTCCATGGTACTGCTGCTCAGGGCACTGTCAACGTGAGCTGGCATGTGAGTAAAAGTGATTCCCATCTGTGGACTTCTCTCTGCTGCTGCTGTTCAAACAAAAGGGAGACCTGTGAGCCACAGCTCATACCTGATTACTCAGACATGGACTCGTGGACTTGTGTGTCATCCAGGCCCTACATTCTTCCTTTCCTGTTCCTGGAGCTTTGATCGTCACACTTGCTCTTTCATATGACCTTTACTTAGGGAAACCTCAATGGAAGCGGGGGGCACTCTGCTGTGGACTTTAATCTTTGAGGAACACCCTGGAGAAATGTTGTACTTTGAAGCTATTTGCTTAAGGTAGTTTCATAAAGCAACATCCTGATTTCATAGAAACTTAAAGTTTTCTCTTTAGAAGGGATCTGAGAGATCATTTGTGCATCCATTTTCTTCCTATTTCTTATTACAGATAAAAGTGACTACGTGAAGGGCTGGGCATGGTGGCTCACACCTGTAATCCCAGCTCTTTGGGAGGCCAAGATGGGCAGATCACTTGAGATCAGGAGTTTGAGACCAGCCTGGCCAATATGGTGAAACTCCGTCTCTACTAAAAAATACAAAAATTAGCCAGGAGTGGTAATGCATACCTGTAATCTCAGCTACTACGGAGGCTGAGATGGAAGAATTGTTTAAACCCAGGAGGCAGAGGCTGCAGTGAGCCAAGATAATGCCATTGTGCCACTGCACTCCAGCCTGGGTGACAGAGTGAGACTCCAGCTCAAAAAAAAAAAAAAAAAGTGACTATGTGAGTTATACTTTGGAGATCTCTGGGGTTAAGGCCTGTTGTTACATATTATAGAACATCTCCTCTTGTTTTTTTGTTTTGTTTTGTTTTTTGGCATTTATATCATTTTAACAAAAGAAGTGAGAAAGGCCAAGTGTCTAGAATGCTTCCTCTTTTAGCAGTAGAACCTCAGGAGGTAGACTTTTAGCAAGAAGCCTGCTAAACTGGAGACTAATTCCCTCCAACTTTGGTTAAATTTCTATCCCCCCATTAAAACCCCCAAATGCAAAATCATTAGCAGCATTCATTGCTCCTTGTAAGAGCTGGGAGTGCACCCCAGATGTTGTGTTTTGAGCACAAAGACCTGTGAGCCAGATTCACAGCATGGCTTAGAACCTTCTGAATCCCGCCCACTCTACAAGATACTCTTCGTGGCCTCTCCTAGGCTTCCGACATTATTATACAACCCCATGCTCCTTCCTCTTTTGTAACCTCTCAGACAAGTAATAGATACACTGTAGTCTTTGCCAGAAAATAAAATGAAAAGGAATGAGAAGTCCCTGCCAGAGTGGTTTTCTTTTGATGCCTTCTTTCATCTTCCTTCACCTCCCCTGTGAGGAAAAATAAGGCAATGTATTTATCAGCTTTTATTATCTTGATTTATAACCTCAGGTCCCAATTAGAAGGTAAAACATAAAGGCATAGATTTAAATGGTGCCAATTGTGCCCTTTCCATTTCATTCTTTTCTCTCTTTTGTCAGAAAAAAATCCTTTGATTTCATTTCTTCATTCTTTATAATACTGTATTGATCTGCCAGTATAGAGAATGCATCAGCAACTCTCTTATCTTTGGCTAATACTACATTTTTCTGCACTAACTACAACCCACAAACTGTACATTCGTGCCATTACATGCCTGGTTTGCACACATTAAATCAGATATACAATGTGCATTCTATACTTTATTGAGTTGATTGTGACAAGAATTGTGATGAATGGCATTTAATAGCTTTCATTTATCATCCAGAAAGCTTCATTTTCCAACATCAATCAGGCAATTAAAAGGACCACTAGTAGGCTGACCTATTATGTGTCTCCATTCTCTTGCTTCGTTTCATGTTCATTATGGTTCACAGTACAGAATGATGGCATTCCTGCATTCATTCATTCATTCATTCAAACAATTTTCATTGCATGCCTTCTATGTGCTGGACACCAGTTGAGGCACAGAGAGCAACACTAAAATAACAGACAAAATCCTTTCTCTTGTGTGGCTAACAAGAAAGGGCTGGGAAGGATAACAGACCAATAAACCGTGTATTTGTAATATATGCAGGGGCATGAGCACTAGGCTGGGGAAAGGGCTAGTGAGGACAGGAAAGGGAAAGGAGGCCACAGTAGTCAGGGAGAACCTCTTTAAGAAGGTGACGTGGAGCAGAGACTTGCATGAAGTAGAGAAGCAAACTCTGCAGCCACCCATGAAAGCCTTCCAAGCACAGGGAGCAACATGTGTCAAGCAACATGAGGATGCAGCAGAGCCAACATATATGAGAAACTGAAAGGACCTGAAATCTGGTGCGCAGGGAGTGACCGGGAAAGTGGCTGGAGAGTAGGTAGCAGATGGATAGATTTACGTAAGGCGGTGTGAGCCGACGACAACTTGATTTCATTCTGAGAAAGCTGGGATGCCATCAGAGGGTTTCGAGCAGAAGGAACATAATCTGACTTTTGCTTTAAAGGAGTCACTCCAGCTATAGTGAGAATAGACAATTGAGGGTAACAGTAGAAACCAGGAAACCAGATATGAGTTATTACAATAATCTGGGAAAAGATAATGGTGGCTTAGACCAGGATGGCAGTGGTGGAGGGTAGAGAGACAGGGTTAGGTTTGTATTGTGAAGGCAAAGCCAGTAGGCTTTGCTGACTAACTAGATATGTGATGAAAGGAGTGGGAACAAGGGTAACTCCAAGAATTGGGGATGCACAGCTGGATGAATGAAGTTGGTGTTTGCTGAGAGAGGGAAGCCTGAAGAAAGAGAAATTAGAGACAGGCAGGAAGAAACCAAGAGCTCTCTTTTGCGCATATTAACTTGGGGTTCCTACCCCCCAACAATCACCAATTAATAAATTGTCATCCTTCTTATAGATTAGTCTTGATTGCAATGTAGACTTGTGGTTGAGTGTGGTCTCTGGAGCCTGTCTTCCTTGTCTTGAAGCCCACCCACACTAGCTCTGTAATCTGAAGAAAATGACAACTTTTCTGTACCTCAGTTTCTTTTAATGTTTAGTTTTCTTATACAAAAATTTTTTTCCCATTAGTTATTGGAGTACAGGTGGTATTTGGTTACATGAGTAAGTTCTTTAGTGGTGATTTGTGAGATTTTGGTGTACCCATCACCCAAGCAGTATACACTGCACCATATTTGTAGTCTTTTATCCCTCGACCCCCTCCCACTCTTCCCCTGAAATCTCCAAATTCCATTGGATCATTCTTATACCTTTGAATAATAATTAAATTAGATGTACAACATGTATTCTATACTTTATAGCTTAGCTTTACTTTATAACTTAGCTCCCACATATCAATGAGAACATATGATGTTTGTGTATTCTATACTTTATAGCTTAGCTTTACTTTATAACTTAGCTCCCACATATCAATGAGAACATATGATGTTTGGTATTCCATTTTTGAGTTAGTTCACTTAGAATAATAGTCTCCAATCTCAGCCAGGTCACTGCAAATGCTGTTAATTCATTCCTTTTTATGGCTGAGTAGATAACATAATACCACAGTTTCTTTATCCACTTGTTGATTGATGGGCATTTGGGTTGGTTCCATGATTTTGCAATTGGGAATTTTGCTTCTATAAACATGCATGTGTAAGTATCTTTTTCGAATAAGGACTTCTTTTCCTCTGGGTAGATACCCAGTAATGGGATTGCTGGATCAAATGGTAGTTCTACTTTTAGTTCTTTAAAGAATCTCCATACTGTTGTCCATAGTGGCTGTACTAGTTTACATTCCCACCAGCAGTGTAGAAGTGTTCCCTGTTTACCACATCCATGCCAATATCTACTGTTTTTCATTTTTTTGATTATGGCCATTTTTGCAGGAGTAAGGTGGTATCACATTGTGGTTTTGATTTGCATTTCCCTGATCATTAGTAATGTTGAGCATTTTTTCATATGTTTGTTGTCCATTTGTATATCTTCTTTTGAGAATTGTCTATTCATGTCCTTAGCCCATTTTTTGATGGGATTGCTTGTTTTTTTCTTACTGATTTGTTTGAGTTCATTGTAAATTCTGGGTATTAGTCCTTTGTCAGATGTACAGATTGTGAAGATTTTCCCCACTCTGTAGGTTGTCTGTTTACTCTGCTGACTGTTACTTTTGCCATGCAAAAGCTCTTTAGTTTATTTAGGTCCCAGCTATTTATCTTTATTTTTATTGCATTTGCTTTTGGGTTCTTGGTCATGAAATTCTTGCCCAAGCCAATGTCTAGAAGGTTTTTTCAGTGTTTTCTTCTAGAATTTTGATAGTTTCAGGTATTAGGTTTAAGTCCTTAATCTATATTGAGTTGATTTTTCTATAAGGTGAAATGTGAGGATACAGTTTCATTCTCCTACATGTGGCTAACTGATTATCCCAGCACCATTTGTTGAAAAGGGTGTCCTTTCCCCACTTTATTTTTTGTTTCCTTTGTCAAAGATCAGTTGGTTGTATGTATTTGGGTTTATTTCTGGGTTCTCTATTCTGTTCCATGGGTCTATGTGCCTGTTTTTACAGCAGTACCATGCTGTTTTGGCGATTATGGCCTTATAGTATAGTTTGGAATCAGGTACTGTGTGATGTCTCCAGAATTTTTTTTGTCGTTGTTTTTGTTTTTTTTGGCTTAGTCTTGCTTTGGCTATGTGGGCTCTTTTTTTGGTTCCATATGAATTTTAGAACTGTTTTTTCTAATTCTGTGAAGAATGATGGTGGTATTTTGGTGGGAATTGTGTTGAATTTGTAGATTGCTTTTGGCAGTATGGTGATTTTTACAGTATTGATTCTACCCATCCATGAGGAGGGGATGTGTTTCCATTTCTTGTGTCACCTATGATTTCTTTCAGCAGTGTTTTGTAGTTTTCCTTGTAGAGGTCTTTTGATTCCTTGGTTAGGTATGTTCTTAAGTATTTTTTTTTTTTTTGCAACTACTGTAAAAGAAGGTTGAGTCCTTTATTAGATTCTCTGCTTGGTTGCTGTTGGTGTATAGAAGAGCTACTGATTTGTGTACATTAATCTTGAATTGGGAAACTATGCTGAATTCTTTTATCAGTTCTAGGAGTTTTTTGGAGGAGTCCTTAGGGTTTTCAAGGTAAGTGATCATACTGTCAGCAAACAGTGACAGTTTGACTTCCTCTTTACCAATTTGGATGCCCTTTATTTCTTTCTTTTGTCTGGTTGCTCTGTCTAGGACTTCCAGTACTATGTTCAAGAGGAGTGGTAAGGGCGGGCAATCTTTGTCTTGTTCCAGTTCTCAGAGGAAATGCTTTCAACTTTTCCCCATACAGTATTATGTTGGCTGTGTGTGTGTGTGTCATAGATGGCTTTTATTACATCAAGGGATGTCCCTTGTATGCTGATTTTGCTGAAAGTTTTAATTATAAAAGGGTGCTGGATTTTGTCAAATGCTTTTTCTCTATCTATTGAGATGATTGTGTGATTTTGTTTTTAATTATGTGTATGTGGTGTATCATGTTTATTGACTTGCATACATTAAACCATCCCTGCAACCCTGGTGTGAAATACACTTGATCATGGTGTTGTTGGATTTGGTTAGCTAGTATTTTGTTAAGGACTTTAGCATCTATGTTCATCAAGCATATTGGTGCATAGTTTTCTTTTTTGGTTATATCCCTTCCTGGTTTTGGTATTAGGGTGATGCTGGCTTCATAGAATGAATTAGGGAGGATTCCTTCTTTCCCTATCTTGTGGAATAGTGTCAAAACTATTGACACCAATTCTTTTTTGAACATCTGGTAGAATTCCGCTGTGAATCTGTCTGGTCCTGGACATTTTTTGGTTGGTAGTTTCTTAACTACCGTTTCTATCTCACTGCTTGTTATTGGTCTGTTCAGGATATCTAATTCTTACTGATTTAAACTAGGAGTGTTGTATTTTTCCAGGAATTTATCCATCTCCTCTAGGTTTTCTAGATTATGTGCACAAGGTGTTCACAGTAGCCTGGAATGATCTTTTGTATTTCAGTGGTGTCAGTTGTAGTATCTCCTGTTTCATTCCTTAGTGAGGTTATTTGGATTTTCTCTCTTCTTTTCGTAGTTAATCTTGCTAACAGTCTATCAATTTTATCTTTTTAACGAATCAGTTTTTTGTTTCATTTATCTTTTGTATTTTTTTTGTTTCAATTTCATTTAGTTCTCCTCTGATCTTGGTTATTTCCTTTCTTCTGCTGGGTTTGGGTTTGGTTTATTCTTATTTCTCCAGTTCCTTGAGGTGTGATCTTAGAATGTCAGTTTGTGCTCTTTCAGTCTTTTTGAGGTAGGCATTTAGGACTATGAACTTGCCTCTTAGCACTGCCTTTGCTGTACCCCAGAAGTTTTGGTAGGTTGTGTCATTATTGTCATTCAGTTTGAAGGATTTTTAAATTTCCATCTTGATTTTGTTTTTGACCCAATGCTCATTCAGGAGTAGATTATTTAATTTCCATGTATTTGCATGTTTTTAAAGGTTCCTTTTGGAGTTGATTTCCAGTTTTATTCCACTGTGGTCTAAGGGAGTGATTGATATAATTTCAATTTTCTTAAATTTATTGAGGCTTATTTTATGACCTATCATATGATCTATCTTGGAGAAAGTTCCATGTGCTGCTGAATAGAATGTGTATTCTGTGGTTGTTGGATGAAATGTTCTGTATATATCTGTTAAGTCCATTTGTTCCAAGGTATAGTTTAAATTCATTGTTTCTTTGTTGGCTTTCTGTCTTGATGACCTGTCTAGTGCTGTCAGTGGAATATTGAAGTCTCCTACTGTTACTGTGTTGCTGTCTATCTCATTTCTTATGTCTATTAGTAATTGTTTTATAAATTTGGGAGCTTCAGTGCTACGTCCATATATGTTTAAGATTGTGATATTTTCCTGTTGGACAAGGCCTTTTACTATCATATAATGTCCCTCTTTGTCTCTTTTAACTGCTGTTGTTTTAAAGTTTGTTTTGCCTGATATAAAAATAGCTACCCCTGCTCGCTTTTGGTGTCCATTTGCATGAAATGCCTTTTTCCACCCCTTTACTTTAAGTTTATGTGAGTCCTTATCTATTAGATGAGTCTCCTGAAGGCAGCAGATAGTTGCTTGTGAGTTCTTTTTTTTTTTTTTGAGACAGAGTCTCGCTCTGTCGCCCAGGCTGGAGTGCAGTGGCCGGATCTCAGCTCACTGCAAGCTCAGCCTCCCGGGTTTATGCCATTCTCCTGCCTCAGCCTCCCGAGTAGCTGGGACTACAGGCACCCGCCACCTCGCCCGGCTAGCTTTTTATATTTTTTAGTAGAGATGGGGTTTCACCGTGTTAGCCAGGATGGTCTCGATCGCCTGACCTCATGATCCACCTGTCTCGGCCTCCCAAAGTGCTGGGATTACAGGCTTGAGCCACCGCACCCAGCCCTTGTGAGTTCTTATTCATTCTGTGGTTCTGTATGTTTTAAGTGGAGCTTTTAGGCCATTTACATTCAATGTTAGTATTGAAATGTAAGGTACCATTGAAATGTAAGGTACCATTGCATACATTGTACTATTTGTTGTCTGGGTACTTGGGTTTTTTTGTTTTTTTTTTTACTTTTTAACTTGTACTTTTGCTTTTGTTTTATGGGTCCTGTGTGATTTACACTTTTTTTTTTTTTAAGGCGGAGCCTCATTCTGAATAAAAGTCACTAAGCACGCACTGACTCAAGGGGTAAGGAAGTAGACTCCACCTCCTTGAAGGGAAATTACCTATATCAATTATTTGGATTCTTCTGTATGTGAGATTTATCTCTCATTTTCATTTACTTATTTATTCAAATTTTATTTATTTATTTATTTATTTATTTATTTATTTATTTATTTATTTTTATTGAGATGGAGTCTCACTCTGTCACCTAGGCTGGAGAGCAGTGGTGCAGTCTTGGCTGACTGCACCGTCTGCCTCCTGGGTTCAAGCAATTCTCCCGCCTCAGCCTCCCAAGTAACTGAGATTACAGGTGCCTGCCACTGCATCTGGTGATTTTTTGTATTTTTGGTAGAGACAGGGTTTCACTATGTTGGCCAGTCTGGTTTTAAACTCCTGACCTCAGGTGGTCCACCTGCCTCAGCCTCCCAAAGTGCTGGGATTAAAGGTATGAGCCACCATGCCCAGACAACTTATGCTTTAAAGAGGTTCTGTTTGGATGTGTTTCCAGGATTTGTTTTAATATTTAGAGCTCCTTTTAGCAGTTCTTGTAGTGGTGGCATGGTAATGGTGAATTCTCTCAGCATTTGTTTGTCTGAAAAAGACTGTATCTTTCCTTCATGTATGTTGCTTAGTTTCACTGGATACAAAATTCTTGGCTGATAATTGTTTTGTTTGAGGAGTCTGAAGGTAGGGCCCCAGTCCGTTCTGGCTTGTAGGATTTCTGCTGTGAAATCTGCTGTTAATCTGGTAGGTTTTCCTTTATACATTACCTGGTGCTTCTGTCTCACAGCTTTTAAGTTTCTTTCCTTCATCTTAACTTTGGATAACCTGATGACAATATGCCTAGGTGATGATCTTGTGATGAATTTCCCAGGTGTTCTTCGTGTTTCTTGTATTTGGCTGTTTAGGTATCTCACAAGGCTGGGGAAGTTTTCCTCGATTGTTCCCCCAAGTATGTTTCCAAGCTTTTAGAATTCTCTTCTTCCTCAGGAACACCAATTATTCTTAGGTTTGTTCATTTAACATAATCCCAGACTTCTTGGAGGCTTTGTTCATATTTTCTTATGCTTTCATTTTCTTTGTTGGACTGGGTTAATTTGAAGACCTTGTCTTTGATCTCTGAATTTCTTTCTTCTACATGTTCAATTCTATTGCTGAGACTTTCCAGAGCAGTTTGCATTTCTAAAAGTATGTCCAAAGGTTCCTGAATTTTTAATCGTTTTTTCTTTAAGCTATCTATTTCCTTGAATATTTCTCCCTTCACATTTTTGTACCCTTTTTTTTGCATTTTGTTGCACTGGGCTTCACCTTTCTCTTGTGCCTCCCTGCTTAATAACCAGCCTCCTGAATTCCTTTTCTTTTTCAGGTAAATCAGGGATTTCTTCTCAGTTTGGATCCATTGCTGGTGAACTAGTATGAGGGGCTTTTAAAGAGCCTTGTTTTCTCATATTACCAGGGTTAGTTTTCTGTTCCTTCTCATTTGGGTAAGACTGTCAGAGGGAAGGTCAAGCGCTGAATGCTGTTGTTCAGATTCTTTTGTCCCGCAGGGTGTTCCCTTTATGCGGTACTCTCCCCCTTTTCCTATGGATGCGGCTTCCTGTGAGCCAAATTGCAGTGATCGTTGTCTCTCTTCTGGGTCTAGCCACCCAGTGAGTCTACCCGTCTCTGGGCTGGTACTAGGGGTTGTCTACACAGAGTCCTGTGATGTAAACCATCTATGGGACTCTCAGCCATGGATACCAGTGCCTGTTCTAGTGGAGGTGGCGGTGGGGTGCAATGGACTCTGTGAGGGTTCTTAGCTTTGGTGGTTTAATGGGCTATTTTTGTGCTGGTTGGCCTCCTGCCGGGAGGTAGTGCTTTCCAGAGAGCATCAGCCGTAGTAGTATGGAGAGGAACCGGTGGTGGTCAGGACCCTAGAACTCCCAAAATTATATGCTCTTTGTCTTCCATTACCAGGGTGGGTAGGGAAGGACCATCAAGTAGGCACAGGTCTAGGCGTGTCTGAGATCAGACTTTCATTGGGTGGGTCTTGCTGCAGCTGCTGTGGAGTATGGGGTGAGATACTCAGGTCACTGGAGTTGAATACCTAGGAGGATTATGGCTGCCTCTGCTGAGTCATGCAGGTTGTCAGGGAAGTGGAGGAAAGCCGGCAGTCACAGGCCTCCCCCAGCTTCCCCTGACATCCCTGAGTCTATTTCCAGGTGGAGGGTGACATGGGCTTGAAAACTTTCCCCAGGCTACCTGCTTCCCAGCTGTGAAAGACAAGGGCTTGGTTCTTCCCCTACCTCTGGAGTCTGCATACCACATTTGCACCCTCTCCCGAATTCTGGCCAGGAGGCCTCCCTCATCCTTACATGTTTCATGGTTTGTAGAATCTTGAGCCGTCCACAGGATAGGAACTAAAAACTCTGAGAACTCCAGGACGGTGTTTTGTGGTTGGCCAAGATCAAGCCTGTTTGATGCACCCTAGCAACAGACAGGTCCCTGGAACTGATGCACACACAGCAACAGCACAGTCAGGGATGATGCAGAGAACAGTGGGGACTCTCCAAACCCCTGGTGACCTGATGACTACTGTGCTGTCAGCGATGTGTGTGAGCACCCAGCTCCTGCACCTATCAATATTAAAAGATTTTTCTTTCCAGTCATGAGGCTGAACTCTGCAAGATAAGTTTTGGCACTGGTGGAGAGCTGTGCTCAGAATTTTTTTTTTCCACTGAGGCATTTTATTTATAAATGTGTATTGTATGCTGGCTGGACACAATGGCTTATGCCTGTAATTCCAACACACTAGGAGGCTGAGGCAGGCAGACTGCTGGACTTCAGGAGTTCAAGACCAGCCTGGGCAACATGGGAGACCTCATCTCTACTAAAAATACAAAAATTAGCTGGGAGAGGTAATGCCTGCCTGTAGTCCCAGTTACTCAGGAGGCTGAGGCAGGGGATCGCTTGAGCCTGGGAGGTCAAGGCTGCAGTGAGCTGAGACCATGCTACTGCACTCCAGCCTGGGTAACAGAGTGAGACTCTGTCTTAAAACAACAACAACAACAACAAAAAGTTATATTAGATCCCTAGAAAAAATCCCAGGATTTTCTCTCCTGTGTGTTATCGTCTTGCTTCTTCATGGCCCATGATACCAGCTAAGGTTATCAGTACAAGGAAACCAAACTGGCAGGATGGGAGCAGATTATTAGTCATTTTTCTAGATCTTTGAGTTGCACATCAAATCTGGAACTAATCGCTTCACATTTGTTTAACCTGCCTGTGAGGTTGATAACAATTTTCCCAGCTCTGTGATCCTCAAGGATTTCAAATTCACAATGTAGCCATGCTTCGTCATCACAGTTAGAAACTGGACAACAACCTGAGAGCATGTCCTAGTAAGAACCTGGTGTTTGCCTCTCTTTTTGGCAGCACTGATGCTCTTGAGAACATCAGCCAGGACATTCATGCACACCATAGTGGCGGCACTGAAAGATGGCAGGAAGAGTTGCACTCAGGATTCTAATTCCTACATCTCCAGCTAATATGAGAGTATGAGATAAGTAAGTTGCAAGTAAATAATGAAGCCCACCTATCACACAATCATCTGCACCACCTGTAAAAGGATCATTACAGCATGAAAATATGTTTATGTTATAATATAGAAGTGAAACAAACAAGTGATAATATATATAGCTGGATCCCTTGCTAATTTAAAATTTTACTGTGGATGAATATCTGTATAACAGTCTCTATCAACAGATCTACATTTAGAAGTATATACATCAGGTTGGGTGTGGTGACCCACGCCTGTTGTCCCAGCACTTTGGGAGGCCAAGGCGGGTGGATCACCTGAGGTCAGGAGTTCGAGACCAGCCTGGTCAACATGGAGAAACCCCATCTCTAGTAAAAATACAAAAAATCAGCCAGGTGTGGTGGTGCTCACCTGTAGTCCCAGTTACTCAGGAGGCTGAGGCAGGAGAATCACTTGAGCTTGGGAGGCGGAGGTTGCAGTCAGCCAAGATCACGCTGCTGCACTCCAGCCTGGGCAACAGAACGAGACTCCATCTCAAAGGAAAAAAAAAAAAAAAACAAAACGAGGTACATACACCAAAATATTAACAATGGTTATTTCTGGGTGATAGGATTATGAAGGACTTACCTTTTGCTTATTGTTTTTTTCCTAATTTTCTCAGTGTTAAATACATATTGCTTATTTTATAAAATAGTTCTTTTTCAAGGAAGAAATTCTAGTGATAGCAGAATTAATATGCACTGAAAAATATGGGTATGTAAGTTATTTATGTTAGAAACTTTAAAATCATTTAAAAACATAATCCAAACAAGGTTTGGAGAGAAAAAAACAGTAAAATACATTTTTGAAGCAATCTGGAAAATTTCATCATGGACTGGAGATTAGATTGCATTTGTCAAACTAGGGCCTGCTGCCTGTTTCAGCAAATAAAGTTTTGGTAGACTACAGTCATGCTTGTTTGTTTATGAGTAGTCTAAGGCTGCTTTCTTTTTATAACAGCAGAAGTTCAGTAATTTTGAGAAAGAACTCAGAGCTCACAAAGCCAAAAGCAGTTATTATTTGGCCTTTTATAGAAAAAAATACTGATACATTAAAGTTATATGAAAAACATTCATAACTTTTGGAGAGTCAAATGGAATAATCTCTACATATTTCACTCTCATATCTAAGATTTGCTTTAATATATTTCAACAAGAAAGACTAAAGTAAAAAGGGATAGATGGAAAGAATCTTGATAATTGTTGAAGCTAAGTGAAGACTATCTTAGGATTCATTTTGTTTTCTTCTCTACATTTGTGTGACTTTTTGTACAAGGAAAGAACATAAAACTGTTTAAGTCAGTTAATTAGTATACATGATAGATTATTTACCAAAGTGGCTGCAATTACTCTTCTCCATATCCTTCAGTTGGGGAATCCTGTGGTGTATCTGTACAGTGAAATATTACTTAGCAATAAAAAGGAAGAACTACTGATCCACTCAACAACGTGGATGAATTTTAAATGCATATTGCTGAGTGAGCCTGATTCAAAAGGCTACATATTTGTATTCATCCATTTTTGCACTGCTAAGAAGCTCTACCTGAGACTGGGTAATTTACAAGAAAAGAGGTTTAATTGGCTCACGTTTCTGCAGCTGTTCAGGTAACGTGGCTGGAGAGGTCTCAGGATACTTTCTAATGGAAGCAGGCACTCTTACATGGCTGGAGAAGGAGAAAGAGACAGAAGAGGGAGGGGCTACATGCTTTTAAACAACCAGATCTCATGAGAACCCACTCACTGGCATTAGAACAGCAAGTGGGAAATCTGCCCCCATGATCCAATCACCTCCTACCAGGCCCCTCTTCTAACATTGGGGATTACAATTTGACATGAGATTTGGGTGGGAACGCCAATCCAAACCATATCAGTATTGCATGGCATTCTGGAAAAGGCAAAACTATACGGATGGAGAAGAGATCAGTGGTTGTCAGGGGTTGAGGGTTGTGGGAGGGGCTTACTACAAAAAGAAAATTTTGAGGGGGTATGGGAACTTCCTAGTATACTGAGTATGGTGATGGCATGATTTTATGCCTAGTCTTGGGTGATTTTAGTTATTATCAGATAATCACCAGTGATCTGAACAACTCTGCATTAGAAAGAATATCCAACTTCTGAGAGGCTGACACTGTAACCCTCACTCTCTAATGAGGTGCTGCCCCAGAGAAGCTCCTAGCTCTTTACTATATTCCTTTTGATCTGGACTCCTCACGCCATGAAAACTGTCCACGCCAGCCTCCTCTTATAGCTCCCTCTCATCAGAATGCCTTACTTCCCTTTGCTTTAGCCTCATAAACCTTTGTCTAAGGAATAGAGAGTGGTGTGTGCAGAACCTCAGGTTGTCACTTAGCTATCTCCTGGCCAGTCCCTGAGGGACTTGAGCCTAGTTCTTAAGGAGAAGGTGATTGAAATAAGCTGAATGAGTCAAGAGAAGATGTCACCTCAGAGGATGATGCCAGAAAACTAAAGCAAAATCTGTTCTGTCTCATAGCCTAATAACAACAACAAAAATTATGTCAACACAAGGTTGGAGTGTAAGAGAGGCTAGTTCCACACTGGAAAAAGTTCTGACAAATGAACAACCAGGAGCATGTACATGGTGACCAACGTGAGGCCACCAGTGACCTTTATGGTCCCAGGAGCTGTGACCCATAGAAGCACAGGTGGGTCTACAGAGCACAGAGTGGGTCACAGGGGCACAGAAGAGTGGCCATATTGACTTCATGGAAGACATGCAATCTGCCCTAAGATCTTGTGACAAAAGAAGAAAGACAGAGCTAGGAGACACTCAAGGAAAGGATTCTGTGACTGTGAAAACTGCCTCTCAATGGTACCCTGCATTAGAGACCTGGGAAATGTGGCTGTTGGATGCTTTCTTTCCTGGACACCATTGTGACACTGAGTGTCACAACGATCCTCTAAGATTGAGACATTCTTGTCCTTGCTATGTGATATAATTTGGCTCTGTGTTTCCACCCAAATCTCATTCGAAATTGTAATCCTTCCTGTGTCAAAGGAGGAGCCTGGTGGGAGGTGATGGGATCATGAGGGTGGTTCCCCCCTACTGTTCTCATGATATGAGGGAATTCTCATGAGATCTTACGGTTTTAAAAGTGGCAGTTTCCCCTGCACACTCTGTCTCTCCTGCCGCCTTGTGAAAATATGCCTTACTTCCCTTTCATCTTCTGCTATGATTGTAAGCTTCCCGAGGCCTCCCCGCCATGCGGAACTGTGAGTCAATTAAACCTCTTTCCTTTATAAATTACCCACTCTCAGGTAGTATCTTTATAACAGTGCAAGAAAGGACTAATACAGAGAATTGGTACTGAGAGTGGGGTACTGCTATAAAGATAACCTGAAAATGTGGAATTGACTTTGGGACTAGATAACAGGTAGAGTTTGGAACAGTTTGGAGGGCTCAGGAGAAGACAGGAAGATGTAGGAAAATTTGGTGCTTTCTAGAGACTTGCTGAACGGTTTTGACCAAAATGCTGATCGTGATGTGGACAATGAAGTCCAGGCTGAAGTGGTCTTAGATGGAAATGAGAAATTTACTGGGAATTGGAGTAAAGGTCACTCTTGGTATGCTTTAGCAAAGAGGCTGGTGGCATTTTGCCCCTGCCCTAGAGATCTGTGGAACTTTGAACTTGAGAGAGATGATTTAGTGTATCTGGCAGAAGAAATTTCTAAGCAGCAAAGCATTCAAGAAGCTACCTGGCTTATTCTGAAAGCATTCAGTTATATGGGCTCACAAAGAGATGGTTTGAAATTTAAACTTATGTTTAAAAGGGAAGCAGAGCATTCAAATTTGGAAAATTTGTAGCCTGACCATGTGGTAGGCGCTCTCTTTCTCCTGCTGCCTTGTGAAGACGTGCCTTTCTTCCCCTTCACCTTCCACCGTGATTGTAAGTTTCCTGAGGCCTCCCCAGTTATGTGGTATAGGGAGTAAATTAAACCTCTTTCCTTTATAAATTACCCAGTCTAAGGGAGTATCTTTATAGCAGTATGAGAATGGAATAATGCACAATGTAAGAAGGGGAGGAGAGGCTCCTGACCACCACAGGCAGCCTAAGATGCTAGCTCCTCAGGGAAAAAAATCCTTGCCACATTCCCTGAAAGAAGACATAGAGTCCTACCTGCACCTGTTCAGAATCCCTCTCACCTTTGGCTACTAGTGGCCCACAATGCAAAGCTCTCTTATCATCTAATTTTGAGTTTACTGTTCTGTGTCTTCTTACATAATTCTTTTTAATTCTGCACTATTCTTTCTCCATCATCTTCTGGAATCCTTTACTTCATTCTAATGAATCTTCCTCTATCCTATCCTCTTAAAAGAACCCTCTCTCCCTGTCCATGTCTGGGCAACATCTCTTTCTCCTAGTCCTGCATTTTGCTTTCTCTTCTTCCACATGCTTAACCCCTCCACCTTTGGTTATCTAACCCTATGTCTGTGCTGCAGATCCCCTGGCCACTTTTCCTCATTCACTGAGAACATCGGCACCTGAACAACAGTCTGCCAGTCAAGTCCTATTATACCACCAGAACAGCCCAGTGCTCATGTCTGGAGGCCTAGAAACACCCTAGGCTCGTAACATTTGTCCTCTGAACTCTTTGTTTTCTTCACCACTGTAAGAATTAAAGAAAGAGGAAAGAAACATGAAAGGTGGCTTGCCAGTCAAGACAGATTTATTTTAGAGAAAATAAACCTGAGAGGAGGCTACTGGCCAAGTTAAGTCAGAGGCACACTCTCTTATAGACTAAGAGTTTTTAATGATTCAGGTTGGGAGAGCTTATCAGAGGCTTGGACTGCTTCTGTGTTTTTTTGTTTTTTGCTTTTTTGTTGTGCTTTTCCCCAACCTCCCTCTGTGCCCACGCTGTCTTATCTGTGTTTTACTGTCTGCTCTTTCTGGCTGCTTGTAGTTAGAAGAGAAGTGATTTCCTTGAAATGCATGAGGCTGGAAAGGGAGCTGGAATTTAAAGTGGTGGTGTTTGTCCGAGATGACGGTGCTCCTGCTCGATCAACCACCACTTCTCATTACCCACCCTTTTGTGGCCACACTTAACATCAGTAATGGCAAACATGTGGCACTACTGCCAAAATGCCTGCATCCTGAGATCCTTGCAAATTGGTTGTGCCATTTTATTTATTTTTTATAGATAGGGTCTTGCTATGTTGCCAAAGTTGGAGTGCAGTGGCTATTCACAGGTATAATAATAGCACCTTGCAGCCTCAAATTCCTGCCTTAAAGCAGTCCTCTCATCTCAGCCTCCTGCATAGGTGGGACTACAAGTGCATGCTACCATGCCCAATGGTCATGTCATATTTTCCCCAACCTGGATAGGGCATTAGAACCATCCCCACACAGTGCAAACTGCATGAATATTATCCATGTTTCTACATTAGGTCATTACCCAGAACTTCACAATGCCTACAATCTTAAATTCCCATAAAATATTCTCTGTCATTACCACCTGCTCTTCAAATTCATGGAGAACTCTATCACTCCATTTACCTCTTTCAGAGCTACTTGGCATCCTGGTAGCCTTACCTTTCTTCTGCGACTATCCCAACATCCTAAACTCAGGATCAAACCAACAATTCCTTTTCTCTGTTCCTTTCTGGTTTTGCCTGGCACAGCTGGGAGAGATTTATACAATCATACTAAAACAAAAGCATGATCGCCAACATCAAATGGCCCTTCAGTACCATTCGGAAATCTTTCTATCTGCCATATTTTCTGCCTGCCCCACACATTTTAAAACATCCTTTTGGGAAATTTGAAAATGTGCATTCCCCTCTTTTCTGGCCTCCTGTACAACTAAACCACAGGCTTATGATCTATGTATTCCCAGGTAACTCACCCTTGCGAGATCTTGACTTGGAAGTCAGCAATGTAAAGAAACAGGCATCAGTTTGTGAGGCATCAGTTTGACTGGTGAGGGCAGCAGCAGAAGCCTCCAGCTGCTGGAATAGGCAGTGGCTACAATGTGGACAGAAGTCCTTTCCACCAAGGGCCAAGACAGACACATAGAGGAAGTGAGAGAACATGTCCCATATTGTATTACAGTAAGTTATTTGACTTCCTGCAATTTATTTTTACAACTCCTGTCCCTATGTACTTGGCTTATAGTAGGTGCTTAATGTATTTTTAGCATCAAAGACTTGCCCAAGATCACTCAATGGGTAGAGGAACCAGATGTCAAGCTCATGTTTTCTGACTTTAAAGCCACTAATCTTTCCCAGATGTAATTAGCAGAGCTATTTCCTCTGTCTGACTCCCATTGGGCCTGGGATAAATAGTGATGGTTGCTTGCAATAAATTACTCAGTCTCTGGCTTTCCTGCTTTTGGCTCAGCAGCAGACATAGTGGGACCATTTGCAGAGGTCACAGGGAATTCTATATTTGCTAAAAGGGATGATTCACTGCGCCCTCTAAGAGGAGCAGCTGAACTTATGTTCCTCTAAGAGACTCGACCTTGAGGAAACTGTGAGCAGGCACTGCGGGAAGCCTGGCTGTTGAAAAATGATGAGGGGCTTGGAGGACTTCCAAATGCCAGAGAACGTTGCAAGGGAAATGTTCAGGGTTAAAGTAAAACAGTTATCTCCCATTCCTAAAACAGAGAATAACAACAGCTTGAAATGAATGCAACTCTTCAGTCATTTCAAAAGTCTTTTTATAGCACTGTTCCTCAAGACTTTCCACAAATGTACTATGAAACTGTTGGCAGAGACAATGCTCTGTGTTGACCTATTCCTTTCTTTTTTATCCTAGTACAGCAAAACTGCATTTCCCAAGCTCCTCTTCTCTCAATGGGTCACATGACTTGTTCTAGCCAGTAGAATGAGGATGGAAGTAAAGTGACCAGTTTCAGCTGGCCCCTAAAGTCTCCTGTGAGATACTCCAATCTTACTCTCCTCTCTCTGCATGGCTGGAAGTGAATACTCTGATATCTAAAACCACATGATGAAGGAGCCAGGATGCCAGGATGCTTGAACCCAGGAGGCAGAGGTTGCAGTGAGCTGAGATCACTCCACTGCACTCCAGCCTGGGCAACATAAATAAATAAATGTTTGAATAAATAAACAAATGAAAATAAGAGATAAATCTCACATGTAGAAGAATCCAAATAGTTGATGTAGGTAATTTCCCTTCAAGGACATGGAGTCTACTTCTTTACCCCTTGAGTGAGTATGTGCTTAGTGACTTGCTTTCAAAGAGCAAAGTGTGAAAGGATGGTGCGGGGGGAAGTAAGTTTACTGTAAAGAAGTCTGGAAAAAACTACCTTGGCCAAGTGATTGAGGCTAATATTATTAATAATAACTCATACTGAAAAATGTGTACTCTTATAGTAAGAGTACTATATGAGGGAAAGGCACTTCACCTCTGAGGTTTCCCTCCCAAAGACGTGTAACGCTGGTGTGATAATAAGAAAAGACATTAAACAAACCCAGCTTGAGGGGTATCTCTTCCTCAAAGATCATCAGAAACCAGGAAAGCCTGAGAAACCATTTTAGCTAAGAGGAGCCTGTATTCGAATTCTCCAGAGAAACTTGTGATTACGAAGGCTGGCAAGGCCGAAGTCTGCAGAACCCATAGCCCAGTTCAAGTCTGAAGGCTAGGAGGTTGCCTGGAAAATCAGGAAGGGACAACGTCCAGTTTGAAGGCTGTCAGGCAGGAGAAATTCTCTTACTTGGCGGAGGGTTAGTCTTTTGGTCCATTCAGGTCTTTAATTGATTGGATGATGCTTACCTATATTATGTAGACCATCTGCTTTACTCAGTTTTCCAATTTAAATGTTTATCTCATTCAAAAACACCCTCATAGAAACATTCAGAATAATGTTAAACCAAATATCTGGGCACTCCATGGCCCAGTCAAGCTGACACAAAGTTAACCATTACAGAGCCTAAGGAGACATAATAACTAAACATAATGTGATATCCTAAATCAGATCTTGGAACAGCAAAAGGACATTGAAACCAGGTATGGTGGCACATGCTTGTAGTCCTAGCTACTCAGGAGGCTGAGGTGGGATAACTACCCGAGGCCAGGAGTTCAGAGTTGTAGTGCGTTATGATGGTGCCTGTTAATAGCCACTACACTCTAGCCTGGGAAACATAGAGAGACCTCATCTCTCAGAAACAACAGCAACAGAATGTTACACAAAACTAAAGAAATCCAAACAAAGTATAAATTTTTATCAATAATAATGTACCAATATTGGTTCAAAGGTAAAAAATGCACTGTACTAATGTAAGTTGTTAATAGTAGAAGAAACTGGATGAGGGGTCTGTGGGAACTCTCTGTACTCTCTTTTCAACTTCTCTGCAATCTGAAACCATTATAAAATTTTAAAAGTGTACTTGTTTTAAAAAGTGATATAGTTTTGTATACAGGAAACACCACATCAGTTGATGAGTGGCATCAAGAATGGCTTATGGAAGAGGTGGCTTTTGAAATACTCATTTTAAATGCAGGTGGGTATCATATTATAAAAGCCTTTGGCTGGGTGCGGTGGCTCACTCCTGTAATCCCAGTACTTTGGGAGGCTGAGGCGGGTGGATCACCTGAGGTCAGGAGTTCAAGACCAGCCTGGCCAACATGGCGAAACCCTATCTCTATTAAAAATACCAAAATTAGCCGGATGTGGTGGTATGTGCCTGTAATCCCAGCTACTTGGGAGACTGAGGCAGGAGAATTGCTTGATCCCGCGAGGCGAAGGGTGCAGTGAGCTGAGGTTGAACCACTGCACTCCAGCCTGGGCAACAGAGTGAGACTCTGTCTCAAAATAAATAAATAAAGACTTTCTATGCCAGATTGTCGAGTATTTATGACTGATGGTCTTAGTCAGAACTCTAGATATTAAACATTAGATCAGTAAAAGAGTGAGGAAAGGGAACCTAAATTGAGAAATGATTTCTAGGTAAAGGCAGATCCAGTGCAGAGCCAACTGTGGGAATGGAAAGAAGGCAGTGGCATTGGACACTATATTTTCATACTGCTATGAAGAAATACCCGAGACTGGGTAATTTATGAAGAAAAAGAGGTTTGATGGACTCACAGTTCCACATGGCTGGAGAGGCCTCACAATGATGGCGGAAGGCGAAGGAGGAGCAAAGGCATGTCTTACCTGGTGGCAAGCAAGAAAACATGTGCAAGGGAACCACCTTTTGTAAAACCATCAGATTTCGTGAGCCTTATTCGCTATCATGAGAGCAGCATGGGAAAGACCTGCCTCCATGATTCAATTACCTCCTGCCCGTCCCTCCCACAACACATGGGGATTATGGGAGCTACAATTCAAGGTGAGATTTGGGTGGGGACAGAGCCAAACCATATCAGACACCAAGGAGTGGCTTGACAGGATTTAGGAACTTATTGGACAGGACATGTTAGAGAAGAATTCAGAGGATTTTAAATGATTTTATGGGACTTTAACTTGCATAACTTGAAAGATGGTGATGATCTAAAGGAAGATGTGAATGTTAATTTTACAAATTGAGTCATTCTTGTCATACCCAAGCAAATCAGAGTCAAGGGACCAGGGAAAAAAGCACTCACGGCACATGACACGGCTCCAGTAATTAAATTTTCCACAAGCCCAGCGGCTGAAACCACGTGCTGTGTCTCTGACTGGCGTTACCACCACCATCTCTTGCCAATCAGAGCTGGCTAGCTCCCTAAAGCTTCTCTAGTGCCTACGAGCTTTCTTTTAAAAACAATGCCTGACATTTCTGTTTCTAATGGAACTCCCAGCCTTCTCTTTGTTCTTTGAACATACCTAAGATCACATTGTCTGTGTGTTTGCCCTGAATCTCAATTCTTGCTTCTCAAATAAAATGTTTTAACTGTTGAGATTCATTTCTATATTTTATTTGACTTCAACGAGGGTAAAACAGGAGCAAGGGCAGATTTAGGAAAGAATGAAATGTTGGATTCGCACTATTCTCAACTCTCCAGACAAGAATGTCTGGAAGGACTTGGGAAACACTTACAGGGTACTTGGGAGGACGTGTCTGTTTAGAGATACAGGTCCCTGGGTTCTCATCAGAGTTGGGAAGTAGCTGCAGCCCTGAATGTAAAAAAGACCTCCCAAAGGAGGAGGAAGGAAGAGCGTTAAGGCCAGCATGCCAGAGGACACCAACGTTTTGGGGGAAGTACAGGGAAACAGAGTGTTTAAAGAGGTCAGAGTAGAACCAGAAAATAGTGTGCAACCAAAGCTTGAGATTACCCTTCTTCCCCCTACTTGAAGAAACAAAGTAAAAGAAAAAAAGAAAAAACAACAAAATCCTGTAAGATGCACTGTAGATAGATGATTCTAAACCAAAAATTCAGGAAAGGAGAAGGTGCAACCTATTCAGAAGTCCTTTAATATTGAGAAAAAGACCATTGTAGGTATGGTTAACAAATTGAAGACAAAGACAAAAATGGTTCAGGGTGTGTGTGTTGGGGGGTGGTTGTTGATATAATGGAGGGAATATTACAATAATAACCTAGAACTATAAATTCCAAATAAAATGAGCAAAGGTTGAATCACAGAATTAAAAACATATTTATATTTAAAGAATACTTTGTGATAAAACAATAAAAGTTATTGTTTCAAAGGTATCACAATATTGTTTTATCCTGATATACATTTGTTATTACTGGATACATTTGAAAGCAAATGGTTTCAAACTAATGATTTAAAGCATGATTTCTAATATCTATGTTACTTCAAAAAAGAAAATAAATGAAACATAGCCTATGTAAGATGAACATATAGTATACAACAACAAAAAAAGTAAACAACAAAGAAGAATAAAAAGCAGGACACCTTAAAGGTATCAGAAATATAGAAAAATATACCAATTTCACTATGAGTGTAAGCGATTTAAATCAAAACTATTAAAATGCAAAAATATTAGATTAGGCTAAAAATACAAGAAAAATTTAGAAATAGACAAAGATACATTCACGAAAATGCAAAATGAAGGCTGGGGGTGGTGGCTCACGCCTGCCTGTAATCCCAACACTTTGAGAGGCCAAGGCAGGAGGATCACCTGAGGTTGGGAGTTTGAGATCAGCCTGACCAACAGGGGGAAAGCCTGTCTCTACTAAAAATACAAAATTAGCCTGGCATGGTGGTGCATGCCTGTAATCCCAGCTACCTGGGAGGTTGACGCAGGAGAATCGCTTGAACCAGGGAGGCAGAGGTTGCTGTGAGCCGAGATCACGCCATTGAACTCTAGCCTGGACAACAAGAGTGAAACTCCGTCTCAAAAAAAAAAAAAAAAAAAAAAAAGCAAAATGATTTATGCCTAACGCCCATCATTTGGACACTGGTTGGATAAACATTCACACAGTGGAGTGTCACTCTCTCTTCTGCCTTTAACAGGAATAACGATGATCTCTATGCCTTGCTATGGAGATGTTCCCAGAGCAGATCCCTGCAGTCGCCATTTGGATTATTCTCTCCCTCGAGACAATGGCAAGAGTTTGCTTCTCTGCTATAGGATAGAGAAATAACGAAGTGTTTTCACTACTCTCTACTCTCAGTCACTCAACGCAACACTTCTGCCACCAATTGTACACGGGTTTTCCTCACACGAAGCAATTCTTTCCCCACGTGAAGCAATTTCATGTCCTCTCTGTCTCCTCCAGGCACCTCCATGTGTTCAGCTGTGTGGAAGCTCCCCAAACCCAGTCGTTTTGGGTTTTTATGGAGGCTTCATTACATAGGCATGATTGATTACATTAATGCCCATAGGTGTCAACTCCACCTTCAGCCCTTCTCCCCTCCCAGGAGGCTACAGGATGGGACTGAAAGTCCCAACTCTCTAGTCAGGCCTAGGTCTCTCCTATGACCAGTCCCTGTACCGAAGCTATTTAGGGGCTGCTAGACACTAGTCATCATTAGCATATAAAAGGCATTCTTATCACTCCAGGAGCTAACTCTTATCACTTTTAGGAGCTGTATGCCAGGAAATGGGGACAAAAACCAAATATATAATCCACAATATCACATCCACCCACTTGAACTTTGTCTTGCCAATAAAATATAAGTGATGTGCACCACTTCTCTGTGAAGTTGCTAAAAGGAAGCATGATTCACCTTTCTCTCTTTTCCCTTTGCCAAGGCTACACAATGTTCTAGATGGTGGCTGCTCCTTTAGCATGGATCCAAGTCAGGATGACAGGGACACAAAACAGAGCTCCTGGCTGACTGGCAAAGGGCATGTAACATGAGCCAGACATAGATCTTTGTTGTATAAAGTCGCTGAGACCTTGTGTTAGTTTGTTGCCATAGCTTAATAGAGTATCCTGACAGATACATAAACAGACACCCAGAAATAGAAAGAGTTTGGGATATAGAAAATGATTCCCCCAAATATGGCACTTGGGCATATTGCATGCTCTTGAAAATTGAGACCCAGTGCAGTGGCTGACACCTATAGTCCTGGCACTTTGGGAGGCCGAGGTGGGAGGATTGCTGGAGCCCAGGAGTTTGAGACCAGCCTGGGCGACATAGTGAGACTCCCCATCTCAATAAAAAGGAAAAAGAAACAAAATTGAAAGGATTCAGAAATAAGCCTCAGAATCAAGGTCCCTCTAACCTTGTCTTTTCTCCTCCTTCCTCTACCCAGCAAAGAGAGGGACTGTCTCTGAAATTTCCTTGTCTAACCAAGAAAGCTTCTTGCCAAAAGAAATACAATTGCCTGTTCCCTCCCTGTTACCTCATTATCTACAGCAGAAAAGAAGATTGAAGAATGTAACCACACCTGGATAAACTTTTCCACAAGATAATACCTGCCTCTCCACCTCACATTCTAAAGATAATCATCATTTACAAGCTCATTTCTGTATCCTTGGTTCATTCATTTTCCCTAATAATCATTTACCACCCCTTAAAAGAACTGGCTACATTCCCTATATCCTTCCTCCCTTATGAAAAAGGTATAGAAGCTTCTGTATCCCATTAGGAGATTGGGATAATCACTGTTTGATTCCCTCACCCACATGTTAATAAATTTTTATGCTTTTTCTCCTATTAATCTGCCTTTTGTCAGTTGATTTTCAGTGAACTTTTAGAGGATGCAGCGGAAGTTTCCCTTGGCCCCTACAGTTTTGCACTGTGAGCAGGATAACAAAACTGCTCTGTTCTTCTGGAAGCCACAGTCAAGGGAGCCCAGGACTCAAAAAACCAGTAGGATAAGAAATCCTTAACAGCCAGTCTCCAAGCGTCTCTTTGTGCAATCTGATCCAGTAGACAGTAAAAGTCGCTGTCCCTTTTCCCCTCCAAAGTCTTTTTTTTTTTGAGACAGAGCCTTACTCTGTTGCCAAAAGTGCAGTGGTGTGATCTCAGCTCACTGCAACCTCTGCCTCCCAGGTTTAAGCAATTCATGTGCCTCAGCCTCCCAAGTAGCTGAGATTACAGCCATGCACCACCACTACGTAGTGGTGGTGCTAATTCTTGTGGTTTTAGTAGAGATGGGATTTTGCCATGTTGGCCAGGCTGGTCTCAAACACCTGACCTCAGGTGATGCACCCGCCTGAGCTTCCCAAAGAGCTGGTATTATAGGAGTGAGGCACCGTACCTAGCTGAAAGTCTTGATTAATGGAGGAAAAGGATTTGTGAGCCTAGTCTTAGGTGTAGCAACTCTGGTATACTTTTCGGTATGAAAATTCATCTTGTCTTTTTCCTCCCAGAAATAGTCTTTTCTTTTGTCTTTGTCTTTCTGTGTTGTTCTGTCATAAAGAGGTATTGTGTTAATATGAAATAATAAAAAGGGTCAGAATCTAGTTTTAAAGAGTTTAGTCAAGAGAAAAGCTGGGAATGGCCATTCTGGGACACACAGATTTCAGAGAAATAGGATCAGTGCTCTGAAGTTAAAAGTCAAGTTTTTGCTTATATAGGAAGAAGACAAAGAAATTTAACAGGATTTTATTTCCTATATACTGGTTTAAGAGTTATAACAAGTTAATTAGTTACAGTTTGTTTTCTTTTCTGTATGGCTTGTTTTATTCATAGCTGATTTTCATTTCCTTTCCAGTGTAAAAGAGTGTGTTTAACATTCCATCTTAAGACAATGTGATAGTCATGAAGTCTTTGTGTGAGAAAGGTGAGAGGGAGGTTAATTTATAATGAAGATCAACAGAGAAGAAGGAAGGGGTCTTCCTTGGTGCCCTTCTGTCATTCCTGTCATTTTATTAACACAAAACAATGCAGGTGAGGAAGGAGGCTTAACCTATAACTAGAGAAACAAAGGTTACAGCTGTCTGTTATGTGACGCAGACCCATAATCACATCCCTTTAAGGTTCAAAATAATTTTAGAGTTTCAACACCTTCAATTTGGATTATTTATTTTTACATTTTTCTTCTTTTTGGAGGAAAGTTCTTCAAGAACTTTTTGAAGAAAACATCATAGATGAATTTAATGGTTGGACTCCTTTTATGTTGAGAAATTTTGATCCCACGTCACTAGGAAGGCTCATTCCTAGGATGTCATGTCCCATAGCAAAGGATGATTAAACCAGCTGTAAGCTGATGTAGTATAGGCTGAGTTTAAGTCAACATAAAGAAAGTGATTTTGTGTGTCAGGCTAAATAGCTATGTCTTCAATTTATGCAATTATTTGGGTGACCATTATTTTAGTCTTTTCAGTCACATGTTGACTCCATTTTAAAGAAATGCTGTAACAACAGTGTAGACAAAACCAGAACAAAACACAATATACAATTACAATTCCTAGAATAAGTAACAGCTTTTGCTGTTAAGTTATCCAAGATCCAACCCATCTACTTAGCTAGTCACTTAGAGAAGATTTGGGATCTGAAAAGTTGGTTATTGGGGTTTGCATATCAGCCACTAATTTACTGATGTTATTAGATTCATCTAGGATAGAGACCCAACATTCAGTTTTTATGATGGTAACTTGGGCTGCAGTGGGTGTGTCTAAAGCTTGTGCAATACAGCCTTTCTTGTAACAGCAACTTCATTGTGTAATAACAAAGTACTGATGTGGCTATCATTTAGAGCCTTTTGTGTATAATTGATCAGGGCCTCTACATGCTAAAACACAGTCTGAAATATCCAGTTGTGGGATGAAGATGGAAGCTAGATGAACATACCAATGGAACACAGAACAAGCCCAGCAGGATTGTAAATGAGGAAAATTTGCAGGTTTTGATAGGGTATGAACTATTTGACCTTGTGCCCAAGCATAACCCAAAGAACATTGTCCTATCCATCCTGGGGGTAGCCATGTCCATATACTAGTGCCACATGGCCAAAACTTTCCATTTGAAGCTAACCAAGAAATACTCAGTTGTTGTGTCTATTCAGTGGCAGGCCAGTGAGTATTTTGTAATATAATGGTGTGGAAATACTGTTCTTTGGGTATCCATCCCATATTTCTGGTGCAATTAGGCCAGGTATCTTAAATGTAATTTCTCTGTTCCCAACATAGACAAAGTAGCTGAGTTGACGGGAGGGAATAAGCCAGATAAACCCATCTTAAATTTGTGTTATATGGTACTGAAGTTGAGTTTTCTTATAAGTAAGTATCCTATTTTTAAGGTTTTTTTCCTTTTTCTTCTTCAATCCTTTTCTATTAACTTTTTAGTAATAAAATAATATCCTTTACTCTCCTTCTTTCCACCAGGCACTCCCTTGCATTCCTAGCTTATCTAATTATGTTTGCTTAGAAGTTCCAGAGATTGAATCTTGAGACAATCCAGGTGCCTATGGAATTATCCCCCACCAGGAGATTACTTCAGGGCTGCAGCTAATTTACAACCTGGTCGAACCTGAGATGGCACCAGCTCATTCACAATTTGGGGCAATAACTCAAGATAAGTCATCAGAACAAGTCACCTTGCCACCCCCCACTCGCGCATTTCCTCCATACCAAACTTTCCCTTCTTAAGCTCTAGCATTTTGCCTGAGAATTTTAAAGTGGTTTCATTAAAGCAGGAGCCTGAATTACTTCCCACTGTCAACAATGGAACATAAAGTCACTTCACTTTCTTTCTATCGCACTTTGTCCTTGTTATTTGATTCTGTAAGTGACAAGCGGCCAAATATGCATTCAGTTACAATTTTTGGAGTCCTGTACAGGGAAGCTGTGTGTTCTGGGTGATCCTAGTCTGTCAGTCTGGCTTCATGCTGCCAAATGGGCCAGGGGGCTGCCTGTGAGCACCAGCTGCTTATAGCTCGCAGACACTATGGCCGAAACCCTGTGGAATTTCCCCCAAAACCGACAGGACACTTTTGTCCTGGGGAGCCTCCCTGCTCTGTCTGCCATGGCACTGGCTGGCTTCTGCACTTCGCTGGTACAAAGAAAGTGACCTCTGAGTAAGTTGACAAACTTTGGAAACTGAATGAGGCAGCTGGTGTGCACCCAGCTTAGCTCTGTCTTTTTGGGTGGTATTGCTTGGGCTCTGGTCTGCTTAGACTTAGCTGCTCACAACACAGTTTGGGCATGTACACTATTTGTGTTTGTGATGCCACTGGAGCTTTGCTCTGTTTGGACTCAGCTACTCCTGGAGCCATTTGTGATTGGGACGGAGGAGGTTTCCAGGCACTTTACCCAGCCCCTTGAGTGGGGACTTGTTTGGGAGAGCACCATTTGAAACTGTGACTGTGTGAGTGTGTACCATTTACATTTGGGGCATTATCTTTCTTTATTTCTTTTCTTTTCTGCCTACTTCGAATCTGCTATTATTAAGTTACTAGTACTGAGATTTTGTTTTTCTTATACAGTTCAGCCACTTCTAACTAAAATGTAAATGGTAAAAATTCATTCAAAATTGAAGGAAAAAAAATTCAAATGCCAGAAATATTGGCTGCTTTTCCTAGCTAAAATCTGGTAATAAAAGATTTGAAAGGATTTTATTTTGAGAGCTTTATAGTTGAAAGTCGACTTACTTAAAACTGATATTTAGGACATATATTGTTTTAAAGACCCTGCTCTCTCTCTTTAAACACTTCTTAGTCAGCAGAATTCTGTCCGATTCTCCATATACTCCTGCCTGTTGTTCCTTCCTCTTTTATCTAATCTTTTTTACTTTGTGGGGTGGGGGGACCAGAAATTACTTGGCATTATGAGAAAAGTTTGACTTTGATATGTAATAGCTAGATTTAAAAATATACTTTGTAAAATGACTGATGGAAGTTATAATAAATAATTCTTCTTACAGGGCCATGCAACTTTCATTGGGCATTTAAATAAGCAGAGTTTGCTCTTGGACAACTGGAAGGTATGGAATGGGGGATGGGCTTATTATAGAATGGGCTGATTGGCTTTGTGTTGCCCACCAGCCTCACAGAAATGTCCTTTTGATGGGATACAATATGAAAGCATTGCACTATCTATCCTGTAACATTTCCCTCTTTGGGGGACCCAGGATTTGGTGGAAAAATGAGATCCTTGATTTGGGGAGGTCTGTTGGCCTTCCAGCTGTGCCTACTTGTTAGCCCTACAAAATGCATGTTTCCTGGCCCTGTTCCTTAAAAGTTTCCACCTTAAAGCCAATAATCCAATTAAGAAACTTAGATCTTTTAGAAAATTTCCATTTGTAAGAGTGTCTGCCTTCATTGGCTGTCTTGACTGAACTTTTACCCACACCATTTTTCCTCACTCTAAATCAAATATGAGTTCTATATTTTATTTCACCTAATAAATATTTCTATAAAAATGTAAATTTGAAGCTGTCTGGCTGACAATTGTTTGGGACAGGGAACAGGTAATCAAGAGACTGATCATCTAAAATGAGAAGAAGAAACTTAAAACTGGCAAATGAAAAATCATATCACCTGCCTCTGTCTGTCTCTCTGTGTATTTATATGTATTGTGTGTGTGATATTTCACTACCAAAATATAGAAAAGAGCTCTAATTAATTGGCTCAAAAAAAAAATAAGCAGCTAAACAAAATATTTTATTAGAAAAATAGAAAAGCTTTAAAATGTCATGTGACTTTAGTAATCTTTGGGAAATAAAGAGAGTGGTAAAGATTATTGGTAAAATAAAATAAAGTTGTCTTCAGAATTTAGACACTTACTCTGAATTAGGCAAGCCAGATACCGTCTTTGCTAGATGTTTTAAGATCACAAACTGCTTCTATGACATTTTAAAAATTGTTGAACTCACCAGTTTTGGAGCCATTAAATTCTAAGTAAAGCCAGGGGACACACGGACTTAGTTATGCTCCCTGGCTATGCTGGAAAAAGTCAAACATTATCTGAAGTTCTATCCTGTCTCCTAGATTCTACACCTAGTATATAATTAAAATTGCTTACTTCCTATATCTTTCACTAAGAATAAAAGTTGCTAGGAGTTTACATTATACATATGTAATTGGGACTACTAGAAAAACAGTTTTACATGCAAGTTGTCTAAAGAAAGTAGAATATGTCTTGGTAAAAAGTTATAAAAAGGTATGGAAACATGGTTTTTTATTAAAGATAAAGTAATTTTGCCTAGTTTAGATGTTTAAAGATTGTTTTAAATTTTTTGAAAAAGAATAAAACCAATTTTAAGCAAGTTATACAAAGTTTATAGAAGATTAATTTTTTTTTTTTTTTTTTTTTTTTTTTTGAGATGGAGTCTCACTCTGTCACCCAGGCTGGAGTGCAGTGGTACAATCTTGGCTCACTGCAACCTCCGCCTACCAGGTTCAAGTGATTTTCCTGCCTTAGCCTCCCTGGTAGCTGGGATTACAGGCACACGCCATCACACCTGGCTAATTTTTGTATTTTTAGTAGAGATGGGGTTTCACCATGTTGGCCAGGCTGGTCTTGTACTGCTGACCTCAAATGATCCACACAACTTAGCCTCCCAAAGTGTTAAGAACACAGGTGTGAGCCACAGTGCCCAGCCTGATTAATCTTATAAAATAAATTCTGTGTGTGAACAAGTTGGCTAAAATTAAAGGATATTATTTTGTATATCCATAAATTGAGCATTAAAATAAAAGGACACTAGTGCAGGGCCAGAATCTGTGCCCATGTGTCAAAATTACAGAGGTTTCTTAGAGCATTGATCTGCTCTTTAACAAAAAATTACAAAGAGTAATAAAGGGTTTATAAAAATCTTACCTTATGGTCAAATTAATAGACCGGCTTTCAAGATTTTATAAAAAATTAAGTTTAGGCCAGGGATGGTGGCTCAAGCCTATAATCCCGGCACTTTGGGAGGCCAAGGAGGGTGGATCCCATGAGGCCAGGAGTTCAAGACCAGCCTGGCAAACATGGTGAAACCCTGTCTCTACTAAAAATACAAAAATTAACCAGGTGTGCTGGCATGCACCTGTGATCCCAGCTACTGGGGAGGCTGAGGCATGAGAATCACTTGAACCTGGGAGGTGAATGTTGCAGTGAGCTGAGATCATGCCACTGCACTCCAGCCTGGGTGACAGAGTGAGACTATGTCTCAAAAACAAAAAGAAAAGAAAAAATATAACCTCAATGTTAGTAATGCAACAATACAAAGATGAAATTTGTTTTTCTTTTTTAAACAAAATTTTCATGTAACATTGAGAGATAATGAAAGGGTTTTCTTTGCCTTTTGAGTAAGCTACAGAAAAAAAAAAAGAAAAAAGAAAAAAGAAGACAGAAAGAGAGAAGAGAGAGATTTAGTTGGCCTGGTGATTTCTTTATTTGGTCTTTATATTAGGCTTTTCTTGCTATAAAGAAATACCTGAGACTGGATAATTTATAAAGAAAAGAGGTTTAATTGGCTCGTGGTTCTGCAAGCTTTATAAAAAGTATGGTGCTGGCATCTGCTGGGCTTCTAGGGAGGCCTCAGAAAGCTGACAATCATGGCAGAAGGCAAAGAGGGAGGAGGCATCTCACAGATCAAGAGCAAGAGAGAGTGTGGGTGCCACACACTTTTCAACAGCCAGATCTCATGAGAACTCACTCACTGTTGTGAGAAAAGCATCAAGGGGATGGTGCTAAACTATTCATGAGAAATCCACCTCCATAATCTAATCACCCCCCACCAGGCCCCACCTCCAATGCTGGGAATTACAATTCAACATGAGATTTGGGTGGGGACAAATATACAAACTATGTAAGTTTGTTGTTTAGAAAACTGAGTATCCCCTCTATCAGTGAGTAAAGGTTTTTGTCTTTTGATATTTTGAGTTGTCATTTCAGCTAAATGAATAACCTGTGATTCCATTTTGTGTTATCAGATGTTTTAAGCCATTGATATATGACAAACCTTCCAAAATTGAAATTCCAAGTTCTAAATTAAGCCTTTTTAGATCTCATTAACCTTTTTAGATATTACATCTCCTAAAGTCTAAAAGAGACATATTTGGCTTATTTGGAAATTAAAATCATGCAGGAAGCATTGTGAAATATAAAATAATGTTTAACTTTATTGGATTCATTATACATTCATATAAATGTATTACTAATATCTGTCTCAAAACTGTATAAGGTTCCTATAATTCTGATATGTCTCAGTATATGCTGTCAGTAATAATGATTGCTATGTTAAATTATTATGTGCCACAGAGATGATGAAATTTCCTTGTCAATTGTGTCTTCAACCATGGCTGCTCTGAAATTGTTTCATCCATAATTGTTGTTTTATTTTGATTCTTTTCAAAATGTGGATTTATAATCAGCTATAGGACTCTGATCCCATAGGTAGGTGCTCTTGAATGCAGGTTTCTGATAACTTTTGAGATTATGACATTAGAATAAAGTAAAAAACTTCCAAGACTCCCATGAAGAGCTAATGTGTTCATGAATATCAAGCAGAACAAGAGTTAGTTACACAGACTGAACTAATGGAAGGCCAAAATAATCTTTTTATGACTTTTATTTAAAGTATTGGTAATTCTTTTGTTTTTCAGAGTCCAGAAAATCTTTCTTTTTCTTTTGAGTGATTTCCAGAGTATATTCTTGTGAAAAAAATTTGAAACATTTCTGTCCTTTATCTGATTTCTCCAGAATTTGAAAACTATTTGTAAGTATACTTAATTTATGGCAGTATAATTATTTGTATAAGTTTAATAAAAATCTGTCTTTTTTTTTTTTTTTTTTTAAACAGGACACCATTGGAGGCACTGGTCATTTTACCAAGGCATTGACAGGAATGGCATGGTTTCAGTTATAAACAGACTGCTTTAAGGAATCAAAGTTGACTTATAGAGCTGATAAAAGAACCCTAAGTAAAACTGGCCTCACCTCTTGTCTATATAGTCCCTATATAGCTTTCCTGACCTGTGGTAAGTAAAAAATGTCACTTTCTGATAGGCCTAGGAGCTCCAAGTTTTTATGGGATCTTGAAAGGAGAAGAATTTACCCAATTCATACAGATATTTGCAGGCAGATAAATCCATGGCTGAACTCGAGGCTTTAAAAAGTCTAATCCAGCAAAGTCAATTTTTTTAAAAAATAGCATTCCAGCAAAGTCAATTTTTTTAAAAGGGCCTATATGGCAAATAATTATTCTTGCTGCACTTTATACAAATAATGAGGCTAATCAGGCCAAATATAATAATACTAAAACTTGTTTTACAAATAAATTTGTTCTATGATTTGTCTGTAGTAAAAATGGGGACTGAAAAAAGAAAATTTGTGTTTCAAAAAAAAAAAAAACTATAGTACACCTATTGTTAGAGTCTAGTCTTGTCCACTGTTTTTGATTTTTTATTTTTCTCTGCAATTTGGATTGTATCTTGATTTTTTCCAGGCAACAATTCCCCAAACTAATGCTTTTAAATTTATTTTTCCCTTTTTTTGACTTGGACTCAATAAAATTGCTGCTACCTTTTTACTGAGGCCCTACAAGCTAAAGCTTATTCCTTGAGACACAAGTGAGAAAAATGTGTCAGATTGCCACTGCCTTCTTTTGAAACTGAAGATAGATTGTGCCCAACATCAACCTTTGTTTTTCTTCTGTTTCCATAAAAATGCCTCCTATTCACCTTTATCACATATTGAGACCTAGCCCATCTGCAATGGTACCTCCTGGAACGGGAAACAGCTATTTAACTAAACTGATCTATTCTTAAGAACTAGACAGAGTTTATCACCATCTTCAACAATATTCATAGCTCCTCCTGTAATCTGTTAAATATACATATATATGCACACACACATGCATATATATACATATATACATAAGACATGCATAAAATTCAAGCCATATTAGACCCAGACCCTACATTGTCATTAGATGGTTTACATCAAGTCATGTTAGACCCAGACCCTACATTGTCATTAGATGGTTTACATCCTAGTTTGGGTCAGGACCATCCTGATGGGAACAGTTACTGGTAATTCTCACTATAATTGTGGGAAATAGGGATACTTCTTTGCTGTGGGTTTTACTGATGCTATACCTTTTGCATGGGATACAAGATAGACTTTCCCAGGGACTTTCAAGGGTCTTCACCATAATGCTGCAACAGGTTTCATCCGTGAGCCCAGGTACTTGAGAACACTTTCACCTCCAAGTAGATCAGTTCCATTCCAATACCTTTTAACTATACCCCTTTGCAGTAGGAAGTCACTAGAATGAATATGTCACTTGTGTTCCATAGAAACAGAATGGCATTTGACAGTGAGGTGTTGTAACCAAGGACTTTATTTTTTTTTTCCTTTTTCCTTCTGCAGTCCTTTGTACAAATTATTAGTAATGAAATAATAAGCTTTACTCTCCTTCTTTCTACCAGGTGCTTCCTTGCATTGCTAGCTTATCTAATTATGTTTGCTCAGAAATTCCAGGGGTTGAATCTTGAGACAATCCAGGTGCCTATGGAATTATCCCCCACCAGGAGATTACTTCAAGGCAGCAGCTGATGTACAACCTGGTCAAGCCTGAGATGGTGCCAACCCATTATTCTCAAGATGGGACAATAACTCAAGATAAGTCATCAAAACAAGTCACGTAGACCAGCACTGCCTTGCACGCCCCCCACCCCACCCCCATCCACTACATATCCTCCATACCAAACTTCCCCTTCTTAAACCCTAGCATTTTGCCCAAGAATTTTGAAGCAGTTTCATTAAGACAGGAGCCTGAACCACTTCCCCTGGTTAGCTTTGGAAAATGAAGTCACTTTCCTTCTACTGAACCTTGTCCTTGTTATTCAGTTTGGGAAGTGGTGAGCAGCTGAACCTACGTTTGGTTACAGTCTTATTTCTCAGTTGGGGCAGTGTCTGTTTCATGTCTCAATTGGGGCAGCACAGCATTAAAGCTAGTGAATTAGTTTCTTTTATGGAAAAGTTCTTCCCTTACCCTTTATTTTGTAAGGTATCAGTAATAGACCAGTGATGGTTATTATGTTTAGTCATAATAGTGTTAAGTACCAATAACTGTTCTGGGGAAACATGGATATATAATGTTCCTGATATTCTATCCAATCTTGCCCTTGAAGAAGAGATTTCCACCATGGGAAATCCAGAACTACTGGAAAGGGATATGAGACCACATACCCAATGAGCATCCTTTTGTAACCTATTAGCATAGTGTTGGGCCCATTGCAAAAAGAGGTTGATTTATGGGCAACAAGTGGTATAGTAGTACCAAGGCATGAGAACCAAGGAGAGAAAAAAAAGAAGTTTATAGAAGCTTGTAAAATAAAATATTCTCCATCTATTAATGGCTGTTAATATTAAGCATTAATTTGGATACAGACCTGGTCCAGGTCTTGAGACACCGAACCATGTCTGCTGCCATCTTCTTCTCAATTGGGCATCACCTTATCTTAAGTAGAAGATTACTCTCTGGTGAAACAGTCTATTCAGGAGGCTTGGCTTTCTTTAGATGTGAGATGTGAATCCAGGAGTATTTGCCTTCTAATTTAGCAGTACAAGGATTAGTGAGAAGTACCTGGTAAGGCCCATTGTATCCTGGTTGGAGAGAGTCTTTTAAGAAATGTTTCCAATAGACAGAATCTCCAGGTTCAATTCTGTGGTTCTTTAGATTTATGTTTCCAAGAAGTTTTCTGTGAAAAGATTATTTTACTAAGTCACAAGGAGGCACAATTTCTAGGAGACATTTTCATAGGTTTGCCTGTTATTTTAAATGGAGATAACTGGTATTTACCAAAAGGAGTAAATCTTTTGTTTAGCAAAACCAATGGAAGGGATTTTGGCCAAGGAATTTTAAAAGCCTCAGTTAATTTTGCCAGTTGGGTTTTTATTACTCTGTTTGTGCATTCTACTAACCCAGATGATGGGGAGTAATAAACACAATGGAAATACTGAAAAATAGGCCAGATACTACATGCTGATTGAATTATCTCTCCAGTGAAGTGGGTACCTCTGTTGCTATGAAGTTCCAATGAAATGCCCAGGTTGGAATAATTTTTTCTACAATAATTTTACTTACTGCTAAGGCAATTGCTCTTCTTCATGGAAATGCCTCTACCCAATAAGAAAACAGGCAAATAATTACCAGGACATATCTGTAGCCTTATGAAAGTGGCAATTAGAAAAGAATCTAGTTGCTGTATTTCAAAGGGAGTCTCAGATAAAGGAAAGTATCTTTGGGAAGTAAGTAGTGCTTTTCCTGGATTATATTTTGGGCAAATATGACCACTTGTGTACCTTATGGGCTACTGTTAGAAATGGTTTTCAGTAATATTATTTTTCCAAGGCACCATTTTGGCAGGACTCCAGTAAGTTACATCACGCACATATGTTAAAAATGATAACTGTAGGCCAGGTGCAGTGGCTCGCACCTGTAATCCCAACACTTCGGGAGGCTGAGGCAGGAGGATTGCTTGAGGCCAGGAGTTTGAGACCAGGCTGGGCAACATGGTGAGACCCCATATCTACAAAAAATTTAAAAATTAGCCAATCATCATGGTGGCGTGTTCCACCTACTCAGGAGGCTGAGGTGGGAGGATGGCTTGATCCCAGGAAGTCGAGGCTACAGTGAGCCATGTTCATGCCACTGCATTCCATCCTGGGTGACAGACTGAAACCCTGTCTTTAAAAATATGATGGCTGTAATTCAGCAAGAAGTATGGGCGAGTCATCATTCTTCATCTTTTGGTGACTATTCTCCCCCTTTTGTGTCCCAAACTTTTTGCGCGCATTTTGGGACTCTGGATTGAGTTAATTTTATATCAATTTCAAGTGCTTCCTTAAAGGTTAATACAGGTAGATTTTCCTGTTTAGAAGTGTTTAGAGTAGCACTCTTTGTGACCTTATCACATCACTCACTAATTTCCTCTGCATTCTGGAGTATCTTTTTTCAAATGACCTGGAATTTTAATAACGGCCAATGATTTGGGCAATAATATGACTTCTAGTAGTTGTGAAATAAGATGTCTTTTTTTTAATGGATTGACCTGACGAAATTGAGAATCCTCTTTGTTTCCATAACATTTCAAAATCATGGGCTACTCCAAAAACATATCTACTGTCTGTGTAAATACTAGTGAATATATTTTTCTGCCAATTGACAGGACCTAATTAATATTATTAATTCTACTTGTTGAGGTGAAGTGGCTTTTGGAAGATAGGCACTTCCTGTTTCTTCAGTTAAAGGCACTATAGTGTATCCAGCCCTATAGAATCCAGATTCATCCATTAAGTAAGGTCCATTTATAAGCCAAACAATAACATCAGTATTTGCAAAGTGGATTTCTCATAGATATGACCTGGGAGAAAGACATTGATCAATTAGGGCTATGCTGTTGTGCAGCAGCTCATCTTAAAACAAAGGCAAAAGAGTTGCAGGGTTTACATTGTTAACACATAGATATGGTGATATAAGGAGCTGAAAGAACTAGGACCTCATGTGAGGCCAGTCTGAGAACTGAGTAATACTGAATATGGTGTGAGTTTAGCAGTGCCTCCATAGAATGAGAGATGAAGATGGTAAGGGGTGTTCCCACTGCAATGTCTTCAGTTGTCTTAATTAACAAAGCATTAGCTGTTAATGGCTTGCATACAAGGTGGCCATCCTCCTGCTACAGGGTCTTTATTGGCTATAATACTCCCAAGTCTATTTCGGTCTCCATGTTTTTGAGTTAGAATCCCTAAAGCATTTCCATCACTTTAGTGTTTGAGTACTGAAAATGGAAGGTTATATAATAATTTGGATATACCAAAGCTGAGGATTTAGCAAAGTCATTTTTGATCATTTCTAATGTTATTTGATTTTTTTCTGTCCTGTCTAGAAGGTCTGTAATGTCCAGTTATAAGAGAGTATATAAAGGCTGGGTGTTTGAAGAAAAATTGGGGATCCAGTTTCTACAATATCCTGTCAGCCCCCAAAACCCTCTCAATTGCTTCTTGCTTCTCGGTGGTGGAAAAGCTAGAATTCCTTTCAACCTAGCTGGATTAATAGAAAGTCCTTCCTTGACTGTTACATGGTATATTAGACTGTTCTCACATTGCTATAAAGAACTATCTGAGACTGGGTAATTTATGAAGCAAAGAGGTTTAATTGACTCACAGTTCCACAGGCTGTATAGGAAGCATGGCTGGGAGGCCTCGGAAGCTTACAATAGTGGTGGAGGGTGAAGGGGAAGCAAGCACGTCTTACCACGGTGGAGCAGAAGAGAGAGAGAGAGAGAGTGTGTGAAGGGGCAAGTGCTGAACACTTTTAAACATTCAAATCTATGAGATCTCACTCACTATCACAAGAACAGCAAGGGGGAAGTCCATCCCCATGATTCAAACTCCTCCCATCAGGTCCCTCCCCCAACAATGGGGATTACAATTCAACATGAGATTTGGGTGGGGACACTGGGCCAAACCTTATCAGATGGTCTAAGTGTTTTATTTGATTTTGACAAAATTGAAGTTTTTCCTTTATAAACCTTATCACTCTTTAGGGCCAATTGTTGTACATGAAAGCCCATTGTTCTTTAATCAAGGAAGTAAATAATCTACATATTGTATTAAGATAGACTTCTCAATGAAGTCAATGTCTGGGTGGTCTGTTTTTAATATTTGTAAAAAGTAAGTCAGGCTTTTTAGTGTATCCTTGGGGCCTGACTGTCCAGGTATATTGTCTATCTTTCCATATGAAGTTAAAGAGCAATTAGCTATCTTGATCTAAAGGAATACTGAAGAATGCAACTACATAAATCTATGACTGACCAGGCACAGTGGCTCATACCTGTAATCCCAGCACTTTGGGAGGCCGAGGCAGGTGGATCATGATGTCAAGGGATCGAGACCATCCTGGCCAACATGGTGAAATCCCTTCTCTACTAAAAATACAAAAAATTAGCTGGGCATGGTGGGGCATGCCTGTAATCCCACCTACTTGGGAGGCTGAGGCAGGAGAATCGCTTGAACCTGGGAGGCAGAGGTTGCAGTGAGCTGAGATCATGCTACTGCATTCCAGCCTGGTGACTAAGAGCAAGACTCTTGTCTCAAAAAAAAAAAAAAAAAAAAAAAATCTATGACCGAAAATTTCTGCATTAGATGGGATGGCTGTGAGCAGTGTGTGAGGATTAGGCACAACTGGATGCCGTGGAATTACTGTGCTGTTTATTGCTCTCAAATCCTGCATAAACCTCCACCCTCTACCATTAGGTTTTCTTACCAGGAGAATTGGTGCATTACAAGGACCTGTACAGAGAATGACCAGTACTCTTTCTATATAATCTAAGATTATACTTTTTTTTTCTTTTTCTTCTAGGGCTTCAGTTCTCAAGGGATATTGTCTGCTATTTGGAAGCCATTTCCAATGAGTCTACTTAAATTTTTATTGAAGTAGTTAAAAAAATATTTTCCTGTATCAATGCAGGACTTTGACCACAATTGATCAGGTATTGCCTTATTGCATTTTGTAATTCATCACTTAGTAAGTCAGTGTCTTTGATGGCAAGATGGATAGCAATTGGATTAGATTTTGAAAAAAATCCCTTTCTCTTTTTGTTTTTTCTTTTTTTTCTGAGACGGAGTCTGAGTCTGTTGCCCAGGCTGGAGTGCAGTGGAATTATCTCTGCTCACTGCAATCCCTACCTCCCAGATTCAAGCAGTTCTCCTGCCTCAGCCTCCCAGGTAGCTGGGACTACAGGTGCACACCACCATGCCTGGATAATTTTTGTATTTTTAGTGGAGATGGAGTTTCACCATGTTGGCCAGGCTGGTCTCAAACTCCTGACCTCAGGTGATCCACCCACCTCCGCCTCTCAAAGTGCTGGGATGACAGGCGCCCAGCTGATTTTGAAAAATTTTCTGTCTGTTAATTCTGTTTTATCATGTATAGCATCTAATTCTAAATACATTTCACCTTTCTAAGAGAAATAAATATGGGTATTACATAGTTCTAAGAAGTTTTCTTACTGGATGGGAACTAAGGAAACCAAAAGTAAAACATGTGTCCCTTGTAAGGGACCTAGTTGAAAAGTTACAGGTTGAGACTTATGTGCTGATACAGGAGTATTTATAACACCCACCATTTGGACCAAGCGTTTACTCTGAGGAATGGGACCTTGTAATAAGGTGGTATATATTAGAGATAATGTTTGGAACCCAGGAGGGGCCTTGCCAAGGGCTCCTGCAAACTTTGGCAAAAGTCAGTTGGATAAAAACAGTCCTGCTGGTACCAGGTGTTGATTGACAAAGCAGCAGCGGTCAAGGCAAGATTCATTTTGGGTCCCTTCTTGGGTAGCCAGATATATCAACCTGAAATAATATAATTAAAAGGGTCAGAATCCAGTTTTAAAGAGTTTATTCAAATGAAAAGCTGGGAAGGGCCATTCTGGGACTCACAGACTCCAGAGAAATGGGATCAATGCTCTGAAGTTAAAAGTTGAGTTTTGCTTATATAGGAAGAAGACAAAGAAATGTAATAGGATTAACTTCAACATTTTCTATACAAGTTATAGAGTTATAATAAATTAATTAGGTACAATTCGTTTCTTTTCAGTATGGCTTGTTTTCTTTATAGCTGGTTTTCATTTCTTTTCCAATTGAAAGAGTGAATTTCACCTTCCACCTTAAGACAATGTGATAGCCAAGAGTGAATTTCACCTTCCACCTTAAGACAACATGATAGCCAAGACTGAATTTCACCTTCCACCTTAAGACAATGTGATAGCCCTGAAGTCTTTGTGTGAAAAAGGTAAGAGGGAGGTTAATCTATCATGAAGATCAACAGAGTAGAGGGAAGGGGTCTTCCTTGGTGCCCTTCTGTCATCTACAACTAAAATGTTGTAAACTAAAATTGTTACAAAACAAGGCAGGTAAGGAAGAAGGCTTAATCTATTATCAGAGAAACAAAGGTTACAGCTGTCTGTCATGTGACTCAGGTACCATAATCACATCCCTTTAAGGCTCAAACATAATTTAGAGTTTCAGCAGCTTAGAATTTGAATTATTTATTTTCACAGTACCAGAGGGTAGAACATGCGCCTAAAATCTCTCTAAGCCTGTTGTTCAAGCTGGCTTTGCAAACTGGACAGTTTTGTGGTTTTGACCAGACTTTTGTCTATTTAGACAAATTTTGCTGTGAGTCTCCAAAATAAAACTGGATGAGGTTCCCCTCTCGTCTTATTTTATATCCTTAAGAGTTTGAGTCGTGACCAAGTGGGAGTGCTCTCTTTTGGTCTCTGCCATCTGAGAGGCATGATGTTCTGGTCACATTCAGTGGCCAGACTAAACTAATTAGAAAGCCCAAGACAAGTAATATTTTAAGCAGCACACTCTTTGTTCCAAACCTGTCAGGCTTCAGGACAGGTTGTCTTAAGTCGTTCCATCTGTAAGTGGTCTCAACCCTGGTTGCCTGGTTAATCCTGGGGAGATTCAATCCTAGGAGGGACCGTCTGGTGACTGGCAGCACCACACAAATTTGTGAAATATCAAAGGCAATGAATTAATGGGTTTGTGATGACCGGTGGCCCCCCACAAATTTGTAAGATACCCAGAGCAACATAAGCACAAACACCATCCTTAAGTGTCTTTAGCTACAAGAATCTTTTGCCATCTTAGTCTATTCCTGGGAATAAATTCTGGGAGCTTATGGGGACTGCATCTTCTATGCCCTCTCCATGAATATCTCTTACTCCAAAATGAAATCATTGGACTAGACATTTCATGTTTATGCTGTAAATATCCATATTCCATTAGAGAGACTGACCAATACAGTGTTTTAGAATTTTAAAAGTACAGCTGACCAGGTGTAGTGACTCATGCCTGTAATCTCAGCACTTTGGGAGACCAAGGCAGGCGAATCACTTGAGGTCAAGAATTCGAGACAAGACTGACCAGCATGGTGAAACTCCGTCTCTACTAAAAATACAAAAATTAGCCGGGTGTGGTGGTGCATGCCTGTAGTCCCAGCTACTTGGGAGGCTAAGGCATGAGAATTGCTTGAACTCAGGAGGCAGAAGTTGCAGTGAGCTGCGATGGTGCCAGTACTCCAGCCTGGGTGACAGAGCAAAACTCTGTCTCCAAAAAAAGAAAAAGGAAAAGAAAAAGTGCAGCTTTAAAATTAGTACATACTAACTCTAAGGAGGCAGTGAGGAATGTGAAGAAAGAGCCAAGACTGAGTTCAGACACCAACTTCCCTCCATGAGCTCTGGATTGTGGGCAAGTGTTTTCATCTTCCTGTGAGTCATGCTTCACCATCTATAAATCCCAAGGCAATCTAGTATAGTGTTAGACTCCCTAGGATTAGAATCTGGAGTCAGTTTAAGCTCAAATCTTGGCCCCTTTGCTGGTTTGACATCAGCAAAACTTTGCTTCTGTTGGAACCGAACTGTCGATTCCCTCCTGGGCAGGGGTCGCCGCGAAGGATCACCGACACGAGATTCACAGCAGAGAGTTGTTTATTACTAGCGCGCTAGGGTCCCAAGCTCTAAGTTGGCCCTGGGACCCCGAGTGCTTGTTACAGGTTGTTTATATAGGCAAACACAAGTTCAAACACAGCTTAGGGCGCGAAATTCAAACAAAGCTTTAGGCGCGTGGTAATTGGGTCTGTCTATGGCCTGAGCAAGGTATCTTGTTCTGACTGGTTGGGGCGGGACCTTAGGAGGTTCTTTCCTGGAATTGCTGATTCCGGGAACATCGGGGACATTGAGGCAGGGTGGGACCCCATGAGGCTATCAGGGTGGGACCTCATGAGGCTATCAGGGTGGGACCCCATGAGGCTATTTCCCGGAATTGTCTTTCTGTTTGGGTTCTGGGAACATCGGGGGGCTATCCGTGGCCATCTGGGGTTTAAGTTTCACGATGGCCAAGCTTTTTAAATTTTATGAGGCTTAGGAATTATGAGGCCTAGTTTCACTTCGACACCCAAGTGTACATCACAGGGTTACTTAATTCCTACTGTGAGGCTCTATTCCACCAGAGGACACAACTGCCAGCTCGGGACAGTGGGTTCCCTTTGTGCCCAACACACACATACACACATGCACACACACAGCACACTGTCTTTCCCACAGATGCTTTTACTTTCTTTCTTCAATTTTTGAAGGGCTTGCCTAGTGATAAGGGAGAGAGAGAATGGGGACTCTTGGCATCCAATGAGAAGTCATCAAACTTCTGGCCCTTAGTCTTCACTACCTAGAGTCTCAACGGTCATCCTTGGTTCCTGTCTGCATGACCTCATCAGGACCAGAGACTGCTGTGGTCCTTTACTTCTCTGAAACACCGCAAAGGGCTGCACCCACTTAAAAACACCACACATCCACTTCTTCCTGGGAGTCTTTCTGCCTCCCTGGGGCTCCACCCATAAAGCTTATAGCAGCCCTCCCTGCAGGGGTGGACTGTGGCTGGGGACTGGGTGAGGTGGACAGGACAGGGATCTTTTTCAGACTCCTGCTCTCTGACAGGGTTGTCCAGGGGAGAGAATACAGTTATGGGTTCTGCTTCTGGTTGGGCCAGTAAAGCCCCTTCCTCGTCCCTCTTTTCTGCTCATCACTAGAGACAGAAAGTAAAAACCATGGCTTCAGGCTGCTAAAAGCCTAAAACAAAACAAAACTGAACAGCAACAACAAAATAAGGTGGGTTGGACAAGCTTGTTAGCTTCTCTCACACAACCTCCCTCACCCTCCTCTGGCCCAGGGCATTTTTGTCTAGTTGTTGGGGCAGGAAAGCCCAGCTACTAAATAAACATGTGTTTTCCCCAATCATTTTTCCAAAACTTTAGTTCTTTGCTTTTTCCCCCAAAAGGCTAGGATTTTGAAATGTTTCCCACCCCAACTTTCTGCTTTTCCTTCCTTGGGAAAATGAATAAAATGCTGTGGCTCTCTGAATCAGATGAAGGCCAAAAGACACATGAAAATGTCATAGAAAAAAATACCAGTTAAAATTTTATAATATTGTGCCATCTAAAAATTTAACAAGTAGTGAAAAAAGAAAAATAGCTCAGAGCAGCCTGAGCTATGTGAGTTCTGCAAAAGTCTCAGAGAGCCTTTGCAGACCTTTGCAAAAGGCCCAGAGAGTCAGGAACGTGGGCCTTCAGTCATACCTCGCCACCTGGGGCAATTGTTTAAGGTTATTTTGTTCCTGATTTGCTGCCTCACCCATTATCTTCATGTTCCTGGAATATGTATTACAAAGAACAATGTATAGCCAATCAACAGTTTGTGTTATTTAATGCAAATTCCTGGTAAACAACTTAGAAGCTGCTGCTTCTTTTTTCCTTTAAAAACCTGCTTGTGGCCAGGCGCGGGGGCTCACGCCTGTAATCCCAGCACTTTAGGAGGTGGAGGCAGGCGGATCACCTGAGGTCCGGGAGTTCGAGACCAGCCTGACCAACATGGAGAAACCCCGTCTCTACTAAAAATACAAAATTAGCCAAGTGTGGTGGCGCACGTCTGTAATCCCAGCTACTCGGGAGGCTGAGGCAGGAGTATCGCTTGAACCCGGGAGGCGGAAGTTGCAGTGAGCTGAGATCGCACCACTGTACTCCAGCCTGGGCGACAAAGTGAGACTCTGTCTCAAACAAACAAAGAAAACCTGCTTGTAACTGCTGCTAATCTGAGTGTAGTTTCAGGGCAACTTGAATTTATGTTCCTGGGCTGCAGTTCTCAAACTTGGCCCAAATAAACTCTCTACTAATAACTAATTTAGTGTCAGATTTTTTTCCTTTATGTAAACAATAATTTATGTAAAATTCTTGGCACAGTGCCTGATGCATAGTAAACACTAATAAATAGTGACCACAATTATTACCATCTGCTCCATAATATTATTTTAAGGATTAACATAGGCAGAATGCCTGACACATAATAGATGTTGAGTGAATGCCACCCATTATATTGAAGAAAAATGATTTTGAGCTCAATGTAAAGAATATATTAATAAAAATATTATTTTTAACATATTAAACATCTGTACATATATTAATAAATACATAGTTTTTGAATGAGAAAGTTTACTGGTAATAACTTTTTCAAAAGCTTTGAGAATGTGTCTTACCTATTGCTGTTTTTAACCCCCTATAAACTACATCCTATGCTAACTAGAAGTACATACTTTGAGTTCCCTGGCCTTCATACTCTGCAAGACAAAATCAGCAAAAAAACCATTAAACCTTTGGAAAAACATATGACATATGACACTGGCCATTAAATCAATATATTTGACTGAATGGAATGTTTTATTTTGTCTAAATCTAGTGGCAGAAAAACATGAAAAGCAAAATTATAGATGGGGCTGTGGTGATGGCAGGTTCAGACACTCAGGCTTCTAGACATGTGTATCAGTTCATTCTTGCATTGCTAGAAATACCTAAGACTGAGTAATTTATAAGAAAAGTACAGGAAGCATAGCAGCATCTGCTTCTGGTGAGGTCTCAGGAAGCTTCCAATCATAGTGGAAGGCAAAGGAGGAGCACGCACATCCCATGGCTAAAGCAAGAGCAAAAGAGCGAGGAGGGAGGTGCCACACACTTTGAAACGATCAGATCTCACGAGAACTCACTCACTATCATGAGGACAGTACCAACAAAATGGTGCTAAACCATTCCTGAGAAATCTGCTCCCAGAGCCAATCATCTCCCACCAGGCCCCACCGCCAACATTGGGGATTACATTTCAATGTGAGATTTGGTGGGGACACAGCTCTAAACCATATCAACATATTCCAGAAAAGTATCAAAATGAATCAGGCTTCTAGGGTATTGTCCTAGGTCCTCCTCCTGGTTTAACCTTCAGGTGTAACAATAGAGAATGCATTCCTCTTCCTAATAAGCGCAAGCCTTGAGGCCCATCCTCTCATGATGAAGCTGCATTAAAGACTTCCCCTGAACCTGGCATCATTGCATCCACAGTCTCCTCTCCTACTTGATAATTCCCAGCAGCATAAATACATGTTGATCTCTCAGTGTGCAGCACACACACTTACAGACACTCATACACACAGTGGCCTCTTAATTCCATATCTTCCTCTAGCTATTGCTTCATTTCTCTACTCCCTAGCAGAAGAAAACTTTCGGGAAGAACTGTCTAGGAACACTGCCTGTACCACCTTAGCAAACATCTTCTCTTTAGCCCACTCCAATCTGTCTTCTGCCATCAACACTGAAATAAAATCACTTTTGTCATCTTGCAGATGAATTCCATTTGCCACAATCATTGGGTACTTTTCTGTCCTCATCTTCACCTCCCAGCAGCATTTGACAGGGTGGCTGGTTTCCCCTTCTTGAAATGCTCTCCTTGGAATCTGTGGTGTGACAGTCTAATGTCCTCCTCAACAGGCTAGCCTGCCTCACGGCTCAGTTTAGGGCTCTCTTCTTTCATAAGTACTTGCTGTGGATAATCTCATTCATTTTAATGGCTTTAAATACACTCCATCTGTTGACTGTTTCCAAATTTACATACTCACATATCCATTAGCCTGCTTGCCATCTCAGTTTGGATGTCCAATAAGTATTTCAAATATAGCTTCTCGAAAATGGGTATCTTGAGTTTCCTACATAATCTGCCTTCACCTCTCACAGGCTCCCTAATCACATCCTCTCTGTTACTCAAGCTAGAAACCTGGGAATTATCCTGTTTTCCCCTCTCTTGCATTTCTACAACCAAGTCATCACCAATTCCTCTTCTGAAATATGTATCTCTGTTTCCTCCAGTTCTTTCTGTCCTTGGCCACCATTCTGGTTTAGGCTACATCATCTTCAGCCTGGATTACTTCCAGAGACCCTTAGCCTGGCTCCCTAGATCCATTCTTGCCCCTTCCCAGCACATTCTCCTTACACTGGCATCCCTTCCTGTCACTCCAAACTGAATGCCACTTGGGACTCAGGATATGTTATGGGGGTAGAGTCAAAGGAGTTGCTTATGCGGGATGCGAAGAGAGAAACCAAGAATGAGTAGGATTTTGCTGGAACAATTTCATTTTTGTCAAGGTGGGAAAGTTTGGATGAGGTACAAGTTTGGCTTAGTGGGGTAAGGGACAGGGTGATCAGCAGTTCCGTCTTCAATATGCTAACCCCAAAATGTCCATTAGTCAATCAGAGGTTGTCTACGGTACGAGAAATGTTAGACATATTTGTTGAATGAATAAGCGAACCAAGCTAGGCTATCAGAGAAGCAAATTTACAGGGAGAGATTTGGAAAAGTTGTTAGGCTATGATCTAGTGAGACTTATGTGACGTTCTAATGGAAATCTCGTATTATTTGGAAACATGGGTCTGGAGATTAATAGAAAAATGAGACCTAGATACATAAACCTGAGGGTCATCACTGCATGTTTAAATTATGGAAGAAAATAAGATGGCTCACTGAGACTTCTAGAAAATTAAAATATTTTCATGTCGCATTTTTTATTCAAAAAAATTAGTTTTATTGAGTCTGACAGAGGAAAATATTGAGCATCATCCCTGGCTTCTACCCACTGGAAGCCAGTAGCTCTCATCATCCTTCACCCCCCTACCCCAGTGTGACAAACCAAAATGTCTGTAGACATTGCCAAATGTCCCCTGGGATGGGAAGGGGGATCATCCCTGGTGGAGAACTACTGATTAGAAGAATGTCAATGAGAAAATCAGTACTTCTTTTTAGTCACCGAAATGTAATATTGGGGAATACTGGAGAAGAGTTTTTATCCTGAAAAATGCTCTTGGAAGGGATTTTAGAATTAAGCTGGCTGCATGTACCCAAGGATGCAGGATTGGGAAAGAAGAGGGTCAAGGAGGGCACACTGGCAGAGAGCAAACTGACCCAGGGCAGAGGAGGAGAAGCCCCTGGACACAGTGGTAGGGAGGCTCAGTTTTGTTGGCAGCCTCTAACTTTCACTCAGCGTTGCCGACAGCCTTTTCTCCCCCTGCAGTAATCCTGTCTGCTAGCCACAGGCTTTTGGCTTTGGCAGAAACAGACAATGTCCCCAGCATTGCTGGACCTCATGGTTTATTATTTCACTTGAGAATTTCAGTGCAATTCACCTGCTGCCCCCTAGTGGAGAGGTTTGGTGATGCCTAGTAAACTGTAGCAGTTCCTAATGTGCGTTTAAAGGCTGAAACTATCAAGCTGGCTCTGAGCTTGAACACTAGGGTCTAGAGACTGGAACTCGTTAACCCTCTAGCTTTCCTCCTGTCCTTCCTCCAAATTGCATGCCTAATGCTTACTAGAGACTCCACAAACATGGAGGAGGTGAGTGCACAGTCACCGGGGCCAGCAGAGGAACACAGGGGCAGGATAACACAAAGGTTGGAAGTAAGGTAAAGAGTAGCCCAGGACATTCCACTGAGCACCAGGGAACATCTCTCTATTTGCCTTAGCTGTTGCTGTTCTGGATACCCTTTGAGGAAAAAAACAAGAGGACAGCAGGTGGAAGCGACACCATCCTGTTTACAAAGGCAAGATGGAAATGTTATTCACTAATGTAGACCATGGAATGACACTGCTCCTTAAGAGTTGCAGTTGAAGACAGAGCATCTATGTTTGTGTATTTGCCAGAAGAACATTAATCATAGCAGAGTTCCATAGCACAGATTTAGAAATATTGAGGGGAAAATCCTGCCCCTGAAACATAATTGCATATGGGAGGGTGGTGTAGAAAACAGTTCTCTGAGGAGAGTGGGAGGGCAATCGCTATATCACCAATGTTACAAAGGCCCCTACTCATTGTACTTTAAAGAATAAATTTTTAGCTTAAAAGTCACACTACACAAATTATGAAAATATCATATTTTTAAAAGATCACCATTTATTTAAATTGGGGTCATCCATAGTGCACCAAAACTATTTTTGGTTTTCCAAGAAAAAATATGTATGCATAAATCTTCATGTTAAATGGTCAGATTCTAAGTATATATTGAGGGTAGAGTCAATGGGATTTTTGGATTTGCTCGCAGGTTGGATGTGAAAGGGAGAAAAGGTGGGATATCAGAGTCAAGACAACTTCTTCCAAAATAACCTAGTAAAGTGTCTCAACATCTTCATGTTGTAGGGAATGAGTAGGGACAAGGGAATTAATTTCTAATTCAAAACCTGAATCAGTTACATAATTGGTTTAATTCCAACTCATAATGATTTTCTGCCATAGTAAAAACTGAAGGCATGAAGTGATAGAATGTATTATAAAGAAAACTTTGAAGGGACAACCCCTTCCTAAAAGTGAAAGTACTCTCCTTTATGACATGGTTTTCTGACATGAACTAGGTATCTGGTTTTGCTATCTAATAATTGCCTAATTTGGGGATGCAATTTATAATAAGTTTCTCTGTTCATGAATTGAAAATAGAAAACAGTCACTCTGCCCACGTACTCTCACCAGGTAACCTGCACATAGAGCCTCTGTCTTAGCTCAAACTCCTGTTAAGAAATTAAGTGTCTTAAACGATTCATCTCTCACAGTTCTGGAAGCTGGAAAGTCCCAGATCAAGATGCTGGCAGATTTCGTTCTGGTGAAGACCTCCTTCCTGATTTGTAGTCAGCCTTCTCCTTGGAGCCTCACATGGCAGAGGGCAGAGAGAACAAACTCTTATCTCTTAAGAGCATCAATCTTATTCATAGGGGAATACCCTTATTCCCTAATTACCGCTCAAAGGCCTCACTTTCTAACACCATCACATTGGAGGTTAGGCTTTCAATATAAGAATTTTTTTTTCTTACATCTGTAGCAGCCAGATGAATATATGAATACATTCAGTCCATACTATCAAAGGATAATTTGTTACCTGGAGATACGCTTTGCAACCTATCGGTCAACTGAGGATACTGAGTAGACAGTTGAATATATTTAGTCTCAGTGTTCATGAACCATTGATTCCACCTCAAGTATATCTTTGACATATAGCATGTGTATGACTTCTCAGGGTTAAAAATAATTATCTGTAGAAGTTTGTCTAAATAATATGCAGATAACCAATTTCTCTGGAATTTCAACTTTTTAATGCTTGGATTAAGCTCAGCCTTGAAAGAGTTATTTGCTGGGATTCTAACACTTTGGAAGTTTTAAAAATTTTTTACTGAATTGCACTTCAACATAACACTGGCCTATACTGTACCCAATGAAATTGGTGATTTTGGCCGGGCGTGGTGGCTCACGCCTGTAATCCCAGCACTTTGGGAGGCCGAGACGGGTGGATCACGAGGTCAGGAGATCGAGACCATCCTGGCTAACACGGTGAAACCCCATCTCTACTAAAAAATACAAAAAAACTAGCCGGGCGAGGTGGCGGGCGCCTGTAGTCCCAGCTACTCCGGAGGCTGAGGCAGGAGAATGGCTTGAACCCGGGGGGCGGAGCTTGCAGTGAGCCGAGATCCGGCCACTGCACTCCAGCCTGGGCGACAGAGCAAGACTCCGTCTCAAAAAAAAAAAAAAAAAAAAAAAAAAAAGAAATTGGTGATTTTACCTCTAGGAATGTCAACATAGATTGTGCCATTATACAATTTCCATTATGAAGCCCCATGAGATAAATACACTTCAGGTCTTAGTACCAAGATAGTGATGCAGCTTCTAGATTATCTGTCTTACTTTGTGAAGACTGATCCATACAAGTGAATCTTCCTTCTTTCCAAAGAAAAAAGTTCAGCCTGTAATCCTGGCACTTTGGAAGGCCAAGGTGGGCAGATCACCTGAGGTCAGGACTAAAAATATAAAAATTAGCTGGGCGTGGTAGGGGGTGCCTGTTAATCCCAGCTATGTGGGAAGCTGACAACAGGAGACTTGCTTGAACCTGGGAGGTGGAGATTGCAGTGAGCCGAGATCACACCACTGCATTCCAGCCTGGGCAACAGAGTGCAACTCCATCTCAAAAAAAAAAAGAAAAAAAACGTTGAGTCAAATATGCTGCCTAATATATACATGTTCAGGTTACTGCAGCATGTATTTTTGCTGTAAATACTTCCCTGGGCTTTATCTTGTCTACCGACATTCCCTTCAACTATAATTCCCTAAGTTGCTTATCATTGTGGTTTAAATAGCTACCTCACTTTTTTCATTTTGAATGAGGCAGGAAACAAAATAGTAAACCTTGGGCTCAAGGTGGATAAAGGAATGAGAGACGTAGAAGAAAATAAGAAATGAACTGTAGAAAGTTAAAGGCCAGGCATGGTGGCTCATGCCTGTAATCCCAGCACTTTGGGAGGCTGAGGAAGGTGGCATCACCTGAGGCCAGGAGTTTGAGACCAGCCTGGCCAACATGGTGAAACCCTGTCTCTACTAAAAATACAAATATTAGTTGGGTGTGGTGCCGGGCGCCTGTAATCTCAGCTACTTGGGAGACTGAGACAGGAGAATCACTGGAACCCAGCAGACGGAGGTTGCAGTGAAGCTGAGATTAGGCTATTGCACTCCAGCCTGGGTGACAAGAGCGAAACTCCATCTCAAAAACAAAACAAAACAAAAAAACCCAAAAAGTTAAAGAGCTTATTGTTACAATGAGGTAAAATTGATAAAATGTAAAATAAATTAAAAGGACATATTCAAAGAAAAGTGCAAGGAACATTCTTACCACATTTTCAGTGTGCTATGGAATCTGCTCACATCTTTACTAATAGTCTCTCTTCCAAACCATGGGCTATCTCATATATTCTGAACATGATTTTCATTTAATATAAAATATAAAGAATTACTTCTATCACCTAAGTAAATTAGTGTGTTTCATAGAAGTAATTTCCTGCAAAAGCAATTTTAACTTGCTAAGACAAAAATAAGAACAAAACCTTTCTTAATGCCACAACTACAATCTTAAAAAAAATACCAAAAATGCAAATAATAACCTATTTCCATGTTTTACTTAAATGGAGTTATCTGTGTTAAGTATTTGTGTAAGAAGAAGCGCTGGCAAACAAAACCAAAGCCAAAACACAGAATTCTTGCTATAAATTTTAAATTTTTTATTTTTGTTCTGGAAATTTTAGGTTTACTTAAAACCTCGTATATAATAGAAACATAATCCACTGAGCCTTTGGATAAGCAAAATTTTCAGTGTACTCATAATATATTCTTCAAATTATCCCACACAAAACTGCTTAGAATGTGTTGAACTATATTGATGATTTAAAAACAAGCACAACAACATAAAGAATCTTCCTCTATTTCAGGAGAAATGATTTACTGTGAGGTTATCCTTTTAACATCTTTGGTGTCAATTCTGGGTGAACCAGGATGGTCGCTTTCTGTCTCGTTCAATGATCCTCTTGCCCTGATCTTGTTCAGACGGCGTCTCTCCCGTGTACAGCACCACAGTCTCTATGGTGGGAGCCTTAAAAGGGCCCCCTTCTTGTTTCCCTATCTGTCGTCTGATCTCTGCAGTCTCCTTGCGCACCTTTTCATAGCAGTAGGCACAAAGGACGTGTTTCTGCTTCAGGTGACCACATTCAGGACAAACGTCTATATTGTTCTTTGAAACAATAAACAAAAACATATTTTAACAAGAGGCAATATAACGAACAAATAACCACCGACAGGAGCAATGCTTACATTTTAACTTTCTTAGAATGTTCAGGCTACATGAGGTCATCATACATCATCTAGTTCCACCTCGCTTTAACTGAAGACAAGCAACATTGAGTTTGAATTAGAGAAAAACTAGAACTAGACTTTAGCCAATCTAGTACATCTTTACGTAAACACAGCAGTTGTAGTTACGTAAAAAACAAAACAAAAACCAAAACCAAAAAAAAAAAAAAAAAACTCCTTTCCCCTAACTCCAAATACTAAATATCAAATAATGAATTCACCAACATAATTAAGTGACCCATACACTCAGCATCTTAAATAAGACACCAAGGAAAAGTGAATTCCCTTTGTTTTTCAATCTATCTTAGGGAAAACAAGATAAGAACATTACAAGTTGACCTCCTCGGCTTTCTCTTTTTATCACGGTGTAATTCAAATTCCTGCATAGAATACAGGTTTGGTATATAGTATAATTTTTCTTTTTAAAAATGAACACTGATTATTCCTTAATGTAAAATTATTTTATGTTACAGTCTTAGGGTATTTTAATGATTTGTATATATATATATATATATATCCAACTCTAACTATAAAATAATTATAACCCCTAAAAGATTTGTCAACTTATTCTAGACATAGGTTTGAAAGAAAATACAAAGAAAAATACTAAACAGGAACATTAAAGAAGCTTTAAACACTTGGTAAGATTAATATACTAACATCTGTGAGGCAGATAACGAAATAATTTCCTTTTCCGAAGGGAAGAAAGAGGCTTGCATATTACTCGCCTAACCATATTCTCATTTTACTCCACTACTGGAAACTGGATTGCATGTACAAGTGAAGGTATGAAGACACCCACAGTTAGTAGGTCTTTTTTTCATGATCAAAGTACCCAACATAACACACTATATACCATATGTAACAGAAAATAATTCAAGGAAGAAAATAAATGCACAGGATAAGAACTATTCCCTCAGAATAAATGCAATCAGGGAAGTCACATAATAGAACAGTGCAAGATCTCATTCCTAAAATCTTACGTCCTCTTGAGCAAATTTATGAATTACTGTTAAGTCTTAAGTAATAAAGTGTTTTTCAGTTCTACATTTAAGTTCAGCCCCAACCATTACTCAATAATACTTTCTGGCTTAAGTTCTCAGGTTTTGCTTAACAGAATGTGGACGCTTATGAAAGTCAGTTTTCTGTTCTTGAGTTTCATCGGTCTGGTGCTGCTGCTGTGGAATGCCATGAAGGAAACAGTAACTGAAATCCTAACTGTTAAAACCATACATGAACAGATCAGAGGTCATACACATTGTAATTTTTCTTTTTACTAGATCAGTGAAGACAGTACATCCATGTTGTCAGAGAGGAGAATATGAAATTGTCTGAGCATAGGAGAACACAAAGCAAATCTTCAAAAGAACATGAGGTCAAAAATCAGAGCTCGAAAATCTACTGCTTCATAACTGTGTGACCACAGGCAAATTCTTTTTGCCTCAGTTTCTTCATCCTAAAAATGAAGAATATCTTATTTGCTTTGGAGGGCTATTGTGAAGACATGATGAGATATAATAAACATAAGGCATTGAGATACATCATAGACACTTAATCGTTGTTAGCTATTTTATTACTTATCTTAGGGTTTTCCTTCATGGTATTTTATTGGAAATGATTAAAAAAAAATAAATATGTAAGGGCTTGTAAAACCCAAGATTCAGTAGACCTACTGCTTCCAATTTAATTCTAGGCTCTGCCGTAGTTAGGATGTTTACTCATCTGTAGTTCAAAACTCACACAGCTCAAGACTGGCACAGCTCACAATTCAAAAGTCATGTAGGCACCTCATAGCCTCGTTCCTTGCCCAGTCTCCAAACTCACTCCTTCCTTAACTGTGTTTCTAATACTCAGGCTAGAGGACAGCAGGCATATATAATGAGAATATTGTATTCCATTTAGGCCAGAGGAAAGTAGACACATATAATCTGAGAAGAATTTATTCCTAGGCTATAGGAATCTACCATGAGCTTATTCAGTGGAGGACTTGAGGAAAAGCACACCCACAAAAATCAATGCATTACCTTAACTTTAATAAGCTTCTGTGGGTTTCTTCTCCTACACCGGTTAACTTCAATGGTGCGTCTACTTTTGGGAGCTGCCATCCAAAAGATACTATCCAAAAGGCTGGAATTCTCTTTACTTCCACTGGTATCATTTGCTGGCTCTGTAAATATGGCTGGGCCCTGTACTGCTAATGCTGGTCCTAGGAAATAAAACATAAGAGATACAGAATTAGTTTCTAGCTTCTAAATTACTATTTACAGATATCATTTTCCTTAACAATCAATGGTAAAACACACACACACACACACACACACACACACACACACAGAGACTACATATAAAATTGAGAATGTGAAACTCAATAATGGGATACCTTAGCTATTAAAATACACTAAAGCTTATACAATGCAATTTTAAGGAACACAGAATTTTTTCTTAGTGGATCCTGCTGAAAATAGATCAGTGAAATTCCATCAAGTTTCTTAACAAGTTAGATAGGCACCTAACTTGAACAAAACAAGCAAAGAATCACTCAACTGTCCACATTCTATTAATACTTGGTGGGTAGTAAATACCTGATTAATTTACAAGTAAATCTAGACAGATTTCCTGAATATACTTCTGATCAGCACTGATGTAACTGCCAATTGGCCCTTTCTTATATTCAAACTGAGTCAGGTCCTTTATGATACAACCCCTTAAGTCACTTAGCTCCTCATATTTGATACTGATTCCTGTCTGCTCTCTAAAGAGCCAGCTCACCATTTCTCTGTATGGCCTTATTTATGTGACTATGAATTGCTTATAAAAATCAAGAGACTCCTTTACCCTTTCCTTGCTATTTCTCACAAGTGCCATACTTCTTTTTTCTTTTCTTTTCTTTTTTTTTTGAGACTGAGTCTCACTCTGTCACCCAGGCTAGAGTGTGGTGGCATGATCTTGGCTCACTGCAACCTCCGCCTCCCAGGTTCAAGTGATTCTCCTGCCTCAGCCTCCCAAGTAGCTGGGATTACAGGTGTGCACCACCACGCCTGGTTAATTTTTGTATTTTTAGTAGAGACTGTTTCACGATGTTAGCCAGGCTGGTCTTGAACTCCTGACCTTAGGTGATGTACCCGCCCTGGCCTCCAAAAGTGCTGAGATTACAGGTGTGAGCCACCGCGCCCGGCCGCCATACTTCTTTTGATTTTAAGAACTCTTAAGAATGCACACAGCTCTCTAACACCTAACAATTGGCATTTATTTTCAGTATGTCCACAAGTATTGCCAAGCATGCCCCAGTGATTAACAACACAGGCTCCGGACTGTGAACTTGGGACCACTGTGAGCCTACTGCTTCAGTTGGAAAGTGTATACACCTAATACGACTGTTGTCAAGATTATCCCAGGAAGTACATGTAGAAAGCTTGGCACATTGCTTGGCATATAGTGGCATATATTTTCTTGGTATATTTCTGGATATTATCACTTTCAGGCTGCTTAGAAATTGAGTAGAATGTAAATGCCAAAGCAATGACAGTTTCAACATCCCAGATACTTCCAATTAAGATTAATTCCAAGTGAAATATGGGAAACAGAATTCATCTCCTCAGAGCTCAAACACCACAGAAAACATGTACTGTGCGGGAGGGAGGGAGGAAAGGAGGGAAGAGGGGAGGGGAGGGAAGGGAAGAGTACAGGGGGAGAGGGGAAGGGGAGGTGAGGTGAGGACAGGGCTGGAAAGGAAAGACAGATCCAGAGAGTGGTGAGCCTTGATGCCAAGTGAGACCTGCAGAACTGTCCTCTCAGGACAACTCTGTACAAATCCCTGAACTCAACAGACTTGACCAAACTCTAGCATAGTTTCTAGCAGCATAAGACTGTATCCTAGGATGACCTCGGCCCTCCTTTAAAGTGCCTGCCTGAGAAAGCTCAACGCTGCCTGGAAAATTTCCTATTTATTTTAGCCAACATACCCCTGATAGTAGGTCCCTGAACTCCCTTAGAGCATTTCCTGGAAAGGGCACATAATTGTAAATACGTATCCCTTGCAACTAACTCGGAAGCGTTTCTCTCAAGTCCCTGAGAGCCATTCCTTCGATATCTAATCATTAGGAAGGATAGGGCCTTTGTCTCCCACTATCTGCGGGAGGACAGAATCCTACCTAAGATAACTGCGAGCTAGCAGACACAGCCGGCTAATCACATTTGCACTGACTTCACTGTACTACACTTCTCTGACTTACAGAGCCCCTACACTCCCGCCTCGCTCATTCTCCCTTTAAAACGCCCAAGTCACCTCTGCACGAACCGGGATGGCGCTCAGCTCTTTATCTGCAGTAGTTACTGAATAAAATCCGTTTTCAGCACTTTAATTACTGGCTAGCTATGATTTATCTTTGACACAAGGTTACATCCTGTGTACGAATGGAGCAAGCAGAAGTTTTTTTTGTTTTTTGTTTTTGCGGTGGAGGGAGCGCAAAAACAGTCGTGTTCTCGCTAATATGTGAATGTCACGAACTACGTCCCGGACGTGCGGCCGCGGATGAGAACCCGGGAGAGGGTTAAGAGTGTAAGCTGCGTCTGCGACGCTGCCCGAGTTCCCGTCATCAGTCCCCTCTCCCTTCTTTACCTACCCCACGGAGGACTGGGAAAGCCCGGCCGGTTCTGCGGAAACTTCCGCAGCAGTCGCTCCCAGTAGTTTCGAAGCAGGCCCCGGGCCGCAGGCCACGGCGGAACCACTAAGACCAGCATGGCCAGCGCCATTTTCCCTGCTGGAAGACCGCCCCGGTCCCGCCCCTGCTTTCAGCATGCGCACAGGCACAGAATCGGGCAAGCCTCCCTTTCTAGAACTACAACACCCCGCATGCTCTTGGAGCAGCTCTGACTCTCCTCCAATCATAGAGAGAAAAGGAAGGGCGAGGGGCGGGGAAATGAAAGAAAATCGGCCACAGTGCGCATGTATGCGGATGTGCTTCGGCTCTTCGGGTAAAGATGGCGGAGCGCGGGTACAGCTTTTCGCTGACTACATTCAGGTATGGAAGGGGCCCTCGAGGTCCTCAGCGTAGTCGAGGTTGCAGGAGCTCTGTCGACTTAGTTTTTCCCATCCTGACGTCGGGATTGGTGCTTCTGGAGGGTCCAGTAGAGAATGGAGGTGGAAATGCGGCTTTGCAAAGTCATTTGCCAGGCCGGCTCGGGATTCCTGGAGCTTCCTTGGTCGGAGGCTGCTGGAGGATCGGGGGGCTGCGGGACGGTGAGGCACATAGCCAAGGATTCGCTTTCACTTTGGAGACTAGAAAAGAAGGCAGTTTTAGCTCAACCATCTTTGGGTGGCCCGTTCCGAACCCAGGATTTTTTTTCCTGGCTCAAGTGGACCTGATGCGGTGGTTTCTGAAACTCGGAATCATGGTCAAATATGTGGGATCCCCTTTTCTTGGAAAACTCTCAGCTTTACAGTTAAGTCGAAGTCTTGGTCTCCGTTTGGCACTAGTGTCTTTCAAAACCTCCCGCTTTCGATTTCTTCGATGCATGAATTAGAAACATAAGGAGTAAAAACCGAAAGCGCCTATCACTTTTTTTGTGAACCCTTAACAACGAGGCAACAGTTTGAGTTTTGGCCTTTTTTTTTTGGTGTGTGGAGGGGGAACGCAGAGGGGGATGTTTACTTTAAACAAGTTTGTAGGCTTTTCTATTGTAGAACAGGGGATTAGAATAGTAAGTTTACTTTCCAAAATAGTTGAGGCGAACCGTGGCTGCCAATGTGAGGAAGCCATCAACGAAGACTTAAAAATTGACTGGGGAAGTTTTCTGACTTACCCATTTTCTTAAGGATCAGTAATGCCCAGTTTACTTCAAATGTAGTCCTGACAACTGAAGGCAGGCGGGATTTAACTTGTTGAGTACTTTCTGTGTAGGTGCAACTTAACCGTAACCTGCTCCATCTCTTTCCACTGCTATGATGAATGTTATCTCAGCTTCTTACAGATGAACTAACCACAGCTTGTACAAATTAAATAACTTGTCTGAGGTCATCGGTTAGTAGCTGAGTTGACATTCAAACTGGATTTTTTTCTGATAACAAAAATTAATACACTTTCTATTACATAATGTCTTAAATTCCAAAAGTACCTTTCTCTTGGCAGTTTCAGTAAGCAGTGAGTGTACGTAATAGTTTTTTTTGTAACCTTTGAACAAGATTAATTTAATTATGCAATAAAAAGTGTCATATTACATATGACAGAAGAGTGTGTGCAGGATGTATTCACTGTTCATATTTGTGAAGAAAACAAATGTGGTCCTCTTTTTAGAGACAGGGACTTGGCAGCCTCCAGCTCTTGGGCTCAAGGGATCCTCCTGCCTCAGTCTTTGGAGTAGCTGGCACTAGAGGTGTGCACCACCCTGCCTGCTATTTTTTTTTTTTTTTTTTTTTTTTAAGGCTTGGGGTCTTGTGATGTTGCCCGGGCTGCAAATGTGGTCTTTTATCTCAAAGAAAGTGTAATCCTAGTGGAGCTGAAAACATAAAACAACCGTATACCTTCAGGACTCAATCTTTTTGTAACAAATTTCTTTATTAAAATAAACTTTTGGCCAGGCAGGGTGACTCACAACTGTAATCCCAGCTACTTGGGAGACTGAGGCAGGAGGATCACTTTAGCCCAGGAGTTCAAGACTAGCTTGGGCAACACAGCAAGACCCTATCTCTGAAAAAATTAAAAAATTAGCCAGGCATGTGCCTGTAATCCAAGCTTTTGGGTGCCTGAGAGCGAGAGGAGCACTTGAGCCCAAGAGTTTAGGATGCAGTGAGCTGTGATTCTGCCACTGCACTCCAGCCTGGGTCACAAAGCGATACCCCATGTCTAAAATTTTTTTTAAGAAAAACCAAACTTATGTTTTGTTTGTTTTAAACATGGTGGATTCAGCTGTTTTAAATAAAAATAAAATATTTTTTTCTAGCCTCTCGTAATCAGAATTAAACTAATGGTGGAAGGGACTAGAGACCATACAGGATGAAACAGTTCTTGTGGAGTACATTTGGTTGGGGAATTGACAATAAATGAGTAAACAAATTGGTGCCTACTAATAAATTCTCTTACTAAGGAATTTTATTTTAAAAAGGGTGAAGAAAGGAATATGACTTTAGATTGAGTAATCAGGAAAGGCTTGTGCTTCGGGGTGATTTTTGAGACTGGAAGATTAAAAGTAGGCAGCTATTTGAAGATATAGAAATAAGGAGACTTGTAGACAGAGGGAACAGCATGTTTGAAAGCCCTGAAACTGGGAAGGAGCTTGAGCTCTTAAAGGAATGAAAATGAGGCAAATGTGCTATTGTGAGCAAGGAGGTGATGTGGGAGAGGGCTAATCGTGTAGGGCTTTGTAGGCCAGAGAAGGAAATTTTATTTTAAGTGAACAAAGAAGTTCTTACAAAATCTAAGTGGAGGTGACATGGTACAAAGGCAACTTTGACTGGGGGTGGAAGTAAGGTTGAGAAAGGAAAACCAGATAGAAGGCTATTTCAGTTATTCCATGTAGGGATACTGATGCTATGGAATGGGCCAGTGGCATTATGGAATATAAAGATGGTTGATTGCTCAGCCAGCTCACAGGTCAATGAGCTTTCACGCAGTGGTAAAGATAGGTAAGTACAGTTAATAGGAACAGAGAAAAGGTAACTATTAAGTTTATATGAACCTTTAAATGTTACCCAGGGGTATATGAATTAGGTATTGAACAATAATTGAAAGCTGGATGGACCCAGAAAGTTATGACATGATTATTGAAATAGTGACTATTAAAGGAAAAAAAGTTCAGCTTAATTTTTTAATTTAAATGTCAGTTGATGTTGTTCTGCTCAAATTAACTAATTATATCAAGAGCCTTAGAGCTGTCACCCTTAGGTCTGTTTCTTTAATTGGTCTAGATGTGTCTCTATCAGCCAAATGATTGTAGATTCCTGGTACTAGGTTATGTGCTGGAATCCTGACTGAACATAGCTGACTTTATTGAGGAAGACAAATATTGTAAAAATAATAAAGAGGCCAAGGCAGGAGGATTGCTTGAGACCAGGTGTTTGAGACCAGCCTGGGCAACATAGCGAGACCCTGTTTCTACAAAAAAAAAAAAAAAAAATTCAGATATGATGAATCTTAGGCAAAGAGGAAGTACAGGACATCACAGGCATCAGTGAATAGGTATTCAGCTTAATCTGAGGGGTCAGGGCAACTTCCGTTAGGACATGATTGAAGGAAAAGAGTTCACAGGGCAATAGAGAAATGGATTTCAGATGGAGGGATTAGCTTGTGAGTGAGGTTTTTGAAGTTTGAGAGTAGTCTATGTGTTTGGAGCAAGGAGGGATGGAGTTGAGATTTGGGTGACCAAGGGAATATTTGTAATTATATGAAGAGAAAATACAGACTTTTGAAATTTGCAATAGTAGTTGGGAGATAAGGATCTAGCTGTGTCACTTTGGACAAATTACTTTCACTCAGACTTTATATATGAAATTGGGTTGGTTTGTGATGATTCTTTTTTTTTTTTTTTTTGAGACGGAGTCTCGCTTTGTCGCCCAGGCTGGAGTGCAGTGGCCGGATCTCAGCTCACTGCAAGCTCCGCCTCCCGGGTTTACGCCATTCTCCTGCCTCAGCCTCCCGAGTAGCTGGGACTACAGGCGCCCACCACCTCGCCCGGCTAGTTTTTTGTATTTTTAGTAGAGACGGGGTTTCACCGTATTAGCCAGGATGGTCTCGATCTCCTGACCTCGTGATCCGCCCGTCTCGGCCTCCCAAAGTGCTGGGATTACAGGCTTGAGCCACCGCGCCCGGCCGCGGTTTGTGATGATTCTAATTAAACAACTAGGTTGAAATAAAGTATAACTCTAAAAGGCCAGTTTAAGACTTGTGTTTAGCTACCAAATCCATGGAACCAGATCTGTTAAGTGTGACCATCTCGTGGCTTCTAGAAATAGTTGTGTATTATGTAGAGAATACTTAACTGTGAGTGATACCTAGGTGTTACTGTCTTAGGCCATGTCTGTGTTCTAAAACCACCCCCCCCCACTTGAAATATATGCTGCTGTTTGGTTTTTAACAAACACATACATGTTCTTAATAACATTACCATTCAGTATGTGCTTGTTACAGATTTTGTGCCAGAGAGTTTTATAGGAATTACTTCACTTAATTACAACAATGCTTTGAAATAGGTACAGGACCCCTGTAGGGGATGGTGATTTCAGGACTCCCACAAATACCAAGTCAAGGCGTACTCAAGTTCTATAGTCAGCCCTGTGGAATCCACTGATACGGAAAACCAGTTGTGGTTACTGTGTGCTCATTTTACAGGTGAGAAAATAAGCACAGAAAACTTAGGGTGAAAAGAAGCAACAGTAATACCACTGCTCCGTGTGGCAGACAAAAACCAAAGAGAAAGTAGTGCTTCAGTAGGAGTATGTTCTAATTGCCTTGTAAACTTGGTTTCGTTCGTTTTTTCTTTTCTTTTCTCTTTTTTTTTTTTTTTTTTTGAGATGAGGTTTCGGTCTTGTTGCCCAGGCTGGAGTGCAATGGTGTGATCTCGGCTCACTGCTACCTCCACCTCCTGGATTCAAGCGATTCTTCTGCCTCAGCCTCCCAAGTAGCTGGGATTACAGGCGTGCACCACTATACCCAGCTAATTTTTGTATATTTAGTAGAGACAGGGTTTCACCATGTTAGTCAGGCTGGTCTTGAACTCCTGACCTCAGGTAATCCACCCACCTCAGCCTTCCCAAGTGCTGGGATTACAGGCTTGAGTCATTGTGCCCAGCTGTAAACTTGGTTTCTGTGCCACTTCATGATAGAGGTCAAAGGCCAGCTACTCCCTGGGGTTGGATAAATTGGATTTGACCTGAATGTCTGTACTATCTCAGAGATGTTCTTACAATAAATATTGGATGATATGTGAACTTAACAAATACCTGTGTTTCTTTTAAGCCCGTCTGGTAAACTTGTCCAGATTGAATATGCTTTGGCTGCTGTAGCTGGAGGAGCCCCGTCAGTGGGAATTAAAGGTAATTAAATGCTTCATTCATTTCAGATGCCTGTTAGTAGTTATCTTGATTATTTTGGAATTAATTAGTAGTTAATTTATACAGAGCTGCAGTAGTATAATTTTTAATAATTTTTTGTTAATTTACAGTGTTTTGGAGTTTAAATAGTAATAAGTCTAAGGTCATTCAAATTTCTTTTCAAAGTAAATAATAACACCTTTATCTGTTAGCTGTAATATTCACAGTAGTCTTTCTCATTCAGAAAACTCTTTTTTTTTTTTTTCCCACTGATTATATCACTACTTGCTGGCAGTTTTTATCCTTATAATTTAGGAAAGTTTAATTATAAAACATAAGCTAAATATGTTGTGTTTCACTTTAAAAGGCTGTATCATTTATTGTAAATTTCATGTTATGAGACTATTGCGACAAGTAGGCAGAAATCCATTATTTTAAAACGTGAACTCTCAGGTATCTTTAGAGTGCTTACAAAAGGTTATGTAATACCTATAGCTGTAGGGACGATTTTTTTGTGTAGTACTAATGACCAGTGAGGGAAAAATGGACTTACCATTTCTTAGGTAATTTTGGTAATAGGACTCCGGAAGAAAAGGTTTTATAAATTAAAGGAAATAAAGGACTTTTGAGTTTAGTGCATCCATAATAGAAAGCTGTTAAAACAGTCTTATAAATGATTAAACATTTAGGTCTCTCTCTTTTTTTTAAGCTGCAAATGGTGTGGTATTAGCAACTGAGAAAAAACAGAAATCCATTCTGTATGATGAGCGAAGTGTACACAAAGTGGAACCAATTACCAAGCATATAGGTTTGGTGTACAGTGGCATGGGCCCCGATTACAGGTACTTTATACTTTTTATAGTGTTTCTCACCATCTCATGAATTGATTGTAATCTGTATTTTCAGGAGAAAAACCAATGTTGTTTTCCTTTTATCTTCCGATTCCTCTTTTTTTGTGTGCTTTGTTTAGCAATAGCAGCCTCATTGAGAGCTGAATTTAGTTTGCCTGTGTAGGTTACTTTAAAGAGAATAACTCAGATGTGAAAGAGGAGGTAGATAGATTACATAACTCCTCTTTTCTCTGTTTAGTGGACTTTCCCTTCTGACATATTCCTCTTCTACTACCCAGGAACTGGGCATAAGGGCTTTAGTTTTCGCCAGTGCAGTTTAAAAATGATAAGAGCAATTTATGTTATAATAAACTATATTCTAAAAAGTATGAGGCAACAAAAGAAAGCATCGCCATCCAGAGTTAACCTTACCTCTTTTCCTGTTCTTCACAAAGGAACAAAATTCTCAAACACCACTGCAAGTTACTGAGTGTGGCAGCCAACCAGGATCCCAGTGCTCATATAATCACCCCCTTTATATTTCACAGGAAGAGAGAATAATCTTGTTACTCAGGGTACCAGCCAAGTTGAAAGAGATTGACAGCTTTCTGTGTCTGTCATTTAAACAAGTAAAAGGAATATTACTTTATTGCTCATGATTTTGTGGAGCAAGATAGGTAGACACAAAGTTTCACTTCAGTTTCACTCCTATTTCACATCTGAGTTGTTCTCTTTAAAGTAACCCAGGGTCTTCCCCAGGCAGGTCTCAAAGTCCTGGCCTCAAGTGATCTTCCTGCCTCAGCCTTTTAAAGTGTTGGTATTACAGGTGTGAAACACTGCACCCAGCTGAATTTTACATTTTTAGTTACAAGTAGTTTCTTACTGTTTCTTAATCTCTGAAGGGTACTCTTTGAAGCACAGGCAGAGAGATTAAAACAGTCTGCAGGAAGTAGTGACCTGAAGTGAGAAAAATATGCCCAGAATTGTGTGCCTGTGAGCTTATGTGTGCTTGTATGCACGTGTGGACTGGGGTGAGCTATAAAAAGACAAGTGGCTGCCCTTGGATAAGGGGGACAATCTTGAAGAAGCCATGGAGTGAGATAAAATTCTCATTTTTGTACATTAAATCTGTTACTTTTAAGCTAACTGGTACTCTATGATGCTTCGATATTTTCTTCTATATCAACTGGAATCCAATGTTAGAGTAAGACTAGCTTTGATCCAGCAGCCACCATTAAAGCAATACATGTTAAACTGGTGCTGCAGGTACGTGCCTGTAAAAGAAGAATGAGTCTTTGGGTAGTAGAGCATCTTCCTTGTAATTAAATCTTATTTTTTCCTTCTTAGAGTGCTTGTGCACAGAGCTCGAAAGCTAGCTCAACAGTACTATCTTGTGTACCAAGAACCCATTCCTACGGCTCAGCTAGTACAGAGAGTAGCTTCTGTGATGCAAGAATATACTCAGTCAGGGTAAGTTGCTTTTTTTACTTGAAATGTGCCATGAATTGTAGGGGGAAGTCATTTTAAAGAGTAGATGTATACATAGAATGGGACTTACCATTCCTATATTTGCCTAACAAGTGGACAAAATCACTATGATGAATATTTCTGATCTTATCTAGATCTAGAATATTTACTTAAGGAAAAAAATGTGTTTTCTTGTTGCTCATATAACAGCAGAAAGCAGCTTCTAGATATAAAAAGTTCTTTTCCCAGTGATTAAAACACTTTTTGGGCAGAAATTCATTGCTACTTTTATTTATTTTTATTTTTTTCTTTTTGAGTCAGAGTCTCACTCTGTTACCCAGGCTGGAGTGCAATGGCATGATCCTGGCTCACTGCAACCTCTGCCTCCTGGGATCAAGTGATGCTCATGCCTTAGCCTCCCCAGTAGCTGGCACCACAGGCATGCATCACCATGCCCAGCTAATTTTTTTTTTTTTTTGTATTTTTTTGGTAGGGATGTGGTTTTACTATGTTGGCCAGACTGGTTTCAAACTCCTGACCTCAAGTGATCTGCCTGTCTTGGCCTCCCAAAGTGTTGGTACTGCACCTGGCCTCTACTTTCAAATTTATGTTTCTAACCAGAAATGATTGTAAGCACATGATGAAAGCAGCTCTTTGACACATTCATATTTCTTTTCATTCCCCAGCTTCTTTGGGTGTGGATGAGATAGCATATAGGTAGTTGTTGATATGTAAACCTAGTGGAAGAGCTGCATTAACTGAAAATTGTCATTTTGTAATAGGTAAACCTAGTGGAAAAGCTGCATCAATTGAAAGTTGTCATTTTGTGACAAGTAAACCTAGTGAAAAAGCTGCATTAATTAAAAGTTGTTATTTTGTTAGGACACTAAATGTTACTCCACACTTATTAACCCCAGTGTCTTAGGTGACACTCTATTCAATCCAAATTTTTTTTTTTTGGCTACTATTCCTCACTACTGTAAAGAGAATTAGTTTTGAATTGATTCATTCAGAAAGGTGTTAAATACTTTTTAGGGAACTTACAAGTCTAATTCAGTTTGCCTGATAATTTGCTTTATTTGAGAATACTGATAAATTCTTGAGGATGACTTTCATGAAAATGCCAAGTAATTTTCATTTTCCTGTCTGCAGTGGTGTTCGTCCATTTGGAGTTTCTTTACTTATTTGTGGTTGGAATGAGGGACGACCATATTTATTTCAGTCAGATCCATCTGTAAGTATCAGTAGATGTATTTGAGGGATTTGTCTTTAAAAGTGCTCTTTGAATATCTAACAGAAATAGAAGCCATAAAAACTTTACAATTTAGCAGTATTTTCTTCTTTTTCACCTGGGCTTTAGAAGGTATGAGGTCATGCATTTTTGTGTGTATATTTAAAATTTTGGTAATTTGGTCTTCTGATAAGGAAGCTGTATTAGTTCTACCCTCTTTTCTTCTGCCATGTTTACTTCATACACTTGGGTGATTTGTTGAAATAGTTGTTATCAAATGTATTTAAACCTGTAACTTTGGGAAATATTGCAATTGAAGATGTGGATCTGGAGGACGGTGTTGTGGTGTTTGCCGTCAGTTGAATCTTGGGGTTGACTTGAGTGACTTTTCCAGCAAAAACATTAATCTGTCTTGAATTCAGTGTTTTGCAAGAATGATTGTGAAATTGGTACCTTGGGTGAGTTGTCTGCTGTAATGCAGAAGAATGGTATCTGAATAGAAGGGATTTGTAAAGGATAATACTACTCCACATCTGTCCCATTTGCTATGAGAACCTTAAGACAAAATTCAAGATTAGGAAATTACCTTTCATGTTTTATGGATTATTAGATAATTAGAAGTTTACTCAATGCAGACCTTATGATCTACTCTTAAAACCTGAGATGGCAAAAGAAAAATATTTTGGTTGTTACTTAAATCAGAAAAAATAAGTATTTGGGGGAACTTTGATAGTGCTGTTACTCCATCTCTGAGTTTCCAAAGCTAAGTGACAAGCCCTCTTATCTTCCTTTTCAGAAGGTAGCGGAAGCCACCATTTCTGGAATCCAGATTTCTTCTTTTGTCCTATTTTCCTCTGTTGTATCTAAAAAACAATTGTTTTCATTTAAAACATAATGGATTATGTTTCTTTTGGTATTTTTTCTGATGAGATGCTCTCTTTTTAATTTATTCACTAATGATCAAGAGTTGGTCACCATTTTTCAGATTTATATGAGAGACTTAAATCGCTTCAGTCTGTGACGCTAAAATACTACTCTTGATTATTTGTTTAAGTTAACCTCAATTTCTTTTAACTGGCTTTGTTACATAATTTATGTACACTTAATTGCATCATCACCAGCTTCATCAGTTTGATGAGTTCTGATATATGTAAATGTCTGAAGAAACCATTACTACAATGAGGATATCAAAAATGTCCAGAACCTCCAAAAGTGTCTCCATGCCTCTTTGGTTTCCATCCTTCTAGCCTTCTTAAAAAAAATAACCTATTCTGTGATGTTTTCCATTCTAATAATATTCTGTGACCTTCAAAGTTAGAGAACAATTAATAAAGCTAAAAATTAAATGGCAGGGCAATATAATTGTATTTGTGTTTTAAAATATGGTTCTTTACTCTTTCTATCCTGATTAGGGAGCTTACTTTGCCTGGAAAGCTACAGCAATGGGAAAGAACTATGTGAATGGGAAAACTTTCCTTGAGAAAAGGTAGGCTCACTCACTGTAACTACATTCATTAGCAAACTCACTTTATGGTTTTTGGTGCTCTTTAAGTAATTAATATCATGGGACTAAAGAAAATTGCTGTATTACTCTGTATATTAATCTAGTTACAGATAAATCAAAAACTTATCTCCCTCCTAGTTTCCTAGTCTTCAGTATATCGAGTGGTAATTAATATTCATTTCCTAAGGAGTTGTCTTTTTACATTCTATGGTTTCCTAAATGCTTTTTTGTTTTGTTTTGTTTTACTTTTTACTTCACTTTTTCTGCCATTTTAGGAGGGAGAAAAAGAACATTGAATCTGGAATAAAAAATTTGGGGAGACAGATTTTTAAATGATTTAATGATAATAGTTTACATTATGACAGTAAAAAAAATTGTGAAACCAAATGCCTGGAGTTGAAGGTATATTAAATATTTGGTATGTGTGCTTGATAAAAAGTGGAGCACTATGTAAAAATCTGTCGGTGCCCAAGTACAAGCTGCCCTCACTTATTTCCAGCTGTATTCTAGTCTCAGTGTTACTGTAGTCCTTCAAAACTCTCCAAGCTTTTGAAGAGGAAAATGTTTTATTTCTTGATATGTAATAGTTGCGCATATTTTTGCAGTATATGTGATATTTTAATACCTGTATACAGTGTGTCAAATCAGGGTAATTGGATATCCGTTACCTCAAACATCTATCTTTTCTTTGTGTTGGGAGCATTGCACATCTTCTAGCTGTTCTGAAATAGGGAGAAGAAAAATAATTTCCTGAGTGTACTATTGGACACCAGAACTTATTCCTCCTATCTGACTGCATTTTTATACCCCTTCACCAACTTCCTTCATTTCTTCTTCCCGTCTCCCTTTCCAGCCTCTGGTAACCACTGTGCTACTCTCTCCCTCCATGAGATCCACTTTTTTTAGCTCCCACATATGAGTGAGAACATGCAATATTCATCTTTCTATGCCTGGCTTGTTTTACTTAACATAATGACCTCCATTTCCATCCATGTTGCTGCAAATGACAGGATTTCATTTTTTCATGGCTGAATAATAATAAAAAATTTTGTAACTCCGTTTAACAGAGGAGCCTTCACAGTACATTTTTCATGTAATGTTAAGGTTATTAAAAATCTTAGGCCTGGGTTTAAATGGTAAATTTAATCTTAGGCTCTTAAGGTACTTTTTCATTTTTCTTTTTTATATTAATGAGTCTTCCAAATATTTCACATTGTTATTACATGATATGTTTTGTTTTATTTTTGTTTCAGAGGCATTTTATTTAGACAACTAAAAATAATTAGATGTTCAGAACCAGTGTACAATGAAAGAGAAATTAAACCAGTTACTTTATCATGTATTCCCTCTTTACAACCAAAGCAAAAAACAACAACAAAGACATTCTGCTTTAAGGGAAAGTCAGACAAATAAGCCAATATATTTTTCTTCTCCATAATGATATAAACAGCTGCAAGAACTTTTAATTGTAATAAGAGAAGTCGGATGTTGTCTTGTACATACTCATTAAAAAGATGACAGGCCATTGTACTACAAGAGGATAACTCAGCCTCCCTTCATCTGATCCTCTTGAGATTTCACTTACAGGTAACACCAAGTTAGTTGTTCCAGCAATGGAGCTAATTCATATTCCTCATTATTTATTACTGCTTTTGCCTTAAGCAGAGAGTAACTCTGAAAGGCTGATGTTTTTCTCTGCTTGCTCGTTCTAGTCCAGTTGTATATTATCTGTGGCACATGCTTGATGCTCAGGCCTTAACTTGAGGAGTTGAAGAATAGATGGAATCTGAATTCTCTGAAGCAGTTTCTTCTAGCTCCTCTTCTCTTGTCTCTGCAAAACCAATCTTTGGCTTCTCCAGCTCACTGCTATCTTCTTCAGGAAGCACACATTTCTAAAGGCTGTATGTTTTTCCTACCATGGTTTGCCAGTCTCAGTGTTCCATCTTCAGAACCACTGGCATACAGTTCTCCATCAGGACCAAATCTCACACAGTGAATAGGACTGGAGTGTCCTTTGTAGGATTCTAATTTCTTCTCCACTATTGTCATCATACTTACAAGTTTAACATCTTCACCACCTGCAAAAAGAAATTCTTAAGGTGAAGAGATTCAGAGTTAATGGTTACAGGAGCTTGAAAGGATTTAATTGGTTCCAAACTTACTGTACTATCAAAAGCACTGGATCAGCCATAAGTTATTACCAAAATATCTCCCTCAGGAATATATTCCATACTACTAGTTGACATATTAAAATTTAGAGATTTCATTTCTGTCATAGTAGCATGATCCCAGAGTCTAACAGTTTTGTCATCAGAAGAAAGAATCTGTTTATCCACACTGCACCATAGGGCCTTTTTTATATCAGAGCTGTGATCACTAACTTCCTCAGGTTCTGCTTCGGGTTTGTTCAAGTCATATATGCGTAACAGTTTATCCTGTTCCCTGGTTAACAAATAATTACTATCCTGCATGAAATCCATAGTCTTGACAATGTTTTTATGAGCCAGGGTCATCAGTTCATCTCCTGGGATAGCATCCCACACTTTGTGAGATCTGCAGCTGCTGTGGCAGCTTTGATGGCATCCTTATTCAGTGTTATACCCCAAACAGCATCTTTATGACCCAAAAGGATTCCAAATCAGTCTCCTATATCTCCCTGGCATAGCATAGGTTTGCTGTCTTTGCAAGCACTGATTTAGAAATACTTGTAAGGCTGGCCGGGCGCAGTGGCTTGCACCTGTAATCCCAGCACTTTGGGATGCTGAGGCAGGTGGATCACCTGAGGTCAGCAGTTCGAGACCAGCCTGGCCAACATGGTGAACCCCCCCAACCCCCGTCTCTACTAAAAATACAAAAATTAGCGGGGAGTGATAGCACGCACCTGTAACCCCAGCTACTCAGGAAGCTGAGGCAGGAGAATTGCTTGAACCTGCCTGGGAGGTGGAGTTTGCAGTAAGCCAAGATTGCGCCACTGCATTTCAGCCTGGGTGACAGAGCAAGACTGTGTCTCGAGGGGAAAAAAAGCCCCTAAGGCATGATGCCACTGAAGGCCAAGTCAGCCACGGGCCGTGTGTGGCCAGAACAGGTGAGCAGCATCAGTCTCATTGCTATGGAGGTGGTGAACCCAGTGATTGGGCTGGTGGACTGAGGGTCATCCTTGTCTTCTCTTCTCTGCTACAGCGCCCGGGGTTCCTCCAGGCCTCACCCTAACACTGGGGCTGGGCAGGGAAACAGGAAAAGGTGGCAATGAGATTAGGAAGGAGCTAGGGAGGGGCTGGGGAGTCGGGGAAGGGTGAGCAACAGTTGACAATGGAGGGAGGAAAGTAGGGGATGGGGAGAACCAAAGAAACGACCCAGCCACTATTCACGCTGTCCACACTGGTATTGGCAGGAAGTGACATGTTACGTTTTAGCTTATGAGAAAAAGATGAGATTTTAGCAAAGTTCTGATTTTTCTGTGTTTTAAAAATTATAATGCCACCACATCCTGATTGTTAAAATATTTATACTTAAGAAGTTTCCCGGCTGGGTGCAGTGGCTCACGCCTGTAATCCCAGCACTTTGGGAGGTCGAGGCAGGTGGATCACGAGGTCAGGAGATCGAGACCATCCTGGCTAACACAGTGAAACCTGTCTCTACTAAAAATACAAAGAAATTAGCTGGGCGTGGTGGCAGGTGCCTGTAGTCCAAGCTACTTGGGAGGCTGAGGCAGGAGAATGGCATGAGCCCAGGAGGTGGAGCTTGCAGTGAGCCAAGATAACTCTGTCTCAAAAAAGAAAAAAGTTTCCTAAACTAAACTCATTTTAGGGTCATACCCTTCATGATGTTGGGAATTGAGCACCAGATATTGTCAGTTTTTTTATCTGGGGACAGCTACAAGGAGGTGATTAAAAGAATGTGTAATTTAGTATTTTTAAGATGTTTAGAGTTTTAAAAACTTAGGTTGTTGCTGTCATTGTATTTAAATAAAGAATATAAACAATGATATAAGTAATTTTTTTTTTAATTCTTCAGGTATAATGAAGATCTGGAACTTGAAGATGCCATTCATACAGCCATCTTAACCCTAAAGGTTAGCTCAATATTCAACAACTGGATTTACAATGATTTCATGATTAACTGCTTAGAAAATTGACCTTTTTTCCTCCGTCCTCAATAGGAAAGCTTTGAAGGGCAAATGACAGAGGATAACATAGAAGTTGGAATCTGCAATGAAGCTGGATTTAGAAGACTTACTCCAACTGAAGTTAAGGATTACTTGGCTGCCATAGCATAACAGTGAAGTGACTGAAAAATCCAGAATTTCAGATAATCTATCTACTTAAACATGTTTAAAGTATGTTTTGTTTTGCAGACTTTTTGCATACTTATTTCTACATGGTTTAAATCGACTGTTTTTAAAATGACACTTATAAATCCTAATAAACTGTTAAACCCACCTTCCAGCCTTTTAGGAGTTGCTAAAATTTTAACAGTTACTTCCTGCTTTTTATCACAGTTGATTTCTGAAGACTACATTGCGAAGCAGAATGATGAAATCACTTTTTCGTTGTCAAGCAATTTTGGTTAAGTTAAATCTTATTGCCCTCTTCACTATCAGATGTTGCCTGTGTTTCCATAAAGCAAAATGCTGATTTTGGTGAAAAACATCATTGCTTCTAGAGCTGGGAGGATCTGCAGACTTTCACAGATTCATAGGACAAGAAAAGAAGCATAGGTGCTTTTAGGTGCCATTAGGTATTGATCAGTGAAATCCTAGGGTGCTCTATGAGATTGTACTAGGCCTGTGAAGAGTGGTAAGCCAAATAGGTCTCCATGGGAGATACAATATGTAAGTAAATAAACAATGGTTTGCTAGTTCCTGTTGGTGTCTCCATCACAAGTAGGTTTTAAAGGAACCTGGGTTCTTAGATTTTGTTAGACTTTTTAAACTCAAGGATGAGCATAAGTGCTTGAAATAAAATTCTAATACATAAGTGTCAAAACTGTGGCTTAAGACTCTTGTTAATTCATTAATCTCAGTATAATAAGTACCTTCACTATAATGAAAGTTATAATTAAGTATCTGAACTCGTGAAGGCCGTGCTTAGTTCTGGTTTTTTTTTTTTTTTTAATTTTTTTAAAGGCATCTTAGGATAAAATCATTAATTTTCTTTACAGAACATAAGGAGAGTTTATAAGCATAATCATTCTTACCAATGTGAAAGTATAGTGGGCAATTCCATGATTTAAATGTAGCTCAAAAGATTCTAAGATTTAGTTAAGGGCAAAAGAATCTTATTTTGGAGATTTTTCTCAGGGTCCCCAGTTCTGTTACCTACCATCACTATAACACCCATATCTTGTTTTAGGTGGCAAAAGCATTATAGGAGATGAAAGATGGTAACTTTGACTTCCTGTTTCAAGATGTTTATCTTGGCCTCATCTAATAATCTCTCTTATGGGCTTCTGATATATTTTCACTTTAGCACACTAGAAAGCGGACATAATAGCAAAAAGCGTCTTTGAAGTCAAGTCTCAGCTATCCCACCTACTGGCTGAGTGACTATGCGAGGTAATTATCTCAGGGTTTGTTTGTTTCTTGAGACTGTGTGTGTCACCCAGGCGGGAGTGCAATGGCATGATCTTGGCTCACTGCAGCCTCATCCTCCCCAGCTCAGGTGATCAATCCTTTTACCTCAGCCTCCCGAGTGGCTGGGACTACAGGCATGTACCACCATGTCCGGCTCATTTTTGTATTTTTAGTAGAGACAGGGTTTCACCATGTTGCCCAGACTGGTTTCCAACTCCTCAGCTCAAGCAGTTCACCCGCCTCGGCCTCCCAAAGTGCTGGGATTACAGGCATGAGGCACTCTGCCTGGCCATATCTCAGGGTTTCCTAAGGACTAAATTTGATAACACAAGTTAAAGCTTGGTGTGGTTAATAGTTAATTACTCTGTTAGCTGCTGTTGAATTTGTTTAGTCCTTCTGTAATGTCCAGCATCAAAAGACCAAAGCAATGTCAAAATTCTACAAATCAAAGAAGGGAAAATTAAAGGCATATAATATTTCAGAGGTAAGGAAGACTCATGTAGGTTTTTATTGTGTGCCAGCAAAATTAGTCCTAAAGAATAAAGGGAGGAGAAATCAGCGGAACGAGATTTGATCCAGGTTCTGTTTTCCGCCTCCTGCCCCCATTAAATGCAAAGCCCAGTTCCAGTTCAAGCTGCCTATAACACTTCTTCCTTTGTTTTGTGTATTCTTTCCACGAACCTTAAAATTAAGTTGTTCCTTTTTGTCCCAGTTCTTAGGAAAGAGTTCTTTGATGTAGCAACCCACTGCATCCCTAAACATTCCAAAACTCTTGAACCATTTCCAGCCTGTGGATTTTAGCTTAAGTATCATAATGTTCCTAATGTTCACAGCCTCTCCCTTCTTTTGGTTCTTTTTGTATCTTCTAACCCTTAAAACATTTTAACTCCATTTGTTCTACTTCTTCCCAGTTCCCTACCGAACCATGAATTTAAATTTGCAAAGCAGTTATTAGCAATGAAACATGGAGATGTTTAAAATTCACATACATGGGGAATAAAGAAGACTAATATAGAGCCTTATAATTATCAGGTGCTGATACACTCAAGCATCCCTGGGAAAAAAAAAAAAAACAACCCGACTTTGATATAATTACCTTGCACAGTCTCTCAGGCATCAAGTAGGTGATAAATGAACACTGAAGGGTTTTCATCTATTCCTCAATTTTCTTCATAGAATGAAACTGCCAACTCTTAGTATTTACCTCACCTTTTTTTTAGGAGTCTACTCGTCCATGTAGGCAAGCTCTCTGAGCCCCCCATTGCAAAGAAGAGCAAGTTGATGTTCAGTGAATTGCCCAAGAACATATAGGAGTTGAGAGTTCCCTTGGATTAGAATCCTAATTTCCTGAAAACCAGTCCTGGTGGTTCTGTATGAAAGTCACGTTTGCTTCACACAGTTCCTTCAATTTAGAGCTCTTCCCTCTACCCTGTTCTCAAGAAACTTACGGAACTAGCAATATCTGGCTGCCAATTAACTGATAACTTCCTAAGCATGAGCATATTTAAAAAGTTACATGTGAGTGCTACTCCCTGAAAGCCATCACTTTTGAATTTTTTAGGTATTTCATCAGGTACTTGCCTCCATATTTCAAAATAGTCGGATTATATGCCTTTTTCTTGGATTCTTGGAGTTGAGCTGCCAAACTTCCCATTGTGCAAGATGAGAATTTAGAATCCTCATATCACACTGACTTCCTTCTCCCTACCTCAATTAAATCATGTTGAAGATTTTTATTGTGACTAAGTATACTACTATTACATTTTCTGAACAACTTTCCTGGGGGTGATAACTGCTTTTATTTTTTTATTTTTATTTTTGAGACGGTCTCACTCTCACCCAGGCTGGAGTGAGGTGGCACAAATCAGTTCACCGTAGCCTTGACTTGGGCTCAAACGATCCTCCCACCCCAGCCATTGCAGTAGGTGCGAATAGAGATGTCAGCCACCATGCCCAGCTAATTTTTTTATTTTTTGTGGAGACAGGGATCTCATCATTACAGTGTCCAGGCTGGTTTTGAACTCCTGTGCTCAAGTGATTCGCCTGTCCTGGCCTCACAAAGTGTTGGGATTACAAATGAGCCATGGCGGCGCCCAGCCCACTTTTTTGGTTACTTTATTTTCTGTGTAGCTGTCACCAATTCTTGCCAGATTCCCCCAACAGAAATTTAACACCTTCTGCTTACTGTTTTCCTCATCAGTCAGATATCAGGCAGTCTGTATCAGTTCTCTTCCCCACACCTCAGAGAAGTTTCTCTTAGAACCCCCCCTGTCTTCCTGTTCTAATCCAGGCGAGGTGCTTGTTTGAAACTATCTTTATTCACCTTGCTTTCTCTCTGAATTGGCTGGGTTTTAAAACTCTAAGTTAGACATAAATTATCTCCACATTTTGAAAGCATTACTCCCTTCTAAATTCCAGTGTTGCTGATAGGAAGCCTGATACTATTGTGTATGTGATGCCAAGTCCTTTGTAAGTTTTCCCCTCTGCAGCTCTTAGTTTTTCTCTTATCTGCTGTGTTCTGAGACTTAACAACTATGTTCCTTTGTGTGGGTTTCTTAATAGTCATTGTGGTGAGCACTCTGGGCCCTTGCACTGTGAAAAACGTTTCTGTCTGCTAAATTTTCTAGTATTAGGTTTTTGAAAAATTTTCTCTTCATTTTGTTTTTGTTTCTAAACTCCTGTTAATTGGATACTAGATCCTTTTGTTTTTGCTCCATTTTTCATCTGTTTCTACTTTCTAAATTTTTCCAACTCATATTGATGTTTTAAAATTGGGGATATCATTTTTACTATAGAAGAACCATTTCCTGTGCTCTGCTGTCTCCTCTTAAAAAAAGAAATCCTCTTGTTTCATAGCTGAGATATCTTTTATTTGAAGATGCTAGTTATAGAATACTTTTTGAGACCATTTTTTCCCGTTTTCCATTTCCTTCAAATATCAAACAAAAATGTTGGGAAATGCTGTGTTTGTGAGGCTCACACCAGGGGATGCTGAATGTTGGTATCGCCGAGCCAGTTCTCTAGGGTCTTTCGTCTACTCATTTCTTCAGAGAAAAATAGGGTTATGGGAAGAGAGTGGTGGGGAGCGGTGAAGGGGTGCCTGCATTATGGGAGGGGCAGAGAAGGTGGCTGCTAGCATTGCTCTATTCAGTAGGAAAACTTCATGATGGCACCTCTTGTCCTTTGTTAGTCTGTGTGTCTAGAATCCCTCTGATGCCCTGTCTTTAGCATCTTAAACTAGTCTTCCGCCTGAACAATTTACATTTTCAATCCTGCCTGCCCTCCCTTCTACCTTCAAGGCACCTGAAGCTTTCTGGGGTTCTGCTTTGTGAATCACTGGCTAAATATCCCCTTCTACAGGCAGTTTCCTCAGTTCTCCTGACACCTCCATCTGCAGAGAGGGTGCTTGGGTTCAGGTAACCTCTCTATGGCTCACTTATCTGTAACATATACTTAATATCTCCCTTTTAGGTTGTTTAAAGGATTGAACGATGTGTAAAACACTTAGAACAATGTCTGCCACGCTGTAAGGAATAAGTTATTGCTCTTGTCCTCCAAAAATGTGTTGGTATAACCGGTCTGCAGTCATCTCTTCTCGTTCTTTTTGCCTTTGTGGGTTTGTTCCCTTTGTCATTGCTTTACCGTTATTTAAGGTTTGGAGAAGGAGCAGGATACACAGGATTAATTATAACTGGAAGTCCTCTTTAATATTTTAAATTAGCTTTACTTTCTTACAGCCCTAATCTTTCTGGGTGACTCTGGACACTCTACTAGGCTAATATGCTAATATGCAGAAGCCATGCAATCATTTTTTCTCTTCAGAAGGACAGCACATCTTCTATGGAGGGCCCAGAACAATGCAGTGGAAAGTACTTTGGTTTGGAGGCAGAAGCCCCAGCAGCAGTACTTCTCAGCTGTCACCTCTAACAAGCTTCTCCAGCGTGTTTCTTCTGTTAAAATGAGCCCCCAAAATGCCTAGGACCCGGTTGCGATGGAGTGGCCGACGCCCCCATTGGGAGTGAGGCCCAGCACGCGAGCTCGGTCCCTGTTCCTTCCTGGAGCCAGGTGGGTGCGCGCTTCCAGGCTCACTCGGCGGCGCAAGCGGGAGAAGCCAGGTGCCCTCAACAAACATGGCCGCCGCGCCGGCGTCAACCCGGCTCGGGAGGCCGCGCTGCCGCTTGGGAATCGCAGGTTTGGCGTCACCCGGCCCGGAACCACGTGACGCAGGAGGCGCCCGAGGCGGCGGGGCTCGCGCGGGTGGAGCCGCCTCGGCGTTCGAGCGGGGTGGGGGCTACCCGGTTGAGATTTCCTGGCGGGTCCCGGCCTCTGCCTGCACGCGCTTGCGTGCTCGCGCTCGCGGTTCTGGCGCTGCCGGTGAGGAGCCGGGGAGCGAGGCGGGGAGGCTGGGAGCTGGGCGCCCCTTCTGAGGCCAGAGGGGGCTGGGCAGGGCCGACCCGGCGGGAAGGGGGTCGGCCGCGCGCTCTCAGCGCCTCGCTCCTGAGCCGTGGCGCTAGCGGTGGGGGCTTTGCGGCCCCGGCCCCTCCTGGCAGGGCCCGGCCGTGCAGGTGGCCGGGCAGGGCCGAGGGCCCCGCAGCCCACCGAGAAGGCCCCGCCGGCCTCTGGCCCGCCCACCCGGCGACCTGCGCTGTGGCCGCCTGCACGGCCGCCACGGGGTGCAGCCTCGGAGTTTAGTTTCATCTTCGGGTTTTCTTTCGAAGTGGGAGTGGCGCGCAAATTGGTGGTCTTCTTCCATCTTTTAAAATAGTCTGGGTTGACGTCAAATGCAGAAATGAGGCAGTGTTGATTTTTTTTTTTTTGGCGTAAGTACCCCGAGCCTTGGGCGGAAATCATGAGGCAACCGGTTGAAGGAGACCAACTCAGGAAGGAGGAAAAGGTTAGGGAGGCTGAGGTGCTCAGTTTAGGACAGACACTTGCTTTGGACAGTTTGCTAACTAGCCAGTCTGTGTGTATTTTTGTTTTCAGCATTTTTGTCTTGACTGTCCAAGCCTTTCATTAAAATTTATCAGCAGTTAAACAGGCCGCTGATAGACATAAGGGAATTATTTATATAGCAGATTGCCGAACTCTTGCATTGTATCCTAACCTAGGACCATGCCGTGTCCCCATGGCTTTCAAGCTAAAGAAATGAAGGTCTTAGGTCAGACATACCTAAAGAGTTCAGTAGTGTAGCTGCCATCCTTCCCTTAGCTATCAGAGGAAGGAGCCACTCCAAATGAGACATACACAAGCCCAGGTTCATAGACTCAGCCTCCATAAGCTGTGTTGCTAGATTGAAGTTTTTAATCACCAGTGAAGAATCGATTGTCATAATTTTAGGAGACTACTCAAATTTGCCTTATTTCTTTCCCTAGGAAAGGAATAATGCTGACAGCATGTCTGCACATTCCATGCTCTGTGAACGAATCGCCATAGCCAAGGAACTGATCAAGAGAGCAGAATCACTTTCTAGATCAAGAAAAGGTGGCATAGAAGGTGGTGCAAAGCTGTGCAGCAAATTGAAGGCAGAATTAAAATTCTTACAGAAAGTAGAAGCTGGGAAAGTAGCTATTAAAGAATCTCATTTACAAAGCACTAACCTAACACACCTGAGAGCCATTGTGGAATCAGCAGAAAACCTGGAAGAAGTTGTTAGTGTTCTTCATGTCTTTGGTTATACAGATACCTTTGGAGAAAAGCAAACCCTTGTGGTAGATGTAGTTGCAAATGGTGGTCATACTTGGGTGAAAGCCATTGGCCGGAAGGCTGAAGCTCTTCATAACATCTGGCTGGGCAGGGGCCAATATGGTGACAAAAGCATCATTGAGCAGGCTGAAGACTTCCTCCAGGCCAGTCACCAGCAGCCAGTGCAGTATAGCAACCCTCACATCATCTTTGCGTTTTACAACAGTGTCTCCAGCCCCATGGCAGAGAAGCTGAAAGAAATGGGCATATCTGTGAGAGGAGACATAGTAGCAGTCAACGCTCTGTTAGATCACCCTGAAGAGCTCCAACCGACTGAGAGTGAATCAGATGATGAGGGCCCTGAACTTTTGCAGGTGACCAGAGTCGACCGAGAAAATATACTAGCAAGTGTTGCGTTTCCAACAGAAATTAAGGTTGATGTGTGCAGAAGAGTAAATCTGGACATTACTACTTTAATTACATATGTATCTGCCCTCAGCTATGGAGGCTGCCACTTTATTTTCAAAGAAAAAGTGCTCACAGAACAAGCAGAGCAAGAGAGGAAAGAGCAGGTTCTACCTCAGCTGGAGGCCTTTATGAAGGACAAGGAGTTGTTTGCTTGTGAATCTGCTGTCAAGGACTTTCAGTCTATTTTAGATACCTTAGGAGGACCTGGGGAGAGAGAGAGGGCCACTATGTTAATTAAGCGAATTAATGTGGTATCAGACCAACCTTCTGAGCGTGCCTTGAGACTAGTGGCCAGTTCGAAAATTAATAGCCGCTCATTAACAATTTTTGGGACAGGAGACACCCTAAAAGCCATCACAATGACTGCTAATAGTGGTTTTGTCAGAGCTGCAAACAACCAGGGTGTTAAATTTAGTGTGTTTATCCATCAGCCCAGAGCACTTACTGAGAGTAAAGAGGCTTTAGCCACCCCCTTACCAAAAGACTACACAACTGACAGTGAACACTAAAGATACCCTTTAAATATTGTCGTGGAAGTAAGTTATTTATACCAAAGGCTGGGTCTTCCCATCTAAACTGGGGGGAAAAAAGGTCTATAGTAAAAGTAAAACTTATAACTCTTAAACCAGTAGAGTTTCTTTTGTGTGGCATCTAAAGTATATAACCTCCCAAAGTAGAAAAAGCACAAGAGACAAGCTTATCTATCAAATTGTCTGCATTAGTGCAATTAAGAACAGAAATATATCTATATAAAGCTTTCAGCTGTATTGTAATACTTTGTTTGATTCAGTAGGGCTACAACTTCCCTACTGCTAACCACGTTTCATGGAATATGGCTACATTGCATCTTGCATTAAATATCTGGAGAAACCTCAAGTCTGTTTTTCATTGTATTGCTTTATATGGTGATTCTAAAGTTAATAACCATTAATGAAAATCTTACTTGATTGTTGTATGTCAGGTGCAGTCTGATAGGTATTTTTACAAAAAGTACATAATACAGAAGAAATGAAAAAGTGAATTATGGTTATTTGAGTGCCATGAACCCATTGGTAGACCTTTGTGAAAAGAAAGCCAACAATCTTACTACTATAAGATAAACGCAGGACACTTAAGGTAAAAATACTAATTTGAATGAATTGAAAAAGGATTATGTAAAAGATTTTTAAAATTCCAATTTTATTTTTAAATACAAAAAGCCCCCATATTGTAAGTATTTGAACAATGAATACTATTTTCATGTTTCATTTGCAAGTGGCAACTGCATTACCTCACTTTCATGAGATGGTGACAGAATATTCCATGCCAATTGCATGACACAGGTTGTAGTTAAAAATACACTTCTGTGGCTACATTGCGCTACTTTATCAGTTTTCAATAAAGCAAAACTAGCAAAGTTGATATGTATTCACCACATTAAAAAATTTGGAATTTGAGCCCTGGAGCTTAAATATTAACTCATGCTAAGTGTAAGAGCTGGTATTAAAACTTGATGTTTCTAGCCACAGTCTGATCTCTTTCTACCATGCCAGATGTCCTATTTGTTGAGAAGAGAATCTCAGTTTACAGCCACACTGTTTGATGAGGGGGTGGAATTTGGTTATTGGCATTCATGAACACCCTGAAATGAATGCAAAATTAAGTGTATGGGGGTCGTTCTCTGGGGAGAGATTGTTTTGCTAAGTCAGAATACATTTCCTAGCAGAAAGGCTGTGATTTGCTTCCAATTTAGTGTAGAGTGGTGTATGTTTAGTGTTAGAAATTGAATTTAAGCTTTTTGAGCACCTATTAAGGTCACGTAGTACTTGGTACTATTAAGTACCAAGCATTATAATAGTTTGGTGTGAAAAGATGAATATTTCCTCTAAGGAATTCTTAAGTCTAAAGTGGAAGTAAACAACTGAAGTGCAATTAAATGTACTAAATTCTCTAGGATACGTTTAAAATACTGTGGGGACAGAGTAAGGGAGTACTTGTTATGGGGTCAGGAAGTCAGAGAGGAAGTGACGTTTGAGGGTTTGGGGTGTGAAATTTCACAAGATGTGTGAGAAAGGGTACTCAAAAGTACATGGAGAAGTGGGATTGGAAAAGTACCAGAACTGTGAACATGAGGACCTGTTCAGGGACCACGCTAAAGTGGACAGTTTATAAAATGAGATGGAGCTAGAAAAAAAAGTCAAAGTTCTCTAAAGAGTTTGGCATTAGAAAGTCATTGGTGATTTTTAAGAAAGTGTGGCTTATGATCAGGTCTCTTAAGGAAACCACAAAAATCTGTAGTGTGGATAAAGAATTAAAGGAAGGAAAGTTTGGACTATAATGACCTTAGCTAGAGCAGGAATGATGGACTGTAGAGTCATGGATACATGTTGGATTTGTTTGAGGCAGAATTGACATATTAATGTACTCATTCATTTAATAAGCATGGAGTGACAGCCATGTGTCAGACACAGTACAAGGGGCATGGCATATAAAAGACTTTTTTTAAAGGGGCATCAGGAAGAAGGTAGATTTCTATCCTTGCTCCCTGTGAATCAATCAATACCTAAGAACTTGGGATCTTTGCCAACTAGGAAGTGGACAGGCCACAGCACTCTTTAGGAAAGTGTTCTGTGAAGTGACCACAGCTGTGGCCCTGCCAAACACCATGATGTTTTTTCAAGCGTTCCAGTGATTACAATTCCTTAACAATGTAACAAATAATGCAAGCAGTACATATGCTCAAGTCGTAGGGCATTGGATCCTGGAATGTAAGAAATAACACCTTCCCTAGAAACCACTGTATCCCAAGGTCTATTCCAGCTGGCCAAAACATTCCTTTCATAAAGGTAAAAAATTAGACAATAAAGGCCGGATGTGGTGACTCACGCCTGTAATCCCAACACTTTGGGAGGTCGAGGCGGACGGATCACCTGAGGTCAGGAGTTTGATACCAGCCTGGCTGACATGGTGAAACCCTGTCTGTACTAAAAATACAAAAATTAGCCAGGCATGGTCGTGGGTGTCTGTAATCCCAGCTACTAAGGAGGCCAAGGCAGGAGAATCGCTTGAACCTGGAAGGCGGAGGTTGCAGCGAGCCGAGATCGTGTCATTGACCCCAGCCTGGGTGACAAGAGCAAGACTCCATCTCAAAAAAAAAGAGACAATAAAAACAATGAGGGGGCCGGGCGCGGTGACTCATGCCTGTAATCCCGGCACTTTGGGAGGCCAAGACGGATGGATCATGAGGTCAGGAGATGGATACCATCCTGGCCAACATGGTGAAACCCTGTCTCTACTAAAAATACAAAAAGGGCGTAGTGGCAGGCGCCTGTAGTCCCAGCTACTCGGGAGGCCGAAGCAGGAGAATGGCGTGAGCCCGGGAGGCACAGCTTGCAGTGAGCCGAGATCATGCCACTGCACTCCAGCCCAGGCGACTGAGCAAGACTGTCTCAAAAAAAAAAAAAAAATGAGGGAAGTTATAAAAGGAATGTTCAATTAAATATCAGTTAACTGGCATGTCAAAGGAATCACATAGCTATAGCTATAAAGCAAATATCCAAATAGTTCTAAAGAGTGAAGCTATGTAATCTACTATCATTATGCCTGGGAATTGGAAGTGGTTGAGGAAAGTAAAAGCATGCTAAAAATCCTCATCTTGCTTAGAGTCAACAGACGCTTTGAAATTTTGCTATTGAAAAATAGAGCTATTTAGTTTTGAGTGTCAAACAGGAAACATAACTGATAGTATAAATTAAACCAAGCTGAATTGCTGAATAAATTTCAAACGAAAGATGAGAATGGAGAATAAATGCAGTCCATGTAGAAAAAGACAAGTCAGGCTGGGCGCTGTGGCTCACACCTATAATCACAGCACTTTGGGAGGCTGAGGCAGGGTGGATCCCTTAAGCCCAGAACTTCAAGACCAGCCTGGGCAACATGGCAAAACCTGGTCTCTACAAAAAATACAAAAATTAGCCAGGCATGGTAGTGTGCTCCTGTAGTCCCAGGTACAAGGTGGGTTGAGGTGGGAGGCTCACCTGAGCCTGGGAGGTCGAGGCTGCAGTGAATTTTGATTGCACTCCAGCCTGGGCAACAGAGTGAGACCCTGTCTCAAAAAGAAAAAGACAAAAGAATTGTGAATGAGGCATAAAAAGCAGGAAGCATAAAATAAGAGTGCTAGCTGCAAGCACAAGAAGGATATAAAACAGCTTTGGAGGGAAACATATAGACAATTGTGATATACTGGGAAATCTCATTGGAACAGATGACTGTCTTAGGAAATGTAAATTAGAATTGAATAGAAAGCCTAAATAAGCAATAACCATTTAAAACATTGTTAAAGTTGGTAAATAATTTCTCCGAAATATGTGCAGGTCCAGTTAACTTTATTAGACAAGTTTTTACCTACTTTAAAATACTGAATAATCCCCATGCTCTAAAAGGTAATATGCAGCATGACCCTGTAAGTGGGGTTGAAATATGTAACATGGTAAGATGTGTTGTTCCACTTACTCCCTGTCCCCTGCCCCAAGAGGAGAACTTTGGCCTGCTCTCCTGTTTGAGAACAGGGCCTGGGTATGGGACTGAAGCCCATGGGGTGTTTCTTGACTCATGTAATAACAGGCTGTCTCAGGTCATCATTGTATTGGAAGTGTTTTCAAACTCATTTTACAGAACATGAGTATAACTCTGATACTAAAACCTGACAAGATTGCATAAAAAAGAAGCTGGAACAAAATTTCAGTTTAAAAAGATATATAAACATCCCAGACAAAATGGCATTACAGACAAAATGGATTCAGGCAGAGAACATTTCATGCTGTGGGAATCTTGTTGTTGTTGTTTTGTTTTTGAGATGGAGTTTCACTCTTGTTGCCCTAGATGGAGTGCAGTGGCACAATCTTGGCTCACTGCAACTTCCACCTCATGGGTTCAATTGATTCTCCTGCCTCAGCCTCCTGAGTAGCTGGGATTACAGGCGCGCACCACCACGGCCAGTGGTGTTTTTAATAGAGTATTTTTAGTAGAGACGGGACTTCTCTACTTTTGTATTTTTAGTAGAGACAGGACTTCGCCATGTTGGCTAGGCTCATCTCGAACTCCTGACTTCAGATGATCCACCCGCCTCGGCCTCCCAAAGTGCTGGGATTACAGGTGTGAGCCATTGCGCCTGAAAATCTTGTTCCCAAGAGGAAGAAAGACAAGGATGAGTTCCCAACCTTAATAGTAGGACTGTGGGGATTAACCCCATGCTGGGATAGAATCAGAGGCACAAGCCCTGCTTGAGGTAAAGAGGTAACCCCAAGACCCCCACTGAGTGAACCAGAACCTTAAGGCTGTAATGCCCATGAAAGAGGATCTTGTAAACTTTGTGCAAGGACACAGCAAGGGTTTGACTCAAGTGGTTCTGCGGAGGCGGGGTGAAGGGGTGGGGGGAAGAAGTCTGAAAGAAATCAAAGCCCAGACTATGCCCCACATAGAGTTCAAGTCTTTTAACAGCACCATGGGGGAAACCTAGAGATGTGAAATTAGTATAAAAATTGGCCACTGGCAAGTACTCTCTCTCAGACACCTGAGAACAACATAGGGAACCTCATTCTGGACTTAGGGACATTTCAGTTTCCTAGCTACATAGATTTCTATAGAAAAACTGAGCTTCGATTGGATGCGCTTACAGTGAGAAACTGTCAAAACGTAGAAGGAAACCTTCCACCACCAGTGAGTCAGCAACACAGAAAGAGGAGCATTAGTTCTTCAAAAATTTAAGATTATAACAAAATACATTAAAATAAAATATATGATATTATAGAATATATACGTAAAATATATAATAGCAAAATATAATATAAAGTAAGTTTGGGATCTTCTAAGTGTTCTCTATCTATCCTCTGTTAAAAAAAAAGAAGTAGTAATTCAAAGCGGCAGAGGGAGGCTGAAAATACCACCTGCAATCAAACATTGCACACACAGCTCAGGTGGAGGATATGGTCTATCTGCGCAGCAAGTATGCTTCCTAACACTGAAGCCCAGAATTAGGCAGACATTAACCACTTGATTGCAGGTAATTCTGGGGCATGTGTCAGGAAGAGCTTGTCCCAAAAGGGCTGCAGAGAACACCTCACCCTGTGGCAAGCTTATTCACAAGAGGAGAAAGCACAGAGATGAGCCAAGCCAAGCTTCCAAGCATTCCTCTCAAACTTGCAATCAAATATATTTCTCTATATTCTCAGGAGAGAAGGGCCAGGAGTATACTGGGGGATATAACCCCTCCATTTCCCCGCCATCATGCAAGTAAGAATGGGGAAAAAAGGCATTTCCCTCTTCACCTAAATAACAAATGATTAAAGGGGATAAAAGAAGGCATAGAAATTATAAGGGGCCAGGTGTGGTGGCTCACGCCTGTAATCCCAGCACTTTGGGAGGCCAAGGTGGGCAGATCACCTGAGGTCAGGAGTTCAAGACCAGCCTGGCTAACACGGTGAAACCACGTCTACTAAAAATACAAAAATTAGCCAGGCATGATGGTGTGCGCCTGTCATCCCAGCTACTAGGGACGCTCAGGCAGGAGAATCGCTTGAACCCAGGAGGTGGAGGTCACAGTGAGCTGAGATTGTACCACGGCACTCCGGCCTGGGGGACAGAGCAAGACTCTGTCTCAAAATAAAAAATAAAAAAAAAGAAAAAAGAAAAAAAAGAAGCTATAAGGAAAGAGTACAAGCAAATAAAACTTCAGGAAATAGAAAACTCACTAAAATTATAATCTCAGAAATAAAGTTTCAAATAGTAGCTAAGATAAACTAAAAAAATTCTGAAATGAATAGATCTTAGTAAATTTCCCAGGAGTCAACAAATAAATTAAATGATGAAAAATATAAACAAGATGCTGAGACATGAAGGAAAAAATGAGTCCATTCCATCAAAGGTTCTGGCAGACAATATGGACTGAGCACAAAGCCGGGTTCCCGTCCTCACCGCCTTTGCCTGCCTGTGCCATAGAGGCTGGAGACTAAAACCCTCACACTCCCAGTGTTGCATTTAGCTGGGGCAGCCAGATTCCTTGCCTCTGAGACACGAGTGGAAGTGCAATAGTGCTGCCTTCTCCTTCCACCACAAGGTTGGATATGGTCGATGGTTGTACTTGCCTCTGTGTTATGGTGATGAGAGAAAGACCAAGTGCAGCTTGTAGCCTTTGGTGCTGACATATGCTTCCCGCAGGACTTCTTGCTATGTGGAAAGATCAATCCCAATTTATTTAAGCCACTGTAGTTGGTTTTTCCATTACATATAGTTGAAAATATTTCTAGCTGATATTAAAGTTTATTTGTTCCACAAAGAGACAATAGACAGAATGGGGACGAGGGAACACATTCATTTTTCAAACTTACAGACAAAAAATTAGAATAGAATACGAACACCAGTGTACCATTCACCGAGGTTTAAACAGAGTCGTTATTTTGCCTTATTTGCTTTATCTAGATTTTTCTTTTGCTGAAATTATTTTAAAATAAATTACAGATATCATGATATTTAACATATATCCCTCAGTACTTGGCTCTAAAAAGAACATTTTTCTAGACAACCATGATTCCATGAGTACATCTAATGAAATTAATGATTCTGAGCATCATCTAGTGCCCAATCTATATTCAGATGTCAGGGGATTTGTCTACCAGAATCCAGTGAAACACCAGATATTGCATTTGGGTTTAGCGTTCCTTAATTCCGTTGCAATCTGTGGTATTACCCTACCCTTTTATGACTGAGTTTTTTGAAGACACCAGGAGAGTTGTCTTACAGAATATCCTATATTCTTGATTTCTCTGGTTATTTTCCAGTGGTCAGTTTGATTTCCTGTAAACTGAAAAGGAGATCTAAAGGCTGGATTCAATTCTGGTTAAACATTTTGGGCAAGAATACTTTGTGGTTGATACTGTGTTCCTCGTTTTCGTTACACCAGGGGGCACATAAAATCTGGTTTTTCCCCTGTTAGTGATGTTAAGTATTGTTCCTTGAATAAGGTGGTAACAGCTAGAACTCTCCATTGTGAAGTTACGTTTTTGCCCTCGTGACTAGTAAGTAAACTGTGAAGTCATGCTTTGGCACCACTGTGAATGTTCAGTTACCCATTGCCCTTTTGCCTAAGATTTTAGCATGCATTGATGATTATAACCCTAATCAGTTATTCCATTCAAGTGACAAAATGGTGATTTCCCCAATTCTATCATTTCCTTTACACTTATCAGTTATCATTCTTCCATGAAGAAGAGCTTTCCCTTAGGAACTGGGGCCATTTGGCTCCCCTTCTGGAATGGCAGTTCGTATCCTTGATTCTTTCTCTCCAGTTAACGATTTCAGAGTGAGGGAGTCATGTTATGATCACCTCCAATAATATCAAATGAACCTTTTAGGAAGAACATTGTATGTTGTGAGGATTATATTGGACTCATGAATTATGTATTCAAATATGCCCATATCAATTACCTTACTTTTTAAAATGAAATTTATTATTTTGAGATAATTATAGATTCATGTGAAGTTGTAAGAAATAATACAGAGAGAACCTATGTACCTTTTATCCAGTTTTTGCTAGTGGGAGCATCTTGAAAAACTATAGTACAATATCACAAGGATATTAATGTTGATTATGTCAAGATGCCAAGTATTTCCACCACTGTAGGATCTCTCATGTTGCGCTTTTATTTATCATTCTTTTTGATGCTTTAACTGTCCAAACTTTGGCCATTAGAAACACCTTCAAGATTCCTGTGTCTTTTTCACATAATCCCATGCTCTTTGATTTCATGCTTTCTGGCAGAACAAGATGTCTCAGAGTTGCCTGTGCTTTCTGCCGGAGACCTGGAATCCACTATTTCTTCAAGGAGACTTTCCTAGTTTGTGGCATTTCAAAAGAAAAGTCCACGGGCTAGGGGGACTCAGTGCCACTCAGTTTTCATTGATCCTGGGCTCTTGCAATGCACAAAATGGAAATATTTACATATTTCAAATTAATTAAAATATCTTCAACTGATGGGGAAGATCAAAATTAACATTATATAATATTCCCAGATTTTTACTTAACATTAATTTCAAACTTTTGTCTCTTGCTCTGCAAATCTTTTTTCCTAACATATTTATTTGCTTTATGCTGTGCTCTACATAAAAATGTTTCAAAAATATTATTATCACGGCTTACAATAAAGTCACTGAATCAATATGAATATTTCTTTGCAGTTCTTCTGTCCTTTTAGCCCAGATATAAGGTTAAAGTACTGTTTTAAAGTCATATGATTTGTATTTTTTTTGTGAGGCTATGTTACTAATTTGATATATAGTGAGCTTCATTTGTTCTAGTTTATTTTCAATTTTGGAGTTCTCTTTTTTGACTTAATTTTATTCTTTAAAATATAAGGATATAAAATTTGTGGCTCAAAAGCAAAAACTACATAAAAATTGCCATCACAAATGTATTGTTTCTATATGTCCCTCCCTCTGCACCTCATTATTCTCCCCTCCACTCCCCTTCCCTCCCTTGTTTCCTTCCTCTCTCTTTCTTCCTTTCTCCCTCTTTCCTTTTTTCTTTTCTTTCTCACATAAAGCACATACATACAAATAGCTTTTTTTTCCCATTCCTTTTCTTCATAAGAGGTAGCAATTTGTCTTTTTTTTTTTTTTTTTCATTTAAAAATATAAGCCTAGCAGTGGGATTGCTGGATCAAATGGTAGTACTACTTTTAGTTCTTTAAAGAATCTCCACACTGTTTTCCATAGTAGCTGTACTAGTTTACATTCCCACCAGCAGAGTAGAAGTGTTCCCTGATCACCACATCCATGCCAACATCTACTGTTTTTTTTAATTTTTTTATTATGCCCATTCTTGCAGGAGTAAGGTGGTATCACATTGTGGCTTTGATTTGCATTTCCCTGATCATTAGCAATGTTGAGCATTTTTTCATATGTTTGTTTGCCATTTGTATATCTTCTTTTGGAAATTGTCTATTCATGTCCTTAGCCCACTTTTTGATGGGATTGTTTGTTTTTTCTTACTGATTTGTTTGAGTTTGTTGTAGATTCTGGATATTAGTCTTTGTCAGATGCATAGATTATGAAGATTTTCTCCCACTCTGTGGCTTGTCTGTTTACTCTGCTGACTGTTCCCTTTGCCGTGCAAAAGCTCTTTAGTTTAATTAGGTCCTAGGTATTCATCTTTGTTTTTATTGCATTTGCTTTTGGGTATCATGAAATCCTTCCCTAAACCAATGTCTAGAAAGGGTTTTCTAATGTTATCTTCTAGAATTTTTATAGCTTCAGGTCTTAGGTTTAAGTCCTTAATCCATCTTGAGTTGATTTTTGTATAAGGTGAGAGATGAGGATCCAGTTTCATGTAATTGTTTACATGTGGGTAACCAATTATCCCGGCACCATTTGTTGAAAAGGATGTCCTTTCCCCACTCTATATTTCTGTTTGCTTTGTCAGAGATCAGTTGGCTGTAAGTATTTGGGTTTATTTCTGGGTTCTCTATTCTGTTCCATTGGTCTATGTGCCTATTTTTATACCAGTACCATGGTGTTTTGGTGGCTATGGCCTTATAGTGTAGTTTGAAATCCCATAGTGTGATGCCTCCAGATTTGTTCATTTTGCTTAATCTTGCTTTGGCTATGCGGGCTCTTTTTCGGTTCCACGTGAATTTTAGAATTGATTTTTTCTAATTGTGTTTAAAAGGATGGTGGTATTCAGATGCGGATTGAATTTGTACATTGCTTTTGGCAGTATGGTCATTTTCACAATATTGATTCTACCCATCTATGCGCATGGGATGTGTTTCTATTCGTTTGTGTCATCTATGATTTCTTTCAGCAGTGTTTTGTAGTTTCCTTGTAGAGGTCTTTTGACTTCTTGGTTAGGTATATTCCTAAGTATTTTATTTTATTTTTTGAAGCTATTGTAAAAGCAGTTGAGTTCTTGATTTGATTCTCTGCTTGATCGCTGTTGGTGTTTGGAAGAGCTACTGATTTGTGTACATTAATCTTGTATCCAGAAACTTTGCTTGTCTTGTTCCAGTTCTCAAAGGAAATGCTTTCAATGTTCCCCTATTCAGTATATGTCGACTGTGGGTTTGTCATAGATGGCTTTCATTACATTAAAGTATGTCCTTTGTATGCTGATTTTGCTCATAGTTTTAATCATAAACAGATGTTGGAGTTTGTCGAATGCTTTTTGTGCATCTATTGAGATGATCATGTGATTTTTGTTTTTATCCTGTATATGTGGTGTATCACATTTATTGACTTGTTTATGTTAAACCATCCCTGCATCCCTGGTATGAAACCCACTTGATTATCTTTTTGACATGTTGGTGGATTCAGTTAGATAGTATTTTGTTGAGGATTTTAGCATTTATGTTCATCAAGGATATTGGTCTGTAGTTTTCCTTTTTGGTTATGTCCTTTCCTGGTTTTGATATTCGGGTGATGCTGGCTTCATAGAAAAATTAGGGCATGTTTCTTCTTTCTCTATCTTGTGGAAGAGTGTAAAAAGGATTGGTACCAATTCTTCTTTGAATATCTGGTAGAATTCTGCTGTGAATCTGTCTGGTCCTGGACTTTTTTTGTTGGTAATTTTTAAATTACCACTTCAATCTCACTGCTTGTTATTGGTCTGTTCAGGATATCTAATTCTTCCTGATTTAAGCTAGGGTTTTTACCCATCTCTTCTAGGTTTTCCAGTTTATGTGCATAAAGGTGTTCATAGTAGCCTTGAATGATCTTTTGTATTTCAGTTGTAATATCTTCTGTTTCATTTCTTAGTGAGGTTATTTGGATTTTCTCTCTTCTTTTCTTAGTTAATCTTGCTAATGGTCTGTCGATTTTATTTATCTTTTCAAAGAACCAGCTTTCTGCTTCATTTATCTTTTGTATTTTGTTTGTTTCAATTTCATTTAGTTGGGGTCTGATCTTGGTTCTTTTCTTTCTTCTGCTGGGTTTGGGTTTGGTTTGTTCTTGTTTCTCTAGTTCCTTGAGGTATTACCTTAGGATGTCAGTTTGTACTCTTTCAGTCTTTTTGATTTAGGTGTTTAGGGCTATTAACTTGCCTCTGAGCACCACCTTTGCTGCATCCCAGAGGTTTTGGTAGGTTGTGTCATTATTGTCATTCAGTTCGAAGAATTTTTAAATTTCCATCTTGATTTTGTTTTTGACCCAGTGCTTATTCAGCAGGAGGTTATTTGATTTCCATGTATTTGCATGGTTTTGAAGGTTCCTTTTGGGATTGATTTCCAGTTTTATTCCACTGTGGTTTGAGAGAGTGCTTGATATAATTTCAATTTTCTTATATTTATTGAGGCTCATTTCATGGCCTATCATATAGTCTATCTTGGAGAAAGTTTCATGCGCTGTTGAATAGAATGTGTATTCTGCAGTTGTTGGATGAAATGTTCCATATATACATGTTAAGTCCATTTGTTCCAAGGTATAGTGTAAATCCATTGTTTATTTTTTAACTTTCTGTCTTCATGACCTGTCTAGTGCTGTCAGTGGAACATTGAAATCCCCCACTATTATTGTGTTGCTGTCTATCTCATTTCTTAAGTCCATTAGTAATTGTTTTATAAATTTGGGACCACTGTTAGGTGCATATATGTTTAGGATTGTGATATTTTCCTGATGGAGAGGGTCTTTAATCATTATATGCTGTCTCTCTTTGTCTCTTTTAACTGCTGTTGCTTTAAAGTTTGTTTTACGTGATATAAAAATAGCTACCCCTGCTCACTCTTGGTGTCCATTTGCATGAAATGCCTTTTTCCACCCCTTTACTTTAAGTTTATGTGAGTCCTTAAGTGTTAGATGAGTCTCTTGAAGGCAGCAGATAGTTGTTTGGTGAGTTCTTATCCATTCTGCGGTTCTGTATCTTTTAAGTGGAGCATTTGGGCCATTTACATTCAATGTTAGCATTGAAATGTGAGGTACTGTTGCTTTCATCATGCCCTTTTTGCCTGCCGTACTTTGTTTTTTGTATGTTTGTTTTTACTTTTTAACTTGAATTTTTGTTTTATAGGTCCTGTGTAATTTATGCTTTAAAGAGGTTCTGTTTAGATGTGTTTTCAGGATTGGTTTCAAGATTTAGAGCTCCTTTTAGCAGTTCTTGTAGTGGTGGCGTGGTAACGGCAAATTCTCTCAGCATTTGTTTGTTTGAAAATGACTGTATCTTTCCTTCATATATGATGCTTTAGTTTCACTGGAAACAAAATTCTTGGTTGATAATTGTTTTTTTGAGGAGGCTGAAGATAAGGTCCTAGTCCCTTGTACCTTGCAGGGTTTCTTCTGAGAAATCTGCTGTTAATCTGTTAGGTTTTCCTTTATATGTTACCTGATGCTTCTGTCTCACGAGCTCTTAAGTTTCTTTCCTTCATCTTAACTTTGGATAACCTGATGACAATGTGCCTTGGCGAAGATCTTTCTGTGATGAATTTCCCAGGTGTTCTTTGTGCTTCTTGTATTTGGCTGTCTAGGTCTCTCACAATGCAGGAGAAGTTTTCCTCAATTCTTCCCCTATACATGTTTTCCATGCTTTTAGAATTCTCTTCTTTCTCAGGTACGCCGATTATTTTTAAGTTTGGTTATTTAACATAATCCCAGACTTCTTGGTGGCTTTGTTCATATTTTCTTATTCTTTTTTCTTTGTCTTTGTTGGATTGTGTTATTGTATTTCTTTATTCTACTTGTTCAATTATATTGCTGAGACTTTCCAGAGCATTTTGTATTTCTAAAAGTGTGGCCACATTTTCCTGAGTCTTTGATTGTTTTTTTTATTTAAGCCACCTATTTCCATGAATATTTCTTCCTCTACTTTTTGTATCATTTTTTAGATTTCCTTGCATTGGGCTTCACCTTTTTCTGGTCCCTCCCTGAATAACTTAATAACTAACCTCCTGAATTCTTTTTCAGGTAAATCAGGGATTTCTTCTTGGCCTGGATCCATTGCTGGTGAACTAGTGTGATTTTTGGGGGGTGTTGAAGAGCCTTGTTTTGTCATATTACCGGGGTGGTTTTCTGGTTCCTTCTCACTTGGGTAGGCTCTGTCAGAGGGATGATCTAGGGCTAAAGACTGTTGTTCGGATTCTTTTGTTTCACAGGGTGTTCCCTTGATGTAGTACTCACCTCCTTTTCTTATGGATGTGGCTTACTGTGAGTCTAACTACAGTGATTGTTGTCTCTCTTCTGGGTCTAGCCACCCAGTGAGTCTACCTGCTCCAGACTGGTACTGGGGGTTGTCTGCACAGAGTCCTGTGATGCGAACAGTCTATCAGTCTCTCAGCCCTGGATATCAGGGCCTGTTCCAGTGGAGGTGGTGAAGATTGCAATTGACTCCTTGAGGGTCCTTAGCCTTGGTGGTTTAATGCTCTATTTTTGTGCTGGTTGGCCTCCTGCCAGGAGGTGGCGCTTTCCAGAAAGCATTAGCTCTATGTAGCATTGTGGAGAGGGACCAGCAGTGGGTGTGGCCTACATCTCCCAAGATTATATGCCCTTTGTCTTCTGCTACCAGGGTGGGTAGGGAAGAACCATCAGGTGGGGGCGGAGCTAGGGGTGTCTGAGCTCAGACTCTCCTTGGACCAGTCTTGCTGTGGCTGCTGTAGGGGATGGGGAGGGGGTGAGATTCCCAGGTCACTGGAGTTGTGTACCTAGGAGGATTATGGCTGCCTCTGCTGAGTCATGCAGGTTATCAGGGAAGTGGGGGAAAGCCAGCAATGGCTGGCCTTAGCCAGCTCCCACGCAAACTGAAGGGCCAGTCTCACTCCCACTGGGCACTCCCCCAACATCCTGAGTCCATTTCCAGGTGAAGGGCAAGACTGGCTTGAAAATTTGCCAGAGGCTGTCTGCCTCCCAGCTGTGATAGAAAAGCACTTTAGTTCTTCCCGGCCTGTGAAGTGTGCATGCCCAGTTTGTGCCCTCCCACTGAGTTCTGGCCAGGAGGCTTCTCCACCTTTCAAATTGTTACAAAGTTCAGGTAGAGAATTCCTTCTCCCTGTGGAGGTTTACCCCTGTTCCTCTGGCCACCCTCCCGACGGATCCCTGTGGTGCCAGGCAGGAATGGGCTGCTTGGGGATCCAGCAAGCTCCCCAGGGCCTTTCTGCTGCTGCTTCTACCCCTGCACTTCGCTCAGCTCTCTAACCTGACTCAGCTCCAGGTAAAGTGGGAAACTTCTGCAAACAGAACTTCAGCTTCTCCAGTGAGGACATGTGTTTGGGAGAGGAGGGTCACCCTTTCCCACTCCGCAGTTGGGGCACTCACAGTGTCTAGGGTGTCTCCCGGGTCCTGCAGGAGCAGCCTGCTTCCTTCAGAGGGTCTGTGGGTCCTCTTGGGATTGCTGGTTTTTACTTGCAGTTGATCTGGAGCTAAAATTCACAATGCAAGCCTCCGCATGCTGCTCTGTCTGAAGCTGCAATGTAGTCCTTGGAGTTATTATATTTTAAATACATCTCTTGTTTTATAGCACAGGTTTGAGTTTTGCTATGTGATCAAATTTGAAAATCATGATGTTTAATTGGTCAGTTAAGTCCATATATGACTTTAGGTTTCATTTTGAATGCCACTGCAATTCACCTCTTGGTGCTTTGGTATCTTATTCAAAAGTAAGGCAGTTGTGGTTGAGTGCTGGAGATTTCTCAAGAGTAAGGGGAGAGAGGGATCATAGTGGTGATGTTTGGAGATGCAGGGTGAGAGATTGTGGTGAAAACTGGAGGGGCTTAGTAGGAAAGATTTCAGGGAGTAGGTGGTCATCTCCCCAGGGAGCCACAGGATTGACTGACGTGGGGCTGGTACCTCCTGGAAAAGGCAATAATCTTCATTCATTTTAGTAACCTGTATTACGAGTTCCCTTTAGGTATGGGAGTGTGGAGGTAGCAGAGAGTAAGATGTATAGCAGGATCAGGCTGACAGTGAGTTCAGGAAGAAAAATAATACATGTCCTGTGTGTGTTTTCTGCTTTTGGAGAGGCAGTCTGTGTCAGTGGGGGGAGATTTTAGCGTCCGGAGTGAAGCCATCTCTGGCACAGGGAGCAAAGTCATCTCCAACGCTGTCTTGAGTTGGGGCAGTGTCCCCCAAGAGGTGAGACTGGGGTATTCTTTCTAATGTGCAGCCACTTGAGTTGGTGTGGGCCTCAGCGTTTGTCATAACTGGTTGAAACAATGGTCTACTGGAGGGTTTGGGTGTCCGATTGTAAACCAATGAAAGCACCCAAACTGGTAGTAATAAGACCAACAATCAAAGAAATGGTGTGCAGCTGTACCTGACAGGGTTTTGTTTTGGGTGGACGTTTAGGTTCAAATGGGTTTCATATAAGATGAGCAGCCGCCAGGCCTGTGGGACAATGTATGGTTAATGAGTCCCAGGAGAGTCTATGTCCTTGATCTGACCTACAGCCCTTAAGGGATGGGGGACAAGATAAAAAAAATTGTTAACAAAAGTAGGTTAAGGCCTGGGGCAAACTAGAGAACTTTAGTTTATTTGTGGTATTGAAGTTTGAAAAGGAGTTGTTTAAGGTGATTATGATGTCTCTTATTGAGACCAGTTATTTGGGACCTGTCATGGACATGAAAGTTCTATTGAATGTTTCTCAGGAGTCCAGCATGATGTGTTCTAAGAAGTGAATTGTGTGCCTTGGTTACTATTAATAACAACCGTGACTCTGAAGGGAATAAGGCGTGGCTAGCAAGGCCTTGCATTGTGGCCTTAACTCTGAGTGGAGAAGTGTGATTCTCATTTATGTTTTGGGTGAGTGTGAAGTGAGAGATTCCCAGAGACTTTTTTTCTTTTTCTTTTAACCTTGAAGGGGCCAATTTTTCGGTAATGGCCTCATAGTTTGTAATAAACACGAAGACAGGACCAGTTGTTGACCAGGGTATCCAGCACTAAGATGACCGCCTGGAGTTTTGTCCAAGTGTGTTGTGTTTGGGCCCCATCCTTTATTAGAGACATCCTGGCTAAGGAATGGAAAGCAGCACATTCCACTAGGCCCCACCATGCACAGGGGCTGGCAGTGCCATTCACATAGTTTATGAACTCCCTTTACTGGTCACTCAGTTAATCCATAGGGCTTCCTAAGTAGTCAAGGGGTTTAAGGGAGGGATGTCATCCTCCAGCACCCTGGTGTCTGGCAAGGGGCTTAGAACAGGAGAAGCCATACTCTCCTGTGGGTAGAATATACCAGAAGACCCACGTTTGTTCCCATCTGTCTTAGGGAGCCTCAGTAGCTGTGTTGAGCTTGTGGGGTCAGTTTCCATGGCCCAAAGCATAATGGGCAGCTGGGTATAGAGTCATGGGCTCAGGGTCTGGGAGAGCCTCTATTTCTGGGAGAGCCCAGTAAGTGGGGGCCAGTCATCTGTTGTATTAATGCTGTATAGCATGAAGCCACTAGGGCAATATCTTCTATCAGAAATCCTGGGGCAACTGATGGCCATCCTAAAGGATTCAGAGACTGCAGGAGGCATTTGAGAAGGTTGCAAAGACCCTACAGTAAAGGCATTTTTTTTTGTTTTGAAGAAGGCACTTACAGGAGTGTCTGTAGACTTTAATTTAGAAGTAAAATGTATAAATGAGGAATCTGTTGCCACCAAAACCCAAAAGTACTAAGAAATATTGGTCTTAAATGTCATTAATGTATGTACTAAATGAGTCTCCTTGGCTGAGAATGTCCTGGATGTACTCTCATACCAGTGCTCCTGGAGAAGGTGGATGTTGTTAAGATTAATTAAAGATTGTGTGTGATGACACAGCTGCAGAGGTCTGAAAAGGACTCTGTTCTTTTAGAGGAGGAGGGAAACTGCAGTGAAGTGGCTATTGAAACAGCACATTAGCCAAATCCACAAGAGTTAAATATTTACCGGTTGTTGATTGAATAGAATCAGCAATTTTAATAATGTTAGGTATTGGATACGGGGGCCCTAATGAATGGACTGTTAAATGGGGAAGTGGGAATAATCACGCCTTTATTAATAGATTTTTTAGAATTAGTCTTAATCCATTTCAACTTACATTGGCCATATTAACTATCTTAACTGGAGGTACAAGGGGTTCCATTTTATTAAGCCAATTTGTAAGTGCCAAATACTTACTTTAATTTTAACTTATTATTTATTGTGTCAGAGCATCTCTGCCTAATACAGAATATCTTACAGCAATGGATATATAACTGTGGGAAATTTAGGCAATATAATATTACAAAATATTATATTCAGTTACCTGCTCAAGATTACACAGGAAGAGTGTTTAAGTTTAGTGGAATTCCCCAGGTATAAATATAATTTGAACCCCAATATTAAGTCCATGAATTTTTGTTAGTGCATTTTAACAAACTGTTAAAGTTAAATTAGAACTGACATTGTAGAAGCACAAAGCCAGTAAGTGTCCTTTTTAATCTTTTTGTTATATAAATTCCTTGATAT